>NC_138183.1:121844673-123217173 GCF_964194105.1 Spermophilus citellus
TTCAGGTAATGATCAGTACACTAAGGCCAAGTGGTTCCCCAAATTTCGTTCTTCTATGTTGAAGCTTTCATTTCCAGTAACAGTTTGAATTTTAAGGTTTCACTCTGTTTTCTCCTATATTGATAGATGTATTTGGAACTCTAAATCCAACACGGTTTGTGCTAGCTACTTGAAACTTGACACAACAAAGTAGTTTCACGTTCTATCTCTACGTATTGTTTCCTCTTGATGTAGCCCTAAGCAGTGACTGGCAAGAAACACTTTCATGGGAAGGGGTTGCCAAGCTTCCAAAAATTACGAATCTCCAGAAATCTCAGCAAATATTTTTCACCCAAACTGGATGATACTTTCAGGTAATGATCAGTACACTAAGGCGACTTGGTTCCCCAAATTTCGTTCTTCTATGTTGAAGCGTTCATTTCCAGTAACAGTTTGAATTTTTAGGTTTCACTCTGTTTTCTCCTATATTGATAGATGTATTTGGAACTCTAAATCCAACACGGTTTGTGCTAGCTTCTTGAAACTTGACACAACAAAGTAGTTTCACATTCTATCTCTACGTTTTCTTTCCTCTTGATGTAGCCCTAAGCAGTGACTGGCGAGAAACACTTTCATGGAACGGGGTTGCCAAGCTTCCAAAAATTACGAATCTCCAGAAATCTCAGCAAATATTTTTTCACCCAAACTGGATGATACTTTCAGGTAATGATCAGTACACTAAGGCGACTTGGTTCCCCAAATTTCGTTCTTCTATGTTGAAGCGTTCATTTCCAGTAACAGTTTGAATTTTTCGGTTTCACTCTGTTTTCTCCTATATTGATAGATGTATTTGGAACTCTAAATCCAACACGGTTTGTGCTAGCTTCTTGAAACTTGACACAACAAAGTAGTTTCACGTTCTATCTCTACGTTTTGTTTCCTCTTGATGTAGCCCTAAGCAGTGACTGGCGAGAAACACTTTCATGGGAAGGGGTTGCCAAGCTTCCTAAAATTACGAATCTCCAGAAATCTCAACAAATATTTTTTCACCCAAACTGGATGATACTTTCAGGTAATGATCAGTACACTAAGGCGACTTGGTTCCCCAAGTTTCGTTCTTCTATGTTGAAGCGTTCATTTCCAGTAACAGTTTGAATTTTTAGGTTTCACTCTGTTTTCTCCTATATTGATAGATGTATTTGGAACTCTAAATCCAACACGGTTTGTGCTAGCTTCTTGAAACTTGACACAACAAAGTAATTTCACATTCTATCTCTACGTTTTGTTTCCTCTTGATGTAGCCCTAAGCAGTGACTGGCGAGAAACACTTTCATGGGAAGGGGTTGCCAAGCTTCCAAAAATTACGAATCTCCAGAAATCTCAGCAAATATTTTTTCACCCAAACTGGATGATACTTTCAGGTAATGATCAGTACACTAAAGAGACTTGGTTCCCCAAATTTCGTTCTTCTATGTTGAAGCGTTCATTTCCACTAACAGTTTGAATTTTTAGGTTTCACTCTGTTTTCTCCTATATTGATAGATGTATTTGGAACTCTAAATCCAACACGGTTTGTGCTAGCTACTTGAAACTTGACACAACAAAGTAGTTTCACGTTCTATCTCTAATTATTGTTTCCTCTTGATGTAGCCCTAAGCAGTGACTGGCGAGAAACACTTTCATGGGAAGGGGTTGCCAAGCTTTCAAAAATTACGAATCTCCAGAAATCTCAGCAAATATTTTTTCACCCAAACTGGATGATACTTTCAGGTAATGATCAGTACACTAAGGCGACGTGGTTCCCCAAATTTCGTTCTTCTATGTTGCAGCGTTCATTTCCAGTAACAGTTTGTATTTTTCGGTTTCACTCTGTTTTCTCCTATATTAATAGATGTATTTTGAATTCTAAATCCAACACGGTTTGTGCTAGCTTTTTGAAACTTGACACAACAAAGTAGTTTCACGTTCTATCTCTACGCTTTGTTTCCTCTTGATGTAGCCCTAAGCCGTGACTGGCGAGAAACACTTTCATGGAACGGGGTTGCCAAGCTTCCAAAAATTACGAATCTCCAGAAATCTCAGCAAATATTTTTTCACCCAAACTGGATGATACTTTCAGGTAATGATCAGTACACTAGGCGACTTGGTTCCCCAAATTTCGTTCTTCTATGTTGAAGCGTTCATTTCCAGTAACAGTTTGAATTTTTCGGTTTCACTCTGTTTTCTCCTATATTGATAGATGTATTTGGAACTCTAAATCCAACACGGTTTGTGCTAGCTTCTTGAAACTTGACACAACAAAGTAGTTTCACGTTCTATCTCTACGTTTTGATTCCTCTTGATGTAGCCCTAAGCAGTGACTGGCGAGAAACACTTTCATGGGAAGGGGTTGCCAAGCTTCCAAAAATTACGAATCTCCAGAAATCTCAACAAATATTTTTTCACCCAAACTGGATGATACTTTCAGGTAATGATCAGTACACTAAAGAGACTTGGTTCCCCAAATTTCGTTCTTCTATGTTGAAGCGTTCATTTCCACTAACAGTTTGAATTTTTAGGTTTCACTCTGTTTTCTCCTATATTGATAGATGTATTTGGAACTCTAAATCCAACACGGTTTGTGCTAGCTTCTTGAAACTTGACACAACAAAGTAGTTTCACGTTCTATCTCTAATTATTGTTTCCTCTTGATGTAGCCCTAAGCAGTGACTGGCGAGAAACACTTTCATGGGAAGGGGTTGCCAAGCTTCCAAAAATTACGAATCTCCAGAAATCTCAGCAAATATTTTTTCACCCAAACTGGATGATACTTTCAGGTAATGATCAGTACACTAAGGCGACGTGGTTCCCCAAATTTCGTTCTTCTATGTTGCAGCGTTCATTTCCAGTAACAGTTTGTATTTTTAGGTTTCACTCTGTTTTCTCCTATATTAATAGATGTATTTTGAATTCTAAATCCAACACGGTTTGTGCTAGCTTTTTGAAACTTGACACAACAAAGTAGTTTCACGTTCTATCTCTACGCTTTGTTTCCTCTTGATGTAGCCCTAAGCAGTGACTGGCGAGAAACACTTTCATGGAACGGGGTTGCCAAGCTTCCAAAAATTACGAATCTCCAGAAATCTCAGCAAATATTTTTTCACCCAAACTGGATGATACTTTCAGGTAATGATCAGTACACTAAGGCGACTTGGTTCCCCAAATTTCGTTCTTCTATGTTGAAGCGTTCATTTCCAGTAACAGTTTGAATTTTTAGGTTTCACTCTGTTTTCTCCTATATTGATAGATGTATTTGGAACGCTAAATCCAACATGGTTTGTGCTGGCTTCTTGAAACTTGACACAACAAAGTAGTTTCACGTTCTATCTCTATGTATTGTTTCCTGTTGATGTAGCCCTAAGCAGTGACTGGCGAGAAACACTTTCATGGGAAGGGGTTGCCAAGCTTCCAAAAATTACGAATCTCCAGAAATCTCAGCAAATATTTTTTCACCCAAACTGGATGATACTTTCAGGTAACGATCAGTACACTAAGGCGACTTGGTTCCCCAAATTTCGTTCTTCTATGTTGAAGCGTTCATTTCCAGTAACAGTTTGAATTTTTAGGTTTCACTCTGTTCTCTCCTATATTGATAGATGTATTTGGAACTCTAAATCCAACATGGTTTGTGCTAGCTACTTGAAACTTGACACAACAAAGTAGTTTCACGTTCTATCTCTACGTATTGTTTCCTCTTGATGTAGCCCTAAGCAGTGACTGGCGAGAAACACTTTCATGGGAAGGGGTTGCCAAGCTTCCAAAAATTACGAATCTCCAGAAATCTCAGCAAATATTTTTTCACCCAAACTGGATGATACTTTCAGGTAATGATCAGTACACTAAGGCGACTTGGTTCCCCAAATTTCGTTCTTCTATGTTGAAGCGTTCATTTCCAGTAACAGTTTGAATTTTTAGGTTTCACTCTGTTCTCTCCTATATTGATAGATGTATTTGGAACTCTAAATCCAACACGGTTTGTGCTAGCTTCTTGAAACTTGACACAACAAAGTAGTTTCACATTCTATCTCTACGTTTTGTTTCCTCTTGATGTAGCCCTAAGCAGAGACTGGCGAGAACCCTTTCATGGAACGGGGTTGCCAAGCTTCCAAAAATTACGAATCTCCAGAAATCTCAGCAAATATTTTTTCACCCAAACTGGATGATACTTTCAGGTAATGATCAGTACACTTAAGGCGACTTGGTTCCCCAAATTTCGTTCTTCTATGTTGAAGCGTTCATTTCCAGTAACAGTTTGAATTTTTAGGTTTCACTCTGTTTTCTCCTATATTGATAGATGTATTTGGAACTCTAAATCCAACACGGTTTGTGCTAGCTTCTTGAAACTTGACACAACAAAGTAGTTTCACATTCTATCTCTACGTTTTCTTTCCTCTTGATGTAGCCCTAAGCAGTGACTGGCGAGAAACACTTTCATGGAACGGGGTTGCCAAGCTTCCAAAAATTACGAATCTCCAGAAATCTCAGCAAATATTTTTTCACCCAAACTGGATGATACTTTCAGGTAATGATCAGTACACTAAGGCGACTTGGTTCCCCAAATTTCGTTCTTCTATGTTGAAGCGTTCATTTCCAGTAACAGTTTGAATTTTTCGGTTTCACTCTGTTTTCTCCTATATTGATAGATGTATTTGGAACTCTAAATCCAACACGGTTTGTGCTAGCTTCTTGAAACTTGACACAACAAAGTAGTTTCACGTTCTATCTCTACGTTTTGTTTCCTCTTGATGTAGAACTAAGCAGTGACTGGCGAGAAACACTTTCATGGGAAGGGGTTGCCAAGCTTCCTAAAATTACGAATCTCCAGAAATCTCAACAAATATTTTTTCACCCAAACTGGATGATACTTTCAGGTAATGATCAGTACACTAAGGCAACTTGGTTCCCCAAATTTCGTTCTTCTATGTTGAAGCGTTCATTTCCAGTAACTGTTTGAATTTTTAGGTTTCACTCTGTTTTCTCCTATATTGATAGATGTATTTGGAACGCTAAATCCAACACGGTTTGTGCTGGCTTCTTGAAACTTGACACAACAAAGTAGTTTCACGTTCTATCTCTATGTATTGTTTCCTCTTGATGTAGCCCTAAGCAGTGACTGGCGAGAAACACTTTCATGGGAAGGGGTTGCCAAGCTTCCAAAAATTACGAATCTCCAGAAATCTCAGAAAATATTTTTTCACCCAAACTGGATGATACTTTCAGGTAATGATCAGTACACTAAGGCCAAGTGGTTCCCCAAATTTCGTTCTTCTATGTTGAAGCTATCATTTCCAGTAACAGTTTGAATTTTTAGGTTTCACTCTGTTTTCTCCTATATTGATAGATGTATTTGGAACTCTAAATCCAACACGGTTTGTGCTAGCTACTTGAAACTTGACACAACAAAGTAGTTTCACGTTCTCTCTCTACGTATTGTTTCCTCTGATGTAGCCCTAAGCAGTGACTGGCAAGAAACACTTTCATGGGAAGGGGTTGCCAAGCTTCCAAAAATTACGAATCTCCAGAAATCTCAGCAAATATTTTTTCACCCAAACTGGATGATACTTTCAGGTAATGATCAGTACACTAAGGCGACTTGGTTCCCCAAATTTTGTTCTTCTATGTTGAAGCGTTCATTTCCAGTAACAGTTTGAATTTTTAGGTTTCACTCTGTTTTCTCCTATATTGATAGATGTATTTGGAACTCTAAATCCAACACGGTTTGTGCTAGCTTCTTGAAACTTGACACAACAAAGTAGTTTCACATTCTATCTCTACGTTTTGTTTCCTCTTGATGTAGCCCTAAGCAGTGACTGGCGAGAAACACTTTCATGGAACGGGGTTGCCAAGCTTCCAAAAATTACGAATCTCCAGAAATCTCAGCAAATATTTTTTCACCCAAACTGGATGATACTTTCAGGTAATGATCAGTACACTAAGGCGACTTGGTGCCCCAAATTTCGTTCTTCTATGTTGAAGCGTTCATTTCCAGTAACAGTTTGAATTTTTCGGTTTCACTCTGTTTTCTCCTATATTGATAGATGTATTTGGAAAGCTAAATCCAACACGGTTTGTGCTAGCTTCTTGAAACTTGACACAACAAAGTAGTTTCACGTTCTATCTCTACGTTTTATTTCCTCTTGATGTAGCCCTAAGCAGTGACTGGCGAGAAACACTTTCATGGGAAGGGGTTGCCAAGCTTCCAAAAATTACGAATCTCCAGAAATCTCAACAAATATTTTTTCACCCAAACAGGATGATACTTTCAGGTAATGATCAGTACACTAAGGCGACTTGGTTCCCCAAATTTCGTTCTTCTATGTTGAAGCGTTCATTTCCAGTAACAGTTTGAATTTTTAGGTTTCACTCTGTTCTCTCCTATATTGATAGATGTATTTGGAACTCTAAATCCAACACGGTTTGTGCTAGCTTCTTGAAACTTGACACAACAAAGTAGTTTCACATTCTATCTCTACGTTTTGTTTCCTCTTGACATAGCCCTAAGCAGTGACTGGCGAGAAACACTTTCATGCGAAGGGGTTGCCAAGCTTCCAAAAATTACGAATCTCCAGAAATCTCAGCAAATATTTTTTCACCCAAACTGGATGATACTTTCAGGTAATGATCAGTACACTAAAGAGACTTGGTTCCCCAAATTTCGTTCTTCTATGTTGAAGCGTTCATTTCCACTAACAGTTTGAATTTTTAGGTTTCACTCTGTTTTCTCCTATATTGATAGATGTATTTGGAACTCTAAATCCAACACGGTTTGTGCTAGCTTCTTGAAACTTGACACAACAAAGTAGTTTCACGTTCTACCTCTATGTATTGTTTCCTCTTGATGTAGGCCTAAGCAGTGACTGGCGAGAAACACTTTCATGGGAAGGGGTTGCCAAGCTTCCAAAAATTACGAATCTCCAGAAATCTCAGCAAATATTTTTTCACCCAAACTGGATGATACTTTCAGGTAATGATCAGTACACTAAGGCGACGTGGTTCCCCAAATTTCGTTCTTCTATGTTGCAGCGTTCATTTCCAGTAACAGTTTGTATTTTTAGGTTTCACTCTGTTTTCTCCTATATTAATAGATGTATTTTGAATTCTAAATCCAACACGGTTTGTGCTAGCTTTTTGAAACTTGACACAACAAAGTAGGTTCACGTTCTATCTCTACGCTTTGTTTCCTCTTGACGTAGCCCTAGGCAGTGACTGGCGAGAAACACTTTCATGGAACGGGGTTGCCAAGCTTCCAAAAATTACGAATCTCCAGAAATCTCAGCAAATATTTTTTCACCCAAACTGGATGATACTTTCAGGTAATGATCAGTACACTAAGGCGACTTGGTACCCCAAATTTCGTTCTTCTATGTTGAAGCGTTCATTTCCAGTAACAGTTTGAATTTTTAGGTTTCACTCTGTTTTCTCCTATATTAATAGATGTATTTGGAACTCTAAATCCAACACGGTTTGTGCTGGCTTCTTGAAACTTGACACAACAAAGTAGTTTCACGTTCTATCTCTATGTATTGTTTCCTCTTGATGTAGCCCTAAGCAGTGACTGGCAAGAAACACTTTCATGGGAAGGGGCTGCCAAGCTTCCAAAAATTACGAATCTCCAGAAATCTCAGCAAATATTTTTTCACCCAAACTGGATGATACTTTCAGGTAATGATCAGTACACTAAGGCGACTTGGTTCCCCAAATTTCGTTCTTCTATGTTGAAGCGTTCAATTCCAGTAACAGTTTGAATTTTTAGGTTTCACTCTGTTTTCTCCTGTATTGATAGATGTATTTGGAACTCTAAATCCAACACGGTTTGTGCTAGCTACTTGAAACTTGACACAACAAAGTAGTTTCACGTTCTCTCTCTACGTATTGTTTCCTCTGATGTAGCCCTAAGCAGTGACTGGCAAGAAACACTTTCATGGGAAGGGGTTGCCAAGCTTCCAAAAATTACGAATCTCCAGAAATCTCAGCAAATATTTTTTCACCCAAACTGGATGATACTTTCAGGTAATGATCAGTACACTAAGGCGACTTGGTTCCCCAAATTTTGTTCTTCTATGTTGAAGCGTTCATTTCCAGTAACAGTTTGAATTTTTAGGTTTCACTCTGTTTTCTCCTATATTGATAGATGTATTTGGAACTCTAAATCCAACACGGTTTGTGCTAGCTTCTTGAAACTTGACACAACAAAGTAGTTTCACATTCTATCTCTACGTTTTGTTTCCTCTTGATGTAGCCCTAAGCAGTGACTGGCGAGAAACACTTTCATGGAACGGGGTTGCCAAGCTTCCAAAAATTACGAATCTCCAGAAATCTCAGCAAATATTTTTTCACCCAAACTGGATGATACTTTCAGGTAATGATCAGTACACTAAGGCGACTTGGTTCCCCAAATTTCGTTCTTCTATGTTGAAGCGTTCATTTCCAGTAACAGTTTGAATTTTTCGGTTTCACTCTGTTTTCTCCTATATTGATAGATGTATTTGGAAAGCTAAATCCAACACGGTTTGTGCTAGCTTCTTGAAACTTGACACAACAAAGTAGTTTCACGTTCTATCTCTACGTTTTATTTCCTCTTGATGTAGCCCTAAGCAGTGACTGGCGAGAAACACTTTCATGGGAAGGGGTTGGCAAGCTTCCAAAAATTACGAATCTCCAGAAATCTCAACAAATATTTTTTCACCCAAACAGGATGATACTTTCAGGTAATGATCAGTACACTAAGGCGACTTGGTTCCCCAAATTTCGTTCTTCTATGTTGAAGCGTTCATTTCCAGTAACAGTTTGAATTTTTAGGTTTCACTCTGTTCTCTCCTATATTGATAGATGTATTTGGAACTCTAAATCCAACACGGTTTGTGCTAGCTTCTTGAAACTTGACACAACAAAGTAGTTTCACATTCTATCTCTACGATTTGTTTCCTCTTGACATAGCCCTAAGCAGTGACTGGCGAGAAACACTTTCATGGAACGGGGTTGCCAAGCTTCCAAAAATTACGAATCTCCAGAAATCTCAGCAAATATTTTTTCACCCAAACTGGATGATCCTTTCAGGTAATGATCAGTACACTTAAGGCGACTTGGTTCCCCAAATTTCGTTCTTCTATGTTGAAGCGTTCATTTCCAGTAACAGTTTGAATTTTTAGGTTTCACTCTGTTTTCTCCTATATTGATAGATGTATTTGGAACTCTAAATCCAACACGGTTTGTGCTAGCTTCTTGAAACTTGACACAACAAAGTAATTTCACATTCTATCTCTACGTTTTGTTTCCTCTTGATGTAGCCCTAAGCAGTGACTGGCGAGAAACACTTTCATGCGAAGGGGTTGCCAAGCTTCCAAAAATTACGAATCTCCAGAAATCTCAGCAAATATTTTTTCACCCAAACTGGATGATACTTTCAGGTAATGATCAGTACACTAAAGAGACTTGGTTCCCCAAATTTCGTTCTTCTATGTTGAAGCGTTCATTTCCACTAACAGTTTGAATTTTTAGGTTTCACTCTGTTTTCTCCTATATTGATAGATGTATTTGGAACTCTAAATCCAACACGGTTTGTGCTAGCTTCTTGAAACTTGACACAACAAAGTAGTTTCACGTTCTACCTCTATGTATTGTTTCCTCTTGATGTAGGCCTAAGCAGTGACTGGCGAGAAACACTTTCATGGGAAGGGGTTGCCAAGCTTCCAAAAATTACGAATCTCCAGAAATCTCAGCAAATATTTTTTCACCCAAACTGGATGATACTTTCAGGAAATGATCAGTACACTAAGGCCAAGTGGTTCCCCAAATTTCGTTCTTCTATGTTGCAGCGTTCATTTCCAGTAACAGTTTGTATTTTTAGGTTTCACTCTGTTTTCTCCTATATTAATAGATGTATTTTGAATTCTAAATCCAACACGGTTTGTGCTAGCTTTTTGAAACTTGACACAACAAAGTAGGTTCACGTTCTATCTCTACGCTTTGTTTCCTCTTGACGTAGCCCTAGGCAGTGACTGGCGAGAAACACTTTCATGGAACGGGGTTGCCAAGCTTCCAAAAATTACGAATCTCCAGAAATCTCAGCAAATATTTTTTCACCCAAACTGGATGATACTTTCAGGTAATGATCAGTACACTAAGGCGACTTGGTACCCCAAATTTCGTTCTTCTATGTTGAAGCGTTCATTTCCAGTAACAGTTTGAATTTTTAGGTTTCACTCTGTTTTCTCCTATATTGATAGATGTATTTGGAACTCTAAATCCAACACGGTTTGTGCTAGCTTCTTGAAACTTGACACAACAAAGTAATTTCACATTCTATCTCTACGTTTTGTTTCCTCTTGATGTAGCCCTAAGCAGTGACTGGCGAGAAACACTTTCATGCGAAGGGGTTGCCAAGCTTCCAAAAATTACGAATCTCCAGAAATCTCAGCAAATATTTTTTCACCCAAACTGGATGATACTTTCAGGTAATGATCAGTACACTAAAGAGACTTGGTTCCCCAAATTTCGTTCTTCTATGTTGAAGCGTTCATTTCCACTAACAGTTTGAATTTTTAGGTTTCACTCTGTTTTCTCCTATATTGATAGATGTATTTGGAACTCTAAATCCAACACGGTTTGTGCTAGCTTCTTGAAACTTGACACAACAAAGTAGTTTCACGTTCTACCTCTATGTATTGTTTCCTCTTGATGTAGGCCTAAGCAGTGACTGGCGAGAAACACTTTCATGGGAAGGGGTTGCCAAGCTTCCAAAAATTACGAATCTCCAGAAATCTCAGCAAATATTTTTTCACCCAAACTGGATGATACTTTCAGGTAATGATCAGTACACTAAGGCGACGTGGTTCCCCAATTTTCTTTCTTCTATGTTGCAGCGTTCATTTCCAGTAACAGTTTGAATTTTTAGGTTTCACTCTGTTTTCTCCTATATTAATAGATGTATTTTGAATTCTAAATCCAACACGGTTTGTGCTAGCTTTTTGAAACTTGACACAACAAAGTAGTTTCACTTTCTACCTCTATGTATTGTTTCCTCTTGACGTAGCCCTAAGCAGAGACTGGCGAGAAACACTTTCATGGCAAGGGGTTGCCAAGCTTCCAAAAATTACGAATCTCCAGAAATCTCAGCAAATATTTTTTCACCCAAACTGGATGATACTTTCAGGTAATGATCAGGACACTAAGGCGACTTGGTTCCCCAAATTTCGTTCTTCTATGTTGAAGCGTTCATTTCCAGTAACAGTTTGAATTTTTAGGTTTCACTCTGTTTTCTCCTATATTGATAGATGTATTTGGAACTCTAAATCCAACACGGTTTGTGCTAGCTTCTTGAAACTTGACACAACAAAGTAGTTTCACGTTCTATCTCTACGTTTTCTTTCCTCTTGATGTAGCCCTAAGCAGTGACTGGCGAGAAACACTTTCATGGAACGGGGTTGCCAAGCTTCCAAAAATTACGAATCTCCAGAAATCTCAGCAAACATTTTTTCACCCAAACTGGATGATACTTTCAGGTAATGATCAGTACACTAAGGCGACTTGGTTCCCCAAATTTCGTTCTTCTATGTTGAAGCGTTCATTTCCAGTAACAGTTTGAATTTTTCGGTTTCACTCTGTTTTCTCCTATATTGATAGATGTATTTGGAACTCTAAATCCAACACGGTTTGTGCTAGCTTCTTGAAACTTGACACAACAAAGTAGTTTCACGTTCTATCTCTACGTTTTGTTTCCTCTTGATGTAGCCCTAAGCAGTGACTGGCGAGAAACACTTTCATGGGAAGGGGTTGCCAAGCTTCCAAAAATTACGAATCTCCAGAAATCTCAGCAAATATTTTTTCACCCAAACTGGATGATACTTTCAGGTAATGATCAGTACACTAAAGAGACTTGGTTCCCCAAATTTCGTTCTTCTATGTTGAAGCGTTCATTTCCAGTAACAGTTTGAATTTTTAGGTTTCACTCTGTTTTCTCCTATATTGATAGATGTATTTGGAACTCTAAATCCAACACGGTTTGTGCTAGCTTCTTGAAACTTGACACAACAAAGTAGTTTCACGTTCTACCTCTATGTATTGTTTCCTCTTGACGTAGCCCTAAGCAGAGACTGGCGAGAAACACTTTCATGGGAAGGGTTTGCCAAGCTTCCAAAAATTACGAATCTCCAGAAATCTCAGCAAATATTTTTTCACCCAAACTGGATGATACTTTCAGGTAATGATCAGTACACTAAGGCGACGTGGTTCCCCAATTTTCTTTCTTCTATGTTGCAGCGTTCATTTCCAGTAACAGTTTGAATTTTTAGGTTTCACTCTGTTTTCTCCTATATTAATAGATGTATTTTGAATTCTAAATCCAACACGGTTTGTGCTAGCTTTTTGAAACTTGACACAACAAAGTAGTTTCACTTTCTACCTCTATGTATTGTTTCCTCTTGACGTAGCCCTAAGCAGAGACTGGCGAGAAACACTTTCATGGCAAGGGGTTGCCAAGCTTCCAAAAATTACGAATCTCCAGAAATCTCAGCAAATATTTTTTCACCCAAACTGGATGATACTTTCAGGTAATGATCAGGACACTAAGGCGACTTGGTTCCCCAAATTTCGTTCTTCTATGTTGAAGCGTTCATTTCCAGTAACAGTTTGAATTTTTAGGTTTCACTCTGTTTTCTCCTATATTGATAGATGTATTTGGAACTCTAAATCCAACACGGTTTGTGCTAGCTTCTTGAAACTTGACACAACAAAGTAGTTTCACGTTCTATCTCTACGTTTTCTTTCCTCTTGATGTAGCCCTAAGCAGTGACTGGCGAGAAACACTTTCATGGAACGGGGTTGCCAAGCTTCCAAAAATTACGAATCTCCAGAAATCTCAGCAAATATTTTTTCACCCAAACTGGATGATACTTTCAGGTAATGATCAGTACACTAAGGCGACTTGGTTCCCCAAATTTCGTTCTTCTATGTTGAAGCGTTCATTTCCAGTAACAGTTTGAATTTTTCGGTTTCACTCTGTTTTCTCCTATATTGATAGATGTATTTGGAACTCTAAATCCAACACGGTTTGTGCTAGCTTCTTGAAACTTGACACAACAAAGTAGTTTCACGTTCTATCTCTACGTTTTGTTTCCTCTTGATGTAGCCCTAAGCAGTGACTGGCGAGAAACACTTTCATGGGAAGGGGTTGCCAAGCTTCCAAAAATTACGAATCTCCAGAAATCTCAGCAAATATTTTTTCACCCAAACTGGATGATACTTTCAGGTAATGATCAGTACACTAAAGAGACTTGGTTCCCCAAATTTCGTTCTTCTATGTTGAAGCGTTCATTTCCACTAACAGTTTGAATTTTTAGGTTTCACTCTGTTTTCTCCTATATTGATAGATGTATTTGGAACTCTAAATCCAACACGGTTTGTGCTACCTTCTTGAAACTTGACACAACAAAGTAGTTTCACGTTCTATCTCTATGTATTGTTTCCTCTTGATGTAGCCCTAAGCAGTGACTGGCGAGAAACACTTTCATGGAACGGGGTTGCCAAGCTTCCAAAAATTACGAATCTCCAGAAATCTCAGCAAATATTTTTTCACCCAAACTGGATGATACTTTCAGGTAATGATCAGTACACTAAGGCGACTTGGTACCCCAAATTTCGTTCTTCTATGTTGAAGCGTTCATTTCCAGTAACAGTTTGAATTTTTAGGTTTCACTCTGTTTTCTCCTATATTGATAGATGTATTTGGAACTCTAAATCCAACACGGTTTGTGCTAGCTTCTTGAAACTTGACACAACAAAGTAGTTTCACGTTCTACCTCTATGTATTGTTTCCTCTTGACGTAGCCCTAAGCAGAGACTGGCGAGAAACACTTTCATGGGAAGGGGTTGCCAAGCTTCCAAAAATTACGAATCTCCAGAAATCTCAGCAAATATTTTTTCACCCAAACTGGATGATACTTTCAGGTAATGATCAGTACACTAAGGCGACGTGGTTCCCCAATTTTCTTTCTTCTATGTTGCAGCGTTCATTTCCAGTAACAGTTTGAATTTTTAGGTTTCACTCTGTTTTCTCCTATATTAATAGATGTATTTTGAATTCTAAATCCAACACGGTTTGTGCTAGCTTTTTGAAACTTGACACAACAAAGTAGTTTCACGTTCTACCTCTACGCTTTGTTTCCTCTTGACGTAGCCCTAGGCAGTGACTGGCGAGAAACACTTTCATGGAACGGGGTTGCCAAGCTTCCAAAAATTACGAATCTCCAGAAATCTCAGCAAATATTTTTTCACCCAAACTGGATGATACTTTCAGGTAATGATCAGTACACTAAGGCGACTTGGTACCCCAAATTTCGTTCTTCTATGTTGAAGCGTTCATTTCCAGTAACAGTTTGAATTTTTAGGTTTCACTCTGTTTTCTCCTATATTAATAGATGTATTTGGAACTCTAAATCCAACACGGTTTGTGCTGGCTTCTTGAAACTTGACACAACAAAGTAGTTTCACGTTCTATCTCTATGTATTGTTTCCTCTTGATGTAGCCCTAAGCAGTGACTGGCGAGAAACACTTTCATGGGAAGGGGTTGCCAAGCTTCCAAGAATTACGAATCTCCAGAAATCTCAGCAAATATTTTTTCACCCAAACTGGATGATACTTTCAGGAAATGATCAGTACACTAAGGCCAAGTGGTTCCCCAAATTTCGTTCTTCTATGTTGAAGCTTTCATTTCCAGTAACAGTTTGAATTTTTAGGTTTCACTCTGTTTTCTCCTATATTGATAGATGTATTTGGAACTCTAAATCCAACACGGTTTGTGCTAGCTTCTTGAAACTTGACACAACAAAGTAGTTTCACGTTCTATCTCTATGTTTTGTTTCCTCTTGATGTAGCCCTAAGCAGTGACTGGCGAGAAACACTTTCATGGAAAGGGGTTGCCAAGCTTCCAAAAATTACGAATCTCCAGAAATCTCAGCAAATATTTTTTCACCCAAACTGGATGATACTTTCAGGTAATGATCAGTACACTAAGGCGACTTGGTTCCCCAAATTTTGTTCTTCTATGTTGAAGCGTTCATTTCCAGTAACAGTTTGAATTTTTAGGTTTCACTCTGTTCTCTCCTATATTGATAGATGTATTTGGAACTCTAAATCCAACACGGTTTGTGCTAGCTACTTGAAACTTGACACAACAAAGTAGTTTCACGTTCTATCTCTACGTATTGTTTCCTCTTGATGTAGCCCTAAGCAGTGACTGGCAAGAAACACTTTCATGGGAAGGTGCTGCCAAGCTTCCAAAAATTACGAATCTCCAGAAATCTCAGCAAATATTTTTTAACCCAAACTGGATGATACTTTCAGGTAATGATCAGTACACTAAGGCGACTTGGTTCCCCAAATTTCGTTCTTCTATGTTGAAGCGTTCAATTCCAGTAACAGTTTGAATTTTTAGGTTTCACTCTGTTTTCTCCTATATTGATAGATGTATTTGGAACTCTAAATCCAACACGGTTTGTGCTAGCTTCTTGAAACTTGACACAACAAAGTAGTTTCACGTTCTATCTCTACGTTTTCTTTCCTCTTGATGTAGCCCTAAGCAGTGACTGGCGAGAAACACTTTCATGGAACGGGGTTGCCAAGCTTCCAAGAATTACGAATCTCCAGAAATCTCAGCAAATATTTTTTCACCCAAACTGGATGATACTTTCAGGTAATGATCAGTACACTAAGGCGACTTGGTTCCCCAAATTTCGTTCTTCTATGTTGAAGCGTTCATTTCCAGTAACAGTTTGAATTTTTCGGTTTCACTCTGTTTTCTCCTATATTGATAGATGTATTTGGAACTCTAAATCCAACACGGTTTGTGCTAGCTTCTTGAAACTTGACACAACAAAGTAGTTTCACGTTCTATCTCTACGTTTTGTTTCCTCTTGATGTAGCCCTAAGCAGTGACTGGCGAGAAACACTTTCATGGGAAGGGGTTGCCAAGCTTCCTAAAATTACTAATCTCCAGAAATCTCAGCAAATATTTTTTCACCCAAACTGGATGATACTTTCAGGTAATGATCAGTACACTAAGGCGACTTGGTTCCCCAAATTTCGTTCTTCTATGTTGAAGCGTTCATTTCCACTAACAGTTTGAATTTTTAGGTTTCACTCTGTTTTCTCCTATATTGATAGATGTATTTGGAACTCTAAATCCAACACGGTTTGTGCTAGCTTCTTGAAACTTGACACAACAAAGTAATTTCACATTCTATCTCTACCTTTTGTTTCCTCTTGATGTAGCCCTAAGCAGTGACTGGCGAGAAACACTTTCATGGGAAGGGGTTGCCAAGCTTCCAAAAATTACGAATCTCCAGAAATCTCAGCAAATATTTTTTCACCCAAACTGGATGATACTTTCAGGTAATGATCAGTACACTAAAGAGACTTGGTTCCCCAAATTTCGTTCTTCTATGTTGAAGCGTTCATTTCCAGTAACAGTTTGAATTTTTAGGTTTCACTCTGTTTTCTCCTATATTGATAGATGTATTTGGAACTCTAAATCCAACACGGTTTGTGCTAGCTTCTTGAAACTTGACACAACAAAGTAGTTTCACGTTCTACCTCTATGTATTGTTTCCTCTTGACGTAGCCCTAAGCAGAGACTGGCGAGAAACACTTTCATGGGAAGGGGTTGCCAAGCTTCCAAAAATTACGAATCTCCAGAAATCTCAGCAAATATTTTTTCACCCAAACTGGATGATACTTTCAGGTAATGATCAGTACACTAAGGCGACGTGGTTCCCCAATTTTCTTTCTTCTATGTTGCAGCGTTCATTTCCAGTAACAGTTTGAATTTTTAGGTTTCACTCTGTTTTCTCCTATATTAATAGATGTATTTTGAATTCTAAATCCAACACGGTTTGTGCTAGCTTTTTGAAACTTGACACAACAAAGTAGTTTCACTTTCTACCTCTATGTATTGTTTCCTCTTGACGTAGCCCTAAGCAGAGACTGGCGAGAAACACTTTCATGGCAAGGGGTTGCCAAGCTTCCAAAAATTACGAATCTCCAGAAATCTCAGCAAATATTTTTTCACCCAAACTGGATGATACTTTCAGGTAATGATCAGGACACTAAGGCGACTTGGTTCCCCAAATTTCGTTCTTCTATGTTGAAGCGTTCATTTCCAGTAACAGTTTGAATTTTTAGGTTTCACTCTGTTTTCTCCTATATTGATAGATGTATTTGGAACTCTAAATCCAACACGGTTTGTGCTAGCTTCTTGAAACTTGACACAACAAAGTAGTTTCACGTTCTATCTCTACGTTTTCTTTCCTCTTGATGTAGCCCTAAGCAGTGACTGGCGAGAAACACTTTCATGGAACGGGGTTGCCAAGCTTCCAAAAATTACGAATCTCCAGAAATCTCAGCAAATATTTTTTCACCCAAACTGGATGATACTTTCAGGTAATGATCAGTACACTAAGGCGACTTGGTTCCCCAAATTTCGTTCTTCTATGTTGAAGCGTTCATTTCCAGTAACAGTTTGAATTTTTCGGTTTCACTCTGTTTTCTCCTATATTGATAGATGTATTTGGAACTCTAAATCCAACACGGTTTGTGCTAGCTTCTTGAAACTTGACACAACAAAGTAGTTTCACGTTCTATCTCTACGTTTTGTTTCCTCTTGATGTAGCCCTAAGCAGTGACTGGCGAGAAACACTTTCATGGGAAGGGGTTGCCAAGCTTCCAAAAATTACGAATCTCCAGAAATCTCAGCAAATATTTTTTCACCCAAACTGGATGATACTTTCAGGTAATGATCAGTACACTAAAGAGACTTGGTTCCCCAAATTTCGTTCTTCTATGTTGAAGCGTTCATTTCCACTAACAGTTTGAATTTTTAGGTTTCACTCTGTTTTCTCCTATATTGATAGATGTATTTGGAACTCTAAATCCAACACGGTTTGTGCTACCTTCTTGAAACTTGACACAACAAAGTAGTTTCACGTTCTATCTCTATGTATTGTTTCCTCTTGATGTAGCCCTAAGCAGTGACTGGCGAGAAACACTTTCATGGAACGGGGTTGCCAAGCTTCCAAAAATTACGAATCTCCAGAAATCTCAGCAAATATTTTTTCACCCAAACTGGATGATACTTTCAGGTAATGATCAGTACACTAAGGCGACTTGGTACCCCAAATTTCGTTCTTCTATGTTGAAGCGTTCATTTCCAGTAACAGTTTGAATTTTTAGGTTTCACTCTGTTTTCTCCTATATTGATAGATGTATTTGGAACTCTAAATCCAACACGGTTTGTGCTAGCTTCTTGAAACTTGACACAACAAAGTAGTTTCACGTTCTACCTCTATGTATTGTTTCCTCTTGACGTAGCCCTAAGCAGAGACTGGCGAGAAACACTTTCATGGGAAGGGGTTGCCAAGCTTCCAAAAATTACGAATCTCCAGAAATCTCAGCAAATATTTTTTCACCCAAACTGGATGATACTTTCAGGTAATGATCAGTACACTAAGGCGACGTGGTTCCCCAATTTTCTTTCTTCTATGTTGCAGCGTTCATTTCCAGTAACAGTTTGAATTTTTAGGTTTCACTCTGTTTTCTCCTATATTAATAGATGTATTTTGAATTCTAAATCCAACACGGTTTGTGCTAGCTTTTTGAAACTTGACACAACAAAGTAGTTTCACGTTCTACCTCTACGCTTTGTTTCCTCTTGACGTAGCCCTAGGCAGTGTCTGGCGAGAAACACTTTCATGGAACGGGGTTGCCAAGCTTCCAAAAATTACGAATCTCCAGAAATCTCAGCAAATATTTTTTCACCCAAACTGGATGATACTTTCAGGTAATGATCAGTACACTAAGGCGACTTGGTACCCCAAATTTCGTTCTTCTATGTTGAAGCGTTCATTTCCAGTAACAGTTTGAATTTTTAGGTTTCACTCTGTTTTCTCCTATATTAATAGATGTATTTGGAACTCTAAATCCAACACGGTTTGTGCTGGCTTCTTGAAACTTGACACAACAAAGTAGTTTCACGTTCTATCTCTATGTATTGTTTCCTCTTGATGTAGCCCTAAGCAGTGACTGGCGAGAAACACTTTCATGGGAAGGGGTTGCCAAGCTTCCAAGAATTACGAATCTCCAGAAATCTCAGCAAATATTTTTTCACCCAAACTGGATGATACTTTCAGGAAATGATCAGTACACTAAGGCCAAGTGGTTCCCCAAATTTCGTTCTTCTATGTTGAAGCTTTCATTTCCAGTAACAGTTTGAATTTTTAGGTTTCACTCTGTTTTCTCCTATATTGATAGATGTATTTGGAACTCTAAATCCAACACGGTTTGTGCTAGCTTCTTGAAACTTGACATAACAAAGTAGTTTCACGTTCTATCTCTATGTTTTGTTTCCTCTTGATGTAGCCCTAAGCAGTGACTGGCGAGAAACACTTACATGGAAAGGGGTTGCCAAGCTTCCAAAAATTATGAATCTCCAGAAATCTCAGCAAATATTTTTTCACCCAAACTGGATGATACTTTCAGGTAATGATCAGTACACTAAGGCGACTTGGTTCCCCAAATTTCGTTCTTCTATGTTGAAGCGTTCATTTCCAGTAACAGTTTGAATTTTTAGGTTTCACTCTGTTCTCTCCTATATTGATAGATGTATTTGGAACTCTAAATCCAACACGGTTTGTGCTAGCTACTTGAAACGTGACACAACAAAGTAGTTTCACGTTCTATCTCTACGTATTGTTTCCTCTTGATGTAGCCCTAAGCAGTGACTGGCAAGAAACACTTTCATGGGAAGGGGCTGCCAAGCTTCCAAAAATTACGAATCTCCAGAAATCTCAGCAAATATTTTTTAACCCAAACTGGATGATACTTTCAGGTAATGATCAGTATACTAAGGCGACTTGGTTCCCCAAATTTCGTTCTTCTATGTTGAAGCTTTCATTTCCAGTAACAGTTTGAATTTTTAGGTTTCACTCTGTTTTCTCCTATATTGATAGATGTATTTGGAACTCTAAATCCAACACGGTTTGTGCTAGCTTCTTGAAACTTGACACAACAAAGTAGTTTCACGTTCTATCTCTATGTTTTGTTTCCTCTTGATGTAGCCCTAAGCAGTGACTGGCGAGAAACACTTTCATGGAAAGGGGTTGCCAAGCTTCCAAAAATTACGAATCTCCAGAAATCTCAGCAAATATTTTTTCACCCAAACTGGATGATACTTTCAGGTAATGATCAGTACACTAAGGCGACTTGGTTCCCCAAATTTTGTTCTTCTATGTTGAAGCGTTCATTTCCAGTAACAGTTTGAATTTTTAGGTTTCACTCTGTTCTCTCCTATATTGATAGATGTATTTGGAACTCTAAATCCAACACGGTTTGTGCTAGCTACTTGAAACTTGACACAACAAAGTAGTTTCACGTTCTATCTCTACGTATTGTTTCCTCTTGATGTAGCCCTAAGCAGTGACTGGCAAGAAACACTTTCATGGGAAGGGGCTGCCAAGCTTCCAAAAATTACGAATCTCCAGAAATCTCAGCAAATATTTTTTAACCCAAACTGGATGATACTTTCAGGTAATGATCAGTACACTAAGGCGACTTGGTTCCCCAAATTTCGTTCTTCTATGTTGAAGCGTTCAATTCCAGTAACAGTTTGAATTTTTAGGTTTCACTCTGTTTTCTCCTATATTGATAGATGTATTTGGAACTCTAAATCCAACACGGTTTGTGCTAGCTTCTTGAAACTTGACACAACAAAGTAGTTTCACGTTCTATTTCTACGTTTTCTTTCCTCTTGATGTAGCCCTAAGCAGTGACTGGCGAGAAACACTTTCATGGAACGGGGTTCCCAAGCTTCCAAAAATTACGAATCTCCAGAAATCTCAGCAAATATTTTTTCACCCAAACTGGATGATACTTTCAGGTAATGATCAGTACACTAAGGCGACTTGGTTCCCCAAATTTCGTTCTTCTATGTTGAAGCGTTCATTTCCAGTAACAGTTTGAATTTTTCGGTTTCACTCTGTTTTCTCCTATATTGATAGATGTATTTGGAACTCTAAATCCAACACGGTTTGTGCTAGCTTCTTGAAACTTGACACAACAAAGTAATTTCACATTCTATCTCTACGTTTTGTTTCCTCTTGATGTAGCCCTAAGCAGTGACTGGCGAGAAACACTTTCATGGGAAGGGGTTGCCAAGCTTCCAAAAATTACGAATCTCCAGAAATCTCAGCAAATATTTTTTCACCCAAACTGGATGATACTTTCAGGTAATGATCAGTACACTAAGGCGACTTGGTTCCCCAAATTTCGTTCTTCTATGTTGAAGCGTTCATTTCCAGTAACAGTTTGAATTTTTCGGTTTCACTCTGTTTTCTCCTATATTGATAGATGTATTTGGAACTCTAAATCCAACACGGTTTGTGCTAGCTTCTTGAAACTTGACACAACAAAGTAGTTTCACGTTCTATCTCTACGTTTTGTTTCCTCTTGATGTAGCCCTAAGCAGTGACTGGCGAGAAACACTTTCATGGGAAGGGGTTGCCAAGCTTCCAAAAATTACGAATCTCCAGAAATCTCAGCAAATATTTTTTCACCCAAACTGGATGATACTTTCAGGTAATGATCAGTACACTAAGGCGACTTGGTTCCCCAAATTTCGTTCTTCTATGTTGAAGCGTTCATTTCCAGTAACAGTTTGAATTTTTAGGTTTCACTCTGTTTTCTCCTATATTGATAGATGTATTTGGAACTCTAAATCCAAGACGGTTTGTGCTAGCTTCTTGAAACTTGACACAACAAAGTAGTTTCACATTCTATCTCTACGTTTTCTTTCCTCTTGATGTAGCCCTAAGCAGTGACTGGCGAGAAACACTTTCATGGAACGGGGTTGCCAAGCTTCCAAAAATTACGAATCTCCAGAAATCTCAGCAAATATTTTTTCACCCAAACTGGATGATACTTTCAGGTAATGATCAGTACACTAAAGAGACTTGGTTCCCCAAATTTCGTTCTTCTATGTTGAAGCGTTCATTTCCACTAACAGTTTGAATTTTTAGGTTTCACTCTGTTTTCTCCTATATTGATAGATGTATTTGGAACTCTAAATCCAACACGGTTTGTGCTACCTTCTTGAAACTTGACACAACAAAGTAGTTTCACGTTCTATCTCTATGTATTGTTTCCTCTTGATGTAGCCCTAAGCAGTGACTGGCGAGAAACACTTTCATGGAACGGGGTTGCCAAGCTTCCAAAAATTACGAATCTCCAGAAATCTCAGCAAATATTTTTTCACCCAAACTGGATGATACTTTCAGGTAATGATCAGTACACTAAGGCGACTTGGTACCCCAAATTTCGTTCTTCTATGTTGAAGCGTTCATTTCCAGTAACAGTTTGAATTTTTAGGTTTCACTCTGTTTTCTCCTATATTGATAGATGTATTTGGAACTCTAAATCCAACACGGTTTGTGCTAGCTTCTTGAAACTTGACACAACAAAGTAGTTTCACGTTCTACCTCTATGTATTGTTTCCTCTTGACGTAGCCCTAAGGAGAGACTTGCGAGAAACACTTTCATGGGAAGGGGTTGCCAAGCTTCCAAAAATTACGAATCTCCAGAAATCTCAGCAAATATTTTTTCACCCAAACTGGATGATACTTTCAGGTAATGATCAGTACACTAAGGCGACGTGGTTCCCCAATTTTCTTTCTTCTATGTTGCAGCGTTCATTTCCAGTAACAGTTTGAATTTTTAGGTTTCACTCTGTTTTCTCCTATATTAATAGATGTATTTTGAATTCTAAATCCAACACGGTTTGTGCTAGCTTTTTGAAACTTGACACAACAAAGTAGTTTCACGTTCTACCTCTATGTGTTGTTTCCTCTTGACGTAGCCCTAAGCAGAGACTGGCGAGAAACACTTTCATGGCAAGGGGTTGCCAAGCTTCCAAAAATTACGAATCTCCAGAAATCTCAGCAAATATTTTTTCACCCAAACTGGATGATACTTTCAGGTAATGATCAGTACACTAAGGCGACTTGGTTCCCCAAATTTCGTTCTTCTATGTTGAAGCGTTCATTTCCAGTAACAGTTTGAATTTTTAGGTTTCACTCTGTTCTCTCCTATATTGATAGATGTATTTGGAACTCTAAATCCAACACGGTTTGTGCTAGCTCCTTGAAACTTGACACAACAAAGTAGTTTCACGTTCTATCTCTACGTATTGTTTCCTCTTGATGTAGCCCTAAGCAGTGACTGGCAAGAAACACTTTCATGGGAAGGGGTTGCCAAGCTTCCAAAAATTACGAATCTCCAGAAATCTCAGCAAATATTTTTTCACCCAAACTGGATGATACTTTCAGGTAATGATCAGGACACTAAGGCGACTTGGTTCCCCAAATTTCGTTCTTCTATGTTGAAGCGTTCATTTCCAGTAACAGTTTGAATTTTTAGGTTTCACTCTGTTTTCTCCTATATTGATAGATGTATTTGGAACTCTAAATCCAACACGGTTTGTGCTAGCTTCTTGAAACTTGACACAACAAAGTAGTTTCACGTTCTATCTCTACGTTTTCTTTCCTCTTGATGTAGCCCTAAGCAGTGACTGGCGAGAAACACTTTCATGGAACGGGGTTGCCAAGCTTCCAAAAATTACGAATCTCCAGAAATCTCAGCAAATATTTTTTCACCCAAACTGGATGATACTTTCAGGTAATGATCAGTACACTAAGGCGACTTGGTTCCCCAAATTTCGTTCTTCTATGTTGAAGCGTTCATTTCCAGTAACAGTTTGAATTTTTCGGTTTCACTCTGTTTTCTCCTATATTGATAGATGTATTTGGAACTCTAAATCCAACACGGTTTGTGCTAGCTTCTTGAAACTTGACACAACAAAGTAGTTTCACGTTCTATCTCTACGTTTTGTTTCCTCTTGATGTAGCCCTAAGCAGTGACTGGCGAGAAACACTTTCATGGGAAGGGGTTGCCAAGCTTCCAAAAATTACGAATCTCCAGAAATCTCAGCAAATATTTTTTCACCCAAACTGGATGATACTTTCAGGTAATGATCAGTACACTAAAGAGACTTGGTTCCCCAAATTTCGTTCTTCTATGTTGAAGCGTTCATTTCCACTAACAGTTTGAATTTTTAGGTTTCACTCTGTTTTCTCCTATATTGATAGATGTATTTGGAACTCTAAATCCAACACGGTTTGTGCTACCTTCTTGAAACTTGACACAACAAAGTAGTTTCACGTTCTATCTCTATGTATTGTTTCCTCTTGATGTAGCCCTAAGCAGTGACTGGCGAGAAACACTTTCATGGAACGGGGTTGCCAAGCTTCCAAAAATTACGAATCTCCAGAAATCTCAGCAAATATTTTTTCACCCAAACTGGATGATACTTTCAGGTAATGATCAGTACACTAAGGCGACTTGGTACCCCAAATTTCGTTCTTCTATGTTGAAGCTTTCATTTCCAGTAACAGTTTGAATTTTTAGGTTTCACTCTGTTTTCTCCTATATTGATAGATGTATTTGGAACTCTAAATCCAACACGGTTTGTGCTAGCTTCTTGAAACTTGACACAACAAAGTAGTTTCACGTTCTATCTCTATGTTTTGTTTCCTCTTGATGTAGCCCTAAGCAGTGACTGGCGAGAAACACTTTCATGGAAAGGGGTTGCCAAGCTTCCAAAAATTACGAATCTCCAGAAATCTCAGCAAATATTTTTTCACCCAAACTGGATGATACTTTCAGGTAATGATCAGTACACTAAGGCGACTTGGTTCCCCAAATTTCGTTCTTCTATGTTGAAGCGTTCATTTCCAGTAACAGTTTGAATTTTTAGGTTTCACTCTGTTCTCTCCTATATTGATAGATGTATTTGGAACTCTAAATCCAACATGGTTTGTGCTAGCTACTTGAAACTTGACACAACAAAGTAGTTTCACGTTCTATCTCTACGTATTGTTTCCTCTTGATGTAGCCCTAAGCAGTGACTGCCAAGAAACACTTTCATGGGAAGGGGTTGCCAAGCTTCCAAAAATTATGAATCTCCAGAAATCTCAGCAAATATTTTTTCACCCAAACTGGATGATACTTTCAGGTAATGATCAGTATACTAAGGCGACTTGGTTCCCCAAATTTCGTTCTTCTATGTTGAAGCGTTCATTTCCAGTAACAGTTTGAATTTTTAGGTTTCACTCTGTTCTCTCCTATATTGATAGATGTATTTGGAACTCTAAATCCAACACGGTTTGTGCTAGCTTCTTGAAACTTGACACAACAAAGTAGTTTCACATTCTATCTCTACGTTTTGTTTCCTCTTGATGTAGCCCTAAGCAGTGACTGGCGAGAAACACTTTCATGAAACGGGGTTGCCAAGCTTCCAAAAATTACGAATCTCCAGAAATCTCAGCAAATATTTTTTCACCCAAACTGGATGATACTTCCAGGTAATGATCAGTACACTTAAGGCGACTTGGTTCCCCAAATTTCGTTCTTCTATGTTGAAGCGTTCATTTCCAGTAACAGTTTGAATTTTTCGGTTTCACTCTGTTTTCTCCTATATTGATAGATGTATTTGGAACTCTAAATCCAACACGGTTTGTGCTAGCTTCTTGAAACTTGGCACAACAAAGTAGTTTCACGTTCTATCTCTACGTTTTGTTTCCTCTTGATGTAGCCCTAAGCAGTGACTGGCGAGAAACACTTTCATGGGAAGGGGTTGCCAAGCTTCCAAAAATTACGAATCTCCAGAAATCTCAGCAAATATTTTTTCACCCAAACTGGATGATACTTTCAGGTAATGATCAGTACACTAAAGAGACTTGGTTCCCCAAATTTCGTTCTTCTATGTTGAAGCGTTCATTTCCACTAACAGTTTGAATTTTTAGGTTTCACTCTGTGTTCTCCTATATTGATAGATGTATTTGGAACTCTAAATCCAACACGGTTTGTGCTAGCTTCTTGAAACTTGACACAACAAAGTAGTTTCACGTTCTATCTCTACGTTTTGTTTCCTCTTGATGTAGCCCTAAGCAGTGACTGGCGAGAAACACTTTCATGGGAAGGGGTTGCCAAGCTTCCAAAAATTACGAATCTCCAGAAATCTCAACAAATATTTTTTCACCCAAACTGGATGATACTTTCAGGTAATGATCAATACACGAAGGCGACTTGGTTCCCCAAATTTCGTTCTTCTATGTTGAAGCGTTCATTTCCAGTAACAGTTTGAATTTTTAGGTTTCACTCTGTTCTCTCCTATATTGATAGATGTATTTGGAACTCTAAATCCAACACGGTTTGTGCTAGCTTCTTGAAACTTGACACAACAAAGTAGTTTCACATTCTATCTCTACGTTTTGTTTCCTCTTGATGTAGCCCTAAGCAGTGACTGGCGAGAAACACTTTCATGGAACGGGGTTGCCAAGCTTCCAAAAATTACGAATCTCCAGAAATCTCAGCAAATATTTTTTCACCCAAACTGGATGATACTTTCAGGTAATGATCAGTACACTAAGGCGACTTGGTTCCCCAAATTTCGTTCTTCTATGTTGAAGCGTTCATTTCCAGTAACAGTTTGAATTTTTAGGTTTCACTCTGTTCTCTCCTATATTGATAGATGTATTTGGAACTCTAAATCCAACACGGTTTGTGCTAGCTTCTTGAAACTTGACACAACAAAGTAGTTTCACATTCTATCTCTACGTTTTGTTTCCTCTTGATGTAGCCCTAAGCAGTGACTGGCGAGAAACACTTTCATGGAACGGGGTTGCCAAGCTTCCAAAAATTACGAATCTCCAGAAATCTCAGCAAATATTTTTTCACCCAAACTGGATGATACTTTCAGGTAATGATCAGTACACTAAGGCGACTTGGTTCCCCAAATTTCGTTCTTCTATGTTGAAGCGTTCATTTCCAGTAACAGTTTGAATTTTTCGGTTTCACTCTGTTTTCTCCTATATTGATAGATGTATTTGGAACTCTAAATCCAACACGGTTTGTGCTAGCTTCTTGAAACTTGACACAACAAAGTAGTTTCACGTTCTATCTCTACGTTTTGTTTCCTCTTGATGTAGCCCTAAGCAGTGACTGGCGAGAAACACTTTCATGGGAAGGGGTTGCCAAGCTTCCAAAAATTACGAATCTCCAGAAATCTCAGCAAATATTTTTTCACCCAAACTGGATGATACTTTCAGGTAATGATCAGTACACTAAAGAGACTTGGTTCCCCAAATTTCGTTCTTCTATGTTGAAGCGTTCATTTCCACTAACAGTTTGAATTTTTAGGTTTCACTCTGTGTTCTCCTATATTGATAGATGTATTTGGAACTCTAAATCCAACACGGTTTGTGCTAGCTTCTTGAAACTTGACACAACAAAGTAGTTTCACGTTCTATCTCTACGTTTTGTTTCCTCTTGATGTAGCCCTAAGCAGTGACTGGCGAGAAACACTTTCATGGGAAGGGGTTGCCAAGCTTCCAAAAATTACGAATCTCCAGAAATCTCAACAAATATTTTTTCACCCAAACTGGATGATACTTTCAGGTAATGATCAATACACGAAGGCGACTTGGTTCCCCAAATTTCGTTCTTCTATGTTGAAGCGTTCATTTCCAGTAACAGTTTGAATTTTTAGGTTTCACTCTGTTCTCTCCTATATTGATAGATGTATTTGGAACTCTAAATCCAACACGGTTTGTGCTAGCTTCTTGAAACTTGACACAACAAAGTAGTTTCACATTCTATCTCTACGTTTTGTTTCCTCTTGATGTAGCCCTAAGCAGTGACTGGCGAGAAACACTTTCATGGAACGGGGTTGCCAAGCTTCCAAAAATTACGAATCTCCAGAAATCTCAGCAAATATTTTTTCACCCAAACTGGATGATACTTTCAGGTAATGATCAGTACACTAAGGCGACGTGGTTCCCCAAATATCGTTCTTCTATGTTGCAGCGTTCATTTCCAGTAACAGTTTGTATTTTTAGGTTTCACTCTGTTTTCTCCTATATTAATAGATGTATTTTGAATTCTAAATCCAACACGGTTTGTGCTAGCTTTTTGAAACTTGACACAACAAAGTAGTTTCACGTTCTATCTCTACGCTTTGTTTCCTCTTGATGTAGCCCTAAGCAGTGACTGGCGAGAAACACTTTCATGGAACGGGGTTGCCAAGCTTCCAAAAATTACGAATCTCCAGAAATCTCAGCAAATATTTTTTCACCCAAACTGGATGATACTTTCAGGTAATGATCAGTACACTAAGGCGACTTGGTTCTCCAAATTTCGTTCTTCTATGTTGAAGCGTTCATTTCCAGTAACAGTTTGAATTTTTAGGTTTCACTCTGTTTTCTCCTATATTGATAGATGTATTTGGAACTCTAAATCCAACACGGTTTGTGCTGGCTTCTTGAAACTTGACACAACAAAGTAGTTTCACGTTCTATCTCTATGTATTGTTTCCTCTTGATGTAGCCCTAAGCAGTGACTGGCGAGAAACACTTTCATGGGAAGGGGTTGCCAAGCTTCCAAAAATTACGAATCTCCAGAAATCTCAGCAAATATTTTTTCACCCAAACTGGATGATACTTTCAGGTAATGATCAGTACACTAAGGCCAAGTGGTTCCCCAAATTTCGTTCTTCTATGTTGAAGATTTCATTTCCAGTAACAATTTGAATTTTTAGGTTTCACTCTGTTTTCTCCTATATTGATAGATGTATTTGGAACTCTAAATCCAACACGGTTTGTGCTAGCTTCTTGAAACTTGACACAACAAAGTACTTTCACGTTCTATCTCTATGTTTTGTTTCCTCTTGATGTAGCCCTAAGGATTGACTGGCGAGAAACACTTTCATGGAAAGGGGTTGCCAAGCTTCCAAAAATTACGAATCTCCAGAAATCTCAGCAAATATTTTTTCACCCAAACTGGATGATACTTTCAGGTAATGATCAGTACACTAAGGCGACTTGGTTCCCCAAATTTCGTTCTTCTATGTTGAAGCGTTCATTTCCAGTAACAGTTTGAATTTTTAGGTTTCACTCTGTTCTCTCCTATATTGATAGATGTATTTGGAACTCTAAATCCAACACGGTTTGTGCTAGCTACTTGAAACTTGACACAACAAAGTAGTTTCACGTTCTATCTCTACGTATTGTTTCCTCTTGATGTAGCCCTAAGCAGTGACTGGCGAGAAACACTTTCATGGGAAGGGGTTGCCAAGCTTCCAAAAATTACGAATCTCCAGAAATCTCAGCAAATATTTTTTCACCCAAACTGGATGATACTTTCAGGTAATGATCAGTACACTAAGGCGACTTGGTTCCCCAAATTTCGTTCTTCTATGTTGAAGCGTTCATTTCCAGTAACAGTTTGAATTTTTAGGTTTCACTCTGTTTTCTCCTATATTGATAGATGTATTTGGAACTCTAAATCCAACACGGTTTGTGCTAGCTTCTTTGAACTTGACACAACAAAGTAGTTTCACGTTCTATCTCTACGTTTTCTTTCCTCTTGATGTAGCACTAAGCAGTGACTGGCGAGAAACACTTTCATGGAACGGGGTTGCCAAGCTTCCAAAAATTACGAATCTCCAGAAATCTCAGCAAATATTTTTTCACCCAAACTGGATGATACTTTCAGGTAATGATCAGTAAACTAAGGCGACTTGGTTCCCCAAATTTCGTTCTTCTATGTTGAAGCGTTCATTTCCAGTAACAGTTTGAATTTTTCGGTTTCACTCTGTTTTCTCCTATATTGATAGATGTATTTGGAACTCTAAATCCAACACGGTTTGTGCTAGCTTCTTGAAACTTGACACAACAAAGTAGTTTCACGTTCTATCTCTACGTTTTGTTTCCTCTTGATGTAGCCCTAAGCAGTGACTGGCGAGAAACACTTTCATGGGAAGGGGTTGCCAAGCTTCCAAAAATTACGAATCTCCAGAAATCTCAGCAAATATTTTTTCACCCAAACTGGATGATACTTTCAGGTAATGATCAGTACACTAAGGCGACTTGGTTCCCCAAATTTCGTTCTTCTATGTTGAAGCTTTCATTTCCAGTAACAGTTTGAATTTTTAGGTTTCACTCTGTTTTCTCCTATATTGATAGATGTATTTGGAACTCTAAATCCAACACGGTTTGTGCTGGCTTCTTGAAACTTGACACAACAAAGTAGTTTCACGTTCTCTCTCTACGCTTTGTTTCCTCTTGATGTAGCCCTAAGCAGTGACTGGCGAGAAACACTTTCATGGAACGGGGTTGCCAAGCTTCCAAAAATTACGAATCTCCAGAAATCTCAGCAAATATTTTTTCACCCAAACTGGATGATACTTTCAGGTAATGATCAGTACACTAAGGCGACTTGGTTCCCCAAATTTCGTTCTTCTATGTTGAAGCGTTCATTTCCAGTAACAGTTTGAATTTTTAGGTTTCACTCTGTTCTCTCCTATATTGATAGATGTATTTGGAACTCTAAATCCAACACGGTTTGTGCTAGCTACTTGAAACTTGACACAACAAAGTAGTTTCACGTTCTATCTCTACGTATTGTTTCCTCTTGATGTAGCCCTAAGCAGTGACTGGCAAGAAACACTTTCATGGGAAGGGGTTGCCAAGCTTCCAAAAATTACGAATCTCCAGAAATCTCAGCAAATATTTTTTCACCCAAACTGGATGATACTTTCAGGTAATGATCAGTACACTAAGGCGACTTGGTTCCCCAAATTTCGTTCTTCTATGTTGAAGCGTTCATTTCCAGTAACAGTTTGAATTTTTAGGTTTCACTCTGTTCTCTCCTATATTGATAGATGTATTTGGAACTCTAAATCCAACACGGTTTGTGCTAGCTTCTTGAAACTTGACACAACAAAGTAGTTTCACATTCTATCTCTACGTTTTCTTTCCTCTTGATGTAGCCCTAAGCAGTGACTGGCGAGAAACACTTTCATGGAACGGGGTTGCCAAGCTTCCAAAAATTACGAATCTCCAGAAATCTCAGCAAATATTTTTTCAGCCAAACTGGATGATACTTTCAGGTAATGATCAGTACACTTAAGGCGACTTGGTTCCCCAAATTTCGTTCTTCTATGTTGAAGCGTTCATTTCCAGTAACAGTTTGAATTTTTAGGTTTCACTCTGTTTTCTCCTATATTGATAGATGTATTTGGAACTCTAAATCCAACACGGTTTTTGCTAGCTTCTTGAAACTTGACACAACAAAGTAGTTTCACGTTCTATCTCTACGTTTTGTTTCCTCTTGATGTAGCCCTAAGCAGTGACTGGCGAGAAACACTTTCATGGGAAGGGGTTGCCAAGCTTCCAAAAATTACGAATCTCCAGAAATCTCAGCAAATATTTTTTCACCCAAACTGGATGATACTTTCAGGTAATGATCAGTACACTAAAGAGACTTGGTTCCCCAAATTTCGTTCTTCTATGTTGAAGCGTTCATTTCCACTAACAGTTTGAATTTTTAGGTTTCACTCTGTTCTCTCCTATATTGATAGATGTATTTGGAACTCTAAATCCAACACGGTTTGTGCTAGCTTCTTGAAACTTGACACAACAAAGTAGTTTCACATTCTATCTCTACGTTTTGTTTCCTCTTGATGTAGCCCTAAGCAGTGAATGGCGAGAAACACTTTCATGGAATGGGGTTGCCAAGCTTCCAAAAATTACGAATCTCCAGAAATCTCAGCAAATATTTTTTCACCCAAACTGGATGATACTTTCAGGTAATGATCAGTACACTAAGGCGACTTGGTTCACCAAATTTCGTTCTTCTATGTTGAAGCGTTCATTTCCAGTAACAGTTTGAATTTTTAGGTTTCACTCTGTTTTCTCCTATATTGATAGATGTATTTGGAACTCTAAATCCAACACGGTTTGTGCTGGCTTCTTGAAACTTGACACAACAAAGTAGTTTCACATTCTATCTCTACGTTTTGTTTCCTCTTGATGTAGCCCTAATCAGTGACTGGCGAGAAACACTTTCATGGAACGGGGTTGCCAAGCTTCAAAAATTACGAATCTCCAGAAATCTCAGCAAATATTTTTTCACCAAAACTGGATGATACTTTCAGGTAATGATCAGTACACTAAGGCGACTTGGTTCCCAAATTTCGTTCTTCTATGTTGAAGCGTTCATTTCCAGTAACAGTTTGAATTTTTAGGTTTCACTCTGTTTTCTCCTATATTGATAGATGTATTTGGAACTCTAAATCCAACACGGTTTGTGCTAGCTTCTTGAAACTTGACACAACAAAGTAGTTTCACGTTCTATCTCTACGTATTGTTTCCTCTTGATGTAGCCCTAAGCAGTGACTGGCAAGAAACACTGTCATGGGAAGGGGTTGCCAAGCTTCCAAAAATTACGAATCTCCAGAAATCTCAGCAAATATTTTTTCACCCAAACTGGATGATACTTTCAGGTAATGATCAGTACACTAAGGCGACTTGGTTCCCCAAATTTCGTTCTTCTATGTTGAAGCGTTCATTTCCAGTAACAGTTTGAATTTTTAGGTTTCACTCTGTTCTCTCCTATATTGATAGATGTATTTGGAACTCTAAATCCAACACGGTTTGTGCTAGCTTCTTGAAACTTGACACAACAAAGTAGTTTCACATTCTATCTCTACGTTTTGTTTCCTCTTGATGTAGCCCTAAGCAGTGACTGGCGAGAAACACTTTCATGGAACGGGGTTGCCAAGCTTCCAAAAATTACGAATCTCCAGAAATCTCAGCAAATATTTTTTCACCCAAACTGGATGATACTTTCAGGTCATGATCAGTACACTTAAGGCGACTTGGTTCCCCAAATTTCGTTCTTCTATGTTGAAGCGTTCATTTCCAGTAACAGTTTGAATTTTTAGGTTTCACTCTGTTTTCTCCTATATTGATAGATGTATTTGGAACTCTAAATCCAACACGGTTTGTGCTAGCTTCTTGAAACTTGACTCAACAAAGTAGTTTCACGTTCTATCTCTACGTTTTGTTTCCTCTTGATGTAGCCCTAAGCAGTGACTGGCGAGAAACACTTTCATGGGAAGGGGTTGCCAAGCTTCCAAAAATTACGAATCTCCAGAAATCTCAGCAAATATTTTTTCACCCTAACTGGATGATACTTTCAGGTAATGATCAGTACACTAAAGAGACTTGGTTCCCCAAATTTCGTTCTTCTATGTTGAAGCGTTCATTTCCACTAACAGTTTGAATTTTTAGGTTTCACTCTGTGTTCTCCTATATTGATAGATGTATTTGGAACTCTAAATCCAACACGGTTTGTGCTGGCTTCTTGAAACTTGACACAACAAAGTAGTTTCACATTCTATCTCTACGCTTTTTTTCCTCTTGATGTAGCCCTAATCAGTGAGTGGCGAGAAACACTTTCATGGAACGGGGTTGCCAAGCTTCAAAAATTACGAATCACCAGAAATCTCAGCAAATATTTTTTCACCCAAACTGGATGATACTTTCAGGTAATGATCAGTACACTAAGGCGACTTGGTTCCCAAATTTCGTTCTTCTATGTTGAAGCGTTCATTTCCAGTAACAGTTTGAATTTTTAGGTTTCACTCTGTTTTCTCCTATATTGATAGATGTATTTGGAACTCTAAATCCAACACGGTTTGTGCTAGCTTCTTGAAACTTGACACAACAAAGTAGTTTCACGTTCTATCTCTACGTATTGTTTCCTCTTGATGTAGCCCTAAGCAGTGACTGGCAAGAAACACTTTCATGGGAAGGGGTTGCCAAGCTTCCAAAAATTACGAATCTCCAGAAATCCCAGCAAATATTTTTTCACCCAAACTGGATGATACTTTCAGGTAATGATCAGTACACTAAGGCGACTTGGTTCCCCAAATTTCGTTCCTCTATGTTGAAGCGTTCATTTCCAGTAACAGTTTGAATTTTTAGGTTTCACTCTGTTTTCTCCTATATTGATAGATGTATTTGGAACTCTAAATCCAACACGGTTTGTGCTAGCTTCTTGAAACTTGACACAACAAAGTAGTTTCACATTCTATCTCTAAGTTTTGTTTCCTCTTGATGTAGCCCTAAGCAGTTACTGGCGAGAAACACTTACATGGAACGGGGTTGCCAAGCTCCCAAAAATTACGAATCTCCAGAAATCTCACTAAATATTTTTTCACCCAAACTGGATGATACTTTCAGGTAATGATCAGTACACTAAGGCGACTTGTTTCCCCAAATTTCGTTCTTCTATGTTGAAGCGTTCATTTCAAGTAACAGTTTAAATTTTTAGGTTTCACTCTGTTTTCTCCTATATTGATAGATGTATTTGGAACTCTAAATCCAACACGGTTTGTGCTAGCTTCTTGAAACTTGACACAACAAAGTAGTTTCACGTTCTATCTCTATGTATTGTTTCCTCTTGATGTAGCCCTAAGCAGTGACTGGCGAGAAACACTTTCATGGGAAGGGGTTGCCAAGCTTCCAAAAATTACGAATCTCCAGAAATCTCAGCAAATATTTTTTTCACCCAAACTGGATGATACTTTCAGGTAATGATCAGTACTCTAAGGCGACTTGGTTCCCCAAATTTCGTTCTTCTATGTTGCAGCGTTCATTTCCAGTAACAGTTTGTATTTTTAGGTTTCAATCTGTTTTCTCCTATATTAATAGATGTATTTTGAACTCTAAATCCAACACGGTTTGTGCTAGCTTCTTGAAACTTGACACAACACAGTAGTTTCACATTCTATCTCTATGTTTTCTTTCCTCTTGATTTAGCCCTAAGCAGTGACTGGCGAGAAACACTTTCATGGAACGGGGTTGCCAAGCTTCCAAAAATTACGAATCTCCAGAAATCTCAGCAAATATTTTTTCACCCAAACTGGATGATACTTTCAGGTAATGATCAGTACACTAAGGCGACTTGGTTCCCCAAATTTCGTTCTTCTATGTTGAAGCGTTCATTTCCAGTAACAGTTTGAATTTTTAGGTTTCACTCTGTTTTCTCCTATATTGATAGATGTATTTGGAACTCTAAATCCAACACGGTTTGTGCTGGCTTCTTGAAACTTGACACAACAAAGTAGTTTCACATTCTATCTCTACGTTTTGTTTCCTCTTGATGTAGCCCTAAGCAGTGACTGGCGAGAAACACTTTCATGGAACGGGGTTGCCAAGCTTCCAAAAATTACGAATCTCCAGAAATCCCAGCAAATATTTTTTCACCCAAACTGGATGATACTTTCAGGTAATGATCAGTAAACTAAGGCGACTTGGTTCCCAAATTTCGTTCTTCTATGTTGAAGCGTTCATTTCCAGTAACAGTTTGAATTTTTAGGTTTCACTCTGTTTTCTCCTATATTGATAGATGTATTTGGAACTCTAAATCCAACACGGTTTGTGCTAGCTTCTTGAAACTTGACACAACAAAGTAGTTTCACGTTCTATCTCTACGTATTGTTTCCTCTTGATGTAGCCCTAAGCAGTGACTGGCAAGAAACACTTTCATGGGAAGGGGTTGCCAAGCTTCCAAAAATTACGAATCTCCAGAAATCCCAGCAAATATTTTTTCAACCAAACTGGATGATACTTTCAGGTAATGATCAGTACACTAAGGCGACTTGGTTCCCCAAATTTCATTCTTCTATGTTGAAGCGTTCATTTCCAGTAACAGTTTGAATTTTTAGGTTTCACTCTGTTTTCTCCTATATTGATAGATGTATTTGGAACTCTAAATCCAACACGGTTTGTGCTAGCTTCTTGAAACTTGACACAACAAAGTAGTTTCAAATTCTATCTCTACGTTTTGTTTCCTCTTGATGTAGCCCTAAGCAGTGACTGGCGAGAAACACTTTCGTGGAACGGGATTGCCAAGCTTCCAAAAATTACGAATCTCCAGAAATCTCAGCAAATATTTTTTCACCCAAACTGGATGATACTTCCAGGTAATGATCAGTACACTAAGGCGACGTGGTTCCCCAAATTTCGTTCTTCTATGTTGCAGCGTTCATTTCCAGTAACAGTTTGTATTTTTAGGTTTCACTCTGTTTTCTCCTATATTAATAGATGTATTTTGAACTCTAAATCCAACACGGTTTGTGCTAGCTTTTTGAAACTTGACACAACAAAGTAGTTTCACATTCTATCTCTACGTTTTGTTTCCTCTTGATGTAGCCCTAAGCAGTGACTGGCGAGAAACACTTTCATGGAACGGGGTTGCCAAGCTTCCAAAAATTACGAATCTCCAGAAATCTCAGCAAATATTTTTTCACCCAAACTGGATGATACTTTCAGGTAATGATCAGTACACTAAGGCGACTTGGTTCACCAAATTTCGTTCTTCTATGTTGAAGCGTTCATTTCCAGTAACAGTTTGAATTTTTAGGTTTCACTCTGTTTTCTCCTATATTGATAGATGTATTTGGAACTCTAAATCCAACACGGTTTGTGCTGGCTTCTTGAAACTTGACACAACAAAGTAGTTTCACATTCTATCTCTACGTTTTGTTTCCTCTTGATGTAGCCCTAATCAGTGACTGGCGAGAAACACTTTCATGGAACGGGGTTGCCAAGCTTCAAAAATTACGAATCACCAGAAATCTCAGCAAATATTTTTTCACCCAAACTGGATCATACTTTCAGGTAATGATCAGTACACTAAGGAGACTTGGTTCCCAAATTTCGTTCTTCTATGTTGAAGCGTTCATTTCCAGTAACAGTTTGAATTTTTAGGTTTCACTCTGTTTTCTCCTATATTGATAGATGTATTTGGAACTCTAAATCCAACACGGTTTGTGCTAGCTTCTTGAAACTTGACACAACAAAGTAGTTTCACGTTCTATCACTACGTATTGTTTCCTCTTGATGTAGCCCTAAGCAGTGACTGGCAAGAAACACTTTCATGGGAAGGGGTTGCCAAGCTTCCAAAAATTACGAATCTCCAGAAATCCCAGCAAATATTTTTTGACCCAAACTGGATGATACTTTCAGGTAATGATCAGTACACTAAGGCGACTTGGTTCCCCAAATTTCGTTCTTCTATGTTGAAGCGTTCATTTCCAGTAACAGTTTGAATTTTTAGGTTTCACTCTGTTTTCTCCTATATTGATAGATGTATTTGGAACTCTAAATCCAACACGGTTTGTGCTAGCTTCTTGAAACTTGACACAACAAAGTAGTTTCACATTCTATCTCTACGTTTTGTTTCCTCTTGATGTAGCCCTAAGCAGTTACTGGCGAGAAACACTTACATGGAACGGGGTTGCCAAGCTCCCAAAAATTACGAATCTCCAGAAATCTCACTAAATATTTTTTCACCCAAACTGGATGATACTTTCAGGTAATGATCAGTACACTAAGGCGACTTGGTTCCCCAAATTTCGTTCTTCTATGTTGAAGCGTTCATTTCCAGTAACAGTTTGAATTTTTAGGTTTCACTCTGTTTTCTCCTATATTGATAGATGTATTTGGAACTCTAAATCCAACACGGTTTGTGCTGGCTTCTTGAAACTTGACACAACAAAGTAGTTTCACATTCTATCTCTACGTTTTGTTTCCGCTTGATGTAGCCCTAAGCAGTGACTGGCGAGAAACACTTTCATGGAACGGGGTTGCCAAGCTTCCAAAAATTACGAATCTCCAGAAATCTCAGCAAATATTTTTTCACCCAAACTGGATGATACTTTCAGGTAATGATCAGTAAACTAAGGCGACTTAGTTCCCAAATTTCGTTCTTCTATGTTGAAGCGTTCATTTCCAGTAACAGTTTGAATTTTTAGGTTTCACTCTGTTTTCTCCTATATTGATAGATGTATTTGGAACTCTAAATCCAACACGGTTTGTGCTAGCTTCTTGAAACTTGACACAACAAAGTAGTTTCACGTTCTATCTCTACGTTTTGTTTCCTCTTGATGTAGCCCTAAGCAGTGACTGGCGAGAAACACTTTCGTGGAACGGGGTTGCCAAGCTTCCAAAAATTACGAATCTCCAGAAATCTCAGCAAATATTTTTTCACCCAAACTGGATGATACTTCCAGGTAATGATCAGTACACTAAGGCGACGTGGTTCCCCAAATTTCGTTCTTCTATGTTGCAGCGTTCATTTCCAGTAACAGTTTGTATTTTTAGGTTTCACTCTGTTTTCTCCTATATTAATAGATGTATTTTGAACTCTAAATCCAACACGGTTTGTGCTAGCTTTTTGAAACTTGACACAACAAAGTAGTTTCACATTCTATCTCTACGTTTTGTTTCCTCTTGATGTAGCCCTAAGCAGTGACTGGCGAGAAACACTTTCATGGAACGGGGTTGCCAAGCTTCCAAAAATTACGAATCTCCAGAAATCTCAGCAAATATTTTTTCACCCAAACTGGATGATACTTTCAGGTAATGATCAGTACACTAAGGCGACTTGGTTCACCAAATTTCGTTCTTCTATGTTGAAGCGTTCATTTCCAGTAACAGTTTGAATTTTTAGGTTTCACTCTGTTTTCTCCTATATTGATAGATGTATTTGGAACTCTAAATCCAACACGGTTTGTGCTGGCTTCTTGAAACTTGACACAACAAAGTAGTTTCACATTCTATCTCTACGTTTTGTTTCCTCTTGATGTAGCCCTAATCAGTGACTGGCGAGAAACACTTTCATGGAACGGGGTTGCCAAGCTTCAAAAATTACGAATCACCAGAAATCTCAGCAAATATTTTTTCACCCAAACTGGATCATACTTTCAGGTAATGATCAGTACACTAAGGAGACTTGGTTCCCAAATTTCGTTCTTCTATGTTGAAGCGTTCATTTCCAGTAACAGTTTGAATTTTTAGGTTTCACTCTGTTTTCTCCTATATTGATAGATGTATTTGGAACTCTAAATCCAACACGGTTTGTGCTAGCTTCTTGAAACTTGACACAACAAAGTAGTTTCACGTTCTATCACTACGTATTGTTTCCTCTTGATGTAGCCCTAAGCAGTGACTGGCAAGAAACACTTTCATGGGAAGGGGTTGCCAAGCTTCCAAAAATTACGAATCTCCAGAAATCCCAGCAAATATTTTTTGACCCAAACTGGATGATACTTTCAGGTAATGATCAGTACACTAAGGCGACTTGGTTCCCCAAATTTCGTTCTTCTATGTTGAAGCGTTCATTTCCAGTAACAGTTTGAATTTTTAGGTTTCACTCTGTTTTCTCCTATATTGATAGATGTATTTGGAACTCTAAATCCAACACGGTTTGTGCTAGCTTCTTGAAACTTGACACAACAAAGTAGTTTCACATTCTATCTCTACGTTTTGTTTCCTCTTGATGTAGCCCTAAGCAGTTACTGGCGAGAAACACTTACATGGAACGGGGTTGCCAAGCTCCCAAAAATTACGAATCTCCAGAAATCTCACTAAATATTTTTTCACCCAAACTGGATGATACTTTCAGGTAATGATCAGTACACTAAGGCGACTTGTTTCCCCAAATTTCGTTCTTCTATGTTGAAGCGTTCATTTCAAGTAACAGTTTAAATTTTTAGGTTTCACTCTGTGTTCTCCTATATTGATAGATGTTTTTGGAACTCTAAATCCAACACGGTTTGTGCTAGCTTCTTGAAACTTGACACAACAAAGTAGTTTCACGTTCTATCTCTATGTATTGTTTCCTCTTGATGTAGCCCTAAGCAGTGACTGGCGAGAAACACTTTCATGGGAAGGGGTTGCCAAGCTTCCAAAAATTACGAATCTCCAGAAATCTCAGCAAATATTTTTTTCACCCAAACTGGATGATACTTTCAGGTAATGATCAGTACACTAAGGCGACGTGGTTCCCCAAATTTCGTTCTTCTATGTTGCAGCGTTCATTTCCAGTAACAGTTTGAATTTTTAGGTTTCACTCTGTTTTCTCCTATATTAATAGATGTATTTTGAACTCTAAATCCAACACGGTTTGTGCTAGCTTCTTGAAACTTGACACAACAAAGTAGTTTCACATTCTATCTCTATGTTTTCTTTCCTCTTGATTTAGCCCTAAGCAGTGACTGGCGAGAAACACTTTCATGGAACGGGGTTGCCAAGCTTCCAAAAATTACGAATCTCCAGAAATCTGAGCAAATATTTTTTCACCCAAACTGGATGATACTTTCAGGTAATGATCAGTACACTAAGGCGACTTGGTTCCCCAAATTTCGTTCTTCTATGTTGAAGCGTTCATTTCCAGTAACAGTTTGAATTTTTAGGTTTCACTCTGTTTTCTCCTATATTGATAGATGTATTTGGAACTCTAAATCCAACACGGTTTGTGCTGGCTTCTTGAAACTTGACACAACAAAGTAGTTTCACATTCTATCTCTACGTTTTGTTTCCGCTGGATGTAGCCCTAAGCAGTGACTGGCGAGAAACACTTTCATGGAACGGGGTTGCCAAGCTTCCAAAAATTACGAATCTCCAGAAATCTCAGCAAATATTTTTTCACCCAAACTGGATGATACTTTCAGGTAATGATCAGTAAACTAAGGTGACTTAGTTCCCAAATTTCGTTCTTCTATGTTGAAGCGTTCATTTCCAGTAACAGTTTGAATTTTTAGGTTTCACTCTGTTTTCTCCTATATTGATAGATGTATTTGGAACTCTAAATCCAACACGGTTTGTGCTAGCTTCTTGAAACTTGACACAACAAAGTAGTTTCACGTTCTATCTCTACGTATTGTTTCCTCTTGATGTAGCCCTAAGCAGTGACTGGCAAGAAACACTTTCATGGGAAGGGGTTGCCAAGCTTCCAAAAATTACGAATCTCCAGAAATCCCAGCAAATATTTTTTTCAACCAAACTGGATGATACTTTCAGGTAATGATCAGTACACTAAGGCGACTTGGTTCCCCAAATTTCATTCTTCTATGTTGAAGCGTTCATTTCCAGTAACAGTTTGAATTTTTAGGTTTCACTCTGTTTTCTCCTATATTGATAGATGTATTTGGAACACTAAATCCAACACGGTTTGTGCTAGCTTCTTGAAACTTGACACAACAAAGTAGTTTCAAATTCTATCTCTACGTTTTGTTTCCTCTTGATGTAGCCATAAGCAGTGAATGGCGAGAAACACTTTCATGGAACGGGGTTGCCAAGCTTCCAAAAATTACGAATCTCCAGAAATCTCAGCAAATATTTTTTCACCCAAACTGGATGATACTTTCAGGTAATGATCAGTACACTAAGGCGACTTGGTTCACCAAATTTCGTTCTTCTATGTTGAAGCGTTCATTTCCAGTAACAGTTTGAATTTTTAGGTTTCACTCTGTTTTCTCCTATATTGATAGATGTATTTGGAACTCTAAATCCAACACGGTTTGTGCTGGCTTCTTGAAACTTGACACAACAAAGTAGTTTCACATTCTATCTCTACGTTTTGTTTCCTCTTGATGTAGCCCTAATCAGTGACTGGCGAGAAACACTTTCATGGAACGGGGTTGCAAAGCTTCAAAAATTACGAATCACCAGAAATCTCAGCAAATATTTTTTCACCAAAACTGGATGATACTTTCAGGTAATGATCAGTACACTAAGGCGACTTGGTTCCCAAATTTCGTTCTTCTATGTTGAAGCGTTCATTTCCAGTAACAGTTTGAATTTTTAGGTTTCACTCTGTTTTCTCCTATATTGATAGATGTATTTGGAACTCTAAATCCAACACGGTTTGTGCTAGCTTCTTGAAACTTGACACAACAAAGTAGTTTCACGTTCTATCTCTACGTATTGTTTCCTCTTGATGTAGCCCTAAGCAGTGACTGGCAAGAAACACTTTCATGGGAAGGGGTTGCCAAGCTTCCAAAAATTACGAATCTCCAGAAATCTCAGCAAATATTTTTTCACCCAAACTGGATGATACTTTCAGGTAATGATCAGTACACTAAGGCGACTTGGTTCCCCAAATTTCGTTCTTCTATGTTGAAGCGTTCATTTCCAGTAACAGTTTGAATTTTTAGGTTTCACTCTGTTCTCTCCTATATTGATAGATGTATTTGGAACTCTAAATCCAACACGGTTTGTGCTAGCTTCTTGAAACTTGACACAACAAAGTAGTTTCACATTCTATCTCTACGTTTTGTTTCCTCTTGATGTAGCCCTAAGCAGTGACTGGCGAGAAACACTTTCATGGAACGGGGTTGCCAAGCTTCCAAAAATTACGAATCTCCAGAAATCTCAGCAAATATTTTTTCACCCAAACTGGATGATACTTTCAGGTAATGATCAGTACACTTAAGGCGACTTGGTTCCCCAAATTTCGTTCTTCTATGTTGAAGCGTTCATTTCCAGTAACAGTTTGAATTTTTAGGTTTCACTCTGTTTTCTCCTATATTGATAGATGTATTTGGAACTCTAAATCCAACACGGTTTGTGCTAGCTTCTTGAAACTTGACACAACAAAGTAGTTTCACGTTCTATCTCTATGTTTTGTTTCCTCTTGATGTAGCCCTAAGCAGTGACTGGCGAGAAACACTTTCATGGGAAGGGGTTGCCAAGCTTCCAAAAATTACGAATCTCCAGAAATCTCAGCAAATATTTTTTCACCCAAACTGGATGATACTTTCAGGTAATGATCAGTACACTTAGGCGACTTGGTTCCCCAAATTTCGTTCTTCTATGTTGAAGCGTTCATTTCCAGTAACAGTGTGAATTTTTAGGTTTCACTCTGTTTTCTCCTATATTGATAGATGTATTTGGAACTCTAAATCCAACACGGTTTGTGCTAGCTTCTTGAAACTTGACACAACAAAGTAATTTCACATTCTATCTCTACGTTTTGTTTCCTCTTGATGTAGCCCTAAGCAGTGACTGGCGAGAAACACTTTCATGGGAAGGGGTTGCCAAGCTTCCAAAAATTACGAATCTCCAGAAATCTCAGCAAATATTTTTTCACCCAAACTGGATGATACTTTCAGGTAATGATCAGTACACTAAGGAGACTTGGTTCCCCAAATTTCGTTCTTCTATGTTGAAGCGTTCATTTCCAGTAACAGTTTGAATTTTTAGGTTTCACTCTGTTTTCTCCTATATTGATAGATGTATTTGGAACTCTAAATCCAACACGGTTTGTGCTAGCTTCTTGAAACTTGACACAACAAAGTAGTTTCACCTTCTATCTCTACGTTTTGTTTCCTCTTGATGTAGCCCTAAGCAGTGACTGGCGAGAAACACTTTCATGGGAAGGGGTTGCCAAGCTTCCAAAAATTACGAATCTCCAGAAATCTCAGCAAATATTTTTTCACCCAAACTGGATGATACTTTCAGGTAATGATCAGTACACTAAGGCGACTTGGTTCACCAAATTTCGTTCTTCTATGTTGAAGCGTTCATTTCCAGTAACAGTGTGAATTTTTAGGTTTCACTCTGTTTTCTCCTATATTGATAGATGTATTTGGAACACTAAATCCAACACGGTTTGTGCTAGCTTCTTGAAACTTGACACAACAAAGTAGTTTCACATTCTATCTCTACGTTTTGTTTCCTCTTGATGTAGCCCTAAGCAGTGACTGGCGAGAAACACTTTCATGGAACGGGGTTGCCAAGCTTCCAAAAATTACGAATCTCCAGAAATCTCAGCAAATATTTTTTCACCCAAACTGGATGATACTTTCAGGTAATGATCAGTACACTTAAGGCGACTTGGTTCCCCAAATTTCGTTCTTCTATGTTGAAGCGTTCATTTCCAGTAACAGTTTGAATTTTTAGGTTTCACTCTGTTTTCTCCTATATTGATAGATGTATTTGGAACTCTAAATCCAACACGGTTTGTGCTAGCTTCTTGAAACTTGACACAACAAAGTAGTTTCACGTTCTATCTCTACGTTTTGTTTCCTCTTGATGTAGCCCTAAGCAGTGACTGGCGAGAAACACTTTCATGGGAAGGGGTTGCCAAGCTTCCAAAAATTACGAATCTCCAGAAATCTCAGCAAATATTTTTTCACCCAAACTGGATGATACTTTCAGGTAATGATCAGTACACTAAGGCGACTTGGTTCCCCAAATTTCATTCTTCTATGTTGAAGCGTTCATTTCCAGTAACAGTTTGAATTTTTAGGTTTCACTCTGTTTTCTCCTATATTGATAGATGTATTTGGAACTCTAAATCCAACACGGTTTGTGCTAGCTTTTTGAAACTTGACACAACAAAGTAGTTTCACATTCTATCTCTACGTTTTGTTTCCTCTTGATGTAGCCCTAAGCAGTGACTGGCGAGAAACACTTTCATGGAACGGGGTTGCCAAGCTTCCAAAAATTACGAATCTCCAGAAATCTCAGCAAATATTTTTTCACCCAAACTGGATGATACTTTCAGGTAATGATCAGTACACTAAGGCGACTTGGTTCACCAAATTTCGTTCTTCTATGTTGAAGCGTTCATTTCCAGTAACAGTTTGAATTTTTAGGTTTCACTCTGTTTTCTCCTATATTGATAGATGTATTTGGAACTCTAAATCCAACACGGTTTGTGCTGGCTTCTTGAAACTTGACACAACAAAGTAGTTTCACATTCTATCTCTACGTTTTGTTTCCTCTTGATGTAGCCCTAATCAGTGACTGGCGAGAAACACTTTCATGGAACGGGGTTGCCAAGCTTCAAAAATTACGAATCACCAGAAATCTCAGCAAATATTTTTTCACCCAAACTGGATCATACTTTCAGGTAATGATCAGTACACTAAGGAGACTTGGTTCCCAAATTTCGTTCTTCTATGTTGAAGCGTTCATTTCCAGTAACAGTTTGAATTTTTAGGTTTCACTCTGTTTTCTCCTATATTGATAGATGTATTTGGAACTCTAAATCCAACACGGTTTGTGCTAGCTTCTTGAAACTTGACACAACAAAGTAGTTTCACGTTCTATCTCTACGTATTGTTTCCTCTTGATGTAGCCCTAAGCAGTGACTGGCAAGAAACACTTTCATGGGAAGGGGTTGCCAAGCTTCCAAAAATTACGAATCTCCAGAAATCCCAGCAAATATTTTTTGACCCAAACTGGATGATACTTTCAGGTAATGATCAGTACACTAAGGCGACTTGGTTCCCCAAATTTCGTTCTTCTATGTTGAAGCGTTCATTTCCAGTAACAGTTTGAATTTTTAGGTTTCACTCTGTTTTCTCCTATATTGATAGATGTTTTTGGAACTCTAAATCCAACACGGTTTGTGCTAGCTTCTTGAAACTTGACACAACAAAGTAGTTTCACGTTCTATCTCTATGTATTGTTTCCTCTTGATGTAGCCCTAAGCAGTGACTGGCGAGAAACACTTTCATGGGAAGGGGTTGCCAAGCTTCCAAAAATTACGAATCTCCAGAAATCTCAGCAAATATTTTTTTCACCCAAACTGGATGATACTTTCAGGTAATGATCAGTACACTAAGGCGACGTGGTTCCCCAAATTTCGTTCTTCTATGTTGCAGCGTTCATTTCCAGTAACAGTTTGAATTTTTAGGTTTCACTCTGTTTTCTCCTATATTAATAGATGTATTTTGAACTCTAAATCCAACACGGTTTGTGCTAGCTTCTTGAAACTTGACACAACAAAGTAGTTTCACATTCTATCTCTATGTTTTCTTTCCTCTTGATTTAGCCCTAAGCAGTGACTGGCGAGAAACACTTTCATGGAACGGGGTTGCCAAGCTTCCAAAAATTACGAATCTCCAGAAATCTCAGCAAATATTTTTTCACCCAAACTGGATGATACTTTCAGGTAATGATCAGTACACTAAGGCGACTTGGTTCCCCAAATTTCGTTCTTCTATGTTGAAGCGTTCATTTCCAGTAACAGTTTGAATTTTTAGGTTTCACTCTGTTTTCTCCTATATTGATAGATGTATTTGGAACTCTAAATCCAACACGGTTTGTGCTGGCTTCTTGAAACTTGACACAACAAAGTAGTTTCACATTCTATCTCTACGTTTTGTTTCCGCTTGATGTAGCCCTAAGCAGTGACTGGCGAGAAACACTTTCATGGAACGGGGTTGCCAAGCTTCCAAAAATTACGAATCTCCAGAAATCTCAGCAAATATTTTTTCACCCAAACTGGATGATACTTTCAGGTAATGATCAGTAAACTAAGGCGACTTAGTTCCCAAATTTCGTTCTTCAATGTTGAAGCGTTCATTTCCAGTAACAGTTTGAATTTTTAGGTTTCACTCTGTTTTCTCCTATATTGATAGATGTATTTGGAACTCTAAATCCAACACGGTTTGTGCTAGCTTCTTGAAACTTGACACAACAAAGTAGTTTCACGTTCTATCTCTACGTATTGTTTCCTCTTGATGTAGCCCTAAGCAGTGACTGGCAAGAAACACTTTCATGGGAAGGGGTTGCCAAGCTTCCAAAAATTACGAATCTCCAGAAATCCCAGCAAATATTTTTTCAACCAAACTGGATGATACTTTCAGGTAATGATCAGTACACTAAGGCGACTTGGTTCCCCAAATTTCATTCTTCTATGTTGAAGCGTTCATTTCCAGTAACAGTTTGAATTTTTAGGTTTCACTCTGTTTTCTCCTATATTGATAGATGTATTTGGAACATTAAATCCAACACGGTTTGTGCTAGCTTCTTGAAACTTGACACAACAAAGTAGTTTCAAATTCTATCTCTACGTTTTGTTTCCTCTTGATGTAGCCATAAGCAGTGAATGGCGAGAAACACTTTCATGGAACGGGGTTGCCAAGCTTCCAAAAATTACGAATCTCCAGAAATCTCAGCAAATATTTTTTCACCCAAACTGGATGATACTTTCAGGTAATGATCAGTACACTAAGGCGACTTGGTTCACCAAATTTCGTTCTTCTATGTTGAAGCGTTCATTTCCAGTAACAGTTTGAATTTTTAGGTTTCACTCTGTTTTCTCCTATATTGATAGATGTATTTGGAACTCTAAATCCAACACGGTTTGTGCTGGCTTCTTGAAACTTGACACAACAAAGTAGTTTCACATTCTATCTCTACGTTTTGTTTCCTCTTGATGTAGCCCTAATCAGTGACTGGCGAGAAACACTTTCATGGAACGGGGTTGCCAAGCTTCAAAAATTACGAATCACCAGAAATCTCAGCAAATATTTTTTCACCAAAACTGGATGATACTTTCAGGTAATGATCAGTACACTAAGGCGACTTGGTTCCCAAATTTCGTTCTTCTATGTTGAAGCGTTCATTTCCAGTAACAGTTTGAATTTTTAGGTTTCACTCTGTTTTCTCCTATATTGATAGATGTATTTGGAACTCTAAATCCAACACGGTTTGTGCTAGCTTCTTGAAACTTGACACAACAAAGTAGTTTCACGTTCTATCTCTACGTATTGTTTCCTCTTGATGTAGCCCTAAGCAGTGACTGGCAAGAAACACTTTCATGGGAAGGGGTTGCCAAGCTTCCAAAAATTACGAATCTCCAGAAATCTCAGCAAATATTTTTTCACCCAAACTGGATGATACTTTCAGGTAATGATCAGTACACTAAGGCGACTTGGTTCCCCAAATTTCGTTCTTCTATGTTGAAGCGTTCATTTCCAGTAACAGTTTGAATTTTTAGGTTTCACTCTGTTCTCTCCTATATTGATAGATGTATTTGGAACTCTAAATCCAACACGGTTTGTGCTAGCTTCTTGAAACTTGACACAACAAAGTAGTTTCACGTTCTATCTCTATGTTTTGTTTCCTCTTGATGTAGCCCTAAGCAGTGACTGGCGAGAAACACTTTCATGGGAAGGGGTTGCCAAGCTTCCAAAAATTACGAATCTCCAGAAATCTCAGCAAATATTTTTTCACCCAAACTGGATGATACTTTCAGGTAATGATCAGTACACTAAAGAGACTTGGTTCCCCAAATTTCGTTCTTCTATGTTGAAGCGTTCATTTCCACTAACAGTTTGAATTTTTAGGTTTCACTCTGTGTTCTCCTATATTGATAGATGTATTTGGAACTCTAAATCCAACACGGTTTGTGCTAGCTTCTTGAAACTTGACACAACAAAGTAATTTCACATTCTATCTCTACGTTTTGTTTCCTCTTGATGTAGCCCTAAGCAGTGACTGGCGAGAAATACTTTCATGGGAAGGGGTTGCCAAGCTTCCAAAAATTACGAATCTCCAGAAATCTCAGCAAATATTTTTTCACCCAAACTGGATGATACTTTCAGGTAATGATCAGTACACTAAGGCGTCTTGGTTCCCCAAATTTCGTTCTTCTATGTTGAAGCGTTCATTTCCAGTAACAGTTTGAATTTTTAGGTTTCACTCTGTTTTCTCCTATATTGATAGATGTATTTGGAACTCTAAATCCAACACGGTTTGTGCTAGCTTCTTGAAACTTGACACAACAAAGTAATTTCACATTCTATCTTTACGTTTTGTTTCCTCTTGATGTAGCCCTAAGCAGTGACTGGCGAGAAACACTTTCATGGGAAGGGGTTGCCAAGCTTCCAAAAATTACGAATCTCCAGAAATCTCAGCAAATATTTTTTCACCCAAACTGGATGATACTTTCAGGTAATGATCAGTACACTAAGGAGACTTGGTTCCCCAAATTTCGTTTTTCTATGTTGAAGCGTTCATTTCCAGTAACAGTTTGAATTTTTAGGTTTCACTCTGTTTTCTCCTATATTGATAGATGTATTTGGAACTCTAAATCCAACACGGTTTGTGCTAGCTTCTTGAAACTTGACACAACAAAGTAGTTTCACATTCTATCTCTACGTTTTCTTTCCTCTTGATGTAGCCCTAAGCAGTGACTGGCGAGAAACACTTTCATGGAACGGGGTTGCCAAGCTTCCAAAAATTACGAATCTCCAGAAATCTCAGCAAATATTTTTCAGCCAAACTGGATGATACTTTCAGGTAATGATCAGTACACTAAGGAGACTTGGTTCCCCAAATTTCGTTCTTCTATGTTGAAGCGTTCATTTCCAGTAACAGTTTGAATTTTTAGGTTTCACTCTGTTTTCTCCTATATTGATAGATGTATTTTTAACTCTAAATCCAACACGGTTTGTGCTAGCTTCTTGAAACTTGACACAACAAAGAATTTCACATTCTATCTCTACGTTTTGTTTCCTCTTGATGTAGCCCTAAGCAGTGACTGGCGAGAAACACTTTCATGGGAAGGGGTTGCCAAGCTTCCAAAAATTACGAATCTCCAGAAATCTCAGCAAATATTTTTTCACCCAAACTGGATGATACTTTCAGGTAATGATCAGTACACTAAGGTGACTTGGTTCCCCAAATTTCGTTCTTCTATGTTGAAGCGTTCATTTCCAGTAACAGTGTGAATTTTTAGGTTTCACTCTGTTTTCTCCTATATTGATAGATGTATTTGGAACTCTAAATCCAACACGGTTTGTGCTAGCTTCTTGAAACTTGACACAACAAAGTAATTTCACATTCTATCTCTACGTTTTGTTTCCTCTTGATGTAGCCCTAAGCAGTGACTGGCGAGAAACACTTTCATGGGAAGGGGTTGCCAAGCTTCCAAAAATTACGAATCTCCAGAAATCTCAGCAAATATTTTTTCACCCAAACTGGATGATACTTTCAGGTAATGATCAGTACACTAAGGAGACTTGGTTCCCCAAATTTCGTTCTTCTATGTTGAAGCGTTCATTTCCAGTAACAGTTTGAATTTTTAGGTTTCACTCTGTTTTCTCCTATATTGATAGATGTATTTGGAACTCTAAATCCAACACGGTTTGTGCTAGCTTCTTGAAACTTGACACAACAAAGTAGTTTCACCTTCTATCTCTACGTTTTGTTTCCTCTTGATGTAGCCCTAAGCAGTGACTGGCGAGAAACACTTTCATGGGAAGGGGTTGCCAAGCTTCCAAAAATTACGAATCTCCAGAAATCTCAGCAAATATTTTTTCACCCAAACTGGATGATACTTTCAGGTAATGATCAGTACACTAAGGCGACTTGGTTCACCAAATTTCGTTCTTCTATGTTGAAGCGTTCATTTCCAGTAACAGTGTGAATTTTTAGGTTTCACTCTGTTTTCTCCTATATTGATAGATGTATTTGGAACTTTAAATCCAACACGGTTTGTGCTAGCTTCTTGAAACTTGACACAACAAAGTAGTTTCACATTCTATCTCTACGTTTTGTTTCCTCTTGATGTAGCCCTAAGCAGTGACTGGCGAGAAACACTTTCATGGAACGGGGTTGCCAAGCTTCCAAAAATTACGAATCTCCAGAAATCTCAGCAAATATTTTTTCACCCAAACTGGATGATACTTTCAGGTAATGATCAGTACACTTAAGGCGACTTGGTTCCCCAAATTTCGTTCTTCTATGTTGAAGCGTTCATTTCCAGTAACAGTTTGAATTTTTAGGTTTCACTCTGTTTTCTCCTATATTGATAGATGTATTTGGAACTCTAAATCCAACACGGTTTGTGCTAGCTTCTTGAAACTTGACACAACAAAGTAGTTTCACGTTCTATCTCTACGTTTTGTTTCCTCTTGATGTAGCCCTAAGCAGTGACTGGCGAGAAACACTTTCATGGGAAGGGGTTGCCAAGCTTCCAAAAATTACGAATCTCCAGAAATCTCAGCAAATATTTTTTCACCCAAACTGGATGATACTTTCAGGTAATGATCAGTACACTAAAGAGACTTGGTTCCCCAAATTTCGTTCTTCTATGTTGAAGCGTTCATTTCCACTAACAGTTTGAATTTTTAGGTTTCACTCTGTGTTCTCCTATATTGATAGATGTATTTGGAACTCTAAATCCAACACGGTTTGTGCTAGCTTCTTGAAACTTGACACAACAAAGTAATTTCACATTCTATCTCTACGTTTTGTTTCCTCTTGATGTAGCCCTAAGCAGTGACTGGCGAGAAATACTTTCATGGGAAGGGGTTGCCAAGCTTCCAAAAATTACGAATCTCCAGAAATCTCAGCAAATATTTTTTCACCCAAACTGGATGATACTTTCAGGTAATGATCAGTACACTAAGGCGTCTTGGTTCCCCAAATTTCGTTCTTCTATGTTGAAGCGTTCATTTCCAGTAACAGTTTGAATTTTTAGGTTTCACTCTGTTTTCTCCTATATTGATAGATGTATTTGGAACTCTAAATCCAACACGGTTTGTGCTAGCTTCTTGAAACTTGACACAACAAAGTAATTTCACATTCTATCTTTACGTTTTGTTTCCTCTTGATGTAGCCCTAAGCAGTGACTGGCGAGAAACACTTTCATGGGAAGGGGTTGCCAAGCTTCCAAAAATTACGAATCTCCAGAAATCTCAGCAAATATTTTTTCACCCAAACTGGATGATACTTTCAGGTAATGATCAGTACACTAAGGAGACTTGGTTCCCCAAATTTCGTTTTTCTATGTTGAAGCGTTCATTTCCAGTAACAGTTTGAATTTTTAGGTTTCACTCTGTTTTCTCCTATATTGATAGATGTATTTGGAACTCTAAATCCAACACGATTTGTGCTAGCTTCTTGAAACTTGACACAACAAAGTAGTTTCACATTCTATCTCTACGTTTTCTTTCCTCTTGATGTAGCCCTAAGCAGTGACTGGCGAGAAACACTTTCATGGAACGGGGTTGCCAAGCTTCCAAAAATTACGAATCTCCAGAAATCTCAGCAAATATTTTTTCAGCCAAACTGGATGATACTTTCAGGTAATGATCAGTACACTAAGGAGACTTGGTTCCCCAAATTTCGTTCTTCTATGTTGAAGCGTTCATTTCCAGTAACAGTTTGAATTTTTAGGTTTCACTCTGTTTTCTCCTATATTGATAGATGTATTTTTAACTCTAAATCCAACACGGTTTGTGCTAGCTTCTTGAAACTTGACACAACAAAGTAATTTCACATTCTATCTCTACGTTTTGTTTCCTCTTGATGTAGCCCTAAGCAGTGACTGGCGAGAAACACTTTCATGGGAAGGGGTTGCCAAGCTTCCAAAAATTACGAATCTCCAGAAATTTCAGCAGATATTTTTTCACCCAAACTGGATGATACTTTCAGGTAATGATCAGGACACTAAGGCGACTTGGTTCCCCAAATTTCGTTCTTCTATGTTGAAGCGTTCATTTCCAGTAACAGTGTGAATTTTTAGGTTTCACTCTGTTTTCTCCTATATTGATAGATGTATTTGGAACTCTAAATCCAACACGGTTTGTGCTAGCTTCTTGAAACTTGACACAACAAAGTAATTTCACATTCTATCTCTACGTTTTGTTTCCTCTTGATGTAGCCCTAAGCAGTGACTGGCGAGAAACACTTTCATGGGAAGGGGTTGCCAAGCTTCCAAAAATTACGAATCTCCAGAAATCTCAGCAAATATTTTTTCACCCAAACTGGATGATACTTTCAGGTAATGATCAGTACACTAAGGAGACTTGGTTCCCCAAATTTCGTTCTTCTATGTTGAAGCGTTCATTTCCAGTAACAGTTTGAATTTTTAGGTTTCACTCTGTTTTCTCCTATATTGATAGATGTATTTGGAACTCTAAATCCAACACGGTTTGTGCTAGCTTCTTGAAACTTGACACAACAAAGTAGTTTCACCTTCTATCTCTACGTTTTGTTTCCTCTTGATGTAGCCCTAAGCAGTGACTGGCGAGGAACACTTTCATGGGAAGGGGTTGCCAAGCTTCCAAAAATTACGAATCTCCAGAAATCTCAGCAAATATTTTTTCACCCAAACTGGATGATACTTTCAGGTAATGATCAGTACACTAAGGCGACTTGGTTCCCCAAATTTCGTTCTTCTATGTTGAAGCGTTCATTTCCAGTAACAGTGTGAATTTTTAGGTTTCACTCTGTTTTCTCCTATATTGATAGATGTATTTGGAACTTTAAATCCAACACGGTTTGTGCTAGCTTCTTGAAACTTGACACAACAAAGTAGTTTCACGTTCTATCTCTACGTATTGTTTCCTCTTGATGTAGCCCTAAGCAGTGACTGGCAAGAAACACTTTCATGGGAAGGGGTTGCCAAGCTTGCAAAAATTACGAATCTCCAGAAATCTCAGCAAATATTTTTTCACCCAAACTGGATGATACTTTCAGGTAATGATCAGTACACTAAGGCGACTTGGTTCCCCAAATTTCTTTCTTCTATGTTGAAACGTTCATTTCCAGTAACAGTTTGAATTTTTAGGTTTCACTCTGTTTTCTCCTATATTGATAGATGTATTTGGAACTCTAAATCCAACACGGTTTGTGCTAGCTTCTTGAAACTTGTCACAACAAAGTAGTTTCACATTCTATCTCTACGTTTTCTTTCCTCTTGATGTAGCCCTAAGCAGTGACTGGCGAGAAACACTTTCATGGAACAGGGTTGCCAAGCTTCCAAAAATTACGAATCTCCAGAAATCTCAGCAAATATTTTTTCTCCCAAACTGGATGATACTTTCAGGTAATGATCAGTACACTAAGGCGACTTGGTTCCCCAAATTTCGTTCTTCTATGTTGAAGCGTTCATTTCCAGTAACAGTTTGAATTTTTAGGTTTCACTCTGTTTTCTCCTATATTGATAGATGTATTTGGAACTCTAAATCCAACACGGTTTGTGCTAGCTTCTTGAAACTTGACACAACAAAGTAATTTCACATTCTATCTCTACGTTTTGTTTCCTCTTGATGTAGCCCTAAGCAGTGACTGGCGAGAAACACTTTCATGGGAAGGGGTTGCCAAGCTTCCAAAAATTACGAATCTCCAGAAATCTCAGCAAATATTTTTTCACCCAAACTGGATGATACTTTCAGGTAATGATCAGTACACTAAGGAGACTTGGTTCCCTAAATTTCGTTCTTCTATGTTGAAGCGTTCATTTCCAGTAACAGTTTGAATTTTTAGGTTTCACTCTGTTTTCTCCTATATTGATAGATGTATTTGGAACTCTAAATCCAACACGGTTTGTGCTAGCTTTTTGAAACTTGACACAACAAAGTAGTTTCACATTCTATCTCTACGTTTTGTTTCCTCTTGATGTAGCCCTAAGCAGTGACTGGCGAGAAACACTTTCATGGAACGGGGTTGCCAAGCTTCCAAAAATTACGAATCTCCAGAAATCTCAGCAAATATTTTTTCACCCAAACTGGATGATACTTTCAGGTAATGATCAGTACACTAAGGCGACTTGGTTCCCCAAATTTCGTTCTTCTATGTTGAAGCGTTCATTTCCAGTAACAGTTTGAATTTTTAGGTTTCACTCTGTTTTCTCCCATATTCATAGATGTATTTGGAACTCTAAATCCAACACGGTTTGTGCTAGCTTCTTGAAACTTGACACAACAAAGTAGTTTCACGTTCTCTCTCTACGTTTTGTTTCCTCTTGATGTAGCCCTAAGCAGTGACTGGCGAAAAACACTTTCATGGAAAGGGGTTGCCAATCTTCCAAAAATTACGAATCTCCAGAAGTCTCAGCAAATATTTTTTCACCCAAACTGGATGATACTTTCAGGTAATGATCAGTACACTAAGGCGACTTGGTTTCCCAAATTTCGTTCTTCTATGTTGAAGCGTTCATTTCCAGTAACAGTTTGAATTTTTAGGTTTCACTCTGTTTTCTCCTATATTAATAGATGTATTTTGAACTCTAAATCCAACACGGTTTGTGCTAGCTTTTTGAAATTTGACACAACAAAGTAGTTTCATGTTCTATCTCTACGTTTTCTTTCCTCTTGATGTAGCCCTAAGCAGTGACTGGCGAGAAACACTTTCATGGGAAGGGGTTGCCAAGCTTCCAAAAATTACGAATCTCCAGAAATCTCAGCAAATATTTTTTCACCCAAACTGGATGATACTTTCAGGTAATGATCAGTACACTAAGGCGACTTGGTTCCCCAAATTTCGTTCTTCTATGTTGAAGCGTTCATTTCCAGTAACAGTTTGAATTTTTAGGTTTCACTCTGTTTTCTCCAATATTGATAGATGTATTTGGAACTCTAAATCCAACACGGTTTGTGCTAGCTTCTTGAAACTTGACACAACAAAGAAGTTTCACGTTCTATCTCTATGTATTGTTTCCTCTTGATGTAGCCCTAAGCAGTGACTGGCGAGAAACACTTTCATGGGAAGGGGTTGCCAAGCTTCCAAAAATTACGAATCTCCAGAAATCTCAGAAAATATTTTTTCACCCAAACTGGATGATACTTTCAGGTAATGATCAGTACACTAAGGCGACTTGGTTCCCCAAATTTCGTTCTTCTATGTTGCAGCGTTCATTTCCAGTAACAGTTTGTATTTTTAGGTTTCACTCTGTTTTCTCCTATATTAATAGATGTATTTGGAACTCTAAATCCAACACGGTTTGTGCTAGCTTTTTGAAACTTGACACAACAATGTAGTTTCACGTTCTATCTCTATTCTTTGTTTCCTCTTGATGTAGCCCTAAGCAGTGAGTGGCGAGAAACACTTTCATGGAACGGGGTTGCCTAGCTTCCAAAAATTACGAATCTCCAGAAATCTCAGCAAATATTTTTTCACCCAAACTGGATGATACTTTCAGGTAATGATCAGTACACTAAGGAGACTTGGTTCCCCAAATTTCGTTCTTCTATGTTGAAGCGTTCATTTCCAGTAACAGTTTGAATTTTTAGGTTTCACTCTGTTCTCTCCTATATTGATAGATGTATTTGGAACTCTAAATCCAACACGGTTTGTGCTAGCTTCTTGAAACTTGACACAACAAAGTAGTTTCACGTTCTATCTCTACGTATTGTTTCCTCTTAATGTAGCCCTAAGCAGTGACTGGCAAGAAACACTTTCATGGGAAGGGGTTGCCAAGCTTCCAAAAATTACGAATCTCCAGAAATCTCAGCAAATATTTTTTCACCCAAACTGGATGATACTTTCAGGTAATGATCAGTACACTAAGGCGACTTGGTTCCCCAAATTTCGTTCTTCTATGTTGCAGCGTTCATTTCCAGTAACAGTTTGAATTTTTAGGTTTCACTCTGTTTTCTCCTATATTAATAGATGTATTTTGAACTCTAAATCCAACACGGTTTGTGCTAGCTTCTTGAAACTTGACACAACAAAGTAGTTTCACATTCTATCTCTATGTTTTCTTTCCTCTTGATTTAGCCCTAAGCAGTGACTGGCGAGAAACACTTTCATGGAACGGGGTTGCCAAGCTTCCAAAAATTACGAATCTCCAGAAATCTCAGCAAATATTTTTTCACCCAAACTGGATGATACTTTCAGGTAATGATCAGTACACTAAGGCGACTTGGTTCCCCAAATTTCGTTCTTCTATGTTGAAGCGTTCATTTCCAGTAACAGTTTGAATTTTTAGGTTTCACTCTGTTTTCTCCTATATTGATAGATGTATTTGGAACTCTAAATCCAACACGGTTTGTGCTGGCTTCTTGAAACTTGACACAACAAAGTAGTTTCACATTCTATCTCTACGTTTTGTTTCCGCTTGATGTAGCCCTAAGCAGTGACTGGCGAGAAACACTTTCATGGAACGGGGTTGCCAAGCTTCCAAAAATTACGAATCTCCAGAAATCTCAGCAAATATTTTTTCACCCAAACTGGATGATACTTTCAGGTAATGATCAGTAAACTAAGGTGACTTAGTTCCCAAATTTCGTTCTTCTATGTTGAAGCGTTCATTTCCAGTAACAGTTTGAATTTTTAGGTTTCACTCTGTTTTCTCCTATATTGATAGATGTATTTGGAACTCTAAATCCAACACGGTTTGTGCTAGCTTCTTGAAACTTGACACAACAAAGTAGTTTCACGTTCTATCTCTACGTATTGTTTCCTCTTGATGTAGCCCTAAGCAGTGACTGGCAAGAAACACTTTCATGGGAAGGGGTTGCCAAGCTTCCAAAAATTACGAATCTCCAGAAATCCCAGCAAATATTTTTTCAACCAAACTGGATGATACTTTCAGGTAATGATCAGTACACTAAGGCGACTTGGTTCCCCAAATTTCATTCTTCTATGTTGAAGCGTTCATTTCCAGTAACAGTTTGAATTTTTAGGTTTCACTCTGTTTTCTCCTATATTGATAGATGTATTTGGAACACTAAATCCAACACGGTTTGTGCTAGCTTCTTGAAACTTGACACAACAAAGTAGTTTCAAATTCTATCTCTACGTTTTGTTTCCTCTTGATGTAGCCATAAACAGTGAATGGCGAGAAACACTTTCATGGAACGGGGTTGCCAAGCTTCCAAAAATTACGAATCTCCAGAAATCTCAGCAAATATTTTTTCACCCAAACTGGATGATACTTTCAGGTAATGATCAGTACACTAAGGCGACTTGGTTCACCAAATTTCGTTCTTCTATGTTGAAGCGTTCATTTCCAGTAACAGTTTGAATTTTTAGGTTTCACTCTGTTTTCTCCTATATTGATAGATGTATTTGGAACTCTAAATCCAACACGGTTTGTGCTGGCTTCTTGAAACTTGACACAACAAAGTAGTTTCACATTCTATCTCTACGTTTTGTTTCCTCTTGATGTAGCCCTAATCAGTGACTGGCGAGAAACACTTTCATGGAACGGGGTTGCCAAGCTTCAAAAATTACGAATCTCCAGAAATCTCAGAAAATATTTTTTCACCCAAACTGGATGATACTTTCAGGTAATGATCAGTACACTAAGGCGACTTGGTTCCCCAAATTTCGTTCTTCTATGTTGCAGCGTTCATTTCCAGTAACAGTTTGTATTTTTAGGTTTCACTCTGTTTTCTCCTATATTAATAGATGTATTTGGAACTCTAAATCCAACACGGTTTGTGCTAGCTTTTTGAAACTTGACACAACAATGTAGTTTCACGTTCTATCTCTATGCTTTGTTTCCTCTTGATGTAGCCCTAAGCAGTGAGTGGCGAGAAACACTTTCATGGAACGGGGTTGCCTAGCTTCCAAAAATTACGAATCTCCAGAAATCTCAGCAAATATTTTTTCACCCAAACTGGATGATACTTTCAGGTAATGATCAGTACACTAAGGAGACTTGGTTCCCCAAATTTCGTTCTTCTATGTTGAAGCGTTCATTTCCAGTAACAGTTTGAATTTTTAGGTTTCACTCTGTTCTCTCCTATATTGATAGATGTATTTGGAACTCTAAATCCAACACGGTTTGTGCTAGCTTCTTGAAACTTGACACAACAAAGTAGTTTCACGTTCTATCTCTACGTATTGTTTCCTCTTAATGTAGCCCTAAGCAGTGACTGGCAAGAAACACTTTCATGGGAAGGGGTTGCCAAGCTTCCAAAAATTACGAATCTCCAGAAATCTCAGCAAATATTTTTTCACCCAAACTGGATGATACTTTCAGGTAATGATCAGTACACTAAGGCGACTTGGTTCCCCAAATTTCGTTCTTCTATGTTGCAGCGTTCATTTCCAGTAACAGTTTGAATTTTTAGGTTTCACTCTGTTTTCTCCTATATTAATAGATGTATTTTGAACTCTAAATCCAACACGGTTTGTGCTAGCTTCTTGAAACTTGACACAACAAAGTAGTTTCACATTCTATCTCTATGTTTTCTTTCCTCTTGATTTAGCCCTAAGCAGTGACTGGCGAGAAACACTTTCATGGAACGGGGTTGCCAAGCTTCCAAAAATTACGAATCTCCAGAAATCTCAGCAAATATTTTTTCACCCAAACTGGATGATACTTTCAGGTAATGATAAGTACACTAAGGCGACTTGGTTCCCCAAATTTCGTTCTTCTATGTTGAAGCGTTCATTTCCAGTAACAGTTTGAATTTTTAGGTTTCACTCTGTTTTCTCCTATATTGATAGATGTATTTGGAACTCTAAATCCAACACGGTTTGTGCTGGCTTCTTGAAACTTGACACAACAAAGTAGTTTCACATTCTATCTCTACGTTTTGTTTCCGCTTGATGTAGCCCTAAGCAGTGACTGGCGAGAAACACTTTCATGGAACGGGGTTGCCAAGCTTCCAAAAATTACGAATCTCCAGAAATCTCAGCAAATATTTTTTCACCCAAACTGGATGATACTTTCAGGTAATGATCAGTAAACTAAGGTGACTTAGTTCCCAAATTTCGTTCTTCTATGTTGAAGCGTTCATTTCCAGTAACAGTTTGAATTTTTAGGTTTCACTCTGTTTTCTCCTATATTGATAGATGTATTTGGAACTCTAAATCCAACACGGTTTGTGCTAGCTTCTTGAAACTTGACACAACAAAGTAGTTTCACGTTCTATCTCTACGTATTGTTTCCTCTTGATGTAGCCCTAAGCAGTGACTGGCAAGAAACACTTTCATGGGAAGGGGTTGCCAAGCTTCCAAAAATTACGAATCTCCAGAAATCCCAGCAAATATTTTTTCAACCAAACTGGATGATACTTTCAGGTAATGATCAGTACACTAAGGCGACTTGGTTCCCCAAATTTCATTCTTCTATGTTGAAGCGTTCATTTCCAGTAACAGTTTGAATTTTTAGGTTTCACTCTGTTTTCTCCTATATTGATAGATGTATTTGGAACACTAAATCCAACACGGTTTGTGCTAGCTTCTTGAAACTTGACACAACAAAGTAGTTTCAAATTCTATCTCTACGTTTTGTTTCCTCTTGATGTAGCCATAAACAGTGAATGGCGAGAAACACTTTCATGGAACGGGGTTGCCAAGCTTCCAAAAATTACGAATCTCCAGAAATCTCAGCAAATATTTTTTCACCCAAACTGGATGATACTTTCAGGTAATGATCAGTACACTAAGGCGACTTGGTTCACCAAATTTCGTTCTTCTATGTTGAAGCGTTCATTTCCAGTAACAGTTTGAATTTTTAGGTTTCACTCTGTTTTCTCCTATATTGATAGATGTATTTGGAACTCTAAATCCAACACGGTTTGTGCTGGCTTCTTGAAACTTGACACAACAAAGTAGTTTCACATTCTATCTCTACGTTTTGTTTCCTCTTGATGTAGCCCTAATCAGTGACTGGCGAGAAACACTTTCATGGAACGGGGTTGCCAAGCTTCAAAAATTACGAATCACCAGAAATCTCAGCAAATATTTTTTCACCAAAACTGGATGATACTTTCAGGTAATGATCAGTACACTAAGGCGACTTGGTTCCCAAATTTCGTTCTTCTATGTTGAAGCGTTCATTTCCAGTAACAGTTTGAATTTTTAGGTTTCACTCTGTTTTCTCCTATATTGATAGATGTATTTGGAACTCTAAATCCAACACGGTTTGTGCTAGCTTCTTGAAACTTGACACAACAAAGTAGTTTCACGTTCTATCTCTACGTATTGTTTCCTCTTGATGTAGCCCTAAGCAGTGACTGGCATGAAACACTTTCATGGGAAGGGGTTGCCAAGCTTCCAAAAATTACGAATCTCCAGAAATCTCAGCAAATATTTTTTCACCCAAACTGGATGATACTTTCAGGTAATGATCAGTACACTAAGGCGACTTGGTTCCCCAAATTTCGTTCTTCTATGTTGAAGCGTTCATTTCCAGTAACAGTTTGAATTTTTAGGTTTCACTCTGTTCTCTCCTATATTGATAGATGTATTTGGAACTCTAAATCCAACACGGTTTGTGCTAGCTTCTTGAAACTTGACACAACAAAGTAGTTTCACATTCTATCTCTACGTTTTGTTTCCTCTTGATGTAGCCCTAAGCAGTGACTGGCGAGAAACACTTTCATGGAACGGGGTTGCCAAGCTTCCAAAAATTACGAATCTCCAGAAATCTCAGCAAATATTTTTTCACCCAAACTGGATGATACTTTCAGGTAATGATCAGTACACTTAAGGCGACTTGGTTCCCCAAATTTCGTTCTTCTATGTTGAAGCGTTCATTTCCAGTAACAGTTTGAATTTTTAGGTTTCACTCTGTTTTCTCCTATATTGATAGATGTATTTGGAACTCTAAATCCAACACGGTTTGTGCTAGCTTCTTGAAACTTGACACAACAAAGTAGTTTCACGTTCTATCTCTATGTTTTGTTTCCTCTTTATGTAGCCCTAAGCAGTGACTGGCGAGAAACACTTTCATGGGAAGGGGTTGCCAAGCTTCCAAAAATTACGAATCTCCAGAAATCTCAGCAAATATTTTTTCACCCAAACTGGATGATACTTTCAGGTAATGATCAGTACACTAAAGAGACTTGGTTCCCCAAATTTCGTTCTTCTATGTTGAAGCGTTCATTTCCAGTAACAGTTTGAATTTTTAGGTTTCACTCTGTGTTCTCCTATATTGATAGATGTATTTGGAACTCTAAATCCAACACGGTTTGTGCTAGCTTCTTGAAACTTGACACAACAAAGTAATTTCACATTCTATCTCTACGTTTTGTTTCCTCTTGATGTAGCCCTAAGCAGTGACTGGCGAGAAATACTTTCATGGGAAGGGGTTGCCAAGCTTCCAAAAATTACGAATCTCCAGAAATCTCAGCAAATATTTTTTCACCCAAACTGGATGATACTTTCAGGTAATGATCAGTACACTAAGGCGTCTTGGTTCCCCAAATTTCGTTCTTCTATGTTGAAGCGTTCATTTCCAGTAACAGTTTGAATTTTTAGGTTTCACTCTGTTTTCTCCTATATTGATAGATGTATTTGGAACTCTAAATCCAACACGGTTTGTGCTAGCTTCTTGAAACTTGACACAACAAAGTAATTTCACATTCTATCTTTACGTTTTGTTTCCTCTTGATGTAGCCCTAAGCAGTGACTGGCGAGAAACACTTTCATGGGAAGGGGTTGCCAAGCTTCCAAAAATTACGAATCTCCAGAAATCTCAGCAAATATTTTTTCACCCAAACTGGATGATACTTTCAGGTAATGATCAGTACACTAAGGAGACTTGGTTCCCCAAATTTCGTTTTTCTATGTTGAAGCGTTCATTTCCAGTAACAGTTTGAATTTTTAGGTTTCACTCTGTTTTCTCCTATATTGATAGATGTATTTGGAACTCTAAATCCAACACGGTTTGTGCTAGCTTCTTGAAACTTGACACAACAAAGTAGTTTCACATTCTATCTCTACGTTTTCTTTCCTCTTGATGTAGCCCTAAGCAGTGACTGGCGAGAAACACTTTCATGGAACGGGGTTGCCAAGCTTCCAAAAATTACGAATCTCCAGAAATCTCAGCAAATATTTTTTCAGCCAAACTGGATGATACTTTCAGGTAATGATCAGTACACTAAGGAGACTTGGTTCCCCAAATTTCGTTCTTCTATGTTGAAGCGTTCATTTCCAGTAACAGTTTGAATTTTTAGGTTTCACTCTGTTTTCTCCTATATTGATAGATGTATTTTTAACTCTAAATCCAACACGGTTTGTGCTAGCTTCTTGAAACTTGACACAACAAAGTAATTTCACATTCTATCTCTACGTTTTGTTTCCTCTTGATGTAGCCCTAAGCAGTGACTGGCGAGAAACACTTTCATGGGAAGGGGTTGCCAAGCTTCCAAAAATTACGAATCTCCAGAAATCTCAGCAAATATTTTTTCACCCAAACTGGATGATACTTTCAGGTAATGATCAGTACACTAAGGCGACTTGGTTCCCCAAATTTCGTTCTTCTATGTTGAAGCGTTCATTTCCAGTAACAGTGTGAATTTTTAGGTTTCACTCTGTTTTCTCCTATATTGATAGATGTATTTGGAACTCTAAATCCAACACGGTTTGTGCTAGCTTCTTGAAACTTGACACAACAAAGTAATTTCACATTCTATCTCTACGTTTTGTTTCCTCTTGATGTAGCCCTAAGCAGTGACTGGCGAGAAACACTTTCATGGGAAGGGGTTGCCAAGCTTCCAAAAATTACGAATCTCCAGAAATCTCAGCAAATATTTTTTCACCCAAACTGGATGATACTTTCAGGTAATGATCAGTACACTAAGGAGACTTGGTTCCCCAAATTTCGTTCTTCTATGTTGAAGCGTTCATTTCCAGTAACAGTTTGAATTTTTAGGTTTCACTCTGTTTTCTCCTATATTGATAGATGTATTTGGAACTCTAAATCCAACACGGTTTGTGCTAGCTTCTTGAAACTTGACACAACAAAGTAGTTTCACCTTCTATCTCTACGTTTTGTTTCCTCTTGATGTAGCCCTAAGCAGTGACTGGCGAGAAACACTTTCATGGGAAGGGGTTGCCAAGCTTCCAAAAATTACGAATCTCCAGAAATCTCAGCAAATATTTTTTCACCCAAACTGGATGATACTTTCAGGTAATGATCAGTACACTAAGGCGACTTGGTTCACCAAATTTCGTTCTTCTATGTTGAAGCGTTCATTTCCAGTAACAGTGTGAATTTTTAGGTTTCACTCTGTTTTCTCCTATATTGATAGATGTATTTGGAACTTTAAATCCAACACGGTTTGTGCTAGCTTCTTGAAACTTGACACAACAAAGTAGTTTCACATTCTATCTCTACGTTTTGTTTCCTCTTGATGTAGCCCTAAGCAGTGACTGGCGAGAAACACTTTCATGGAACGGGGTTGCCAAGCTTCCAAAAATTACGAATCTCCAGAAATCTCAGCAAATATTTTTTCACCCAAACTGGATGATACTTTCAGGTAATGATCAGTACACTTAAGGCGACTTGGTTCCCCAAATTTCGTTCTTCTATGTTGAAGCGTTCATTTCCAGTAACAGTTTGAATTTTTAGGTTTCACTCTGTTTTCTCCTATATTGATAGATGTATTTGGAACTCTAAATCCAACACGGTTTGTGCTAGCTTCTTGAAACTTGACACAACAAAGTAGTTTCACGTTCTATCTCTACGTTTTGTTTCCTCTTGATGTAGCCCTAAGCAGTGACTGGCGAGAAACACTTTCATGGGAAGGGGTTGCCAAGCTTCCAAAAATTACGAATCTCCAGAAATCTCAGCAAATATTTTTTCACCCAAACTGGATGATACTTTCAGGTAATGATCAGTACACTAAAGAGACTTGGTTCCCCAAATTTCGTTCTTCTATGTTGAAGCGTTCATTTCCACTAACAGTTTGAATTTTTAGGTTTCACTCTGTTCTCCTATATTGATAGATGTATTTGGAACTCTAAATCCAACACGGTTTGTGCTAGCTTCTTGAAACTTGACACAACAAAGTAATTTCACATTCTATCTCTACGTTTTGTTTCCTCTTGATGTAGCCCTAAGCAGTGACTGGCGAGAAATACTTTCATGGGAAGGGGTTGCCAAGCTTCCAAAAATTACGAATCTCCAGAAATCTCAGCAAATATTTTTTCACCCAAACTGGATGATACTTTCAGGTAATGATCAGTACACTAAGGCGTCTTGGTTCCCCAAATTTCGTTCTTCTATGTTGAAGCGTTCATTTCCAGTAACAGTTTGAATTTTTAGGTTTCACTCTGTTTTCTCCTATATTGATAGATGTATTTGGAACTCTAAATCCAACACGGTTTGTGCTAGCTTCTTGAAACTTGACACAACAAAGTAATTTCACATTCTATCTTTACGTTTTGTTTCCTCTTGATGTAGCCCTAAGCAGTGACTGGCGAGAAACACTTTCATGGGAAGGGGTTGCCAAGCTTCCAAAAATTACGAATCTCCAGAAATCTCAGCAAATATTTTTTCACCCAAACTGGATGATACTTTCAGGTAATGATCAGTACACTAAGGAGACTTGGTTACCCAAATTTCGTTTTTCTATTTTGAAGCGTTCATTTCCAGTAACAGTTTGAATTTTTAGGTTTCACTCTGTTTTCTCCTATATTGATAGATGTATTTGGAACTCTAAATCCAACACGGTTTGTGCTAGCTTCTTGAAACTTGACACAACAAAGTAGTTTCACATTCTATCTCTACGTTTTCTTTCCTCTTGATGTAGCCCTAAGCAGTGACTGGCGAGAAACACTTTCATGGAACGGGGTTGCCAAGCTTCCAAAAATTACGAATCTCCAGAAATCTCAGCAAATATTTTTTCAGCCAAACTGGATGATACTTTCAGGTAATGATCAGTACACTAAGGAGACTTGGTTCCCCAAATTTCGTTCTTCTATGTTGAAGCGTTCATTTCCAGTAACAGTTTGAATTTTTAGGTTTCACTCTGTTTTCTCCTATATTGATAGATGTATTTTTAACTCTAAATCCAACACGGTTTGTGCTAGCTTCTTGAAACTTGACACAACAAAGTAATTTCACATTCTATCTCTACGTTTTGTTTCCTCTTGATGTAGCCCTAAGCAGTGACTGGCGAGAAACACTTTCATGGGAAGGGGTTGCCAAGCTTCCAAAAATTACGAATCTCCAGAAATTTCAGCAAATATTTTTTCACCCAAACTGGATGATACTTTCAGGTAATGATCAGGACACTAAGGCGACTTGGTTCCCCAAATTTCGTTCTTCTATGTTGAAGCGTTCATTTCCAGTAACAGTGTGAATTTTTAGGTTTCACTCTGTGTTCTCCTATATTGATAGATGTATTTGGAACTCTAAATCCAACACGGTTTGTGCTAGCTTCTTGAAACTTGACACAACAAAGTAATTTCACATTCTATCTCTACGTTTTGTTTCCTCTTGATGTAGCCCTAAGCAGTGACTGGCGAGAAACACTTTCATGGGAAGGGGTTGCCAAGCTTCCAAAAATTACGAATCTCCAGAAATCTCAGCAAATATTTTTTCACCCAAACTGGATGATACTTTCAGGTAATGATCAGTACACTAAGGAGACTTGGTTCCCCAAATTTCGTTCTTCTATGTTGAAGCGTTCATTTCCAGTAACAGTTTGAATTTTTAGGTTTCACTCTGTTTTCTCCTATATTGATAGATGTATTTGGAACTCTAAATCCAACACGGTTTGTGCTAGCTTCTTGAAACTTGACACAACAAAGTAGTTTCACCTTCTATCTCTACGTTTTGTTTCCTCTTGATGTAGCCCTAAGCAGTGACTGGCGAGGAACACTTTCATGGGAAGGGGTTGCCAAGCTTCCAAAAATTACGAATCTCCAGAAATCTCAGCAAATATTTTTTCACCCAAACTGGATGATACTTTCAGGTAATGATCAGTACACTAAGGCGACTTGGTTCCCCAAATTTCGTTCTTCTATGTTGAAGCGTTCATTTCCAGTAACAGTTTGAATTTTTAGGTTTCACTCTGTTTTCTCCTATATTGATAGATGTATTTGGAACTTTAAATCCAACACGGTTTGTGCTAGCTTCTTGAAACTTGACACAACAAAGTAGTTTCACGTTCTATCTCTACGTATTGTTTCCTCTTGATGTAGCCCTAAGCAGTGACTGGCAAGAAACACTTTCATGGGAAGGGGTTGCCAAGCTTCCAAAAATTACGAATCTCCAGAAATCTCAGCAAATATTTTTTCACCCAAACTGGATGATACTTTCAGGTAATGATCAGTACACTAAGGCGACTTGGTTCCCCAAATTTCTTTCTTCTATGTTGAAACGTTCATTTCCAGTAACAGTTTGAATTTTTAGGTTTCACTCTGTTTTCTCCTATATTGATAGATGTATTTGGAACTCTAAATCCAACACGGTTTGTGCTAGCTTCTTGAAACTTGTCACAACAAAGTAGTTTCACATTCTATCTCTACGTTTTCTTTCCTCTTGATGTAGCCCTAAGCAGTGACTGGCGAGAAACACTTTCATGGAACAGGGTTGCCAAGCTTCCAAAAATTACGAATCTCCAGAAATCTCAGCAAATATTTTTTCACCCAAACTGGATGATACTTTCAGGTAATGATCAGTACACTAAGGCGACTTGGTTCCCCAAATTTCGTTCTTCTATGTTGAAGCGTTCATTTCCAGTAACAGTTTGAATTTTTAGGTTTCACTCTGTTTTCTCCTATATTGATAGATGTATTTGGAACTCTAAATCCAACACGGTTTGTGCTAGCTTCTTGAAACTTGACACAACAAAGTAATTTCACATTCTATCTCTACGTTTTGTTTCCTCTTGATGTAGCCCTAAGCAGTGACTGGCGAGAAACACTTTCATGGGAAGGGGTTGCCAAGCTTCCAAAAATTACGAATCTCCAGAAATCTCAGCAAATATTTTTTCACCCAAACTGGATGATACTTTCAGGTAATGATCAGTACACTAAGGAGACTTGGTTCCCTAAATTTCGTTCTTCTATGTTGAAGCGTTCATTTCCAGTAACAGTTTGAATTTTTAGGTTTCACTCTGTTTTCTCCTATATTGATAGATGTATTTGGAACTCTAAATCCAACACGGTTTGTGCTAGCTTTTTGAAACTTGACACAACAAAGTAGTTTCACATTCTATCTCTACGTTTTGTTTCCTCTTGATGTAGCCCTAAGCAGTGACTGGCGAGAAACACTTTCATGGAACGGGGTTGCCAAGCTTCCAAAAATTACGAATCTCCAGAAATCTCAGCAAATATTTTTTCACCCAAACTGGATGATACTTTCAGGTAATGATCAGTACACTAAGGCGACTTGGTTCCCCAAATTTCGTTCTTCTATGTTGAAGCGTTCATTTCCAGTAACAGTTTGAATTTTTAGGTTTCACTCTGTTTTCTCCCATATTCATAGATGTATTTGGAACTCTAAATCCAACACGGTTTGTGCAAGCTTCTTGAAACTTGACACAACAAAGTAGTTTCATATTCTATCTCTACGTTTTGTTTCCTCTTGATGTATCCCTAAACAGTGACTGGCGAGAAACACTTTCATGGGAAGGGGTTGCCAAGCTTCCAAAAATTACGCATCCCCAGAAATCTCAGCAAATATTTTTTCACCCAAACTGGATGATACTTTCAGGTAATGATCAGTACACTAAGGAGACTTGGTTCCCCAAATTTAGTTCTTCTATGTTGAAGCGTTCATTTCCAGTAACAGTTTGAATTTTTAGGTTTCACTGTGTTTTCTCCTATATTGATAGATGTATTTGGAACTCTAAATCCAACACGGTTTGTGCTAGCTTCTTGAAACTTGACACAACAAAGTAGTTTCACATTCTATCTCTACGTTTTCTTTCCTCTTGATGTAGCCCTAAGCAGTGACTGGCGAGAAACACTTTCATGGAACGGGGTTGCCAAGCTTCCAAAAATTACGAATCTCCAGAAATCTCAGCAAATATTTTTTCACCCAAACTGGATGATACTTTCAGGTAATGATCAGTACACTAAGGCGACTTGGTTCCCCAAATTTCGTTCTTCTATGTTGAAGCGTTCATTTCCAGTAACAGTTTGAATTTTTAGGTTTCACTCTGTTTTCTCCTATATTGATAGATGTATTTGGAACTCTAAATCCAACACGGTTTGTGCTAGCTTCTTGAAACTTGACACAACAAAGTAATTTCACATCCTATCTCTACGTTTTGTTTCCTCTTGATTTAGCCCTAAGCAGTAACTGGCGAGAAACACTTTCATTGGAAGGGGTTGCCAAGCTTCCAAAAATTACGAATCTCCAGAAATCTCAGCAAATATTTTTTCACCCAAACTGGATGATACTTTCAGGTAATGATCAGTACACTAAGGCGACGTGGTTCCCCAAATTTCGTTCTTCTATGTTGAAGCGTTCATTTCCAGTAACAGTTTGAATTTTTAGGTTTCACTCTGTTTTCTCCTATATTCATAGATGTATTTGGAATTCTAAATCCAACACGGTTTGTGCTAGCTTCTTGAAACTTGACACAACAAAGTAGTTTCACGTTCTCTCTCTACGTTTTGTTTCCTCTTGATGTAGCCCTAAGCAGTGACTGGCGAAAAACACTTTCATGGAAAGGGGTTGCCAATCTTCCAAAAATTACGAATCTCCAGAAGTCTCAGCAAATATTTTTTCACCCAAACTGGATGATACTTTCAGGTAATGATCAGTACACTAAGGCGACTTGGTTTCCCAAATTTCGTTCTTCTATGTTGAAGCGTTCATTTCCAGTAACAGTTTGAATTTTTAGGTTTCACTCTGTTTTCTCCTATATTAATAGATGTATTTTGAACTCTAAATCCAACACGGTTTGTGCTAGCTTTTTGAAATTTGACACAACAAAGTAGTTTCATGTTCTATCTCTACGTTTTCTTTCCTCTTGATGTAGCCCTAAGCAGTGACTGGCGAGAAACACTTTCATGGGAAGGGGTTGCCAAGCTTCCAAAAATTACGAATCTCCAGAAATCTCAGCAAATATTTTTTCACCCAAACTGGATGATACTTTCAGGTAATGATCAGTACACTAAGGCGACTTGGTTCCCCAAATTTCGTTCTTCTATGTTGAAGCATTCATTTCCAGTAACAGTTTGAATTTTTAGGTTTCACTCTGTTTTCTCCAATATTGATAGATGTATTTGGAACTCTAAATCCAACACGGTTTGTGCTAGCTTCTTGAAACTTGACACAACAAAGAAGTTTCACGTTCTATCTCTATGTATTGTTTCCTCTTGATGTAGCCCTAAGCAGTGACTGGCGAGAAACACTTTCATGGGAAGGGGTTGCCAAGCTTCCAAAAATTACGAATCTCCAGAAATCTCAGAAAATATTTTTTCACCCAAACTGGATGATACTTTCAGGTAATGATCAGTACACTAAGGCGACTTGGTTCCCCAAATTTCGTTCTTCTATGTTGCAGCGTTCATTTCCAGTAACAGTTTGTATTTTTAGGTTTCACTCTGTTTTCTCCTATATTAATAGATGTATTTGGAACTCTAAATCCAACACGGTTTGTGCTAGCTTTTTGAAACTTGACACAACAATGTAGTTTCACGTTCTATCTCTATGCTTTGTTTCCTCTTGATGTAGCCCTAAGCAGTGAGTGGCGAGAAACACTTTCATGGAACGGGGTTGCCTAGCTTCCAAAAATTACGAATCTCCAGAAATCTCAGCAAATATTTTTTCACCCAAACTGGATGATACTTTCAGGTAATGATCAGTACACTAAGGAGACTTGGTTCCCCAAATTTCGTTCTTCTATGTTGAAGCGTTCATTTCCAGTAACAGTTTGAATTTTTAGGTTTCACTCTGTTCTCTCCTATATTGATAGATGTATTTGGAACTCTAAATCCAACACGGTTTGTGCTAGCTTCTTGAAACTTGACACAACAAAGTAGTTTCACGTTCTATCTCTACGTATTGTTTCCTCTTAATGTAGCCCTAAGCAGTGACTGGCAAGAAACACTTTCATGGGAAGGGGTTGCCAAGCTTCCAAAAATTACGAATCTCCAGAAATCTCAGCAAATATTTTTTCACCCAAACTGGATGATACTTTCAGGTAATGATCAGTACACTAAGGCGACTTGGTTCCCCAAATTTCGTTCTTCTATGTTGAAGCGTTCATTTCCAGTAACAGTTTGAATTTTTAGGTTTCACTCTGTTTTCTCCTATATTGATAGATGTATTTGGAACTCTAAATCCAACACGGTTTGTGCTAGCTTCTTGAAACTTGACACAACAAAGTAATTTCACATTCTATCTCTACGTTTTTTTCCTCTTGATTTAGCCCTAAGCAGTGACTGGCGAGAAACACTTTCATGGGAAGGGGTTGCCAAGCTTCCAAAAATTACGAATCTCCAGAAATCTCAGCAAATATTTTTTCACCCAAACTGGATGATACTTTCAGGTAATGATCAGTACACTAAGGAGACTTGGTTCCCCAAATTTCGTTCTTCTATGTTGAAGCGTTCATTTCCAGTAACAGTTTGAATTTTTAGGTTTCACTCTGTTTTCTCCTATATTGATAGATGTATTTGGAACTCTAAATCCAACACGGTTTGTGCTAGCTTCTTGAAACTTGACAAAACAAAGTAGTTTCACATTCTATCTCTACGTTTTGTTTCCTCTTGATGTAGCCCTAAGCAGTGACTGGCAAGAAACACTATCATGGAACGGGGTTGCCAAGCTTCCAAAAATTACGAATCTCCAGAAATCTCAGCAAATATTTTTTCACCCAAACTGGATGATACTTTCAGGTAATGATCAGTACACTAAGGCGACTTGGTTCCCCAAATTTCGTTCTTCTATGTTGAAGTGTTCATTTCCAGTAACAGTTTGAATTTTTAGGTTTCACTCTGTTTTCTCCTATATTGATAGATGTATTTGGAACTCTAAATCCAACACGGTTTGTGCTAGCTTCTTAAAACTTGACACAACAAAGTAGTTTCACGTTCTATCTCTATGTATTGTTTCCTCTTGATGTAGCCCTAAGCAGTGACTGGCAAGAAACACTTTCATGGGAAGGGGTTGCCAAGCTTCCAAAAATTACGAATCTCCAGAAATCTCAGCAAATATTTTTTCACCCAAACTGGATGATACTTTCAGGTAATGATCAGTACACTAAGGCGACTTGGTTCCCCAAATTTTGTTCTTCTATGTCGAAGCGTTCATTTCCAGTAACAGTTTGAATTTTTAGGTTTCACTCTGTTTTCTCCTATATTGATAGATGTATTTGGAACTCTAAATCCAACACGGTTTGTGCTAGCTTCTTGAAACTTGACACAACAAAGTAGTTTCACATTCTATCTCCACGTTTTCTTTCCTCTTGATTTAGCCCTAAGCAGTGACTGGCGAGAAACACTTTCATGGAACGGGGTTGCCAAGCTTCCAAAAATTACGAATCTCCAGAAATCTCAGCAAATATTTTTTCACCCAAACTGGATGATACTTTCAGGTAATGATCAGTACACTAAGGCGACTTGGTTCCCCAAATTTCGTTCTTCTATGTTGAAGCGTTCATTTCCAGTAACAGTTTGAATTTTTAGGTTTCACTCTGTTTTCTCCTATATTGATAGATGTATTTGAAACTCTAAATCCAACACGGTTTGTGCTAGCTTCTTGAAACTTGACACAACAAAGTAATTTCACATTCTATCTCTACGTTTTGTTTCCTCTTGATGTAGCCCTAAGCAGTGACTGGCGAGAAACACTTTCATGGGAAGGGGTTGCCAAGCTTCCAAAAATTACGAATCTCCAGAAATCTCAGCAAATATTTTTTCACCCAAACTGGATGATACTTTCAGGTAAAGATCAGTACACTAAGGAGACTTGGTTCCCCAAATTTCGTTCTTCTATGTTGAAGCGTTCATTTCCAGTAACAGTTTGAATTTTTAGGTTTCACTCTGTTTTCTCCTATATTGATAGATGTATTTGAAACTCTAAATCCAACAGGTTTGTGCTAGCTTCTTGAAACTTGACACAACAAAGTAGTTTCACATTCTATCTCTACGTTTTGTTTCCTCTTGATGTAGCCCTAAGCAGTGACTGGCGAGAAACACTTTCATGGAACGGGGTTGCCAAGCTTCCAAAAATTACGAATCTCCAGAAATCTCAGCAAATATTTTTTCACCCAAACTGGATGATACTTTCAGGCAATGATCAGTACACTAAGGCGACTTGGTTCCCCAAATTTCGTTCTTCTATGTTGAAGCGTTCATTTCCAGTAACAGTTTGAATTTTTAGGTTTCACTCTGTTTTCTCCTATATTGATAGATGTATTTGGAACTCTAAATCCAACACGGTTTGTGCTAGCTTCTTGAAACTTGACACAACAAAGTAGTTTCACGTTCTATCTCTACGTATTGTTTCCTCTTGATGTAGCCCTAAGCAGTCACTGGCAAGAAACACTTTCATGGGAAGGGGTTGCCAAGCTTCCAAAAATTACGAATGTCCAGAAATCTCAGCAAATATTTTTTCACCCAAACTGGATGATACTTTCAGGTAATGATCAGTACACTAAGGCGACTTGGTTCCCCAAATTTCGTTCTTCTATGTTGAAGCGTTCATTTCAAGTAACAGTTTGAATTTTTAGGTTTCACTCTGTTTTCTCCTATATTGATAGATGTATTTGGAACTCTAAATCCAACACGGTTTGTGCTAGCTTCTTGAAACTTGACACAACAAAGTAGTTTCACATTCTATCTCTACGTTTTCTTTCCTCTTGATTTAGCCCTAAGCAGTGACTGGCGAGAAACACTTTCATGGAACGGGGTTGCCAAGCTTCCAAAAATTACGAATCTCCAGAAATCTCAGCAAATATTTTTTCACCCAAACTGGATGATACTTTCAGGTAATGATCAGTACACTAAGGCGACTTGGTTACCCAAATTTCGTTCTTCTATGTTGAAGCGTTCATTTCCAGTAACAGTTTGAATTTTTAGGTTTCACTCTGTTTTCTCCTATATTGATAGATGTATTTGGAACTCTAAATCCAACACGGTTTGTGCTAGCTTCTTGAAACTTGACACAACAAAGTAATTTCACATTCTATCTCTACGTTTTGTTTCCTCTTGATGTAGCCCTAAGCAGTGACTGGCGAGAAACACTTTCATGGGAAGGGGTTGCCAAGCTTCCAAAAATTACGAATCTCCAGAAATCTCAGCAAATATTTTTTCACCCAAACTGGATGATACTTTCAGGTAATGATCAGTACACTAAGGAGACTTGGTTCCCCAAATTTCGTTCTTCTATGTTGAAGCGTTCATTTCCAGTAACAGTTTGAATTTTTAGGTTTCACTCTGTTTTCTCCTATATTGATAGATGTATTTGGAACTCTAAATCCAACACGGTTTGTGCTAGCTTCTTGAAACTTGACACAACAAAGTAGTTTCACATTCTATCTCTACGTTTTGTTTCCTCTTGATGTAGCCCTAAGCAGTGACTGGCGAGAAACACTTTCATGGAACGGGGTTGCCAAGCTTCCAAAAATTACGAATCTCCAGAAATCTCAGCAAATATTTTTTCACCCAAATTGGATGATACTTTCAGGTAATGATAAGTACACTAAGGCGACTTGGTTCCCCAAATTTCGTTCTTCTATGTTGAAGCGTTCATTTCCAGTAACAGTTTGAATTTTTAGGTTTCACTCTGTTTTCTCCTATATTGATAGATGTATTTGGAACTCTAAATCCAACACGGTTTGTGCTAGCTTCTTGAAACTTGACACAACAAAGTAGTTTCACATTCTATCTCTAAGTTTTCTTTCCTCTTGATTTAGCCCTAAGCAGTGACTGGCGAGAAACACTTTCATGGAACGGGGTTGCCAAGCTTCCAAAAATTACGAATCTCCAGAAATCTCAGCAAATATTTTTTCACCCAAACTGGATGATACTTTCAGGTAATGATCAGTACACTAAGGAGACTTGGTTCCCCAAATTTCGTTCTTCTATGTTGAGGCGTTCATTTCCAGTAACAGTTTGAATTTTTAGGTTTCACTCTGTTCTCTCCTATATTGATAGATGTATTTGGAACTCTAAATCCAACACGGTTTGTGCTAGCTTCTTGAAACTTGACACAACAAAGTAGTTTCACATTCTATCTCTACGTTTTGTTTCCTCTTGATGTAGCCCTAAGCAGTGACTGGCGAGAAACACTTTCATGGAACGGGGTTGCCAAGCTTCCAAAAATTACGAATCTCCAGAAATCTCAGCAAATATTTTTTTCACCCAAACTGGATGATACTTTCAGGTAATGATCAGTACACTTAAGGCGACTTGGTTCCCCAAATTTCGTTCTTCTATGTTGAAGCGTTCATTTCCAGTAACAGTTTGAATTTTTAGGTTTCACTCTGTTTTCTCCTATATTGATAGATGTATTTGGGACTCTAAATCCAACACGGTTTGTGCTAGCTTCTTGAAACTTGACACAACAAAGTAGTTTCACGTTCTATCTCTACGTTTTGTTTCCTCTTGATGTAGCCCTAAGCAGTGACTGGCGAGAAACACTTTCATGGGAAGGGGTTGCCAAGCTTCCAAAAATTACGAATCTCCAGAAATCTCAGCAAATATTTTTTCACGCAAACTGGATGATACTTTCAGGTAATGATCAGTACACTAAGGCCAAGTGGTTCCCCAAATTTCGTTCTTCTATGTTGAAGCTTTCATTTCCAGTAACAGTTTGAATTTTTAGGTTTCACTCTGTTTTCTCCTATATTGATAGATGTATTTGGAACTCTAAATCCAACACGGTTTGTGCTAGCTTCTTGAAACTTGACACAACAAAGTAGTTTCACGTTCTATCTCTATGTTTTGTTTCCTCTTGATGTAGCCCTAAGCAGTGACTGGCGAGAAACACTTTCATGGAAAGGGGTTGCCAAGCTTCCAAAAATTACGAATCTCCAGAAATCTCAGCAAATATTTTTTCACCCAAACTGGATGATACTTTCAGGTAATGATCAGTACACTAAGGCGACTTGGTTCCCCAAATTTCGTTCTTCTATGTTGAAGCGTTCATTTCCAGTAACAGTTTGAATTTTTAGGTTTCACTCTGTTTTCTCCTATATTGATAGATGTATTTGGAACTCTAAATCCAACACGGTTTGTGCTAGCTTCTTGAAACTTGACACAACAAAGTAGTTTCACGTTCTATCTCTAGGTTTTGTTTCCTCTTGATGTAGCCCTAAGCAGTGACTGGCGAGAAACACTTTCATGGGAAGGGGTTGCCAAGCTTCCAAAAATTACGAATCTCCAGAAATCTCAGCAAATATTTTTTCACCCAAACTGGATGATACTTTCAGGTAATGATCAGTACACTAAGGCAACTTGGTTCCCCAAATTTCGTTCTTCTATGTTGAAGCGTTCATTTCCAGTAACAGTTTGAATTTTTAGGTTTCTCTCTGTTTTCTCCTATATTGATAGATGTATTTGGAACTCTAAATCCAACACGGTTTGTGCTAGCTTCTTGAAACTTGACACAACAAAGTAGTTTCACGTTCTATCTCTACGTATTGTTTCCTCTTGATGTAGCCCTAAGCAGTGACTGGCGAGAAACTCTTTCATGGGAAGGGGTTGCCAAGCTTCCAAAAATTACGAATCTCCAGAAATCTCAGCAAATATTTTTTCACCCAAACTGGATGATACTTTCAGGTAATGATCAGTACACTAAGGCGACTTGGTTCCCCAAATTTCTTTCTTCTATGTTGAAGCGTTCATTTCCAGGAACAGTTTGAATTTTTAGGTTTCACTCTGTTTTCTCCTATATTGATAGATGTATTTGGAACTCTAAATCCAACACGGTTTGTGCTAGCTTCTTGAAACTTGACACAACAATTAGTTTCACATTCTATCTCTACGTTTTCTTTCCTCTTGATGTAGCCCTAAGCAGTGACTGGCGAGAAACACTTTCATGGAACGGGGTTGCCAAGCTTCCAAAAATTACGAATCTCCAGAAATCTCAGCAAATATTTTTTCACCCAAACTGGATGATACTTTCAGGTAATGATCAGTACACTAAGGCAACGTGGTTCCCCAAATTTCGTTCTTCTATGTTGCAGCGTTCATTTCCAGTAACAGTTTGAATTTTTAGGTTTCACTCTGTTTTCTCCTATATTGATAGATGTATTTGGAACTCTAAATCCAACACGGTTTGTGCTAGCTTCTTGAAATTTGACACAACAAAGTAGTTTCACATTCTATCTCTATGTTTTCTTTCCTCTTGATGTAGCCCTAAGCAGTGACTGGCGAAAAACACTTTCATGGAACGGGGTTGCCAAGCTTCCAAAAATTACGAATCTCCAGAAATCTCAGCAAATATTTTTTCACCCAAACTGGATGATACTTTCAGGTAATGATCAGTACTCTAAGGCGACTTGGTTCCCCAAATTTCGTTCTTCTATGTTGAAGCGTTCATTTCCAGTAACAGTTTGAATTTTTAGGTTTCACTCTGTTTTCTCCTATATTGATAGATGTATTTGGAACTCTAAATCCAACACGGTTTGTGCTGGCTTCTTGAAACTTGACACAACAAAGTAGTTTCACGTTCTATCTCTATGTATTGTTTCCTCTTGATGTAGCCCTAAGCAGTGACTGGCGAGAAACACTTTCATGGGAAGGGGTTGCCAAGCTTCCAAAAATTACGAATCTCCAGAAATCTCAGCAAATATTTTTTCTCCCAAACTGGATGATACTTTCAGGTAATGATCAGTACACTAAGGCGACTTGGTTCCCCAAATTTCGTTCTTCTATGTTGAAGCGTTCATTTCCAGTAACAGTTTGAATTTTTAGGTTTCTCTCTGTTTTCTCCTATATTGATAGATGTATTTGGAACTCTAAATCCAACACGGTTTGTGCTAGCTTCTTGAAACTTGACACAACAAAGTAGTTTCACGTTCTATCTCTACGTATTGTTTCCTCTTGATGTAGCCCTAAGCAGTGACTGGCAAGAAACTCTTTCATGGGAAGGGGTTGCCAAGCTTCCAAAAATTACGAATCTCCAGAAATCTCAGCAAATATTTTTTCACCCAAACTGGATGATACTTTCAGGTAATGATCAGTACACTAAGGCGACTTGGTTCCCCAAATTTCTTTTTTCTATGTTGAAGCGTTCATTTCCAGTAACAGTTTGAATTTTTAGGTTTCACTCTGTTTTCTCCTATATTGATAGATGTATTTGGAACTCTAAATCCAACACGGTTTGTGCTAGCTTCTTGAAACTTGACACAACAAAGTAGTTTCACGTTCTATCTCTACGTTTTGTTTCCTCTTGATGTAGCCCTAAGCAGTGACTGGCGAGAAACACTTTCATGGGAAGGGGTTGCCAAGCTTCCAAAAATTACGAATCTCCAGAAATCTCAGCAAATATTTTTTCACCCAAACTGGATGATACTTTCAGGTAATGATCAGTACACTAAGGCGACTTGGTTCCCCAAATTTCGTTCTTCTATGTTGAAGCGTTCATTTCCAGTAACAGTTTGAATTTTTAGGTTTCACTCTGTTTTCTCCTATATTGATAGATGTATTTGGAACTCTAAATCCAACACGGTTTGTGCTAGCTTCTTGAAACTTGACACAACAAAGTAATTTCACATTCTATCTCTACGTTTTGTTTCCTCTTGATGTAGCCCTAAGCAGTGACTGGCGAGAAACACTTTCATGGGAAGGGGTTGCCAAGCTTCCAAAAATTACGAATCTCCAGAAATCTCAGCAAATATTTTTTCACCCAAACTGGATGATACTTTCAGGTAATGATCAGTACCCTAAGGCGACTTGGTTCCCCAAATTTCGTTCTTCTATGTTGAAGCGTTCATTTCCAGTAACAGTTTGAATTTTTAGGTTTCACTCTGTTTTCTCCTATATTGATAGATGTATTTGGAACTCTAAATCCAACACGGTTTGTGCTAGCTTCTTGAAACTTGACACAACAAAGTAGTTTCACATTCTATCTCTACGTTTTGTTTCCTCTTGATGTAGCCCTAAGCAGTGACTGGCGAGAAACACTTTCATGGAACGGGGTTGCCAAGCTTCCAAAAATTACGAATCTCCAGAAATCTCAGCAAATATTTTTTCACCCAAACTGGATGATACTTTCAGGCAATGATCAGTACACTAAGGCGACTTGGTTCCCCAAATTTCGTTCTTCTATGTTGAAGCGTTCATTTCCAGTAACAGTTTGAATTTTTAGGTTTCTCCCTGTTTTCTCCTATATTGATAGATGTATTTGGAACTCTAAATCCAACACGGTTTGTGCTAGCTTCTTGAAACTTGACACAACAAAGTAGTTTCACGTTCTATCTCTACGTATTGTTTCCTCTTGATGTAGCCCTAAGCAGTGACTGGCAAGAAACTCTTTCATGGGAAGGGGTTGCCAAGCTTCCAAAAATTACGAATCTCCAGAAATCTCAGCAAATATTTTTTCACCCAAACTGGATGATACTTTCAGGTAATGATCAGTACACTAAGGCGACTTGGTTCCCCAAATTTCGTTCTTCTATGTTGAAGCGTTCATTTCCAGTAACAGTTTGAATTTTTAGGTTTCACTCTGTTTTCTCCTATATTGATAGATGTATTTGGAACTCTAAATCCAACACGGTTTGTGCTAGCTTCTTGAAACTTGACACAACAAAGTAATTTCACATTCTATCTCTACGTTTTGTTTCCTCTTGATGTAGCCCTAAGCAGTGACTGGCGAGAAACACTTTCATGGGAAGGGGTTGCCAAGCATCCAAAAATTACGAATCTCCAGAAATCTCAGCAAATATTTTTTCACCCAAACTGGATGATACTTTCAGGTAATGATCAGTACACTAAGGCGACTTGGTTCCCCAAATTTTGTTCTTCTATGTTGAAGCGTTCATTTCCAGTAACAGTTTGAATTTTTAGGTTTCACTCTGTTTTCTCCTATATTGATAGATGTATTTGGAACTCTAAATCCAACACGGTCTGTGCTAGCTTCTTGAAACTTGACACAACAAAGTAATTTCACATTCTATCTCTATGTTTTGTTTCCTCTTGATGTAGCCCTAAGCAGTGACTGGCGAGAAACACTTTCATGGGAAGGGGTTGCCAAGCTTCCAAAAATTACGAATCTCCAGAAATCTCAGCAAATATTTTTTCACCCAAACTGGATGATACTTTCAGGTAATGATCAGTACACTAAGGAGACTTGGTTCCCCAAATTTCGTTCTTCTATGTTGAAGCGTTCATTTCCAGTAACAGTTTGAATTTTTAGGTTTCACTCTGTTTTCTCCTATATTGATAGATGTATTTAGAACTCTAAATCCAACACGGTTTGCGCTAGCTTCTTGAAACTTGAAACAACAAAGTAGTTTCACATTCTATCTCTACGTTTTGTTTCCTCTTGATGTAGCCCTAAGTAGTGACTGGCGAGAAACACTTTCATGGAACGGGGTTGCCAAGCTTCCAAAAATTACGAATCTCCAGAAATCTCAGCAAATATTTTTTCACCCAAACTGGATGATACTTTCAGGTAATGATCAGTACACTAAGGCGACTTGGTTCCCCAAATTTCGTTCTTCTATGTTGAAGCGTTCATTTCCAGTAACAGTTTGAATTTTTAGGTTTCTCTCTGTTTTCTCCTATATTGATAGATGTATTTGGAACTCTAAATCCAACACGGTTTGTGCTAGCTTCTTGAAACTTGACACAACAAAGTAGTTTCACGTTCTATCTCTACGTATTGTTTCCTCTTGATGTAGCCCTAAGCAGTGACTGGCAAGAAACTCTTTCATGGGAAGGGGTTGCCAAGCTTCCAAAAATTACGAATCTCCAGAAATCTCAGCAAATATTTTTTCACCCAAACTGGATGATACTTTCAGGTAATGATCAGTACACTAAGGCGACTTGGTTCCCCAAATTTCGTTCTTCTATGTTGAAGCGTTCATTTCCAGTAACAGTTTGAATTTTTAGGTTTCACTCTGTTCTCTCCTATATTGATAGATGTATTTGGAACTCTAAATCCAACACGGTTTGTGATAGCTTCTTGAAACTTGACACAACAAAGTAGTTTCACGTTCTATCTCTACGTATTGTTTCCTCTTGATGTAGCCCTAAGCAGTGACTGGCAAGAAACACTTTCATGGGAAGGGGTTGCCAAGCTTCCAAAAATTACGAATCTCCAGAAATCTCAGCAAATATTTTTTCACCCAAACTGGATGATACTTTCAGGTAATGATCAGTACACTAAGGCGACTTGGTTCCCCAAATTTCGTTCTTCTATGTTGAAGCGTTCATTTCCAGTAACAGTTTGAATTTTTAGGTTTCACTCTGTTTTCTCCTATATTGATAGTGTATTTGGAACTCTAAATCCAACACGGTTTGTGCTAGCTTCTTGAAACTTGACACAACAAAGTAGTTTCACGTTCTATCTCTACGTTTTGTTTCCTCTTGATGTAGCCCTAAGCAGTGACTGGCGAGAAACACTTTCATGGGAAGGGGTTGCCAAGCTTCCAAAAATTACGAATCTCCAGAAATCTCAGCAAATATTTTTTCACCCAAACTGGATGATACTTTCAGGTAATGATCAGTACACTAAGGCGACTTGGTTCCCCAAATTTCGTTCTTCTATGTTGAGGCGTTCATTTCCAGTAACAGTTTGAATTTTTAGGTTTCACTCTGTTCTCTCCTATATTGATAGATGTATTTGGAACTCTAAATCCAACACGGTTTGTGCTAGCTTCTTGAAACTTGACACAACAAAGTAGTTTCACATTCTATCTCTACGTTTTGTTTCCTCTTGATGTAGCCCTAAGCAGTGACTGGCGAGAAACACTTTCATGGGAAGGGGTTGCCAAGCTTCCAAAAATTACGAATCTCCAGAAATCTCAGCAAATATTTTTTCACCCAAACTGGATGATACTTTCAGGTAATGATCAGTACACTTAAGGCGACTTGGTTCCCCAAATTTCGTTCTTCTATGTTGAAGCGTTCATTTCCAGTAACAGTTTGAATTTTTAGGTTTCACTCTGTTGTCTCCTATATTGATAGATGTATTTGGAACTCTAAATCCAACACGGTTTGTGCTAGCTTCTTGAAACTTGACACAACAAAGTAGTTTCACGTTCTATCTCTACGTTTTGTTTCCTCTTGATGTAGCCCTAAGCAGTGACTGGCGAGAAACACTTTCATGGGAAGGGGTTGCCAAGCTTCCAAAAATTACGAATCTCCAGAAATCTCAGCAAATATTTTTTCACCCAAACTGGATGATACTTTCAGGTAATGATCAGTACACTAAGGCGACTTGGTTCCCCAAATTTCGTTCTTCTATGTTGAAGCGTTCATTTCCAGTAACAGTTTGAATTTTTAGGTTTCACTCTGTTTTCTCCTATATTCATAGATGTATTTGGAACTCTAAATCCAACACGGTTTGTGCAAGCTTCTTGAAACTTGACACAACAAAGTAGTTTCATATTCTATCTCTACGTTTTGTTTCCTCTTGATGTATCCCTAAACAGTGACGGGCGAGAAACACTTTCATGGGAAGGGGTTGCCAAGCTTCCAAAAATTACGCATCTCCAGAAATCTCAGCAAATATTTTTTCACCCAAACTGGATGATACTTTCAGGTAATGATCAGTACACTAAGGAGACTTGGTTCCCCAAATTTCGTTCTTCTATGTTGAAGCGTTCATTTCCAGTAACAGTTTGAATTTTTAGGTTTCACTCTGTTTTCTCCTATATTGATAGATGTATTTGGAACTCTAAATCCAACACGGTTTGTGCTAGCTTCTTGAAACTTGACAAAACAAAGTAGTTTCACATTCTATCTCTACGTTTTCTTTCCTCTTGATGTAGCCCTAATCAGTGACTGGCGAGAAACACTTTCATGGAACGGGGTTGCCAAGCTTCCAAAAATTACGAATCTCCAGAAATCTCAGCAAATATTTTTTCACCCAAACTGGATGATACTTTCAGGTAATGATCAGTACACTAAGGCGACTTGGTTCCCCAAATTTCGTTCTTCTATGTTGAAGCGTTCATTTCCAGTAACAGTTTGAATTTTTAGGTTTCACTCTGTTTTCTCCTATATTGATAGATGTATTTGGAACTCTAAATCCAACACGGTTTGTGCTAGCTTCTTGAAACTTGACACAACAAAGTAATTTCACATTCTATCTCTACGTTTTGTTTCCTCTTGATGTAGCCCTAAGCAGTGACTGGCGAGAAACACTTTCATTGGAAGGGGTTGCCAAGCTTCCAAAAATTACGAATCTCCAGAAATCTCAGCAAATATTTTTTCACCCAAACTGGATGATACTTTCAGGTAATGATCAGTACACTAAGGCGACATGGTTCCCCAAATTTCGTTCTTCTATGTTGAAGCGTTCATTTCCAGTAACAGTTTGAATTTTTAGGTTTCACTCTGTTCTCTCCTATATTGATAGATGTATTTGGAACTCTAAATCCAACACGGTTTGTGATAGCTTCTTGAAACTTGACACAACAAAGTAGTTTCACGTTCTATCTCTACGTATTGTTTCCTCTTGATGTAGCCCTAAGCAGTGACTGGCAAGAAACACTTTCATGGGAAGGGGTTGCCAAGCTTCCAAAAATTACGAATCTCCAGAAATCTCAGCAAATATTTTTTCACCCAAACTGGATGATACTTTCAGGTAATGATCAGTACACTAAGGCGACTTGGTTCCCCAAATTTCGTTCTTCTATGTTGAAGCGTTCATTTCCAGTAACAGTTTGAATTTTTAGGTTTCACTCTGTTTTCTCCTATATTGATAGTGTATTTGGAACTCTAAATCCAACACGGTTTGTGCTAGCTTCTTGAAACTTGACACAACAAAGTAGTTTCACGTTCTATCTCTACGTTTTGTTTCCTCTTGATGTAGCCCTAAGCAGTGACTGGCGAGAAACACTTTCATGGGAAGGGGTTGCCAAGCTTCCAAAAATTACGAATCTCCAGAAATCTCAGCAAATATTTTTTCACCCAAACTGGATGATACTTTCAGGTAATGATCAGTACACTAAGGCGACTTGGTTCCCCAAATTTCGTTCTTCTATGTTGAGGCATTCATTTCCAGTAACAGTTTGAATTTTTAGGTTTCACTCTGTTCTCTCCTATATTGATAGATGTATTTGGAACTCTAAATCCAACACGGTTTGTGCTAGCTTCTTGAAACTTGACACAACAAAGTAGTTTCACATTCTATCTCTACGTTTTGTTTCCTCTTGATGTAGCCCTAAGCAGTGACTGGCGAGAAACACTTTCATGGAACGGGGTTGCCAAGCTTCCAAAAATTACGAATCTCCAGAAATCTCAGCAAATATTTTTTCACCCAAACTGGATGATACTTTCAGGTAATGATCAGTACACTTAAGGCGACTTGGTTCCCCAAATTTCGTTCTTCTATGTTGAAGCGTTCATTTCCAGTAACAGTTTGAATTTTTAGGTATCACTCTGTTTTCTCCTATATTGATAGATGTATTTGGAACTCTAAATCCAACACGGTTTGTGCTAGCTTCTTGAAACTTGACACAACAAAGTAGTTTCACGTTCTATCTCTACGTTTTGTTTCCTCTTGATGTAGCCCTAATCAGTGACTGGCGAGAAACACTTTCATGGAACGGGGTTGCCAAGCTTCCAAAAATTACGAATCTCCAGAAATCTCAGCAAATATTTTTTCACCCAAACTCGATGATACTTTCAGGTAATGATCAGTACACTAAGGCGACTTGGTTCCCCAAATTTCGTTCTTCTATGTTGAAGCGTTCATTTCCAGTAACAGTTTGAATTTTTAGGTTTCACTCTGTTTTCTCCTATATTGATAGATGTATTTGGAACTCTAAATCCAACACGGTTTGTGCTAGCTTCTTGAAACTTGACACAACAAAGTAATTTCACATTCTATCTCTACGTTTTGTTTCCTCTTGATGTAGCCCTAAGCAGTGACTGGCGAGAAACACTTTCATTGGAAGGGGTTGCCAAGCTTCCAAAAATTACGAATCTCCAGAAATCTCAGCAAATATTTTTTCACCCAAACTGGATGATACTTTCAGGTAATGATCAGTACACTAAGGCGACATGGTTCCCCAAATTTCGTTCTTCTATGTTGAAGCGTTCATTTCCAGTAACAGTTTGAATTTTTAGGTTTCACTCTGTTCTCTCCTATATTGATAGATGTATTTGGAACTCTAAATCCAACACGGTTTGTGATAGCTTCTTGAAACTTGACACAACAAAGTAGTTTCACGTTCTATCTCTACGTATTGTTTCCTCTTGATGTAGCCCTAAGCAGTGACTGGCAAGAAACACTTTCATGGGAAGGGGTTGCCAAGCTTCCAAAAATTACGAATCTCCAGAAATCTCAGCAAATATTTTTTCACCCAAACTGGATGATACTTTCAGGTAATGATCAGTACACTAAGGCGACTTGGTTCCCCAAATTTCGTTCTTCTATGTTGAAGCGTTCATTTCCAGTAACAGTTTGAATTTTTAGGTTTCACTCTGTTTTCTCCTATATTGATAGTGTATTTGGAACTCTAAATCCAACACGGTTTGTGCTAGCTTCTTGAAACTTGACACAACAAAGTAGTTTCACGTTCTATCTCTACGTTTTGTTTCCTCTTGATGTAGCCCTAAGCAGTGACTGGCGAGAAACACTTTCATGGGAAGGGGTTGCCAAGCTTCCAAAAATTACGAATCTCCAGAAATCTCAGCAAATATTTTTTCACCCAAACTGGATGATACTTTCAGGTAATGATCAGTACACTAAGGCGACTTGGTTCCCCAAATTTCGTTCTTCTATGTTGAGGCATTCATTTCCAGTAACAGTTTGAATTTTTAGGTTTCACTCTGTTCTCTCCTATATTGATAGATGTATTTGGAACTCTAAATCCAACACGGTTTGTGCTAGCTTCTTGAAACTTGACACAACAAAGTAGTTTCACATTCTATCTCTACGTTTTGTTTCCTCTTGATGTAGCCCTAAGCAGTGACTGGCGAGAAACACTTTCATGGAACGGGGTTGCCAAGCTTCCAAAAATTACGAATCTCCAGAAATCTCAGCAAATATTTTTTCACCCAAACTGGATGATACTTTCAGGTAATGATCAGTACACTTAAGGCGACTTGGTTCCCCAAATTTCGTTCTTCTATGTTGAAGCGTTCATTTCCAGTAACAGTTTGAATTTTTAGGTATCACTCTGTTTTCTCCTATATTGATAGATGTATTTGGAACTCTAAATCCAACACGGTTTGTGCTAGCTTCTTGAAACTTGACACAACAAAGTAGTTTCACGTTCTATCTCTACGTTTTGTTTCCTCTTGATGTAGCCCTAAGCAGTGACTGGCGAGAAACACTTTCATGGGAAGGGGTTGCCAAGCTTCCAAAAATTACGAATCTCCAGAAATCTCAGCAAATATTTTTTCACCCAAACTCGATGATACTTTCAGGTAATGATCAGTACACTAAGGAGACTTGGTTCCCCAAATTTCGTTCTTCTATGTTGAAGCGTTCATTTCCAGTAACAGTTTGAATTTTTAGGTTTCACTCTGTTTTCTCCTATATTGATAGATGTATTTAGAACTCTAAATCCAACACGGTTTGTGCTAGCTTCTTGAAACTTGAAACAACAAAGTAGTTTCACATTCTATCTCTACGTTTTGTTTCCTCTTGATGTAGCCCTAAGCAGTGACTGGCGAGAAACACTTTCATGGAACGGGGTTGCCAAGCTTCCAAAAATTACGAATCTCCAGAAATCTCAGCAAATATTTTTTCACCCAAACTGGATGATACTTTCAGGTAATGATCAGTACACTAAGGCGACTTGGTTCCCCAAATTTCGTTCTTCTATGTTGAAGCGTTCATTTCCAGTAACAGTTTGAATTTTTAGGTTTCTCTCTGTTTTCTCCTATATTGATAGATGTATTTGGAACTCTAAATCCAACACGGTTTGTGCTAGCTTCTTGAAACTTGACACAACAAAGTAGTTTCACATTCTATCTCTACGTTTTGTTTCCTCTTGATGTAGCCCTAAGCAGTGACTGGCGAGAAACACTTTCATGGGAAGGGGTTGCCAAGCTTCCAAAAATTACGAATCTCCAGAAATCTCAGCAAATATTTTTTCACCCAAACTGGATGATACTTTCAGGTAATGATCAGTACACTAAGGCGACTTGGTTCCCCAAATTTCGTTCTTCTATGTTGAAGCGTTCATTTCCAGTAACAGTTTGAATTTTTAGGTTTCACTCTTTTTTCTCCTATATTGATAGATGTATTTGGAACTCTAAATCCAACACGGTTTGTGCTAGCTTCTTGAAACTTGACACAACAAAGTAGTTTCACGTTCTATCTCTACGTTTTGTTTCCTCTTGATGTAGCCCTAAGCAGTGACTGGCGAGAAACACTTTCATGGGAAGGGGTTGCCAAGCTTCCAAAAATTACGAATCTCCAGAAATCTCAGCAAATATTTTTTCACCCAAACTGGATGATACTTTCAGGTAATGATCAGTACACTAAGGCGACTTGGTTCCCCAAATTTCGTTCTTCTATGTTGAGGCATTCATTTCCAGTAACAGTTTGAATTTTTAGGTTTCACTCTGTTCTCTCCTATATTGATAGATGTATTTGGAACTCTAAATCCAACACGGTTTGTGCTAGCTTCTTGAAACTTGACACAACAAAGTAGTTTCACATTCTATCTCTACGTTTTGTTTCCTCTTGATGTAGCCCTAAGCAGTGACTGGCGAGAAACACTTTCATGGAACGGGGTTGCCAAGCTTCCAAAAATTACGAATCTCCAGAAATCTCAGCAAATATTTTTTCACCCAAACTGGATGATACTTTCAGGTAATGATCAGTACACTTAAGGCGACTTGGTTCCCCAAATTTCGTTCTTCTATGTTGAAGCGTTCATTTCCAGTAACAGTTTGAATTTTTAGGTTTCACTCTGTTTTCTCCTATATTGATAGATGTATTTGGAACTCTAAATCCAACACGGTTTGTGCTAGCTTCTTGAAACTTGACACAACAAAGTAGTTTCACGTTCTATCTCTACGTTTTGTTTCCTCTTGATGTAGCCCTAAGCAGTGACTGGCGAGAAACACTTTCATGGAACGGGGTTGCCAAGCTTCCAAAAATTACGAATCTCCAGAAATCTCAGCAAATATTTTTTCACCCAAACTGGATGATACTTTCAGGTAATGATCAGTACACTAAGGAGACTTGGTTCCCCAAATTTCGTTCTTCTATGTTGAAGCGTTCATTTCCAGTAACAGTTTGAATTTTTAGGTTTCACTCTGTTTTCTCCTATATTGATAGATGTATTTGGAACTCTAAATCCAACACGGTTTGTGCTAGCTTCTTGAAACTTGACACAACAAAGTAATTTCACATTCTATCTCTACGTTTTGTTTCCTCTTGATGTAGCCCTAAGCAGTGACTGGCGAGAAACACTTTCATTGGAAGGGGTTGCCAAGCTTCCAAAAATTACGAATCTCCAGAAATCTCAGCAAATATTTTTTCACCCAAACTGGATGATACTTTCAGGTAATGATCAGTACACTAAGGCGACATGGTTCCCCAAATTTCGTTCTTCTATGTTGAAGCGTTCATTTCCAGTAACAGTTTGAATTTTTAGGTTTCACTCTGTTCTCTCCTATATTGATAGATGTATTTGGAACTCTAAATCCAACACGGTTTGTGATAGCTTCTTGAAACTTGACACAACAAAGTAGTTTCACGTTCTATCTCTACGTATTGTTTCCTCTTGATGTAGCCCTAAGCAGTGACTGGCAAGAAACACTTTCATGGGAAGGGGTTGCCAAGCTTCCAAAAATTACGAATCTCCAGAAATCTCAGCAAATATTTTTTCACCCAAACTGGATGATACTTTCAGGTAATGATCAGTACACTAAGGCGACTTGGTTCCCCAAATTTCGTTCTTCTATGTTGAAGCGTTCATTTCCAGTAACAGTTTGAATTTTTAGGTTTCACTCTTTTTTCTCCTATATTGATAGATGTATTTGGAACTCTAAATCCAACACGGTTTGTGCTAGCTTCTTGAAACTTGACACAACAAAGTAGTTTCACGTTCTATCTCTACGTTTTGTTTCCTCTTGATGTAGCCCTAAGCAGTGACTGGCGAGAAACACTTTCATGGGAAGGGGTTGCCAAGCTTCCAAAAATTACGAATCTCCAGAAATCTCAGCAAATATTTTTTCACCCAAACTGGATGATACTTTCAGGTAATGATCAGTACACTAAGGCGACTTGGTTCCCCAAATTTCGTTCTTCTATGTTGAGGCATTCATTTCCAGTAACAGTTTGAATTTTTAGGTTTCACTCTGTTCTCTCCTATATTGATAGATGTATTTGGAACTCTAAATCCAACACGGTTTGTGCTAGCTTCTTGAAACTTGACACAACAAAGTAGTTTCACATTCTATCTCTACGTTTTGTTTCCTCTTGATGTAGCCCTAAGCAGTGACTGGCGAGAAACACTTTCATGGAACGGGGTTGCCAAGCTTCCAAAAATTACGAATCTCCAGAAATCTCAGCAAATATTTTTTCACCCAAACTGGATGATACTTTCAGGTAATGATCAGTACACTTAAGGCGACTTGGTTCCCCAAATTTCGTTCTTCTATGTTGAAGCGTTCATTTCCAGTAACAGTTTGAATTTTTAGGTTTCACTCTGTTTTCTCCTATATTGATAGATGTATTTGGAACTCTAAATCCAACACGGTTTGTGCTAGCTTCTTGAAACTTGACACAACAAAGTAGTTTCACGTTCTATCTCTACGTTTTGTTTCCTCTTGATGTAGCCCTAAGCAGTGACTGGCGAGAAACACTTTCATGGGAAGGGGTTGCCAAGCTTCCAAAAATTACGAATCTCCAGAAATCTCAGCAAATATTTTTTCACCCAAACTCGATGATACTTTCAGGTAATGATCAGTACACTAAGGAGACTTGGTTCCCCAAATTTCGTTCTTCTATGTTGAAGCGTTCATTTCCAGTAACAGTTTGAATTTTTAGGTTTCACTCTGTTTTCTCCTATATTGATAGATGTATTTAGAACTCTAAATCCAACACGGTTTGTGCTAGCTTCTTGAAACTTGAAACAACAAAGTAGTTTCACATTCTATCTCTACGTTTTGTTTCCTCTTGATGTAGCCCTAAGCAGTGACTGGCGAGAAACACTTTCATGGAACGGGGTTGCCAAGCTTCCAAAAATTACGAATCTCCAGAAATCTCAGCAAATATTTTTTCACCCAAACTGGATGATACTTTCAGGTAATGATCAGTACACTAAGGCGACTTGGTTCCCCAAATTTCGTTCTTCTATGTTGAAGCGTTCATTTCCAGTAACAGTTTGAATTTTTAGGTTTCTCTCTGTTTTCTCCTATATTGATAGATGTATTTGGAACTCTAAATCCAACACGGTTTGTGCTAGCTTCTTGAAACTTGACACAACAAAGTAGTTTCACGTTCTATCTCTACGTATTGTTTCCTCTTGATGTAGCCCTAAGCAGTGACTGGCAAGAAACTCTTTCATGGGAAGGGGTTGCCAAGCTTCCAAAAATTACGAATCTCCAGAAATCTCAGCAAATATTTTTTCACCCAAACTGGATGATACTTTCAGGTAATGATCAGTACACTAAGGCGACTTGGTTCCCCAAATTTCTTTCTTCTATGTTGAAGCGTTCATTTCCAGTAACAGTTTGAATTTTTAGGTTTCACTCTGTTTTCTCCTATATTGATAGATGTATTTGGAACTCTAAATCCAACACGGTTTGTGCTAGCTTCTTGAAACTTGACACAACAAAGTAGTTTCACATTCTATCTCTACGTTTTCTTTCCTCTTGATGTAGCCCTAAGCAGTGACTTGCGAGAAACACTTTCATGGAACGGGGTTGCCAAGCTTCCAAAAATTACGAATCTCCAGAAATCTCAGCAAATATTTTTTCACCCAAACTGGATGATACTTTCAGGTAATGATCAGTACACTAAGGCGACTTGGTTCCCCAAATTTCGTTCTTCTATGTTGAAGCGTTCATTTCCAGTAACAGTTTGAATTTTTAGGTTTCACTCTGTTTTCTCCTATATTGATAGATGTATTTGGAACTCTAAATCCAACACGGTTTGTGCTAGCTTCTTGAAACTTGACACAACAAAGTAATTTCACATTCTATCTCTACGTTTTGTTTCCTCTTGATGTAGTCCTAAGCAGTGACTGGCGAGAAACACTTTCATGGGAAGGGGTTGCCAAGCTTCCAAAAATTACGAATCTCCAGAAATCTCAGCAAATATTTTTTCACCCAAACTGGATGATACTTTCAGGTAATGATCAGTACACTAAGGAGACTTGGTTCCCTAAATTTCGTTCTTCTATGTTGAAGCGTTCATTTCCAGTAACAGTTTGAATTTTTAGGTTTCACTCTGTTTTCTCCTATATTGATAGATGTATTTGGAACTCTAAATCCAACACGGTTTGTGCTAGCTTCTTGAAACTTGACACAACAAAGTAGTTTCACATTCTATCTCTACGTTTTGTTTCCTCTTGATGTAGCCCTAAGCAGTGACTGGCGAGAAACACTTTCATGGAACGGGGTTGCCAAGCTTCCAAAAATTACGAATCTCCAGAAATCTCAGCAAATATTTTTTCACCCAAACTGGATGATACTTTCAGGCAATGATCAGTACACTAAGGCGACTTGGTTCCCCAAATTTCGTTCTTCTATGTTGAAGCGTTCATTTCCAGTAACAGTTTGAATTTTTAGGTTTCACTCTGTTTTCTCCTATATTGATAGATGTATTTGGAACTCTAAATCCAACACGGTTTGTGCTAGCTTCTTGAAACTTGACACAACAAAGTAGTTTCACGTTCTATCTCTACGTATTGTTTCCTCTTGATGTAGCCCTAAGCAGTGACTGGCAAGAAACACTTTCATGGGAAGGGGTTGCCAAGCTTCCAAAAATTACGAATCTCCAGAAATCTCAGCAAATATTTTTTCACCCAAACTGGATGATACTTTCAGGTAATGATCAGTACACTAAGGCGACTTGGTTCCCCAAATTTCGTTCTTCTATGTTGAAGCGTTCATTTCCAGTAACAGTTTGAATTTTTAGGTTTCACTCTGTTTTCTCCTATATTCATAGATGTATTTGGAACTCTAAATCCAACACGGTTTGTGCAAGCTTCTTGAAACTTGACACAACAAATAGTTTCATATTCTATCTCTACGTTTTGTTTCCTCTTGATGTATCCCTAAACAGTGACGGGCGAGAAACACTTTCATGGGAAGGTTTTGCCAAGCTTCCAAAAATTACGCATCTCCAGAAATCTCAGCAAATATTTTTTCACCCAAACTGGATGATACTTTCAGGTAATGATCAGAACACTAAGGAGACTTGGTTCCCCAAATTTCGTTCTTCTATGTTGAAGCGTTCATTTCCAGTAACAGTTTGAATTTTTAGGTTTCACTCTGTTTTCTCCTATATTGATAGATGTATTTGGAACTCTAAATCCAACACGGTTTGTGCTAGCTTCTTGAAACTTGACACAACAAAGTAGTTTCACATTCTATCTCTACGTTTTCTTTCCTCTTGATGTAGCCCTAATCAGTGACTGGCGAGAAACACTTTCATGGAACGGGGTTGCCAAGCTTCCAAAAATTACGAATCTCCAGAAATCTCAGCAAATATTTTTTCACCCAAACTGGATGATACTTTCAGGTAATGATCAGTACACTAAGGCGACTTGGTTCCCCAAATTTCGTTCTTCTATGTTGAAGCGTTCATTTCCAGTAACAGTTTGAATTTTTAGGTTTCACTCTGTTTTCTCCTATATTGATAGATGTATTTGGAACTCTAAATCCAACACGGTTTGTGCTAGCTTCTTGAAACTTGACACAACAAAGTAATTTCACATTCTATCTCTACGTTTTGTTTCCTCTTGATGTAGCCCTAAGCAGTGACTGGCGAGAAACACTTTCATTGGAAGGGGTTGCCAAGCTTCCAAAAATTACGAATCTCCAGAAATCTCAGCAAATATTTTTTCACCCAAACTGGATGATACTTTCAGGTAATGATCAGTACACTAAGGCGACATGGTTCCCCAAATTTCGTTCTTCTATGTTGAAGCGTTCATTTCCAGTAACAGTTTGAATTTTTAGGTTTCACTCTGTTCTCTCCTATATTGATAGATGTATTTGGAACTCTAAATCCAACACGGTTTGTGATAGCTTCTTGAAACTTGACACAACAAAGTAGTTTCACGTTCTATCTCTACGTATTGTTTCCTCTTGATGTAGCCCTAAGCAGTGACTGGCAAGAAACACTTTCATGGGAAGGGGTTGCCAAGCTTCCAAAAATTACGAATCTCCAGAAATCTCAGCAAATATTTTTTCACCCAAACTGGATGATACTTTCAGGTAATGATCAGTACACTAAGGCGACTTGGTTCCCCAAATTTCGTTCTTCTATGTTGAAGCGTTCATTTCCAGTAACAGTTTGAATTTTTAGGTTTCACTCTGTTTTCTCCTATATTGATAGTGTATTTGGAACTCTAAATCCAACACGGTTTGTGCTAGCTTCTTGAAACTTGACACAACAAAGTAGTTTCACGTTCTATCTCTACGTTTTGTTTCCTCTTGATGTAGCCCTAAGCAGTGACTGGCGAGAAACACTTTCATGGGAAGGGGTTGCCAAGCTTCCAAAAATTACGAATCTCCAGAAATCTCAGCAAATATTTTTTCACCCAAACTGGATGATACTTTCAGGTAATGATCAGTACACTAAGGCGACTTGGTTCCCCAAATTTCGTTCTTCTATGTTGAGGCATTCATTTCCAGTAACAGTTTGAATTTTTAGGTTTCACTCTGTTCTCTCCTATATTGATAGATGTATTTGGAACTCTAAATCCAACACGGTTTGTGCTAGCTTCTTGAAACTTGACACAACAAAGTAGTTTCACATTCTATCTCTACGTTTTGTTTCCTCTTGATGTAGCCCTAAGCAGTGACTGGCGAGAAACACTTTCATGGAACGGGGTTGCCAAGCTTCCAAAAATTACGAATCTCCAGAAATCTCAGCAAATATTTTTTCACCCAAACTGGATGATACTTTCATGTAATGATCAGTACACTTAAGGCGACTTGGTTCCCCAAATTTCGTTCTTCTATGTTGAAGCGTTCATTTCCAGTAACAGTTTGAATTTTTAGGTTTCACTCTGTTTTCTCCTATATTGATAGATGTATTTGGAACTCTAAATCCAACACGGTTTGTGCTAGCTTCTTGAAACTTGACACAACAAAGTAGTTTCACGTTCTATCTCTACGTTTTGTTTCCTCTTGATGTAGCCCTAAGCAGTGACTGGCGAGAAACACTTTCATGGGAAGGGGTTGCCAAGCTTCCAAAAATTACGAATCTCCAGAAATCTCAGCAAATATTTTTTCACCCAAACTGGATGATACTTTCAGGTAATGATCAGTACACTAAGGCCAAGTGGTTCCCCAAATTTCGTTCTTCTATGTTGAAGCTTTCATTTCCAGTAACAGTTTGAATTTTTAGGTTTCACTCTGTTTTCTCCTATATTGATAGATGTATTTGGAACTCTAAATCCAACACGGTTTGTGCTAGCTTCTTGAAACTTGACACAACAAAGTAGTTTCACGTTCTATCTCTATGTTTTGTTTCCTCTTGATGTAGCCCTAAGCAGTGACTGGCGAGAAACACTTTCATGGAAAGGGGTTGCCAAGCTTCCAAAAATTACGTATCTCCAGAAATCTCAGCAAATATTTTTTCACCCAAACTGGATGATACTTTCAGTAATGATCAGTACACTAAGGCGACTTGGTTCCCCAAATTTCGTTCTTCTATGTTGAAGCGTTCATTTCCAGTAACAGTTTGAATTTTTAGGTTTCACTCTGTTTTCTCCTATATTGATAGATGTATTTGGAACTCTAAATCCAACACGGTTTGTTCTAGCTTCTTGAAACTTGACACAACAAAGTAGTTTCACGTTCTATCTCTAGGTTTTGTTTCCTGTTGATGTAGCCCTAAGCAGTGACTGGCGAGAAACACTTTCATGGGAAGGGGTTGCCAAGCTTCCAAAAATTACGAATCTCCAGAAATCTCAGCAAATATTTTTTCACCCAAACTGGATGATACTTTCAGGTAATGATCAGTACACTAAGGCGACTTGGTTCCCCAAATTTCGTTCTTCTATGTTGAAGCGTTCATTTCCAGTAACAGTTTGAATTTTTAGGTTTCACTCTGTTTTCTCCTATATTGATAGATGTATTTGGAACTCTAAATCCAACACGGTTTGTGCTAGCTTCTTGAAACTTGACACAACAAAGTAATTTCACATTCTATCTCTACGTTTTGTTTCCTCTTGATGTAGCCCTAAGCAGTGACTGGCGAGAAACACTTTCATGGGAAGGGGTTGCCAAGCTTCCAAAAATTACGAATCTCCAGAAATCTCAGCAAATATTTTTTCACCCAAACTGGATGATACTTTCAGGTAATGATCAGTACACTAAGGCCAAGTGGTTCCCCAAATTTCGTTCTTCTATGTTGAAGCTTTCATTTCCAGTAACAGTTTGAATTTTTAGGTTTCACTCTGTTTTCTCCTATATTGATAGATGTATTTGGAACTCTAAATCCAACACGGTTTGTGCTAGCTTCTTGAAACTTGACACAACAAAGTAGTTTCACGTTCTATCTCTATGTTTTGTTTCCTCTTGATGTAGCCCTAAGCAGTGACTGGCGAGAAACACTTTCATGGAAAGGGGTTGCCAAGCTTCCAAAAATTACGTATCTCCAGAAATCTCAGCAAATATTTTTTCACCCAAACTGGATGATACTTTCAGTAATGATCAGTACACTAAGGCGACTTGGTTCCCCAAATTTCGTTCTTCTATGTTGAAGCGTTCATTTCCAGTAACAGTTTGAATTTTTAGGTTTCACTCTGTTTTCTCCTATATTGATAGATGTATTTGGAACTCTAAATCCAACACGGTTTGTTCTAGCTTCTTGAAACTTGACACAACAAAGTAGTTTCACGTTCTATCTCTAGGTTTTGTTTCCTGTTGATGTAGCCCTAAGCAGTGACTGGCGAGAAACACTTTCATGGGAAGGGGTTGCCAAGCTTCCAAAAATTACGAATCTCCAGAAATCTCAGCAAATATTTTTTCACCCAAACTGGATGATACTTTCAGGTAATGATCAGTACACTAAGGCGACTTGGTTCCCCAAATTTCGTTCTTCTATGTTGAAGCGTTCATTTCCAGTAACAGTTTGAATTTTTAGGTTTCACTCTGTTTTCTCCTATATTGATAGATGTATTTGGAACTCTAAATCCAACACGGTTTGTGCTAGCTTCTTGAAACTTGACACAACAAAGTAATTTCACATTCTATCTCTACGTTTTGTTTCCTCTTGATGTAGCCCTAAGCAGTGACTGGCGAGAAACACTTTCATGGGAAGGGGTTGCCAAGCTTCCAAAAATTACGAATCTCCAGAAATCTCAGCAAATATTTTTTCACCCAAACTGGATGATACTTTCAGGTAATGATCAGTACACTGAGGAGACTTGGTTCCCCAAATTTCGTTCTTCTATGTTGAAGCGTTCATTTCCAGTAACAGTTTGAATTTTTAGGTTTCACTCTGTTCTCTCCTATATTGATAGATGTATTTGGAACTCTAAATCCAACACGGTTTGTGCTAGCTTTTTGAAACTTGACACAACAAAGTAGTTTCACGTTCTATCTCTACGTATTGTTTCCTCTTGATGTAGCCCTAAGCAGTGACTGGCAAGAAACTCTTTCATGGGAAGGGGTTGCCAAGCTTCCAAAAATTACGAATCTCCAGAAATCTCAGCAAATATTTTTTCACCCAAACTGGATGATACTTTCAGGTAATGATCAGTACACTAAGGCGACTTGGTTCCCCAAATTTCTTTCTTCTATGTTGAAGCGTTCATTTCCAGTAACAGTTTGAATTTTTAGGTTTCACTCTGTTTTCTCCTATATTGATAGATGTATTTGGAACTCTAAATCCAACACAGTTTGTGCTAGCTTCTTGAAACTTGACACAACAATTAGTTTCACATTCTATCTCTACGTTTTCTTTCCTCTTGATGTAGCCCTAAGCAGTGACTGGCGAGAAACACTTTCATGGAACGGGGTTGCCAAGCTTCCAAAAATTATGAATCTCCAGAAATCTCAGCAAATATTTTTTCACCCAAACTGGATGATACTTTCAGGTAATGATCAGTACACTAAGGCGACTTGGTTCCCCAAATTTCGTTCTTCTATGTTGAAGCGTTCATTTCCAGTAACAGTTTGAATTTTTAGGTTTCACTCTGTTTTCTCCTATATTGATAGATGTATTTGGAACTCTAAATCCAACACGGTTTGTGCTAGCTTCTTGAAACGTGACACAAAAAAGTAATTTCACATTCTATCTCTACGTTTTGTTTCCTCTTGATGTAGCCCTAAGCAGTGACTGGCGAGAAACACTTTCATGGAACGGGGTTGCCAAGCTTCCAAAAATTACGAATCTCCAGAAATCTCAGCAAATATTTTTTCACCCAAACTGGATGATACTTTCAGGTAATGATCAGTACACTAAGGCGACTTGGTTCCCCAAATTTCGTTCTTCTATGTTGAAGCGTTCATTTCCAGTAACAGTTTGAATTTTTAGGTTTCTCTCTGTTTTCTCCTATATTGATAGATGTATTTGGAACTCTAAATCCAACACGGTTTGTGCTAGCTTCTTGAAACTTGACACAACAAAGTAGTTTCACGTTCTATCTCTACGTATTGTTTCCTCTTGATGTAGCCCTAAGCAGTGACTGGCAAGAAACTCTTTCATGGGAAGGGGTTGCCAAGCTTCCAAAAATTACGAATCTCCAGAAATCTCAGCAAATATTTTTTCACCCAAACTGGATGATTCTTTCAGGTAATGATCAGTACACTAAGGCGACTTGGTTCCCCAAATTTCTTTCTTCTATGTTGAAGCGTTCATTTCCAGTAACAGTTTGAATTTTTCGGTTTCACTCTGTTTTCTCCTATATTGATAGATGTATTTGGAACTCTAAATCCAACACGGTTTGTGCTAGCTTCTTGAAACTTGACACAACAAAGTAGTTTCACATTCTATCTCTACGTTTTCTTTCCTCTTGATGTAGCCCTAAGCAGTGACTTGCGAGAAACACTTTCATGGAACGGGGTTGCCAAGCTTCCAAAAATTACGAATCTCCAGAAATCTCAGCAAATATTTTTTCACCCAAACTGGATGATACTTTCAGGTAATGATCAGTACACTAAGGCGACTTGGTTCCCCAAATTTCGTTCTTCTATGTTGAAGCGTTCATTTCCAGTAACAGTTTGAATTTTTAGGTTTCTCTCTGTTTTCTCCTATATTGATAGATGTATTTGGAACTCTAAATCCAACACGGTTTGTGCTAGCTTCTTGAAACTTGACACAACAAAGTAATTTCACATTCTATCTCTACGTTTTGTTTCCTCTTGATGTAGCCCTAAGCAGTGACTGGCGAGAAACACTTTCATGGGAAGGGGTTGCCAAGCTTCCAAAAATTACGAATCTCCAGAAATCTCAGCAAATATTTTTTCACCCAAACTGGATGATACTTTCAGGTAATGATCAGTACACTAAGGAGACTTGGTTCCCTAAATTTCGTTCTTCTATGTTGAAGCGTTCATTTCCAGTAACAGTTTGAATTTTTAGGTTTCACTCTGTTTTCTCCTATATTGATAGATGTATTTGGAACTCTAAATCCAACACAGTTTGTGCTAGCTTCTTGAAACTTGACACAACAATTAGTTTCACATTCTATCTCTACGTTTTCTTTCCTCTTGATGTAGCCCTAAGCAGTGACTGGCGAGAAACACTTTCATGGAACGGGGTTGCCAAGCTTCCAAAAATTATGAATCTCCAGAAATCTCAGCAAATATTTTTTCACCCAAACTGGATGATACTTTCAGGTAATGATCAGTACACTAAGGCGACTTGGTTCCCCAAATTTCGTTCTTCTATGTTGAAGCGTTCATTTCCAGTAACAGTTTGAATTTTTAGGTTTCACTCTGTTTTCTCCTATATTGATAGATGTATTTGGAACTCTAAATCCAACACGGTTTGTGCTAGCTTCTTGAAACGTGACACAAGAAAGTAATTTCACATTCTATCTCTACGTTTTGTTTCCTCTTGATGTAGCCCTAAGCAGTGACTGGCGAGAAACACTTTCATGGAACGGGGTTGCCAAGCTTCCAAAAATTACGAATCTCCAGAAATCTCAGCAAATATTTTTTCACCCAAACTGGATGATACTTTCAGGTAATGATCAGTACACTAAGGCGACTTGGTTCCCCAAATTTCGTTCTTCTATGTTGAAGCGTTCATTTCCAGTAACAGTTTGAATTTTTAGGTTTCTCTCTGTTTTCTCCTATATTGATAGATGTATTTGGAACTCTAAATCCAACACGGTTTGTGCTAGCTTCTTGAAACTTGACACAACAAAGTAGTTTCACGTTCTATCTCTACGTATTGTTTCCTCTTGATGTAGCCCTAAGCAGTGACTGGCAAGAAACTCTTTCATGGGAAGGGGTTGCCAAGCTTCCAAAAATTACGAATCTCCAGAAATCTCAGCAAATATTTTTTCACCCAAACTGGATGATTCTTTCAGGTAATGATCAGTACACTAAGGCGACTTGGTTCCCCAAATTTCTTTCTTCTATGTTGAAGCGTTCATTTCCAGTAACAGTTTGAATTTTTCGGTTTCACTCTGTTTTCTCCTATATTGATAGATGTATTTGGAACTCTAAATCCAACACGGTTTGTGCTAGCTTCTTGAAACTTGACACAACAAAGTAGTTTCACATTCTATCTCTACGTTTTCTTTCCTCTTGATGTAGCCCTAAGCAGTGACTTGCGAGAAACACTTTCATGGAACGGGGTTGCCAAGCTTCCAAAAATTACGAATCTCCAGGAATCTCAGCAAATATTTTTTCACCCAAACTGGATGATACTTTCAGGTAATGATCAGTACACTAAGGCGACTTGGTTCCCCAAATTTCGTTCTTCTATGTTGAAGCGTTCATTTCCAGTAACAGTTTGAATTTTTAGGTTTCTCTCTGTTTTCTCCTATATTGATAGATGTATTTGGAACTCTAAATCCAACACGGTTTGTGCTAGCTTCTTGAAACTTGACACAACAAAGTAGTTTCACATTCTATCTCTACGTATTGTTTCCTCTTGATGTAGCCCTAAGCAGTGACTGGCAAGAAACACTTTCATGGGAAGGGGTTGCCAAGCTTCCAAAAATTACGAATCTCCAGAAATCTCAGCAAATATTTTTTCACCCAAACTGGATGATACTTTCAGGTAATGATCAGTACACTAAGGCGACTTGGTTCCCCAAATTTCGTTCTTCTATGTTGAAGCGTTCATTTCCAGTAACAGTTTGAATTTTTAGGTTTCACTCTGTTTTCTCCTATATTGATAGTGTATTTGGAACTCTAAATCCAACACGGTTTGTGCTAGCTTCTTGAAACTTGACACAACAAAGTAGTTTCACGTTCTATCTCTACGTTTTGTTTCCTCTTGATGTAGCCCTAAGCAGTGACTGGCGAGAAACACTTTCATGGGAAGGGGTTGCCAAGCTTCCAAAAATTACGAATCTCCAGAAATCTCAGCAAATATTTTTTCACCCAAACTGGATGATACTTTCAGGTAATGATCAGTACACTAAGGCGACTTGGTTCCCCAAATTTCGTTCTTCTATGTTGAGGCATTCATTTCCAGTAACAGTTTGAATTTTTAGGTTTCACTCTGTTCTCTCCTATATTGATAGATGTATTTGGAACTCTAAATCCAACACGGTTTGTGCTAGCTTCTTGAAACTTGACACAACAAAGTAGTTTCACATTCTATCTCTACGTTTTGTTTCCTCTTGATGTAGCCCTAAGCAGTGACTGGCGAGAAACACTTTCATGGAACGGGGTTGCCAAGCTTCCAAAAATTACGAATCTCCAGAAATCTCAGCAAATATTTTTTCACCCAAACTGGATGATACTTTCAGGTAATGATCAGTACACTTAAGGCGACTTGGTTCCCCAAATTTCGTTCTTCTATGTTGAAGCGTTCATTTCCAGTAACAGTTTGAATTTTTAGGTTTCACTCTGTTTTCTCCTATATTGATAGATGTATTTGGAACTCTAAATCCAACACGGTTTGTGCTAGCTTCTTGAAACTTGACACAACAAAGTAGTTTCACGTTCTATCTCTACGTTTTGTTTCCTCTTGATGTAGCCCTAAGCAGTGACTGGCGAGAAACACTTTCATGGGAAGGGGTTGCCAAGCTTCCAAAAATTACGAATCTCCAGAAATCTCAGCAAATATTTTTTCACCCAAACTGGATGATACTTTCAGGTAATGATCAGTACACTAAGGCCAAGTGGTTCCCCAAATTTCGTTCTTCTATGTTGAAGCTTTCATTTCCAGTAACAGTTTGAATTTTTAGGTTTCACTCTGTTTTCTCCTATATTGATAGATGTATTTGGAACTCTAAATCCAACACGGTTTGTGCTAGCTTCTTGAAACTTGACACAACAAAGTAGTTTCACGTTCTATCTCTATGTTTTGTTTCCTCTTGATGTAGCCCTAAGCAGTGACTGGCGAGAAACACTTTCATGGAAAGGGGTTGCCAAGCTTCCAAAAATTACGTATCTCCAGAAATCTCAGCAAATATTTTTTCACCCAAACTGGATGATACTTTCAGTAATGATCAGTACACTAAGGCGACTTGGTTCCCCAAATTTCGTTCTTCTATGTTGAAGCGTTCATTTCCAGTAACAGTTTGAATTTTTAGGTTTCACTCTGTTTTCTCCTATATTGATAGATGTATTTGGAACTCTAAATCCAACACGGTTTGTTCTAGCTTCTTGAAACTTGACACAACAAAGTAGTTTCACGTTCTATCTCTAGGTTTTGTTTCCTGTTGATGTAGCCCTAAGCAGTGACTGGCGAGAAACACTTTCATGGGAAGGGGTTGCCAAGCTTCCAAAAATTACGAATCTCCAGAAATCTCAGCAAATATTTTTTCACCCAAACTGGATGATACTTTCAGGTAATGATCAGTACACTAAGGCGACTTGGTTCCCCAAATTTCGTTCTTCTATGTTGAAGCGTTCATTTCCAGTAACAGTTTGAATTTTTAGGTTTCACTCTGTTTTCTCCTATATTGATAGATGTATTTGGAACTCTAAATCCAACACGGTTTGTGCTAGCTTCTTGAAACTTGACACAACAAAGTAATTTCACATTCTATCTCTACGTTTTGTTTCCTCTTGATGTAGCCCTAAGCAGTGACTGGCGAGAAACACTTTCATGGGAAGGGGTTGCCAAGCTTCCAAAAATTACGAATCTCCAGAAATCTCAGCAAATATTTTTTCACCCAAACTGGATGATACTTTCAGGTAATGATCAGTACACTAAGGCCAAGTGGTTCCCCAAATTTCGTTCTTCTATGTTGAAGCTTTCATTTCCAGTAACAGTTTGAATTTTTAGGTTTCACTCTGTTTTCTCCTATATTGATAGATGTATTTGGAACTCTAAATCCCACACGGTTTGTGCTAGCTTCTTGAAACTTGACACAACAAAGTAGTTTCACGTTCTATCTCTATGTTTTGTTTCCTCTTGATGTAGCCCTAAGCAGTGACTGGCGAGAAACACTTTCATGGAAAGGGGTTGCCAAGCTTCCAAAAATTACGTATCTCCAGAAATCTCAGCAAATATTTTTTCACCCAAACTGGATGATACTTTCAGTAATGATCAGTACACTAAGGCGACTTGGTTCCCCAAATTTCGTTCTTCTATGTTGAAGCGTTCATTTCCAGTAACAGTTTGAATTTTTAGGTTTCACTCTGTTTTCTCCTATATTGATAGATGTATTTGGAACTCTAAATCCAACACGGTTTGTTCTAGCTTCTTGAAACTTGACACAACAAAGTAGTTTCACGTTCTATCTCTAGGTTTTGTTTCCTGTTGATGTAGCCCTAAGCAGTGACTGGCGAGAAACACTTTCATGGGAAGGGGTTGCCAAGCTTCCAAAAATTACGAATCTCCAGAAATCTCAGCAAATATTTTTTCACCCAAACTGGATGATACTTTCAGGTAATGATCAGTACACTAAGGCGACTTGGTTCCCCAAATTTCGTTCTTCTATGTTGAAGCGTTCATTTCCAGTAACAGTTTGAATTTTTAGGTTTCACTCTGTTTTCTCCTATATTGATAGATGTATTTGGAACTCTAAATCCAACACGGTTTGTGCTAGCTTCTTGAAACTTGACACAACAAAGTAGTTTCACGTTCTATCTCTACGTTTTGTTTCCTCTTGATGTAGCCCTAAGCAGTGACTGGCGAGAAACACTTTCATGGGAAGGGGTTGCCAAGCTTCCAAAAATTACGAATCTCCAGAAATCTCAGCAAATATTTTTTCACCCAAACTGGATGATACTTTCAGGTAATGATCAGTACACTAAGGCCAAGTGGTTCCCCAAATTTCGTTCTTCTATGTTGAAGCTTTCATTTCCAGTAACAGTTTGAATTTTTAGGTTTCACTCTGTTTTCTCCTATATTGATAGATGTATTTGGAACTCTAAATCCAACACGGTTTGTGCTAGCTTCTTGAAACTTGACACAACAAAGTAGTTTCACGTTCTATCTCTATGTTTTGTTTCCTCTTGATGTAGCCCTAAGCAGTGACTGGCGAGAAACACTTTCATGGAAAGGGGTTGCCAAGCTTCCAAAAATTACGTATCTCCAGAAATCTCAGCAAATATTTTTTCACCCAAACTGGATGATACTTTCAGTAATGATCAGTACACTAAGGCGACTTGGTTCCCCAAATTTCGTTCTTCTATGTTGAAGCGTTCATTTCCAGTAACAGTTTGAATTTTTAGGTTTCACTCTGTTTTCTCCTATATTGATAGATGTATTTGGAACTCTAAATCCAACACGGTTTGTTCTAGCTTCTTGAAACTTGACACAACAAAGTAGTTTCACGTTCTATCTCTAGGTTTTGTTTCCTGTTGATGTAGCCCTAAGCAGTGACTGGCGAGAAACACTTTCATGGGAAGGGGTTGCCAAGCTTCCAAAAATTACGAATCTCCAGAAATCTCAGCAAATATTTTTTCACCCAAACTGGATGATACTTTCAGGTAATGATCAGTACACTAAGGCGACTTGGTTCCCCAAATTTCGTTCTTCTATGTTGAAGCGTTCATTTCCAGTAACAGTTTGAATTTTTAGGTTTCACTCTGTTTTCTCCTATATTGATAGATGTATTTGGAACTCTAAATCCAACACGGTTTGTGCTAGCTTCTTGAAACTTGACACAACAAAGTAATTTCACATTCTATCTCTACGTTTTGTTTCCTCTTGATGTAGCCCTAAGCAGTGACTGGCGAGAAACACTTTCATGGGAAGGGGTTGCCAAGCTTCCAAAAATTACGAATCTCCAGAAATCTCAGCAAATATTTTTTCACCCAAACTGGATGATACTTTCAGGTAATGATCAGTACACTAAGGCCAAGTGGTTCCCCAAATTTCGTTCTTCTATGTTGAAGCTTTCATTTCCAGTAACAGTTTGAATTTTTAGGTTTCACTCTGTTTTCTCCTATATTGATAGATGTATTTGGAACTCTAAATCCCACACGGTTTGTGCTAGCTTCTTGAAACTTGACACAACAAAGTAGTTTCACGTTCTATCTCTATGTTTTGTTTCCTCTTGATGTAGCCCTAAGCAGTGACTGGCGAGAAACACTTTCATGGAAAGGGGTTGCCAAGCTTCCAAAAATTACGTATCTCCAGAAATCTCAGCAAATATTTTTTCACCCAAACTGGATGATACTTTCAGTAATGATCAGTACACTAAGGCGACTTGGTTCCCCAAATTTCGTTCTTCTATGTTGAAGCGTTCATTTCCAGTAACAGTTTGAATTTTTAGGTTTCACTCTGTTTTCTCCTATATTGATAGATGTATTTGGAACTCTAAATCCAACACGGTTTGTTCTAGCTTCTTGAAACTTGACACAACAAAGTAGTTTCACGTTCTATCTCTAGGTTTTGTTTCCTGTTGATGTAGCCCTAAGCAGTGACTGGCGAGAAACACTTTCATGGGAAGGGGTTGCCAAGCTTCCAAAAATTACGAATCTCCAGAAATCTCAGCAAATATTTTTTCACCCAAACTGGATGATACTTTCAGGTAATGATCAGTACACTAAGGCGACTTGGTTCCCCAAATTTCGTTCTTCTATGTTGAAGCGTTCATTTCCAGTAACAGTTTGAATTTTTAGGTTTCACTCTGTTTTCTCCTATATTGATAGATGTATTTGGAACTCTAAATCCAACACGGTTTGTGCTAGCTTCTTGAAACTTGACACAACAAAGTAATTTCACATTCTATCTCTACGTTTTGTTTCCTCTTGATGTAGCCCTAAGCAGTGACTGGCGAGAAACACTTTCATGGGAAGGGGTTGCCAAGCTTCCAAAAATTACGAATCTCCAGAAATCTCAGCAAATATTTTTTCACCCAAACTGGATGATACTTTCAGGTAATGATCAGTACACTGAGGAGACTTGGTTCCCCAAATTTCGTTCTTCTATGTTGAAGCGTTCATTTCCAGTAACAGTTTGAATTTTTAGGTTTCACTCTGTTCTCTCCTATATTGATAGATGTATTTGGAACTCTAAATCCAACACGGTTTGTGCTAGCTTTTTGAAACTTGACACAACAAAGTAGTTTCACGTTCTATCTCTACGTATTGTTTCCTCTTGATGTAGCCCTAAGCAGTGACTGGCAAGAAACTCTTTCATGGGAAGGGGTTGCCAAGCTTCCAAAAATTACGAATCTCCAGAAATCTCAGCAAATATTTTTTCACCCAAACTGGATGATACTTTCAGGTAATGATCAGTACACTAAGGCGACTTGGTTCCCCAAATTTCTTTCTTCTATGTTGAAGCGTTCATTTCCAGTAACAGTTTGAATTTTTAGGTTTCACTCTGTTTTCTCCTATATTGATAGATGTATTTGGAACTCTAAATCCAACACAGTTTGTGCTAGCTTCTTGAAACTTGACACAACAATTAGTTTCACATTCTATCTCTACGTTTTCTTTCCTCTTGATGTAGCCCTAAGCAGTGACTGGCGAGAAACACTTTCATGGAACGGGGTTGCCAAGCTTCCAAAAATTATGAATCTCCAGAAATCTCAGCAAATATTTTTTCACCCAAACTGGATGATACTTTCAGGTAATGATCAGTACACTAAGGCGACTTGGTTCCCCAAATTTCGTTCTTCTATGTTGAAGCGTTCATTTCCAGTAACAGTTTGAATTTTTAGGTTTCACTCTGTTTTCTCCTATATTGATAGATGTATTTGGAACTCTAAATCCAACACGGTTTGTGCTAGCTTCTTGAAACGTGACACAAAAAAGTAATTTCACATTCTATCTCTACGTTTTGTTTCCTCTTGATGTAGCCCTAAGCAGTGACTGGCGAGAAACACTTTCATGGAACGGGGTTGCCAAGCTTCCAAAAATTACGAATCTCCAGAAATCTCAGCAAATATTTTTTCACCCAAACTGGATGATACTTTCAGGTAATGATCAGTACACTAAGGCGACTTGGTTCCCCAAATTTCGTTCTTCTATGTTGAAGCGTTCATTTCCAGTAACAGTTTGAATTTTTAGGTTTCTCTCTGTTTTCTCCTATATTGATAGATGTATTTGGAACTCTAAATCCAACACGGTTTGTGCTAGCTTCTTGAAACTTGACACAACAAAGTAGTTTCACGTTCTATCTCTACGTATTGTTTCCTCTTGATGTAGCCCTAAGCAGTGACTGGCAAGAAACTCTTTCATGGGAAGGGGTTGCCAAGCTTCCAAAAATTACGAATCTCCAGAAATCTCAGCAAATATTTTTTCACCCAAACTGGATGATTCTTTCAGGTAATGATCAGTACACTAAGGCGACTTGGTTCCCCAAATTTCTTTCTTCTATGTTGAAGCGTTCATTTCCAGTAACAGTTTGAATTTTTCGGTTTCACTCTGTTTTCTCCTATATTGATAGATGTATTTGGAACTCTAAATCCAACACGGTTTGTGCTAGCTTCTTGAAACTTGACACAACAAAGTAGTTTCACATTCTATCTCTACGTTTTCTTTCCTCTTGATGTAGCCCTAAGCAGTGACTTGCGAGAAACACTTTCATGGAACGGGGTTGCCAAGCTTCCAAAAATTACGAATCTCCAGAAATCTCAGCAAATATTTTTTCACCCAAACTGGATGATACTTTCAGGTAATGATCAGTACACTAAGGCGACTTGGTTCCCCAAATTTCGTTCTTCTATGTTGAAGCGTTCATTTCCAGTAACAGTTTGAATTTTTAGGTTTCTCTCTGTTTTCTCCTATATTGATAGATGTATTTGGAACTCTAAATCCAACACGGTTTGTGCTAGCTTCTTGAAACTTGACACAACAAAGTAATTTCACATTCTATCTCTACGTTTTGTTTCCTCTTGATGTAGCCCTAAGCAGTGACTGGCGAGAAACACTTTCATGGGAAGGGGTTGCCAAGCTTCCAAAAATTACGAATCTCCAGAAATCTCAGCAAATATTTTTTCACCCAAACTGGATGATACTTTCAGGTAATGATCAGTACACTAAGGAGACTTGGTTCCCTAAATTTCGTTCTTCTATGTTGAAGCGTTCATTTCCAGTAACAGTTTGAATTTTTAGGTTTCACTCTGTTTTCTCCTATATTGATAGATGTATTTGGAACTCTAAATCCAACACAGTTTGTGCTAGCTTCTTGAAACTTGACACAACAATTAGTTTCACATTCTATCTCTACGTTTTCTTTCCTCTTGATGTAGCCCTAAGCAGTGACTGGCGAGAAACACTTTCATGGAACGGGGTTGCCAAGCTTCCAAAAATTATGAATCTCCAGAAATCTCAGCAAATATTTTTTCACCCAAACTGGATGATACTTTCAGGTAATGATCAGTACACTAAGGCGACTTGGTTCCCCAAATTTCGTTCTTCTATGTTGAAGCGTTCATTTCCAGTAACAGTTTGAATTTTTAGGTTTCACTCTGTTTTCTCCTATATTGATAGATGTATTTGGAACTCTAAATCCAACACGGTTTGTGCTAGCTTCTTGAAACGTGACACAAGAAAGTAATTTCACATTCTATCTCTACGTTTTGTTTCCTCTTGATGTAGCCCTAAGCAGTGACTGGCGAGAAACACTTTCATGGAACGGGGTTGCCAAGCTTCCAAAAATTACGAATCTCCAGAAATCTCAGCAAATATTTTTTCACCCAAACTGGATGATACTTTCAGGTAATGATCAGTACACTAAGGCGACTTGGTTCCCCAAATTTCGTTCTTCTATGTTGAAGCGTTCATTTCCAGTAACAGTTTGAATTTTTAGGTTTCTCTCTGTTTTCTCCTATATTGATAGATGTATTTGGAACTCTAAATCCAACACGGTTTGTGCTAGCTTCTTGAAACTTGACACAACAAAGTAGTTTCACGTTCTATCTCTACGTATTGTTTCCTCTTGATGTAGCCCTAAGCAGTGACTGGCAAGAAACTCTTTCATGGGAAGGGGTTGCCAAGCTTCCAAAAATTACGAATCTCCAGAAATCTCAGCAAATATTTTTTCACCCAAACTGGATGATTCTTTCAGGTAATGATCAGTACACTAAGGCGACTTGGTTCCCCAAATTTCTTTCTTCTATGTTGAAGCGTTCATTTCCAGTAACAGTTTGAATTTTTCGGTTTCACTCTGTTTTCTCCTATATTGATAGATGTATTTGGAACTCTAAATCCAACACGGTTTGTGCTAGCTTCTTGAAACTTGACACAACAAAGTAGTTTCACATTCTATCTCTACGTTTTCTTTCCTCTTGATGTAGCCCTAAGCAGTGACTTGCGAGAAACACTTTCATGGAACGGGGTTGCCAAGCTTCCAAAAATTACGAATCTCCAGGAATCTCAGCAAATATTTTTTCACCCAAACTGGATGATACTTTCAGGTAATGATCAGTACACTAAGGCGACTTGGTTCCCCAAATTTCGTTCTTCTATGTTGAAGCGTTCATTTCCAGTAACAGTTTGAATTTTTAGGTTTCTCTCTGTTTTCTCCTATATTGATAGATGTATTTGGAACTCTAAATCCAACACGGTTTGTGCTAGCTTCTTGAAACTTGACACAACAAAGTAGTTTCACATTCTATCTCTACGTTTTGTTTCCTCTTGATGTAGCCCTAAGCAGTGACTGGCGAGAAACACTTTCATGGAACGGGGTTGCCAAGCTTCCAAAAATTACGAATCTCCAGAAATCTCAGCAAATATTTTTTCACCCAAACTGGATGATACTTTCAGGTAATGATCAGTACTCTAAGGCGACTTGATTCCCCAAATTTCGTTCTTCTATGTTGAAGCGTTCATTTCCAGTAACAGTTTGAATTTTTAGGTTTCACTCTGTTTTCTCCTATATTGATAGATGTATTTGGAACTCTAAAACCAACACGGTTTGTGCTGGCTTCTTGAAACTTGACACAACAAAGTAGTTTCACGTTCTATCTCTATGTATTGTTTCCTCTTGATGTAGCCCTAAGCAGTGACTGGCGAGAAACACTTTCATGGGAAGGGGTTGCCAAGCTTCCAAAAATTACGAATCTCCAGAAATCTCAGCAAATATTTTTTCACCCAAACTGGATGATACTTTCAGGTAATGATCAGTACACTAAGGCGACTTGGTTCCCCAAATTTCGTTCTTCTATGTTGAAGCGTTCATTTCCAGTAACAGTTTGAATTTTTAGGTTTCTCCCTGTTTTCTCCTATATTGATAGATGTATTTGGAACTCTAAATCCAACACGGTTTGTGCTAGCTTCTTGAAACTTGACACAACAAAGTAGTTTCACGTTCTATCTCTACGTATTGTTTCCTCTTGATGTAGCCCTAAGCAGTGACTGGCAAGAAACTCTTTCATGGGAAGGGGTTGCCAAGCTTCCAAAAATTACGAATCTCCAGAAATCTCAGCAAATATTTTTTCACCCAAACTGGATGATACTTTCAGGTAATGATCAGTACACTAAGGCGACTTGGTTCCCCAAATTTCGTTCTTCTATGTTGAAGCGTTCATTTCCAGTAACAGTTTGAATTTTTAGGTTTCTCTCTGTTTTCTCCTATATTGATAGATGTATTTGGAACTCTAAATCCAACACGGTTTGTGCTAGCTTCTTGAAACTTGACACAACAAAGTAGTTTCACATTCTATCTCTACGTTTTGTTTCCTCTTGATGTAGCCCTAAGCAGTGACTGGCGAGAAACACTTTCATGGAACGGGGTTGCCAAGCTTCCAAAAATTACGAATCTCCAGAAATCTCAGCAAATATTTTTTCACCCAAACTGGATGATACTTTCAGGTAATGATCAGTACACTAAGGCGACTTGGTTCCCCAAATTTCGTTCTTCTATGTTGAAGCGTTCATTTCCAGTAACAGTTTGAATTTTTAGGTTTCTCTCTGTTTTCTCCTATATTGATAGATGTATTTGGAACTCTAAATCCAACACGGTTTGTGCTAGCTTCTTGAAACTTGACACAACAAAGTAGTTTCACATTCTATCTCTACGTTTTGTTTCCTCTTGATGTAGCCCTAAGCAGTGACTGGCGAGAAACACTTTCATGGAACGGGGTTGCCAAGCTTCCAAAAATTACGAATCTCCAGAAATCTCAGCAAATATTTTTTCACCCAAACTGGATGATACTTTCAGGTAATGATCAGTACTCTAAGGCGACTTGATTCCCCAAATTTCGTTCTTCTATGTTGAAGCGTTCATTTCCAGTAACAGTTTGAATTTTTAGGTTTCACTCTGTTTTCTCCTATATTGATAGATGTATTTGGAACTCTAAAACCAACACGGTTTGTGCTGGCTTCTTGAAACTTGACACAACAAAGTAGTTTCACGTTCTATCTCTATGTATTGTTTCCTCTTGATGTAGCCCTAAGCAGTGACTGGCGAGAAACACTTTCATGGGAAGGGGTTGCCAAGCTTCCAAAAATTACGAATCTCCAGAAATCTCAGCAAATATTTTTTCACCCAAACTGGATGATACTTTCAGGTAATGATCAGTACACTAAGGCGACTTGGTTCCCCAAATTTCGTTCTTCTATGTTGAAGCGTTCATTTCCAGTAACAGTTTGAATTTTTAGGTTTCTCCCTGTTTTCTCCTATATTGATAGATGTATTTGGAACTCTAAATCCAACACGGTTTGTGCTAGCTTCTTGAAACTTGACACAACAAAGTAGTTTCACGTTCTATCTCTACGTATTGTTTCCTCTTGATGTAGCCCTAAGCAGTGACTGGCAAGAAACTCTTTCATGGGAAGGGGTTGCCAAGCTTCCAAAAATTACGAATCTCCAGAAATCTCAGCAAATATTTTTTCACCCAAACTGGATGATACTTTCAGGTAATGATCAGTACACTAAGGCGACTTGGTTCCCCAAATTTCGTTCTTCTATGTTGAAGCGTTCATTTCCAGTAACAGTTTGAATTTTTAGGTTTCTCTCTGTTTTCTCCTATATTGATAGATGTATTTGGAACTCTAAATCCAACACGGTTTGTGCTAGCTTCTTGAAACTTGACACAACAAAGTAGTTTCACATTCTATCTCTACGTTTTGTTTCCTCTTGATGTAGCCCTAAGCAGTGACTGGCGAGAAACACTTTCATGGAACGGGGTTGCCAAGCTTCCAAAAATTACGAATCTCCAGAAATCTCAGCAAATATTTTTTCACCCAAACTGGATGATACTTTCAGGTAATGATCAGTACTCTAAGGCGACTTGATTCCCCAAATTTCGTTCTTCTATGTTGAAGCGTTCATTTCCAGTAACAGTTTGAATTTTTAGGTTTCACTCTGTTTTCTCCTATATTGATAGATGTATTTGGAACTCTAAATCCAACACGGTTTGTGCTGGCTTCTTGAAACTTGACACAACAAAGTAGTTTCACGTTCTATCTCTATGTATTGTTTCCTCTTGATGTAGCCCTAAGCAGTGACTGGCGAGAAACACTTTCATGGGAAGGGGTTGCCAAGCTTCCAAAAATTACGAATCTCCAGAAATCTCAGCAAATATTTTTTCACCCAAACTGGATGATACTTTCAGGTAATGATCAGTACACTAAGGCGACTTGGTTCCCCAAATTTCGTTCTTCTATGTTGAAGCGTTCATTTCCAGTAACAGTTTGAATTTTTAGGTTTCTCCCTGTTTTCTCCTATATTGATAGATGTATTTGGAACTCTAAATCCAACACGGTTTGTGCTAGCTTCTTGAAACTTGACACAACAAAGTAGTTTCACGTTCTATCTCTACGTATTGTTTCCTCTTGATGTAGCCCTAAGCAGTGACTGGCAAGAAACTCTTTCATGGGAAGGGGTTGCCAAGCTTCCAAAAATTACGAATCTCCAGAAATCTCAGCAAATATTTTTTCACCCAAACTGGATGATACTTTCAGGTAATGATCAGTACACTAAGGCGACTTGGTTCCCCAAATTTCGTTCTTCTATGTTGAAGCGTTCATTTCCAGTAACAGTTTGAATTTTTAGGTTTCACTCTGTTTTCTCCTATATTGATAGATGTATTTGGAACTCTAAATCCAACACGGTTTGTGCTAGCTTCTTGAAACGTGACACAACAAAGTAATTTCACATTCTATCTCTACGTTTTGTTTCCTCTTGATGTAGCCCTAAGCAGTGACTGGCGAGAAACACTTTCATGGGAAGGGGTTGCCAAGCTTCCAAAAATTACGAATCTCCAGAAATCTCAGCAAATATTTTTTCACCCAAACTGGATGATACTTTCAGGTAATGATCAGTACACTAAGGCGACATGGTTCCCCAAATTTCGTTCTTCTATGTTGAAGCGTTCATTTCCAGTAACAGTTTGAATTTTTAGGTTTCACTCTGTTCTCTCCTATATTGATAGATGTATTTGGAACTCTAAATCCAACACGGTTTGTGATAGCTTCTTGAAACTTGACACAACAAAGTAGTTTCACGTTCTATCTCTACGTATTGTTTCCTCTTGATGTAGCCCTATGCAGTGACTGGCAAGAAACACTTTCATGGGAAGGGGTTGCCAAGCTTCCAAAAATTACGAATCTCCAGAAATCTCAGCAAATATTTTTTCACCCAAACTGGATGATACTTTCAGGTAATGATCAGTACACTAAGGCGACTTGGTTCCCCAAATTTCGTTCTTCTATGTTGAAGCGTTCATTTCCAGTAACAGTTTGAATTTTTAGGTTTCACTCTGTTTTCTCCGATATTGATAGTGTATTTGGAACTCTAAATCCAACACGGTTTGTGCTAGCTTCTTGAAACTTGACACAACAAAGTAGTTTCACGTTCTATCTCTACGTTTTGTTTCCTCTTGATGTAGCCCTAAGCAGTGACTGGCGAGAAACACTTTCATGGGAAGGGGTTGCCAAGCTTCCAAAAATTACGAATCTCCAGAAATCTCAGCAAATATTTTTTCACCCAAACTGGATGATACTTTCAGGTAATGATCAGTACACTAAGGCGACTTGGTTCCCCAAATTTCGTTCTTCTATGTTGAGGCGTTCATTTCCAGTAACAGTTTGAATTTTTAGGTTTCACTCTGTTCTCTCCTATATTGATAGATGTATTTGGAACTCTAAATCCAACACGGTTTGTGCTAGCTTCTTGAAACTTGACACAACAAAGTAGTTTCACATTCTATCTCTACGTTTTGTTTCCTCTTGATGTAGCCCTAAGCAGTGACTGGCGAGAAACACTTTCATGGGAAGGGGTTGCCAAGCTTCCAAAAATTACGAATCTCCAGAAATCTCAGCAAATATTTTTTCACCCAAACTGGATGATACTTTCAGGTAATGATCAGTACACTTAAGGCGACTTGGTTCCCCAAATTTCGTTCTTCTATGTTGAAGCGTTCATTTCCAGTAACAGTTTGAATTTTTAGGTTTCACTCTGTTTTCTCCTATATTGATAGATGTATTTGGAACTCTAAATCCAACACGGTTTGTGCTAGCTTCTTGAAACTTGACACAACAATTAGTTTCACATTCTATCTCTACGTATTCTTTCCTCTTGATGTAGCCCTAAGCAGTGACTGGCGAGAAACACTTTCATGGAACGGGGTTGCCAAGCTTCCAAAAATTACGAATCTCCAGAAATCTCAGCAAATATTTTTTCACCCAAACTGGATGATACTTTCAGGTAATGATCAGTACACTAAGGCGACTTGGTTCCCCAAATTTCGTTCTTCTATGTTGAAGCGTTCATTTCCAGTAACATTTTGAATTTTTAGGTTTCACTCTGTTTCTCTTATATTGATAGATGTATTTGGAACTCTAAATCCAACACGGTTTGTGCTAGCTTCTTGAAACGTGACACAACAAAGTAATTTCACATTCTATCTCTACGTTTTGTTTGCTCTTGATGTAGCCCTAAGCAGTGACTGGCGAGAAACACTTTCATGGGAAGGGGTTGCCAAGCTTCCAAAAATTACGAATCTCCAGAAATCTCAGGAAATATTTTTTCACCCAAACTGGATGATACTTTCAGGTAATGATCAGTACACTAAGGCGACTTGGTTCCCCAAATTTCGTTCTTCTATGTTGAAGCGTTCATTTCCAGTAACAGTTTGAATTTTTAGGTTTCACTCTTTTTTCTCCTATATTGATAGATGTATTTGGAACTCTAAATCCAACACGGTTTGTGCTAGCTTCTTGAAACTTGACACAACAAAGTAATTTCACATTCTATCTCTATGTTTTGTTTCCTCTTGATGTAGCCCTAAGCAGTGACTGGCGAGAAACACTTTCATGGGAAGGGGTTGCCAAGCTTCCAAAAATTACGAATCTCCAGAAATCTCAGCAAATATTTTTTCACCCAAACTGGATGATACTTTCAGGTAATGATCAGTACACTAAGGAGACTTGGTTCCCCAAATTTCGTTCTTCTATGTTGAAGCGTTCATTTCCAGTAACAGTTTGAATTTTTAGGTTTCACTCTGTTTTCTCCTATATTGATAGATGTATTTGGAACTCTAAATCCAACACGGTTTGTGCTAGCTTCTTGAAACTTGACACAACAAAGTAGTTTCACATTCTATCTCTACGTTTTGTTTCCTCTTGATGTAGCCCTAAGCAGTGACTGGCGAGAAACACTTTCATGGAACGGGGTTGCCAAGCTTCCAAAAATTACGAATCTCCAGAAATCTCAGCAAATATTTTTTCACCCAAACTGGATGATACTTTCAGGCAATGATCAGTACACTAAGGCGACTTGGTTCCCCAAATTTCGTTCTTCTATGTTGAAGCGTTCATTTCCAGTAACAGTTTGAATTTTTAGGTTTCACTCTGTTTTCTCCTATATTGATAGATGTATTTGGAACTCTAAATCCAACACGGTTTGTGATAGCTTCTTGAAACTTGACACAACAATTAGTTTCACGTTCTATCTCTCCGTATTGTTTCCTCTTGATGTAGCCCTAAGCAGTGACTGGCAAGAAACACTTTCATGGGAAGGGGTTGCCAAGCTTCCAAAAATTACGAATCTCCAGAAATCTCAGCAAATATTTTTTCACCCAAACTGGATGATACTTTCAGGTAATGATCAGTACACTAAGGCGACTTGGTTCCCCAAATTTTGTTCTTCTATGTTGAAGCGTTCATTTCCAGTAACAGTTTGAATTTTTAGGTTTCACTCTGTTTTCTCCTATATTCATAGATGTATTTGGAACTCTAAATCCAACACGGTTTGTGCAAGCTTCTTGAAACTTGACACAACAAAGTAGTTTCATATTCTATCTCTACGTTTTGTTTCCTCTTGATGTATCCCTAAACAGTGACGGGCGAGAAACACTTTCATGGGAAGGGGTTGCCAAGCTTCCAAAAATTACGAATCTCCAGAAATCTCAGCAAATATTTTTTTACCCAAACTGGATGATACTTTCAGGTAATGATCAGTACACTAAGGCGACTTGGTTCCCCAAATTTCGTTCTTCTATGTTGAAGCGTTCATTTCCAGTAACAGTTTGAATGTTTAGGTTTCAGTCTGTTTTCTCCTATATTGATAGATGTATTTTGATCTCTAAATCCAACACGGTTTGTGCTAGCTTCTTGAAACTTGACACAACAAAGTAATTTCACATTCTATCTCTATGTTTTGTTTCCTCTTGATGTAGCCCTAAGCAGTGACTGGCGAGAAACACTTTCATGGGAAGGGGTTGCCAAGCTTCCAAAAATTACGAATCTCCAGAAATCTCAGCAAATATTTTTTCACCCAAACTGGATGATACTTTCAGGTAATGATCAGTACACTAAGGCGACTTGGTTCTCCAAATTTCGTTCTTCTATGTTGAAGCGTTCATTTCCAGTAACAGTTTGAATTTTTAGGTTTCACTCTGTTTTCTCCGATATTGATAGTGTATTTGGAACTCTAAATCCAACACGGTTTGTGCTAGCTTCTTGAAACTTGACACAACAAAGTAGTTTCACGTTCTATCTCTACGTTTTGTTTCCTCTTGATGTAGCCCTAAGCAGTGACTGGCGAGAAACACTTTCATGGGAAGGGGTTGCCAAGCTTCCAAAAATTACGAATCTCCAGAAATCTCAGCAAATATTTTTTCACCCAAACTGGATGATACTTTCAGTTAATGATCAGTACACTAAGGCGACTTGGTTCCCCAAATTTCGTTCTTCTATGTTGAGGCGTTCATTTCCACTAACAGTTTCAATTTTTAGGTTTCACTCTGTTTTCTCCTATATTGATAGATGTATTTGGAACTCTAAATCCAACACGGTTTGTGCTAGCTTCTTGAAACTTGACACAACAAAGTGGTTTCACATTCTCTCTCTACGTTTTGTTTCCTCTTGATGTAGCCCTAAGCAGTGACTGGCGAGAAACACTTTCATGGGAAGGGGTTGCCAAGCTTCCAAAAATTACGAATCTCCAGAAATCTCAGCAAATATTTTTTCACCCAAACTGGATGATACTTTCAGGTAATGATCAGTACACTTAAGGCGACTTGGTTCCCCAAATTTCGTTCTTCTATGTTGAAGCGTTCATTTCCAGTAACAGTTTGAATTTTTAGGTTTCACTCTGTTCTCTCCTATATTGATAGATGTATTTGGAACTCTAAATCCAACACGGTTTGTGCTAGCTTCTTGAAACTTGACACAACAAAGTAGTTTCACGTTCTATCTCTACGTATTGTTTCCTCTTAATGTAGCCCTAAGCAGTGACTGGCAAGAAACACTTTCATTTGAAGGGGTTGCCAAGCTTCCAAAAATTACGAATCTCCAGAAATCTCAGCAAATATTTTTTTACCCAAACTGGATGATACTTTCAGGTAATGATCAGTACACTAAGGCGACTTGGTTCCCCAAATTTCGTTCTTCTATGTTGAAGCGTTCATTTCCAGTAACAGTTTGAATGTTTAGGTTTCAGTCTGTTTTCTCCTATATTGATAGATGTATTTTGATCTCTAAATCCAACACGGTTTGTGCTAGCTTCTTGAAACTTGACACAACAAAGTAATTTCACATTCTATCTCTATGTTTTGTTTCCTCTTGATGTAGCCCTAAGCAGTGACTGGCGAGAAACACTTTCATGGGAAGGGGTTGCCAAGCTTCCAAAAATTACGAATCTCCAGAAATCTCAGCAAATATTTTTTCACCCAAACTGGATGATACTTTCAGGTAATGATCAGTACACTAAGGCGACTTGGTTCCCCAAATTTCGTTCTTCTATGTTGAAGCGTTCATTTCCAGTAACAGTTTGAATTTTTAGGTTTCACTCTGTTTTCTCCTATATTCATAGATGTTTTTGGAATTCTAAATCCAACACGGTTTGTGCTAGCTTCTTGAAACTTGACACAACAAAGTAGTTTCACGTTCTCTCTCTACGTTTTGTTTCCTCTTGATGTAGCCCTAAGCAGTGACTGGCGAGAAACACTTTCATGGGAAGGGGTTGCCAAGCTTCCAAAAATTACGAATCTCCAGAAATCTCAGAGAATATTTTTTCACCCAAACTGGATGATACTTTCAGGTAATGATCAGTACACTAAGGCGACTTGGTTCCCCAAATTTCGTTCTTCTATGTTGAAGCGTTCATTTCCAGTAACAGTTTGAATTTTTAGGTTTCACTCTGTTCTCTCCTATATTGATAGATGTATTTGGAACTCTAAATCCAACACGGTTTGTGCTAGCTTCTTGAAACTTGACACAACAAAGTAGTTTCACATTCTATCTCTACGTTTTCTTTCCTCTTGATGTAGCCCTAATCAGTGACTGGCGAGAAACACTTTCATGGAACGGGGTTGCCAAGCTTCCAAAAATTACGAATCTCCAGAAATCTCAGCAAATATTTTTTCACCCAAACTGGATGATACTTTCAGGTAATGATCAGTACACTAAGGCGACTTGGTTCCCCAAATTTCGTTCTTCTATGTTGAAGCGTTCATTTCCAGTAACAGTTTGAATTTTTAGGTTTCACTCTGTTTTCTCCTATATTGATAGATGTATTTGGAACTCTAAATCCAACACGGTTTGTGCTAGCTTCTTGAAACTTGACACAACAAAGTAATTTCACATTCTATCTCTACGTTTTGTTTCCTCTTGATGTAGCCCTAAGCAGTGACTGGCGAGAAACACTTTCATTGGAAGGGGTTGCCAAGCTTCCAAAAATTACGAATCTCCAGAAATCTCAGCAAATATTTTTTCACCCAAACTGGATGATACTTTCAGGTAATGATCAGTACACTAAGGCGACGTGGTTCCCCAAATTTCGTTCTTCTATGTTGAAGCGTTCATTTCCAGTAACAGTTTGAATTTTTAGGTTTCACTCTGTTTTCTCCTATATTCATAGATGTATTTGGAATTCTAAATCCAACACGGTTTGTGCTAGCTTCTTGAAACTTGACACAACAAAGTAGTTTCACGTTCTCTCTCTACGTTTTGTTTCCTCTTGATGTAGCCCTAAGCAGTGACTGGCGAGAAACACTTTCATGGGAAGGGGTTGCCAAGCTTCCAAAAATTACGAATCTCCAGAAATCTCAGAGAATATTTTTTCACCCAAACTGGATGATACTTTCAGGTAATGATCAGTACACTAAGGCGACTTGGTTCCCCAAATTTCGTTCTTCTATGTTGAAGCGTTCATTTCCAGTAACAGTTTGTATTTTTAGGTTTCACTCTGTTTTCTCCTATATTAATAGATGTATTTGGAACTCTAAATCCAACACGGTTTGTGCTAGCTTTTTGAAACTTGACACAACAATGTAGTTTCACGTTCTATCTCTACGCTTTGTTTCCTCTTGATGTAGCCCTAAGCAGTGAGTGGCGAGAAACACTTTCTTGGAACGGGGTTGCCAAGCTTCCAAAAATTACGAATCTCCAGAAATCTCAGCAAATATTTTTTCACCCAAACTGGATGATACTTTCAGGTAATGATCAGTACACTAAGGCGACTTGGTTCCCCAAATTTCGTTCTTCTATGTTGAAGCGTTCATTTCCAGTAACAGTTTGAATTTTTAGGTTTCACTCTGTTCTCTCCTATATTGATAGATGTATTTGGAACTCTAAATCCAACACGGTTTGTGCTAGCTTCTTGAAACTTGACACAACAAAGTAGTTTCACGTTCTATCTCTACGTATTGTTTCCTCTTAATGTAGCCCTAAGCAGTGACTGGCAAGAAACACTTTCATGGGAAGGGGTTGCCAAGCTTCCAAAAATTACGAATCTCCAGAAATCTCAGCAAATATTTTTTTACCCAAACTGGATGATACTTTCAGGTAATGATCAGTACACTAAGGCGACTTGGTTCCCCAAATTTCGTTCTTCTATGTTGAAGCGTTCATTTCCAGTAACAGTTTGAATTTTTAGGTTTCACTCTGTTCTCTCCTATATTGATAGATGTATTTGGAACTCTAAATCCAACACGGTTTGTGCTAGCTTCTTGAAACTTGACACAACAAAGTAGTTTCACGTTCTATCTCTACGTATTGTTTCCTCTTAATGTAGCCCTAAGCAGTGACTGGCAAGAAACACTTTCATGGGAAGGGGTTGCCAAGCTTCCAAAAATTACGAATCTCCAGAAATCTCAGCAAATATTTTTTTACCCAAACTGGATGATACTTTCAGGTAATGATCAGTACACTAAGGCGACTTGGTTCCCCAAATTTCGTTCTTCTATGTTGAAGCGTTCATTTCCAGTAACAGTTTGAATGTTTAGGTTTCAGTCTGTTTTCTCCTATATTGATAGATGTATTTTGATCTCTAAATCCAACACGGTTTGTGCTAGCTTCTTGAAACTTGACACAACAAAGTAATTTCACATTCTATCTCTATGTTTTGTTTCCTCTTGATGTAGCCCTAAGCAGTGACTGGCGAGAAACACTTTCATGGGAAGGGGTTGCCAAGCTTCCAAAAATTACGAATCTCCAGAAATCTCAGCAAATATTTTTTCACCCAAACTGGATGATACTTTCAGGTAATGATCAGTACACTAAGGCGACTTGGTTCCCCAAATTTCGTTCTTCTATGTTGAAGCGTTCATTTCCAGTAACAGTTTGAATTTTTAGGTTTCACTCTGTTTTCTCCGATATTGATAGTGTATTTGGAACTCTAAATCCAACACGGTTTGTGCTAGCTTCTTGAAACTTGACACAACAAAGTAGTTTCACGTTCTATCTCTACGTATTGTTTCCTCTTAATGTAGCCCTAAGCAGTGACTGGCAAGAAACACTTTCATGGGAAGGGGTTGCCAAGCTTCCAAAAATTACGAATCTCCAGAAATCTCAGCAAATATTTTTTTACCCAAACTGGATGATACTTTCAGGTAATGATCAGTACACTAAGGCGACTTGGTTCCCCAAATTTCGTTCTTCTATGTTGAAGCGTTCATTTCCAGTAACAGTTTGAATGTTTAGGTTTCAGTCTGTTTTCTCCTATATTGATAGATGTATTTGGAACTCTAAATCCAACACAGTTTGTGCTAGCTTCTTGAAACTTGACACAACAAAGTAGTTTCACGTTCTATCTCTACGTTTTGTTTCCTCTTGATGTAGCCCTAAGCAGTGACTGGCGAGAAACACTTTCATGGGAAGGGGTTGCCAAGCTTCCAAAAATTACGAATCTCCAGAAATCTCAGCAAATATTTTTTCACCCAAACTGGATGATACTTTCAGGTAATGATCAGTACACTAAGGCGACTTGGTTCCCCAAATTTCTTTCTTCTATGTTGAAGCGTTCATTTCCAGTAACAGTTTGAATTTTTAGGTTTCACTCTGTTTTCTCCTATATTGATAGATGTATTTGGAACTCTAAATCCAACACGGTTTGTGCTAGCTTCTTGAAACTTGACACAACAATTAGTTTCACATTCTATCTCTACGTATTCTTTCCTCTTGATGTAGCCCTAAGCAGTGACTGGCGAGAAACACTTTCATGGAACGGGGTTGCCAAGCTTCCAAAAATTACGAATCTCCAGAAATCTCAGCAAATATTTTTTCACCCAAACTGGATGATACTTTCAGGTAATGATCAGTACACTAAGGCGACTTGGTTCCCCAAATTTCGTTCTTCTATGTTGAAGCGTTCATTTCCAGTAACAGTTTGAATTTTTAGGTTTCACTCTGTTTTCTCCTATATTGATAGATGTATTTGGAACTCTAAATCCAACACAGTTTGTGCTAGCTTCTTGAAACGTGACACAACAAAGTAATTTCACATTCTATCTCTACGTTTTGTTTGCTCTTGATGTAGCCCTAAGCAGTGACTGGCGAGAAACACTTTCATGGGAAGGGGTTGCCAAGCTTCCAAAAATTACGAATCTCCAGAAATCTCAGCAAATATTTTTTCACCCAAACTGGATGATACTTTCAGGTAATGATCAGTACACTTAAGGCGACTTGGTTCCCCAAATTTCGTTCTTCTATGTTGAAGCGTTCATTTCCAGTAACAGTTTGAATTTTTAGGTTTCACTCTGTTTTCTCCTATGTTGATAGATGTATTTGGAACTCTAAATCCAACACGGTTTGTGCTAGCTTCTTGAAACTTGACACAACAAAGTAGTTTCACGTTCTATCTCTACGTTTTGTTTCCTCTTGATGTAGCCCTAAGCAGTGACTGGCGAGAAACACTTTCATGGGAAGGGGTTGCCAAGCTTCCAAAAATTACGAATCTCCAGAAATCTCAGCAAATATTTTTTCACCCAAACTGGATGATACTTTCAGGTAATGATCAGTACACTAAGGCCAAGTGGTTCCCCAAATTTCGTTCTTCTATGTTGAAGCTTTCATTTCCAGTAACAGTTTGAATTTTTAGGTTTCACTCTGTTTTCTCCTATATTGATAGATGTATTTGGAACTCTAAATCCAACACGGTTTGTGCTAGCTTCTTGAAACTTGACACAACAAAGTAATTTCACATTCTATCTCTATGTTTTGTTTCCTCTTGATGTAGCCCTAAGCAGTGACTGGCGAGAAACACTTTCATGGGAAGGGGTTGCCAAGCTTCCAAAAATTACGAATCTCCAGAAATCTCAGCAAATATTTTTTCACCCAAACTGGATGATACTTTCAGGTAATGATCAGTACACTAAGGAGACTTGGTTCCCCAAATTTCGTTCTTCTATGTTGAAGCGTTCATTTCCAGTAACAGTTTGAATTTTTAGGTTTCACTCTGTTTTCTCCTATATTGATAGATGTATTTAGAACTCTAAATCCAACACGGTTTGCGCTAGCTTCTTGAAACTTGAAACAACAAAGTAGTTTCACATTCTATCTCTACGTTTTGTTTCCTCTTGATGTAGCCCTAAGCAGTGACTGGCGAGAAACACTTTCATGGAACGGGGTTGCCAAGCTTCCAAAAATTACGAATCTCCAGAAATCTCAGCAAATATTTTTTCACCCAAACTGGATGATACTTTCAGGTAATGATCAGTACACTAAGGCGACTTGGTTCCCCAAATTTCGTTCTTCTATGTTGAAGCGTTCATTTCCAGTAACAGTTTGAATTTTTAGGTTTCTCTCTGTTTTCTCCTATATTGATAGATGTATTTGGAACTCTAAATCCAACACGGTTTGTGCTAGCTTCTTGAAACTTGACACAACAAAGTAATTTCACATTCTATCTCTATGTTTTGTTTCCTCTTGATGTAGCCCTAAGCAGTGACTGGCGAGAAACACTTTCATGGGAAGGGGTTGCCAAGCTTCCAAAAATTACGAATCTCCAGAAATCTCAGCAAATATTTTTTCACCCAAACTGGATGATACTTTCAGGTAATGATCAGTACACTAAGGAGACTTGGTTCCCCAAATTTCGTTCTTCTATGTTGAAGCGTTCATTTCCAGTAACAGTTTGAATTTTTAGGTTTCACTCTGTTTTCTCCTATATTGATAGATGTATTTAGAACTCTAAATCCAACACGGTTTGCGCTAGCTTCTTGAAACTTGAAACAACAAAGTAGTTTCACATTCTATCTCTACGTTTTGTTTCCTCTTGATGTAGCCCTAAGCAGTGACTGGCGAGAAACACTTTCATGGAACGGGGTTGCCAAGCTTCCAAAAATTACGAATCTCCAGAAATCTCAGCAAATATTTTTTCACCCAAACTGGATGATACTTTCAGGTAATGATCAGTACACTAAGGCGACTTGGTTCCCCAAATTTCGTTCTTCTATGTTGAAGCGTTCATTTCCAGTAACAGTTTGAATTTTTAGGTTTCTCTCTGTTTTCTCCTATATTGATAGATGTATTTGGAACTCTAAATCCAACACGGTTTGTGCTAGCTTCTTGAAACTTGACACAACAAAGTAGTTTCACGTTCTATCTCTACGTATTGTTTCCTCTTGATGTAGCCCTAAGCAGTGACTTGCGAGAAACACTTTCATGGAACGGGGTTGCCAAGCTTCCAAAAATTACGAATCTCCAGAAATCTCAGCAAATATTTTTTCACCCAAACTGGATGATACTTTCAGGTAATGATCAGTACACTAAGGCGACTTGGTTCCCCAAATTTCGTTCTTCTATGTTGAAGCGTTCATTTCCAGTAACAGTTTGAATTTTTAGGCTTCACTCTGTTTTCTCCTATATTGATAGATGTATTTGGAACTCTAAATCCAACACGGTTTGTGCTAGCTTCTTGAAACTTGACACAACAAAGTAGTTTCACATTCTATCTCTACGTTTTGTTTCCTCTTGATGTAGCCCTAAGCAGTGACTGGCGAGAAACACTTTCATGGAACGGGGTTGCCAAGCTTCCAAAAATTACGAATCTCCAGAAATCTCAGCAAATATTTTTTCACCCAAACTGGATGATACTTTCAGGCAATGATCAGTACACTAAGGCGACTTGGTTCCCCAAATTTCGTTCTTCTATGTTGAAGCGTTCATTTCCAGTAACAGTTTGAATTTTTAGGTTTCTCCCTGTTTTCTCCTATATTGATAGATGTATTTGGAACTCTAAATCCAACACGGTTTGTGCTAGCTTCTTGAAACTTGACACAACAAAGTAGTTTCACGTTCTATCTCTACGTATTGTTTCCTCTTGATGTAGCCCTAAGCAGTGACTGGCAAGAAACTCTTTCATGGGAAGGGGTTGCCAAGCTTCCAAAAATTACGAATCTCCAGAAATCTCTGCAAATATTTTTTCACCCAAACTGGATGATACTTTCAGGTAATGATCAGTACACTAAGGCGACTTGGTTCCCCAAATTTCGTTCTTCTATGTTGAAGCGTTCATTTCCAGTAACAGTTTGAATTTTTAGGTTTCACTCTGTTTTCTCCTATATTGATAGATGTATTTGGAACTCTAAATCCAACACGGTTTGTGCTAGCTTCTTGAAACTTGACACAACAAAGTAGTTTCACATTCTATCTCTATGTTTTGTTTCCTCTTGATGTAGCCCTAAGCAGTGACTGGCGAGAAACACTTTCATGGGAAGGGGTTGCCAAGCTTCCAAAAATTACGAATCTCCAGAAATCTCAGCAAATATTTTTTCACCCAAACTGGATGATACTTTCAGGCAATGATCAGTACACTAAGGCGACTTGGTTCCCCAAATTTCGTTCTTCTATGTTGAAGCGTTCATTTCCAGTAACAGTTTGAATTTTTAGGTTTCTCCCTGTTTTCTCCTATATTGATAGATGTATTTGGAACTCTAAATCCAACACGGTTTGTGCTAGCTTCTTGAAACTTGACACAACAAAGTAGTTTCACGTTCTATCTCTACGTATTGTTTCCTCTTGATGTAGCCCTAAGCAGTGACTGGCAAGAAACTCTTTCATGGGAAGGGGTTGCCAAGCTTCCAAAAATTACGAATCTCCAGAAATCTCAGCAAATATTTTTTCACCCAAACTGGATGATACTTTCAGGTAATGATCAGTACACTAAGGCGACTTGGTTCCCCAAATTTCGTTCTTCTATGTTGAAGCGTTCATTTCCAGTAACAGTTTGAATTTTTAGGTTTCACTCTGTTTTCTCCTATATTGATAGATGTATTTGGAACTCTAAATCCAACACGGTTTGTGCTAGCTTCTTGAAACTTGACACAACAAAGTAATTTCACATTCTATCTCTACGTTTTGTTTCCTCTTGATGTAGCCCTAAGCAGTGACTGGCGAGAAACACTTTCATTGGAAGGGGTTGCCAAGCTTCCAAAAATTACGAATCTCCAGAAATCTCAGCAAATATTTTTTCACCCAAACTGGATGATACTTTCAGGTAATGATCAGTACACTAAGGCGACTTGGTTCCCCAAATTTCGTTCTTCTATGTTGAAGCGTTCATTTCCAGTAACAGTTTGAATTTTTAGGTTTCACTCTGTTCTCTCCTATATTGATAGTGTATTTGGAACTCTAAATCCAACACGGTTTGTGCTAGCTTCTTGAAACTTGACACAACAAAGTAGTTTCACGTTCTATCTCTACGTTTTGTTTCCTCTTGATGTAGCCCTAAGCAGTGACTGGCGAGAAACACTTTCATGGGAAGGGGTTGCCAAGCTTCCAAAAATTACGAATCTCCAGAAATCTCAGCAAATATTTTTTCACCCAAACTGGATGATACTTTCAGGTAATGATCAGTACACTAAGGCGACTTGGTTCCCCAAATTTCGTTCTTCTATGTTGAGGCGTTCATTTCCAGTAACAGTTTGAATTTTTAGGTTTCACTCTGTTCTCTCCTATATTGATAGATGTATTTGGAACTCTAAATCCAACACGGTTTGTGCTAGCTTCTTGAAACTTGACACAACAAAGTAGTTTCACATTCTATCTCTACGTTTTGTTTCCTCTTGATGTAGCCCTAAGCAGTGACTGGCGAGAAACACTTTCATGGGAAGGGGTTGCCAAGCTTCCAAAAATTACGAATCTCCAGAAATCTCAGCAAATATTTTTTCACCCAAACTGGATGATACTTTCAGGTAATGATCAGTACACTAAGGAGACTTGGTTCCCCAAATTTCGTTCTTCTATGTTGAAGCGTTCATTTCCAGTAACAATTTGAATTTTTAGGTTTCACTCTGTTTTCTCCTATATTGATAGATGTATTTAGAACTCTAAATCCAACACGGTTTGTGCTAGCTTCTTGAAACTTGAAACAACAAAGTAGTTTCACATTCTATATCTACGTTTTGTTTCCTCTTGATGTAGCCCTAAGCAGTGACTGGCGAGAAACACTTTCATGGAACGGGGTTGCCAAGCTTCCAAAAATTACGAATCTCCAGAAATCTCAGCAAATATTTTTTCACCCAAACTGGATGATACTTTCAGGTAATGATCAGTACACTAAGGCGACTTGGTTCCCCAAATTTCGTTCTTCTATGTTGAAGCGTTCATTTCCAGTAACAGTTTGAATTTTTAGGTTTCTCTCTGTTTTCTCCTATATTGATAGATGTATTTGGAACTCTAAATCCAACACGGTTTGTGCTAGCTTCTTGAAACTTGACACAACAAAGTAGTTTCACGTTCTATCTCTACGTATTGTTTCCTCTTGATGTAGCCCTAAGCAGTGACTGGCAAGAAACTCTTTCATGGGAAGGGGTTGCCAAGCTTCCAAAAATTACGAATCTCCAGAAATCTCAGCAAATATTTTTTCACCCAAACTGGATGATACTTTCAGGTAATGATCAGTACACTAAGGCGACTTGGTTCCCCAAATTTCTTTCTTCTATGTTGAAGCGTTCATTTCCAGTAACAGTTTGAATTTTTAGGTTTCACTCTGTTTTCTCCTATATTGATAGATGTATTTGGAACTCTAAATCCAACACGGTTTGTGCTAGCTTCTTGAAACTTGACACAACAAAGTAGTTTCACATTCTATCTCTACGTTTTCTTTCCTCTTGATGTAGCCCTAAGCAGTGACTTGCGAGAAACACTTTCATGGAACGGGGTTGCCAAGCTTCGAAAAATTACGAATCTCCAGAAATCTCAGCAAATATTTTTTCACCCAAACTGGATGATACTTTCAGGTAATGATCAGTACACTAAGGCGACTTGGTTCCCCAAATTTCGTTCTTCTATGTTGAAGCGTTCATTTCCAGTAACAGTTTGAATTTTTAGGTTTCACTCTGTTTTCTCCTATATTGATAGATGTATTTGGAACTCTAAATCCAACACGGTTTGTGCTAGCTTCTTGAAACTTGACACAACAAAGTAGTTTCACATTCTATCTCTACGTTTTCTTTCCTCTTGATGTAGCCCTAATCAGTGACTGGCGAGAAACACTTTCATGGAACGGGGTTGCCAAGCTTCCAAAAATTACGAATCTCCAGAAATCTCAGCAAATATTTTTTCACCCAAACTGGATGATACTTTCAGGTAATGATCAGTACACTAAGGCGACTTGGTTCCCCAAATTTCGTTCTTCTATGTTGAAGCGTTCATTTCCAGTAACAGTTTGAATTTTTAGGTTTCACTCTGTTTTCTCCTATATTGATAGATGTATTTGGAACTCTAAATCCAACACGGTTTGTGCTAGCTTCTTGAAACTTGACACAACAAAGTAATTTCACATTCTATCGCTACGTTTTGTTTCCTCTTGATGTAGCCCTAAGCAGTGACTGGCGAGAAACACTTTCATTGGAAGGGGTTGCCAAGCTTCCAAAAATTACGAATCTCCAGAAATCTCAGCAAATATTTTTTCACCCAAACTGGATGATACTTTCAGGTAATGATCAGTACACTAAGGCGACATGGTTCCCCAAATTTCGTTCTTCTATGTTGAAGCGTTCATTTCCAGTAACAGTTTGAATTTTTAGGTTTCACTCTGTTCTCTCCTATATTGATAGATGTATTTGGAACTCTAAATCCAACACGGTTTGTGATAGCTTCTTGAAACTTGACACAACAAAGTAGTTTCACGTTCTATCTCTACGTATTGTTTCCTCTTGATGTAGCCCTAAGCAGTGACTGGCAAGAAACACTTTCATGGGAAGGGGTTGCCAAGCTTCCAAAAATTACGAATCTCCAGAAATCTCAGCAAATATTTTTTCACCCAAACTGGATGATACTTTCAGGTAATGATCAGTACACTAAGGCGACTTGGTTCCCCAAATTTCGTTCTTCTATGTTGAAGCGTTCATTTCCAGTAACAGTTTGAATTTTTAGGTTTCACTCTGTTTTCTCCTATATTGATAGTGTATTTGGAACTCTAAATCCAACACGGTTTGTGCTAGCTTCTTGAAACTTGACAAAACAAAGTAGTTTCACGTTCTATCTCTACGTTTTGTTTCCTCTTGATGTAGCCCTAAGCAGTGACTGGCGAGAAACACTTTCATGGGAAGGGGTTGCCAAGCTTCCAAAAATTACGAATCTCCAGAAATCTCAGCAAATATTTTTTCACCCAAACTGGATGATACTTTCAGGTAATGATCAGTACACTAAGGCGACTTGGTTCCCCAAATTTCGTTCTTCTATGTTGAGGCATTCATTTCCAGTAACAGTTTGAATTTTTAGGTTTCACTCTGTTCTCTCCTATATTGATAGATGTATTTGGAACTCTAAATCCAACACGGTTTGTGCTAGCTTCTTGAAACTTGACACAACAAAGTAGTTTCACATTCTATCTCTACGTTTTGTTTCCTCTTGATGTAGCCCTAAGCAGTGACTGGCGAGAAACACTTTCATGGTACGGGGTTGCCAAGCTTCCAAAAATTACGAATCTCCAGAAATCTCAGCAAATATTTTTTCACCCAAACTGGATGATACTTTCAGGTAATGATCAGTACACTTAAGGCGACTTGGTTCCCCAAATTTCGTTCTTCTATGTTAAAGCGTTCATTTCCAGTAACAGTTTGAATTTTTAGGTTTCACTCTGTTTTCTCCTATATTGATAGATGTATTTGGAACTCTAAATCCAACACGGTTTGTGCTAGCTTCTTGAAACTTGACACAACAAAGTAGTTTCACGTTCTATCTCTACGTTTTGTTTCCTCTTGATGTAGCCCTAAGCAGTGACTGGCGAGAAACACTTTCATGGGAAGGGGTTGCCAAGCTTCCAAAAATTACGAATCTCCAGAAATCTCAGCAAATATTTTTTCACCCAAACTGGATGATACTTTCAGGTAATGATCAGTACACTAAGGCCAAGTGGTTCCCCAAATTTCGTTCTTCTATGTTGAAGCTTTCATTTCCAGTAACAGTTTGAATTTTTAGGTTTCACTCTGTTTTCTCCTATATTGATAGATGTATTTGGAACTCTAAATCCAACACGGTTTGTGCTAGCTTCTTGAAACTTGACACAACAAAGTAGTTTCACGTTCTATCTCTATGTTTTGTTTCCTCTTGATGTAGCCCTAAGCAGTGACTGGCGAGAAACACTTTCATGGAAAGGGGTTGCCAAGCTTCCAAAAATTACGAATCTCCAGAAATCTCAGCAAATATTTTTTCACCCAAACTGGATGATACTTTCAGGTAATGATCAGTACACTAAGGCGACTTGGTTCCCCAAATTTCGTTCTTCTATGTTGAAGCGTTCATTTCCAGTAACAGTTTGAATTTTTAGGTTTCACTCTGTTTTCTCCTATATTGATAGATGTATTTGGAACTCTAAATCCAACACGGTTTGTTCTAGCTTCTTGAAACTTGACACAACAAAGTAGTTTCACGTTCTATCTCTAGGTTTTGTTTCCTCTTGATGTAGCCCTAAGCATTGACTGGCGAGAAACACTTTCATGGGAAGGGGTTGCCAAGCTTCCAAAAATTACGAATCTCCAGAAATCTCAGCAAATATTTTTTCACCCAAACTGGATGATACTTTCAGGTAATGATCAGTACACTAAGGCGACTTGGTTCCCCAAATTTCGTTCTTCTATGTTGAAGCGTTCATTTCCAGTAACAGTTTGAATTTTTAGGTTTCACTCTGTTTTCTCCTATATTGATAGATGTATTTGGAACTCTAAATCCAACACGGTTTGTGCTAGCTTCTTGAAACTTGACACAACAAAGTAATTTCACATTCTATCTCTACGTTTTGTTTCCTCTTGATGTAGCCCTAAGCAGTGACTGGCGAGAAACACTTTCATGGGAAGGGGTTGCCAAGCTTCCAAAAATTACGAATCTCCAGAAATCTCAGCAAATATTTTTTCACCCAAACTGGATGATACTTTCAGGTAATGATCAGTACACTAAGGAGACTTGGTTCCCCAAATTTCGTTCTTCTATGTTGAAGCGTTCATTTCCAGTAACAGTTTGAATTTTTAGGTTTCACTCTGTTTTCTCCTATATTGATAGATGTATTTGGAACTCTAAATCCAACACGGTTTCTGCTAGCTTTTTGAAACTTGACACAAGAAAGTAGTTTCACGTTCTATCTCTACGCTTTGTTTCCTCTTGATGTAGCCCTAAGCAGTGACTGGCGAGAAACACTTTCATGGAACGGGGTTGCCAAGCTTCCAAAAATTACGAATCTCCAGAAATCTCAGCAAATATTTTTTCACCCAAACTGGATGATACTTTCAGGTAATGATCAGTACACTAAGGCGACTTGGTTCCCCAAATTTCGTTCTTCTATGTTGAAGCGTTCATTTCCAGTAACAGTTTGAATTTTTAGGTTTCTCTCTGTTTTCTCCTATATTGATAGATGTATTTGGAACTCTAAATCCAACACGGTTTGTGCTAGCTTTTTGAAACTTGACACAACAAAGTAGTTTCACGTTCTATCTCTACGTATTGTTTCCTCTTGATGTAGCCCTAAGCAGTGACTGGCAAGAAACTCTTTCATGGGAAGGGGTTGCCAAGCTTCCAAAAATTACGAATCTCCAGAAATCTCAGCAAATATTTTTTCACCCAAACTGGATGATACTTTCAGGTAATGATCAGTACACTAAGGCGACTTGGTTCCCCAAATTTCTTTCTTCTATGTTGAAGCGTTCATTTCCAGTAACAGTTTGAATTTTTAGGTTTCACTCTGTTTTCTCCTATATTGATAGATGTATTTGGAACTCTAAATCCAACACGGTTTGTGCTAGCTTCTTGAAACTTGACACAACAATTAGTTTCACATTCTATCTCTACGTTTTCTTTCCTCTTGATGTAGCCCTAAGCAGTGACTGGCGAGAAACACTCTCATGGAACGGGGTTGCCAAGCTTCCAAAAATTATGAATCTCCAGAAATCTCAGCAAATATTTTTTCACCCAAACTGGATGATACTTTCAGGTAATGATCAGTACACTAAGGCGACTTGGTTCCCCAAATTTCGTTCTTCTATGTTGAAGCGTTCATTTCCAGTAACAGTTTGAATTTTTAGGTTTCACTCTGTTTTCTCCTATATTGATAGATGTATTTGGAACTCTAAATCCAACACGGTTTGTGCTAGCTTCTTGAAACGTGACACAACAAAGTAATTTCACATTCTATCTCTACGTTTTGTTTCCTCTTGATGTAGCCCTAAGCAGTGACTGGCGAGAAACACTTTCATGGAACGGGGTTGCCAAGCTTCCAAAAATTACGAATCTCCAGAAATCTCAGCAAATATTTTTTCACCCAAACTGGATGATACTTTCAGGTAATGATCAGTACACTAAGGCGACTTGGTTCCCCAAATTTCGTTCTTCTATGTTGAAGCGTTCATTTCCAGTAACAGTTTGAATTTTTAGGTTTCTCTCTGTTTTCTCCTATATTGATAGATGTATTTGGAACTCTAAATCCAACACGGTTTGTGCTAGCTTCTTGAAACTTGACACAACAAAGTAGTTTCACGTTCTATCTCTACGTATTGTTTCCTCTTGATGTAGCCCTAAGCAGTGACTGGCAAGAAACTCTTTCATGGGAAGGGGTTGCCAAGCTTCCAAAAATTACGAATCTCCAGAAATCTCAGCAAATATTTTTTCACCCAAACTGGATGATTCTTTCAGGTAATGATCAGTACACTAAGGCGACTTGCTTCCCCAAATTTCTTTCTTCTATGTTGAAGCGTTCATTTCCAGTAACAGTTTGAATTTTTCGGTTTCACTCTGTTTTCTCCTATATTGATAGATGTATTTGGAACTCTAAATCCAACACGGTTTGTGCTAGCTTCTTGAAACTTGACACAACAAAGTAGTTTCACATTCTATCTCTATGTTTTCTTTCCTCTTGATGTAGCCCTAAGCAGTGACTTGCGAGAAACACTTTCATGGAACGGGGTTGCCAAGCTTCCAAAAATTACGAATCTCCAGAAATCTCAGCAAATATTTTTTCACCCAAACTGGATGATACTTTCAGGTAATGATCAGTACACTAAGGCGACTTGGTTCCCCAAATTTCGTTCTTCTATGTTGAAGCGTTCATTTCCAGTAACAGTTTGAATTTTTAGGTTTCACTCTGTTTTCTCCTATATTGATAGATGTATTTGGAACTCTAAATCCAACACGGTTTGTGCTAGCTTCTTGAAACTTGACACAACAAAGTAATTTCACATTCTATCTCTACGTTTTGTTTCCTCTTGATGTAGCCCTAAGCAGTGACTGGCGAGAAACACTTTCATGGGAAGGGGTTGCCAAGCTTCCAAAAATTACGAATCTCCAGAAATCTCAGCAAATATTTTTTCACCCAAACTGGATGATACTTTCAGGTAATGATCAGTACACTAAGGAGACTTGGTTCCCTAAATTTCGTTCTTCTATGTTGAAGCGTTCATTTCCAGTAACAGTTTGAATTTTTAGGTTTCACTCTGTTTTCTCCTATATTGATAGATGTATTTGGAACTCTAAATCCAACACGGTTTGTGCTAGCTTCTTGAAACTTGACACAACAAAGTAGTTTCACATTCTATCTCTACGTTTTGTTTCCTCTTGATGTAGCCCTAAGCAGTGACTGGCGAGAAACACTTTCATGGAACGGGGTTGCCAAGCTTCCAAAAATTACGAATCTCCAGAAATCTCAGCAAATATTTTTTCACCCAAACTGGATGATACTTTCAGGTAATGATCAGTACTCTAAGGCGACTTGGTTCCCCAAATTTCGTTCTTCTATGTTGAAGCGTTCATTTCCAGTAACAGTTTGAATTTTTAGGTTTCACTCTATTTTCTCCTATATTGATAGATGTATTTGGAACTCTAAATCCAACACGGTTTGTGCTGGCTTCTTGAAACTTGACACAACAAAGTAGTTTCACGTTCTATCTCTATGTATTGTTTCCTCTTGATGTAGCCCTAAGCAGTGACTGGCGAGAAACACTTTCATGGGAAGGGGTTGCCAAGCTTCCAAAAATTACGAATCTCCAGAAATCTCAGCAAATATTTTTTCACCCAAACTGGATGATACTTTCAGGTAATGATCAGTACACTAAGGCGACTTGGTTCCCCAAATTTCGTTCTTCTATGTTGAAGCGTTCATTTCCAGTAACAGTTTGAATTTTTAGGTTTCACTCTGTTCTCTCCTATATTGATAGATGTATTTGGAACTCTAAATCCAACACGGTTTGTGATAGCTTCTTGAAACTTGACACAACAAAGTAGTTTCACGTTCTATCTCTACGTTTTGTTTCCTCTTGATGTAGCCCTAAGCAGTGACTGGCGAGAAACACTTTCATGGGAAGGGGTTGCCAAGCTTCCAAAAATTACGAATCTCCAGAAATCTCAGCAAATATTTTTTCACCCAAACTGGATGATACTTTCAGGTAATGATCAGTACACTAAGGCCAAGTGGTTCCCCAAATTTCGTTCTTCTATGTTGAAGCTTTCATTTCCAGTAACAGTTTGAATTTTTAGGTTTCACTCTGTTTTCTCCTATATTGATAGATGTATTTGGAACTCTAAATCCAACACGGTTTGTGCTAGCTTCTTGAAACTTGACACAACAAAGTAGTTTCACGTTCTATCTCTATGTTTTGTTTCCTCTTGATGTAGCCCTAAGCAGTGACTGGCGAGAAACACTTTCATGGAAAGGGGTTGCCAAGCTTCCAAAAATTACGAATCTCCAGAAATCTCAGCAAATATTTTTTCACCCAAACTGGATGATACTTTCAGGTAATGATCAGTACACTAAGGCGACTTGGTTCCCCAAATTTCGTTCTTCTATGTTGAAGCGTTCATTTCCAGTAACAGTTTGAATTTTTAGGTTTCACTCTGTTTTCTCCTATATTGATAGATGTATTTGGAACTCTAAATCCAACACGGTTTGTTCTAGCTTCTTGAAACTTGACACAACAAAGTAGTTTCACGTTCTATCTCTAGGTTTTGTTTCCTCTTGATGTAGCCCTAAGCATTGACTGGCGAGAAACACTTTCATGGGAAGGGGTTGCCAAGCTTCCAAAAATTACGAATCTCCAGAAATCTCAGCAAATATTTTTTCACCCAAACTGGATGATACTTTCAGGTAATGATCAGTACACTAAGGCGACTTGGTTCCCCAAATTTCGTTCTTCTATGTTGAAGCGTTCATTTCCAGTAACAGTTTGAATTTTTAGGTTTCACTCTGTTTTCTCCTATATTGATAGATGTATTTGGAACTCTAAATCCAACACGGTTTGTGCTAGCTTCTTGAAACTTGACACAACAAAGTAATTTCACATTCTATCTCTACGTTTTGTTTCCTCTTGATGTAGCCCTAAGCAGTGACTGGCGAGAAACACTTTCATGGGAAGGGGTTGCCAAGCTTCCAAAAATTACGAATCTCCAGAAATCTCAGCAAATATTTTTTCACCCAAACTGGATGATACTTTCAGGTAATGATCAGTACACTAAGGAGACTTGGTTCCCCAAATTTCGTTCTTCTATGTTGAAGCGTTCATTTCCAGTAACAGTTTGAATTTTTAGGTTTCACTCTGTTTTCTCCTATATTGATAGATGTATTTGGAACTCTAAATCCAACACGGTTTCTGCTAGCTTTTTGAAACTTGACACAAGAAAGTAGTTTCACGTTCTATCTCTACGCTTTGTTTCCTCTTGATGTAGCCCTAAGCAGTGACTGGCGAGAAACACTTTCATGGAACGGGGTTGCCAAGCTTCCAAAAATTACGAATCTCCAGAAATCTCAGCAAATATTTTTTCACCCAAACTGGATGATACTTTCAGGTAATGATCAGTACACTAAGGCGACTTGGTTCCCCAAATTTCGTTCTTCTATGTTGAAGCGTTCATTTCCAGTAACAGTTTGAATTTTTAGGTTTCTCTCTGTTTTCTCCTATATTGATAGATGTATTTGGAACTCTAAATCCAACACGGTTTGTGCTAGCTTTTTGAAACTTGACACAACAAAGTAGTTTCACGTTCTATCTCTACGTATTGTTTCCTCTTGATGTAGCCCTAAGCAGTGACTGGCAAGAAACTCTTTCATGGGAAGGGGTTGCCAAGCTTCCAAAAATTACGAATCTCCAGAAATCTCAGCAAATATTTTTTCACCCAAACTGGATGATACTTTCAGGTAATGATCAGTACACTAAGGCGACTTGGTTCCCCAAATTTCTTTCTTCTATGTTGAAGCGTTCATTTCCAGTAACAGTTTGAATTTTTAGGTTTCACTCTGTTTTCTCCTATATTGATAGATGTATTTGGAACTCTAAATCCAACACGGTTTGTGCTAGCTTCTTGAAACTTGACACAACAATTAGTTTCACATTCTATCTCTACGTTTTCTTTCCTCTTGATGTAGCCCTAAGCAGTGACTGGCGAGAAACACTCTCATGGAACGGGGTTGCCAAGCTTCCAAAAATTATGAATCTCCAGAAATCTCAGCAAATATTTTTTCACCCAAACTGGATGATACTTTCAGGTAATGATCAGTACACTAAGGCGACTTGGTTCCCCAAATTTCGTTCTTCTATGTTGAAGCGTTCATTTCCAGTAACAGTTTGAATTTTTAGGTTTCACTCTGTTTTCTCCTATATTGATAGATGTATTTGGAACTCTAAATCCAACACGGTTTGTGCTAGCTTCTTGAAACGTGACACAACAAAGTAATTTCACATTCTATCTCTACGTTTTGTTTCCTCTTGATGTAGCCCTAAGCAGTGACTGGCGAGAAACACTTTCATGGAACGGGGTTGCCAAGCTTCCAAAAATTACGAATCTCCAGAAATCTCAGCAAATATTTTTTCACCCAAACTGGATGATACTTTCAGGTAATGATCAGTACACTAAGGCGACTTGGTTCCCCAAATTTCGTTCTTCTATGTTGAAGCGTTCATTTCCAGTAACAGTTTGAATTTTTAGGTTTCTCTCTGTTTTCTCCTATATTGATAGATGTATTTGGAACTCTAAATCCAACACGGTTTGTGCTAGCTTCTTGAAACTTGACACAACAAAGTAGTTTCACGTTCTATCTCTACGTATTGTTTCCTCTTGATGTAGCCCTAAGCAGTGACTGGCGAGAAACTCTTTCATGGGAAGGGGTTGCCAAGCTTCCAAAAATTACGAATCTCCAGAAATCTCAGCAAATATTTTTTCACCCAAACTGGATGATTCTTTCAGGTAATGATCAGTACACTAAGGCGACTTGCTTCCCCAAATTTCTTTCTTCTATGTTGAAGCGTTCATTTCCAGTAACAGTTTGAATTTTTCGGTTTCACTCTGTTTTCTCCTATATTGATAGATGTATTTGGAACTCTAAATCCAACACGGTTTGTGCTAGCTTCTTGAAACTTGACACAACAAAGTAGTTTCACATTCTATCTCTACGTTTTCTTTCCTCTTGATGTAGCCCTAAGCAGTGACTTGCGAGAAACACTTTCATGGAACGGGGTTGCCAAGCTTCCAAAAATTACGAATCTCCAGAAATCTCAGCAAATATTTTTTCACCCAAACTGGATGATACTTTCAGGTAATGATCAGTACACTAAGGCGACTTGGTTCCCCAAATTTCGTTCTTCTATGTTGAAGCGTTCATTTCCAGTAACAGTTTGAATTTTTAGGTTTCACTCTGTTTTCTCCTATATTGATAGATGTATTTGGAACTCTAAATCCAACACGGTTTGTGCTAGCTTCTTGAAACTTGACACAACAAAGTAATTTCACATTCTATCTCTACGTTTTGTTTCCTCTTGATGTAGCCCTAAGCAGTGACTGGCGAGAAACACTTTCATGGGAAGGGGTTGCCAAGCTTCCAAAAATTACGAATCTCCAGAAATCTCAGCAAATATTTTTTCACCCAAACTGGATGATACTTTCAGGTAATGATCAGTACACTAAGGAGACTTGGTTCCCTAAATTTCGTTCTTCTATGTTGAAGCGTTCATTTCCAGTAACAGTTTGAATTTTTAGGTTTCACTCTGTTTTCTCCTATATTGATAGATGTATTTGGAACTCTAAATCCAACACGGTTTGTGCTAGCTTCTTGAAACTTGACACAACAAAGTAGTTTCACATTCTATCTCTACGTTTTGTTTCCTCTTGATGTAGCCCTAAGCAGTGACTGGCGAGAAACACTTTCATGGAACGGGGTTGCCAAGCTTCCAAAAATTACGAATCTCCAGAAATCTCAGCAAATATTTTTTCACCCAAACTGGATGATACTTTCAGGTAATGATCAGTACTCTAAGGCGACTTGGTTCCCCAAATTTCGTTCTTCTATGTTGAAGCGTTCATTTCCAGTAACAGTTTGAATTTTTAGGTTTCACTCTATTTTCTCCTATATTGATAGATGTATTTGGAACTCTAAATCCAACACGGTTTGTGCTGGCTTCTTGAAACTTGACACAACAAAGTAGTTTCACGTTCTATCTCTATGTATTGTTTCCTCTTGATGTAGCCCTAAGCAGTGACTGGCGAGAAACACTTTCATGGGAAGGGGTTGCCAAGCTTCCAAAAATTACGAATCTCCAGAAATCTCAGCAAATATTTTTTCACCCAAACTGGATGATACTTTCAGGTAATGATCAGTACACTAAGGCGACTTGGTTCCCCAAATTTCGTTCTTCTATGTTGAAGCGTTCATTTCCAGTAACAGTTTGAATTTTTAGGTTTCACTCTGTTCTCTCCTATATTGATAGATGTATTTGGAACTCTAAATCCAACACGGTTTGTGATAGCTTCTTGAAACTTGACACAACAAAGTAGTTTCACGTTCTATCTCTACGTATTGTTTCCTCTTGATGTAGCCCTAAGCAGTGACTGGCAAGAAACACTTTCATGGGAAGGGGTTGCCAAGCTTCCAAAAATTACGAATCTCCAGAAATCTCAGCAAATATTTTTTCACCCAAACTGGATGATACTTTCAGGTAATGATCAGTACACTTAAGGCGACTTGGTTCCCCAAATTTCGTTCTTCTATGTTGAAGCGTTCATTTCCAGTAACAGTTTGAATTTTTAGGTTTCTCCCTGTTTTCTCCTATATTGATAGATGTATTTGGAACTCTAAATCCAACACGGTTTGTGCTAGCTTCTTGAAACTTGACACAACAAAGTAGTTTCACGTTCTATCTCTACGTATTGTTTCCTCTTGATGTAGCCCTAAGCAGTGACTGGCAAGAAACTCTTTCATGGGAAGGGGTTGCCAAGCTTCCAAAAATTACGAATCTCCAGAAATCTCAGCAAATATTTTTTCACCCAAACTGGATGATACTTTCAGGTAATGATCAGTACACTAAGGCGACTTGGTTCCCCAAATTTCGTTCTTCTATGTTGAAGCGTTCATTTCCAGTAACAGTTTGAATTTTTAGGTTTCACTCTGTTTTCTCCTATATTGATAGATGTATTTGGAACTCTAAATCCAACACGGTTTGTGCTAGCTTCTTGAAACGTGACACAACAAAGTAATTTCACATTCTATCTCTACGTTTTGTTTCCTCTTGATGTAGCCCTAAGCAGTGACTGGCGAGAAACACTTTCATGGGAAGGGGTTGCCAAGCTTCCAAAAATTACGAATCTCCAGAAATCTCAGCAAATATTTTTTCACCCAAACTGGATGATACTTTCAGGTAATGATCAGTACACTAAGGAGACTTGGTTCCCCAAATTTCGTTCTTCTATGTTGAAGCGTTCATTTCCAGTAACAGTTTGAATTTTTAGGTTTCACTCTGTTTTCTCCTATATTGATAGATGTATTTAGAACTCTAAATCCAACACGGTTTGTGCTAGCTTCTTGAAACTTGAAACAACAAAGTAGTTTCACATTCTATCTCTACGTTTTGTTTCCTCTTGATGTAGCCCTAAGCAGTGACTGGCGAGAAACACTTTCATGGAACGGGGTTGCCAAGCTTCCAAAAATTACGAATCTCCAGAAATCTCAGCAAATATTTTTTCACCAAAACTGGATGATACTTTCAGGTAATGATCAGTACACTAAGGCGACTTGGTTCCCCAAATTTCGTTCTTCTATGTTGAAGCGTTCATTTCCAGTAACAGTTTGAATTTTTAGGTTTCTCTCTGTTTTCTCCTATATTGATAGATGTATTTGGAACTCTAAATCCAACACGGTTTGTGCTAGCTTCTTGAAACTTGACACAACAAAGTAGTTTCACGTTCTATCTCTACGTATTGTTTCCTCTTGATGTAGCCCTAAGCAGTGACTTGCGAGAAACACTTTCATGGAACGGGGTTGCCAAGCTTCCAAAAATTACGAATCTCCAGAAATCTCAGCAAATATTTTTTCACCCAAACTGGATGATACTTTCAGGTAATGATCAGTACACTAAGGCGACTTGGTTCCCCAAATTTCGTTCTTCTATGTTGAAGCGTTCATTTCCAGTAACAGTTTGAATTTTTAGGTTTCACTCTGTTTTCTCCTATATTGATAGATGTATTTGGAACTCTAAATCCAACACGGTTTGTGCTAGCTTCTTGAAACTTGACACAACAAAGTAGATTCACATTCTATCTCTAAGTTTTGTTTCCTCTTGATGTAGCCCTAAGCAGTGACTGGCGAGAAACACTTTCATGGAACGGGGTTGCCAAGCTTCCAAAAATTACGAATCTCCAGAAATCTCAGCAAATATTTTTTCACCCAAACTGGATGATACTTTCAGGCAATGATCAGTACACTAAGGCGACTTGGTTCCCCAAATTTCGTTCTTCTATGTTGAAGCGTTCATTTCCAGTAACAGTTTGAATTTTTAGGTTTCTCCCTGTTTTCTCCTATATTGATAGATGTATTTGGAACTCTAAATCCAACACGGTTTGTGCTAGCTTCTTGAAACTTGACACAACAAAGTAGTTTCACGTTCTATCTCTATGTTTTGTTTCCTCTTGATGTAGCCCTAAGCAGTGACTGGCGAGAAACACTTTCATGGAAAGGGGTTGCCAAGCTTCCAAAAATTACGAATCTCCAGAAATCTCAGCAAATATTTTTTCACCAAACTGGATGATACTTTCAGGTAATGATCAGTACACTAAGGCGACTTGGTTCCCCAAATTTCGTTCTTCTATGTTGAAGCGTTCATTTCCAGTAACAGTTTGAATTTTTAGGTTTCACTCTGTTTTCTCCTATATTGATAGATGTATTTGGAACTCTAAATCCAACACGGTTTGTTCTAGCTTCTTGAAACTTGACACAACAAAGTAGTTTCACGTTCTATCTCTAGGTTTTGTTTCCTCTTGATGTAGCCCTAAGCAGTGACTGGCGAGAAACACTTTCATGGGAAGGGGTTGCCAAGCTTCCAAAAATTACGAATCTCCAGAAATCTCAGCAAATATTTTTTCACCCAAACTGGATGATACTTTCAGGTAATGATCAGTACACTAAGGCGACTTGGTTCCCCAAATTTCGTTCTTCTATGTTGAAGCGTTCATTTCCAGTAACAGTTTGAATTTTTAGGTTTCACTCTGTTTTCTCCTATATTGATAGATGTATTTGGAACTCTAAATCCAACACGGTTTGTGCTAGCTTCTTGAAACTTGACACAACAAAGTAATTTCACATTCTATCTCTACGTTTTGTTTCCTCTTGATGTAGCCCTAAGCAGTGACTGGCGAGAAACACTTTCATGGGAAGGGGTTGCCAAGCTTCCAAAAATTACGAATCTCCAGAAATCTCAGCAAATATTTTTTCACCCAAACTGGATGATACTTTCAGGTAATGATCAGTACACTAAGGCGACGTGGTTCCCCAAATTTCGTTCTTCTATGTTGAAGCGTTCATTTCCAGTAACAGTTTGAATTTTTAGGTTTCACTCTGTTTTCTCCTATATTGATAGATGTATTTGGAACTCTAAATCCAACACGGTTTGTGCTAGCTTCTTGAAACTTGACACAAGAAAGTAGTTTCACGTTCTCTCTCTACGTTTTGTTTCCTCTTGATGTAGCCCTAAGCAGTGACTGGCGAGAAACACTTTCATGGGAAGGGGTTGCCAAGCTTCCAAAAATTACGAATCTCCAGAAATCTCAGCAAATATTTTTTCACCCAAACTGGATGATACTTTCAGGTAATGATCAGTACACTAAGGCGACTTGGTTCCCCAAATTTCGTTCTTCTATGTTGAAGCGTTCATTTCCAGTAACAGTTTGAATTTTTAGGTTTCACTCTGTTTTCTCCTATATTGATAGATGTATTTGGAACTCTAAATCCAACACGGTTTGTGCTAGCTTCTTGAAACGTGACACAACAAAGTAATTTCACATTCTATCTCTACGTTTTGTTTGCTCTTGATGTAGCCCTAAGCAGTGACTGGCGAGAAACACTTTCATGGGAAGGGGTTGCCAAGCTTCCAAAAATTACGAATCTCCAGAAATCTCAGCAAATATTTTTTCACCCAAACTGGATGATACTTTCAGGTAATGATCAGTACACTAAGGCGACTTGGTTCCCCAAATTTCGTTCTTCTATGTTGAAGCGTTCATTTCCAGTAACAGTTTGAATTTTTAGGTTTCACTCTGTTTTCTCCTATATTGATAGATGTATTTGGAACTCTAAATCCAACACGGTTTGTGCTAGCTTCTTGAAACTTGACACAACAAAGTAATTTCACATTCTATCTCTATGTTTTGTTTCCTCTTGATGTAGCCCTAAGCAGTGACTGGCGAGAAACACTTTCATGGGAAGGGGTTGCCAAGCTTCCAAAAATTACGAATCTCCAGAAATCTCAGCAAATATTTTTTCACCCAAACTGGATGATACTTTCAGGTAATGATCAGTACACTAAGGCGACATGGTTCCCCAAATTTCGTTCTTCTATGTTGAAGCGTTCATTTCCAGTAACAGTTTGAATTTTTAGGTTTCACTCTGTTCTCTCCTATATTGATAGATGTATTTGGAACTCTAAATCCAACACGGTTTGTGATAGCTTCTTGAAACTTGACACAACAAAGTAGTTTCACGTTCTATCTCTACGTATTGTTTCCTCTTGATGTAGCCCTAAGCAGTGACTGGCAAGAAACACTTTCATGGGAAGGGGTTGCCAAGCTTCCAAAAATTACGAATCTCCAGAAATCTCAGCAAATATTTTTTCACCCAAACTGGATTATACTTTCAGGTAATGATCAGTACACTTAAGGCGACTTGGTTCCCCAAATTTCGTTCTTCTATGTTGAAGCGTTCATTTCCAGTAACAGTTTGAATTTTTAGGTTTCACTCTGTTTTCTCCTATATTGATAGATGTATTTGGAACTCTAAATCCAACACGGTTTGTGCTAGCTTCTTGAAACTTGACACAACAAAGTAGTTTCACGTTCTATCTCTACGTTTTGTTTCCTCTTGATGTAGCCCTAAGCAGTGACTGGCGAGAAACACTTTCATGGGAAGGGGTTGCCAAGCTTCCAAAAATTACGAATCTCCAGAAATCTCAGCAAATATTTTTTCACCCAAACTGGATGATACTTTCAGGTAATGATCAGTACACTAAGGAGACTTGGTTCCCCAAATTTCGTTCTTCTATGTTGAAGCGTTCATTTCCAGTAACAGTTTGAATTTTTAGGTTTCACTCTCTTTTCTCCTATATTGATAGATGTATTTGGAACTCTAAATCCAACACGGTTTGTGCTAGCTTCTTGAAACTTGACACAACAAAGTAATTTCACATTCTATCTCTATGTTTTGTTTCCTCTTGATGTAGCCCTAAGCAGTGACTGGCGAGAAACACTTTCATGGAAAGGGGTTGCCAAGCTTCCAAAAATTACGAATCTCCAGAAATCTCAGCAAATATTTTTTCACCCAAACTGGATGATACTTTCAGGTAATGATCAGTACACTAAGGCGACTTGGTTCCCCAAATTTCGTTCTTCTATGTTGAAGCGTTCATTTCCAGTAACAGTTTGAATTTTTAGGTTTCACTCTGTTTTCTCCTATATTGATAGATGTATTTGGAACTCTAAATCCAACACGGTTTGTTCTAGCTTCTTGAAACTTGACACAACAAAGTAGTTTCACGTTCTATCTCTAGGTTTTGTTTCCTCTTGATGTAGCCCTAAGCAGTGACTGGCGAGAAACACTTTCATGGGAAGGGGTTGCCAAGCTTCCAAAAATTACGAATCTCCAGAAATCTCAGCAAATATTTTTTCACCCAAACTGGATGATACTTTCAGGTAATGATCAGTACACTAAGGCGACTTGGTTCCCCAAATTTCGTTCTTCTATGTTGAAGCGTTCATTTCCAGTAACAGTTTGAATTTTTAGGTTTCACTCTGTTTTCTCCTATATTGATAGATGTATTTGGAACTCTAAATCCAACACGGTTTGTGCTAGCTTCTTGAAACTTGACACAACAAAGTAATTTCACATTCTATCTCTACGTTTTGTTTCCTCTTGATGTAGCCCTAAGCAGTGACTGGCGAGAAACACTTTCATGGGAAGGGGTTGCCAAGCTTCCAAAAATTACGAATCTCCAGAAATCTCAGCAAATATTTTTTTCACCCAAACTGGATGATACTCTCAGGTAATGATCAGTACACTAAGGAGACTTGGTTCCCCAAATTTCGTTCTTCTATGTTGAAGCGTTCATTTCCAGTAACAGTTTGAATTTTTAGGTTTCACTCTGTTTTCTCCTATATTCATAGATGTATTTGGAACTCTAAATCCAACACGGTTTGTGCAAGCTTCTTGAAACTTGACACAACAAAGTAGTTTCATATTCTATCTCTAAGTTTTGTTTCCTCTTGATGTATCCCTAAACAGTGACGGGCGAGAAACACTTTCATGGGAAGGGGTTGCCAAGCTTCCAAAAATTACGCATCTCCAGAAATCTCAGCAAATATTTTTTCACCCAAACTGGATGATACTTTCAGGTAATGATCAGTACACTAAGGAGACTTGGTTCCCCAAATTTCGTTCTTCTATGTTGAAGCGTTCATTTCCAGTAACAGTTTGAATTTTTAGGTTTCACTCTGTTTTCTCCTATATTGATAGATGTATTTGGAACTCTAAATCCAACACGGTTTGTGCTAGCTTCTTGAAACTTGACACAACAAAGTAATTTCACATTCTATCTCTACGTTTTGTTTCCTCTTGATGTAGCCCTAAGCAGTGACTGGCGAGAAACACTTTCATTGGAAGGGGTTGCCAAGCTTCCAAAAATTACGAATCTCCAGAAATCTCAGCAAATATTTTTTCACCCAAACTGGATGATACTTTCAGGTAATGATCAGTACACTAAGGCGACATGGTTCCCCAAATTTCGTTCTTCTATGTTGAAGCGTTCATTTCCAGTAACAGTTTGAATTTTTAGGTTTCACTCTGTTCTCTCCTATATTGATAGATGTATTTGGAACTCTAAATCCAACACGGTTTGTGATAGCTTCTTGAAACTTGACACAACAAAGTAGTTTCACGTTCTATCTCTACGTATTGTTTCCTCTTGATGTAGCCCTAAGCAGTGACTGGCAAGAAACACTTTCATGGGAAGGGGTTGCCAAGCTTCCAAAAATTACGAATCTCCAGAAATCTCAGCAAATATTTTTTCACCCAAACTGGATGATACTTTCAGGTAATGATCAGTACACTTAAGGCGACTTGGTTCCCCAAATTTCGTTCTTCTATGTTGAAGCGTTCATTTCCAGTAACAGTTTGAATTTTTAGGTTTCACTCTGTTTTCTCCTATATTGATAGATGTATTTGGAACTCTAAATCCAACACGGTTTGTGCTAGCTTCTTGAAACTTGACACAACAAAGTAGTTTCACGTTCTATCTCTACGTTTTGTTTCCTCTTGATGTAGCCCTAAGCAGTGACTGGCGAGAAACACTTTCATGGGAAGGGGTTGCCAAGCTTCCAAAAATTACGAATCTCCAGAAATCTCAGCAAATATTTTTTCACCCAAACTGGATGATACTTTCAGGTAATGATCAGTACACTAAGGCCAAGTGGTTCCCCAAATTTCGTTCTTCTATGTTGAAGCTTTCATTTCCAGTAACAGTTTGAATTTTTAGGTTTCACTCTGTTTTCTCCTATATTGATAGATGTATTTGGAACTCTAAATCCAACACGGTTTGTGCTAGCTTCTTGAAACTTGACACAACAAAGTAGTTTCACGTTCTATCTCTAGGTTTTGTTTCCTCTTGATGTAGCCCTAAGCAGTGACTGGCGAGAAACACTTTCATGGGAAGGGGTTGCCAAGCTTCCAAAAATTACGAATCTCCAGAAATCTCAGCAAATATTTTTTCACCCAAACTGGATGATACTTTCAGGTAATGATCAGTACACTAAGGCGACTTGGTTCCCCAAATTTCGTTCTTCTATGTTGAAGCGTTCATTTCCAGTAACAGTTTGAATTTTTAGGTTTCACTCTGTTTTCTCCTATATTGATAGATGTATTTGGAACTCTAAATCCAACACGGTTTGTGCTAGCTTCTTGAAACTTGACACAACAAAGTAATTTCACATTCTATCTCTACGTTTTGTTTCCTCTTGATGTAGCCCTAAGCAGTGACTGGCGAGAAACACTTTCATGGGAAGGGGTTGCCAAGCTTCCAAAAATTACGAATCTCCAGAAATCTCAGCAAATATTTTTTCACCCAAACTGGATGATACTTTCAGGTAATGATCAGTACACTAAGGAGACTTGGTTCCCCAAATTTCGTTCTTCTATGTTGCAGCGTTCATTTCCAGTAACAGTTTGTATTTTTAGGTTTCACTCTGTTTTCTCCTATATTAATAGATGTATTTGGAACTCTAAATCCAACACGGTTTGTGCTAGCTTTTTGAAACTTGACACAACAATGTAGTTTCACGTTCTATCTCTACGCTTTGTTTCCTCTTGATGTAGCCCTAAGCAGTGAGTGGCGAGAAACACTTTCTTGGAACGGGGTTGCCTAGCTTCCAAAAATTACGAATCTCCAGAAATCTCAGCAAATATTTTTTCACCCAAACTGGATGATACTTTCAGGTAATGATCAGTACACTAAGGCGACTTGGTTCCCCAAATTTCGTTCTTCTATGTTGAAGCGTTCATTTCCAGTAACAGTTTGAATTTTTAGGTTTCACTCTGTTCTCTCCTATATTGATAGATGTATTTGGAACTCTAAATCCAACACGGTTTGTGCTAGCTTCTTGAAACTTGACACAACAAAGTAGTTTCACGTTCTATCTCTACGTATTGTTTCCTCTTGATGTAGCCCTAAGCAGTGACTGGCAAGAAACTCTTTCATGGGAAGGGGTTGCCAAGCTTCCAAAAATTACGAATCTCCAGAAATCTCAGCAAATATTTTTTCACCCAAACTGGATGATACTTTCAGGTAATGATCAGTACACTAAGGCGACTTGGTTCCCCAAATTTCTTTCTTCTATGTTGAAGCGTTCATTTCCAGTAACAGTTTGAATTTTTAGGTTTCACTCTGTTTTCTCCTATATTGATAGATGTATTTGGAACTCTAAATCCAACACGGTTTGTGCTAGCTTCTTGAAACTTGACACAACAATTAGTTTCACATTCTATCTCTACGTTTTCTTTCCTCTTGATGTAGCACTAAGCAGTGACTGGCGAGAAACACTTTCATGGAACGGGGTTGCCAAGCTTCCAAAAATTATGAATCTCCAGAAATCTCAGCAAATATTTTTTCACCCAAACTGGATGATACTTTCAGGTAATGATCAGTACACTAAGGCGACTTGGTTCCCCAAATTCCGTTCTTCTATGTTGAAGCGTTCATTTCCAGTAACAGTTTGAATTTTTAGGTTTCACTCTGTTTTCTCCTATATTGATAGATGTATTTGGAACTCTGAATCCAACACGGTTTGTGCTAGCTTCTTGAAACTTGACACAACAAAGTAATTTCACATTCTATCTCTATGTTTTGTTTCCTCTTGATGTAGCCCTAAGCAGTGACTGGCGAGAAACACTTTCATGGGAAGGGGTTGCCAAGCTTCCAAAAATTACGAATCTCCAGAAATCTCAGCAAATATTTTTTCACCCAAACTTGATGATACTTTCAGGTAATGATCAGTACACTAAGGAGACTTGGTTCCCCAAATTTCGTTCTTCTATGGTGAAGCGTTCATTTCCAGTAACAGTTTGAATTTTTAGGTTTCACTCTGTTTTCTCCTATATTGATAGATGTATTTGGAACTCTAAATCCAACACGGTTTGTGCTAGCTTCTTGAAACTTGAAACAACAAAGTAGTTTCACATTCTATCTCTACGTTTTGTTTCCTCTTGATGTAGCCCTAAGCAGTGACTGGCGAGAAACACTTTCATGGAACGGGGTTGCCAAGCTTCCAAAAATTACGAATCTCCAGAAATCTCAGCAAATATTTTTTCACCCAAACTGGATGATACTTTCAGGTAATGATCAGTACACTAAGGCGACTTGGTTCCCCAAATTTCGTTCTTCTATGTTGAAGCGTTCATTTCCAGTAACAGTTTGAATTTTTAGGTTTCACTCTGTTCTCTCCTATATTGATAGATGTATTTGGAACTCTAAATCCAACACGGTTTGTGCTAGCTTCTTGAAACTTGACACAACAAAGTAGTTTCACGTTCTATCTCTACGTATTGATTCCTCTTAATGTAGCCCTAAGCAGTGACTGGCAAGAAACACTTTCATGGGAAGGGGTTGCCAAGCTTCCAAAAATTACGAATCTCCAGAAATCTCAGCAAATATTTTTTTACCCAAACTGGATGATACTTTCAGGTAATGATCAGTACACTAAGGCGACTTGGTTCCCCAAATTTCGTTCTTCTATGTTGAAGCGTTCATTTCCAGTAACAGTTTGAATGTTTAGGTTTCAGTCTGTTTTCTCCTATATTGATAGATGTATTTTGATCTCTAAATCCAACACGGTTTGTGCTAGCTTCTTGAAACTTGACACAACAAAGTAATTTCACATTCTATCTCTATGTTTTGTTTCCTCTTGATGTAGCCCTAAGCAGTGACTGGCGAGAAACACTTTCATGGGAAGGGGTTGCCAAGCTTCCAAAAATTACGAATCTCCAGAAATCTCAGCAAATATTTTTTCACCCAAACTGGATGATACTTTCAGGTAATGATCAGTACACTAAGGCGACTTGGTTCCCCAAATTTCGTTCTTCTATGTTGAAGCATTCATTTCCAGTAACAGTTTGAATTTTTAGGTTTCACTCTGTTTTCTCCGATATTGATAGTGTATTTGGAACTCTAAATCCAACACGGTTTGTGCTAGCTTCTTGAAACTTGACACAACAAAGTAGTTTCACGTTCTATCTCTACGTTTTGTTTCCTCTTGATGTAGCCCTAAGCAGTGACTGGCGAGAAACACTTTCATGGGAAGGGGTTGCCAAGCTTCCAAAAATTACGAATCTCCAGAAATCTCAGCAAATATTTTTTCACCCAAACTGGATGATACTTTCAGGTAATGATCAGTACACTAAGGCGACTTGGTTCCCCAAATTTCGTTCTTCTATGTTGAGGCGTTCATTTCCACTAACAGTTTCAATTTTTAGGTTTCACTCTGTTTTCTCCTATATTGATAGATGTATTTGGAACTCTAAATCCAACACGGTTTGTGCTAGCTTCTTGAAACTTGACACAACAAAGTGGTTTCACATTCTCTCTCTACGTTTTGTTTCCTCTTGATGTAGCCCTAAGCAGTGACTGGCGAGAAACACTTTCATGGGAAGGGGTTGCCAAGCTTCCAAAAATTACGAATCTCCAGAAATCTCAGCAAATATTTTTTCACCCAAACTGGATGATACTTTCAGGTAATGATCAGTACACTTAAGGCGACTTGGTTCCCCAAATTTCGTTCTTCTATGTTGAAGCGTTCATTTCCAGTAACAGTTTGAATTTTTAGGTTTCACTCTGTTCTCTCCTATATTGATAGATGTATTTGGAACTCTAAATCCAACACGGTTTGTGCTAGCTTCTTGAAACTTGACACAACAAAGTAGTTTCACGTTCTATCTCTACGTATTGTTTCCTCTTAATGTAGCCCTAAGCAGTGACTGGCAAGAAACACTTTCATGGGAAGGGGTTGCCAAGCTTCCAAAAATTACGAATCTCCAGAAATCTCAGCAAATATTTTTTTACCCAAACTGGATGATACTTTCAGGTAATGATCAGTACACTAAGGCGACTTGGTTCCCCAAATTTCGTTCTTCTATGTTGAAGCGTTCATTTCCAGTAACAGTTTGAATGTTTAGGTTTCAGTCTGTTTTCTCCTATATTGATAGATGTATTTTGATCTCTAAATCCAACACGGTTTGTGCTAGCTTCTTGAAACTTGACACAACAAAGTAATTTCACATTCTATCTCTATGTTTTGTTTCCTCTTGATGTAGCCCTAAGCAGTGACTGGCGAGAAACACTTTCATGGGAAGGGGTTGCCAAGCTTCCAAAAATTACGAATCTCCAGAAATCTCAGCAAATATTTTTTCACCCAAACTGGATGATACTTTCAGGTAATGATCAGTACACTAAGGCGACTTGGTTCCCCAAATTTCGTTCTTCTATGTTGAAGCGTTCATTTCCAGTAACAGTTTGAATTTTTAGGTTTCACTGTGTTTTCTCCTATATTCATAGATGTATTTGGAATTCTAAATCCAACACGGTTTGTGCTAGCTTCTTGAAACTTGACACAACAAAGTAGTTTCACGTTCTCTCTCTACGTTTTGTTTCCTCTTGATGTAGCCCTAAGCAGTGACTGGCGAGAAACACTTTCATGGGAAGGGGTTGCCAAGCTTCCAAAAATTACGAATCTCCAGAAATCTCAGAGAATATTTTTTCACCCAAACTGGATGATACTTTCAGGTAATGATCAGTACACTAAGGCGACTTGGTTCCCCAAATTTCGTTCTTCTATGTTGCAGCGTTCATTTCCAGTAACAGTTTGTATTTTTAGGTTTCACTCTGTTTTCTCCTATATTAATAGATGTATTTGGAACTCTAAATCCAACACGGTTTGTGCTAGCTTTTTGAAACTTGACACAACAATGTAGTTTCACGTTCTATCTCTACGCTTTGTTTCCTCTTGATGTAGCCCTAAGCAGTGAGTGGCGAGAAACACTTTCTTGGAACGGGGTTGCCTAGCTTCCAAAAATTACGAATCTCCAGAAATCTCAGCAAATATTTTTTCACCCAAACTGGATGATACTTTCAGGTAATGATCAGTACAATAAGGCGACTTGGTTCCCCAAATTTCGTTCTTCTATGTTGAAGCGTTCATTTCCAGTAACAGTTTGAATTTTTAGGTTTCACTCTGTTCTCTCCTATATTGATAGATGTATTTGGAACTCTAAATCCAACACGGTTTGTGCTAGCTTCTTGAAACTTGACACAACAAAGTAGTTTCACGTTCTATCTCTACGTATTGTTTCCTCTTGATGTAGCCCTAAGCAGTGACTGGCAAGAAACTCTTTCATGGGAAGGGGTTGCCAAGCTTCCAAAAATTACGAATCTCCAGAAATCTCAGCAAATATTTTTTCACCCAAACTGGATGATTCTTTCAGGTAATGATCAGTACACTAAGGCGACTTGGTTCCCCAAATTTCTTTCTTCTATGTTGAAGCGTTCATTTCCAGTAACAGTTTGAATTTTTAGGTTTCACTCTGTTTTCTCCTATATTGATAGATGTATTTGGAACTCTAAATCCAACACGGTTTGTGCTAGCTTCTTGAAACTTGACACAACAAAGTAGTTTCACATTCTATCTCTACGTTTTCTTTCCTCTTGATGTAGCCCTAATCAGTGACTGGCGAGAAACACTTTCATGGAACGGGGTTGCCAAGCTTCCAAAAATTACGAATCTCCAGAAATCTCAGCAAATATTTTTTCACCCAAACTGGATGATACTTTCAGGTAATGATCAGTACACTAAGGCGACTTGGTTCCCCAAATTTCGTTCTTCTATGTTGAAGCGTTCATTTCCAGTAACAGTTTGAATTTTTAGGTTTCACTCTGTTTTCTCCTATATTGATAGATGTATTTGGAACTCTAAATCCAACACGGTTTGTGCTAGCTTCTTGAAACTTGACACAACAAAGTAATTTCACATTCTATCTCTACGTTTTGTTTCCTCTTGATGTAGCCCTAAGCAGTGACTGGCGAGAAACACTTTCATTGGAAGGGGTTGCCAAGCTTCCAAAAATTACGAATCTCCAGAAATCTCAGCAAATATTTTTTCACCCAAACTGGATGATACTTTCAGGTAATGATCAGTACACTAAGGCGACGTGGTTCCCCAAGTTTCGTTCTTCTATGTTGAAGCGTTCATTTCCAGTAACAGTTTGAATTTTTAGGTTTCACTCTGTTTTCTCCTATATTCATAGATGTATTTGGAATTCTAAATCCAACACGGTTTGTGCTAGCTTCTTGAAACTTGACACAACAAAGTAGTTTCACGTTCTCTCTCTACGTTTTGTTTCCTCTTGATGTAGCCCTAAGCAGTGACTGGCGAGAAACACTTTCATGGGAAGGGGTTGCCAAGCTTCCAAAAATTACGAATCTCCAGAAATCTCAGAGAATATTTTTTCACCCAAACTGGATGATACTTTCAGGTAATGATCAGTACACTAAGGCGACTTGGTTCCCCAAATTTCGTTCTTCTATGTTGCAGCGTTCATTTCCAGTAACAGTTTGTATTTTTAGGTTTCACTCTGTTTTCTCCTATATTAATAGATGTATTTGGAACTCTAAATCCAACACGGTTTGTGCTAGCTTTTTGAAACTTGACACAACAATGTAGTTTCACGTTCTATCTCTACGCTTTGTTTCCTCTTGATGTAGCCCTAAGCAGTGAGTGGCGAGAAACACTTTCTTGGAACGGGGTTGCCTAGCTTCCAAAAATTACGAATCTCCAGAAATCTCAGCAAATATTTTTTCACCCAAACTGGATGATACTTTCAGGTAATGATCAGTACACTAAGGCGACTTGGTTCCCCAAATTTCGTTCTTCTATGTTGAAGCGTTCATTTCCAGTAACAGTTTGAATTTTTAGGTTTCACTCTGTTCTCTCCTATATTGATAGATGTATTTGGAACTCTAAATCCAACACGGTTTGTGCTAGCTTCTTGAAACGTGACACAACAAAGTAGTTTCACGTTCTATCTCTACGTATTGTTTCCTCTTAATGTAGCCCTAAGCAGTGACTGGCAAGAAACACTTTCATGGGAAGGGGTTGCCAAGCTTCCAAAAATTACGAATCTCCAGAAATCTCAGCAAATATTTTTTTACCCAAACTGGATGATACTTTCAGGTAATGATCAGTACACTAAGGCGACTTGGTTCCCCAAATTTCGTTCTTCTATGTTGAAGCGTTCATTTCCAGTAACAGTTTGAATTTTTAGGTTTCACTCTGTTCTCTCCTATATTGATAGATGTATTTGGAACTCTAAATCCAACACGGTTTGTGCTAGCTTCTTGAAACTTGACACAACAAAGTAGTTTCACATTCTATCTCTACGTATTGTTTCCTCTTAATGTAGCCCTAAGCAGTGACTGGCAAGAAACACTTTCATGGGAAGGGGTTGCCAAGCTTCCAAAAATTACGAATCTCCAGAAATCTCAGCAAATATTTTTTTACCCAAACTGGATGATACTTTCAGGTAATGATCAGTACACTAAGGCGACTTGGTTCCCCAAATTTCGTTCTTCTATGTTGAAGCGTTCATTTCCAGTAACAGTTTGAATGTTTAGGTTTCAGTCTGTTTTCTCCTATATTGATAGATGTATTTTGATCTCTAAATCCAACACGGTTTGTGCTAGCTTCTTGAAACTTGACACAACAAAGTAATTTCACATTCTATCTCTATGTTTTGTTTCCTCTTGATGTAGCCCTAAGCAGTGACTGGCGAGAAACACTTTCATGGGAAGGGGTTGCCAAGCTTCCAAAAATTACGAATCTCCAGAAATCTCAGCAAATATTTTTTCACCCAAACTGGATGATACTTTCAGGTAATGATCAGTACACTAAGGCGACTTGGTTCCCCAAATTTCGTTCTTCTATGTTGAAGCGTTCATTTCCAGTAACAGTTTGAATTTTTAGGTTTCACTCTGTTTTCTCCGATATTGATAGTGTATTTGGAACTCTAAATCCAACACGGTTTGTGCTAGCTTCTTGAAACTTGACACAACAAAGTAGTTTCACGTTCTATCTCTACGTTTTGTTTCCTCTTGATGTAGCCCTAAGCAGTGACTGGCGAGAAACACTTTCATGGGAAGGGGTTGCCAAGCTTCCAAAAATTACGAATCTCCAGAAATCTCAGCAAATATTTTTTCACCCAAACTGGATGATACTTTCAGGTAATGATCAGTACACTAAGGCGACTTGGTTCCCCAAATTTCGTTCTTCTATGTTGAGGCGTTCATTTCCAGTAACAGTTTGAATTTTTAGGTTTCACTCTGTTCTCTCCTATATTGATAGATGTATTTGGAACTCTAAATCCAACACGGTTTGTGCTAGCTTCTTGAAACTTGACACAACAAAGTAGTTTCACATTCTATCTCTACGTTTTGTTTCCTCTTGATGTAGCCCTAAGCAGTGACTGGCGAGAAACACTTTCATGGGAAGGGGTTGCCAAACTTCCAAAAATTACGAATCTCCAGAAATCTCAGCAAATATTTTTTCACCCAAACTGGATGATACTTTCAGGTAATGATCAGTACACTTAAGGCGACTTGGTTCCCCAAATTTCGTTCTTCTATGTTGAAGCGTTCATTTCCAGTAACAGTTTCAATTTTTAGGTTTCACTCTGTTTTCTCCTATATTGATAGATGTATTTGGAACTCTAAATCCTACACGGTTTGTGCTAGCTTCTTGAAACTTGACACAACAAAGTAGTTTCACGTTCTATCTCTACGTTTTGTTTCCTCTTGATTTAGCCCTAAGCAGTGACTGGCGAGAAACACTTTCATGGGAAGGGGTTGCCAAGCTTCCAAAAATTACGAATCTCCAGAAATCTCAGCAAATATTTTTTCACCCAAACTGGATGATACTTTCAGGTAATGATCAGTACACTAAGGCGACTTGGTTCCCCAAATTTCTTTCTTCTATGTTGAAGCGTTCATTTCCAGTAACAGTTTGAATTTTTAGGTTTCACTCTGTTTTCTCCTATATTGATAGATGTATTTGGAACTCTAAATCCAACACGGTTTGTGCTAGCTTCTTGAAACTTGACACAACAATTAGTTTCACATTCTATCTCTACGTATTCTTTCCTCTTGATGTAGCCCTAAGCAGTGACTGGCGAGAAACACTTTCATGGAACGGGGTTGCCAAGCTTCCAAAAATTACGAATCTCCAGAAATCTCAGCAAATATTTTTTCACCCAAACTGGATGATACTTTCAGGTAATGATCAGTACACTAAGGCGACTTGGTTCCCCAAATTTCGTTCTTCTATGTTGAAGCGTTCATTTCCAGTAACAGTTTGAATTTTTAGGTTTCACTCTGTTTTCTCCTATATTGATAGATGTATTTGGAACTCTAAATCCAACACGGTTTGTGCTAGCTTCTTGAAACTTGACACAACAAAGTAGTTTCACGTTCTATCTCTACGTATTGTTTCCTCTTGATGTAGCCCTAAGCAGTGACTGGCAAGAAACACTTTCATGGGAAGGGGTTGCCAAGCTTCCAAAAATTACGAATCTCCAGAAATCTCAGCAAATATTTTTTCACCCAAACTGGATGATACTTTCAGGTAATGATCAGTACACTAAGGCGACTTGGTTCCCCAAATTTTGTTCTTCTATGTTGAAGCGTTCATTTCCAGTAACAGTTTGAATTTTTAGGTTTCACTCTGTTTTCTCCTATATTCATAGATGTATTTGGAACTCTAAATCCAACACGGTTTGTGCAAGCTTCTTGAAACTTGACACAACAAAGTAGTTTCATATTCTATCTCTACGTTTTGTTTCCTCTTGATGTATCCCTAAACAGTGACGGGCGAGAAACACTTTCATGGGAAGGGGTTGCCAAGCTTCCAAAAATTACGCATCTCCAGAAATCTCAGCAAATATTTTTTCACCCAAACTGGATGATACTTTCAGGTAATGATCAGTACACTAAGGAGACTTGGTTCCCCAAATTTCGTTCTTCTATGTTGAAGCGTTCATTTCCAGTAACAGTTTGAATTTTTAGGTTTCACTCTGTTTTCTCCTATATTGATAGATGTATTTGGAACTCTAAATCCAACACGGTTTGTGCTAGCTTCTTGAAACTTGACACAACAAAGTAGTTTCACATTCTATCTCTATGTTTTCTTTCCTCTTGATGTAGCCCTAATCAGTGACTGGCGAGAAACACTTTCATGGAACGGGGTTGCCAAGCTTCCAAAAATTACGAATCTCCAGAAATCTCAGTAAATATTTTTTCACCCAAACTGGATGATACTTTCAGGTAATGATCAGTACACTAAGGCGACTTGGTTCCCCAAATTTCGTTCTTCTATGTTGAAGCGTTCATTTCCAGTAACAGTTTGAATTTTTAGGTTTCACTCTGTTTTCTCCTATATTGATAGATGTATTTGGAACTCTAAATCCAACACGGTTTGTGCTAGCTTCTTGAAACTTGACACAACAAAGTAATTTCACATTCTATCTCTACGTTTTGTTTCCTCTTGATGTAGCCCTAAGCATTGACTGGCGAGAAACACTTTCCTTGGAAGGGGTTGCCAAGCTTCCAAAAATTACGAATCTCCAGAAATCTCAGCAAATATTTTTTCACCCAAACTGGATGATACTTTCAGGTAATGATCAGTACACTAAGGCGACATGGTTCCCCAAATTTCGTTCTTCTATGTTGAAGCGTTCATTTCCAGTAACAGTTTGAATTTTTAGGTTTCACTCTGTTCTCTCCTATATTGATAGATGTATTTGGAACTCTAAATCCAACACGGTTTGTGATAGCTTCTTGAAACTTGACACAACAAAGTAGTTTCACGTTCTATCTCTACGTATTGTTTCCTCTTGATGTAGCCCTAAGCAGTGACTGGCAAGAAACACTTTCATGGGAAGGGGTTGCCAAGCTTCCAAAAATTACGAATCTCCAGAAATCTCAGCAAATATTTTTTCACCCAAACTGGATGATACTTTCAGGTAATGATCAGTACACTTAAGGCGACTTGGTTCCCCAAATTTCGTTCTTCTATGTTGAAGCGTTCATTTCCAGTAACAGTTTGAATTTTTAGGTTTCACTCTGTTTTCTCCTATATTGATAGATGTATTTGGAACTCTAAATCCAACACGGTTTGTGCTAGCTTCTTGAAACTTGACACAACAAAGTAGTTTCACGTTCTATCTCTAGGTTTTGTTTCCTCTTGATGTAGCCCTAAGCAGTGACTGGCGAGAAACACTTTCATGGGAAGGGGTTGCCAAGCTTCCAAAAATTACGAATCTCCAGAAATCTCAGCAAATATTTTTTCACCCAAACTGGATGATACTTTCAGGTAATGATCAGTACACTAAGGCCAAGTGGTTCCCCAAATTTCGTTCTTCTATGTTGAAGCTTTCATTTCCAGTAACAGTTTGAATTTTTAGGTTTCACTCTGTTTACTCCTATATTGATAGATGTGTTTGGAACTCTAAATCCAACACGGTTTGTGCTAGGTTCTTGAAACTTGACACAACAAAGTAGTTTCACGTTCTATCTCTATGTTTTGTTTCCTCTTGATGTAGCCCTAAGCAGTCACTGGCGAGAAACACTTTCATGGAAAGGGGTTGCCAAGCTTCCAAAAATTACGAATCTCCAGAAATCTCAGCAAATATTTTTTCACCCAAACTGGATGATACTTTCAGGTAATGATCAGTACACTAAGGCGACTTGGTTCCCCAAATTTCGTTCTTCTATGTTGAAGCGTTCATTTCCAGTAACAGTTTGAATTTTTAGGTTTCACTCTGTTTTCTCCTATATTGATAGATGTATTTGGAACTCTAAATCCAACACGGTTTGTTCTAGCTTCTTGAAACTTGACACAACAAAGTAGTTTCACGTTCTATCTCTAGGTTTTGTTTCCTCTTGATGTAGCCCTAAGCAGTGACTGGCGAGAAACACTTTCATGGGAAGGGGTTGCCAAGCTTCCAAAAATTACGAATCTCCAGAAATCTCAGCAAATATTTTTTCACCCAATCTGGATGATACTTTCAGGTAATGATCAGTACACTAAGGTGACTTGGTTCCCCAAATTTCGTTCTTCTATGTTGAAGCGTTCATTTCCATTAACAGTTTGAATTTTTAGGTTTCACTCTGTTTTCTCCTATATTGATAGATGTATTTGGAACTCTAAATCCAACACGGTTTGTGCTAGCTTCTTGAAACTTGACACAACAAAGTAGTTTCACGTTCTATCTCTACGTTTTGTTTCCTCTTGATGTAGCCCTAAGCAGTGACTGGCAAGAAACTCTTTCATGGGAAGGGGTTGCCAAGCTTCCAAAAATTACGAATCTCCAGAAATCTCAGCAAATATTTTTTCACCCAAACTGGATGATACTTTCAGGTAATGATCAGTACACTAAGGCGACTTGGTTCCCCAAATTTCGTTCTTCTATGTTGAAGCGTTCATTTCCAGTAACAGTTTGAATTTTTAGGTTTCACTCTGTTCTCTCCTATATTGATAGATGTATTTGGAACTCTAAATCCAACACGGTTTGTGCTAGCTTCTTGAAACTTGACACAACAAAGTAGTTTCACGTTCTATCTCTACGTATTGTTTCCTCTTAATGTAGCCCTAAGCAGTGACTGGCAAGAAACACTTTCATGGGAAGGGGTTGCCAAGCTTCCAAAAATTACGAATCTCCAGAAATCTCAGCAAATATTTTTTTACCCAAACTGGATGATACTTTCAGGTAATGATCAGTACACTAAGGCGACTTGGTTCCCCAAATTTCGTTCTTCTATGTTGAAGCGTTCATTTCCAGTAACAGTTTGAATGTTTAGGTTTCAGTCTGTTTTCTCCTATATTGATAGATGTATTTTGATCTCTAAATCCAACACGGTTTGTGCTAGCTTCTTGAAACTTGACACAACAAAGTAATTTCACATTCTATCTCTATGTTTTGTTTCCTCTTGATGTAGCCCTAAGCAGTGACTGGCGAGAAACACTTTCATGGGAAGGGGTTGCCAAGCTTCCAAAAATTACGAATCTCCAGAAATCTCAGCAAATATTTTTTCACCCAAACTGGATGATACTTTCAGGTAATGATCAGTACACTAAGGCGACTTGGTTCCCCAAATTTCGTTCTTCTATGTTGAAGCGTTCATTTCCAGTAACAGTTTGAATTTTTAGGTTTCACTCTGTTTTCTCCGATATTGATAGTGTATTTGGAACTCTAAATCCAACACGGTTTGTGCTAGCTTCTTGAAACTTGACACAACAAAGTAGTTTCACGTTCTATCTCTACGTTTTGTTTCCTCTTGATGTAGCCCTAAGCAGTGACTGGCGAGAAACACTTTCATGGGAAGGGGTTGCCAAGCTTCCAAAAATTACGAATCTCCAGAAATCTCAGCAAATATTTTTTCACCCAAACTGGATGATACTTTCAGGTAATGATCAGTACACTAAGGCGACTTGGTTCCCCAAATTTCGTTCTTCTACGTTGAGGCGTTCATTTCCAGTAACAGTTTGAATTTTTAGGTTTCACTCTGTTCTCTCCTATATTGATAGATGTATTTGGAACTCTAAATCCAACACGGTTTGTGCTAGCTTCTTGAAACTTGACACAACAAAGTAGTTTCACATTCTATCTCTACGTTTTGTTTCCTCTTGATGTAGCCCTAAGCAGTGACTGGCGAGAAACACTTTCATGGGAAGGGGTTGCCAAACTTCCAAAATTACGAATCTCCAGAAATCTCAGCAAATATTTTTTCACCCAAACTGGATGATACTTTCAGGTAATGATCAGTACACTTAAGGCGACTTGGTTCCCCAAATTTCGTTCTTCTATGTTGAAGCGTTCATTTCCAGTAACAGTTTCAATTTTTAGGTTTCACTCTGTTTTCTCCTATATTGATAGATGTATTTGGAACTCTAAATCCAACACGGTTTGTGCTAGCTTCTTGAAACTTGACACAACAAAGTAGTTTCACGTTCTATCTCTACGTTTTGTTTCCTCTTGATTTAGCCCTAAGCAGTGACTGGCGAGAAACACTTTCATGGGAAGGGGTTGCCAAGCTTCCAAAAATTACGAATCTCCAGAAATCTCAGCAAATATTTTTTCACCCAAACTGGATGATACTTTCAGGTAATGATCAGTACACTAAGGCGACTTGGTTCCCCAAATTTCTTTCTTCTATGTTGAAGCGTTCATTTCCAGTAACAGTTTGAATTTTTAGGTTTCACTCTGTTTTCTCCTATATTGATAGATGTATTTGGAACTCTAAATCCAACACGGTTTGTGCTAGCTTCTTGAAACTTGACACAACAATTAGTTTCACATTCTATCTCTACGTATTCTTTCCTCTTGATGTAGCCCTAAGCAGTGACTGGCGAGAAACACTTTCATGGAACGGGGTTGCCAAGCTTCCAAAAATTACGAATCTCCAGAAATCTCAGCAAATATTTTTTCACCCAAACTGGATGATACTTTCAGGTAATGATCAGTACACTAAGGCGACTTGGTTCCCCAAATTTCGTTCTTCTATGTTGAAGCGTTCATTTCCAGTAACAGTTTGAATTTTTAGGTTTCACTCTGTTTTCTCCTATATTGATAGATGTATTTGGAACTCTAAATCCAACACGGTTTGTGCTAGCTTCTTGAAACTTGACACAACAAAGTAGTTTCACGTTCTATCTCTACGTATTGTTTCCTCTTGATGTAGCCCTAAGCAGTGACTGGCAAGAAACACTTTCATGGGAAGGGGTTGCCAAGCTTCCAAAAATTACGAATCTCCAGAAATCTCAGCAAATATTTTTTCACCCAAACTGGATGATACTTTCAGGTAATGATCAGTACACTAAGGCGACTTGGTTCCCCAAATTTTGTTCTTCTATGTTGAAGCGTTCATTTCCAGTAACAGTTTGAATTTTTAGGTTTCACTCTGTTTTCTCCTATATTCATAGATGTATTTGGAACTCTAAATCCAACACGGTTTGTGCAAGCTTCTTGAAACTTGACACAACAAAGTAGTTTCATATTCTATCTCTACGTTTTGTTTCCTCTTGATGTATCCCTAAACAGTGACGGGCGAGAAACACTTTCATGGGAAGGGGTTGCCAAGCTTCCAAAAATTACGCATCTCCAGAAATCTCAGCAAATATTTTTTCACCCAAACTGGATGATACTTTCAGGTAATGATCAGTACACTAAGGAGACTTGGTTCCCCAAATTTCGTTCTTCTATGTTGAAGCGTTCATTTCCAGTAACAGTTTGAATTTTTAGGTTTCACTCTGTTTTCTCCTATATTGATAGATGTATTTGGAACTCTAAATCCAACACGGTTTGTGCTAGCTTCTTGAAACTTGACACAACAAAGTAGTTTCACATTCTATCTCTATGTTTTCTTTCCTCTTGATGTAGCCCTAATCAGTGACTGGCGAGAAACACTTTCATGGAACGGGGTTGCCAAGCTTCCAAAAATTACGAATCTCCAGAAATCTCAGTAAATATTTTTTCACCCAAACTGGATGATACTTTCAGGTAATGATCAGTACACTAAGGCGACTTGGTTCCCCAAATTTCGTTCTTCTATGTTGAAGCGTTCATTTCCAGTAACAGTTTGAATTTTTAGGTTTCACTCTGTTTTCTCCTATATTGATAGATGTATTTGGAACTCTAAATCCAACACGGTTTGTGCTAGCTTCTTGAAACTTGACACAACAAAGTAATTTCACATTCTATCTCTACGTTTTGTTTCCTCTTGATGTAGCCCTAAGCATTGACTGGCGAGAAACACTTTCCTTGGAAGGGGTTGCCAAGCTTCCAAAAATTACGAATCTCCAGAAATCTCAGCAAATATTTTTTCACCCAAACTGGATGATACTTTCAGGCAATGATCAGTACACTAAGGCGACATGGTTCCCCAAATTTCGTTCTTCTATGTTGAAGCGTTCATTTCCAGTAACAGTTTGAATTTTTAGGTTTCACTCTGTTCTCTCCTATATTGATAGATGTATTTGGAACTCTAAATCCAACACGGTTTGTGATAGCTTCTTGAAACTTGACACAACAAAGTAGTTTCACGTTCTATCTCTACGTATTGTTTCCTCTTGATGTAGCCCTAAGCAGTGACTGGCAAGAAACACTTTCATGGGAAGGGGTTGCCAAGCTTCCAAAAATTACGAATCTCCAGAAATCTCAGCAAATATTTTTTCACCCAAACTGGATGATACTTTCAGGTAATGATCAGTACACTTAAGGCGACTTGGTTCCCCAAATTTCGTTCTTCTATGTTGAAGCGTTCATTTCCAGTAACAGTTTGAATTTTTAGGTTTCACTCTGTTTTCTCCTATATTGATAGATGTATTTGGAACTCTAAATCCAACACGGTTTGTGCTAGCTTCTTGAAACTTGACACAACAAAGTAGTTTCACGTTCTATCTCTAGGTTTTGTTTCCTCTTGATGTAGCCCTAAGCAGTGACTGGCGAGAAACACTTTCATGGGAAGGGGTTGCCAAGCTTCCAAAAATTACGAATCTCCAGAAATCTCAGCAAATATTTTTTCACCCAATCTGGATGATACTTTCAGGTAATGATCAGTACACTAAGGCGACTTGGTTCCCCAAATTTCGTTCTTCTATGTTGAAGCGTTCATTTCCAGTAACAGTTTGAATTTTTAGGTTTCACTCTGTTTTCTCCTATATTGATAGATGTGTTTGGAACTCTAAATCCAACACGGTTTGTGCTAGCTTCTTGAAACTTGACACAACAAAGTAGTTTCACGTTCTATCTCTACGTATTGTTTCCTCTTGATGTAGCCCTAAGCAGTGACTGGCAAGAAACTCTTTCATGGGAAGGGGTTGCCAAGCTTCCAAAAATTACGAATCTCCAGAAATCTCAGCAAATATTTTTTCACCCAAACTGGATGATACTTTCAGGTAATGATCAGTACACTAAGGCGACTTGGTTCCCCAAATTTCATTCTTCTATGTTGAAGCGTTCATTTCCAGTAACAGTTTGAATTTTTAGGTTTCACTCTGTTCTCTCCTATATTGATAGATGTATTTGGAACTCTAAATCCAACACGGTTTGTGCTAGCTTCTTGAAACTTGACACAACAAAGTAGTTTCACATTCTATCTCTACGTATTGTTTCCTCTTAATGTAGCCCTAAGCAGTGACTGGCAAGAAACACTTTCATGGGAAGGGGTTGCCAAGCTTCCAAAAATTACGAATCTCCAGAAATCTCAGCAAATATTTTTTTACCCAAACTGGATGATACTTTCAGGTAATGATCAGTACACTAAGGCGACTTGGTTCCCCAAATTTCGTTCTTCTATGTTGAAGCGTTCATTTCCAGTAACAGTTTGAATTTTTAGGTTTCACTCTGTTCTCTCCTATATTGATAGATGTATTTGGAACTCTAAATCCAACACGGTTTGTGCTAGCTTCTTGAAACTTGACACAACAAAGTAGTTTCACGTTCTATCTCTACGTATTGTTTCCTCTTAATGTAGCCCTAAGCAGTGACTGGCAAGAAACACTTTCATGGGAAGGGGTTGCCAAGCTTCCAAAAATTACGAATCTCCAGAAATCTCAGCAAATATTTTTTTACCCAAACTGGATGATACTTTCAGGTAATGATCAGTACACTAAGGCGACTTGGTTCCCCAAATTTCGTTCTTCTATGTTGAAGCGTTCATTTCCAGTAACAGTTTGAATGTTTAGGTTTCAGTCTGTTTTCTCCTATATTGATAGATGTATTTTGATCTCTAAATCCAACACGGTTTGTGCTAGCTTCTTGAAACTTGACACAACAAAGTAATTTCACATTCTATCTCTATGTTTTGTTTCCTCTTGATGTAGCCCTAAGCAGTGACTGGCGAGAAACACTTTCATGGGAAGGGGTTGCCAAGCTTCCAAAAATTACGAATCTCCAGAAATCTCAGCAAATATTTTTTCACCCAAACTGGATGATACTTTCAGGTAATGATCAGTACACTAAGGCGACTTGGTTCCCCAAATTTCGTTCTTCTATGTTGAAGCGTTCATTTCCAGTAACAGTTTGAATTTTTAGGTTTCACTCTGTTTTCTCCGATATTGATAGTGTATTTGGAACTCTAAATCCAACACGGTTTGTGCTAGCTTCTTGAAACTTGACACAACAAAGTAGTTTCACGTTCTATCTCTACGTTTTGTTTCCTCTTGATGTAGCCCTAAGCAGTGACTGGCGAGAAACACTTTCATGGGAAGGGGTTGCCAAGCTTCCAAAAATTACGAATCTCCAGAAATCTCAGCAAATATTTTTTCACCCAAACTGGATGATACTTTCAGGTAATGATCAGTACACTAAGGCGACTTGGTTCCCCAAATTTCGTTCTTCTATGTTGAGGCGTTCATTTCCACTAACAGTTTCAATTTTTAGGTTTCACTCTGTTTTCTCCTATATTCATAGATGTATTTGGAATTCTAAATCCAACACGGTTTGTGCTAGCTTCTTGAAACTTGACACAACAAAGTAGTTTCACGTTCTCTCTCTACGTTTTGTTTCCTCTTGATGTAGCCCTAAGCAGTGACTGGCGAGAAACACTTTCATGGGAAGGGGTTGCCAAGCTTCCAAAAATTACGAATCTCCAGAAATCTCAGAGAATATTTTTTCACCCAAACTGGATGATACTTTCAGGTAATGATCAGTACACTAAGGCGACTTGGTTCCCCAAATTTCGTTCTTCTATGTTGCAGCGTTCATTTCCAGTAACAGTTTGTATTTTTAGGTTTCACTCTGTTTTCTCCTATATTAATAGATGTATTTGGAACTCTAAATCCAACACGGTTTGTGCTAGCTTTTTGAAACTTGACACAACAATGTAGTTTCACGTTCTATCTCTACGCTTTGTTTCCTCTTGATGTAGCCCTAAGCAGTGAGTGGCGAGAAACACTTTCTTGGAACGGGGTTGCCTAGCTTCCAAAAATTACGAATCTCCAGAAATCTCAGCAAATATTTTTTCACCCAAACTGGATGATACTTTCAGGTAATGATCAGTACACTAAGGCGACTTGGTTCCCCAAATTTCGTTCTTCTATGTTGAAGCGTTCATTTCCAGTAACAGTTTGAATTTTTAGGTTTCACTCTGTTCTCTCCTATATTGATAGATGTATTTGGAACTCTAAATCCAACACGGTTTGTGCTAGCTTCTTGAAACTTGACACAACAAAGTAGTTTCACGTTCTATCTCTACGTATTGTTTCCTCTTGATGTAGCCCTAAGCAGTGACTGGCAAGAAACTCTTTCATGGGAAGGGGTTGCCAAGCTTCCAAAAATTACGAATCTCCAGAAATCTCAGCAAATATTTTTTCACCCAAACTGGATGATTCTTTCAGGTAATGATCAGTACACTAAGGCGACTTGGTTCCCCAAATTTCTTTCTTCTATGTTGAAGCGTTCATTTCCAGTAACAGTTTGAATTTTTAGGTTTCACTCTGTTTTCTCCTATATTGATAGATGTATTTGGAACTCTAAATCCAACACGGTTTGTGCTAGCTTCTTGAAACTTGACACAACAAAGTAGTTTCACATTCTATCTCTACGTTTTCTTTCCTCTTAATGTAGCCCTAATCAGTGACTGGCGAGAAACACTTTCATGGAACGGGGTTGCCAAGCTTCCAAAAATTACGAATCTCCAGAAATCTCAGCAAATATTTTTTCACCCAAACTGGATGATACTTTCAGGTAATGATCAGTACACTAAGGCGACTTGGTTCCCCAAATTTCGTTCTTCTATGTTGAAGCGTTCATTTCCAGTAACAGTTTGAATTTTTAGGTTTCACTCTGTTCTCTCCTATATTGATAGATGTATTTGGAACTCTAAATCCAACACGGTTTGTGCTAGCTTCTTGAAACTTGACACAACAAAGTAGTTTCACGTTCTATCTCTACGTATTGTTTCCTCTTAATGTAGCCCTAAGCAGTGACTGGCAAGAAACACTTTCATGGGAAGGGGTTGCCAAGCTTCCAAAAATTACGAATCTCCAGAAATCTCAGCAAATATTTTTTTACCCAAACTGGATGATACTTTCAGGTAATGATCAGTACACTAAGGCGACTTGGTTCCCCAAATTTCTTTCTTCTATGTTGAAGCGTTCATTTCCAGTAACAGTTTGAATGTTTAGGTTTCAGTCTGTTTTCTCCTATATTGATAGATGTATTTTGATCTCTAAATCCAACACGGTTTGTGCTAGCTTCTTGAAACTTGACACAACAAAGTAATTTCACATTCTATCTCTATGTTTTGTTTCCTCTTGATGTAGCCCTAAGCAGTGACTGGCGAGAAACACTTTCATGGGAAGGGGTTGCCAAGCTTCCAAAAATTACGAATCTCCAGAAATCTCAGCAAATATTTTTTCACCCAAACTGGATGATACTTTCAGGTAATGATCAGTACACTAAGGCGACTTGGTTCCCCAAATTTCGTTCTTCTATGTTGAAGCGTTCATTTCCAGTAACAGTTTGAATTTTTAGGTTTCACTCTGTTTTCTCCGATATTGATAGTGTATTTGGAACTCTAAATCCAACACGGTTTGTGCTAGCTTCTTGAAACTTGACACAACAAAGTAGTTTCACGTTCTATCTCTACGTTTTGTTTCCTCTTGATGTAGCCCTAAGCAGTGACTGGCGAGAAACACTTTCATGGGAAGGGGTTGCCAAGCTTCCAAAAATTACGAATCTCCAGAAATCTCAGCAAATATTTTTTCACCCAAACTGGATGATACTTTCAGGTAATGATCAGTACACTAAGGCGACTTGGTTCCCCAAATTTCGTTCTTCTATGTTGAGGCGTTCATTTCCAGTAACAGTTTGAATTTTTAGGTTTCACTCTGTTCTCTCCTATATTGATAGATGTATTTGGAACTCTAAATCCAACACGGTTTGTGCTAGCTTCTTGAAACTTGACACAACAAAGTAGTTTCACATTCTATCTCTACGTTTTGTTTCCTCTTGATGTAGCCCTAAGCAGTGACTGGCGAGAAACACTTTCATGGGAAGGGGTTGCCAAGCTTCCAAAAATTACGAATCTCCAGAAATCTCAGCAAATATTTTTTCACCCAAACTGGATGATACTTTCAGGTAATGATCAGTACACTTAAGGCGACTTGGTTCCCCAAATTTCGTTCTTCTATGTTGAAGCGTTCATTTCCAGTAACAGTTTGAATTTTTAGGTTTCACTCTGTTTTCTCCTATATTGATAGATGTATTTGGAACTCTAAATCCAACACGGTTTGTGCTAGCTTCTTGAAACTTGACACAACAAAGTAGTTTCAGGTTCTATCTCTACGTTTTGTTTCCTCTTGATGTAGCCCTAAGCAGTGACTGGCGAGAAACACTTTCATGGGAAGGGGTTGCCAAGCTTCCAAAAATTACGAATCTCCAGAAATCTCAGCAAATATTTTTTCACCCAAACTGGATGATACTTTCAGGTAATGATCAGTACACTAAGGCGACTTGGTTCCCCAAATTTCTTTCTTCTATGTTGAAGCGTTCATTTCCAGTAACAGTTTGAATTTTTAGGTTTCACTCTGTTTTCTCCTATATTGATAGATGTATTTGGAACTCTAAATCCAACACGGTTTGTGCTAGCTTCTTGAAACTTGACACAACAATTAGTTTCACATTCTATCTCTACGTATTCTTTCCTCTTGATGTAGCCCTAAGCAGTGACTGGCGAGAAACACTTTCATGGAACGGGGTTGCCAAGCTTCCAAAAATTACGAATCTCCAGAAATCTCAGCAAATATTTTTTTACCCAAACTGGATGATACTTTCAGGTAATGATCAGTACACTAAGGCGACTTGGTTCCCCAAATTTCTTTCTTCTATGTTGAAGCGTTCATTTCCAGTAACAGTTTGAATGTTTAGGTTTCAGTCTGTTTTCTCCTATATTGATAGATGTATTTTGATCTCTAAATCCAACACGGTTGTGCTAGCTTCTTGAAACTTGACACAACAAAGTAATTTCACATTCTATCTCTATGTTTTGTTTCCTCTTGATGTAGCCCTAAGCAGTGACTGGCGAGAAACACTTTCATGGGAAGGGGTTGCCAAGCTTCCAAAAATTACGAATCTCCAGAAATCTCAGCAAATATTTTTTCACCCAAACTGGATGATACTTTCAGGTAATGATCAGTACACTAAGGCGACTTGGTTCCCCAAATTTCGTTCTTCTATGTTGAAGCGTTCATTTCCAGTAACAGTTTGAATTTTTAGGTTTCACTCTGTTTTCTCCGATATTGATAGTGTATTTGGAACTCTAAATCCAACACGGTTTGTGCTAGCTTCTTGAAACTTGACACAACAAAGTAGTTTCACGTTCTATCTCTACGTTTTGTTTCCTCTTGATGTAGCCCTAAGCAGTGACTGGCGAGAAACACTTTCATGGGAAGGGGTTGCCAAGCTTCCAAAAATTACGAATCTCCAGAAATCTCAGCAAATATTTTTTCACCCAAACTGGATGATACTTTCAGGTAATGATCAGTACACTAAGGCGACTTGGTTCCCCAAATTTCGTTCTTCTATGTTGAGGCGTTCATTTCCAGTAACAGTTTGAATTTTTAGGTTTCACTCTGTTCTCTCCTATATTGATAGATGTATTTGGAACTCTAAATCCAACACGGTTTGTGCTAGCTTCTTGAAACTTGACACAACAAAGTAGTTTCACATTCTATCTCTACGTTTTGTTTCCTCTTGATGTAGCCCTAAGCAGTGACTGGCGAGAAACACTTTCATGGGAAGGGGTTGCCAAGCTTCCAAAAATTACGAATCTCCAGAAATCTCAGCAAATATTTTTTCACCCAAACTGGATGATACTTTCAGGTAATGATCAGTACACTTAAGGCGACTTGGTTCCCCAAATTTCGTTCTTCTATGTTGAAGCGTTCATTTCCAGTAACAGTTTGAATTTTTAGGTTTCACTCTGTTTTCTCCTATATTGATAGATGTATTTGGAACTCTAAATCCAACACGGTTTGTGCTAGCTTCTTGAAACTTGACACAACAAAGTAGTTTCACGTTCTATCTCTACGTTTTGTTTCCTCTTGATGTAGCCCTAAGCAGTGACTGGCGAGAAACACTTTCATGGGAAGGGGTTGCCAAGCTTCCAAAAATTACGAATCTCCAGAAATCTCAGCAAATATTTTTTCACCCAAACTGGATGATACTTTCAGGTAATGATCAGTACACTAAGGCGACTTGGTTCCCCAAATTTCTTTCTTCTATGTTGAAGCGTTCATTTCCAGTAACAGTTTGAATTTTTAGGTTTCACTCTGTTTTCTCCTATATTGATAGATGTATTTGGAACTCTAAATCCAACACGGTTTGTGCTAGCTTCTTGAAACTTGACACAACAATTAGTTTCACATTCTATCTCTACGTATTCTTTCCTCTTGATGTAGCCCTAAGCAGTGACTGGCGAGAAACACTTTCATGGAACGGGGTTGCCAAGCTTCCAAAAATTACGAATCTCCAGAAATCTCAGCAAATATTTTTTCACCCAAACTGGATGATACTTTCAGGTAATGATCAGTACACTAAGGCGACTTGGTTCCCCAAATTTCGTTCTTCTATGTTGAAGCGTTCATTTCCAGTAACAGTTTGAATTTTTAGGTTTCACTCTGTTTTCTCCTATATTGATAGATGTATTTGGAACTCTAAATCCAACACGGTTTGTGCTAGCTTCTTGAAACTTGACACAACAAAGTAATTTCACATTCTATCTCTATGTTTTGTTTCCTCTTGATGTAGCCCTAAGCAGTGACTGGCGAGAAACACTTTCATGGGAAGGGGTTGCCAAGCTTCCAAAAATTACGAATCTCCAGAAATCTCAGCAAATATTTTTTCACCCAAACTGGATGATACTTTCAGGTAATGATCAGTACACTAAGGAGACTTGGTTCCCCAAATTTCGTTCTTCTATGTTGAAGCGTTCATTTCCAGTAACAGTTTGAATTTTTAGGTTTCACTCTGTTTTCTCCTATATTGATAGATGTATTTGGAACTCTAAATCCAACACGGTTTGTGCTAGCTTCTTGAAACTTGACACAACAAAGTAGTTTCACATTCTATCTCTACGTTTTGTTTCCTCTTGATATAGCCCTAAGCAGTGACTGGCGAGAAACACTTTCATGGAACGGGGTTGCCAAGCTTCCAAAAATTACGAATCTCCAGAAATCTCAGCAAATATTTTTTCACCCAAACTGGATGATACTTTCAGGCAATGATCAGTACACTAAGGCGACTTGGTTCCCCAAATTTCGTTCTTCTATGTTGAAGCGTTCATTTCCAGTAACAGTTTGAATTTTTAGGTTTCACTCTGTTTTCTCCTATATTGATAGATGTATTTGGAACTCTAAATCCAACACGGTTTGTGCTAGCTTCTTGAAACTTGACACAACAAAGTAGTTTCACGTTCTATCTCTACGTATTGTTTCCTCTTGATGTAGCCCTAAGCAGTGACTGGCAAGAAACACTTTCATGGGAAGGGGTTGCCAAGCTTCCAAAAATTACGCATCTCCAGAAATCTCAGCAAATATTTTTTCACCCAAACTGGATGATACTTTCAGGTAATGATCAGTACACTAAGGAGACTTGGTTCCCCAAATTTCGTTCTTCTATGTTGAAGCGTTCATTTCCAGTAACAGTTTGAATTTTTAGGTTTCACTCTGTTTTCTCCTATATTGATAGATGTATTTGGAACTCTAAATCCAACACGGTTTGTGCTAGCTTCTTGAAACTTGACACAACAAAGTAGTTTCACATTCTATCTCTATGTTTTCTTTCCTCTTGATGTAGCCCTAATCAGTGACTGGCGAGAAACACTTTCATGGAACGGGGTTGCCAAGCTTCCAAAAATTACGAATCTCCAGAAATCTCAGTAAATATTTTTTCACCCAAACTGGATGATACTTTCAGGTAATGATCAGTACACTAAGGCGACTTGGTTCCCCAAATTTCGTTCTTCTATGTTGAAGCGTTCATTTCCAGTAACAGTTTGAATTTTTAGGTTTCACTCTGTTTTCTCCTATATTGATAGATGTATTTGGAACTCTAAATCCAACACGGTTTGTGCTAGCTTCTTGAAACTTGACACAACAAAGTAATTTCACATTCTATCTCTACGTTTTGTTTCCTCTTGATGTAGCCCTAAGCAGTGACTGGCGAGAAACACTTTCATTGGAAGGGGTTGCCAAGCTTCCAAAAATTACGAATCTCCAGAAATCTCAGCAAATATTTTTTCACCCAAACTGGATGATACTTTCAGGTAATGATCAGTACACTAAGGCGACATGGTTCCCCAAATTTCGTTCTTCTATGTTGAAGCGTTCATTTCCAGTAACAGTTTGAATTTTTAGGTTTCACTCTGTTCTCTCCTATATTGATAGATGTATTTGGAACTCTAAATCCAACACGGTTTGTGATAGCTTCTTGAAACTTGACACAACAAAGTAGTTTCACGTTCTATCTCTACGTATTGTTTCCTCTTGATGTAGCCCTAAGCAGTGACTGGCAAGAAACACTTTCATGGGAAGGGGTTGCCAAGCTTCCAAAAATTACGAATCTCCAGAAATCTCAGCAAATATTTTTTCACCCAAACTGGATGATACTTTCAGGTAATGATCAGTACACTTAAGGCGACTTGGTTCCCCAAATTTCGTTCTTCTATGTTGAAGCGTTCATTTCCAGTAACAGTTTGAATTTTTAGGTTTCACTCTGTTTTCTCCTATATTGATAGATGTATTTGGAACTCTAAATCCAACACGGTTTGTGCTAGCTTCTTGAAACTTGACACAACAAAGTAGTTTCACGTTCTATCTCTACGTTTTGTTTCCTCTTGATGTAGCCCTAAGCAGTGACTGGCGAGAAACACTTTCATGGGAAGGGGTTGCCAAGCTTCCAAAAATTACGAATCTCCAGAAATCTCAGCAAATATTTTTTCACCCAAACTGGATGATACTTTCAGGTAATGATCAGTACACTTAAGGCGACTTGGTTCCCCAAATTTCGTTCTTCTATGTTGAAGCGTTCATTTCCAGTAACAGTTTGAATTTTTAGGTTTCACTCTGTTTTCTCCTATATTGATAGATGTATTTGGAACTCTAAATCCAACACGGTTTGTGCTAGCTTCTTGAAACTTGACACAACAAAGTAGTTTCACGTTCTATCTCTACGTTTTGTTTCCTCTTGATGTAGCCCTAAGCAGTGACTGGCGAGAAACACTTTCATGGGAAGGGGTTGCCAAGCTTCCAAAAATTACGAATCTCCAGAAATCTCAGCAAATATTTTTTCACCCAAACTGGATGATACTTTCAGGTAATGATCAGTACACTAAGGCCAAGTGGTTCCCCAAATTTCGTTCTTCTATGTTGAAGCTTTCATTTCCAGTAACAGTTTGAATTTTTAGGTTTCACTCTGTTTTCTCCTATATTGATAGATGTATTTGGAACTCTAAATCCAACACGGTTTGTGCTAGCTTCTTGAAACTTGACACAACAAAGTAGTTTCACGTTCTATCTCTATGTTTTGTTTCCTCTTGATGTAGCCCTAAGCAGTGACTGGCGAGAAACACTTTCATGGAACGGGGTTGCCAAGCTTCCAAAAATTACGAATCTCCAGAAATCTCAGCAAATATTTTTTCACCCAAACTGGATGATACTTTCAGGTAATGATCAGTACACTAAGGCGACTTGGTTCCCCAAATTTCGTTCTTCTATGTTGAAGCGTTCATTTCCAGTAACAGTTTGAATTTTTAGGTTTCACTCTGTTTTCTCCTATATTGATAGATGTATTTGGAACTCTAAATCCAACACGGTTTGTGCTAGCTTCTTGAAACGTGACACAACAAAGTAATTTCACATTCTATCTCTACGTTTTGTTTCCTCTTGATGTAGCCCTAAGCAGTGACTGGCGAGAAACACTTTCATGGGAAGGGGTTGCCAAGCTTCCAAAAATTACGAATCTCCAGAAATCTCAGCAAATATTTTTTCACCCAAACTGGATGATACTTTCAGGTAATGATCAGTACACTAAGGCGACTTGGTTCCCCAAATTTCGTTCTTCTATGTTGAAGCGTTCATTTCCAGTAACAGTTTGAATTTTTAGGTTTCACTCTGTTTTCTCCTATATTGATAGATGTATTTGGAACTCTAAATCCAACACGGTTTGTGCTAGCTTCTTGAAACTTGACACAACAAAGTAATTTCACATTCTATCTCTATGTTTTGTTTCCTCTTGATGTAGCCCTAAGCAGTGACTGGCGAGAAACACTTTCATGGGAAGGGGTTGCCAAGCTTCCAAAAATTACGAATCTCCAGAAATCTCAGCAAATATTTTTTCACCCAAACTGGATGATACTTTCAGGTAATGATCAGTACACTAAGGAGACTTGGTTCCCCAAATTTCGTTCTTCTATGTTGAAGCGTTCATTTCCAGTAACAGTTTGAATTTTTAGGTTTCACTCTGTTTTCTCCTATATTGATAGATGTATTTGGAACTCTAAATCCAACACGGTTTGTGCTAGCTTCTTGAAACTTGAAACAACAAAGTAGTTTCACATTCTATCTCTACGTTTTGTTTCCTCTTGATGTAGCCCTAAGCAGTGACTGGCGAGAAACACTTTCATGGAACGGGGTTGCCAAGCTTCCAAAAATTACGAATCTCCAGAAATCTCAGCAAATATTTTTTCACCCAAACTGGATGATACTTTCAGGTAATGATCAGTACACTAAGGCGACTTGGTTCCCCAAATTTCGTTCTTCTATGTTGAAGCGTTCATTTCCAGTAACAGTTTGAATTTTTAGGTTTCACTCTGTTTTCTCCTATATTCATAGATGTATTTGGAATTCTAAATCCAACACGGTTTGTGCTAGCTTCTTGAAACTTGACACAACAAAGTAGTTTCACGTTCTCTCTCTACGTTTTGTTTCCTCTTGATGTAGCCCTAAGCAGTGACTGGCGAGAAACACTTTCATGGGAAGGGGTTGCCAAGCTTCCAAAAATTACGAATCTCCAGAAATCTCAGAGAATATTTTTTCACCCAAACTGGATGATACTTTCAGGTAATGATCAGTACACTAAGGCGACTTGGTTCCCCAAATTTCGTTCTTCTATGTTGCAGCGTTCATTTCCAGTAACAGTTTGTATTTTTAGGTTTCACTCTGTTTTCTCCTATATTAATAGATGTATTTGGAACTCTAAATCCAACACGGTTTGTGCTAGCTTTTTGAAACTTGACACAACAATGTAGTTTCACGTTCTATCTCTACGCTTTGTTTCCTCTTGATGTAGCCCTAAGCAGTGAGTGGCGAGAAACACTTTCTTGGAACGGGGTTGCCTAGCTTCCAAAAATTACGAATCTCCAGAAATCTCAGCAAATATTTTTTCACCCAAACTGGATGATACTTTCAGGTAATGATCAGTACACTAAGGCGACTTGGTTCCCCAAATTTCGTTCTTCTATGTTGAAGCGTTCATTTCCAGTAACAGTTTGAATTTTTAGGTTTCACTCTGTTCTCTCCTATATTGATAGATGTATTTGGAACTCTAAATCCAACACGGTTTGTGCTAGCTTCTTGAAACTTGACACAACAAAGTAGTTTCACGTTCTATCTCTACGTATTGTTTCCTTTTAATGTAGCCCTAAGCAGTGACTGGCAAGAAACACTTTCATGGGAAGGGGTTGCCAAGCTTCCAAAAATTACGAATCTCCAGAAATCTCAGCAAATATTTTTTTACCCAAACTGGATAATACTTTCAGGTAATGATCAGTACACTAAGGCGACTTGGTTCCCCAAATTTCGTTCTTCTATGTTGAAGCGTTCATTTCCAGTAACAGTTTGAATGTTTAGGTTTCAGTCTGTTTTCTCCTATATTGATAGATGTATTTTGATCTCTAAATCCAACACGGTTTGTGCTAGCTTCTTGAAACTTGACACAACAAAGTAGTTTCACGTTCTATCTCTACGTTTTGTTTCCTCTTGATGTAGCCCTAAGCAGTGACTGGCGAGAAACACTTTCATGGGAAGGGGTTGCCAAGCTTCCAAAAATTACGAATCTCCAGAAATCTCAGCAAATATTTTTTCACCCAAACTGGACGATACTTTCAGGTAATGATCAGTACACTATGGCGAAGTGGTTCCCCAAATTTCGTTCTTCTATGTTGAAGCGTTCATTTCCAGTAACAGTTTGAATTTTTAGGTTTCACTCTGTTTTCTCCTATATTCATAGATGTATTTGGAATTCTAAATCCAACACGGTTTGTGCTAGCTTCTTGAAACTTGACACTACAAAGTAGTTTCACGTTCTATCTCTACGTTTTGTTTCCTCTTGATGTAGCCCTAAGCAGTGACTGGCGAGAAACACTTTCATGGAAAGGGGTTGCCAAGCTTCCAAAAATTACGAATCTCCAGAAGTCTCAGCAAATATTTTTTCACCCAAACTGGCTGATACTTTCAGGTAATGATCAGTACACTAAGGCGACTTGGTTCCCCAAATTTCTTTCTTCTATGTTGAAGCGTTCATTTCCAGTAACAGTTTGAATTTTTAGGTTTCACTCTGTTTTCTCCTATATTAATAGATGTATTTTGAACTCTAAATCCAACACGGTTTGTGCTAGCTTTTTGAAACTTGACACAACAAAGTAGTTTCATGTTCTATCTCTACGTATTGTTTCCTCTTAATGTAGCCCTAAGCAGTGACCAGCGAGAAACACTTTCATGGAACGGGGTTGCCAAGCCTCCAAAAATTACGAAACTCCAGAAATCTCAGCAAATATTTTTTCACCCAAACTGGATGATACTTTCAGGTAATGATCAGTACACTAAGGCGACTTGGTTCCCCAAATTTCGTTCTTCTATGTTGAAGCGTTCCTTTCCACTAACAGTTTCAATTTTTAGGTTTCACTCTGTTTTCTCCTATATTGATAGATGTATTTGAAACTCTAAATCCAACACGGTTTGTGCTAGCTTCTTGAAACTTGACACAACAAAGTGGTTTCACATTCTCTCTCTACGTTTTGTTTCCTCTTGATGTAGCCCTAAGCAGTGACTGGCGAGAAACACTTACATGGAAAGGGGTTGCCAAGCTTCCAAAAATTACGAATCTCAAGAAATCTCATCAAATACTTTTTTCACCCAAACTGGATGATACTTTCAGGTAATGATCTGTACACTAAGGCTACTTGGTTCCCCAAATTTCGTTCTTCTATGTTGAAGCGTTCATTTCCAGTAACAGTTTGAAATTTTAGGTTTCACTCTGTTCTCTCCTATATTGATAGATGTATTTGGAACTCTAAATCCAACACGGTTTGTGCTAGCTTCTTGAAACTTGACACAACAAAGTAGTTTCACGTTCTATCTCTACGTATTGTTTCCTCTTGATGTAGCCCTAAGCAGTGACTGGCAAGAAACTCTTTCATGGGAAGGGGTTGCCAAGCTTCCAAAAATTACGAATCTACAGAAATCTCAGCAAATATTTTTTCACCCAAACTGGATGATACTTTCAGGTAATGATCAGTACACTAAGGCGACTTGGTTCCCCAAATTTCGTTCTTCTATGTTGAAGCGTTCATTTCCAGTAACAGTTTGAATTTTTAGGTTTCACTCTGTTTTCTCCTATATTAATAGATGTATTTTGAACTCTAAATCCAACACGGTTTGTGCTAGCTTTTTGAAACTTGACACAACAAAGTAGTTTCATGTTCTATCTCTACGTATTGTTTCCTCTTAATGTAGCCCTAAGCAGTGACCGGCGAGAAACACTTTCATGGAACGGGGTTGCCAAGCCTCCAAAAATTACGAAACTCCAGAAATCTCAGCAAATATTTTTTCACCCAAACTGGATGACACTTTCAGGTAATGATCAGTACACTAAGGTGACTTGGTTCCCCAAATTTCGTTCTTCTATGTTGAAGCGTTCCTTTCCACTAACAGTTTCAATTTTTAGGTTTCACTCTGTTTTCTCCTATATTGATAGATGTATTTGGAACTCTAAATCCAACACGGTTTGTGCTAGCTTCTTGAAACTTGACACAACAAAGTGGTTTCACATTCTCTCTCTACGTTTTGTATCCTCTTGATGTAGCCCTAAGCAGTGACTGGCGAGAAACACTTACATGGAAAGGGGTTGCCAAGCTTCCAAAAATTACGAATCTCAAGAAATCTCATCAAATACTTTTTTCACCCAAACTGGATGATACTTTCAGGTAATGATCAGTACACTAAGGCGAATTGGTTCCCCAAATTTCGTTCTTCTATGTTGAAGCGTTCATTTCCAGTAACAGTTTGAAATTTTAGGTTTCACTCTGTTCTCTCCTATATTGATAGATGTATTTGGAACTCTAAATCCAACACGGTTTGTGCTAGCTTCTTGAAACTTGACACAACAAAGTAGTTTCACGTTCTATCTCTACGTATTTTTTCCTCTTGATGTAGCCCTAAGCAGTGACTGGCAAGAAACACTTTCATGGGAAGGGGTTGCCAAGCTTCCAAAAATTACGAATCTCCAGAAATCTCAGCAGATATTTTTTCACCAAACTGGATGATACTTTCAGGTAATGATCAGTACACTAAGGCGACTTGGTTCCCCAAATTTCGTTCTTCTATGTTGAAGCGTTCATTTCCAGTAACAGTTTGAAATTTTAGGTTTCACTCTGTTTTCTCCTATATTGATAGATGTATTTGGATCTCTAAATCCAACACGGTTTGTGCTAGCTTCTTGAAACTTGACACAACAAAGTAGTTTCACGTTCTATCTCTATGTTTTGTTTCCTCTTGATGTAGCCCTAAGCAGTCACTGGCGAGAAACACTTTCATGGGAAGGGGTTGCCAAGCTTCCAAAAATTACGAATCTCCAGAAATCTCAGCAAATATTTTTTCACCCAAACTGGATGATACTTTCAGGTAATGGTCAGTACACTAAGGCGACTTGGTTCCCCAAATTTCGTTCTTCTATGTTGCAGTGTTCATTTCCAGTAACAGTTTGTATTTTTAGGTTTCACTCTGCTTTCTCCTATATTAATAGATGTATTTTGAACTCTAAATCCAACACGGTTTGTGCTAGCTTTTTGAAACTTGACACAACAAAGTAGTTTCCCGTTCTATCTCTACGCTTTGTTTCCTCTTGATGTAGCCCTAAGCAGTGACTGGCGAGAAACACTTTCATGGAACGGGGTTGCCAAACTTCCAAAAATTACGAATCTCCAGAAATCTCAGCAAATATTTTTTCACCCAAACTGGATGATACTTTCAGGCAATGATCAGTACACTAAGGCGACTTGGTTCCACAAATTTCGTTCTTCTATGTTGCAGCGTTCATTTCCAGTAACAGTTTGTATTTTTAGGTTTCACTCTGTTTTCTCCTATATTAATAGATGTATTTGGAACTCTAAATCCAACACGGTTTGTGCTAGCTTTTTGAAACTTGACACAACAATGTAGTTTCACGTTCTATCTCTACGCTTTGTTTCCTCTTGATGTAGCCCTAAGCAGTGAGTGGCGAGAAACACTTTCTTGGAACGGGGTTGCCTAGCTTCCAAAAATTACGAATCTCCAGAAATCTCAGCAAATATTTTTTCACCCAAACTGGATGATACTTTCAGGTAATGATCAGTACACTAAGGCGACTTGGTTCCCCAAATTTCGTTCTTCTATGTTGAAGCGTTCATTTCCAGTAACAGTTTGAATTTTTAGGTTTCACTCTGTTCTCTCCTATATTGATAGATGTATTTGGAACTCTAAATCCAACACGGTTTGTGCTAGCTTCTTGAAACTTGACACAACAAAGTAGTTTCACGTTCTATCTCTACGTATTGTTTCCTCTTAATGTAGCCCTAAGCAGTGACTGGCAAGAAACACTTTCATGGGAAGGGGTTGCCAAGTTTCCAAAAATTACGAATCTCCAGAAATCTCAGCAAATATTTTTTTACCCAAACTGGATGATACTTTCAGGTAATGATCAGTACACTAAGGCGACTTGGTTCCCCAAATTTCGTTCTTCTATGTTGAAGCGTTCATTTCCAGTAACAGTTTGAATGTTTAGGTTTCAGTCTGTTTTCTCCTATATTGATAGATGTATTTTGATCTCTAAATCCAACACGGTTTGTGCTAGCTTCTTGAAACTTGACACAACAAAGTAGTTTCACGTTCTATCTCTACGTTTTGTTTCCTCTTGATGTAGCCCTAAGCAGTGACTGGCGAGAAACACTTTCATGGGAAGGGGTTGCCAAGCTTCCAAAAATTACGAATCTCCAGAAATCTCAGCAAATATTTTTTCACCCAAACTGGATGATACTTTCAGGTAATGATCAGTACACTATGGCGACGTGGTTCCCCAAATTTCGTTCTTCTATGTTGAAGCGTTCATTTCCAGTAACAGTTTGAATTTTTAGGTTTCAATCTGTTTTCTCCTATATTAATAGATGCATGTGGAACTCTAAATCCAACACGGTTTGTGCTAGCTTCTTGAAACTTGACACAACAAAGTAGTTTCACGTTGTACCTCTACATTTTGTTTCCTCTTGATGTAGCCCTAAGCAGTGACTGGCGAGATACTATTTCATGGGAAGCGGTTGCCAAGCTTCCAAAAATTACGAGTGTCCAGCAATCTCATCAAATATTTTTTCACCCACACTGGATGATACTTTCACGTAATGAAAAGTACCCTCAGGCCACTTGGTTCCCCAAATTTTGTTCTTTATGTTGAATCGTTCGTTTACAGTAACAGTTTGAATTTTGGGGTTTCATACTGTTTTCTCCTATAATGATAGATGTATTTGGAACTCGAAATCCAACACGGTTTGTGCTAGGTTCTTGAAACTTGACACAATAACATAGTTTCAAGTTCTATCTCTATGTTTTGTTTCCTCTTGATGTAGCCCTAAGCAGATGCCTGGCGAGAAACACTTTCATTGAAATCGGTTGCCAAGCTTCCAAAAATTAGGAGTCTCCAGCAATCTCAGCAAATATTTTTTCACCCAAACTGGATGATACTTTCAGGTAATGATCAGTACACTCAGCCCACGTGGTTCCCCATATTTCGTTCTTCTATGTGAAGCGTTCGTTTTCTGTAATAGTTTGAATTTTGCCGTTTCGCACTGTTTTCTCCTATATTGATAGATGTATTTGGAACTCTAAATCCAACACGGTTTGTGCTAGCTTCTTGAAACTTGACACAATAAAGTAGTTTCAAGTTCTATCTCTATGTTTTCTAACCTGTTGATGTAGCCCTAAGCAGTGACTAGCGAGAAACACTTTCATTGAAAGGGGTTGCCAAGCTTCCAAAAATTACAAGTCTCCAACAATCTCAGCAAATATTTTTTCACACAAACTGGATGATACCCCCAGGTAATGATCAGTACACTAAGCCCACATGGTTCCCCAAATTACGTTCTTCTATGTTGAATCGTTCGTTTCCAGTAACAGTTTGAATTTTGACATTTCACACTGTTTTCTCCTATATTGATAGATGTATTTGGAACTCTAAATCCAACACGGTTTGTGCTAGCTTCTTGAAGCTTGACAGAATAAAGTAGTTTCAAGTGCTATCTCTATGTTTTGTTTCCTCTTTATGTAGCCCTAAGCAGATGCCTGGCGAGAAACACTTTCATTGAAAGGGGTTGCCAAGCTTCCAAAAATTAGGAGTCTCCAGCAATCTCAGCAAATATTTTTTTCACCCAAACTGAATGACACTTTCAGGTAATGACAGTACACTCAACCCACTTGGTTCCCCAAATTTTGTTCTTCTATGTGAAGCGTTCGTTTTCTGTAATAGTTTGAATTTTGGCGTTTCACATTATTTCTCCTATATTGACAGATGTATTTGGAACTCTAAATCCAACACGGTTTGTGCTAGCTTCTTGAAACTTGACAAAATAAAGTAATTTGAAGTTCTATCTCTATGTTTTGTTTCCTCTTGATGTAGCCCTAAGCAGCGACTGGCGAGAAACACTTTCATTGAAAGTGTTTGCCAAGCTTCCAAATATTACGATTCTACCAGAAATCTCAGCAAATATTTTTTCACCCAAACCTGATGATACACCCAGGTAACGATCAGTACACTAAGCCCACTTGGTTCCCCAAATTTCATTCTTCTATGTTGAAGTGTTCGTTTCCAGTAACAGTTTGAATTTTGGCGTTTCACACTGTTTTCTCCTATATGGATAGATGTATTAGGAACTCTAAATCCAACACGGTTTGTGCTAGCTTCTTGAAACTTGACACAATAAAGTAGATTCAAGTTCTGTCTCTATGTTTTGTTTCCTCTTGATATACACCTAAGGAGTGATTGGCGAGAAACACTTTCATTGAAAGGGGTTGCCAACTTCCAAAAATTATGAGTCTCCAGCAATCTCAGCAAATATTTTTTCACCCATACTGGATGATACACCCAGGTAATGATCAGTACACTAAGCCCACTTGCTTCCCCAAATTTTGTTCTTCTATGTTGAAGCGGTCGTTTCCAGTAACAGTTTGAATTTTGGCGTTTCACACTATTTTCTCCTATATTGATAGATGTATTTGGAACTCTAAATCCAACAAGGTTTGTGCTAGCATCTTGAAACTTGACACAATAAAGTAGTTTCAAGTTCTATCTCTATGTTTTGTTTCCTCTTAATGTAGCCCTAAGCAGATGCCTGGCGAAAAACACTTTCATGGAAAGGGGTTGCCAAGCTTCCAAAAATTACGAATCTCCAGAAATCTCAGAAAATATTTTTTCACCCAAACTGGATGATACTTTCAGGTATTGATCAGTGCACTAAGGCGACTTGGTTCCCCAAATTTCGTTCTTCTATGTTGCAGCGTTCGTTTCCAGTAACAGTTTGAATTTTTGCGTTTCACACTATTTTCTCCTATATTGATAGATGTATTTGGAACTCTAAATCCAACACAGTTTGTGCTAGCTTCTTGAAACTTGACACAATAAAGTAGTTTCAAGTTCTATCTCTATGTTTTGTTTCCTCTTGATGTAGCCCTAAGAAGTGACTGGCGAGAAACACTTTCATTGAAAGGGGTTGCCAAGCTTCCAAAAATTAGGAGTCTCCAGCAATCTCAGCAAATATTTTTTCACCCAAACTGGATGATACACCCAGGTAAGGATCAGTACACTAAGCCCACTTGGTTCCCCAAATTACGTTCTCTATGTTGAATTGTTCATTTCCAGTAACCGTTTGAATTTTGGCATTTCACACTGTTTTCTCCTATATTGATGGATGTATTTGGAACTCTAAATCCAACACTGTTTGTGCTAGCTTCTTGAAACTTGACAGAATAAAGTAGTTTCAAGTGTTATCTCTATGTTTTGTTTCCTCTTGATGTAGCCCTAAGCAGTGACTGGTGAGAAACACTTTCATTGAAAGTGGTTGCCAAATTCCAAAAATTACGAGTCTCCAGCAATATCATCAAATATTTTTTCACCCACACTGGATGATACTTTCACGTAATGATCAGTACCCTCAGGCCACTTGGTTCCCAAAATTTTGTTCTTCTATGTTGAATCGTTCGTTTACAGTAACAGTTTGAATTTTGGGATTTCACACTGTTTTCTCCTATATTGATAGATCAAATTGGAACTCTAAATCCAACACGGTTTGTGCTAGCTTCTTGAAACTTTACACAATAAAGTAGTTTCAAGTTCTATCTCTATGTTTTCTTTCCTCTTTATGTAGCCCTAAGCAGCGACTGGCGAGAAACACTTTCATTGAAAGTGTTTGCCAAGCTTCCAAATATTACGATTCTACCAGAAATCTCAGCAAATATTTTTTCACCCAAACTGGATGATACTTTCAGGTAATGATCAGTACACTAAGGCGACTTGGTTCCCCAAATTTCGTTCTTCTATGTTGAAGCGTTCATTTCCAGTAACCGTTTGAATTTTGGCGTTTCACAGTGTTTTCTCCTATATTGATAGATGTATTTGGAACTCTAAATCCAACACGGTTTGTGCTAGCTTCTTGAAACTTGACACAATAAAGTAGATTCATGTTCTGTCTCTATGTTTTGTTTCCTCTTGATATAGCCCTAAGGAGTCATTGGCGAGAAACACTTTCATTGAAAGGGGTTGCCAACTTCCAAAAATTACGAGTCTCCTGCAATCTCAGCAAATATTTTTTCACCCAAACTGGATGATACACCCAGGTAATGATCAGTACACTAAGCCCACTTGGTTCCCCAAATTTTGTTCTTCTATGTTGAAGCGTTCGTTTCCAGTAACAGTTTGAATTTTGGCGTTTCACACTGTTTTCTCCTATATTGATAGATGTATTTGGAACTCTAAATCCAACAAGGTTTGTGCTAGCATCTTGAAACTTGACACAATAAAGTAGTTTCAAGTTCTATCTCTATGTTTTGTTTCCTCTTGATGTAGCCGTAAGCAGATGCCTGGCGAGAAACACTTTCATGGAAAGGGGTTGCCAAGCTTCCAAAAATTACGAATCTCCAGAAATCTCAGAAAATATTTTTTCACCCAAACTGGATGATACTTTCAGGTATTGATCAGTACACTAAGGCGACTTGGTTCCCCAAATTTCGTTCTTCTATGTTGAAGCGTTCGTTTCCAGTAACAGTTTGAATTTTTGCGTTTCACACTATTTTCTCCTATATTGATAGATGTATTTGGAACTCTAAATCCAACACGGTTTGTGGTAGCTTCTTGAAACTTGACACAAGAAAGTAGTTTCACGTTCTCTCTCTATGTTTTGTTTCCTCTTGATGTAGCCCTAAGGAGTGACTGGCGAGAAACACTTTCATTGAAAGGGGTTGCCAAGCTTCCAAAAATTATGAGCCTCCAGCAATCTCAGCAAATATTTTTTCACCCATACTGGAAGATACTTTCAGGTAATGATCAGTACACTAAGCCCACTTGGTTCCCCAAATTTCGTTCTTCTATGTTGAAGCGTTCATTTCCAGTAACAGTTTGAATTTTGGCGTTTCACACTGTTTTCTCCTATAATGATAGATGTATTTGGAACACGAAATCCAACACGGTTTGTGCTAGGTTCTTGAAACTTGACACAATAACATAGTTTCAAGTTCTATCTCTATGTTTTGTTTCCTCTTGATGTAGCCCTAAGCAGATGCCTGGCGAGAAACACTTTCATTTAAAGGGGTTGCCAAGCTTCCAAAAATTAGGAGTCTCCAGCATTCTCAGCAAATATTTTTTCACAAAAACTGGATGATACTTTCAGGTAATGATCAGTACACTAAGCCCACTTGGTTTTCCAAATTTCTTTCTTCTATGTTGAAGCGTTCGTTTCCAGTAACAGTTTGAATTTTGGTGTTTCACACTGTTTTCTCCTATATTGATAGATATATTTGGAACTCTAAATCCAACACGGTTTGTGCTAGCTTCTTGAAACTTGACACAAGAAAGTAGTTTCAAGTTCTATCTCTATGTTTTGTAACCTGTTGATGTAGCCCTAAGCAGTGACTAGAGAGAAACACTTTCATGGAAAGGGGTTGCCAAGCATCCAAAAATTATGCATCTCCAGAAATCTCAGCAAATATTTTTTCACCCACAATGGATGATACTTTCAGGTAATGATCAGTACAATAAGGCGACTTGGTTCCCCAAATTTCGTTCTTCTATGTTGATGCGTTCATTTCCAGTAACAGTTTGAATTTTTAGGTTTCACTCTGTTTTCTCATATATTGATAGATGTATTTGGAACTCTAAATCCAACACGGTTTGTGCTAGCTTCTTGAAACTTGACACAATAAAGTAGTTTCAAGTTCTATCTCTATGTTTTGTTTCCTCTTGATGTAGCCCTAAGGAGTGACAGGCGAGAAACACTTTCATTGAAAGGGGTTGCCAAGCTTCCAAAAATTACGAGTCTCCAGCAATCTCAGCAAATATTTTTTCACCCAAACTGGATGATACACCCAGGTAATGATCAGTACACTAAGCCCACTTGGTTCCCCTAATTACGTTCTTCTATGTTGAATCGTTCGTTTCCAGTAACCGTTTGAATTTTGGCATTTCACACTGTTTTCTCCTATATTGATGGAAGTATTTGGAACTCTAAATCCAACACGGTTTGTGCAAGCTTCTTGAAACTTCACAGAATAAAGTAGTTTCAAGTGCTATCTCTACGTTTTGTTTCCTCTTGATGTAGCCCTAAGCAGTGACTTGCGAGAAACACTTTCATTGAAAGTGGTTGCCAACTTCCAAAAATTACGAGTCTCCAGCAATCTCATCAAATATTTTTTCACCCACACTGGATGATACTTTCACGTAATGATCAGTACCCTCAGGCCACTTGGTTCCCCAAATTTCGTTCTTCTATGTTGAATCGTTCGTTTACAGTAACAGTTTGAATTTTGGGGTTTCACACTGTTTTCTCCTATATTGATAGATGTATTTGGAACTCGAAATCCAACACGGTTTGTGCTAGGTTCTTGAAACTTGACACAATAACATAGTTTCAAGTTCTATCTCTATGTTTTGTCTCCTCTTGATGTAGCCCTAAGCAGATGCCTGGCGAGAAACACTTTCATTGAAAGGGGTTGCCAAGCTTCCAAAAATTAGGAGTCTCCAGCAATCTCAGCAAATATTTTTTCACCCAAACTGGATGATACTTTCAGGTAATGATCAGTACACTAAGCCCACTTGGTTTTCCAAATTTCTTTCTTCTATGTTGAAGCGTTCGTTTCCAGTAACAGTTTGAATTTTGGCGTTTCACACTGTTTTCTCCTATATTGATAGATATATTTGGAACTCTAAATCCAACACGGTTTGTGCTAGCTTCTTGAAACTTGACACAAGAAAGTAGTTTCAAGTTCTATCTCTATGTTTTGTAACCTGTTGATGTAGCCCTAATCAGTGACTAGAGAGAAACACTTTCATGGAAAGGGGTTGCCAAGCTTCCAAAAATTACGAATCTCCAGAAATCTCAGCAAATATTTTTTCACCCAAACTGGATGATACTTTCAGGTAATGATCAGTACAATAAGGCGACTTGGTTACCCAAATTTCGTTCTTCTTTGTTGAAGCGTTCGTTTCCAGTAACAGTTTGAATTTTGGCGTTTCACACCGTTTTCTCCTATATTGATAGATGTATTTGGAACTGCAAATCCAACACGGTTTGTGCTAGCTTCTTGAAACTTGACACAATAAAGTAGTATCATTTTCTCTCTCTATGATTTCTTTCCTCTTGTTGTAGCCCTAAGGAGTGACTGGCGAGAAACACTTTCATTGAAAGGGGTTGCCGAGCCTCAAAAAATTACGAGTCTCCCGCAATCTCAGCAAATATTTTTTCACCCAAACTGGATGATACTTTCAGGTAATGTTCAGTACACTAGGCCCACTTTGATCCCCAAATTTTGTTCTTCTATGTAGAAGCGTTCGATTTCCTGTAACAGTTTGAATTTTGGCGTTTCACACTGTTTTCTCCTATATTGATAGATGTATTTGGAACTGCAAATTCAACATGGTTTGTGCCAGCTTCTAGAAACTTCACACAATAAAGTAGTTTCAAGTTCTATCTCTATGTTTTGTTTCCTCTTGATGTAGCCCAAAGCAGTGACTGGCGAGAAACACTTTCATTGAAAGGGGTTGCCAAGCTTCCAAAAATTATGAGTCTCCAGCAATCTCAGCAAATATTTTTTCACCCAAACTGGATGATACTTTCAGGTAATGATCAGTACCCTCAGCCCACTTGGTTCCCCAAATTTCGTTCTTCTATGTTGAAGCGTTCGTTTCCAGAAACAGTTTGAATTTTGGCGTTTCACACTGTTTTCTCCTATATTGATAGATGTATTTGGAACTCTAAATCCAACACGGTTTGTGCTAGCTTCTTGAAACTTGACACAATAAAGTAGTTTCAAGTTCTATCTCTATGTTTTGGTTCCTCTTGATGTAGCCCTAAGGAGTGACTGGCGAGAAACACTTTTATTGAAAGGGGTTGCCAAGCTTCCAAAAATTACGAGTCTCCAGCAATCACAGCAAATATTTTTTCACCCAAACTGGATGATACACCCAGGTAATGATCAGTACACTAAGCCCACTTGGATCCCCAAATTACGTTCTTCTATGTTGAATCGTTCGTTTCCAGTAACCGTTTGAATTTTGGCATTTCACACTGTTTTCTCCTATATTGATGGATGTATTTGGAACTCTAAATCCAACACGGTTTGTGCTAGCTTCTTGAAACTTGATAGAATAAAGTAGTTTCAAGTGCTATCTCTATGTTTTGTTTCCTCTTGATGTAGCCCTAAGGAGTGACTGGCGAGAAACACTTTCATTGAAAGGGGTTGCCAAGCTTCCAAAAATTAGGAGTCTCCAGCAATCTCAGCAAATATTTTTTCACCCATACTGGAAGATACTTTCAGGTAATGATCAGTACACTAAGCCCACTTGGTTCCCCAAATTTCGTTCTTCTATGTTGAAGCGTTCATTTCCAGTAACAGTTTGAATTTTGGCGTTTCACACTGTTTTCTCCTATATTGATAGATGTATTTGGAACACGAAATCCAACACGGTTTGTGCTAGGTTCTTGAAACTTGACACAATAACATAGTTTCAAGTTCTATCTCTATGTTTTGTTTCCTTTTGATGTAGCCCTAAGCAGATGCCTGGCGAGAAACACTTTCATTTAAAGGGGTTGCCAAGCTTCCAAAAATTAGGAGTCTCCAGCAATCTCAGCAAATATTTTTTCACAAAAACTGGATGATACTTTCAGGTAATGATCAGTACACTAAGCCCACTTGGTTTTCCAAATTTCTTTCTTCTATGTTGAAGCGTTCGTTTCCAGTAACAGTTTGAATTTTGGTGTTTCACACTGTTTTCTCCTATATTGATAGATATATTTGGAACTCTAAATCCAACACGGTTTGTGCTAGCTTCTTGAAACTTGACACAAGAAAGTAGTTTCAAGTTCTATCTCTATGTTTTGTAACCTGTTGATGTAGCCCTAAGCAGTGACTAGAGAGAAACACTTTCATGGAAAGGGGTTGCCAAGCATCCAAAAATTATGCATCTCCAGAAATCTCAGCAAATATTTTTTCACCCACAATGGATGATACTTTCAGGTAATGATCAGTACAATAAGGCGACTTGGTTCCCCAAATTTCGTTCTTCTATGTTGATGCGTTCATTTCCAGTAACAGTTTGAATTTTTAGGTTTCACTCTGTTTTCTCATATATTGATAGATGTATTTGGAACTCTAAATCCAACACGGTTTGTGCTAGCTTCTTGAAACTTGACACAATAAAGTAGTTTCAAGTTCTATCTCTATGTTTTGTTTCCTCTTGATGTAGCCCTAAGGAGTGACAGGCGAGAAACACTTTCATTGAAAGGGGTTGCCAAGCTTCCAAAAATTACGAGTCTCCAGCAATCTCAGCAAATATTTTTTCACCCAAACTGGATGATACTTTCAGGTAATGATCAGTACACTAAGGCGACTTGGTTCCCCAAATTTCGTTCTTGTATGTTGAAGCGTTCGTTTCCAGTAACAGTTTGAATTTTTTCGTTTCACTCTGTTTTCTCCTATATTAATAGATGTATTTGGAAGTCTAAATCCAACAGGGTTTGTGCTAGGTTCTTGAAACTTGTCACAACAAAGTAGTTTCACGTTCTATCTCTACGTTTTGTTTCCTCTTGATGTAGCCCTAAGCAGTGACTGGCGAGAAACACTTTCATGGGAAGGGGTTGCCAACCTTCCAAAAATTACGAATCTCCAGAAATCTCAGCAAATATTGTTTCACCCAAACTGGATGATACTTTCAGGTAATGATCAGTACCCTCTGCCCACTTGGTTCCCCAAATTTCGTTCTTCTATGTTGAAGCGTTCGTTTCCAGAAACAGTTTGAATTTTGGCGTTTCACACTGTTTTCTCCTATATTGATAGATGTATTTGGAACTCTAAATCCAACACGGTTTGTGCTAGCTTCTTGAAACTTGACACAATAAAGTAGTTTCAAGTTCTATCTCTATGTGTTGTTTCCTCTTGATGTAGCCCTGAGGAGTGACTGGCGAGAAACACTTTCATTGAAAGGGGTTGCCAAGCTTCCAAAAATTACGAGTATCCAGCAATCTCAGCAAATATTTTTTCACCCAAACTGGATGATACACCCAGGTAATGATCAGTACACTAAGCCCACTTGGATCCCCGAATTACGTTCTTCTATGTTGAATCGTTCGTTTCCAGTAACCGTTTGAATTTTGGCATTTCACACTGTTTTCTCCTATATTGGTGGATGTATTTGGAACTCTAAATCCAACACGGTTTGTGCTAGCTTCTTGAAACTTGATAGAAAAAAGTAGTTTCAAGTGCTATCTCTATGTTTTGTTTCCACTTGATGTAGCCCTAAGCAGTGACTTGCGAGAAACACTTTCATTGAAAGTGGTTGCCAACTTCCAAAAATTACGAGACTCCAGCAATCTCATCAAATATTTTTTCACCCACACTGGATGATACTTTCACGTAATGATCAGGACCCTCAGGCCACTTGGTTCCCCAAATTTCGTTCTTCTATGTTGAATCGTTCGTTTACAGTAACAGTTTGAATTTTGGGGTTTCACACTGTTTTCTCCTATATTGATAGATGTATTTGGAACTCGAAATCCAACACGGTTTGTGCTAGCTTTTTGATACTTGACACAATAAAGCAGTTTCAAGTTCTATCTCTATGTTTTCTTTCCTCTTGATGTAGCCCTAAGCAGTGTTGGCGAGAAACACTTTCATAAGCTACCAAAAATTATGTCCAGCAATCTCAGCAAATATTTTTTCACCCATACTGGATGATAATGTCAGGTAATGATAAGTACACTAAGCCCACTCTGTTCCCCAAATTTCGTTCTTCTATGTAGAAGCGATCGTTTCCAGTAACCCTTTGAATTTTGGCGTTTCACACTGTTTTCTCCTATATTGATAGATGTATTTGGAACTCTAAATCCAAGACAGTTTCTGCTAGCTTCTTGAAACTTGACACAATAACATATTTTCAAGTTCTATCTCTATGTTTTGTTTCCTCTTGATGTAGCCCTAAGCAGATGCCTGGCGAGAAACACTTTCATTGAAAGGGGTTGCCAAGCTTCCAAAAATTAGGAGTCTCCAGCAATCTCAGCAAATATTTTTTTCACCCAAACTGGATGATACTTTCAGGTAATGATCAGTACACTCAGCCCACTTGGTTCCCCAAATTTTGTTCTTCTATGTGAAGCGTTCGTTTTCTGTCATAGTTTGAATTTTGGCGTTTCACACTGTTTACTCCTATATTGATAGATGTATTTGGAACTCTAAATCCAACACGGTTTGTGCTACCTTCTTGAAACTTGACACAATAAAGTAGTTTCAAGTGGTATCTCTATGTTTTGTTTCCTCTTGATGTAGCCCTAAGCAGTGACTTGCGAGAAACACTTTCATTGAAAGTGGTTGCCAACTTCCAAAAATTACGAGTCTCCAGCAATCTCATCAAATATTTTTTCACCCACACTGGATGATACTTTCACGTAATGATCAGTACCCTCAGGCCACTTGGTTCCCCAAATTTCGTTCTTCTATGTTGATCGTTCGTTTACAGTAACAGTTTGAATTTTGGGGTTTCACACTGTTTTCTCCTATATTGATAGATGTATTTGGAACTCGAAATCCAACACGGTTTGTGCTAGGTTCTTGAAACTTGACACAATAACATAGTTTCAAGTTCTATCTCTATGTTTTGTCTCCACTTGATGTAGCCCTAAGCAGATGCCTGGCGAGAAACACTTTCATTGAAAGGGGTTGCCAAGCTTCCAAAAATTACGAGTATCCAGCAATCTCAGCAAATATTTTTTCACCCAAACTGGATGATACTTTCAGGTAATGATCAGTACAATAAGGCGACTTGGTTCCCCAAATTTCGTTCTTCTATGTTGAAGCGTTCATTTCCAGTAACAGTTTGAATTTTTAGGTTTCACTCTGTTTTCTCATATATTGATAGATGTATTTGGAACTCTAAATCCAACACGGTTTGTGCTAGCTTCTTGAAACTTACACAACAAAGTAGTTTCACGTTCTATCTCTATGTTTTGTTTCCTCTTGATGTAGCCCTAAGCAGTGACTTGCGAGAAACACTTTCATGGATAGGGGTTGCCAAGCTTCCAAAAATTACGGATCTCCAGAAATCTCAGCAAATATTTTTTCACCCAAACTGGATGATACTTTCAGGTAATGATCAGTACACTAGGCTCACTTGGATCCCCAAATTTTTTTCTTCTATGTTGAAGCGTTCGTTTCCAGTAACCGTTTGAAATTTGGCGTTTCACAGTGTTTTCTCCTATATTGATAGTTTTATTTGGAATTCCAAATCCCACGGGTTTGTGCTGGCTTCTTGAAACTTGAAACAATAAAGTAGTTTAAAGTTCTATCTCTATGTGTTGCTTCCTCTTGATGTAGCACAAAACAGTTACTGGCGAGAAACACTTTCATTGAAAGTGGTTGCCAACTTCCAAAAATTACGAGTCTCCAGCAATCTCAGCAAATATTTTTGCACCCAAACTGGATGATACTTTCAAGTAATGGTCAGTACACTAAGCCCACTTGGTTACCCAAATTTCGTTCTTCTTTGTTGAAGCGTTCGTTTCCAGTAACAGTTTGAATTTTGGTGTTTCACACCGTTTTCTCCTATATTGATAGATGTATTTGGAACTGCAAATCCAACACGGTTTGTGCTAGCTTCTTGAAACTTTACACAATAAAGTAGTATCAAGTTCTCTCTCTATGTTTTCTTTCCTCTTGATGTAGCCCTGAGGAGTGACTGGCGAGAAACACTTTCATTGAAAGGGGTTGCCGAGCCTCAAAAAATTACGAGTCTCCAGCAATCGCAGCAAATATTTTTTCACCCAAACTGGATGATACTTTCAGGTAATGAACAGTACACTAGGCACACTTGGATCCCCAAATTTTGTTCTTCTATGTAGAAGCGTTCGATTTCCTGTAACAGTTTGAATTTTGGCGTTTCACACTGTTTTCTCCTATATTGATAGATGTATTTGGAACTCTAAATCCAACACGGTTTCTGCTAGCTTCTTGAAACTTGACACAACAAAGTAGTTTCACGTTCTATCTCTATGTTTTGTTTCCTCTTGATGTAGCCCTAAGCAGTGACTGGCGAGAAACCCTTTCATGGAACGGGGTTGCCAAGCTTCCAAAAATTACGAATCTCCAGAAATCTCAGCAAATATTTTTTCACCCAAACTGGATGATACTTTCAGGTAATGATCAGTACACTAAGGCGACTTGGTTCCCCAAATTTCGTTCTTGTATGTTGAAGCGTTCATTTCCAGTAACAGTTTGAATTTTTTCGTTTCACTCTGTTTTCTCCTATATTAATAGATGTATTTGGAAGTCTAAATCCAACAGGGTTTGTGCTAGCTTCTTGAAACTTGTCACAACAAAGTAGTTTCACGTTCTATCTCTACGTTTTGTTTCCTCTTGATGTAGCCCTAAGCAGTGACTGGCGAGAAACACTTTCATGGGAAGGGGTTGCCAAGCTTCCAAAAATTACGAATCTCCAGAAATCTCAGCAAATATTGTTTCACCCAAACTGGATGATACTTTCAGGTAATGATCAGTACCCTCTGCCCACTTGGTTCCCCAAATTTCGTTCTTCTATGTTGAAGCGTTCGTTTCCAGAAACAGTTTGAATTTTGGCGTTTCACACTGTTTTCTCCTATATTGATAGATGTATTTGGAACTCTAAATCCAACACGGTTTGTGCTAGCTTCTTGAAACTTGACACAATAAAGTAGTTTCAAGTTCTATCTCTATGTGTTGTTTCCTCTTGATGTAGCCCTGAGGAGTGACTGGCGAGAAACACTTTCATTGAAAGGGGTTGCCAAGCTTCCAAAAATTACGAGTATCCAGCAATCTCAGCAAATATTTTTTCACCCAAACTGGATGATACACCCAGGTAATGATCAGTACACTAAGCCCACTTGGATCCCCGAATTACGTTCTTCTATGTTGAATCGTTCGTTTCCAGTAACCGTTTGAATTTTGGCATTTCACACTGTTTTCTCCTATATTGGTGGATGTATTTGGAACTCTAAATCCAACACGGTTTGTGCTAGCTTCTTGAAACTTGATAGAAAAAAGTAGTTTCAAGTGCTATCTCTATGTTTTGTTTCCACTTGATGTAGCCCTAAGCAGTGACTTGCGAGAAACACTTTCATTGAAAGTGGTTGCCAACTTCCAAAAATTACGAGACTCCAGCAATCTCATCAAATATTTTTTCACCCACACTGGATGATACTTTCACGTAATGATCAGGACCCTCAGGCCACTTGGTTCCCCAAATTTCGTTCTTCTATGTTGAATCGTTCGTTTACAGTAACAGTTTGAATTTTGGGGTTTCACACTGTTTTCTCCTATATTGATAGATGTATTTGGAACTCGAAATCCAACACGGTTTGTGCTAGCTTTTTGATACTTGACACAATAAAGCAGTTTCAAGTTCTATCTCTATGTTTTCTTTCCTCTTGATGTAGCCCTAAGCAGTGTTGGCGAGAAACACTTTCATAAGCTACCAAAAATTATGTCCAGCAATCTCAGCAAATATTTTTTCACCCATACTGGATGATAATGTCAGGTAATGATAAGTACACTAAGCCCACTCTGTTCCCCAAATTTCGTTCTTCTATGTAGAAGCGTTCGTTTCCAGTAACCCTTTGAATTTTGGCGTTTCACACTGTTTTCTCCTATATTGATAGATGTATTTGGAACTCTAAATCCAAGACAGTTTCTGCTAGCTTCTTGAAACTTGACACAATAACATATTTTCAAGTTCTATCTCTATGTTTTGTTTCCTCTTGATGTAGCCCTAAGCAGATGCCTGGCGAGAAACACTTTCATTGAAAGTGGTTGCCAAGCTTCCAAAAATTACGAGTCTCCAGCAATCTCAGCAAATATTTTTTTCACCCAAACTGGATGATACTTTCAGGTAATGATCAGTACACTCAGCCCACTTGGTTCCCCAAATTTCGTTCTTCTATGTGAAGCGTTCGTTTTCTGTCATAGTTTGAATTTTGGCGTTTCACACTGTTTTCTCCTATATGGATAGATGTATTTGGAACTCTGAATCCAACACGGTTTGTGCTAGGTTCTTGAAACTTGACACAATAACATAGTTTCAAGTTCTATCTCTATGTTTTGTCTCCTCTTGATGTAGCCCTAAGCAGATGCCTGGCGAGAAACACTTTCATTGAAAGGGGTTGCCAAGCTTCCAAAAATTAGGAGTCTCCAGCAATCTCAGCAAATATTTTTTCACCCAAACTGGATGATACTTTCAGGTAATGATCAGTACACTAAGCCCACTTGGTTTTCCAAATTTCTTTCTTCTATGTTGAAGCGTTCATTTCCAGTAACAGTTTGAATTTTGGCGTTTCACACTGTTTTCTCCTATATTGATAGATATATTTGGAACTCTAAATCCAACAGGGTTTGTGCTAGCTTCTTGAAACTTGACACAAGAAAGTAGTTTCAAGTTCTATCTCTATGTTTTGTAACCTGTTGATGTAGCCCTAATCAGTGACTAGAGAGAAACACTTTCATGGAAAGGGGTTGCCAAGCTTCCAAAAATTACGAATCTCCAGAAATCTCAGCAAATATTTTTTCACCCAAACTGGATGATACTTTCAGGTAATGATCAGTACAATAAGGCGACTTGGTTACCCAAATTTCGTTCTTCTTTGTTGAAGCGTTCGTTTCCAGTAACAGTTTGAATTTTGGCATTTCACACCGTTTTCTCCTATATTGATAGATGTATTTGGAACTGCAAATCCAACACGGTTTGTGCTAGCTTCTTGAAACTTGACACAATAAAGTAGTATCAAGTTCTCTCTCTATGTTTTCTTTCCTCTTGATGTAGCCCTAAGGAGTGACTGGCGAGAAACACTTTCATTGAAAGGGGTTGCCGAGCCTCAAAAAATTACGAGTCTCCAGCAATCTCAGCAAATATTTTTTCACCCAAACTGGATGATACTTTCAGGTAATGATCAGTACACTAGGCACACTTGGATCCCCAAATTCTGTTCTTCTATGTAGAAGCGTTCGATTTCCTGTAACAGTTTGAATTTTGGCGTTTCACACTGTTTTCTCCTATATTGATAGATGTATTTGGAACTGCAAATTCAACATGGTTTGTGCTATCTTCTTGAAACTTCACACAATAAAGTAGTTTCAAGTTCTATCGCTATGTTTTGTTTCCTCTTGATGTAGCCCAAAGCAGTGACTGGCGAGAAACACTTTCATTGAAAGGGGTTGCCAAGCTTCCAAAAATTATGAGTCTCCAGCAATCTCAGCAAATATTTTTTCACCCAAACTGGATGATACTTTCAGGTAATGATCAGTACCATCAGCCCACTTGGTTCCCCAAATTTCGTTCTTGTATGTTGAAGCGTTCATTTCCAGAAACAGTTTGAATTTTGGCGTTTCACACTGTTTTCTCCTATATTGATAGATGTATTTGGAACTCTAAATCCAACACGGTTTGTGCTAGCTTCTTGAAACTTGACACAATAAAGTAGTTTCAAGTTCTATCTCTATGTTTTGTTTCCTCTTGATGTAGCCCTAAGGAGTGACTGGCGAGAAACACTTTCATTGAAAGGGGTTGCCAAGCTTCCAAAAGTTACGAGTCTCCAGCAATCTCAGCAAATATTTTTTCACCCAAACTGGATGATACACCCAGGTAAGGATCAGTACACTAATCCCACTTGGTTCCCCAAATTACATTCTTCTATGTTGAATCGTTCGTTTCCAGTAACCGTTTGAATTTTGGCATTTCACACTGTTTTCTCATATATTGATGGATGTATTTGGAACTCTAAATCCAACACGGTTTGTGCTACCTTCTTGAAACTTGACACAATAAAGTAGTTTCAAGATCTATCTCTATGTTTTGCTTCCTCTTGATGTACCACAAAACAGTGACTGGCGAGAAACACTTTCATTGAAAGTGGTTGCCAACTTCCAAAAATTACGAGTCTCCAGCAATCTCAGCAAATATTTTTTCACCCAAACTGGATGATACTTTCAAGTAATGATCAGTACACTAAGCCCACTTGGTTACCCAAATTTCGTTCTTCTTTGTTGAAGCGTTCGTTTACAGTAACAGTTTGAATTTTGGCGTTTCACACTGTTTTCTCCTATATTGATAGATGTATTTGGAACTCTAAATCCAACACGGTTTGTGCTAGCTTCTTGAAACTTGACACAATAAAGTAGTTTCAAGTTCTATCTCTATGTTTTGCTTCCTCTTGATGTAGCACAAAACAGTGACTGGCGAGAAACACTTTCATTGAAAGTGGTTGCCAACTTCCAAAAATTACGAGTCTCCCGCAATCTCAGCAAATATTTTTTCACCCAAACTGGATGATACTTTCAGGTAATGATCAGTACACTAGGCCCACTTTGATCCCCAAATTTTGTTCTTCTATGTAGAAGCGTTCGATTTCCTGTAACAGTTTGAATTTTGGCGTTTCACACTGTTTTCTCCTATATTGATAGATGTATTTGGAACTGCAAATTCAACATGGTTTGTGCCAGCTTCTTGAAACTTCACACAATAAAGTAGTTTCAAGTTCTATCTCTATGTTTTCTTTCCTCTTGATGTAGCCCAAAGCAGTGACTGGCGAGAAACACTTTCATTGAAAGGGGTTGCCAAGCTTCCAAAAATTAGGAGTCTCCAGCAATCTCAGCAAATATTTTTTCACCCAAACTGGATGATACTTTCAGGTAATGATCAGTACCCTCAGCCCACTTGGTTCCCCAAATTTCGTTCTTCTATGTTGAAGCGTTCGTTTCCAGAAACAGTTTGAATTTTGGCGTTTCACACTATTTTCTCCTATATTGATAGATGTATTTGGAACTCTAAATCCAACACGGTTTGTGCTAGCTTCTTGAAACTTGACACAATAAAGTAGTTTCAAGTTCTATCTCTATGTTTTGGTTCCTCTTGATGTAGCCCTAAGGAGTGACTGGCGAGAAACAATTTCATTGAAAGGGGTTGCCAAGCTTCCAAAAATTACGAGTCTCCAGCAATCTCAGCAAATATTTTTTCACCCAAACTGGATGATACACCCAGGTAATGATCAGTACACTAAGCCCACTTGGATCCCCAAATTACGTTCTTCTATGTTGAATCGTTCGTTTCCAGTAACCGTTTGAATTTTGGCATTTCACACTGTTTTCTCCTATATTGATGGATGTATTTGGAACTCTAAATCCAACACGGTTTGTGCTAGCTTCTTGAAACTTGATAGAATAAAGTAGTTTCAAGTGCTATCTCTATGTTTTGTTTCCACTTGATGTAGCCCTAAGCAGTGACTTGCGAGAAACACTTTCATTGAAAGTGGTTGCCAACTTCCAAAAATTACGAGTCTCCAGCAATCTCATCAAATATTTTTTCACCCACACTGGATGATACTTTCACGTAATGATCAGTACCCTCAGGCCACTTGGTTCCCCAAATTTCGTTCTTCTATGTTGAATCGGTCGTTTACAGTAACAGTTTGAATTTTGGGGTTTCACACTGTTTTCTCCTATATTGATAGATGTATTTGGAACTCGAAATCCAACACGGTTTGTGCTAGGTTCTTGAAACTTGACACAATAACATAGTTTCAAGTTCTATCTCTATGTTTTGTTTCCTCTTGATGTAGCCCTAAGCAGATGCCTGGCGAGAAACACTTTCATTGAAAGGGGTTGCCAAGCTTCCAAAAATTAGGAGTCTCCAGCAATCTCAGCAAATATTTTTTCACCCAAACTGGATGATACTTTCAGGTAATGATCAGTACACTAAGCCCACCTGGTTTTCAAATTTCTTTCTTCTATGTTGAAGCGTTCGTTTCCAGTAACAGTTTGAAATTTGGCGTTTCACACTGTTTTCTCCTATATTGATAGATATATTTGGAACTCTAAATCCAACACGGTTTGTACTAGCTTCTTGAAACTTGACACAAGAAAGTAGTTTCAAGTTCTATCTCTATGTTTTGTAACCTGTTGATGTGGCCCTAATCAGTGACTAGAGAGAAACACTTTCATGGAAAGGGGTTGCAAGCTTCCAAAAATTACGAATCTCCAGAAATCTCAGCAAATATTTTTTCACCCAAACTGGATGATACTTTCAGGTAATGATCAGTACAATAAGGCAACTTGGTTCCCCAAATTTCGTTCTTCTATTTTGAAGCGTTCATTTCCAGTAACAGTTTGAATTTTTAGGTTTCACTCTGTTTTCTCATATATTGATAGATGTATTTGGAACTCTAAATCCAACACGGTTTGTGCTAGCTTCTTGAAACTTAACACAACAAAGTAGTTTCACGTTCTATCTCTATGTTTTGTTTCCTCTTGATGTAGCCCCAAGCAGTGACTTGCGAGAAACACTTTCATGGAAAGAGGTTGCCAAGCTTCCAAAAATTACGAATCTCCAGAAATCTCAGCAAATATTTTTTCACCCAAACTGGATGATACTTTCAGGTAATGATCAGTACACTAGGCTCACTTGGATCCCCAAATTTTTTTCTTCTATGTTGAAGCGTTCGTTTCCAGTAACCGTTTGAAATTTGGCGTTTCACAGTGTTTTCTCCTATATTGATAGTTGTATTTGGAATTCCAAATCCAACGGGTTTGTGCTGGCTTCTTGAAACATGACACAATAAAGTAGTTTAAAGTTCTATCTCTATGTGTTGCTTCCTCTTGATGTAGCACAATACAGTTACTGGCGAGAAACACTTTCATTGAAAGTGGTTGCCAACTTCCAAAAATTACGAGTCTCCAGCAACCTCAGCAAATATTTTTGCACCCAAACTGGATGATACTTTCACGTAATGATCAGTACCCTCAGGCCACTTGGTTACCCAAATTTCGTTCTTCTATGTTGAATCGTTCGTTTACAGTAACAGTTTGAATTTTGGGGTTTCACACTGTTTTCTCCTATATTGATAGATGTATTTGGAACTCGAAATCCAACACGGTTTGTGCTAGGTTCTTGAAACTTGACACAATAACATAGTTTCAAGTTCTATCTCTATGTTTTGTTTCCTCTTGATGTAGCCCTAAGCAGATGCCTGGCGAGAAACACTTTCATTGAAAGGGGTTGCCAAGCTTCCAAAAATTAGGAGTCTCCAGCAATCTCAGCAAATATTTTTTCACCCAAACTGGATGATACTTTCAGGTAATGATCAGTACAATAAGGCAACTTGGTTCCCCAAATTTCGTTCTTCTATTTTGAAGCGTTCATTTCCAGTAACAGTTTGAATTTTTAGGTTTCACTCTGTTTTCTCATATATTGATAGATGTATTTGGAACTCTAAATCCAACACGGTTTGTGCTAGCTTCTTGAAACTTAACACAACAAAGTAGTTTCACGTTCTATCTCTATGTTTTGTTTCCTCTTGATGTAGCCCCAAGCAGTGACTTGCGAGAAACACTTTCATGGAAAGAGGTTGCCAAGCTTCCAAAAATTACGAATCTCCAGAAATCTCAGCAAATATTTTTTCACCCAAACTGGATGATACTTTCAGGTAATGATCAGTACACTAGGCTCACTTGGATCCCCAAATTTTTTTCTTCTATGTTGAAGCGTTCGTTTCCAGTAACCGTTTGAAATTTGGCGTTTCACAGTGTTTTCTCCTATATTGATAGTTGTATTTGGAATTCCAAATCCAACGGGTTTATGCTGGCTTCTTGAAACATGACACAATAAAGTAGTTTAAAGTTCTAACTCTATATGTTGCTTCCTCTTGATGTAGCACAAAACAGTTACTGGCGAGAAACACTTTCATTGAAAGTGGTTGCCAACTTCCAAAAATTACGAGTCTCCAGCAATCTCAGCAAATATTTTTGCACCCAAACTGGATGATACTTTCAAGTAATGGTCAGTACACTAAGCCCACTTGGTTACCCAAATTTCGTTCTTCTTTGTTGAAGCGTTCGTTTCCAGTAACAGTTTGAATTTTGGCGTTTCACACCGTTTTCTCCTATATTGATAGATGTATTTGGAACTGCAAATCCAACACGGTTTGTGTTAGCTTCTTGAAACTTGACACAATAAAGTAGTATCAAGTTCTCTCTCTATGTTTTCTTTCCTCTTGATGTAGCCCTAAGGAGTGACTGGCGAGAAACACTTTCATTGAAAGGGGTTGCCGAGCCTCAAAAAATTACGAATCTCCAGCAATCTCAGCAAATATTTTTTCACCGAAACTAGATGATACTTTCAGGTAATGATCAGTACACTAGGCACACTTGGATCCCCAAATTTTGTTCTTCTATGTAGAAGCGTTCGATTTCCTGTAACAGTTTGAATTTTGGCGTTTCACACTGTTTTCTCCTATATTGATAGATGTATTTGGAACTGCAAATTCAACATGGATTGTGCTAGCTTCTTGAAACTTCACACAATAAAGTAGTTTCAAGTTCTATCGCTATGTTTTGTTTCCTCTTGATGTAGCCCAAAGCAGTGACTGGCGAGAAACACTTTCATTGAAAGGGTTTGCCGAGCTTCCGAAAATTATGAGTCTCCAGCAATCTCAGCAAATATTTTTTCACCCAAACTGGATGATACTTTCAGGTAATGATCAGTACCCTCAGCCCACTTGGTTCCCCAAATTTCGTTCTTCTATGTTGAAGCGTTCGTTTCCAGAAACAGTTTGAATTTTGGCGTTTCACACTGTTTTCTCCTATATTGATAGATGTATTTGGAACTCTAAATCCAACACGGTTTGTGCTAGCTTCTTGAAACTTGACACAATAAAGTATTTTCAAGTTCTATCTCTATGTTTTGTTTCCTCTTGATGTAGCCCTAAGGAGTGACTGGCGAGAAACACTTTCAATGAAAGGGGTTGCCAAGCTTCCAAAAATTACGAGTCTCCAGCAATCTCAGCAAATATTTTTTCACCCAAACTGGATGATACACCCAGGTAAGGATCAGTACACTAATCCCACTTGGTTCCCCAAATTACATTCTTCTATGTTGAATCGTTCGTTTCCAGTAACCGTTTGAATTTTGGCATTTCACACTGTTTTCTCCTATATTGATGGATGTATTTGGAACTCTAAATCCAACACGGTTTGTGCTAGCTTCTTGAAACTTGACACAATAAAGTAGTTTCAAGTTCTATCTCTATGTTTTGCTTCCTCTTGATGTAGCACAAAACAGTGACTGGCGAGAAACACTTTCATTGAAAGAGGTTGCCAACTTCCAAAAATTACGAGTCTCCAGCAATCTCAGCAAATATTTTTTCACCCAAACTGGATGATACTTTCAAGTAATGATCAGAACACTAAGCCCACTTGGTTACCCAAATTTCGTTCTTCTTTGTTGAAGCGTTCGTTTCCAGTAACAGTTTGAATTTTGGCGTTTCACACCTTTTCTCCTATATTGATAGATGTATTTGGAACAGCAAATCCAACCCGGTTTGTGCTAGCTTCTTGAAACTTGACACAATAAAGTAGTATCAAGTTCTCTCTTTATGTTTTCTTTCCTCTTGATGTAGCCCTAAGGAGTGACTGGCGAGAAACACTTTCATTGAAAGGGGTTGCCGAGCCTCAAAAAATTACGAGTCTCCCGCAATCTCAGCAAATATTTTTTCACCCAAACTGGATGATACTTTCAGGTAATGATCAGTACACTAGGCCCACTTTGATCCCCAAATTTTGTTCTTCTATGTAGAAGCGTTCGATTTCCTGTAACAGTTTGAATTTTGGCGTTTCACACTGTTTTCTCCTAAATTGATAGATGTATTTGGAACTGCAAATTCAACATGGTTTGTGCCAGCTTCTTGAAAGTTGACACAATAAAGTAGTTTCAAGTTCTATCTCTATGTTTTCGTTCCTCTTGATGTAGCCCTAAGGAGTGACTGGCGAGAAACACTTTCATTGAAAGGGGTTGCCAAGCTTCCAAAAATTACGAGTCTCCAGCAATCTCAGCAAATATTTTTTCACCCAAACTGGATGATACACCCAGGGTATGATCAGTACACTAAGCCCACTTGGATCCCCAAATTACGTTCTTCTATGTTGAATCGTTCGTTTCCAGTAACCGTTTGAATTTTGGCATTTCACACTGTTTTCTCCTATATTGATGGATGTATTTGGAACTCTAAATCCAACACGGTTTGTGCTAGCTTCTTGAAACTTGATAGAATAAAGTAGTTTCAAGTGCTATCTCTATGTTTTGTTTCCACTTGATGTAGCCCTAAGCAGTGACTTGCGAGAAACACTTTCATTGAAAGTGGTTGCCAACTTCCAAAAATTACGAGTCTCCAGCAATCTCATCAAATATTTTTTCACCCACACTGGATGATACTTTCACGTAATGATCAGTACCCTCAGGCCACTTGGTTCCCCAAATTTCGTTCTTCTATGTTGAATCGTTCGTTTACAGTAACAGTTTGAATTTTGGGGTTTCACACTGTTTTCTCCTATATTGATAGATGTATTTGGAACTCGAAATCCAACACGGTTTGTGCTAGGTTCTTGAAACTTGACACAATAACATAGTTTCAAGTTCTATCTCTATGTTTTGTTTCCTCTTGATGTAGCCCTAAGCAGATGCCTGGCGAGAAACACTTTCATTGAAAAGGGTTGCCAAGTTTCCAAAAATTAGGAGTCTCCAGCAATCTCAGCAAATATTTTTTCACCCAAACTGGATGATACTTTCAGGTAATGATCAGTACACTAAGCCCACTTGGTTTTCCAAGTTTCTTTCTTCTATGTTGAAGCGTTCGTTTCCAGTAACAGTTTGAAATTTGGCGTTTCACACTGTTTTCTCCTATATTGATAGATATATTTGGAACTCTAAATCCAACACGGTTTGTGCTAGCTTCTTGAAACTTGACACAAGAAAGTAGTTTCAAGTTCTATCTCTATGTTTTGTAACCTGTTGATGTAGCCCTAAGCAGTGACTAGAGAGAAACACTTTCATGGAAAGGGGTTGCCAAGCATCCAAAAATTATGCATCTCCAGAAATCTCAGCAAATATTTTTTCACCCACAATGGATGATACTTTCAGGTAATGATCAGTACAATAAGGCGACTTGGTTCCCCAAATTTCGTTCTTCTATGTTGATGCGTTCATTTCCAGTAACAGTTTGAATTTTTAGGTTTCACTCTGTTTTCTCATATATTGATAGATGTATTTGGAACTCTAAATCCAACACGGTTTGTGCTAGCTTCTTGAAACTTGACACAATAAAGTAGTTTCAAGTTCTATCTCTATGTTTTGTTTCCTCTTGATGTAGCCCTAAGGAGTGACAGGCGAGAAACACTTTCATTGAAAGGGGTTGCCAAGCTTCCAAAAATTACGAGTCTCCAGCAATCTCAGCAAATATTTTTTCACCCAAACTGGATGATACTTTCAGGTAATGATCAGTACACTAAGCCCACTTGGTTCCCCTAATTACGTTCTTCTATGTTGAATCGTTCGTTTCCAGTAACCGTTTGAATTTTGGCATTTCACACTGTTTTCTCCTATATTGAAGAAGTATTTGGAACTCATAATCCAAAACGGTTTGTGCAAGCTTCTTGAAACTTGACAGAATAAAGTAGTTTCAAGTGCTATCTCTATGTTTTGTTTCCTCTTGATGTAGCCCTAAGCAGTGACTGGCGAGAAACACTTTCATTGAAAGTGGTTGCCAACTTCCAAAAATTACGAGTCTCCAGCAATCTCATCAAATATTTTTTCACCCACACTGGATGATACTTTCACGTAATGATCAGTACCCTCAGGCCACTTGGTTCCCCAAATTTCGTTCTTCTATGTTGAATCGTTCGTTTACAGTAACAGTTTGAATTTTGGGGTTTCACACTGTTTTCTCCTATATTGATAGATGTATTTGGAACTCGAAATCCAACACGGTTTGTGCTAGGTTCTTGAAACTTGACACAATAACATAGTTTCAAGTTCTATCTCTATGTTTTGTCTCCTCTTGATGTAGCCTTAAGCAGATGCCTGGCGAGAAACACTTTCATTGAAAGGGGTTGCCAAGCTTCCAAAAATTAGGAGTCTCCAGCAATCTCAGCAAATATTTTTTCACCCAAACTGGATGATACTTTCAGGTAATGATCAGTACACTAAGCCCACTTGGTTTTCCAAATTTCTTTCTTCTATGTTGAAGCGTTCATTTCCAGTAACAGTTTGAATTTTGGCGTTTCACACTGTTTTCTCCTATATTGATAGATGTATTTGGAACTGCAAATTCAACATGGTTTGCGCTAGCTTCTTGAAACTTCACACAATAAAGTAGTTTCAAGTTCTATCGCTATGTTTTGTTTCCTCTTGATGTAGCCCAAAGCAGTGACTGGCGAGAAACACTTTCATTGAAAGGGGTTGCCAAGCTTCCAAAAATTATGAGTCTCCAGCAATCTCAGCAAATATTTTTTCACCCAAACTGGATGATACTTTCAGGTAATGATCAGTACGCTCAGCCCACTTGGTTCCCCAAATTTCGTTCTTCTATGTTGAAGCGTTCGTTTCCAGAAACAGTTTGAATTTTGGCGTTTCACACTGTTTTCTCCTATATTGATAGATGTATTTGGAACTCTAAATCCAACACGGTTTGTGCTAGCTTCTTGAAACTTGACACAATAAAGTAGTTTCAAGTTCTATCTCTATGTGTTGTTTCCTCTTGATGTAGCCCTAAGGAGTGACTGGCGAGAAACACTTTCATTGAAAGGGGTTGCCAAGCTTCCAAAAATTACGAGTATCCAGCAATCTCAGCAAATATTTTTTCACCCAAACTGGATGATACACCCAGGTAATGATCAGTACACTAAGCCCACTTGGATCCCCGAATTACATTCTTCTATGTTGAATCGTTCGTTTCCAGTAACCGTTTGAATTTTGGCATTTCACACTGTTTTCTCCTATATTGATGGATGTATTTGGAACTCTAAATCCAACACGGTTTGTGCTAGCTTCTTGAAACTTGATAGAATAAAGTAGTTTCAAGTGCTATCTCTATGTTTTGTTTCCACTTGATGTAGCCCTAAGCAGTGACTTGCGAGAAACACTTTCATTGAAAGTGGTTGCCAACTTCCAAAAATTACGAGACTCCAGCAATCTCATCAAATATTTTTTCACCCACACTGGATGATACTTTCACGTAATGATCAGGACCCTCAGGCCACTTGGTTCCCCAAATTTCGTTCTTCTATGTTGAATCGTTCGTTTACAGTAACAGTTTGAATTTTGGGGTTTCACACTGTTTTCTCCTATATTGATAGATGTATTTGGAACTCGAAATCCAACACGGTTTGTGCTAGCTTTTTGATACTTGACACAATAAAGCAGTTTCAAGTTCTATCTCTATGTTTTCTTTCCTCTTGATGTAGCCCTAAGCAGTGTTGGCGAGAAACACTTTCATAAGCTACCAAAAATTATGTCCAGCAATCTCAGCAAATATTTTTTCACCCATACTGGATGATAATGTCAGGTAATGATAAGTACACTAAGCCCACTCTGTTCCCCAAATTTCGTTCTTCTATGTAGAAGCGTTCGTTTCCAGTAACCCTTTGAATTTTGGCGTTTCACACTGTTTTCTCCTATATTGATAGATGTATTTGGAACTCTAAATCCAAGACAGTTTCTGCTAGCTTCTTGAAACTTGACACAATAACATATTTTCAAGTTCTATCTCTATGTTTTGTTTCCTCTTGATGTAGCCCTAAGCAGATGCCTGGCGAGAAACACTTTCATTGAAAGGGGTTGCCAAGCTTCCAAAAATTAGGAGTCTCCAGCAATCTCAGCAAATATTTTTTTCACCCAAACTGGATGATACTTTCAGGTAATGATCAGTACACTCAGCCCACTTGGTTCCCCAAATTTTGTTCTTCTATGTGAAGCGTTCGTTTTCTGTCATAGTTTGAATTTTGGCGTTTCACACTGTTTTCTCCTATATTGATAGATGTATTTGGAACTCTAAATCCAACACGGTTTGTGCTAGCTTCTTGAAACTTGACACAACAAAGTAGTTTCAAGTGCTATCTCTATGTTTTGTTTCTTCTTGATGTAGCCCTAAGGAGTGACTGGCGAGAAACACTTTCATTGAAAGTGGTTGCCAACTTCCAAAAATTACGAGTCTCCAGCAATCTCATCAAATATTTTTTCACCCACACTGGATGATACTTTCACGTAATGATCAGTACCCTCAGGCCACTTGGTTCCCCAAATTTCGTTCTTCTATGTTGAATCGTTCGTTTACAGTAACAGTTTGAATTTTGGGGTTTCACACTGTTTTCTCCTATATTGATAGATGTATTTGGACTCGAAATCCAACATGGTTTGTGCTAGGTTCTTGAAACTTGACACAATAACATAGTTTCAAGTTCTATCTCTATGTTTTGTCTCCACTTGATGTAGCCCTAAGCAGATGCCTGGCGAGAAACACTTTCATTGAAAGGGGTTGCCAAGCTTCCAAAAATTAGGAGTCTCCAGCAATCTCAGCAAATATTTTTTCACCCAAACTGGATGATACTTTCAGGTAATGATCAGTACAATAAGGCGACTTGGTTCCCCAAATTTCGTTCTTCTATGTTGAAGCGTTCATTTCCAGTAACAGTTTGAATTTTTAGGTTTCACTCTGTTTTCTCATATATTGATAGATGTATTTGGAACTCTAAATCCAACACAGTTTGTGCTAGCTTCTTGAAACTTACACAACAAAGTAGTTTCACGTTCTATCTCTATGTTTTGTTTCCTCTTGATGTAGCCCTAAGCAGTGACTTGCGAGAAACACTTTCATGGAAAGGGGTTGCCAAGCTTCCAAAAATTACGGATCTCCAGAAATCTCAGCAAATATTTTTTCACCCAAACTGGATGATACTTTCAGGTAATGATCAGTACACTAGGCTCACTTGGATCCCCAAATTTTTTTCTTCTATGTTGAAGCGTTCGTTTCCAGTAACCGTTTGAAATTTGGCGTTTCACCGTGTTTTCTCCTATATTGATAGATGTATTTGGAAGTCTAAATCCAACAGGGTTTGTGCTAGCTTCTTGAAACTTGTCACAACAAAGTAGTTTCACGTTCTATCTCTACGTTTTGTTTCCTCTTGATGTAGCCCTAAGCAGTGACTGGCGAGAAACACTTTCATGGGAAGGGGTTGCCAAGCTTCCAAAAATTACGAATCTCCAGAAATCTCAGCAAATATTGTTTCACCCAAACTGGATGATACTTTCAGGTAATGATCAGTACCCTCTGCCCACTTGGTTTCCCAAATTTTGTTCTTCTATGTTGAAGCGTTCGTTTCCAGAAACAGTTTGAATTTTGGCGTTTCACACTGTTTTCTCCTATATTGATAGATGTATTTGGAACTCTAAATCCAACACGGTTTGTGCTAGCTTCTTGAAACTTGACACAATAAAGTAGTTTCAAGTTCTATCTCTATGTGTTGTTTCCTCTTGATGTAGCCCTAAGGAGTGACTGGCGAGAAACACTTTCATTGAAAGGGGTTGCCAAGCTTCCAAAAATTACGAGTATCCAGCAATCTCAGCAAATATTTTTTCACCCAAACTGGATGATACACCCAGGTAATGATCAGTACACTAAGCCCACTTGGATCCCCGAATTACGTTCTTCTATGTTGAATCGTTCGTTTCCAGTAACCGTTTGAATTTTGGCATTTCACACTGTTTTCTCCTATATTGGTGGATGTATTTGGAACTCTAAATCCAACACGGTTTGTGCTAGCTTCTTGAAACTTGATAGAAAAAAGTAGTTTCAAGTGCTATCTCTATGTTTTGTTTCCACTTGATGTAGCCCTAAGCAGTGACTTGCGAGAAACACTTTCATTGAAAGTGGTTGCCAACTTCCAAAAATTACGAGACTCCAGCAATCTCATCAAATATTTTTTCACCCACACTGGATGATACTTTCACGTAATGATCAGGACCCTCAGGCCACTTGGTTCCCCAAATTTCGTTCTTCTATGTTGAATCGTTCGTTTACAGTAACAGTTTGAATTTTGGGGTTTCACACTGTTTTCTCCTATATTGATAGATGTATTTGGAACTCGAAATCCAACACGGTTTGTGCTAGCTTTTTGATACTTGACACAATAAAGCAGTTTCAAGTTCTATCTCTATGTTTTCTTTCCTCTTGATGTAGCCCTAAGCAGTGTTGGCGAGAAACATTTTCATAAGCTACCAAAAATTATGTCCAGCAATCTCAGCAAATATTTTTTCACCCATACTGGATGATAATGTCAGGTAATGATAAGTACACTAAGCCCACTCTGTTCCCCAAATGTCGTTCTTCTATGTAGAAGCGTTCGTTTCCAGTAACCCTTTGAATTTTGGCGTTTCACACTGTTTTCTCCTATATTGATAGATGTATTTGGAACTCTAAATCCAAGACAGTTTCTGCTAGCTTCTTGAAACTTGACACAATAACATATTTTCAAGTTCTATCTCTATGTTTTGTTTCCTCTTGATGTAGCCCTAAGCAGATGCCTGGCGAGAAACACTTTCATTGAAAGGGGTTGCCAAGCTTCCAAAAATTAGGAGTCTCCAGCAATCTCAGCAAATATTTTTTTCACCCAAACTGGATGATACTTTCAGGTAATGATCAGTACACTCAGCCCACTTGGTTCCCCAAATTTTGTTCTTCTATGTGAAGCGTTCGTTTTCTGTCATAGTTTGAATTTTGGCGTTTCACACTGTTTTCTCCTATATTGATAGATGTATTTGGAACTCTAAATCCAACACGGTTTGTGCTAGCTTCTTGAAACTTGACACAATAAAGTAGTTTCAAGTGCTATCTCTATGTTTTGTTTCCTCTTGATGTAGCCCTAAGCAGTGACTTGCGAGAAACACTTTCATTGAAAGTGGTTGCCAACTTCCAAAAATTACGAGTCTCCAGCAATCTCATCAAATATTTTTTCACCCACACTGGATGATACTTTCACGTAATGATCAGTACCCTCAGGCCACTTGGTTCCCCAAATTTCGTTCTTCTATGTTGAATCGTTCGTTTACAGTAACAGTTTGAATTTTGGGGTTTCACACTGTTTTCTCCTATATTGATAGATGTATTTGGAACTCGAAATCCAACACGGTTTGTGCTAGGTTCTTGAAACTTGACACAATAACATAGTTTCAAGTTCTATCTCTATGTTTTGTCTCCACTTGATGTAGCCCTAAGCAGATGCCTGGCGAGAAACACTTTCATTGAAAGGGGTTGCCAAGCTTCCAAAAATTAGGAGTCTCCAGCAATCTCAGCAAATATTTTTTCACCCAAACTGGATGATACTTTCAGGTAATGATCAGTACAATAAGGCGACTTGGTTCCCCAAATTTCGTTCTTCTATGTTGAAGCGTTCATTTCCAGTAACAGTTTGAATTTTTAGGTTTCACTCTGTTTTCTCATATATTGATAGATGTATTTGGAACTCTAAATCCAACACGGTTTGTGCTAGCTTCTTGAAACTTACACAACAAAGTAGTTTCACGTTCTATCTCTATGTTTTGTTTCCTCTTGATGTAGCCCTAAGCAGTGACTTGCGAGAAACACTTTCATGGAAAGGGGTTGCCAAGCTTCCAAAAATTACGGATCTCCAGAAATCTCAGCAAATATTTTTTCACCCAAACTGGATGATACTTTCAGGTAATGATCAGTACACTAGGCTCACTTGGATCCCCAAATTTTTTTCTTCTATGTTGAAGCGTTCGTTTCCAGTAACCGTTTGAAATTTGGCGTTTCACAGTGTTTTCTCCTATATTGATAGTTTTATTTGGAATTCCAAATCCAACGGGTTTGTGCTGGCTTCTTGAAACTTGAAACAATAAAGTAGTTTAAAGTTCTATCTCTATGTGTTGCTTCCTCTTGATGTAGCACAAAACAGTTACTGGCGAGAAACACTTTCATTGAAAGTGGTTGCCAACTTCCAAAAATTACGAGTCTCCAGCAATCTCAGCAAATATTTTTGCACCCAAACTGGATGATACTTTCAAGTAATGGTCAGTACACTAAGCCCACTTGGTTACCCAAATTTCGTTCTTCTTTGTTGAAGCGTTCGTTTCCAGTAACAGTTTGAATTTTGGTGTTTCACACCGTTTTCTCCTATATTGATAGATGTATTTGGAACTGCAAATCCAACACGGTTTGTGCTAGCTTCTTGAAACTTTACACAATAAAGTAGTATCAAGTTCTCTCTCTATGTTTTCTTTCCTCTTGATGTAGCCCTGAGGAGTGACTGGCGAGAAACACTTTCATTGAAAGGGGTTGCCGAGCCTCAAAAAATTACGAGTCTCCAGCAATCTCAGCAAATATTTTTTCACCCAAACTGGATGATACTTTCAGGTAATGAACAGTACACTAGGCACACTTGGATCCCCAAATTTTGTTCTTCTATGTAGAAGCGTTCGATTTCCTGTAACAGTTTGAATTTTGGCGTTTCACACTGTTTTCTCCTATATTGATAGATGTATTTGGAACTCTAAATCCAACACGGTTTCTGCTAGCTTCTTGAAACTTGACACAACAAAGTAGTTTCACGTTCTATCTCTATGTTTTGTTTCCTCTTGATGTAGCCCTAAGCAGTGACTGGCGAGAAACCCTTTCATGGAACGGGGTTGCCAAGCTTCCAAAAATTACGAATCTCCAGAAATCTCAGCAAATATTTTTTCACCCAAACTGGATGATACTTTCAGGTAATGATCAGTACACTAAGGCGACTTGGTTCCCCAAATTTCGTTCTTGTATGTTGAAGCGTTCATTTCCAGTAACAGTTTGAATTTTTTCGTTTCACTCTGTTTTCTCCTATATTAATAGATGTATTTGGAAGTCTAAATCCAACAGGGTTTGTGCTAGCTTCTTGAAACTTGTCACAACAAAGTAGTTTCACGTTCTATCTCTACGTTTTGTTTCCTCTTGATGTAGCCCTAAGCAGTGACTGGCGAGAAACACTTTCATGGGAAGGGGTTGCCAAGCTTCCAAAAATTACGAATCTCCAGAAATCTCAGCAAATATTGTTTCACCCAAACTGGATGATACTTTCAGGTAATGATCAGTACCCTCTGCCCACTTGGTTCCCCAAATTTCGTTCTTCTATGTTGAAGCGTTCGTTTCCAGAAACAGTTTGAATTTTGGCGTTTCACACTGTTTTCTCCTATATTGATAGATGTATTTGGAACTCTAAATCCAACACGGTTTGTGCTAGCTTCTTGAAACTTGACACAATAAAGTAGTTTCAAGTTCTATCTCTATGTGTTGTTTCCTCTTGATGTAGCCCTAAGGAGTGACTGGCGAGAAACACTTTCATTGAAAGGGGTTGCCAAGCTTCCAAAAATTACGAGTATCCAGCAATCTCAGCAAATATTTTTTCACCCAAACTGGATGATACACCCAGGTAATGATCAGTACACTAAGCCCACTTGGATCCCCGAATTACGTTCTTCTATGTTGAATCGTTCGTTTCCAGTAACCGTTTGAATTTTGGCATTTCACACTGTTTTCTCCTATATTGGTGGATGTATTTGGAACTCTAAATCCAACACGGTTTGTGCTAGCTTCTTGAAACTTGATAGAAAAAAGTAGTTTCAAGTGCTATCTCTATGTTTTGTTTCCACTTGATGTAGCCCTAAGCAGTGACTTGCGAGAAACACTTTCATTGAAAGTGGTTGCCAACTTCCAAAAATTACGAGACTCCAGCAATCTCATCAAATATTTTTTCACCCACACTGGATGATACTTTCACGTAATGATCAGGACCCTCAGGCCACTTGGTTCCCCAAATTTCGTTCTTCTATGTTGAATCGTTCGTTTACAGTAACAGTTTGAATTTTGGGGTTTCACACTGTTTTCTCCTATATTGATAGATGTATTTGGAACTCGAAATCCAACACGGTTTGTGCTAGCTTTTTGATACTTGACACAATAAAGCAGTTTCAAGTTCTATCTCTATGTTTTCTTTCCTCTTGATGTAGCCCTAAGCAGTGTTGGCGAGAAACACTTTCATAAGCTACCAAAAATTATGTCCAGCAATCTCAGCAAATATTTTTTCACCCATACTGGATGATAATGTCAGGTAATGATAAGTACACTAAGCCCACTCTGTTCCCCAAATTTCGTTCTTCTATGTAGAAGCGTTCGTTTCCAGTAACCCTTTGAATTTTGGCGTTTCACACTGTTTTCTCCTATATTGATAGATGTATTTGGAACTCTAAATACAAGACAGTTTCTGCTAGCTTCTTGAAACTTGACACAATAACATATTTTCAAGTTCTATCTCTATGTTTTGTTTCCTCTTGATGTAGCCCTAAGCAGATGCCTGGCGAGAAACACTTTCATTGAAAGGGGTTGCCAAGCTTCCAAAAATTAGGAGTCTCCAGCAATCTCAGCAAATATTTTTTTCACCCAAACTGGATGATACTTTCAGGTAATGATCAGTACACTCAGCCCACTTGGTTCCCCAAATTTTGTTCTTCTATGTGAAGCGTTCGTTTTCTGTCATAGTTTGAATTTTGGCGTTTCACACTGTTTTCTCCTATATTGATAGATGTATTTGGAACTCTAAATCCAACACGGTTTGTGCTAGCTTCTTGAAACTTGACACAATAAAGTAGTTTCAAGTGCTATCTCTATGTTTTGTTTCCTCTTGATGTAGCCCTAAGCAGTGACTTGCGAGAAACACTTTCATTGAAAGTGGTTGCCAACTTCCAAAAATTACGAGTCTCCAGCAATCTCATCAAATATTTTTTCACCCACACTGGATGATACTTTCACGTAATGATCAGTACCCTCAGGCCACTTGGTTCCCCAAATTTCGTTCTTCTATGTTGAATCGTTCGTTTACAGTAACAGTTTGAATTTTGGGGTTTCACACTGTTTTCTCCTATATTGATAGATGTATTTGGAACTCGAAATCCAACACGGTTTGTGCTAGGTTCTTGAAACTTGACACAATAACATAGTTTCAAGTTCTATCTCTATGTTTTGTCTCCACTTGATGTAGCCCTAAGCAGATGCCTGGCGAGAAACACTTTCATTGAAAGGGGTTGCCAAGCTTCCAAAAATTAGGAGTCTCCAGCAATCTCAGCAAATATTTTTTCACCCAAACTGGATGATACTTTCAGGTAATGATCAGTACAATAAGGCGACTTGGTTCCCCAAATTTCGTTCTTCTATGTTGAAGCGTTCATTTCCAGTAACAGTTTGAATTTTTAGGTTTCACTCTGTTTTCTCCTATATTAATAGATGTATTTGGAAGTCTAAATCCAACAGGGTTTGTGCTAGCTTCTTGAAACTTGTCACAACAAAGTAGTTTCACGTTCTATCTCTATGTTTTGTTTCCTCTTGATGTAGCCCTAAGCAGTGACTTGCGAGAAACACTTTCATGGAAAGGGGTTGCCAAGCTTCCAAAAATTACGGATCTCCAGAAATCTCAGCAAATATTTTTTCACCCAAACTGGATGATACTTTCAGGTAATGATCAGTACACTAGGCTCACTTGGATCCCCAAATTTTTTTCTTCTATGTTGAAGCGTTCGTTTCCAGTAACCGTTTGAAATTTGGCGTTTCACAGTGTTTTCTCCTATATTGATAGTTTTATTTGGAATTCCAAATCCAACGGGTTTGTGCTGGCTTCTTGAAACTTGAAACAATAAAGTAGTTTAAAGTTATATCTCTATGTGTTGCTTCCTCTTGATGTAGCACAAAACAGTTACTGGCGAGAAACACTTTCATTGAAAGTGGTTGCCAACTTCCAAAAATTACGAGTCTCCAGCAATCTCAGCAAATATTTTTGCACCCAAACTGGATGATACTTTCAAGTAATGAACAGTACACTAGGCACACTTGGATCCCCAAATTTTGTTCTTCTATGTAGAAGCGTTCGATTTCCTGTAACAGTTTGAATTTTGGCGTTTCACACTGTTTTCTCCTATATTGATAGATGTATTTGGAACTCTAAATCCAACACGGTTTCTGCTAGCTTCTTGAAACTTGACACAACAAAGTAGTTTCAAGTTCTATCTCTATGTTTTGTTTCCTCTTGATGTAGCCCTAAGCAGTGACTGGCGAGAAACCCTTTCATGGAACGGGGTTGCCAAGCTTCCAAAAATTACGAATCTCCAGAAATCTCAGCAAATATTTTTTCACCCAAACTGGATGATACTTTCAGGTAATGATCAGTACACTAAGGCGACTTGGTTCCCCAAATTTCGTTCTTGTATGTTGAAGCGTTCATTTCCAGTAACAGTTTGAATTTTTTCGTTTCACTCTGTTTTCTCCTATATTAATAGATGTATTTGGAAGTCTAAATCCAACAGGGTTTGTGCTAGCTTCTTGAAACTTGTCACAACAAAGTAGTTTCACGTTCTATCTCTACGTTTTGTTTCCTCTTGATGTAGCCCTAAGCAGTGACTGGCGAGAAACACTTTCATGGGAAGGGGTTGCCAAGCTTCCAAAAATTACGAATCTCCAGAAATCTCAGCAAATATTGTTTCACCCAAACTGGATGATACTTTCAGGTAATGATCAGTACCCTCTGCCCACTTGGTTCCCCAAATTTCGTTCTTCTATGTTGAAGCGTTCGTTTCCAGAAACAGTTTGAATTTTGGCGTTTCACACTGTTTTCTCCTATATTGATAGATGTATTTGGAACTCTAAATCCAACACGGTTTGTGCTAGCTTCTTGAAACTTGACACAATAAAGTAGTTTCAAGTTCTATCTCTATGTGTTGTTTCCTCTTGATGTAGCCCTAAGGAGTGACTGGCGAGAAACACTTTCATTGAAAGGGGTTGCCAAGCTTCCAAAAATTACGAGTATCCAGCAATCTCAGCAAATATTTTTTCACCCAAACTGGATGATACACCCAGGTAATGATCAGTACACTAAGCCCACTTGGATCCCCGAATTACGTTCTTCTATGTTGAATCGTTCGTTTCCAGTAACCGTTTGAATTTTGGCATTTCACACTGTTTTCTCCTATATTGGTGGATGTATTTGGAACTCTAAATCCAACACGGTTTGTGCTAGCTTCTTGAAACTTGATAGAAAAAAGTAGTTTCAAGTGCTATCTCTATGTTTTGTTTCCACTTGATGTAGCCCTAAGCAGTGACTTGCGAGAAACACTTTCATTGAAAGTGGTTGCCAACTTCCAAAAATTACGAGACTCCAGCAATCTCATCAAATATTTTTTCACCCACACTGGATGATACTTTCACGTAATGATCAGGACCCTCAGGCCACTTGGTTCCCCCAATTTCGTTCTTCTATGTTGAATCGTTCGTTTACAGTAACAGTTTGAATTTTGGGGTTTCACACTGTTTTCTCCTATATTGATAGATGTATTTGGAACTCGAAATCCAACACGGTTTGTGCTAGCTTTTTGATACTTGACACAATAAAGCAGTTTCAAGTTCTATCTCTATGTTTTCTTTCCTCTTGATGTAGCCCTAAGCAGTGTTGGCGAGAAACACTTTCATAAGCTACCAAAAATTATGTCCAGCAATCTCAGCAAATATTTTTTCACCCATACTGGATGATAATGTCAGGTAATGATAAGTACACTAAGCCCACTCTGTTCCCCAAATTTCGTTCTTCTATGTAGAAGCGTTCGTTTCCAGTAACCCTTTGAATTTTGGCGTTTCACACTGTTTTCTCCTATATTGATAGATGTATTTGGAACTCTAAATCCAAGACAGTTTCTGCTAGCTTCTTGAAACTTGACACAATAACATATTTTCAAGTTCTATCTCTATGTTTTGTTTCCTCTTGATGTAGCCCTAAGCAGATGCCTGGCGAGAAACACTTTCATTGAAAGGGGTTGCCAAGCTTCCAAAAATTAGGAGTCTCCAGCAATCTCAGCAAATATTTTTTCACCCAAACTGGATGATACTTTCAGGTAATGATCAGTACACTCAGCCCACTTGGTTCCCCAAATTTTGTTCTTCTATGTGAAGCGTTCGTTTTCTGTCATAGTTTGAATTTTGGCGTTTCACACTGTTTTCTCCTATATTGATAGATGTATTTGGAACTCTAAATCCAACACGGTTTGTGCTAGCTTCTTGAAACTTGACACAATAAAGTAGTTTCAAGTGCTATCTCTATGTTTTGTTTCCTCTTGATGTAGCCCTAAGCAGTGACTTGCGAGAAACACTTTCATTGAAAGTGGTTGCCAACTTCCAAAAATTACGAGTCTCCAGCAATCTCATCAAATATTTTTTCACCCACACTGGATGATACTTTCACGTAATGATCAGTACCCTCAGGCCACTTGGTTCCCCAAATTTCGTTCTTCTATGTTGAATCGTTCGTTTACAGTAACAGTTTGAATTTTGGGGTTTCACACTGTTTTCTCCTATATTGATAGATGTATTTGGAACTCGAAATCCAACACGGTTTGTGCTAGGTTCTTGAAACTTGACACAATAACATAGTTTCAAGTTCTATCTCTATGTTTTGTCTCCTCTTGATGTAGCCCTAAGCAGATGCCTGGCGAGAAACACTTTCATTGAAAGGGGTTGCCAAGCTTCCAAAAATTAGGAGTCTCCAGCAATCTCAGCAAATATTTTTTCACCCAAACTGGATGATACTTTCAGGTAATGATCAGTACACTAAGCCCACTTGGTTTTCCAAATTTCTTTCTTCTATGTTGAAGCGTTCATTTCCAGTAACAGTTTGAATTTTGGCGTTTCACACTGTTTTCTCCTATATTGATAGATATATTTGGAACTCTAAATCCAACACGGTTTGTGCTAGCTTCTTGAAACTTGACACAAGAAAGTAGTTTCAAGTTCTATCTCTATGTTTTGTAACCTGTTGATGTAGCCCTAATCAGTGACTAGAGAGAAACACTTTCATGGAAAGGGGTTGCCAAGCTTCCAAAAATTACGAATCTCCAGAAATCTCAGCAAATATTTTTTCACCCAAACTGGATGATACTTTCAGGTAATGATCAGTACAATAAGGCGACTTGGTTACCCAAATTTCGTTCTTCTTTGTTGAAGCGTTCGTTTCCAGTAACAGTTTGAATTTTGGCGTTTCACACCGTTTTCTCCTATATTGATAGATGTATTTGGAACTGCAAATCCAACACGGTTTGTGCTAGCTTCTTGAAACTTGACACAATAAAGTAGTATCAAGTTCTCTCTCTATGTTTTCTTTCCTCTTGATGTAGCCCTAAGGAGTGACTGGCGAGAAACACTTTCATTGAAAGGGGTTGCCGAGCCTCAAAAAATTACGAGTCTCCAGCAATCTCAGCAAATATTTTTTCACCCAAACTGGATGATACTTTCAGGTAATGATCAGTACACTAGGCACACTTGGATCCCCAAATTCTGTTCTTCTATGTAGAAGCGTTCGATTTCCTGTAACAGTTTGAATTTTGGCGTTTCACACTGTTTTCTCCTATATTGATAGATGTATTTGGAACTGCAAATTCAACATGGTTTGTGCTATCTTCTTGAAACTTCACACAATAAAGTAGTTTCAAGTTCTATCGCTATGTTTTGTTTCCTCTTGATGTAGCCCAAAGCAGTGACTGGCGAGAAACACTTTCATTGAAAGGGGTTGCCAAGCTTCCAAAAATTATGAGTCTCCAGCAATCTCAGCAAATATTTTTTCACCCAAACTGGATGATACTTTCAGGTAATGATCAGTACCATCAGCCCACTTGGTTCCCCAAATTTCGTTCTTCTATGTTGAAGCGTTCATTTCCAGAAACAGTTTGAATTTTGGCGTTTCACACTGTTTTCTCCTATATTGATAGATGTATTTGGAACTCTAAATCCAACACGGTTTGTGCTAGCTTCTTGAAACTTGACACAATAAAGTAGTTTCAAGTTCTATCTCTATGTTTTGTTTCCTCTTGATGTAGCCCTAAGGAGTGACTGGCGAGAAACACTTTCATTGAAAGGGGTTGCCAAGCTTAAAAAAGTTACGAGTCTCCAGCAATCTCAGCAAATATTTTTTCACCCAAACTGGATGATACACCCAGGTAAGGATCAGTACACTAATCCCACTTGGTTCCCCAAATTACATTCTTCTATGTTGAATCGTTCGTTTCCAGTAACCGTTTGAATTTTGGCATTTCACACTGTTTTCTCATATATTGATGGATGTATTTGGAACTCTAAATCCAACACGGTTTGTGCTAGCTTCTTGAAACTTGACACAATAAAGTAGTTTCAAGTTCTATCTCTATGTTTTGCTTCCTCTTGATGTACCACAAAACAGTGACTGGCGAGAAACACTTTCATTGAAAGTGGTTGCCAACTTCCAAAAATTACGAGTCTCCCGCAATCTCAGCAAATATTTTTTCACCCAAACTGGATGATACTTTCAGGTAATGATCAGTACACTAGGCCCACTTTGATCCCCAAATTTTGTTCTTCTATGTAGAAGCGTTCGATTTCCTGTAACAGTTTGAATTTTGGCGTTTCACACTGTTTTCTCCTATATTGATAGATGTATTTGGAACTGCAAATTCAACATGGTTTGTGCCAGCTTCTTGAAACTTCACACAATAAAGTAGTTTCAAGTTCTATCTCTATGTTTTCTTTCCTCTTGATGTAGCCCAAAGCAGTGACTGGCGAGAAACACTTTCATTGAAAGGGGTTGCCAAGCTTCCAAAAATTAGGAGTCTCCAGCAATCTCAGCAAATATTTTTTCACCCAAACTGGATGATACTTTCAGGTAATGATCAGTACCCTCAGCCCACTTGGTTCCCCAAATTTCGTTCTTCTATGTTGAAGCGTTCGTTTCCAGAAACAGTTTGAATTTTGGCGTTTCACACTATTTTCTCCTATATTGATAGATGTATTTGGAACTCTAAATCCAACACGGTTTGTGCTAGCTTCTTGAAACTTGACACAATAAAGTAGTTTCAAGTTCTATCTCTATGTTTTGGTTCCTCTTGATGTAGCCCTAAGGAGTGACTGGCGAGAAACAATTTCATTGAAAGGGGTTGCCAAGCTTCCAAAAATTACGAGTCTCCAGCAATCTCAGCAAATATTTTTTCACCCAAACTGGATGATACACCCAGGTAATGATCAGTACACTAAGCCCACTTGGATCCCCAAATTACGTTCTTCTATGTTGAATCGTTCGTTTCCAGTAACCGTTTGAATTTTGGCATTTCACACTGTTTTCTCCTATATTGATGGATGTATTTGGAACTCTAAATCCAACACGGTTTGTGCTAGCTTCTTGAAACTTGATAGAATAAAGTAGTTTCAAGTGCTATCTCTATGTTTTGTTTCCACTTGATGTAGCCCTAAGCAGTGACTTGCGAGAAACACTTTCATTGAAAGTGGTTGCCAACTTCCAAAAATTACGAGTCTCCAGCAATCTCATCAAATATTTTTTCACCCACACTGGATGATACTTTCACGTAATGATCAGTACCCTCAGGCCACTTGGTTCCCCAAATTTCGTTCTTCTATGTTGAATCGTTCGTTTACAGTAACAGTTTGAATTTTGGGGTTTCACACTGTTTTCTCCTATATTGATAGATGTATTTGGAACTCGAAATCCAACACGGTTTGTGCTAGGTTCTTGAAACTTGACACAATAACATAGTTTCAAGTTCTATCTCTATGTTTTGTTTCCTCTTGATGTAGCCCTAAGCAGATGCCTGGCGAGAAACACTTTCATTGAAAGGGGTTGCCAAGCTTCCAAAAATTAGGAGTCTCCAGAAATCTCAGCAAATATTTTTTCACCCAAACTGGATGATACTTTCAGGTAATGATCAGTACACTAAGCCCACCTGGTTTTCAAATTTCTTTCTTCTATGTTGAAGCGTTCGTTTCCAGTAACAGTTTGAAATTTGGCGTTTCACACTGTTTTCTCCTATATTGATAGATATATTTGGAACTCTAAATCCAACACGGTTTGTACTAGCTTCTTGAAACTTGACACAAGAAAGTAGTTTCAAGTTCTATCTCTATGTTTTGTAACCTGTTGATGTAGCCCTAACCAGTGACTAGAGAGAAACACTTTCATGGAAAGGGGTTGCAAGCTTCCAAAAATTACGAATCTCCAGAAATCTCAGCAAATATTTTTTCACCCAAACTGGATGATACTTTCAGGTAATGATCAGTACAATAAGGCAACTTGGTTCCCCAAATTTCGTTCTTCTATTTTGAAGCGTTCATTTCCAGTAACAGTTTGAATTTTTAGGTTTCACTCTGTTTTCTCATATATTGATAGATGTATTTGGAACTCTAAATCCAACACGGTTTGTGCTAGCTTCTTGAAACTTAACACAACAAAGTAGTTTCACGTTCTATCTCTATGTTTTGTTTCCTCTTGATGTAGCCCCAAGCAGTGACTTGCGAGAAACACTTTCATGGAAAGAGGTTGCCAAGCTTCCAAAAATTACGAATCTCCAGAAATCTCAGCAAATATTTTTTCACCCAAACTGGATGATACTTTCAGGTAATGATCAGTACACTAGGCTCACTTGGATCCCCAAATTTTTTTCTTCTATGTTGAAGCGTTCGTTTCCAGTAACCGTTTGAAATTTGGCGTTTCACAGTGTTTTCTCCTATATTGATAGTTGTATTTGGAATTCCAAATCCAACGGGTTTGTGCTGGCTTCTTGAAACATGACACAATAAAGTAGTTTAAAGTTCTATCTCTATGTGTTGCTTCCTCTTGATGTAGCACAATACAGTTACTGGCGAGAAACACTTTCATTGAAAGTGGTTGCCAACTTCCAAAAATTACGAGTCTCCAGCAATCTCAGCAAATATTTTTGCACCCAAACTGGATGATACTTTCACGTAATGATCAGTACCCTCAGGCCACTTGGTTACCCAAATTTCGTTCTTCTATGTTGAATCGTTCGTTTACAGTAACAGTTTGAATTTTGGGGTTTCACACTGTTTTCTCCTATATTGATAGATGTATTTGGAACTCGAAATCCAACACGGTTTGTGCTAGGTTCTTGAAACTTGACACAATAACATAGTTTCAAGTTCTATCTCTATGTTTTGTTTCCTCTTGATGTAGCCCGAAGCAGATGCCTGGCGAGAAACACTTTCATTGAAAGGGGTTGCCAAGCTTCCAAAAATTAGGAGTCTCCAGCAATCTCAGCAAATATTTTTTCACCCAAACTGGATGATACTTTCAGGTAATGATCAGTACAATAAGGCAACTTGGTTCCCCAAATTTCGTTCTTCTATTTTGAAGCGTTCATTTCCAGTAACAGTTTGAATTTTTAGGTTTCACTCTGTTTTCTCATATATTGATAGATGTATTTGGAACTCTAAATCCAACACGGTTTGTGCTAGCTTCTTGAAACTTAACACAACAAAGTAGTTTCACGTTCTATCTCTATGTTTTGTTTCCTCTTGATGTAGCCCCAAGCAATGACTTGCGAGAAACACTTTCATGGAAAGAGGTTGCCAAGCTTCCAAAAATTACGAATCTCCAGAAATCTCAGCAAATATTTTTTCACCCAAACTGGATGATACTTTCAGGTAATGATCAGTACACTAGGCTCACTTGGATCCCCAAATTTTTTTCTTCTATGTTGAAGCGTTCGTTTCCAGTAACCGTTTGAAATTTGGCGTTTCACAGTGTTTTCTCCTATATTGATAGTTGTATTTGGAATTCCAAATCCAACGGGTTTATGCTGGCTTCTTGAAACATGACACAATAAAGTAGTTTAAAGTTCTATCTCTATATGTTGCTTCCTCTTGATGTAGCACAAAACAGTTACTGGCGAGAAACACTTTCATTGAAAGTGGTTGCCAACTTCCAAAATTTACGAGTCTCCAGCAATCTCAGCAAATATTTTTGCACCCAAACTGGATGATACTTTCAAGTAATGGTCAGTACACTAAGCCCACTTGGTTACCCAAATTTCGTTCTTCTTTGTTGAAGCGTTCGTTTCCAGTAACAGTTTGAATTTTGGCGTTTCACACCGTTTTCTCCTATATTGATAGATGTATTTGGAACTGCAAAGCCAACACGGTTTGTGTTAGCTTCTTGAAACTTGACACAATAAAGTAGTATCAAGTTCTCTCTCTATGTTTTCTTTCCTCTTGATGTAGCCCTAAGGAGTGACTGGCGAGAAACACTTTCATTGAAAGGGGTTGCCGAGCCTCAAAAAATTACGAATCTCCAGCAATCTCAGCAAATATTTTTTCACCCAAACTGGATGATACTTTCAGGTAATGATCAGTACACTAGGCACACTTGGATCCCCAAATTTTGTTCTTCTATGTAGAAGCGTTCGATTTCCTGTAACAGTTTGAATTTTGGCGTTTCACACTGTTTTCTCCTATATTGATAGATGTATTTGGAACTGCAAATTCAACATGGATTGTGCTAGCTTCTTGAAACTTCACACAATAAAGTAGTTTCAAGTTCTATCGCTATGTTTTGTTTCCTCTTGATGTAGCCCAAAGCAGTGACTGGCGAGAAACACTTTCATTGAAAGGGGTTGCCGAGCTTCCGAAAATTATGAGTCTCCAGCAATCTCAGCAAATATTTTTTCACCCAAACTGGATGATACTTTCAGGTAATGATCAGTACCCTCAGCCCACTTGGTTCCCCAAATTTTGTTCTTCTATGTTGAAGCGTTCGTTTCCAGAAACAGTTTGAATTTTGGCGTTTCACACTGTTTTCTCCTATATTGATAGATGTATTTGGAACTCTAAATCCAACACGGTTTGTGCTAGCTTCTTGAAACTTGACACAATAAAGTATTTTCAAGTTCTATCTCTATGTTTTGTTTCCTCTTGATGTAGCCCTAAGGAGTGACTGGCGAGAAACACTTTCAATGAAAGGGGTTGCCAAGCTTCCAAAAATTACGAGTCTCCAGCAATCTCAGCAAATATTTTTTCACCCAAACTGGATGATACACCCAGGTAAGGATCAGTACACTAATCCCACTTGGTTCCCCAAATTACATTCTTCTATGTTGAATCGTTCGTTTCCAGTAACCGTTTGAATTTTGGCATTTCACACTGTTTTCTCCTATATTGATGGATGTATTTGGAACTCTAAATCCAACACGGTCTGTGCTAGCTTCTTGAAACTTGACACAATAAAGTAGTTTCAAGTTCTATCTCTATGTTTTGCTTCCTCTTGATGTAGCACAAAACAGTGACTGGCGAGAAACACTTTCATTGAAAGAGGTTGCCAACTTCCAAAAATTACGAGTCTCCAGCAATCTCAGCAAATATTTTTTCACCCAAACTGGATGATACTTTCAAGTAATGATCAGTACACTAAGCCCACTTGGTTACCCAAATTTCGTTCTTCTTTGTTGAAGCGTTCGTTTCCAGTAACAGTTTGAATTTTGGCGTTTCACACCGTTTTCTCCTATATTGATAGATGTATTTGGAACAGCAAATCCAACCCGGTTTGTGCTAGCTTCTTGAAACTTGACACAATAAAGTAGTATCAAGTTCTCTCTTTATGTTTTCTTTCCTCTTGATGTAGCCCTAAGGAGTGACTGGCGAGAAACACTTTCATTGAAAGGGGTTGCCGAGCCTCAAAAAATTACGAGTCTCCCGCAATCTCAGCAAATATTTTTTCACCCAAACTGGATGATACTTTCAGGTAATGATCAGTACACTAGGCCCACTTTGATCCCCAAATTTTGTTCTTCTATGTAGAAGCGTTCGATTTCCTGTAACAGTTTGAATTTTGGCGTTTCACACTGTTTTCTCCTAAATTGATAGATGTATTTGGAACTGCAAATTCAACATGGTTTGTGCCAGCTTCTTGAAAGTTGACACAATAAAGTAGTTTCAAGTTCTATCTCTATGTTTTCGTTCCTCTTATGTAGCCCTAAGGAGTGACTGGCGAGAAACACTTTCATTGAAAGGGGTTGCCAAGCTTCCAAAAATTACGAGTCTCCAGCAATCTCAGCAAATATTTTTTCACCCAAACTGGATGATACACCCAGGGTATGATCAGTACACTAAGCCCACTTGGATCCCCAAATTACGTTCTTCTATGTTGAATCGTTCGTTTCCAGTAACCGTTTGAATTTTGGCATTTCACACTGTTTTCTCCTATATTGATGGATGTATTTGGAACTCTAAATCCAACACGGTTTGTGCTAGCTTCTTGAAACTTGATAGAATAAAGTAGTTTCAAGTGCTATCTCTATGTTTTGTTTCCACTTGATGTAGCCCTAAGCAGTGACTTGCGAGAAACACTTTCATTGAAAGTGGTTGCCAACTTCCAAAAATTACGAGTCTCCAGCAATCTCATCAAATATTTTTTCACCCACACTGGATGATACTTTCACGTAATGATCAGTACCCTCAGGCCACTTGGTTCCCCAAATTTCGTTCTTCTATGTTGAATCGTTCGTTTACAGTAACAGTTTGAATTTTGGGGTTTCACACTGTTTTCTCCTATATTGATAGATGTATTTGGAACTCGAAATCCAACACGGTTTGTGCTAGGTTCTTGAAACTTGACACAATAACATAGTTTCAAGTTCTATCTCTATGTTTTGTTTCCTCTTGATGTAGCCCTAAGCAGATGCCTGGCGAGAAACACTTTCATTGAAAAGGGTTGCCAAGCTTCCAAAAATTAGGAGTCTCCAGCAATCTCAGCAAATATTTTTTCACCCAAACTGGATGATACTTTCAGGTAATGATCAGTACACTAAGCCCACTTGGTTTTCCAAGTTTCTTTCTTCTATGTTGAAGCGTTCGTTTCCAGTAACAGTTTGAAATTTGGCGTTTCACACTGTTTTCTCCTATATTGATAGATATATTTGGAACTCTAAATCCAACACGGTTTGTGCTAGCTTCTTGAAACTTGACACAAGAAAGTAGTTTCAAGTTCTATCTCTATGTTTTGTAACCTGTTGATGTAGCCCTAATCAGTGACTAGAGAGAAACACTTTCATGGAAAGGGGTTGCAAGCTTTCAAAAATTACGAATCTCCAGAAATCTCAGCAAATATTTTTTCACCCAAATTGGATGATACTTTCAGGTAATGATCAGTACAATAAGGCGACTTGGTTCCCCAAATTTCGTTCTTCTATGTTGAAGCGTTCATTTCCAGTAACAGTTTGAATTTTTAGGTTTCACTCTGTTTTCTCATATATTGATAGATGTATTTGGAACTCTAAATCCAACACGGTTTGTGCTAGCTTCTTGAAACTTAACACAACAAAGTAGTTTCACATTCTATCTCTATGTTTTGTTTCCTCTTGATGTAGCCCTAAGCAGTGACTTGCGAGAAACACTTTAATGGAAAGGGGTTGCCAAGCTTCCAAAAATTACGGATCTCCAGAAATCTCAGCAAATATTTTTTCACCCAAACTGGATGATAGTTTCAGGTAATGATCAGTACACTAGGCTCACTTGGATCCCCAAATTTTTTTCTTCTATGTTGAAGCGTTCGTTTCCAGTAACCGTTTGAAATTTGGCGTTTCACAGTGTTTTCTCCTATATTGATAGTTTTATTTGGAATTCCAAATCCAACGGGTTTGTGCTGGCTTCTTGAAACTTGAAACAATAAAGTAGTTTAAAGTTGTATCTCTATGTGTTGCTTCCTCTTGATGTAGCACAAAACAGTTACTGGCGAGAAACACTTTCATTGAAAGTGGTTGCCAACTTCCAAAAATTACGAGTCTCCAGCAATCTCAGCAAATATTTTTGCACCCAAACTGGATGATACTTTCAATTAATGGTCAGTACACTAAGCCCACTTGGTTACCCAAATTTCGTTCTTCTTTGTTGAAGCGTTCGTTTCCAGTAACAGTTTGAATTTTGGCGTTTCACACCGTTTTCTCCTATATTGATAGATGTATTTGGAACTGCAAATCCAACACGGTTTGTGCTAGCTTCTTGAAACTTTACACAATAAAGTAGTATCAAGTTCTCTCTCTATGTTTTCTTTCCTCTTGATGTAGCCCTGAGGAGTGACTGGCGAGAAACACTTTCATTGAAAGGGGTTGCCGAGCCTCAAAAAATTACGAGTCTCCAGCAATCTCAGCAAATATTTTTTTCACCCAAACTGGATGATACTTTCAGGTAATGAACAGTACACTAGGCACACTTGGATCCCCAAATTTTGTTCTTCTATGTAGAAGCGTTCGATTTCCTGTAACAGTTTGAATTTTGGCGTTTCACACTGTTTTCTCCTATATTGATAGATGTATTTGGAACTCTAAATCCAACACGGTTTCTGCTAGCTTCTTGAAACTTGACACAACAAAGTAGTTTCACGTTCTATCTCTATGTTTTGTTTCCTCTTGATGTAGCCCTAAGCAGTGACTGGCGAGAAACCCTTTCATGGAACGGGGTTGCCAAGCTTCCAAAAATTACGAATCTCCAGAAATCTCAGCAAATATTTTTTCACCCAAACTGGATGATACTTTCAGGTAATGATCAGTACACTAAGGCGACTTGGTTCCCCAAATTTCGTTCTTGTATGTTGAAGCGTTCATTTCCAGTAACAGTTTGAATTTTTTCGTTTCACTCTGTTTTCTCCTATATTAATAGATGTATTTGGAAGTCTAAATCCAACAGGGTTTGTGCTAGCTTCTTGAAACTTGTCACAACAAAGTAGCTTCACGTTCTATCTCTACGTTTTGTTTCCTCTTGATGTAGCCCTAAGCAGTGACTGGCGAGAAACACTTTCATGGGAAGGGGTTGCCAAGCTTCCAAAAATTACGAATCTCCAGAAATCTCAGCAAATATTGTTTCACCCAAACTGGTGATACTTTCAGGTAATGATCAGTACCCTCTGCCCACTTGGTTCCCCAAATTTCGTTCTTCTATGTTGAAGCGTTCGTTTCCAGAAACAGTTTGAATTTTGGCGTTTCACACTGTTTTCTCCTATATTGATAGATGTATTTGGAACTCTAAATGCAACACGGTTTGTGCTAGCTTCTTGAAACTTGACACAATAAAGTAGTATCAAGTTCTCTCTCTATGTTTTCTTTCCTCTTGATGTAGCCCTAAGGAGTGACTGGCGAGAAACACTTTCATTGAAAGGGGTTGCCGAGCCTCAAAAAATTACGAGTCTCCAGCAATCTCAGCAAATATTTTTTCACCCAAACTGGATGATACACCCAGGTAATGATCAGTACACTAAGCCCACTTGGATCCCCGAATTACGTTCTTCTATGTTGAATCGTTCGTTTCCAGTAACCGTTTGAATTTTGGCATTTCACACTGTTTTCTCCTATATTGGTGGATGTATTTGGAACTCTAAATCCAACACGGTTTGTGCTAGCTTCTTGAAACTTGATAGAAAAAAGTAGTTTCAAGTGCTATCTCTATGTTTTGTTTCCACTTGATGTAGCCCTAAGCAGTGACTTGCGAGAAACACTTTCATTGAAAGTGGTTGCCAACTTCCAAAAATTACGAGACTCCAGCAATCTCATCAAATATTTTTTCACCCACACTGGATGATACTTTCACGTAATGATCAGGACCCTCAGGCCACTTGGTTCCCCAAATTTCGTTCTTCTATGTTGAATCGTTCGTTTACAGTAACAGTTTGAATTTTGGGGTTTCACACTGTTTTCTCCTATATTGATAGATGTATTTGGAACTCGAAATCCAACACGGTTTCTGCTAGCTTTTTGATACTTGACACAATAAAGCAGTTTCAAGTTCTATCTCTATGTTTTCTTTCCTCTTGATGTAGCCCTAAGCAGTGTTGGCGAGAAACACTTTCATAAGCTACCAAAAATTATGTCCAGCAATCTCAGCAAATATTTTTTCACCCATACTGGATGATAATGTCAGGTAATGATAAGTACACTAAGCCCACTCTGTTCCCCAAATTTCGTTCTTCTATGTAGAAGCGTTCGTTTCCAGTAACCCTTTGAATTTTGGCGTTTCACACTGTTTTCTCCTATATTGATAGATGTATTTGGAACTCTAAATCCAAGACAGTTTCTGCTAGCTTCTTGAAACTTGACACAATAACATATTTTCAAGTTCTATCTCTATGTTTTGTTTCCTCTTGATGTAGCCCTAAGCAGATGCCTGGCGAGAAACACTTTCATTGAAAGGGGTTGCCAAGCTTCCAAAAATTAGGAGTCTCCAGCAATTTCAGCAAATATTTTTTTCACCCAAACTGGATGATACTTTCAGGTAATGATCAGTACACTCAGCCCACTTGGTTCCCCAAATTTTGTTCTTCTATGTGAAGCGTTCGTTTTCTGTCATAGTTTGAATTTTGGCGTTTCACACTGTTTTCTCCTATATTGATAGATGTATTTGGAACTCTAAATCCAACACGGTTTGTGCTAGCTTCTTGAAACTTGACACAACAAAGTAGTTTCACGTTCTATCTCTATGTTTTGTTTCCTCTTGATGTAGCCCTAAGCAGTGACTTGCGAGAAACACTTTCATTGAAAGTGGTTGCCAACTTCCAAAAATTACGAGTCTCCAGCAATCTCATCAAATATTTTTTCACCCACACTGGATGATACTTTCACGTAATGATCAGTACCCTCAGGCCACTTGGTTCCCCAAATTTCGTTCTTCTATGTTGAATCGTTCGTTTACAGTAACAGTTTGAATTTTGGGGTTTCACACTGTTTTCTCCTATATTGATAGATGTATTTGGAACTCGAAATCCAACACGGTTTGTGCTAGGTTCTTGAAACTTGACACAATAACATAGTTTCAAGTTCTATCTCTATGTCTTGTCTCCTCTTGATGTAGCCCTAAGCAGATGCCTGGCGAGAAACACTTTCATTGAAAGGGGTTGCCAAGCTTCCAAAAATTAGGAGTCTCCAGCAATCTCAGCAAATATTTTTTCACCCAAACTGGATGATACTTTCAGGTAATGATCAGTACACTAAGCCCACTTGGTTTTCCAAATTTCTTTCTTCTATGTTGAAGCGTTCATTTCCAGTAACAGTTTGAATTTTGGCGTTTCACACTGTTTTCTCCTATATTGATAGATATATTTGGAACTCTAAATCCAACACGGTTTGTGCTAGCTTCTTGAAACTTGACACAAGAAAGTAGTTTCAAGTTCTATCTCTATGTTTTGTAACCTGTTGATGTAGCCCTAATCAGTGACTAGAGAGAAACACTTTCATGGAAAGGGGTTGCCAAGCTTCCAAAAATTACGAATCTCCAGAAATCTCAGCAAATATTTTTTCACCCAAACTGGATGATACTTTCAGGTAATGATCAGTACAATAAGGCGACTTGGTTACCCAAATTTCGTTCTTCTTTGTTGAAGCGTTCGTTTCCAGTAACAGTTTGAATTTTGGCGTTTCACACCGTTTTCTCCTATATTGATAGATGTATTTGGAACTGCAAATCCAACACGGTTTGTGCTAGCTTCTTCAAACTTGACACAATAAAGTAGTATCAAGTTCTCTCTCTATGTTTTCTTTCCTCTTGATGTAGCCCTAAGGAGTGACTGGCGAGAAACACTTTCATTGAAAGGGGTTGCCGAGCCTCAAAAAATTACGAGTCTCCAGCAATCTCAGCAAATATTTTTTCTCCCAAACTGGATGATACTTTCAGGTAATGATCAGTACACTAGGCACACTTGGATCCCCAAATTCTGTTCTTCTATGTAGAAGCGTTCGATTTCCTGTAACAGTTTGAATTTTGGCGTTTCACACTGTTTTCTCCTATATTGATAGATGTATTTGGAACTGCAAATTCAACATGGTTTGTGCTATCTTCTTGAAACTTCACACAATAAAGTAGTTTCAAGTTCTATCGCTATGTTTTGTTTCCTCTTGATGTAGCCCAAAGTAGTGACTGGCGAGAAACACTTTCATTGAAAGGGGTTGCCAAGCTTCCAAAAATTATGAGTCTCCAGCAATCTCAGCAAATATTTTTTCACCCAAACTGGATGATACTTTCAGGTAATGATCAGTACACTAGGCCCACTTTGATCCCCAAATTTTGTTCTTCTATGTAGAAGCGTTCGATTTCCTGTAACAGTTTGAATTTTGGCGTTTCACACTGTTTTCTCCTAAATTGATAGATGTATTTGGAACTGCAAATTCAACATGGTTTGTGCCAGCTTCTTGAAAGTTGACACAATAAAGTAGTTTCAAGTTCTATCTCTATGTTTTGTTTCCTCTTGATGTAGCCCTAAGGAGTGACTGGCGAGAAACACTTTCATTGAAAGGGGTTGCCAAGCTTCCAAAAATTACGAGTCTCCAGCAATCTTAGCAAATATTTTTTCACCCAAACTGGATGATACACGCAGGTAAGGATCAGTACACTAATCCCACTTGGTTCCCCAAATTACATTCTTCTATGTTGAATCGTTCGTTTCCAGTAACCGTTTGAATTTTGGCATTTCACACTGTTTTCTCATATATTGATGGATGTATTTGGAACTCTAAATCCAACACGGTTTGTGCTAGCTTCTTGAAACTTAACACAACAAAGTAGTTTCACGTTCTATCTCTATGTTTTGTTTCCTCTTGATGTAGCCCTAAGCAGTGACTTGCGAGAAATACTTTCATGGAAAGGGGTTGCCAAGCTTCCAAAAATTACGGATCTCCAGAAATCTCAGCAAATATTTTTTCACCCAAACTGGATGATACTTTCAGGTAATGATCAGTACACTAGGCTCACTTGGATCCCCAAATTTTTTTCTTCTATGTTGAAGCGTTCGTTTCCAGTAACCGTTTGAAATTTGGCGTTTCACAGTGTTTTCTCCTATATTGATAGTTTTATTTGGAATTCCAAATCCAACGGGTTTGTGCTGGCTTCTTGAAACTTGAAACAATAAAGTAGTTTAAAGTTCTATCTCTATGTGTTGCTTCCTCTTGATGTAGCACAAAACAGTTACTGGCGAGAAACACTTTCATTGAAAGTGGTTGCCAACTTCCAAAAATTACGAGTCTCCAGTAATCTCGGCAAATATTTTTTCACCCAAACTGGATGATACACTCACGTAATGATCAGTACAATAAGCCCACTTTGTTCCCCAAATTACATTCTTCTATGTTGAATCGTTCGTTTCCAGTAACCATTTGAATTTTGGCGTTTCACACTTTCTCCTATATTGATAGATGTATTTGGAATTCCAAATTCAACGGGGTTTGTGCTAGCTTCTTGAAACTTGACACAATAAAGTAGTTTCAAGTTCTAACTCCGTGTTTTGTTTCCTCTTGATGTAGCCCTAAACCATGACTGGCGAGAAACACTTTCATTGAAAGGGGTTGCCAACTTCCAAAAATTACGAGTCTCCAGCAATCTCAGCAAATATTTTTTCACCCAAACTGGATGATACTTTCAGGTAATGATCAGTGCACTAAGCGCACTTGGTTCCCCAAATTTCGTTCTTCTATGTTGAAGCGTTCGTTTCCAGTAACAGTTTGAATTTTTGCGTTTCACACTGTTTTCTCCTATATTGATAGATGTACTTGGAACTCTAAATCCAACACGGTTTGTGCTAGCTTCTTGAAACTTGACACAATAAAGTACTTTCAAGTTCTATCTCTATGTTTTCTGTCCTCTTGATATAGCCCTAAGCAGTGACTGGCGAGAAACACTTTCATTTAAAGGGGTTGCAAAGCTTCCAAAAATTACGAGTCTCCAGCAATCTCAGCAAATATTTTTTCACCCAAACTGCATGATAATTTGAGGTAATGATCCGTACTCTAAGCCCACTTGGTTCCCCAATTTCGTTCTTATATGTTGAAGCGTTCGTTTCCATTAACAGTTTGAATTTTGGCGTTTCACACTGTTTTCTCCTATATTGATAGATGTATTTGGAACTCTAAATCCAACACGGTTTGTGCTAGCACTTTGAAACTTGACACAATAAAGTAGTTCCAAGTTCTGTCTCTATGCTTTGTTTCCTATTGATGTAGCCCTAAGCAGAGACTGGCGCAAATCACTTTCATGGAGAGGGGTTGCCAAGCTCCCAAAAAACTACGAGTTTCATGAAATCTCAGCACACATTTTTTAACCCAATCTTGATGACACTTTCACGTAATAATCAGTACCCCAATCCCACTTGGCTCACCAAATTTCCTTCTTCTGGCTTAACCCGTTCGTTTGCAGTAACAGTTTTAATTTTTAGATTTCACTCTGTTTTCTCCTATATGGATACATATAGTTGGAACACTAAATCCAACACAGTTTGTGCTAGCTCTTTGAAACTTGAAACAATAAAGTAGTTCCAAGTTCTCTCTCTATGTTTTGTTTCCTATTGATGTAGTCCTAAGAAAAGACTTGTGCAAATCCCTTTCATTGAAAGGGGTTGCCAAGCTTCCAAAAAACTACAAGTTTCCTGAAATCTCAGCACACATTTTTTCACCCAATATTGATGACACTTTCAGGTAATGATCACTTCCCCAATCCCACTTGGCTCACCAAATTTCGTTCTTCTAAGTTAAACCGTTCGTTGGCAGTAACAGTTTAAATTTTTAGGTTTCACTTCGTTTTCTCCTATAAGGATACATGTAGCTGGAACTCTAAATCAAACATGGTGTGTGCTAGCTCTTTGAAACTTGACACAATAAAGTAGTTCCAAGTTCTATCTCTATGGTTTGTTTCCTATTGATGTAGCCCTAAGCAGAGACTGGCGCAAATCACTTTTATGGAAAGGTGTTGCCAAGCTTCCAAAAAAGAACGAGTTTCCTGAAATCTCAGCACACATTTTTTCGCCCAATCTTGATGACACTTTCAGGTAATGATCAGTACCCCAATTGCACTTGGCTCTCCAAATTTCGTTCTTCTAGGTTAAACCGTTCGTTTGCAGTAACAGTTTTAATTTTTAGGTTTCACTCTGTTTTCTCCTATATGGATACATGTAGTTGGAACTCTAAATCAAACACGGTTTGTGCTAGCTCTTTGAAACTTGACACAATAAAGTAGTTCCAAGTTCTATCTCTATGGTTTTTTTCCTATTGATGTAGCCCTAAGCAGAGACTGGCGCAAATCTCTTTTATGGAAAGGAGTTGCCAAGCTTCCAAAATAGTACCAGTTTCCTGAAATCTCAGCACACATTTTTTCACCCAATCTTGATGACACTTTCAGGTAATGATCAGTACCCCAATCCCACTTGGCTTACCAAATTTCGTTTTTCTAGGTTAAACCGTTCGTTGGCAGTAACAGTTTTAATTTTTAGGTTTCACTCTGTTTTCTCCTATATGGATACATGTAGTTGGAAATCTAAATCAAACACGATTTTTCCTAGCTCTTTGAAACTTGACACAATAAAGAAGTTCCAAGTTCTATCTCTATGGTTTGTCTCCTATTTGCCGCAGTCTGGCTGGGCACAATTTAGGAGCCACTTGTCAAAAGAAACTAACTTTATTTTTAGAACTAAAAACACCAAACAATACAGCTCCTCAGCAACAACCCCTCAGAGCCCAACTGCCACCACTGGCTTCCCACAATCCTCTCACTCCCACACAACCCTCACCATCTCCCACAATCCTCCTGTTCTTGAGGCTGATTGGCTAGGTCGTGTGGGCAGAGCCAAAGATGTCCCCCAATGAGCAGCTCCGTGGAGAAGCCAATCAGCTAGATGTTGCTGGGGTCGCTGTGAGCCAATCATCAGCTGGCAGTCTGAAGGGCAGGGAAACAGCCCAATGAACATCACCACAGAGGAGCCAATCAGCTAGATGTTGCTGGGGCTGCTGTGAGCCAATCATCTGCTGGCAGTCTGAAGGGCAGGGAGACAGCCCAATGAACATCACCGTAGAGGAGCCAATCAGCTAGATGTTGCTGGGGCTGCTGTGAGCCAATCATCAGCTGGCAGCTGGTTGCTGGCAGCTGGAAATTTGCTGGGGCCCCTTTGGCTGTGGCTCTCAACATCTCCCCCTCTCTGTTTAAACAACAAGCATGTGGCTTGGGGACCATGCCTGCCTTAGTTTGTCCAATACTACATATGGTCCTTACCCGTCTTCAGATGAGCTGACCTCAGGGCATCAGCCTCCTGTCTTAGGTTGGTACCATTATAATTGGATCTTACCTGTCATTGACTACCGGTCTAGTATACAGCCACACCTGTGGAGAGGTCTTTGTCATGACAAGCAGAAGGGAGGAAGATACACCACGCCAATTGACGGCTCTTGTTGGAAAAATTGTACAACCGATGACATCATCAGTATAAATACTCCAACACTACCACAAGTCGCTGCACCAATAGATAGTTCACAATGCATACAAGTGAGTTCACAATGCATACAAGTGACACATAGTTTAGGCAAGTTCTGCAAGCAGTTCAGTGATGGCTATTGCAGAAACTGTAGATTAGTTTTATCTTTGTCTTCACCGGCACTGGGATGAAGATAGGAATTCTGGCAATAATGGCTAAAGAAAAAAATATGTATCATTCCAGAAGGCACTAAAAGAAAACAATTTTCTTAACAATTTACATTATCTTGAAGAGAAAAGAAAACAATTTTCTTAACAATTTACATTATCTTGAAGAGGATTATTAAATATAATGAAAAGGAAAGGTGAAAGTAAACAAACAGATCTGTTAACCTTCTTTTTTGTTTACATATTAAAACAATTCTTAATAGTTATTTACCCAATTTAAATTAAACCATTTAAATCACGTGAATAAAAAAAAAATATTTGGATCCATTTTTTCATGAGCGCTCATCATATATGATATATGGATATACGTACATTCAAACATATAACACAAAACACAAGTGTGCACACATAATATAATACATACAACACATAACATAATAGTAAAGGCCTTATAACTTTTCACAGGTGAAATCTCCATTGCAATGTTTAAAACTCTATAGTTAAAAAAAAATAGAACTGATCAGCAAAACATTAACCTAGGTCTGTATGAGCTCAAAGAACAAAATAGAACTTCATGATATGGGAAAGGGCAATAATAAAATAGATATTGAAAAAAGCATCCTGGTTCTGTCGCAGATGTAAGGATAGCCAAATTGGAGTTTTGGATAACAGCTGTTATGGATTTGAGCCAAATCATCTTCTTTTTGGTCTGTAGAAATCGCTTTAGTTAATCTCTCTGGAATCCAAATCAGCTGCTGTTCTCCCTGTGGAAATACACAAACAGGCCCCTGACTCCAGACAATCACTGGGTCAGGACTTTAGTTAATCTCTCCAGAATCCAAATTGGCTGCTGTTCTTCCTGTGGAAACACACAAACAGACCCCCGACTCCAGACAATTACTGGGTCAGGACCTTTCCATTGTCCTGTTAGAATATCTTTCCAAAGTACCTTGGGCTTATTTACATTTTATGGACACATATGCCTTTCTGCAGCACTAAGTCCTGATGAATCCAAATTTAAAAAGTTTAGAGTAAAAAGGGTTATTTTAAGTTTATCTTTGGGGAATATATACCCCTTCCCAATTCCGTCTTTTTGCTTTAATAAGTACATTTTAATAGTTTGATGAGCTCTTTCAACTATGCCTTGTCCCTGTGGATTGTATGGGATTCCTGTTATATGAGTAATGCCAAATGATGAGCAAAATTGTTTAAAAGAGGTAGAAGTATAACCAGGGGCATTATCTGTTTTTAACTGTTTTGGAATGCCCACAGTGGCAAAATTTTGTAAGCAATGTGCTATAACATCTTTAGTTTTTTCTCCGGCATGAAGGGAGCCCATCAAAAATCCAGAAGAAGTATCAACTGTAACATGCAAATATTTTAATTTTCCAAATTCTGGCAAGTGTGTGACGTCCATCTGCCAAATATGGTTAGGTATCAATCCTCTAGGATTGACTCCAAGATTAACTTGTGGTAGAAAGGTCACACAATTTTGACATTGTTTTATTATTTGTCTAGCTTGTTCCTTAGTTATTTTAAAACACTTTTGTAAAGTATTAGCATTGACATGAAACCTTTTATGAAAATTTATAGCTTTTTCTAGTGTAGAGAAAATATGTATGTCATGTGTAGTTTTATCTGCTAAATCATTGCCCAAACTAAGGGCTCCAGGCAATCCTGTATGAGCCCTGATATGTCCTATAAAGAATGGATCTTTTCTGTCCCAGATTAGACTTTGTATAGTGGAAAACAAAGAGAAAACATTAGAAGAAGGGGAAATCCTACCAGCATCTTCAAGGAATATTATAGCATTAACTATATACTGACTATCAGAAAATAAATTAAATACAGAATCTTTAAACATCACAAAAGCCTGTAATACTGCATTAAGCTCTACCATTTGAGCTGATTGTTTGGGTACTAAAAATGTAAAAGTTTCATCAGGTGTAACTGTTGCTGCTGTACCATTATTTCACCCATCAGTGAATATATTTGGAGCATTCATGATAGGTGTTTTTCTTGTCATTTTTGGAAAAATTACAGGATGCAATGACCAAAAAGACAATAAAGGATTAGATGGTAAGTGGTTATCAAATGAAACATTAGATTTGCACATGATTATTGCCCAAGTATTTAACTCATTAGCTAATTCATCAATTTGATTCATAGTATATGGAGTAATAATTTTATTGGGAGAAATTCCAAATACTCCCTTTGTTGTTTTTATTCCTTTGAGTATTAATTGTCCTACAGCCTCAGGATACCTAGTAAGAATAGTGTTAGGAGAATAAGATAAATGTGTCCATAATAATGGACCTTCTTGCCAAAATACTCCTGTAGGAATATTTTTTGTTGGTAGTACAATAAATAATAAAGGCAAACTTATATCAATTCTATCCAAATGCATATTTTCCATATATGTTTCAATGATTTTTAATGCCTTTCTTGATTCATGCGTTAACATTCGGGGTGAATTTGGATCTGATGGACCTTTTAAGATATCAAATAAAGGTCCCAATTCTCCTGTTGGAATACCTAGATAAGGCCTTATCCAATTTATGTCTCCTAATAACTTTTGAAAGTCATTAAGTCATTTGAGTTGATCCACTCGTATTTGAATTTTTGGTGGACGGACCATGGTTGAGGATAATAGAACTCCTAAATAATTAATTGGAAAATTTAATTGTACTTTATCTATTGCTATCTCTAGATTATATTTTTTAATAAATTTGTAAGTGTGGCAGAATATTCTAGCAATGTGTTTTTAGCTTTGTGTGCTAATAATACATCATCCATATAGTGAAATATTTGTAGTTCAGGATTTTGATTTCTAAGTGGCTGGATTACTTTGTTAACATAAATTTGACACATAGTTGGGCTGTTAGCCATCCCTTGAGGGAATACTTTCCATTCATATCTCTGATCAAGACCTTCATGATTTAGTGCAGGGATAGTAAATTCAAAACGTGGACTATCCTCAGGATGAATTGGAATTAAAAAAAAAAAAACAATCTTTAATATCTATAACTAAAACATACCAAGTTTTTGGCAAAGCAGACAATTGAGGAATCCCCGATTGAGCAGGTCCCATAATGACCATTTCATTATTAATGGCTCTTAAGTCTTACAATAATCTCCATTTACCAGATTTCTTTTTGATGACAAAAATGGGAGTATTATGGGGAGATACAGAAGGTTGTATATGTCCTTCTGCTAATTGATGTTTGACCAGATCATGGGCTACTTGTATCTTTTCTTTAGTCAAGGGCCACTGAGGAACCCATACTGGTCTTTCTGATTTCCATGTAATTTTTATTGTCTCAGTGGCCCTTTGTGATAATCCAACCCATGTCTGTCTGTTCCTTGATCTATTTGTATTGGTGCTGCTATACCTCGTTCTTGTTTTTCTAATCTTTTTCCTTTCCTAAAACCTTGTCTAGCCATAATAGTGGGTGCATTTTGATTGATATTATTTGTTAATGTCAAACCTAATTGATCTAAGACATCTCGTCCCCATAAATTTACGGGAAGATGATCCAATACATATGGCTGTATAGTTCCTTCACATCCTTCAGGATCCTTCCAATCTAATACCATTGTGCTTCTATCGGGATTAGTCGCCACTCCTAGGCCTCGAAGTGTTTGAGTGGCTTGTTTTAATGGCCAATGTTTTGGCCATTCTTGACGAGAGATGATGCTAAGGTCTGCACCTGTATCCAGTAGCCCATTAAATTCATCTCCTTTAATATTTAGTTTTAGCATGGGGTGAGAATCTAAATTTAAAGAAAGCATAGCCCAATCTACACCTGTGGAGCCTAATCCCTTGGAACCTCTTTCTACAGCATGACTGGAAAATTTATCATGTAGGCTTGGTATTATTAGTAACTGTGCTATTCTCTCTCCTGGTGAAATTATTGATATACCCTTTGGAGAACTGGCTATAATTTTTATTTCACCTTCATAATCGGGATCAATTACCCCAGGACTTATCAAAAGTCCTTTTAGAGTAGAAGAGCTGCGTCCCAATAATAAGCCTACTGTTCCTTTGGGAAGAGGTCCTTTTACCCCTGTGGGAATGATTTGAACTCCCATCTCTGGAGTTAGTACTGATCTGGCGGAGGCACAGATGTCCAACCCTGCGCTCCCTCTGGTTTGTCTGATGAGGGATCTGATGGACAATGTGTCCTGGTCACTACACTGATGTGGTTGCTGGGTTCCTCCAGTGCTCCGTATATTTGTGGTTTGGGGCCCCGGAGCATTGGGGCCCCCTGTCCATTTTTTGGCAACGGAGCCCGATGCCTTTGTCCACGATATTGTGGATAAACACCTTGTCCTTGTTCGTTTTTTGATAATGGAGTACCCTCTATGGTGGTTTGAGAACGGCATTCATTAGCCCAATGTAATGGAGTACCCTCTATGGTGGTTTGAGAACGGCATTCATTAGCCCAATACCTCCCTCTACGGCATCGTGGGCAAATACCCGGTATTCTACTCCTTTGATACCTAGTTTTGTTAAACCCTCCTCCTATGGGGCAATTCCTTTTAAAATGTCCTGTTTGTTGACAATTGTAGCATGTTCTTGGCCTGGTATATAAAGCCTGTTTTACTGCAGCTGCCACAATTTGCCCTTGTTCATTAATGTCTCTGGCATCTAAAGCCTGTTTTACTGCAGCTGCCATGACTTGCTCTTGTTCATTAATGTCTCTACATAATTTAATATATGTGTTTAAATCTTCCTGTTTCCATGGTCTAATGATATCTCTGCACCAACGATTCACTTGGTCATAAGCCAGTTGTTTTATTAATGGCATTGCTTGTTCTGTATTCCCAAAAATTCTGGTAGCTGTTTGAATAAGCCTATCTACAAATTCATCATAAGGTTCATTAGCTCCTTGTATTACCTTAGATAATTGACCTTGTGAACCTCCATGTCCTTGTAGAGTCTTCCATGCCCTAATCGCCTCTGCAGCAATTTGTGAGTATACGCCAGGATCATATGCAATTTGTTGCTGTTGATCCTCATAAGGCCCCTTTCCTAACAACATATCTAGATTTCTCTGAGGATAACCAGCTGCTGCATTTCGCTTAGCCGTCTCCTTGCAAAATTCCTCATTGGCAACCTTCCATAACAGGTATTGACCTCCATTTAGCACAGTTTTACACATATTAGCCCAATCTGCTGGCGTCATGTTCAAGTTGTTAATGGATTCGACCAAGCTTACAGTGAAGGTTGCTTGAGGACCATAGGTTGTTACAGCCTCTTTTTGCTCCTTTACTGTTTTGAAATTTAAACCCTGGTAAATTTGCTGCCCTCCTACCTCAAATACAGGACATACTTGAGATCCTGTCTCAGGATCTCAACTATCAACTGCGGGGGTTGGGAGTCTCCTAGCATATGGAGGTGGTGCTGTTGATTGGACACTTATGCCCTCTGGTGATAGAATGCTGTTAGTAGCAGTCTCCTGTAGAGGTGGTGCTGTTGGTTGGACACTTACGCTCTCTGATAGAAAGGTGTTATTAGCAGTCTCCTGTTGTAACTTTTCCCCTGATGGCTTTTTCTGCTCTAAACTTCCTTCCTCTGTCTCACTAGCTTGAAAGACCTTCTCTTTTACTTGAATCTTTTCCTCTTTCTGACTAACTTGAGAGACCTTCTCTTTTACATGAATCAATATGTCTTCTCCTTCCTCTACCTTTGTCTGAATTGAAGGCTTTGGACTAAGCAAACCAGATACGAGTGTCCACAATGGCAATGTGCCAACTGGCAGAGTCCCTGGGTTGTTCTTTTCTATTTTTTTAAATCTTCACCATGATGGTTCCATTGTGATATATCTAACAACTCCTCCTTAAAAAGCCATGGGCTACATTGTTGTATTGTATCAATGTATGCCCTAACTGTTCTTGATTTTACTGAGATGCCTCCTTCCTCTAACAATTTACTTAACAGTCTTTCAGTTTGTTTTTTACTAATTGCTGATTCCGTATTTCTGCTATAATACAACCCAACAAGATGATGCCAAACAAAACCGAGACAGAATGCAATAAAAATGGAACCACACAAAATCATTATATCAGCATTTCTATCCTTCTGACATGTGCATCCGTACTTTCTCCCTATCTGTTCCTCAGACACACATAGTTTTTCCTCAGATGTGAGCGGTGTTTCTTCCATCTCACTCATCTCCAGGGACAGGCAACTTAAAACAAAAATGAAGCAAAACAAAAGAGGAAACTTAGAATGGCTATCCATCATCTCGCCCTGCCCTCAGGGGCGAGCAGTTTACTTACCCTCAGTAGCTCCCCGTGTGAGCCACCAAATGCCACAGTCTGGCTGGGCACAATTCAGGAGCCACTTGTCAAAAGAAACTAACTTTATTTTTAGAATTAAAAACACCAAACAAAACAGCTCCTCAGGAAAAACCCCTCAGAGCCAAACTGCCACCACCGGCTTCCCACAAGACTCTCACTCCCACACAACCCACACCACTTCCCACAATCCTCCTGTTCTTGAGGCTGATTGGCTGGGTTGTGTGGGCGGAGCCAAAGAAGTCCCCCATGAGCAGCTCCTTGGAGGAGCCAATCAGATAGATGTTGCTGGGGCGGCTGTGAGACAATCATCAGCTGGCAGTCTGAAGGGCAGGGAAACAGCCCAATGAACATCACCACAGAGGAGCCAATCAGCTAGATGTTGCTGGGGCTGCTGTGAGCCAATCATCAGCCGGCAGTCTGAAGGGCAGGAAAACAGCCCAATGAACATCACCGCAGAGGAGCCAATCAGCTAGATGTTGCTGGGGCCGCTGTGAGCCAAACATCAGCGGGCAGCTGGTTGCTGGCAGTTGGAAGTATGCTGGGGCCCCTTTGGCTGTGGCTCTCAACACTATTGGTGTAGCCCTAAGCAGAGACTGGCGCAAATCTCTTGCATGGAAAGGGGTTGCCAAAATTCCAAAAAAACTACGAGTTTCCTGAAATCTCAGCGCACATTTTTTCAACCGATCTTGATGAAACTTTCAGGTAATGATCAGTATCCAAATCCCACGTGGCTCTCCAAATTTCATTCTTCTAGGTTGAACTGTTAATTAGCAATAACACTTTAAATTTTTAGGTTTCACTCTGTTTTCTCCTATATGGATACATGTATTTGGAACTCTAAATCAAACACGGTTTGTGCTAGCTTTTTGAAATTGAAACAATAAAGTAGTTCCAAGTTCTATATATATGGGGTGTTTCCTATTGATGTAGCCCTAAGCAGAGACTGGCACAAATCTCTTTCATGAAAAGGTGTTGCCAAGCTTCCAAAAAACTACGAGTTTCGTGAAATCTCAGCACACATTTTTTCACCCAATCTTGATGACACTTTCGGGTAATGATCAGTACCCAAATCCCACTTGGCTCACCAAATTTTGTTCTTCTAGGTTAAACTGTTCTTTGGCAGTACCAGTTTTAAGTTTTAGGTTTCACTCTGTTTTCTCCTATATGGATACATGTAGTTGGAACTCTAAATCAAACACGGTTTGTGCAAGCTCTTTGAAACTTGACACAATAAAGTAGTTCCACGTTCTATCTCTATTGTTCATTTCCTATTGATGTAGCCCTAAGCAGAGACTGGCGCAAATCACTTTCATGGAAAGGGGTTGCCAAGCTTCAAAAAACTACGAGTTTCCTGAAATCTCAGCACACATTTTTTGACCCAATCTTTATGACACTTTCAGGTAATGAACAGTACCCCATTCCCACTTGGCTCACCAAATTTTGTACTTCTAGGTTAAACAGTTCGTTGGCAGTAACAGTTTTAATTTTTAGGTTTCACTCTTTTTCTCCTATATGGATACATGTAGTTGGAACTCTAAATCAAACACGGTTTGTGCTAGCTCTTTGAAACTTGACACAATAAACTAGTTCCAAGTTCTATCTCTATGGTGTGTTTCCTATTGATGTAGCCCTAAGCAGAGACTGGCGCAAATCTCTTTCATGGAAAGGGCTTGCCAAGCTTCCACAAAACTACGAGTTTCCTGAAATCTCAGCACACATTTTTTCACCCAATCTTGATGACACTTTCAGGTAATGATCAGTACCCCAATCCCACATGGCTCACCAAATTTCGTTCTTCTAGGTTAAACCGTTCGTTGCCAGTAACAGCTTTAATTTTTAGGTTTCACTCTGTATTCTCCTGTATGGACACATGTAGTTGGAACTTCAAATCAAACACGGATTGTGCTAGCTCTTTCAAACTTGACACAATAATGAAGTTTCAAGTTCTATCTCTATGGTTTGTTTCCTATTGATGTACCCCTAAGTAGAGACTGGCGCAAATCTCTTTCATGGAAATGGGTTGCCAAGCTTCCAAAAAACTACGAATTTCCTGAAATCACACCACACATTCTTTCACCCAATCATGATGATACTTTCAGGTAATGATCAGTACGCCAATCCCACTTGGCACACCAAAATTCGTTCTTCTAGGTTAAACTGTTCATTGGCAGTAACAGTTTTAATTTTTAGTTTTCACTCTGTTTTCTCCTATATGGATACATGTAAATAGAACTCTAAATCAAACACGTTTTGTGCTAGCCCTTTGAAACATGACACAATAAAGTAGTTCCACGTTCTATCTCTATGGTTTGTTTCCTATTGATGTAGCCATAAGTAGAGACTGGCACAAATCACTTTCATGGAAAGGGGTTGCCAAGCTTCCAAAAAACTACGAGTTTCGTGAAATCTCAGCACACATTTTTTCACCCAATCTTGATGACACTTTCAGGTAATGATCAGTACCCAAATCCCACTTGGCTCACCAAATTTTGTTCTTCTAGGTTAAACTGTTCGTTGGCAGTACCAGTTTTAAGTTTTAGGTTTCACTCTGTTTTCTCCTATATGGATACATGTAGTTGGAACTCTAAATCAAACACGGTTTGTGCAAGCTCTTTGAAACTTGACACAATAAAGTAGTTCCAAGTTCTATCTCTATTGTTCATTTCCTATTGATGTAGCCCTAAGCAGAGACTGGTGCAAATCACTCTCATGGAAAGGGGTTGCCAAGCTTCCAAAAACTACGACTTTCCTGTAATCTCAGCACACATTCATTCACCCAAACTTGATGACACTTTCAGGTAATGACCAGTACCCCAATCCCACATGGCTCACCAAATTTCGTTCTTGTAGGGTAAACCCTTCTTTGGCAGTAACAGTTTTCATTTTTAGGTTTCATTCACTCTGTTTTCGCCTATATCGATACATGCATTTGGAACTCTAAATCAAACACGGTTTGTGTAAGCTCTTTGAAACTTGACACAATAAAGTAGTTCCAAGTTCTATCTCTATGGTTTGTTTCCAATTGATGTAGCCTTAAGCAGAGACTGGCACAAATCATTTCCATGGAAAGGGGTTGCCAAGCTTCCAAAAAACTACGATTTTCCTGAAATCACAGCACACATTTTTTTTACCCAATCATGAGATATCTTCAGGTAATGATCAGTACCCCAATACCACTCGGCTCACCAAATTTCGTTCATCTAGGTTAAACATTTCGTTGGCAGTAACAGTTTTATTTTTTTTTTCAATCTGTTTTCTACTATATGGATACATGTAGATGGAGCTCTAAATGAAACACGGTTTGTGCTAGCTCCGTGACACTTGACACAATAAAGTAGATCCAAATTGTGTCTCTGTCATTTGTTTCCTATTGATGTAGCCCTAAGCAGATACTGGCGCAAATCACTTCCATGGAAAGGGGTTGCCAAGCTTCCAAAAAACTACTAGTTTCCTGATATCTCAGCACACAGTAACACCCAATCTTGATGACACTTTCAGGTAATGATCAGTACCCCAATCCTACTTGGCTCACCTTTTCGTTCTTCTAGGTTAAACCGTTCGTTGGCAGTAACAGTTTAAATTTTTAGGTATCACTCTGTTTTCTCATACATGGATACATGTAGTTGGAACTCTAAATCAAATATGGTTTGTGCTAGCTCTTTGAAACTTGACACAATAAAGCAATTCCAAGTTCAGTCTCTATGGTTTGTTTCCTATTGATGTAGCCCTAAGCGGAGACTGCCGCAAATCACTTTCAAGGAAAGGGGTTGCCAAGCTTCCAAAAAACTACGAGTGTCCAGTAATCTCAAGACACATTTATTCACCCAATCTTGATGACACTTTCTGGTTATGATCAGTACCGCAATCCCACATGGCTCACCATATTTCATTCTTCTAGGTTAAACCCTTCATTGGCAGTAACAATTTTCATTTTTAGTTTTCACTCACACTATTTTTGCCTATATCGATATATGCATTTGGAACTCTAAATCAAACATGGTTTGTGCTAGCTCTTTGAAACTTGACACAATAAAGTAGTTCCAAGTTCTATCTCTATGGTTTGTTTACATTTGATGTAGCCCTAAGCAGAGACTGGCGCAAATCACTTTCATGGAAAGGGGTTGACAAGCTTCCAAAAAATTACGAATTTCCTGAAAATACAGCACACATTTTTTTACCCAATGATGATGATACTTTCAGGTAATGATCAGGACTCCAATCCCACTTGGCTCACCAAATTGCATTCTTCTAGGTTAAACCTTTCGTTGGCAGTAACAGTTTTAATTCTTTTTTCAATCTGTTTTCTCCTATATGGATACATGTAGATGGAACTCTAAATCAAACACGGTTTGTGCTAGCTCCGTGACACTTGACAAAATAAAGTAGTTCCAAATTCTGTCTATATCGTTTGTTTCCTATTGATGTAGCAATAAGCATAGACTGGCACAAATCACTTTCATGGAAAGGGGTTGCCAAGCTTCCAAAAAACTACGAGTGTCCTGAATTCTAAGCACATATTAGTTCACCCAATCTTGATGACACTGTCAGGTAATGACAGTACCCCAATCCCACTTGGCTCATGGAATTTTGTTCTTCTAGGTTAAACTGTTCATTGGCAGTAACAGGTTTAATTTTTTTTTTCAATCTGTTTTCTCCTATATGGATACAAGTAGATGGAACTCTAAATCAAACACGGTTTGTGCTAGCTCCGTGACTCTTGACACAATAAAGTAGTTCCAAATTGTGTCTCTATCGTTTGTTTCCTATTGATGTAGCCCTAAGCAGAGACTGGCGCACAATAAAGTAGTTCCAAATTGTGTCTCTATCGTTTGTTTCCTATTGATGTAGCCCTAAGCAGAGACTGGCGCAAATCTCTTTCATGGAAAGGGGTTGCCAAGCTTCCAAAAAAGTACAAGTTTCCTGAAATCTCAGCACACACTTTTTCACCCAATCTTGATGACACATTCAGGTAATGATCAGTACCCCAATCCCACTTGGCTCAACAAATTTCATTTTTCTAGGTTAAACTGTTCGTTGGCAGTAACAGTTTTAATTTTTAGGTTTCACTATGTGTTCTCCTATATGGATACATGTAGTTGGAACTCTAAATCAAACACGGTGTGTGCTAGCTTGTTGAAACTTGACACAATAAAGTAGTTCCAACTTCTATCACTATGGTTTGTTTCCTATTGATGTAGCCTTAAGCAGAGACTGGCGCAAATCACATCCATGGACAGTGGTTGCCAAGCTTCCAAATAACTATGAGTTTCCTGAAATCTCAGCACACATTTTTTCAACCAATCTTGATGACACTTTCAGGTAATGATCAGTACCCCAATCCCATTTGGATCACCAAATTTCGTTCTTCTTGGTTAAACCGATCGTTGGCTGTAACAGTTTAAATTTTTAGGTTTCACTCTGTTTTCTCCTATATGTATACATGTAGTTGGAACTCAAAATCAAACACGGTTTCTGGTAGCTCTTTGAAACTTGACACAATAAAGTAGCTCCAAGTTCTATCTCTATGGTTTGTTTCCTATTAATGTAGCCCTAAGTAGAGATTGGCACAAATCACTTTCATGGAAAGTGGTTGCCAAGCTTCCATAAAACTACGAGTTTCCTGAAATCTCAGCACACATTTTTTCACCCAATCTTGATGACACTTTCAGGTAATGATCAGTACCCCAATCCCACTTGGCTCTCCAAGTTTCGTTCTTCTAGGTTAAACCGTTCGTTTTCAGTAACACTTTTAATTTTTAGGTTTCACTCTGTATTCTCCTATATGGATACATGTAGTTGGAACTCAAAATCAAACACGGTTTCTGGTAGCTCTTTGAAACTTGACACAAGAAAGTAGCTCCAAGTTCTATCTCTATGGTTTGTTTTCTATTGATGTAGCCCTAAGTAGAGACTGGCGCCAATCACTTTCATTGAAATTGGTTGCCAAGCTTCCAGAAAACTAGGAGTTTCCTGAAATCTCAGCACACATTTTTTCACCCAATCTTGATGACAGTTTCAGGTAATGATCAGTACCCCAATCACACTTGGCTCACCAAATTTCGTTCTTCTAGGTTAAACAGTTCTGTGGCAGTAACACTTTTAATTTTTAGGTTTCACTCTGTTTTCTACTATTTGGATACATGTAGTTGGAACTCTAAATCAAACAGGGTTTGTGCTAGCTCTTTGAAACTTGACACAATAAAGTAGTTCCACGTTCTGTCTCTATGGTTTGTTTCCTATTGATGTAGCCCTAAGCAGACACTGGCGCAAATCACTTTCATGGATAGGGGTTGCCAAGCTTCCAAAAAACAACGAATTTCCTCAAATCTCAGCACACATTTTTTCAACCAATCTTGATGACACTTTCAGGTAATGATCAGTACGCCAATCCCACTTGGCTCACCAAATTTCGTTCTTCTAGGTTAAACAGTTCTGTGGCAGTAACAGTTTTAATTTTTAGGTTTCACTCTGTTTTCTACTATATGGATACATGCAGTTGGAACTCTAAATCAAACAGGGTTTGTGCTAGCTCTTTGAAACTTGACACAATAAAGTAGTTCCACGTTCTGTCTCTATGGTTTGTTTCCTATTTATGTAGCCCTAAGAAGACACTGGCGCAAATCACTTTCATGGAAAGGGGTTGCCAAGCTTCCAAAAAACTACGAGTTTCCTGAAATCTCAGCACACATTTTTTCACCCAATCTTGATGACACTTTCAGGTAATTATCAGTACCCCAGTCCCACTTGGCTCACCAAATTTCGTTCTTCTGGGTTAAACCATTTGTTGGCAATAACAGTTTTAATTTTTAGGTTTCACTCTGTTTTCTCCTATATGGATACATGTAGATGGAACTGTAAATCAAACACGGTTGGTCCTAGCTCTTTGAAACTTGACACAATAAAGTAGTTCCAAGTTGTATCTCTATGGTTAGTTTCCTTTGATGTAGCCCTAAGCAGAGACTGGCGCAAATCACTTTCATTTAAAGGGGTTGCCAAGCTTCCATAAACTACGTGATTACAATAATCTCAGCACACATTTTTTTCACCCAATCCTGATGACACTTTCAGGTAATGATCAGTACCCAAATCTCACTTGGCTCACCAAATTTCATTCTTCTAGGTTAAACCGTCCATTGGCAGTAACAGTTTTACTTTTTAGGTTTCACTCTTTTTTCTCCTATATGGATTCATGTAGATGGAACTCTAAATCAAACACGTTTTGTGCTAGATCTTTGAAACTTGACACAATATAGCAGTTCCATGTTCTGTCTCTATGGTTTGGTTCCTATTGATGTAGCCCTAAGCAGAGACTGGCGCAAATCACTTTCATGGAAAGGGGTTGCCAAGCTTCCAAAAAACTACGAGTTTCCTGAAATCTCAGCACACATTTTTTCACCCAATCTTGATGACACTATCAGGTAACGATCACTACACAAATCCCACCTGGCTAACCAAATTTCATTTTTCTAGTTTAAACCGTTCATTGGCAGTAACAGTTTTAATTATTAGGTTCACTCTGTTTTCTCCTATATGGATACAGGTAGTTGGCCCTCAAAATCAAACACGGTTTGTGCTAGCTCTTTGAAACTTGACACAATAAAGTAGTTTCAAGTTCTGTCTCTATGGTTTGTTTCTTATTGATGCAGCCCTAAGCAGAGACTGGCACAAATCACTTTCATGGAAAGGGGTTGCCAAGCTTTTAAAAAACTACGAGTTTCCTGAAATCACAGCACACAAATTTTCACACAATCTTGATGACACTTTCAGGTAATGATGATTACCCCAATCCCACTTGGCTCACCAAATTTCGTTCTTCTAGGTTAAACCGTCCGTTGGCAGTAAGAGTTTTAATTTTTAGGTTTCACTCTGTTTTCTTCTATAAGGATACATGTAGTTGGAATGCTAAATCAAACACGGTTTGTGCAAGCTCTTTGAAACTTGACAAAATAAAGTAGTTCCAAGTTCTATCTCTATGGTTTCTTTCCTATTGATGTAGCCCTAAGCAGAGACTGGCGCAAATGACTTTCATGGAAAGGGTTGCCAAGCTTCAAAAAAACTTCGAGTTTCCTGAAATCTCAGCACACATTTTTTCACCCAATCTTGATGACACTATCAGGTAATGATCACTACACAAATCCCACCTGGCTAACCAAATTTCATTTTTCTAGTTTAAACCGTTCATTGGCAGTAACAGTTTTAAATTTTAGGTTTCACTCTGTTTTCTCTTATATGGATACAGGTAGTTGGCACTCAAAATCAAACACGGTTTGTGCTAGCTCTTTGAAACTTGACACAATAAAGTAGTTTCAAGTTCTGTCTCTATGGTTTGTTTCTTATTGATCTAGCCCTAAGCAGAGACTGGCACAAATCACTTTCATGGAAAGGGGTTGCCAAGCTTTTAAAAAACTACGAATTTCCTGAAATCACAGAACACAAATTTTCACCCAATCTTGATGACACTTTCAGGTAATGATGATTACCCCAATCCCACTTGGCTCAACAAATTTCGTTCTTCTAGGTTAAATCGTCCGTTGGCAGTAACAGTTTTAATTTTTAGGTTTCACTCTGATTTCTCATATATGGATACAAGTAGTGGGAACTGTAAATCAAACACGGTTTGTGCTAGCTCTTTGAGACTTGACACAATAAAGTGGTTCCAAGTTCTGTGTCTATGCTTTGTTTCCTATTGATGCAGCCCAAAGCAGAGACTGGTGCAAATCTCTTTCATGGAAAGGGGATGCCAAGCTTCCAAAATCTACGAGTTTCCTGAAATCACAGCACACATCTTTTCACCCAATCTTGATGACACTTTCAGGTAATGATCAGTACCCCAATCCCACTTGGCTCACCAAATTTCATTTTTCTAGGTTTAACCGATCCTTGACAGTAACAGATTAAATTTTTAGGTTTCACTCTGTTTTATCCTATATGGATACATGTAGTTGGAACTCTAAAACAAACACGGTTTGTGCTAGCTCTTTGAAACTTGACACAATAAAGTAGTTCCAAGTTCTATCTCTATTGTTTGTTTCCTATTGATGTAGCCCTAAGCAGAGATTGGCGCAAATCACTTTCATGGAAATGGGTTGCCAAGCTTCCTAAAAACTACGAGTTTCCTGAAATTTCAGCACACATTTCTTCACACAATCTTGACGACACTTTCAGGTAATGATCAGAACCCCAATTCCACATGGCTCACCAAATTTATTCTTCTAGGTTATACCATTCGTTGGCAGTAACAGTTTTAATTTTTAGGTTTCACTCTGATTTCTCATATATGGATACATGTAGTGTTAACTGTAAATCAAACACGGTTTGTGCTAGCTCTTTGAGACTTGGCACAATAAAGTGATTCCAACTTCTGTCTCTATGGTTTGTTTCTTATTGATGTAGCCCTAAGGAGAGACTTGCACAAATCACTTTCATGGAAAGGCTTTGCCAAGCTTCCAAAAAACGACGAATTTTCCTGAAATCACAGCACACATTTTTTCACCCAATCTTAATGACACTTTCAGGTAATGATCCATACCCCAATCACACTTGGCTCACCAAATTTCGTTTTTCTATGTTAAACCGTTCGTTGGCAGTAACAGTTTTAATTTTTAGGTTTTACTCTGTTTTCTCCTATATGGATACATGTAGTTGGAACTCTAAATCAAACACGGTTTGTGCTAGCGCTTTGAAACTTGACACAATAAAGTAGTTCCAAGTTCTATCTCTATTGTTTGTTTCCTATTGATGTAGACCTAAGGAGAGAATGGCACAAATCACTTTCATGGAAAGGGGTTGCCAAGCTTCCAAAAAAATATGAGTTTCCTGAAATCTCAGCACACATCTTTTCACCCAATCTTGATGACACTTTCAGGTAATGATCAGTTCCCAAATCCCACTTGGCTCACCAAATTTCGTTTTTCTAGGTTAAACCGTTCGTTGGCAGTAACAGTTTTAATTTTTAGGTTTCACTCTGTTTTCTCCTACATGGACACATGTAGTTGAAACTCTCAATCAAACACGGTTTGTGCTAGCTCTTTGAAACTTGACACAATAAAGTAGTTCCATGTTCGGTCTCTATGGTTTGTTTCCTATTTATGTAGCCCTAAGCAGAGACTGGCGCAAATCACTTTCATGGAAAGGGGTTGCCTAGCTTCCAAAAAACTATGAGATTAGTATAATCTCAGCACACATTTTTTTCACCCAATCCTGAGGACACTTTCAGGTAATGATCAGTACACCAATCCCACTTGGCTCACCAAATTTCGTTCTTCTAGGTTAAACCATTCGTTGGCAGTAATAGTTTTAATTTTTAGGTTTCACTCTGTTCTCCTATATGGATCTATGTAGTTGGCACTCTAAATCAAACACGGTTTGTGCTAGCTCTTGGAAACTTGACACAATAAAGTAGTTCCAAGTTCTATCTCTATGGTTTGTTTCCTATTGATGTAGCCCTAAGGAGAGACTGGCGCAAATTGATTTAATGCAAAGGTGTTGCGAAACTTCCAAAAAACTACGAGTTTCCTGAAATCTCAGCATACATTTTTTCACCCAATCTTGTTGACACTTTCAGGTAATGACCATTCCCCCAATCCCACTTGGATCACAAAATTTCATTCTTCTAGGTTAAACCATCCGTTGGCAGAAAGAGATTTAATTTTTAGGTTTCACTCTGTTTTCTCCTATATGGATACATGTAGATGTAACTCTAAAACAAACACGGTTTATGCCAGCTCTTTGAAACTTGACACAATAAAGTAGTTCCAAGTTCTGTCTCTATGGTTTGTTTCCTGTTGTTGTAGCCCTAAGTAGAGATTGGCACAAATCACTTTCATGGATAGGGGTTGCCAACCTTCCAAAAAACTACGAGTTTCCTGAAATCTCAGCACACAAATTTTCACCCAATCTTGATGACACTTTCAGGTAATGATCAGTACCCCAATCACACATGGCTCACCAAATATCGTTCTTCTAGGTTAAATCGTTCGTTAGCAGTAACAGTTTTAATTTTAAGGTTTCACTCTGTTTTCTCCTATATGGATACATGTATTTAGAACTCTAAATCAAACACCGTTTGTGCTAGCTCTTTGAAACCTGACACATAAAAGTAGTTCCAAGTTATATCTCTATGGTTTGTTTCCTATTGATGTAGCCCTAGACTGGCACAAATCACTTTCATGGAAAGGGGTTGCCAAGCTTCCAAAAAACGATTGCTGAAATCTCAGCACACATTTTTTTCACCCAATCTTGATGACACTATCAGGTAATGATCAGTACCCCAATCCCACTTGGGTCACCAAATTTTGTTCTTCTAGGTTAAACCGTTCGTTGGCAGTAACAGTTTAAATTTTTAGGTTTCACTCTGTTTTCTCCTATATGGATACATGTAGTTGGAACTCTAAATCAAACACGGTTTGGCTAGCTCTTTGAAACCTGACACATAAAAGTAGTTCCAAGTTATATCTATATGGTTTGTTTCCTATTGATGTAGCCCTAAGCAGAGACTGGCACAAATAACTTTCATGGAAAGGGGTTGCCAACCTTCCAAAAATCCACGAAGTTCCTGAAATTTCAGCACATATTTTTTCACCCAATATGATGACACTTTCAGGTAATGATCATTACCGCAATCCCACTTGGCTCACCAAATTTCGTTCTTCTAGGTTAAACCGTTTTTTGGCAGTAACAGCTTTAAATTTTAGGTTTCACTCTGTTTTCTCCCATATGGATGTATGTAGTTGGAACCCTAAATCAAACACGGTTTGTGCTAGCTCTTTGAAACTTGACACAATAGAGTAGTTCCAAGTTCTGTCTCTATGGTTTGTTTCCTATTGATGTAGCCCTTAGCAGAGACTGCCGCAAAAAACTTTCATGGAAAGGGGTTGCCAAGCTTCCAAAAATCTATGAGTTTCTCAAATCTCAGCACACATTTTTTCACGCAATCTTAATGACACTTTCAGGTAATGATCAGTACCCCAATCTCAGTTGGCTCGCCAATTTTCCTTCTTCTAGGTTAAACCCTTCGTTAGCAGTAACAGATTAATATTTAGGTTTCACTCTGTTTTCTCCTATATGGATACATGTAGTTGGAACTCTAAATCAAACACGGTTTGTGCTGGCTCTTTGAAACTTGACTCAGTAAAGTAGTTCCATGTTCTGTCTCTATGTTTTTTCCTATTGATGTAGCCCTCAGCAGAGACTGGCGCAAATCACTTTCATGGAAAGGGGTTGCGAAGCTTCCAAAAAACTACGAGTTTCCTGAAATCTCAGCACATATTTTTTCACCCAATCTTAATGACAATTTCAGGTAATGATCAGTACCCCAATCTCACTTGGCTCGCCAAATTTTGTTTTTCTAGGTTAAATCGTTCTTTAGCAGTAACAGTTTCAATTTTTAGGTTTCACTTTGTTTTCTCCTATATGGATACATGTAGCTGGAACTCTAAATCAAACACGGTTTGTGCTGGCTCTTTGAAACTTGCCACAATAAAGTAGTTCCAAGTTCTCTCTCTATGTTTTTTTTTTTTTTTTCCTATTGATGTAGCCCTCAGCAGAGACTGGCGCAAATAACTTTCATGGAAAGGGGTTGCCAAGCTTCCAAAAAATTACTAGTTTCCTGAAATCTCAGCACACATTTTTTCACCCAATCTTGATGACACTTTCAGGTAATGATCAGTACCCCAATCGCACTTGGCTCACCAAATTTCGTTCTTCTAGGTTAAACCATTTGTTGGCAGTAACAGTTTTAATTTTTAGGTTTCACTCTGTTTTCTCCTATATGGATACACGTAGATGGAACTTTAAATCAAACACGGTTTGTGCTAGCTCTTTGAAACTTAACACAATAAAGTAGTTCCAAGTTCTGTCTCTATGGTTTGTTTTCTATTGATGTAGCCCTAAGCAGACTGACGCAAATCACTTTCATGGAAAGGGGTTGCCAACCTTCCAAAAATCCACGTAGTTCCTGAAATTTCAGCACATATTTTTTCACCCAATATGATGACACTTTCAGGTAATGATCATTACCGCAATCCCACTTGGCTCACCAAATTTCGTTCTTCTAGGTTAAACCGTTTTTTGGCAGTAACAGCTTTAAATTTTAGGTTTCACTCTGTTTTCTCCCATATGGATGTATGTAGTTGGAACCCTAAATCAAACACGGTTTGTGCTAGCTCTTTGAAACTTGACACAATAGAGTAGTTCCAAGTTCTGTCTCTATGGTTTGTTTCCTATTGATGTAGCCCTAAGAAGAGACTGGCTCAAATCACTTTCATGAACGGGGTTGACAAGATTCCAAAAAACTACGAGTTTCCTGAAATATCACCACATATTTTTTCACGCAATCTTGATGACACTTTCAGGTAATGATCAGTACCACAATTCCACTTGGCTCACCAAATTTCGTTCTTCTAGTTTAATCCGATCGGTGGCAGTAACATTTTTAATTTTTAGGTTTCACTCTGTTTTCTCCTATATGGATACATGTAGTTGGAACTCTAAATCATACACGGTTTGTGCTACTTCATTGAAACCTGACACAATAAATTAGTTCCAAGTTCTATCTCTTTGGTTTGTTTCCTATTGATGTAGCCCTAAGCAGTGACTGGCACAAATCACTTTCATGGAAAGGGGTTGCCAAGCTTCCAAAATACTATGAGTTTCCTGAAATCTCAGCACATATTTTTTCACCCAATCTTGATGATACTTTCAGGTAATGATCAGTACCCCAGTCCAACTTGGCTCACCAAATTTCGTTCCTCTAGGTTAAACCATTCGTTGGCAATAACAGTTTAAATTTTTAGGTTTCACTCTGTTTTCTCAATATGGATACATGTAGATGGAACTCTAAATCTAACACGGTTTGTGCTAGGTTTTTGAAACTTGACACAATAAAATAGTTCAAAGTTCTGTCTCTATGGTTAGCTTTCTATTCATGTAGACCTAAGCAGAGACTGGCACAAATCACTTTCTTGGAAAGGGGTTGCCAAGCTTCCAAAAATCTACGAGTTTCCTGAAATCTCAGCACACATCTTTTCTCCCAATCTTGATGACACTTTCAGGCAATGATCAGTTCCCCAATCCCACTTGGCTCACCAAATTTTGTTCTTCTAGGTTAAACCGATCGTTCGCAGTAACATTTTTAATTTTTAGGTTTCAATCTGTTTTATCCTATATGGATACATGTAGTTGGAACTCTAAATCAAACACGGTTAGTGCTAGCTCTTTGAAACTTGACACAATAAAGTAGTTCCAAGTTCTGTCTCTATGTTTTTTTTTCCTTTTGATGAAGCCCTTAGCAGAGAATGGCGCAAATCACTTTCATGGAAAGGGGTTGCCAAGCTTCCATAAATCTACGAGTTTCCTCAAATCTCAGTACACATTTTTTCACGCAATCTTGATGACACTTTCAGGTAATGATCAGTACACCAATCCCACTTGGCTAAACAAATTTCATTCTTCTATGTTAAACCCTTCGTTGGCAGTAACAGTTTTAATTTTTAGATTTCACTCTGTTTTCTCCTATATGGATACATGTAGATGGAACTCTTAATCAAGCACGGTTTGTGCTAGCTCTTTGAAGCTTGACACAATAAAGTAGTTCCATGTTCGGTCTCTATGGTTTGTTTCCTATTGATGTAGCCCTAAGCAGAGACTGGCGTAAATCACTTTTATGGAAAGACGTTGCCAAGCTTCCAAAATACTACGAGTTTCCTGAAATCTCAGCACACATTTTTTCACCCAATCTTGATGACACTTTCAGGTAATGATCAGTACCCCAATCCCACTTGGGTCACCAAATTTCGTTGTTCCTTGTTAAACTGTTCGTTGGCAGTAACAGTTTTAATTTTTAGGTTTCACTCTGTTTTCTCCTATATGGATACATCTAATTGGCACTCTAAATCAAACACGGTTTGTGCTAGCTCTTTGAAACTTGACACAATAAAGTAGTTCTAAGTTCTGTCTCTATGGTTTGTTTCCTATTGATGTAGCCCTAAGCAGAGACTGGCGCAAATCACTTTCATGGAAAGGGATTGCCAAGCTTTCAAAAAACTACGTGTTTACTGAAATCTCAGCACACTTTTTTTCAAACAATCTTGGTGACACTTTCAGGTAATGATCAGTCCGCCAATCCCACTTGGCTCAGCAAATTTTGATCTTCTGGGTTAAACCGGTCGTTTGCAGTAAGAGTTTTAATCTTTAGGTTACACTCTGTTCTCTCCTATATGGATACATGTAGTTGTAGCTCTAAATCAAACTCGGTTTTGCTAGCTCTTTGAATCTTGACCCCATAAAGTAGTTCCAAGATCTATCTCTATGGTTTGTTTCCTATTGATGTAGCCCTAAGCAGAGACTTGCACAAATCAGTTTCATGGGAAGGGGTTGCCAAGTTTCCAAAAATCTACGAGTATCCTGAAATCTCAGCACACATTTTTTCAAACAAACTTGATGAGACTTTCAGGTAATTATCAGTACCCCAATCCCACTTGGCTAACCAAATTTCGTTCTTCTAGGTTCAACCGTTCAATGGAATAACAAATTAATTTTTTGGTTTCACTCTGTTTTCTCCTATATGGATACATGTAGTTGGAACTCTAAATGAAACATGGTTTGTGCTAGCTCTTGATTTTTGACACAATACAGTAGTTCCAGCTTCTATTTCTATGGTTTGATTCCTATTGATGTAGCCCTAAGCAGAGTCTGGCACAAATCACTTTCATGGAAAGGGGTTGCCAAGCTTCCAAAAAACTACGAGTTTCCTAAAATGTTAGCACAAATTTTTTCACCCAATCTTGATGACACTTTCAGGTCATGATCATTACGCCAATGCCACTTGGCTCACCAAATTTCGTTCTTCTGGGTTAAAAAATTGGTTGGCAGTAACTGTTTTAACTTTTAGGTTTCACTCTGTTTTCTCCTATATGGATACATGTAGTTAGAACTCTAAATCAGACACGGTTTCTGTTAGCTCTTTGAAACTTGACACAATAAAGTAGTTCCAAGTTATGTCTCTATGGTTTGTTTCCTATTGATGTAGCCCTAAGCAGAGACTGGCGCAAATCACTTTTATGGAAGGTGTTGCCAAGCTTGCAAAAAACTACGATTTTCCTGAAATCTCAGCACACATTTTTTCACCCAATCTTGATGACACTTTCAGGTACTGATCAGTACTCCAAACCACTTGGCTCACCACATTTCATTCTTCTAGGTTAAACCATTCGTTTGAAGTAACAGTTTTAATTTTTAGGTTTCATACTGTTTTCTCCTATATGGATACATGTTTTTTGAACTCTAAATCAAACAAGGTTTGTCCTCGGTCTTTGAAACTTGGAACAATAAATTAGTTCCAAGTTCTCCCTCTATGGCTTGTTTCCTATTGATGTAGCCCTAAGCAGAGACTGGCGCAAATCACTTTCATGGAAAGGTGTTGCCAAGCTTCCAAAAATCTATCACTTTCATTACATATCACCACACATTTTTTCACCCAATCTTGATGACACTTGATGACAATCTTGATGACACTATGGTTTGTTTCCTATTGATGTATCCCTAAGCAGAGACTGGCGCAAATCATTTTCATGGAAAAGGGTTGCCAAGCTTCCAAAAAACTACGAATTTCCTGAAATTCCAGCACACATTTTTTCACCCAATCTTGATGAAACTTTCAGGTAATGATCAGTACCCCAATCCCACTTGAGGCACCAAATTTCGTTCTTCTAGGTTAAACCGTTTGTTGGCAGTAAGAGTTTGAATTTTTAGGTTTCACTCTGTTTTCTCCTACATGGATACATGTTGTTGGAACTCTAAATCAAACTCAGTTTGTGCTAGCTCTTTGAAACTTGACACAATAAAGTAGTTCCAAGTTCTACCTCTATGGTTTGTTTCCTATTGATGTAGCCCTAAGCAGAGACTGGCACAAATCACATTCAAGGAATACTGTTGCCAAGCTTCCAAAAAACCACAAGTTTCCTGAAATCTCAGCACACATTTTTTCACCCAATCTTGGTGATACTTCCAGGTAATGATCAGTACCCCAATCCCACTTGGCTCACCAAATTTTGCTCTTCTAGGTTAAACAGTGCTTTTGCAGTAACAGTTTTAATTTTTACATTTCACTCTGTTTTCTCCTATATGGATACATGTAGAAGGAACTCTAAATCAAACACGGTTTGTGCTAGCTCTTTGAAACTTGACACAATAAAGTAGTTCCAAGTTCTATCTGTATGGTTTGTTTCCTATTGATGTAGCCCTAAGCAGAGACTGGTGCAAATTACTTTCATGGAAAGGGATGGCCAAGCTTCCAAAAAACTACTAGTTTCCTGAAATCTCAGCAAAAATTTTAACCCTATCAAGATGACACTTTCAGGTAATGATCATTACCCCAGGCCCAGTTGGCTCACCAAATTTCGTTCTTCTATGTTAAACAGTTCATTGGCAGTAACAGTGTTAATTTTAGGTTTCAGTCTGTTTTCTCCTATATGGATACATGTAGTTGGAACTCTAAATCAAACACGGTTTGTGCTAGCTCTTTGAAACTTAAAACAATAAAGTAGTTCAAAGTTCTATTTCTATGGTTTGTTTCCTATTGATGTAGCCCTAAGCAGAGACTGGCACAAATCACTTTCTGGGAAAGGGGTTGCCAAGCTTCCAAAAAACTACGAGTTTCCTGAAATCTCAGCACAGAGTTTTTAACCCTATCTTGATGACACTTTCAGGTAATGATCATTACCCCAGGCCCAGTTGGCTCACCAATTTTCTTTCTTCTAGGTTAAACCGTTCGTTGGTAGTAACACTTTAAATTTTTAGGATTCACTCTGTTTTCTCCTATATGGATACATGTAATTGGAACTCTGAATCAAACACGGTTTGTGCTTGCTCTTTGAAACTTGACCAAATCAAGTAGTTCCAAGTTCTGTCTTGATGGTTTATTTCCTATTGATGTAGCCGTAAGCAGAGACTGGCGCAAATCACTTTCATCGAAAAGCGTTGCCAAGCTTCCAAAAAACCACGAGTTTCCTGAAATCTCAGCACACATTTTTTCAACCAATCTTGATGATACTTCCAGGTAATGATCAGTACCGCAATCCCACTTGGCTCACCAAATTTTGCTCTTCTACATTAAACCATGCGTTTGCAGTAACAGTTTTAATATTTAGGTTTCATTCTGTTTTCTCCTATATGGATACATGTAGTTGGAACTCTAAATCAAACACGGTTTGTGTTAGCTCTTTGAAACTTGACACAATAAAGTAGTTCCAAGTTCTATCTCTATGATTTGTTTCCTATTGATGTAGCCCTAAGCAGAGACTGGCGCAAATCACTTTCATGGAAAGGGTTTGCCAAGCTTCCAAAAAACTACGAGTTTCCTATAATCTCAGCACTCATTTCATCACCCAATACTGATGACACATTCAGTTAATGATTAGTACCCCAATCCCACTAGGCTCACCAAATTTCGTTCTTCTAGGTTAAACCGTTCGTTGGCAGTAACAGTTTTAATTTTTAGGTTTCACTCTGTTTTCTCATATATAGATCCATGTCGTTGGCACTCTAAATCAAACACGGTTAGTGCTAGCTCTTTGAAACTTGACACAATAAAGTAGTTCCAAGTTCTGTCTCTATGGTTTGTTTCCTATTGATGTATCCCTAAGCAGAGACTGGCATAAATCACTTTCATGGAAAGGGGTTGCCAAGCTTCCAAAAAACTACGAACTTCCTGAAAACTCAGCACACATTTTTTCAACCAATCTTGATGACACTTTCAGGTAATGATCATTACGCCAATCTCACTTGGCTCACCAAATTTCGTTCTTCTAGTTTAAACCGTTCGTTGGCAGTAACACTTTTAATTTTTAGGTTTCACTCTTTTTTCTACTATATGCATACATGTAGTTGGAACTCTAAATCAAACACGGTTTGTGGTAGCTCTTTGTAACTTGAGACAATAAAGTAGTTCCAAGTTCTATTTCTATGGTTTGTTTCCTATTGATGTAGCCTTAAGGAGAGACTGGCGCAAATCACTTTAATGGAAAGGGATTGCCAAGCTTCCAAAAAACTACGAGTTTCCAGAAATCTTAGCACACATTTTTTCACCCAATCTTGATGACACTTTCAGGTAATGATAAATACCCCAATCCCACTTTGCTCACCACATTTCGTTCTTCTATGATAAACCGTTCGTTGGCAGTAAAAGTTTATATTTTTATGTTTCATTCTGTTTTCTCCCATATGGATACATGTAGTTGGAACTCTAAATAAAACACGGTTTCTGGTAGCTCTTTGAAACTTGCCACAATAAAGTAGTTCCATGTTCTATCTCTATGTTTGGTTTCCTATTGATGTAGCCCTAAGCAGACACTGGCAGAAATCCCTTTCATGGAAAGGGGTTGCCAAGCTTCCAAAAAAACTACGAGTTTCCTGAAATTTTAGCACACATTTTTTCACCCAATCTTGATGACACTTTCAGGTAAGGATCAGTACCCCAATCCCACTTGGCTCACCAAATTTCGTACTTCTATGTTCAACCATTTATTAGCAGTAACGGTTTTAATTTTTAGGTTTCACTCTCTTTTCTCCTATATGGATACATGTAGTTGGAATTCTAAATCAAACACGGTTTGTGCTAGCTCTTTGAAACTTGACACAATAAAGTAGTTCCAAGTTCTATCTCTATTATTTGTTTCCTATTGATATAGCCCCAAGCAGAGACTGGCGCAAATCACTTACATGGAAAGGGATTGCCAAGCTTCCAAATTCTACGAGTTTCCTGAAATCTCAGCACACATTTTTTCACCCTATCTTGATGACACTTTCAGGTATTGATCAGTACCCCAATCCCACTTGACTAACCAATTTTCGTTCTTCTAGGTTAAACAGTACTTTGGCAGTAACAGTTTTAATTTTTAGTTTTCACTCTGTTTTCTCCTATATGTATACATGTAGTTGGAACTCTAAATTAAACACGGTTTCTGCTAGCTCTTTAAAACTTGACACAATAAAGAATTTCCAATTTCTTTCTCTATGGTTTGTTTCATATTGATGTAGCCCTAAGCAGAGACTGGCGCAAATCACTTTCATGGAAAGGGGTTGCCAAGCTTGCAAAAAACTACGAGTTTCATGAAATCTCAGCACACATTTTTTACTCAGTCTTGATTACACTTTCAGGTAATGAACAGTACCTGTTTCCACTTGGCTCAACAAATTTCGTTCTTCTAGTTTATACCGTTCGTTGGCAGTAACAGTTTTAATTTTTAAGTTTCACTCTGTTTTCTCCTATATGGATACCTGTAATTGGGACTCTAATTCAAACATGGTTTTTGATAGCTCTTTGAAACTTGACACAGTAAATTAGTTCCAAGTTCTATCTCTATGGTTTGTTTCCTATTGATATACACCTAAGCAGAGACTGGCACAAATCACTTTCATGGAAAGGGTTGCCAAGCTTCCAAAAAACTATGAGTTTCCTGAAATCTCATCACACATTTTTTCACCCAATCTTGATGACACATTGAGGTAATGAACAGTACCTCAATCCCACTTGGCTCACCAAATTTCGTTCTTCTAGTTTAAACCGTTCGTTGGCAGTAACAGTTTTAATTTTTAGGTTTCACTCTGTTTTCTCCTATATGGTTACATGTAGTTGGAACTCTAAATCAAACACGGTTTGTGCTAGCTTTTTCAAACTTGACACAATAAAGTAGTTCCAAGTTCTACCTCTATGGTTTGTTTCTGATTGATGTAGCCCTAAGCAGAGACTGGCGCAAATCACTTTCATGGAAAGGGGTTGCCAAACTTCCAAAAAACTACGAGTTTAATGAAATCTCTGCACACATCTTTTCACCCAATCTTGATGACACTTTCAGGTAATGATCAGTACCCCAATCCCACTTGGCTCACCAAATTTTGTTCTTGTAGATTAAACCGATCCTTGGCAGTAACAGTTTATATTTTTAGGTTTCACTCTGTTTTCTCCTATTTGGATACATGTAGTTGGAACTCTAAATCAAACACGGTTTGTGCTAGCTCTTTGAAACTTGACACAATAAAGTAGTTCCAAGTTGTATCTCTATGGTTTGTTTCCTATTGATGTAGCCCTAAGCAGAGACTGGCACAAATCCCTTTCATGGAAAGGGGTTGCCAAGCTTCCAAAAAACTACTAGATTCCTGAAATCTCAGCATACATTTTTTTCACCCAATCTTGATGACACTTTCAGGTAATGATCAGTACCCCAATTCCACTTGGCTCACCAAATTTCGTTCTTCTAGGTTAAACCGTTCGTTGGCAGTAACAGTTTAAATATTTAGGTTTAACTCAGTTTTCTCCTATATGGATACATGTAGTTGGAACTCTAAATCAAACACGGTTTGTGCTAGCTCTTTGAAACTTGACACAATAAAGTAGTTACAAGTTCTTTTTTTTAAATGTTTTATTGGTTGTTCACAACATTAAAAATCTCTTGACATATCATATTTCATATATTAGATTGAAGTGGGTTATGAACCCCCAATTTTACCCCCAATGCAGATTGCAGAATCACGTCGGTTACACATCCACAATTTTACATAATGCCCTATTAGTAATTGTTGTATTCTGCTACCTTTCCTATCCCCTACTATCCCCCCTCCCCTCCCCTCCCAACTTCTCTCTCTACCCCATCTACTGTAGTTCATTTCTCTCCTTGTTTATTTTCCCATTCCCCTCACAACCTCTTATATGTAATTTTGTATAGCAATGAGGGTCTCCCTCCATTTCCATGCAATTTCCCATTTCTCTCCCTTCCCCTCCCACCTCATGTCTCTGTTTAAAGTTATTCTTTTCTTCCTGCTCTTCCTCCCTACTCTGTTCATAGTTGCTCTCATTATATCAAAGAAGACATTTGGTATTTGTTTTTTAGGGATTGGCTAGCTTCACTAAGCATAATCTGCCCTAGTGCCATCCATTTCCCTGAAAATTCTATGAGTTTGTCATTTTTTATTGCTGCATAGTACTCCATTGTGTATAGATGCCACATTTTTTTTATCCATTCATCTATTGAAGGGCATCTGGGTTGGTTCCACAGTCTAGCTATTGTGAATTGTGCTGCTATGAACATCGATGTGGCAGTATCCCTGTAGCCTGCTTTTTTAAGGTCTTCAGGGAATAGTCAGAGAAGGGCAATAGCTGGGTCAAATGGTGGTTCCATTCCCAGCTTTCCCAGGAATCTCCAAACTGCTTTCCAAATTGGCTGCACCAATTTGCAGTCCCACCAGCAATGTACAAGTGTACCTTTGTCTCCACATCCTCGCCAGCACTTGTTGTTGTTTGACTTCATAGGGGCTGCCAATCTTACTGGGGTGAGATGGTATCTTAGTGTGGTTTTGATTTGCATTTCTCTGACTGCTAGAGATGGAGAGCATTTTTTCATATACTTGTTGATTGATTGTATATCCTCCTCTGAGAAGTGTCTGTTGAGGTCCTTGGCCCATTGGTTGATTGGGTTATTTGTTATCTTATTGTCTAATTTATTGAGTTCTTTGTATACTCTGGATATTAGGGCTCTATCTGAGGTGTGAGGAGTAAAAATTTGTTCCAAGGATGTAGGCTCCCTATTTACCTCTCTTATTGTTTCTTTTGCTGAGGAAAAAAAAAACTTTTAAGTTTAATTAAGTCCCATTTGTTGATTCTAGTTGTTAACTCTTGTGCTATGGGTGTCCTATTAAGGAATTTGGAGCCCGACCCCACAATCTGTAGATCGGAGCCAACTTTTTCTTCTATCAGACGCAGGGTTTCTGATTTGATATCAAGCTTCTTGATCCATTTTGTGTGTACTTTTGTGCATGGCGAGAGAAAGGGATTCAGTTTCATTTTGTTGCATATGGATTTCCAGTTTTCCCAACACCATTTGTTGAAGATGCTATCCTTCCTCCATTGCATGCTTATAGCCCATTTATCAAATATAAGATAGTTGTAGCATTGTGTATTAGTCTCTGTGTCCTCTATTTTATACAAATTGGTCCACCCGTCTGTTTTGGTACCAGTACCATGCTGTTTTTGTCACTATTGCTCTGTAATATAGTTCTTAAATATTACAGAGCAATAGTTACAAGTTCTGTCTCTATGGATTGTTTCCGATTGATGTAGGCCTAAGCAGAGACTGGCGCAAATCACTTTCATGGAAAGGGGTTGCCAAACTTCCAAAAAACTACGAGTTTAATGAAATCTCAGCACACATCTTTTCACCCAATCTTGATGACACTTTCTGGTAATTATCAGTACCCCAATCCCACTTGGCTCACCAAATTTCGTTCTTGTAGGTTAAACCGATCCTTGGCAGTAACAGTTTATATTTTAAGGTTCACTCTGTTTTCTCCTATAAGGATACATGTAGTTGTAACTCTAAATCAAACACGGTTTGTGCTAGCTCTTTGAAACTTGACAAAATAAAGTAGTTCCAAGTTGTATCTCTATGGTTTGTTTCCTATTGATGTAGCCCTAAGCAGAGACTGGCGCAAATCACTTTCATGGAAAGAAGTTGCCAAGCTTCCAATAAACTACGAGTTTCCTGAAATCTCAGCACACATCTTTTCAACCAATCTTGATGACACTTTCAGGTAATGATCAGTACCCCTATCCCACTTGGCACACCAAATTTCGTTCTTCTAAGTTAAACCGTTCGTTGGCAGTAACAGTTTAAATTTTTAGGTTTCACTCTGTTTTCTCCTATATGGATACATGTAGTTGGAACTCTAAATCAAACACGGTTTGTGCTAGCTCTTTGAAACTTGACACAATAAATTAGTTCCAAGTTGAGTCTCTATGGTTTGCTTCCTATTGATGTAGCCCTAAGCAGAGACTGGTGCAAATCACTTTCATCGAAAGGGGTTGCCAAGCTTCCAAAAAACTACGAGTTTCCTGAAATCTCAGCACACATTTTTTCAAACAAACTTGATGACACTTTCAGGTAATGATCCGTACCCCAATCCCAATGGACTCACCAGATTTCTTTCTTCTAGGTTAAACCGTTCATTGGCAGTAACAGTTTAAATTCTTAGGTTTCACTCTGTTTTCTCAAATATGGATACATGTATTTGGAACTCTAAATCAAACACGGTTTGTGCTAGCTCTTTGAAACTTGACACAATAAAGTAGTCCCAAGTTCTGTCTCTATGGTTTGTTTCCTATTGATGTAGCCCTAAGCAGAGACTGGCGGAAATCACTTTCATGGAAAGGGGTTGCCAAGCTTCCAAAATCTATGAGTTTCCTAAAATCTCAGCACACATTTTTTCACCCAATCTTGAAAACACTTTCAGGTAATGATCAGTACCCCAATCCCACTTGGCTCGCCAAATTTCATTCTTCTAGGTTAAACCGTTCGTTGGCAGTAACATTTTTAATTTTTAGGTTTCACTCTGTTTTCTCCTATATTGATACATGTAGTTGGAACTCTAAAGCAAACACGGTTTGTGCTAGCTCTTTGAAACTTTACACAATAAAGTAGTTCCAAGTTCTGTCTCTATGGATGGTTTCCTCTTGATGTAGCCCTAAGCAGAGACTGGCGCAAATCACTTTCATGTAAAGGGGATGCCAAGCTTCCAAAAAACTACGAGTTTCCTGAAATCACACCACACATCTTTTCACCCAATCTTGATGACACTTTCAGGTAATGATCAGTACCCCATTCCCACTTGGCTAACCAAATTTCGTTCTTCTAGGTTAAACCGATCGTTGGCAGTAACATTTTAAATATTTAGGTTTCACTGTGTTTTCTCCTATATGGATACATGTAGTTGGAAATCTAAATCAAACACGGTTTGAGCTAATTCTTTGAAACTTGACACAATAAAATAGTTCCAAGTTCTATCTCTATGGTTTGTTTCCTATTGATGTAGCCCTAAGCAGAGACTGGCGAAAATCACTTTCATGGAAACGGGTTGCCAAGCTTCCAAAAAACTACGAGTTTCCTCAATCTCAACACACATTTTTTCACCCATTCTTGATGACACTTTCAGGTAATGATCAGTACCCCAATCCCACTTGGCTCACCAAATTTCGTTCTTATAGATTAAACCGTTCTTTGGCAGTAACAGTTTTAATTTTTAGGTTTCACTCTGTTTTCTCCTATATGGATACATGTAGTTGGAACTCTAAATCAAACACGGTTTGTGCTAGCTCTTTGAAGCTTGACACAATAAAGTAGTTCCAAGATCTCTCTCTATGGTTTGTTTCCTATTGATGTAGCCCTAAGCAGAAACTGGCGCAAATCACTTTCAAGGAAATGGTTTGCCAAGCTTCCAAAAAACTACGAGTTTCCTGAAATCTAAGCACAAATTTTTTCACCCAATCTTGATGACACATTCAGGTAATGATCAGTACCCCAATCCCAATTGGCTCACCAAATTTCATTCTTCTAGATTAAACCGTTCGTTGGCAGTAACAATTTTAATTTTTAGGTTTCACTCTGTTGTCTCCTATATGGATATATGTTGATGGAACTCTAAATCAAACACGGTTTGTGCTAGCTCTTTAAAACTTGACACAATATAGTGGTTCCAAGTTCTGTCTCTATGGTTTGTTTTCTATTGATGTAGCCCTAAGCAGAGACTGGCGCAAATCACTTTCATGGAAATGGGTTGCCAATCTTCCAAAAATCTACGAGTTTCCTGAAATCTCAGCACACATTTATTTCACCCAATCTTGATGACACTTTCAGGTAATGATCAGTACCCCAATCCCACTTGGCTCACCAAATTTGGCTCTTATAGGTTAAACCGTTCATTGGCAGTAACAGTTTAAATTTTTAGGTTTCACTCTGTTTTCTCCTATATGGATACATGTAGTTGGAACTTTAAATGAAACACGCTTTGTGCTAGATTTTTGAAACTTGACACAATAAAGTATTTCCAAATTCTATCTCTATCATTTGTTTCCTGTTGATGTAGCCCCAAGTAGAGACCGGCGCAAATCACTTTCATGGAAAGGGCTTGCCAAGCTTCCAAATTATACGAGTTTCCTGAAATCTCAGCACACATATTTTCACACAATCTTGATGACACTTTCAGGTAATGATCAGTACCCCAATCCCACTTGGCTCACCAAATTTCATTCTTCTTCTATAAACTGTTCGTTTACAGTAACAGTTTGAATTTTTATTTTTCACTCTGTTTTCTCCTATATGGATACATGTAGTTGGAACTCTAAATCAAACTCGGTTTGTGCTAGCTCTTTGAAACGTGACACAATAAAGCAGTTCCAAGTTCTGTCTCTATGGTTTGTTTCCCATTGATGTAGCCCTAAGCAGAGACTTGCACAAATCCCTTTCATGGAAAGGGGTTGCCAAGCTTCCAAAAAACTACGGGTTTCCTGAAATCTCAGCACACATTTTTTCACCCAATATTGATGACACTCTCAGGTAATGATTAGTACCCCAATCCCACTTGCTTCACCAAATTTCGTTCTTCTAGGTTAAACCGTTCGTTGGCAGTAACACTTTAAATTTTTAGGTTTCACTCTCTTTTCTCCTATATGGATACATGTTGTTTGAAGTCTAAATCAAACACGGTTTGTGCTAGATCTTTGAAACTTGACACAATAAAGTAGTTCCAAGTTCTATCTCTATGGTTGGTTTCCAATAGATGTAGCCCTAAGCAAAGACTGGCGCAAATCACTTTCAGGGAAAGGGGTTGCCAAGCTTCCAAAAAACTACATGTTTCCAAAAATCTCAGCACACATTTTTTCACCCAATCTTGATGACACTTCCAGGTAATGATCAGTACCCAAATCCCACTTGGCTCCCCAAATTTCCTTCTTCTAGGTTAAACCGTTCGTTGGCAGTAACAGTTTTAATTTTAGATTTCACTCTGTTTTCTTCTATATGGATACATGTTGTTGGAACTCTAAATCAAACCCGGTTTGTGCTAGCTATTTGAAACTTGACACAATAAAGTAGTTCCAAGTTCTCTCTCTTTGGTTTGTTTCCTATTGATGTAGCCCTAAGCAGAGTCTGGCGCAAATCACGTTCATGGAAAGGGGTTGCGAACCTTCCAAAAAACTACGAGTTTCCTGAAATCTCAGCACACAGTTTTTCACCCAATCTTGATGACAATTTCAGGTAATGATCAGTACCCCAATCCCACTTGGCTCACCAAATTTTGTTCTTCCAGTTTAAACCGTTCGTTGGCAGTAACACTTTTAATTTTTACGTTTCACTCTGTTTTCACCTACATGGATACATGTAGTTGGAACTCTAAATCAAACACGATTTGTGCTAGCTCTTTGAAACTTGACACAATAAAGTAGTTTCAAGTTCTATCTCTATGGTTTCTTTCCTATTGATGTAGCCCTAAGCAGAGACTAGCTCAAATCCCTTTCATGGAAAGGTGTTGCCAAGCTTCCAAATAACTACGAGTTTTCTGAAATCTCAGCACACATTTTTTTCACCCAATCTTGATGACACTTTCAGGTAATGATCAGTACTGCAATCCCACTTGGCTCACCAAATTTTGTTCTTCTATGTTAAACCGTTCGTTGGCAGTAACAGTTTTAAGTTTTAGGTTTCACTCTGTTTTCTCCTATATGGATACATGTATTTGGAACTCTAAATCAAACACGGTTTATGCTAGCTCTTTGAAACTTGACTCCATAATGTAGTTCCAAGTTCTATCTCTATGGTTTGTTTCCTATTGATGTAGCCAAAAGCAGAGAGGGGCGCAAATCACTTTAATGGAAAGGGGTTGACAAGATTCCAAAAAACTACGAGTTTCCTGATATCGCAGCACACATTTTTTCACCCAGTCTTGATGACACTTTCAGGTAATCATCAGTACCCCAATCCCACTTGGCTCACCAAATTTCGTTCTTCTAGTTTAAACCGTTCTTTCGCAGTAACAGTTTTAAATTTTAGGTTTCACTCTGTATTCTCCTATATAAATACATATAGTTGGAACTCTAAATCATACATGGTTTGTGCTACCTCTTTGAAACTTGACACAATAAAGTATTTCCGAGTTCTATCTCTATGGTTTGTTTCCTATTGATGTAGCCCTAAGTAGAGACTGGCGCAAATCACGTTAATCGAAAGGGGATGCCATCTTCCAAAAAACTACGAGTTTCCTGAAATCTCAGCACACATTTTTTCAAGCAATCTTCATGACATTTTCAGGTAACGATCAGTACCCCAATCCCACTAGGCTCACCAAATTTCATTCTTCTAGGTTAAAAGGTTCATTGGCAGTAACAGTTTAAATATTAGGTTTCACTCTGTTTTCTCCTATATGGATACATGTAGTTGGAACTCTAAATCAAACCCGGTTTGTGCTAGCTCTTTGAAACTTGACACAATAAAGTATTTCCAACTTCTATCTCTATGGTTTGTTTCCTATTGATGTAGACCTAATCAGAGACTGGCACAAATTACATTCATGGAAAGGGGTTGCCAAGCTTCCAAAAAACTACCAGTTTCCTGGAATTTCAGCACACATTTTTTCACCCAATTTTGATGACACCTTCAGGTAATGATCAGTACCCCTATCCCACTTGGCTCACCAAATTTCGTTCTTCTAAGTTTAATTGTTCATTGGCAGTAACAGTTTTAATATTTAGGTTTCACTCTGTTTTCACCTATATGGATACATGTAGTTGGAACTCTAAATCAAACACAGTTTGTGCTAGCTCTTTGAAACTTGACGCAGTAATGTAGTTCCAATTTCTATCTCTATTGTTTGTTTGCTATTGATGTAGCCCTAAGCCGTGACTGGCCCAACTAACTTTAATGGAAAGTGGTTGACAAGCTTCCAAAAAACTACGAGTTTCCTGAAATTTCAGCACACATTTTTTCACCCAATCGTTATGACAATTTCAGGTAATGATCAGTACACCAATCCCACTTGCCTCACCAAATTTTCTTGCTCTAGGATAAACCGTTCGTTGGCAGTAACACTTTTAAATTTTAGGTTTCACTCTGTTTCTTCTAATGGATACATGTAGTTGGAACTATAAATCAAACACAGTTTGTGCTAGGTCTTTGAAACTTGACAAAATAAAGTAGTTCCAAGTTCTATCACTATGCTGTGTTTCCTATTGATGTAGCCCTAAGCAGAGAATGACGCAAATTACTTTTCTGCAAAAGGGTTGCCAAGCTTCCAAAAAACAACGAGTTTCCTGTAATCTCAGCACACATTTTTTCACCCAAACTTGATGACACTTTCAGGTAATGATCAGTACCCCAATCCCACTTGGCTCACCAAATTTTGTTCTACTAAGTTAAACCGTTCGTTGGCACTAACAGTTTTAATTTTTAGGTTTCACTCTGTTTTCTCCTATATGGATACATGTAGATGGAACTCTAAATCAAACACGGATTGTGCTAGCTATTTGAAACTTGACACAACAAAGTAGTTCCAAGTTCTGTCTCTATGGTTCGTTTATTATTGATGTAACCATAAGCAGAGACTCTCGCAAATCACTTTCATTGAAAGGGGTTGCCAAGCCTCCAAAAAAATACGAGTTTCCTGAAATTTCAGCACTCATTTTTTCAACCAATTTTGATGACACTTTCAGATCATGATCAGTACCCCAATCCCACTTGGCTCAACAAATTTTCTTCCTCTATGTTAAACCGTTCGTTGGCAGGAACAGTTTTAAATTTTAGGTTTCACTCTGTTTTATCCTCTATGGGTACATGTAGTTGGAACTCTAAATCAAACACGGTTTGTGCTAGCTCTTAGAAACTTGACACAATGAAGTAGTTCCAAGTTCTATCTCTTGGGTTTGTTTCCTATTGATGTAGCCCTAAGCAGAGACTGGCGCAAATCAGTTTCATGTAAAGGGTTGCCAAGCTTTTAAAAATCTACTAGTTTCCTGAAATCTCAGCACACATTTTTTTATCCAAACTTGATGACACTTTCAGGTAATGATCAGTACCCCAATCCCACTTGGCTCAACAAATTTTCTTCCTCTAGGTTAAACCGTTCGTTGGCAGTAACAGTTTTAATTTTTAGGTTTCACTCTGTTTTCTCCTATATGGATACATGTAGTTGGAACTCTAAATGAAACACGGTTTGTGCTAGCTCTTTGAAACTTGACAAAATAAAGTAGTTCCAAGTTCTGTCTCTATGGTTTGTTTCCTATAGATGTAGCCCTAAGCAGAGACTGGCACAAATCACTTTAATGGAAAGTGGTTGACAAGCTTCCAAAAAACTATGAGTTTCCTGAAAACTCAGCACACATTTTTTCACCCAATCTTGATGATATTTTCAGGTAATAATCACTACCCCCATGCCACTTGGCTCACCAAATTTTGTTTTTCTAGGTTAAACCGTTCGTTGGCAGTAACAGTTTTAATTTTTAGGTTTCACTCTGTTTTCACCTATATGGATACATATAGTTGGAACTCTAAATGAAACACGGTTTGTGCTAGCTCTTTGAAACTTGACACAATAAAGTAGTTCCACGTTCTGTCTCTATGGTTTGTTTCCTATAGATGTAGCCCTAAGCAGAGACTGGCACAAATCACTTTAATGGAAAGGGGTTGCCAAGCTTCCCAAAAAACTACGAGTTTCCTGAAAACTCAGCACACATTTTTTCACCCAATCTTGATGACACTTTCAGGTAATGATCAGTACCCCAATCCCACTTGGCTCAACAAATTTTCTTCCTCTAGGTTAAACCGTTCGTTGGCAGTAACAGTTTTAAATTTTAGATTTCATTATGTTTTCTCCTATATGGATACATGTAGTTGGAAATCTAAATCAAACACAGTTTGTGATAGGTCTTTGAAACTTGACACAATAAAGAAATTAAAAGTTCAATCTCTATGCTGTGTTTCCTATTGATGCAGCCCTAATCAGAGAATGGCGCAAATCAGTTTCATGCAAAGGGGTTGCCAAGCATCCAAAAAATTACGAGTTTCCTGAAATCTCAACACACATTTTTTCACCCAATATTGATGACACTTTCATGTAATGAATAGTACCCCAATCCCACTTGGCTCACCAAATTTCATTTTTTAGGTTAAACCGTTCGTTGGCAGTAACAGTTTTAATTTTTAGGTTTCACTCTGATTTCTCCTATATGGATACATGTAGATGGAACTCTAAATCAAACACAGTTTGTGATAGCACTTTGAAACTTGACACAACAAAGTAGTTCCACTTTCTGTCTCTATGGTTTTTTTATTATTGATGTAGCCCTAAGCAGAGACTGGGCCAAATCACTTTCATGGAAAGCGGTTGCCAGGCTTCCAAAAAACTATGAGTTTCCTGAAATCTCAGCACACATTTTTTCACCCAATCTTGATGACCATTTCAGGTAATGATCAGTACCCAAATCCCACATGGCTTACCAATTTTCGTCCGTCTAGGTTAAGCCATTCGTTGGCAGTAACAGTTTTAATTTTTAGGTTTCACTCTGTTTTCTCCTATATGGATACATGTAGTTGGAACTCTAAATCAAACACGGTTTTTGCTAGCTCTTTGAAACTTGACACAATAAAGTAGTTCCAATTTGTATCTCTATCGTTTGTTTCCTATTGATGTAGCCCTAAGCAGAGACTGGCGCATCACTTTCATGGAAAGGGGTTGCCAAGCTTCCAAAAAACTACGAATTTCATATAATCTCAGCACACATTTTTTCATACAATCCTGATGACAATTTCAGGTAATGATCAGTACCCCAATCCCACTTGGCTCAACAAATTTCGTTCTTCTAGGTTAAACCGTTCGTTGGCAGTAACAGTTTTAATTTTTAGGTTTCACTCTGTTTTCTCCTATATGGATACATGTATTTGGCACTCTAAATGAAACTCGGTTTGTGCTAGCTCTTTGAACCTTGACACAATAAAGTAGTTCCAAGTTCTATCTCTATGGTTTGTTTCCTATTGATGTAGCCCTAAGCAGAGACTGGCGCAAATCACTTTCATGGAAAGGGTTGGCCAGGCTTCCAAAAAACTACTAGTTTCCTGAAATCTCAGCACACATTTTTTCACCCAAACTTGATGACTATTTCAGGTAATGATCTGTACCCCAATCCCACTTGGCTCACCAATTTTCGTTCTTCTAGGTTAAACCATTTGTTTTCAGTAAGAGTTTTAATTTTTAGGTTCCAGAATGTTTTTTCCTATATGGATACATGTAGTTGGAACTCTAAATCAAACACGGTTTGTGCTAGCTCTTTGAAACTTGACACAATAAAGTATTTCCAAATTCTATTAGTATCGTTTGTTTCCTATTGATGTAGCCCTAAGCTGAGACTGGCGTAAATCACTTTCATGGAAAGGGATTGCCAAGGTTCCAAAATCATGAGTTTCCTGAAATCTTAGCACACATTTTTTCACCCTATCTTGATGACACTTTCAGGTAATGATCACTACCCCAGTCCCACTTGGCTCACCAAATTTCGTTCTTCTAGGTTAAACCGTTCGTGTACAGTAACAGTTTTAATTTTTAGGTTTCATTCTGTTTCTCCTATATGGATACATGTAGTTGGAACTCTAAATCAAACACAGTTTGTGATAGCTCTTTGAAACTTGACACAATAAAAGTAGTTCCAAGTTCTATCTCTATGTTTGCTTTCCTCTTGATGTAACCCTAAGCAGAGACTGGCGCACATCACTTTCATGCAAACGGGTTGCCAAGCTTCCAAAAATACTACGAGTTTCCTGAAATCTCAGCACACAATTTTTCACCCAATCTTGATGACACTTTCAGATAATGATCAGTACCCCAATCCCTTTTGGATCACCAAATTTCGTTCTTCTATGTTAAACCGTTTGCTTGCAGTAACAATTTTAATGTTTCGTTTCACTCTGTTTTCTCCTATATGGATACATGTATTTGGAAATCTAAGTCAAACACGGTTTGTACTAGCTCTTTGAAACTTGACACAATAAAGTAGTTCCAAGTTTTGTCTTTATGGTTTGTTTCCTATTAATGTAGCCCAAAGCAGAGACTGGCACAATCACTTTCATGGAAAGGGATTTCCAATCTTCCGAAAATCTCCGAGTTTCCTGAAATCTCAGCACACATTTTTTCACACAATTTTTTTTTACACTTTCATGTAATGAAGAGTACCCCAATCCCACTTGGCTCACCAAATTTCATTCTTCTAGGTTAAACCGTTCGTTGGCAGTAACAATTTTAAAATTTAGGTTCCACTCTGTTTTCTCCTATATGGATACATGTAGTTGGAACTCTAAATCAAACACGGTTTGTGCTAGCTCTTTTAAACTTGACACAATAAAGTACTTCCAAGTTCTATCTCTATGGTTGGTTTCCTATTGATGTAGCCCTAAGCCGAGACTGGCGCAAATCACTTTCATGGAAAGAGGTTGCCAAGCTTCCAAAAAACTACGAGATTAGTGAAATCTCAGCACACATTTTTTCACCCAATCTTGATGACACTTTCAGGTAATGATCAGTACCCAAATCTGACTTTGCTCACCAAATTTCGTATTTCTAGGAAATTCCGTTCGTTGGCAGTAACATTTAATTTTTAGGTTTCACTCTGTTTTCACCTATATGAATACATGTAGTTGGAACTCTAAATCAAACACGGTTTGTGCTAGCTCTTTGAAACTTGACACAATAAATAGTGCCAAGATCTCTCTCTATGGTTTGTTTCCTATAGATGTAGCCCTAAGCAGAGACTGGCGCCAATCCCTTCCATGGAACGGGGTTGACAAGCTTCCAAAGAAATACAAGTTTCCTGAAATCTCAGCACACATTTATTCACCCAATCTTGATGACTCTTTCAGGTAATGATCAGTACCCCAATCCCACTTGTCTCACCAAATTTCGTTCTTCTGGTTATACCGTTCGTTCGCAGTAAAAGTTTTAATTATTAGGTTTCACTCTGTTTTCTCCTGTATGGATACATGTAGTTGGAACTCTAAATCAAACACAGTTTGTGCTCGCTCTTTGAAAATTTACACAATAAAGTACTTGCAAATTCTATCTCTATGGTTTGTTTCCTTTTGATGTAGCCCTAAGCAGAGACTGGCAGAAATCACTTTCATGGAGCGAGGTTGCCAAGCTTCCAAAAACTACGAGTTTCCTGAAACCTGAGAACACATTTTTTCACCCAATCTTTATGACACTTTCAGGTAATTATCAGTTCCCAAATCACACTTGGCTCACCAAATTTCGTTCTTCTAGGTTAAACCGTTCGTTGGCAGTAAAAGTTTTAACTTTTAGGTTTCACTCTGTTTTCTCCTATATGGATACATGTAGTTGGAACTCTAAATCAAACATGGTTTCTGCTAGCTCTTTGAATCTTGACACAATAAAGTAGTTCCATGTGCTATCTTTATGGTTTATTTCCTATTGATGTACCCCTAAGCAGAGACTGGCACGAATCACTTACATGGAACGGGGTTGCCAAGCTTCCAAAAAACTCCGAGTTTCCTGAAATCTCAGCACACATTTTTTCACCCAATCTTGATGACACTTTCAGGTAATGATCAGTACCCCAATCCCACTTGGCTCACCAAATTTTGTTCTTCTAGGTTAAACCGTTTGTTGGCAGTAAGAGTTTTAATTTTTAGGTTTCACTCTGTTTTCTCCTATATGTATACATGTATTTGGAACTCTAAATCAAACACGGTTTGTGCTAGCTCTTTGAAACTTGACACAATAAAGTAGTTCCAACTTCTTTCTCTATGGTTTGTTTCCTATTTATGTAGCCCTAAGCAGAGACTGGCGCAAATCACTTTCATGGAAAGGGGTTGACAAGCTTCCAAAAAACTAGGATTTTCCTGAAATCTCAGCACACATTTTTTCACCCAATCTTGATGACACTTTCAGGTAATGATCAGTACCCCAATCACACTTGGCTCACCAAATTTCGTTCTTCTAGGTTAAACCGTTCGTTGGCAGTAACAGTTTTAATTTTTAGGTTTCACTCTGTTTTCTCCTTTATGGATACATGTAGTTGGAACTCTAAATCAAACACGGTTTGTGCTAGCTCTTTGAATCTTGACACAATAAAGTAGTTGCAAGTTCTATCTCTATGTTTTGTTTCCTATTTTTTTTTCTTTTTTTTATTTGTTGTTCACAACTTTACAAAGCTCCTGACATATCATACTTCATACATTATATTGAAGTGTGTTATGAACCCCCAATTTTACCCCAAATGCAGATTGCAGAATCTCCTCGGTTACACATCCATAATTTTCCATACTGCCCTTATAGTAATTGTTGTATTCTGCTTCCTTTCCTATCCCGTACTATCCCCCATCCCCTCCCCTCCCTTCTTCTCTCTCTACCCCATCTACTGTAATTCATTTCTCTCCTTGTTTATTTTCCCATTCCCTTCCCAACCTCTTATATGTAATTTTGTATAGCAATGAGGGTCTCCCTTCATTTCCATGCAATTTTCCTCATCTCTCCCTTTTCCTCCCATCTCATGTCACTGATTAATTTTACTCTTTTCTTCCTACTCTTCCTCGCTGCTCTGTTCATGTTTGCTCTCATTATATCAAAGAAGACATTTGGCATTTGTTTTTTAGGGACTGGCTAGCTTCACTGAGCATAATCTTCTCTAGTGCCGTCCATTTCCCTGCAAATTCTATGATTTTGTCATTTTTTATTTCTGCATAGTACTCAATTGTGTATAGATGCCACGTTTTTTTTTATCCATTCATCTACTGAGGGGCATCTGGGTTAGTTCCACAGTCTAGCAATTGTGAATTGTGCTTCTATAAACATTGATGTGCTAGTATCCCTGTAGCATGCTCTTTTAAGTTCTTCAGGGAATAGTCAGAGAAGGGCAATAGCAGGGTCAAATTGTGGTCCCATTCCCATCTTTCACAGGAATCTCCAAACTGCTTTCCAAATTGGCCACACCAATTTGCAGTCCCACCAGCAATGTACAAGTGTACCCTTTTCTCCACATCCTCGTCAGCACTTGTTGTTGTTTGACTTCATAGTGGCTGCCAATCTTACTGGAGTGAAATGGTATCTTAGCGTGGTTTTGATTTGCATTTCTCTGACTGCTAGAGATGGTGAGCATTTTTTCATGTACTTGTTGATTGATTGTATATCCTCCTCTGAGAAGTGTCTATTCAGGTCCTTGGCCCATTTGTTGATTGGGTTATTTGTTATCTTATTGTCTATTTTTTGAGTTCTTTGTATACTCTGGATATTAGGGCTCTATCTGAAGTGTGAGGAGTAAAAATTTGTTCCCAGGATGTAGGCTCCCTATTTACCTCTCTTATTGTTTCTCTTTCTGAGAAAAAAAACTTTTATGTTTAATTAAGTCCCATTTGTTGCTTCTTGTTGTTAACTCTTGTGCTATGGGTGTCCTATTAAGGAATTTGGAGCCCGACCCCACAATCTGTAGATCGGTGCCAACTTTTTCTTCTATCAGACGCAGAGTCTCTGGTTTGATATCAATCACCTTGATCCATTTTGAGTTAACTTTTGTGTATGGCGAGAGAAAGGGATTCAGTTTCATTTTGTTGAATATGGATTTCCAGTTTTCCCAACACCATTTATTGAAGATGCTATCCTTCCTCCATTGCATACTTTTAGCCTCTTTATCAAATATAAGAGAGTTGTAACTTTGTGGATTAGTCTCTGTGTCCTCTATTCTATACCATTGGCCCACCCGCCTGTTTTGGTACCAGTACCATGCTGTTTTTGTCACTATTGCTCTGTAATATAGTTTGAAATCTGGTATCGCTATACCGCCTGATAAACACTTCCTGCTTAGAATTGCTTTTGCTATTCTGGGTCTTTTATTTTTCCATATGAATTTCATGATTGCTTTGTCAATTTCTACAAGATATGTCGTTGGGATTTTGATTAGCATTGCATTAAACCTATAGAAAACTTTTGGTAATATTGCCATTTTGATGATGTTAGTTCTGCCTATCCATGAACAGGGTATGTTTTTCCATCTTCTAAGATCTTCATCAACTTCTCTCTTTAGGGTTCTGTAGTTTTCATTATATAAATCTTTCACCTCTTTTGTTAGGTTAATTCCCAAGTATTTTATTTTTTTTAAGGATATTGTGAATGGAGTGTTTTTCCTCATTTCCGTTTCAGAAGATTTGTCGCTGATATACAGAAATGCCTTTGATTTATGCGTGTTGATTTTATATCCTGCCACTTTGCTGAATTCATTTATTAGTTCTAGTAGTTTCTTTGTAGACCCTTTTGGGTCTTCTAGGTATAGAATCATGCCATCTGCAAATACTGATAATTTAAGTTCTTCTTTTCCAATTTTTATGCCTTTAATTTCTTTCGTCGGTCTAATTGCTCTGGCCAGTGTTTCGAGAACTATATTGAATAGAAGTGGAGATAGAGGGCATCCCTGTCTTGTTCCAGATTTTAGAGGGAATGCCTTCAACTTTTGTCCATTCAGAATGATGCTAGCCTGAGGCTTAGCATATATAGCCTTTACAATGTCAGGGTAAGTTCCTGTTATCCCTAATTTTTCAAATGTTTTGAACAAAAAGGGATGCTGTACTTTGTCAAATGCTTTCTCTGCATCTATCGAGATGATCATATGGTTCTTATCTTTAAATCTATTGATGTGGTGAATAACATTTATTGATTTCTGTATGATAAACCATCCTTGCATCCCAGGAATGAATCCTACTTGATCATTGTGCACACTTTTTTTGATGTCTTTTTGTCCTATTGATGTAGCCCTAAGCATAGACTGGCGCTAATCACTTTCAAGGAAAGGGGTTGCCAAGATTCCAAAAAATAACGAGTTTCCTGAAACCTCAGCACACATTTTTTCACCGAATCTTGTTGACATTTTCAGATAATGATCTTAAACCCAATCCCATTTGGCTCACCAAATTTCGTTCTTCTAGGTTAAACCGTTCCTTGGCAGTAACAGTTTTAATTTTTAGTTTTCACTCTGTTTTCTCCTCTATGGATACATGTAGTTGGAACACTAAATCAAACACGGTTTGTGCTAGCTCCTTGAAACTTGGCACAATAAAGTAGTTCCAAGAACTCTCTATGGTTTGTTTCCTATTGATGTAGCCCTAAGCAGGGACTGGCACAAATCACTTTCATGGAAAGGGGTTGCCAAGCTTCCAAAAACTATGAGTTTCCTGAAATCTGAGCACACATTTTTTCACCCAAACTTGATGACATTTTTCAGGTAATGATCAGTACCCCAATCCCACTTGGCTCACCATATTTCGTTCTTCTAGGTAAAACAATTCATTGGATGTAACAGTTTTAATTTTTAGGTTTCACTCTGTTTACTTCTGTATGGATACATGTAGTTGGAACTCTAAATCAGACACGGTTTGTGCTAGCTCCTTGAAATTTGACACAATAAAGTAGTTCCAAGATCTCTCTCTATGTTTTGGTTCCTACTGATGTAACCCTAAGAAGAGACTGGCACAAATCACTTTCATGGAAAGGGGTTGCCAAGATTCCAAAAAACTAAGAGTTTTCTGAAATCTCAGCACACATTTTTTAACACAATCTTGATGACACTTTCAGATAATTATCTATAACCCAATACCATTTGGCTCACCAAATTTCATTCTTCTAGGTTAAACCGTTCGTGGGCAGTAACAGTTTTAATTTTTAGTTTTCACTCTGTTTTCTCCTATATGGATACATGTAGTTGGAACTCTAAATCAAACACGGTTTGTGCTAGCTTTTTGAAACTTGACACAATAAAGTAGTTCCAAGAACTCTCTCTCTGTTTCATTTCCTATTGATGTAGCCCTAAGCAGAGACTGGCCCAAATCTCTTTCATGGAAAGGGGTTGCCAAGCTTTTAAAAACTACGAGTTTCCTGAAATCTGAGCACACATATTTTCACCCAATCTTGATGACACTTTCAGGTAATGATCAGTACCCCAATCCCACTTGGCTCACCAAATTTTGTACTTTCTGATTAAACCGTTCATTGGCAGTAACATTTTTAATTTTTAGGTTTCAAGCTGTTTTCTCCTATATGGATATATGTAGTTGGAACTCTAAATCAAACATGGTTTTTGTTAGCTCTTTGAAACTTTACACAATAAAGTAGTTCCAAGTTCTATCTCTATGGTTTGTTTCCTATTGATGTCGCCATAAGCAGAGACTGGCGCAAATCACTTTCATGGAAAGGGGTTGCCAAGGTTCCAAAAAGCCATGAGTTTCCTGAAATCCCAGCACACATTTTTTCACCAAACTTGATGACACTTTCAGGTATTGATCAGTACCCCAATCCCACTTGACTCACCAAATTTCGTTCTTCTAGGTTAAACCATTCATTGGCAGTAACAGTTTTAATTTTTAGGTTTCACTCTGTTTTCTCCTATATGGATACCTGTAGTTGGAACTCTAAATCAAACACAGTTTGTGCTAGATCTTTGAAACTTGACACAATAACGTAGTTCCAAGTTCTGTCCCTATGGTTTGTTTCCTATTTATGTAGCCCTACACAGAGACATGAGCAAATCACTTTCATGGAAAGGGGTTGCCAAGCTTCCAAAAATCTACGAGTTTCCTGAAATATAAGCACTCATTTTGTCATCCAATCCACATGACACTTTCAGGTAATGATCAGTACTCCAATCGCACTTGGCTCACCACATTTCGTTCTTCTAGGTTAAACAGTTCGTTAGCAGGAACAGTTTTAATTTTTAGGTTTCACTCTGTTTTCTCCTATATGGATACATGTAGTTGGAACTCTAAATCAAACACAGTTTGTGCTAGCTCTTTGAAACTTGACACAATAAAATAGTTAAAGGTTCTGTCTCTATCTTTGTTTCCTATTGATGTAGCCCTAAGCAGAGACTGGCGCAATCACGTTCAAGTAAAGGGTTTTCCAAACTTCCAAATACTATGAGTTTCCTGAAATCTCAGCACACATTTTTTCACCCAATCTTGATGACACTTTCAGGTAATGATCAGTACCCCAATCCCACTTGACTCACCAAATTTCGTTCTTCTAGGTTAAACAGTACGTTGGCAATAAGTTTTAATTTTTAGATTTCATTCTGTTTTATCTTATATGGATATATGTAGTTGGACCTCTAAATCAAACTCGGTTTGTGCTAGCTCTTGGAAACTTGACACAATAAAGTAGTTCGAAGTTCTATCTCTATGGTTTGTTTCCTATTGATGTAGCCCTAAGCAGAGACTAGTGCAAATCACTTTCATTGGAAGGGGTTTCCAATCTTCAAAAAAAACACGAGATTCCTTAAATCTCAGCACACATTTTTTCACCCAATCTTGATGACACTTTCAGGTAATTATTAGTACCCCAGTCCCACTTGGCTCACCAAATTTTGTTCTTCTAGGTTAAACCGTTCGTAGGCAGTAAGAGTTGTAATTTTTAGGTTTCACTCTGTTTTCACCTATATGGATACATGTAGTTGGAACTCTAAATCAAACACCGTTTGTGCTAGCTCTTTGAAACTTGACACAATAAAGTAGTTCCAAGTTCTATCTCTATGGTTTGTTTCCTATTGATGTAGCCCTATGCAGCGACTGGCGCAAATCAGTTTCATGGAAAGGGGTTGGCAAGCTTCCAAAAAACTACGAATTTCCTGAAATCACAGCACACATTTTTTCACCCAAACTTGATGACACTTTCAGGTAATGATCAGTACCCCAATCCCTCTTGGCTTACCAAATTTCATTCTTCTAGCTTAAAACCTTCGTTGGCAGTACATTTTTAATTTTTATGTTTCACTATGTTTTCTCCTATATGGATACATGTAGTTGGAACTCTAAATCAAACACTGTTTGTGGGCGCTCTTTGAAACTTGACACAACAAAATAGTAGTTCCATGTTCTATCTCGGTGGTTTGTTTCCTATTGATGTATCTCTAAGCAGAGACTGGCGCAAATCACTTTCATGAAAAGGGGTTGGCAATCTTCCAAAAAACTTCAATTTTCTTGAAATCTCAGCACACATTTTTTCATCCAATCTTGATGACACTTTCAGGTAATGATCAGTACCCCTATCCCACTTGACTCACCAAATTTCATTTTTCTAGGTTAAACCGTTCGTTCTGAGTAACAGTTTTAATTTTTAGGTTTCAATCTGTTTTCTCCTATGTGGATACATGTATTTGGAACTCTAAATCAAAAACTGTTTGTGCTACCTCTTTGAAACTTGACACAATAAAGAAGTTCCAAGTTCTATCTCTATGGTTTGTTTCCTATTGATGTAGCCTTAAGCAGAGACTCGCACAAATCACTTTCATGGAAAGGGTTTTCCAAGCTTCCAAAAAACTACGAGTTTCCTGAAATCTCAGCACACATTTTTTTCACCCAATCTTGATGACACTTTCAGGTAATGATCAGTACCCCAATGCCACTTGGCTCACCAAATTTCGTTCGTCTAGGTTAAACCGTTCGTTGGCAGTAACAGTTTTAATTTTTAGGTTTCACTCTGTTTTCTCCTCTATGCATACAAGTAGTTGGAATTCTAAATCAAACACGGTTTGTGCTAGCACTTTGAAACTTGACACAATAAAGCAGTTCCAAGTTCTATCTCTATGCTTTGTTTCCTATTGATGCAGGCCTAAGCAGAGACCTGCGCAAATCACTTTCATGGAAAGGGGTTGCCAAGCTTCCAAAAAACTACGAGTTTCCTGAAATCTCAGCACACATTTTTTCACCCAAACTTGATGACACTTTCAGGTAATGATCAGTACCCCAAACCCACTTTGCTCAACAAATTTCGATCTTCTAGGTTATACCTATCATTGGCAGTAACAGTTTTAATTTTTATTTTTCACTCTGTTTTCTTTTCTACGGATACATGTAGTTGGTACTCTAAATCAAACACGGTTTGTGCTAGCTCTTTGAAACTTGACAGAATAAAGCAGTTCCAAGTTTTCTCTCTATGGTTTGTTTCCTATTGATGTAGCCCTATGCAGCGACTGGTGCAAATCACTTTCATGGAAAGGGATTGCCAAGCTTCCAAAAAACTACGAATTTCCTGAATCACAGCACACTTTTTTTACCCAAACTTGATGACACTTTCAGGTAATGATCAGCACCCCAGTCCCACTTGGCTTACCAAATTTCATTCTTCTAGCTTAAAACCTTTGTTGGCAGTACAGTTTTAATTTTTAGGTTTCACTATGTTTTCTCCTATATGGATACTAGTAGTTGGAACTCTAAATCAAACACGGTTTTTGGTAGCTCTCTGAAACTTGACACAATAAAGTAGTTCCAACTTCTAGCTCTATGGTTTGTTTCCTATTGATGTAGCCCTAAGCAGAGACTGGCACAAATCACTTTCATGAAAAGCGGTTGACAATCTTCCAAAAAACTTCGATTTTTTTTAAATCTCAGCACACATTTTTTCACCCAATCTTGATGACATTTTCAGGTAATGATCAGTACCCCAATCCCACTTTGCTCACCAAATTTCGATCTTCTAGGTTGTACCTATCGTTGGCAGTAACAGTTTTAATTTTTAGGTTTCACTCTGTTTTCTCTTCTACGGTACATGTATTTGGAACTCTAAATCAAACACGGTTTGTGCTAGCTCTTTGAAAATTGACACAATTAAGTAGTTCCAACTTCTAGCTCTATGGTTTGTTTCCTATTGATGTACCCTTAAGCAGAGACTGGCACAAATCACTTTCATGGAAAGGGGTTGCCAAGCTTCCAAAAAACTACGAGTTTCCTGAAATCTCAGCACACAGTTTTTCACCCAATCTTGATGACACTTTCAGGTAATGATCAGTACCCCAATCTCACTTGGCTCACCAAATTCCGTTCTTCTAGCTTAAACCATACATTGGCAGTAACAGTTTTAATTTTTAGGTTTCACGCTGTTTTCTCCTCTATGCATACATGTAGTTGGAACTCTAAGTCAAACACAGCTTGTGCTAGCTCTTTGAAACTTGACAAAATAAAGCAGTTCCATGTTCTATCTCTGTGGTTTGTTTCCTATTGATGTAGCCCTAAGCAGAGACTGGAGCAAATCACTTTCATGGAAAGGGGTTGGCAATCTTCCAAAAAGCAACGAGTTTCCTAAATATCAGCACACATTTTTTCACCCCATCTTGTTGACACTTTCAGGTAATGATCAGTACCCCAATGCCACAGGCTCACCAAATTTCGTTCTCCCAGTTTAACCTTTCGTTGGCAGTAACATTTTTAATTTTTAGGTTTCAATCTGTTTTCTCTTATATGCATACATATAGTTGGGACTCTAAATCAAACACGGTTTGTGCTAGCTCTTTGAAACTTGACACAATAAAGTAGTTCCAAGTTCTATCTCTATGCTTTGTTTCCTATTGATGTAGGCCTAAGCAGAGACCTCCGCAAATCACTTTCATGGAAAGGGGTTGCCAAGCTTCCAAAAAACTACGAGTTTCCGGAAATCTCAGCACACATTTTTTAACCCAAACTTGATGACACTTTCAGGTAATGATCAGTACCCCAATCCCACTTGGCTCACCAAATTTCTTTCTTCTAGGTTATACCTATCATTGGCAGTAACACTTTTAATTTTTAGGTTTCACTCTGTTTTCTCCGATACGGATACATGTATTTGGAACTCAAAATCAAACACGTTTTGTGCTAGCTCTTTGAAACTTGACAGAATAAAGTAGTTCCAAGTTCTCTCTCTATGGTTTGTTTCCTATTGATGTAGCCCAACACAGTGACTGGCGCAAATCACTTTCATTGAAAGGGGTTGCCAAGCTTCCAAAAAACTACGAATTTCCTGAAATCACAGTACACATTTTTTCACCCAAACTTGATGACAATTTCAGGTAATGATAAGTACCCCAATACTACTTGGCTTACCAAATTTCATTCTTCTAGCTTAAACCCTTCGTTGGAAATACAGTTTTAATTTTTAGGTTTCACTATGTTTTCTCCTATATGGATACATATAGTTGGAACTCTAAATCAAACCCGGTTTGTGGTAGCTCTTTGAAACTTGACACAATATAGTAGTTCCATGTTTTTTCTCTGTGGTTTGTTTTTTATTGATGTAGCCCTAAGCAGAGACTGGCGCAAATCAGTTTCATGAAAAGGGGTTGGCAATCTTCCAAAAAACTACGATTTTCTTGAAATATCAGCACATATTTTTTCACCCAATCTTGATGACACTTTCAGGTAATGACCAGTACCCATATCCCACTTGGCTCAACATATTTCGTTCTTCTAGCTTAAACCATTCATTGGCAGTAACAATTTTAATTTTTAGGTTACACTCTGTTTTCTCCTCTAAGCATACATGTAGTTGGAACTCTAAATCAAACACGGTTTGTGCTAGCTCTTTGAAACATGACACAATAAAGCAGTTCCAAGTTCTATCCCTATGGTTTGTTTCCTATTGATGTAGCCCTAAGCAGAGACTGGCGCAAATCACTTTCATGGAAAGGGGTGGCCAAGCTTCAAAAATCTATGAGGCTCAGCACACATTTTTTCACCCAATCTTGATGACACTTTCAGGTAATGATCAGTACCCCTATCCCACTTGACTCACCAAATTTCAATCTTCTAGGTTAAACCGTTCGTTGCCAGTAACAGTTTTAATTTTTCAGTTTCACTCTTTTTCTCCTATGTGGATATATGTAGTTGGAACTCTAAATCAAAAACTGTTTGTGTTACCTCTTTGAAACTTGTCACAATAAAAAATTCCAAGTTCTATCTCTATGGTTTGTTTCCTATTGATGTAGCACTAAGCAGAGACTGGCACAAATCACTTTCATGGAAAGGGGTTGCCAAGCTTCCAAAAAACTACGAGTTTCCTGAAATCTCAGCACACATTTTTTCACCCAATCTTGATGACACTTTCAGGTAATGATCAGTACCCCAATCCCACTTGGCTCACCAAATTTCGTTCTTCCAGCTTAAACCATTCATTGGCAGTAACAGTTTTAATTTTTAGGTTTCACTCTCTTTTCTCCTCTTACATACATGTAGTTGGAACTCTAAATCAAACACAGTTTGTGCAAGCTCTTTGAATCTTGACACAATAAAGCAGTTCCAAGTTCTATCTCTATGGTTTTTTTCCTATTGATGTAGCCCTAAGCAGAGACTGGCGCAAATGACTTTCATTGAAAGGGGTTGCCAAGCTTCCAAAAAACTACGAGTTTCCTGAAATCTCAGCACATATTTTTTTAACCCAATCTTGATGACACTTTTAAGTAATGATCAGTACCCCAATCCCACTTGACTTGCCAAATTTTGTTCTTCTAGCTTAAACACTTCGTTGGCAGTAGAGTTTTAATTTTTAGGTTTCACTCTGTTTTCTCCCATATGGATACATGTAGTTGGAACTCTAAATCAAACAAGGTTTGTGCTAGCTCTTTGAAACTTGACACAATAAAGTAGTTCCATGTTCCGTCTCTATGGTTTTTTCCTATTGATGTAGCCCTCAGCAGAGACTGGCGCAAATCACTTTCATGAAAAGGGGTTGGCAAGCTTCCAAAAAACTACGATTTTCCTGAAATCACAGCACACATTTTTTCACCCAATCTTGATGACACTTTCAGGTAATGATCAGTACCCCAATCCCACTTGGCTCACCAAATTTCGTTCTTCTTGGTTAAATCGTTCGTTGGCAGTAACAGTTTTAATTTTTAGGTTTCACTCTGTTTTCTCCTCTATGCATACATGTAGTTGGAACTATAAATCAAACACGGTTTGTGCTAGCTCTTTGAATCTTGACACAATAAAGTAGTTCCAAGTTTTATCTCTGGTTTGTTTCCAATTGATGCAGCCCTAGAATAGACTGGCGCAAATCACTTTCATGGAAATGGTTTTGCAAGGCTCCAAAAATCTACGAGTTTCCTGAAATATCAGCACACATTTTTTCACCAATCTTGATGACACTTTCAGGTAATGATCAGTACCCCAATGCCACTTGGCTCACCAAATTTCATTCTTCCAGGTTAAACCGTTCGTTGGCAGTAACAGTTTTAATTTTTAGGTTTCATTCTGTTTTCTCCTATATGGATACATGTAGTTGGAACTCTAAATCAAACACGGTTTGTGCTAGCTCTTTGAAACTTGACACAATAAAGTAGTTCCAAGTTGTATCTCTATGCTTTGTTTCCTATTGATGTAGCCCTAAGCAGAGACCTGCGTAAAACTCTTTTATGGAAAGTGGTTGGCAAGCTTCCAAAAAACTACGCGTTTCCTGAAATCTCAGCACACATATTTTCACCCAATCTTGATGACACTTTCAGGTAATGATCAGTACCCCAATCCCACTTGACTTACCAAATTTCGTTCTTCTAGCTTAAACCGTTCGTTGGCAGTAACAGTTTAAATTTTAATTTTCATTCTGTTTGCTCCTATATGGATACATGTAGTTGGAAATCTAAATCAAACACGGTTTGTGCTAGCTATTTGAAACTTGACACAATAAAGTAGTTCCAAGTTTTATCTCAATGGATTTTTTCTATTGATGTAGCCCTAAGCAGACACTGGCGAGAATCACATTCAAGGGAAGGGGTTGACAAGCTTCCAAAAAAACTTCGAGTTTCCTGAAATCAGAGCACACATTTTTTCACCCAATCTTGATGACACTTTCAGGTAATGATCTGTACCGCAATCCCACTTGGCTAACCAAGTTTCGTTCTTCTAGCTTAAACCGTTCCTTGGCAGTAACAGTTTTAATTTTTAGGTTTCAATCTGTTTTCTCCTATATGGATACATGCAGTTGGAACTCTAAATCAAACACGGTTTGTGCTAGCTCTTTGAAACTTGACACAATTAAGTAGTTCCAACTTCTAGCTCTATGGTTTGTTTCCTATTGATGTAGCCCTAAGCAGAGACCTGCGGCAATCACTTTTATGGAAAGGAGTTGCCAGGCTTCCAAAAAACTAGGAGTTTCCTGAAATCTCAGAAAACATTTTTCACTCAATCATGATGACACTTTCAAGTAATGATCAGTACAACAATCCCACTTGGCTCACCAAATTTTGTTCTTCTAGGTTAAACCATTCGTTGGCAGTAACAGTTTTAATTTTTAGGTTTCACTCTGTTTTCTCCTATATGGATACATGAAGTTGGAACTCTAAATCAAACACGGTTTGTGCTAGCTCTTTGAAACTTGACACAATAACGTAGTTCCAAGTTGTATCTCTATGCTTTGTTTCCTATTGATGTAGCCCTAAGCAGAGACCTGCGCAAATCACTTTCATGGAAAGGGGTTGCCAAGCTTCCAAAAAACTACGAATTTTCTGAAATCTCCGCACACATGTTCTCACCCAATCTTGATGACACTTTCAGGTAATGATCAGTACCCCAATCCCACTTGGCTCACCAAATTTCGTTCTTCTAGGTTAAACCGTTCATTGGCAGTAACAGTTTTAATTTTTCGGTTTCACTCTGTTATCTCCTATTGCATACATGTAGGTGGATCTCTAAATCAAACACAGTTTGTGCTAGCTCTTTGAAAATTGACACAATAAAGTAGTTCCACGTTCTATCTCTATGGTTTGTTTCCTATTGATGTAGCCCTAAGCAGAGACTGGCGCAAATCACTTAAATGAAAAGGAGTTGCCAAGGTTCCAAAAAACTACGTGTTTCCTGAAATCTCAGCAATCATTTTTTCACCCAATCTTGATGAAACTTTCAGGTAATGATCTGTACACCAATCCCACTTGGCTCTCCAAATTTCGTTCTTCTATGTTAAACCATTCATTGGCAGTAACAGTTTAAAATTTAGGTTTCACTCTGTTTTCTCCTATATGGATACATGTAGTTGGAACTTTAAATCAAACAAGGTTTGTGCTAGCTCTTTGAAACTAGACACAATAAAGTGGTTCCAAGTTCTACCTCTATGGTTTGTTTCCAATTGATGTAGCCCAAAGCGGAGACTGGTGAAAATCACTTACATGGAGAGGAGTTTTCAAGCTTCCAAAAACTACGAGTTTCCTGAAATCTCAGCACACATTTTTTCACCCAATCTAGATGACACTTTTAGGTAATGATCAAAACCCCAATCCCACTTGGCTCACCAAATTTCGTTCTTCTAGGTTAAACCATTCGTTGGCAGTAACAGTTAAAATTTTTAGGTTTCACTCTGTTTTCTCCTATATGGATACATGTAGTTGAAACTCTAAGTCAAACACGGTTTGTGCTAGCTCTTTGATATTTGACACAATAAAGTAGTTCCAAGTTGTGTCTCTATGGTTTGTTTGCTATTGTTGTAGACCTAAGCAGAGACATGCGCAAATCAATCTTATGAAAAGGGTTGCTAAGCTTCCAAATAACTAGGAGTTTTCTGAAATCTCAACACACATTTATCACCCAATCATGATGACACTTTCAGGTAATGCTTAGTACACCAATCCCACTTGGCTCACCAAATTTTGTTCTTCTAGGTTAAACCATTCGTTGGCAGAAACAGTTTTAATTTTTAGGTTTCACTATGTTTTCTCCTATATGGATACATGTAGTTGAAACTCTAAGTCAAACACGGTTTGTGCTAGCTCTTTGATATTTGACACAATAAAGTAGTTCCAAGTTGTGTCTCTATGGTTTGTTTGCTATTGTTGTAGCCCTAAGCAGAGACCTGCGCAAATCACTTTTATGGAAAGGGTTGCTAAGCTTCCAAATAACTAGGAGTTTCCTGAAATCTCAGCACACATTTTTTCACCCAATCTTGATGACCTTTCAGGTAATGATCAGTACCCCAATCCCACTTGGCTCACCAAATTTTGTTCTTCTAGATTAAACAGTTCGTTGGCAGTAAGAGTTTTAATTTTTAGGTTTCACTCTGTTATCTCCTATTGGATACATGTAGGTTTAACTCTAAATCAAACACGGTTTGTGCTAGCTCTTTGAAACGTGACACAATAGTCGGTCCAAGTACTATCTCTATGGTTTGTTTCCTATATTATGTAGCCCTAAGCAGAGACTGGCGCAATCACTTTCATGGAAAGAGGTTTCCAAGCTTCTACAAAACTACGAGTTTTCTGATATCTCAGCACACATTTTTTCACCCAATCTTGATGACACTTTCAGGTAATGATCAGTACCCCAATCCCACTTGGCTCACCAAATTTCGTTCTTCTGGGTGACGCGGTTCGTTTGCAGTAACAGTTTTAATTTTTAGGTTTCACTCTGTTATCACCTATTGGATACATGTAGGTGGAACTATAAATCAAACACGGTTTGTGCTAGCTCTTTGAAACGTGACACAATAGTCGGTCCAAGTACTATCTCTATGGTTTGTTTCCTATTGACGTAGCCCTAAGCAGAGACTGGCGCAATCACTTTCATGGAAAGAGGTTTCCAAGCTTCTACAAAACTACGAGTTTCCTGATATCTCAGCACACATTTTTTCACCCAATCTTGATGAAACTTTCAGGTAATGATCAGTACACCAATCCGACTTTGCTCACCAAATTTTGTTCATTAGGTGAAACCGTTCGTTGGCAGTAACAGGTTTAATTTTTAGGATTCACGTTGTTTTCTCCCATATGGATACAATTAGTTGGAACTCTAAATCAAACACGGTTTGTGCTAGCGCTTTGAAACTTGAAACAATAATGTAGTTCCAAGTTCTATCTCTATGGTTTGTTTCCTATTGATGTAGCCCTTAGAAGAGACTGGTGCAAATCACTTTCATAGAAAGGGGTTTCCAAGCTTCCAAAAAACTACGAGTTTCCTGAAATCTCAGCACAAATTTTTCAAACAATCTCGATGACACTTTCAGGTAATGATCAGTACCCCTTTCCCACTTAGCTCACCGAATTTTGTTCTTCGAGGTTAAACCGTTCATTGGCAGTAACAATTTTAATTTTTAGGTTTCACTCTGTTTTCTTCTCTATGCATACATGTAGTTGGAACTCTAAATCAAACACGGTTTGTGCTAGCTCTTTGAAACTTGACACAATAGTCGGTCCAAGTACTATATCTATGGTTTGTTTCCTATTGATGTAGCCCTAAGAAGAGACTGGCTTACATCACTTTCATGGAAAGAGGTTTCCAAACTTCTACAAAACTACGAGTTTCCTGAAATCTCAGCACAAATTTTTCAAACAATCTCGATGACACTTTCAGGTAATGATCAGTACACCAATCCCACTGGGCTCACCAAATTTTGTTCATTAGGTGAAACCGTTCGTTGGCAGTAACAGTTTTAATTTTTAGGTTTCACTTTGTTTTCTCCTATATGGATACAAGTAGTTGGAACTCTAAATCAAACACGGTTTGTGCTAGCTCTTTGAAACTTGAAACAATAAAGTAGTTCCAAGTTCTATCCCTATTGTTTGTTTCCTATTGATGTAGCCCTAAGCAGAGACTGGCGCAAATCACTTTCATGGAAAGGTGTTGCCAAGCTTCCAAAAAACTACGAGTTTCCTGAAATCTCAGCACACATATTTTCACCCAATCTTGATGACACTTTCAGGTAATGATCAGTACCCCAATCCCACTTGCCTCACCAAATTTCATTCTTCTGGTTAAGCCACTCTTTGGCAATAACAGGTTTAGTTTTTAGGTTTCACTCTGTTTTCTCCTATATGGATACATGTAGTTGGAACTCTAAATCAAACACGGTTTGTGGAAGCTTTTTGAAACTTGACACAATATAGTAGTTCCAAATTCTGTCTCTATGCTTTGTTTCCTATTGATGTAGCCCTAAGCAGAGACTGGCACAAATCACTTTCATGGAAATGTTTGCCAAGCTACCAAAAAACTACGAGTTTCCTGTAATCCCAGCACACATTTTTTTCACCCAATCTTGATGACACTTTCAGGTAATGATCATTACCCCATCCCACTTGGCTCACCAAATTTCGTTCTTCTAGGTGAAACGGTTCGTTGGCAGTAACAGTTTTAATTTTTAGGTTTCACTCTGTTATCTCCTATTGGATACATGTAGGTTTAACTCTAAATCAAACACGGTTTGTGCTAGCTCTTTGAAACGTGACACAATAGTCGGTCCAAGTACTATCTCTATGGTTTGTTTCCTATTGATGTAGCCCTAAGCAGAGACTGGTGCACATCACTTTCATGGAAAGAGGTTTCCAAGCTTCTACAAAACTACGAGTTTCCTGATATCTCAGCACACATTTTTTCACCCAATCTTGATGACACTTTCAGGTAATGATCAGTACCCCAATCCCACTTGGCTCACCAAATTTCGTTCTTCTAGGTGACGCGGTTCGTTTGCAGTAACAGTTTTAATTTTTAGGTTTCACTCTGTTATCTCCTATTGGATACATGTAGGTGGAACTCTACATCAAACACGGTTTGTGCTAGCTCTTTGAAACGTGACACAATAGTCGGTCCAAGTACTATCTCTATGGATTGTTTCCTATTGATGTAGCCCTAAGCAGAGACTGGCGCACATCACTTTCATGGAAAGAGGTTTCCAAGCTTCTACAAAACTACGAGTTTCCTGATATTTCAGCACACATTTTTTCACCCAATCTTGATGAAACTTTCAGGTAATTATCAGTACACCAATCCCACTTGGCTCACCAAATTTTGTTCATTAGGTGAAACCGTTCGTTGGCAGTAACAGGTTTAATTTTTAGGATTCACTTTGTTTTCTCCTATATGGATACAAGTAGTTGGAACTCTAAATCAAACACGGTTTGTGCTAGCTCTTTGAAACTTGAAACAATAATGTAGTTCCAAGTTCTATCTCTATGGTTTGTTTCCTATTGATGTAGCCCTTAGAAGAGACTGGTGCAAATCACTTTCATAGAAAGGGGTTTCCAAGCTTCCAAAAAACTACTAGTTTCCTGAAATCTCAGCACAAATTTTTCAAACAATCTCGATGACACTTTCAGGTAATGATCAGTACCCCATTCCCACTTGGCTCACTTAATTTTGTTCTTCTAGGTTAAACCGTTCATTGGCAGTAACAATTTTAATTTTTAGGTTTCACTCTGTTTTCTTCTCTATGCATACATGTAGTTGGAACTCTAAATCAAACACGGTTTGTGCTAGCTCTTTGAAACTTGACACAATAGTCGGTCCAAGTACTATCACTATGGTTTGTTTCCTATTGATGTAGCCCTAAGCAGAGACTGGCGCACATCACTTTCATGGAAAGAGGTTTCCAAGCTTCTACAAAACTACGAGTTTCCTGAAATCTCAGCACAAATTTTTCAAACAATCTCGATGACACTTTCAGGTAATGATCAGTACACCAATCCCACTGGGCTCACCAAATTTTGTTCATTAGGTGAAACCGTTCGTTGGCAGTAACAGTTTTATTTTTCAGGTTTCACTTTGTTTTCTCCTATATGGATACAAGTAGTTGGAACTCTAAATCAAACACGGTTTGTGCTAGCTCTTTGAAACTTGAAACAATAAAGTAGTTCCAAGTTCTATCCCTATTGTTTGTTTCCTATTGATGTAGCCCTAAGCAGAGACTGGCGCAAATCACTTTCATGGAAAGGTGTTGCCAAGCTTCCAAAAAACTACGAGTTTCCTGAAATCTCAGCACACATATTTTCACCCAATCTTGATGACACTTTTAGGTAATGATCAGTACCCCAATCCCACTTGCCTCACCAAATTTCATTCTTCTGGTTAAGCCACTCTTTGGCAGTAACATGTTTAGTTTTTAGGTTTCACTCTGTTTTCTCCTATATGGATACATGTAGTTGGAACTCTAAATCATACACGGTTTGTGGTAGCTCTTTGAAACTTGACACAATAAAGTAGTTCCAAATTCTGTCTCTATGCTTTGTTTCCTATTGATGTAGCCCTAAGCAGAGACTAGTACAAATCACTTTCATGGAAAAGTTTGCCAAGCTACCAAAAAACTACGAGTTTCCTGAAATCCCAGCACACATTTTTTTTTCACCCAATCTTGATGACACTTTCAGGTAATGATCATAACCCCATCCCACTTGGCTCACCAAATTTCGTTCTTATATGTGAAACGGTTCGTTGGCAGTAACAGTTTTAATTTTTAGGTTTCACTCTGTTATCTCCTATTGGATACCTGTAGGTGGAACTCTAAATCAAACACGGTTTGTGCTAGCTCTTTGAAACTTGACACAATAATGTAGTTCCAAGTTCTATCTGTATGGTTTGTTTCCTATTGATGTAGCCTTCAGAAGAGACTGGTGCACATCACTTTCATAGAAAGGGGTTTCCAAGCTTCTACAAAACTACGAGTTTCCTGATATCTCAGCACACATTTTTTCACCCAATCTTGATGACACTTTCAGGTAATGATCAGTACCCCAATCCCACTTGGCTCACCAAATTTCGTTCTTCTAGGTGACGCGGTTCGTTTGCAGTAACAGTTTTAATTTTTAGGTTTCAATCTGTTATCTCCTATTGGATACATGTAGGTGGAACTCTACATCAAACACGGTTTGTGCTAGCTCTTTGAAACGTGACACAATAGTCGGTCCAAGTACTATCTCTATGGTTTGTTTCCTATTGATGTAGCCCTAAGCAGAGACTGGCGCACATCACTTTCATGGAAAGAGGTTTCCAAGCTTCTACAAAACTACGAGTTTCCTGATATTTCAGCACACATTTTTTCACCCAATCTTGATGAAACTTTCAGGTAATTATCAGTACACCAATCCCACTTGGCTCACCAAATTTTGTTCATTAGGTAAAACCGTTCGTTGGCAGTAACAGGTTTAATTTTTAGGATTCACTTTGTTTTCTCCTATATGGATACAAGTACTTGGAACTCTAAATCAAACACGGTTTGTGCTAGCTCTTTGAAACTTGAAACAATAATGTAGTTCCAAGTTCTATCTCTATGGTTTGTTTCCTATTGATGTAGCCCTTAGAAGAGACTGGTGCAAATCACTTTCATAGAAAGGGGTTTCCAAGCTTCCAAAAAACTACTAGTTTCCTGAAATCTCAGCACAAATTTTTCAAACAATCTCGATGACACTTTCAGGTAATGATGAGTACCCCATTCCCACTTGGCTCACTTAATTTTGTTCTTCTAGGTTAAACCGTTCATTGGCAGTAACAATTTTAATTTTTAGGTTTCACTCTGTTTTCTTCTCTATGCATACATGTAGTTGGAACTCTAAATCAAACACGGTTTGTGCTAGCTCTTTGAAACTTGACACAATAGTCGGTCCAAGTACTATCACTATGGTTTGTTTCCTATTGATGTAGCCCTAAGAAGAGACTGGCGCACATCACTTTCATGGAAAGAGGTTTCCAATCTTCTACAAAACTACGAGTTTCCTGAAATATCAGCACAAATTTTTCAAACAATCTCGATGACACATTCAGGTAATGATCAGTACACCAATCCCACTGGGCTCACCAAATTTTGTTCATTAGGTGAAACCGTTCGTTGGCAGTAACAGTTTTAATTTTTAGGTTTCACTTTGTTTTCTCCTATATGGATACAAGTAGTTGGAACTCTAAATCAAACACGGTTTGTGCTAGCTCTTTGAAACTTGAAACAATAAAGTAGTTCCAAGTTCTATCCCTATTGTTTGTTTCCTATTGATGTAGCCCTAAGCAGAGACTGGCGCAAATCACTTTCATGGAAAGGTGTTGCCAAGCTTCCAAAAAACTACGAGTTTCCTGAAATCTCAGCACACATATTTTCACCAAATCTTGATGACACTTTTAGGTAATGATCAGTACCCCAATCCCACTTGCCTCACCAAATTTCATTCTTCTGCTTAAGCCACTCTTTGGCAGTAACATGTTTAGTTTTTAGGTTTCACTCTGTTTTCTCCTATATGGATACATGTAGTTGGAACTCTAAATCAAACACGGTTTGTGGTAGCTCTTTGAAACTTGACACAATAAAGTAGTTCCAAATTCTGTCTCTATGCTTTGTTTCCTATTGATGTAGCCCTAAGCAGAGACTGGCACAAATCACTTTCATGGAAAAGTTTGCCAAGCTACCAAAAAACTACGAGTTTCCTGAAATCCCAGCACACATTTTTTTTTCACCCAATCTTGATGACACTTTCAGGTAATGATCATAACCCCATCCCACTTGGCTCACCAAATTTCGTTCTTATATGTGAAATGGTTCGTTGGCAGTAACAGTTTTAATTTTTAGGTTTCACTCTGTTATCTCCTATTGGATACCTGTAGGTGGAACTCTAAATCAAACACGGTTTGTGCTAGCTCTTTGAAACTTGACACAATAATGTAGTTCCAAGTTCTATCTGTATGGTTTGTTTCCTATTGATGTAGCCTTTAGAAGAGACTGGTGCACATCACTTTCATAGAAAGGGGTTTCCAAGCTTCTACAAAACTACGAGTTTCCTGATATCTCAGCACACATTTTTTCACCCAATCTTGATGACACTTTCAGGTAATGATCAGTACCCCAATCCCACTTGGCTCACCAAATTTCGTTCTTCTAGGTGACGCGGTTCGTTTGCAGTAACAGTTTTAATTTTTAGGTTTCACTCTGTTATCTCCTATTGGATACCTGTAGGTGGAACTCTAAATCAAACACGGTTTGTGCTAGCTCTTTGAAACGTGACACAATAGTCGGTCCATGTACTATCTCTATGGTTTGTTTCCTATTGATGTAGCCCTAAGCAGAGACTGGCGCACATCACTTTCATGGAAAGAGGTTTCCAAGCTTCTACAAAACTACGAGTTTCCTGATATCTCAGCACTCATTTTTTCACCCAATCTTGATGAAACTTTCAGGTAATGATCAGTACACCAATCCCACTTGGCTCACCAAATTTTGTTCATTAGGTGAAACCGTTCGTTGGCAGTAACAGGTTTAATTTTTAGGATTCACTTTGTTTTCTCCTATATGGATACAAGTAGTTGGAACTCTAAATCAAACACGGTTTGTGCTAGCTCTTTGAAACTTGAAACAATAATGTAGTTCCAAGTTCTATCTCTATGGTTTGTTTCCTATTGATGTAGCCCTTAGAAGAGACTGGTGCAAATCACTTTCATAGAAAGGGGTTTCCAAGCTTCCAAAAAACTACTAGTTTCCTGAAATCTCAGCACAAATTTTTCAAACAATCTCGATGACACTTTCAGGTAATGATCAGTACCCCATTCCCACTTGGCTCACTTAATTTTGTTCTTCTAGGTTAAACCGTTCATTGGCAGTAACAATTTTAATTTTTAGGTTTCACTCTGTTTTCTTCTCTATGCATACATGTAGTTGGAACTCTAAATCAAACACGGTTTGTGCTAGCTCTTTGAAACTTGACACAATAGTCGGTCCAAGTACTATCACTATGGTTTGTTTCCTATTGATGTAGCCCTAAGCAGAGACTGGCGCACATCACTTTCATGGAAAGAGGTTTCCAAGCTTCTACAAAACTACGAGTTTCCTGAAATCTCAGCACAAATTTTTCACCCAATCTTGATGACACTTTCAGGTAATGATCAGTACACCAATCCCACTTGGCTCACCAAATTTTGTTCATTAGGTGAAACCGTTTGTTGGCAGTAACAGTTTTAATTTTTAGGTTTCACTTTGTTTTCTCCTATATGGATACAAGTAGTTGGAACTCTAAATCAAACACGGTTTGTGCTAGCTCTTTGAAACTTGAAACAATAAAGTAGTTCCAAGTTCTATCCCTATTGTTTGTTTCCTATTGATGTAGCCCTAAGCAGAGACTGGCGCAAATCACTTTCATGGAAAGGTGTTGCCAAGCTTCCAAAAAACTACTAGTTTCCTGAAATCTCAGCACACATATTTTCACCCAATCTTGATGACACTTTTAGGTAATGATCAGTACCCCAATCCCACTTGCCTCACCAAATTTCATTCTTCTGGTTAAGCCACTCTTTGGCAATAACAGGTTTAGTTTTTAGGTTTCACTCTGTTTTCTCCTATATGGATACATGTAGTTGGAACTCTAAATCAAACACGGTTTGTGGTAGCTCTTTGAAACTTGACACATATAGTAGTTCCAAATTCTGTTTCTATACTTTGTTTCCTATTGATGTAGCCCTAAGCAGAGACTGGCACAAATCACTTTCATGGAAAGGTTTGCCAAGCTACCAAAAAACTACGAGTTTCCTGAAATCCCAGCACACATTTTTTTCACTCAATCTTGATGACACTTTCAGGTAATGATCATTACCCCATCCCACTTGGCTCACCAAATTTCGTTCTTCTAGGTGAAACGGTTCGTTGGCAGTAACAGTTTTAATTTTTAGGTTTCACTCTGTTATCTCCTATTGGATACATGTAGCTGGAACTCTAAATCAAACACGGTTTGTGCTAGCTCTTTGAAACTTGACACAATAATGTAGTTCCAAGTTCTATCTCTATAGTTTGTTTCCTATTGATGTAGCCCTTAGAAGAGACTGGTGCAAATCACTTTCATAGAAAGGGGTTTCCAAGCTTCCAAAAAAAAAACTAGTTTCCTGAAATCTCAGCACAAATTTTTCAAACAATCTCGATGACACTTTCAGGTAATGATCAGTACCCCATTCCCACTTGGCTCACTTAATTTTGTTCTTCTAGGTTAAACCGTTCATTGGCAGTAACAGTTTTAATTTTTAGGTTTCACTCTGTTATCTCCTATTGGATACATGTAGGTGGAACTCTACATCAAACACGGTTTGTGCTAGCTCTTTGAAACTTGACACAATAAAGCAGTTCCAAGTTCTATCTCTATGGTTTGTTTTCTATTGATGTAGCCCTAAGCAGAGACTGGCACAAATCACTTTCATAGAAAGGGGTTGCCAAGCTTCCAAAAAGCTACAAGTTTCCTGAAATCTCAGCACACATTTTTTGACCCAATCTTGATGACACTTTCAAGTAATGATCTGTACCCCAATCCCACTTGGCTCTCCAAATTTCATTCTTCTAGGTTAAACAGTTCGTTGGCAGTAACAGTTTAATTTTTAGGTTTCACTGTGTTTTCTCCTATATGTATACATGTATTTGGAACTCTAAATCAAACACGGTTTATGCTAGCTCTTTGAAACTTGACACAATAAAGTAGTTGAAAGTTCTATCTCTATGGTTTGTTTCCTATTTATGTAGCCCTAAGCAGAGACTGGCGCAAATCATTTTCATGGAAAGGGGTTGACAAGCTTCCAAAAAACTATGATTTTGCTGAAATCTCAGCACACATTTTTTCACCCAATCTTGATGACACTTTCAGGTAATGATCAGTACCCCAATCACACTTGGCTCACCAAATTTCGTTCTTCTAGGTTAAACCGTTCGTTGGCAGTAACAGTTTTAATTTTTAGGTTTCGCTCTGTTTTCTCCTTTATGGATACATGTAGTTGGAACTCTAAATCAAACACAGTTTATGCTAGCTCTTTGAATCTTGACACAATAATGTAGTTCCAAGTTCTATCTCTATGTTTTGTTTCTTATTTTTTTTCTTATTTTATTGGTTGTTCACAACTTTACAAAGCTCCTGACATATCATACTTCATACATTAGTTTGAAGTGGGTTATGAACCCCCAATTTTACCCCAAATGCAGATTGCAGAATCACATCGGTTACACATCCATAATTCTACATACTGCCCTTATAGTAATTGTTGTATTCTGCTACCTTTCCTATCCCCTACTATCCCCCTCCCCTCCCCTCCCTTCTTCTCTCTTTACCCCATCTACTGTAATTCATTTCTCTCCTTGTTTATTTTCCCATTCTCTTCCCAACCTCTTATATGTAATTTTTTATAGCAATGAGGGTCTCCCTTCATTTCCATGCAGTTTTCCTCATCCCTCCCTTTCCCTCCCATCTCATGTCACTGATTAATGTTACTCTTTTCTTCCTACTCTTCCTCCCTGCTCTGTTCATATTTGCTCTCATTATATCAAAGAAGACATTTGGCATTTGTTTTTTAGGGATTGGCTAGATTCACTGAGCATAATCTGCTCTAGTGCCGTCCTTTTCCCTGCAAATTCTATGATTTTGTCATTTTTTATTGCTGTATAGTACTCCATTGTGTATAGATGCCACGTTTTTTTTTTCCATGCATCTACTGAGGGGCATCTGGATTGGTTCCACAGTCTAGCAATTGTGAATTGTGTTGCTATAAACAGCGATGTGCTAGTATCCCTGTAGCATGCTCTTTTAAGGTCTTCAGGGAATAGTCAGAGAAGGGCAATAGCAGGGTCAAATTGTGGTTCCATTCCCATCTTTCACAGGAATCTCCAAACTGCTTTCCAAATTGGCCACACCAATTTGCAGTTCCACCAGCAATGTACAAGTGTACCCTTTTCTCCACATCCTCGTCAGCACTTGTTGTTGTTTGACTTCATAGTGGCTGCCAATCTTACTGGAGTGAAATGGTATCTTAGCGTGGTTTTGATTTGCATTTCTCTGACTGCTAGAGATGGTGAGCATTTTTTCATGTACTTGTTGATTGATTGTATATCCTCCTCTGAGAAGTGTCTGTTCAGGTCCTTGGCTCATTTGTTGATTGGGTTATTTGTTATCTTATTGTCTATTTTTTTGAGTTCTTTGTATACTCTGGATATTAGGGCTCTATCTGAAGTGTGAGGAGTAAAAATTTGTTCCCAGGATGTAGGCTCCCTATTTACCTCTCTTATTGTTTCTCTTTCTGAGAAAAAACTTTTATGTTTAATTAAGTCCCATTTGTTGCTTCTTGTTGTTAACTCTTGTGCTATGGGTGTCCTATTAAGGAATTTGGAGCCCGACCCCACAATCTGTAGATCAGAGCTAACTTTTTCTTCTATCAGACACAGAGACTCTGGTTTGATATCAATCTCCTTGATCCTTTTTGAGTTAACTTTTGTGTATGGCGAGAGAAAGGGATTCAGTTTCATTTTGTTGCATATGGATTTCCAGTTTTCCCAACACCATTTATTGAAGATGCTATCCTTCCTCCACTGCATGCTTTTAGCCCCTTTATCAAATATAAGATAGTTGTAACTTTGTGGATTAGTCTCTGTGTCCTCTTTTCTATACCATTCGTCCACCCGCCTGTTTTGGTACCAGTACCATGCTGTTTTTGTCACTATTGCTCTGTAATATAGTTTGAAATCTGGTATCGCTATACCGCCTGATAAACACTTCCTGCTTAGAATTTATTTTGCTATTCTGGGTCTTTTATTTTTCCATATGAATTTCATGATTGCTTTGTCAATTTCTACAAGATATGTCGTTGGGATTTTGATTAGCATTGCATTAAACCTATAGAAAACTTTTGGTAATATTGCCATTTTGATGATGTTAGTTCTGCCTATCCATGAACAGGGTATGTTTTTCCATCTTCTAAGATCTTCATCAACTTCTCTCTTTAGGGTTCTGTAGTTTTCATTATATAAACCTTTCACCTCTTTTGTTAGGTTAATTCCCAAGTATTTTTTTTTTTTGAGGATATTGTGAATGGAGTGTTTTTCCTCATTTCCGTTTCAGAAGTTTTGTCGCTGATATACAGAAATGCCTTTGATTTATGCGTGTTGATTTTATATCCTGCCACTTTGCTGAATTCATTTATTAGTTCTAGTAGTTTCTTTGTAGACCCTTTTGGGTCTTCTAGGTATAGAATCATGCCATCTGCAAATACTGATAATTTAAGTTCTTCTTTTCCAATTTTTATGCCTTTAATTTCTTTCGTCTGTCTAATTGCTCTGGCCAGTGTTTCGAGAACTATATTGAATAGAAGTGGAGATAGAGGGCATCCCTGTCTTGTTCCGGATTTTAGAGGGAATGCCTTCAACTTTTGTACATTCAGAATGATGCTAGCCTGAGGCTTAGCATATATAGCCTTTACAATGTCAGGGTAAGTTCGTGTAATCCCTAGTTTTTCTAATGTTTTAAACATAAAGGGATGCTGTACTTTGTCAAATGCTTTCTCTGCATCTATCGAGATGATCATATGGTTCTTATCTTTAAATCTATTGATGTGGTGAATAACATTTATTGATTTCCGTATGATAAACCATCCTTGAATCCCAGGAATGAATCCTACTTGATCATGGTGCACACTTTTTTTGAAGTCTTTTTGTCCTATTGATGTAGCCCTAAGCAGAGACTGGCGCTAATCACTTTCAAGGAAAGGGGTTGCCAAGATTGCAAAAAACTACGAGTTTCCTGAAATCTCAGCACACATTTTTTCACCCAATCTTGATGAAATTTTCAGATAATGATCTTTAACACAATTCCATTTGGCTCACCAAATTTCGTTCTTCTAGGTTAAACCATTCGTTGGCAGTAACAGTTTTAATTTTTAGTTTTCACTCTGTTTCCTCCTCTATGGATACATGTAGTTGGAACACTAAATCATACACAGTTTGTGCTAGCTCTTTGAAACTTGACACAATAAATTAGTTCCAAGAACTCACTATGGTTTGTTTTCTATTGATGTGGCCCTAAGCAGCGACTGGCGCAAATCACTTTCATGGAAAGGGGTTGCCAAGCTTCCAAAAAACTACAAGTTTCCTCAAATCTCAGCACACACTTTTTCACCCAATATTGATGACACTTTCAGGTAATGATCAGTACCCAAATGTCACGTGGCTCACTAAGTTTCGTTCTTCTAGGTTAAACCGTTCTTTGGCAGTAACAGATTTAATTTTCAGGTTGTACTCTGTTTTCTCCTATTTTGATACATGTAGTTGGAACTCTAAATCAAACACGGTATGTGCTAGCTCTTTGAAACTTCACACAATAAAGAAGTTCTAAATTCTATCTCTATGGTTTGTTTCCTATTGATGTAGCTCTAAGCAGAGACTGGCGAAAATCACTTTCATGGAAAGGGTTTGCCCAGCTTCCAAAAAACTACGAGTTTCCTGAAATCTCAGCACACATTTTTTCACCCAATCTTGATGACACTTTCAGGTAATGATCAGTACCCCAATCCCATTTGGCTCACAAAATTTCGTTCTTCTAGGTTAAACCGTTCGTTGGCAGAAACAGTTTTAATTTTTAGTTTTCACTCTGTTTTCTCTATATGGATACATGTAGTTGGAACTCTAAACCAAACACGGTTTGTGCTAGCTCTTTGAAACTTGACACAATAAAGCAGTGCCAAGATCTCTCTCTATGGTTTGTTTCCTATAGATGTAGCCCTAAGCAGAGACTGGCACAAATCAATTCCATGGAAAAGGGTTGGCAAACTTCCAAAAAACTAAGAGTTTCCTGAAATCTCAGCACACATTTTTTTACCCAGTCTTGATGACACTTCCAGGTATTGATCAGTACCCAAATCCCACTTGGCTCACCAAATTTCGTTTTTCTACTTTAAACCGTTTGATGGCAGTAACAGTTTTAATTTTTAGGTTTCACTCTGTTTTCTCCTATATGGATACATGTAGTTGTAACTCTAAATGAAACACGGTTTGTGCTAGCTCTTTGAAACTTGACACAATAAATTAGTTCCAAGTTCTATCTCTATGGTTTTTTTCTTATTGATGTACCCCTAATCAGAGACTGGCACAAATCACTTTCATTGAAAGGGGTTACAAAGCTTCCAAAAAACTACGAGTTTCCTGAAATCTCAGCAGACATTTTTTCACCCAATCTTGATGACACTTTCAGGTAATGATCAGTACCCTAATCAAAGTTGGCTCACCAAATTTCGTTCTTCCTGTTTAAACCATTCATTGGCAGTAACAGTTTTAATTTTTAGGTTTCACTCTGTTTTCTCCTATATGGATACATGTAGTTGGAACTCTAAATCAAACACGGTTGTGCTAGGTGTTTGAAACTTGACACAATAAAGTAGTTTCAAGTTCTATCACTATGGTTTGTTTCCTATTGATGTAGCCCTAAGCAGAGACTGGCGCAAATCACTTATATTGAAAGGGGATAGCAAGCTTCCAAAAAACTACGAGTTTCCTGAAATATCAGCACACATTTTTTTACCCAATCTTGATGACACTTTCAAGCATTGATCAGTACCCCAATCCCACTTGGCTCACCAAATTTCGTTCTTCAAGGTTAATCCTTTCGTTGGGAGTAACAGTTTTAATTTTTAGGTTTAATTCTGTTTTCTCCTATAAGGATAGATGTAGTTGGATCTCTAAATCAAACACGGTATGTACAATCTGTTTGAAAGTTGACACAATAAAGTAGTTCAAAGTTCTGTCCCTATTGTTTGTTTCCTATTGATGTACCCCTAAGCAGAGACTGGCGTGAATCACTTTCATGGAAATGGGTTGCCAAGCTTCCAAAAAACTACGAGTTTCCTAAAATCTCAGCACACATTTTTTCACCCAATCATGATGACACTTTCAGGTAACGATCAGTACCCCAATCCCACTTTGCTTACCAAATTTCGTTCTTCTGGGATAAACCATTCGTTGGCAGTAACAGTTATAATTTTTAGGTTTCACTCTGTTTTCTCCTATACGGATACATGAGGTTGGAACACTAAATCAAACACAGTTTGTGCTAGCTCTCTGAAACTTGACACAATAAAGTAGTTCCAAGTTCTATCTCTATGATTTGTTTCCTATTGATGTAGACCTAAGCAAAGACTGTCACAAATCACTTTTATTGAAAGGGGAGAGCAAGCTTCCAAAAAACTACGAGTTTCCTGAAATTTCATCACACATTTTTTTACCCAATTTTGATGACACTTTCAGGTATTGATCAGTACCCCAATCCCACTTGGCTCAACAAATTTCGTTCTTCTAGGTTAATCCGTTCGTTGGGAGTAACAGTTTTAATTTTTAGGTTTCATTCTGTTTTCTCCTATAAGGATAGATGTAGATGGATCTCTAAATCAAACACGGTATGTACTATCTGTTTGAAAGTTGACACAATAAAGTAGTTCCAAGTTCTATCCCTATTGTTTGTTTCCTATTGATGTAGCCCTAAGCAGAGACTGGCGCAAATCACTTTCATGGAAAGGGGTTGCCAAGCTTCCAAAAAACTACGAGTTTCCTGATATCTCAGCACACATTTTTTCACCCAATCTTGATGACACTTTCAGGTAATGATCCGTACAACAATCCCACTTGGCTCACCAAATTTCGTTCTTCTAGGATAAACCGTTCGTTGGCAGTAACAGTTCTAATTTTTAGGTTTCACTCTATTTTCTCCTATATGGATACATGTAGTTGGAACTCTAAATCAAACACGGATTGTGCTAGTTCTTTGAAATCTGACAAAATAAAGTAGTTCCAAGTTCTATCTCTATGGTTGTTTCCTATTGATGTAGCCCTAAGCAGAGACTGGCGCAAATCCCTTTCATGGAAAGGGGTTGCCAAGCTTCCAAAAAACTACGAGTTTCCTGAAATCTCAGCACATATTTTTTCACCCAATCTTGATGACACTTTCAGGTAATGATCAGTACCCCAATCCCACTTGGCTCACCAAATTTTGTTCTTCTAGTTTAAACCGTTCATTGGCAGTAACATTTTTAATTATTAGGTTTCACTCTGTTTTCTCCTATACGTATTCATGTAGTTGGAACTCTAAATCAAACACAGTTTGTGCTAGCTCTTTGAAACCTGACACAATAATTAGTTCCAAGTTCTATCTCTACGGTTTGTTTCCTATTGATGTAGCCCTAAGCAGAGACTGGCGCAAATCACTTTCATGGAAAGGGTTTGCCAAGCTTCCAAAAAACTACGAGTTTCCTGAAATCTCAGCACACATTTTTTCACCAATCTTGGTGACACATTCAGGTAATGATCAGGACCCCAATGCCACGTGGCTCACAAAATTTCGATCTTTTAGGTTAAACCGTTCATTGGCAGTAACGGATTTAATTTTTAGGTTTCATTCTGTTTTCTCCTATATGGATACATTTAGTTGGAACTCTAAATCAATCATGGTTTGTGCTAGCTCTTTGAAACTTGACACAATAAAGTAGTTCCAAGTTCTATCTCTATGGTTTGTTTCCTATTGATGTAGCCCAAGCAGAGACTGGCGCAAGTCACTTTCATGGAAAGGGGTTGCCAAGCTTCCAAAAAACTACGAGTTTTCTACAATCTCAGCATACATTTTTTCACCCAATCATGATGACACTTTCAGGTAATGATCAGTACCCAATCCCACTTTCCTCACGAAATTTCGTACTTCTAGGTTAATCCGTTTGTTGGCAGTAACAATTTAAATTTTAGGTTTCACTCTGTTTTCTCCTATATGGATACATGTAGTTGAAACTCTAAATCAAACACGGTTTGTGCTAGGTATTTGAAACATGACACAATAAAGTAGTTTCAAGTTCTATCCCTATGGTTTGTTTCCTATTGATGTAGCCCTAAGCAGAGACTGGCGCAAATCACTTTCATGGAAAGGGGTTGCCAAGCTTCCAAAAAACTACGAGTTTCCTGATATCTCAGCACACATTTTTTCACCCAATCTTGATGACACTTTCAGGTAATGATCAGTACCCCAATCCCACTTGGCTCACCAAATTCCGTTCTTCTAGGGTAAACCATTCGTTGGCAGTAACAGTTATAATTTTTAGGTTTCACTCTGTTTTCTCCTATATGGATACATGTAGTTGGAACTCTAAATCAAACACAGTTTGTGCTAGCTCTCTGAAACTTGACACAATATTTAGTTCCAAGTTCTATCTCTACGGTTTGTTTCCTATTGATGTAGCCCTAAGCAGAGACTGGCGCAAATCACTTTCATGGAAAGGGGTTGCCAAGCTTCCAAAAAACTACGAGTTTCCTAAAATATCAGCACACATTTTTTTACCCAATTTTGATGACACTTTCAGGTATAGATCAGTACCCCAATCCCACTTGGCTCAACAAATTTCGTTCTTCTAGGTAAATCCGTTCGTTGGGAGTAACAGTTTTAATTTTTAGGTTTCATTCTGTTTTCTCCTATAAGGATAGATGTAGATGGATCTCTAAATCAAACACGGTATGTACTATCTGTTTGAAAGTTGACACAATAAAGTAGTTCCAAGTTCTATCCCTATTGTTTGTTTCCTATTGATGTAGCCCTAAGCAGAGACTGGCGCAAATCACTTTCATGGAAAGGGGTTGCCAAGCTTCCAAAAAACTACGAGTTTCCTAAAATATCAGCACACATTTTTTTACCCAATCTTGATGACACTTTCAGGTAATGATCAGTACACCAATCCCACTTGGCTCACCAAATTTCGTTCTTCTAGGATAAACCGTTCGTTGGCAGTAACAGTTCTAATTTTTAGGTTTCACTCTATTTTCTCCTATATGGATACATGTAGTTGGAACTCTAAACCAAACACGGATTGTGCTAGTTCTTTGAAATCTGACAAAATAAAGTAGTTCCAAGTTCTATCTCTATGGTTGTTTCCTATTGATGTAGCCCTAAGCAGAGACTGGCGCAAATCACTTTCATGGAAAGGGGTTGCCAAGCTTCCAAAAAACTACGAGTTTCCTGAAATCTCAGCACATATTTTTTCACCCAATCTTGATGACACATTCAGGTAATGATCAGTACCCCAATCCCACTTGGCTCACCAAATTTTGTTCTTCTAGTTTAAACCGTTCATTGGCAGTAACATTTTTAATTATTAGGTTTCACTCTGTTTTCTCCTATACGTATACATGTAGTTGGAACTCTAAATCAAACACAGTTTGTGCTAGCTCTTTGAAACCTGACACAATAATTAGTTCCAAGTTCTATCTCTACGGTTTGTTTCCTATTGATGTAGCCCTAAGCAGAGACTGGCGCAAATCACTTTCATGGAAAGGGTTTGCCAAGCTTCCAAAAAACTACGAGTTTCCTGAAATCTCAGCACACATTTTTTCACCAATCTTGGTGACACATTCAGGTAATGATCAGGACCCCAATGCCACGTGGCTCACAAAATTTCGTTCTTTTAGGTTAAACCGTTCATTGTCAGTAACAGATTTAATTTTTAGGTTTCATTCTGTTTTCTCCTATATGGATACATTTAGTTGGAACTCTAAATCAATCATGTTTTGTGCTAGCTCTTTGAAACTTGACACAATAAAGTAGTTCCAAGTTCTATCTCTATGGTTTGTATCCTATTGATGTAGCCCAAGCAGAGACTGGCGCAAGTCACTTTCATGGAAAGGGGTTGCCAAGCTTCCAAAAAACTACGAGTTTTCTACAATCTCAGCATACATTTTTTCACCCAATCATGATGACACTTTCAGGTAATGATCAGTACCCAATCCCACTTTGCTCACGAAATTTCGTTCTTCTAGTTTAATCCGTTTGTTGGCAGTAACAATTTAAATTTTAGGTTTCACTCTGTTTTCTCCTATATGGATACATGTAGTTGAAACTCTAAATCAAACACGGTTTGTGCTAGGTATTTGAAACATGACACAATAAAGTAGTTTCAATTTCTATCCCTATGGTTTGTTTCCTATTGATGTAGCCCTAAGGAGAGACTGGCGCAAATCACTTTCATGGAAAGGGGTTGCCAAGCTTCCAAAAAACTACGAGTTTCCTGATATCTCAGCACACATTTTTTCACCCAATCTTGATGACACTTTCAGGTAATGATCAGTACCCCAATCCCACTTGGCTCACCAAATTTCGTTCTTCTAGGATAAACCATTCGTTGGGAGTAACAGTTATAATTTTTAGGTTTCACTCTGTTTTCTCCTATATGGATACATGTAGTTGGAACTCTAAATCAAACACAGTTTGTGCTAGCTCTCTGAAACTTGACACAATATTTAGTTCCAAGTTCTATCTCTACGGTTTGTTTCCTATTGATGTAGCCCTAAGCAGAGACTGGCGCAAATCACTTTCATGGAAAGGGTTTGCCAAGCTTCCAAAAAACTATGAGTTTCCTGAAATCTCAGCACACATTTTTTCACCAAACTTGGTGACACTTTCAGGTATTGATCAGTACACCAATCCCACTTGGCTCACCAAATTTTGTTCTTCAAGGATAAACTGTTCTTTGGCAGTAACAGTTCAAATTTTTAGGTTTCACTCTATTTTCTCCTATATGGATACATTTAGTTGGAACTCTAAATCAATCATGGTTTGTGCTAGTTCTTTGAAATCTGACAAAATAAAGTAGTTCCAAGTTCTATCTCTATGGTTTGTTTCCTATTGATGTAGCCCAAGCAGAGACTGGCGCAAATCACTTTCATGGAAAGGGGTTGCCAAGCTTCCAAAAAACTACGAGTTTCCTAAAATCTATGCACACATTTTTTTCACCCAATAATGATGACACTTTCAGGTAATGATCAGTACCCCAATCCCACTTTGCTTACCAAATTTCGTTATTCTAGGTTAATCCGTTTGTTGGCAGTAACAATTTTAATTTTTAGGTTTCACTCTGTTTTCTCCTATATGGATACATGTATTTGGAACTCTAAATCAAACATGATTTGTGCTAGCTCTTTGAAAGTTGACACAATAAAGTAGTTCCAAGTTCTATCTCTATGGTGGTTTCCTATTGATGTAGCCCTAAGCAGAGACTGGCGTAAATCACTTTTATGGAAAGGGGTTGCCATGCTTCCAAGAAAAATACGAGCATCCATTAAATTCAGCACACTTTTTTTCACCAAACTTGATGACAATTTCACGTATTGATCAGTACCCCAATCCCACTTGGCTCACCATATTTCATTCTTCCAGGTTAAACCGTTCGTTTGCAGTAATAGTTTTAGTTTTTAGGTTTCACTCTATTTTCTCCTATATGGATACATGTAGTTGGAACTCTAAATCAAACATGATTTGTGCTACCTCTTTGAAAGTTGACACAATAAAGTAGTTCCAAGTTCTATCTCTATGGTTTGATTCCTATTGATGTAGCCCTAATCAGAGACTGGCGCAAATCACTTTCATGGAAATGGGTTGCCAAGCTTCCAAAAAACTATGAGTTTCCTGAAATATCAGCACACATCTTTTCACCCAATCTTGATGACACTTTCAGGTAATGATCAGTACCCCAATCCAACTTGGCTCACCAAATTTTGATCTTCTAGGTTAAACCGTTCGTTTTGCAGTAACAGTTTTAATTTTTAGGTTTCTCTCTGTTTTCTCCTATATGGATACATGTAGTTGGAACTCTAAATCAAACACGGTTGTGCTAGGTGTTTGAAACTTGACACAATAAAGTAGTTTCAAGTTCTATCTCTATGGTTTGTTTCCTATTGATGTAGCCCTAAGCAGAGACTGGCGCAAATCACTTTCATGGAAATGGGTTGCCAAGCTTCAAAAATCTACGAGTTTCCTAAAATCTCAGCACACATTTTTTCACCCAATCATGATGACACTTTCAGGTAATGATCAGTACCCCAATCCCACTTTGCTTACCAAATTTCGTTCTTCTAGGATAAACCATTCGTTGGCAGTAACAGTTGTAATTTTTTGGTTTCACTCTGTTTTCTCCTATATGGATACATGTAGTTGGAACACTAAATCAAACACAGTTTGTGCTAGCTCTCTGAAACTTGACACAATAATTATTTCCAAGTTCTATCTCTATGGTTTGTTTCCTATTGATGTAGCCCTAAGCAGAGACTGGCGCAAATCACTTTCATGGAAAGGGTTTGCCAAGCTTCCAAAAAAATACGAGTATCCTGAAAACTCAGAACACTTTTTTTCACCAATCTTGGTGACACTTTCAGGTAATGATCAGGACCCCAATGCCACGTGGCTCACCAAATTTCGTTCTTCTAGTTTAAACCGTTCATTGGCAGTAACAGATTTAATTTTTAGGTTTCACTCTGTTTTCTCCTATATGGATACATTTCGTTGGAACTCTAAATCAATCATGGTTTGTGCTAGCTCTTTGAAACTTGACAGAATAAAGTAGTTCCAAGTGCTATCTCTATGGTTTGTTTCCTATTGATGTAGCCCAAGCAGAGACTGGCGCAAGTCACTTTCATGGAAAGGGGTTTCCAAGCTTCCAAAAAACTAGGAGTTTCCTAAAATCTCAGTACACATTTTTTCACCCAATCTTGATGACACTTTCAGGTAATGATCAGTACCCCAATCGAACTTGGCTTACCAAATTTCGTTATTCTAGGTTAATCCGTTCGTTTTGCAGTAACAATTTTAATTTTTAGTTTTCACTCTGTTTTCTCCTATATGGATACATGTAGTTGGAACTCTAAATCAAACACGGTTTGTGCTAGGTATTTGAATCTTGACACAATAAAGTAGTTTCAAGTTCTATCTCTATAGTTTTTTCCTATTGATGTAGCCCTAAGCAGAGACTGGCACAAATCACTTATATTGAAAGGGGATACATGCTTCCAAAAACTACGAGTTTCCTGAAATCTCAGCACACATTTTTTCACCCAATCTTGATGACACTTTCAGGTAATGATCAGTACCCCAATCCCACTTGGCTCAGCAAATTTCGTTCTTCTAGGTTAATCCGTTCGTTGGCAGTAAGAGTTTTAATTTTTAGGTTTCACTCTATTTTCTCCTATATGGATACATGTAGTTGGAACACTAAATCAAACACGGTTTGTGCTAGTTCTTTGAAATCTTGCAAAATAAAGTAGTTCCAAGTTCTATCTCTATGGTTATTTCCTATTGATGTAGCCCTAAGCAGAGACTGGCGTAAATCACTTTTATGGAAAGAAGTTGCCATGCTACCAAAAAAATACCAGTTTCCTGAAATCTCAGCACATTTTTTTTCACCAAACTTGATGACAATTTCAGGTATTGATCAGCACCCCAATCCCACTTGGCTCACCATATTTTGTTCTTCCAGGTTAAACCGTTCGTTTGCAGTTACAGTTTTAATTTTTAGGTTTCACTCTATTTTCTACTCTATGCATACATGTAGTTGGAACTCTAAATCAAACATGATTTGTGCTAGCTCTTTGAAAGTTGGCACAATAAAGTAGGTCCAAGTTCTGACTCTATGGTTTGATTCCTATTGATGTAGCCCTAATCAGAGACTGGCGCAAATCACTTTCATGGAAAGGGGTTGCCAAGCTTCCAAAAAACTATGTGTTTCCTGAAATCTCAGCACACATTTTTTGACCCAATCTTGATGACACTTTCAGGTAATGATCAGTACCCCAATCCAACTTGGCTCACCAAATTTCGTTCTTCTAGTTTAAACCGTTCGTTGGCAGTAAGAGTTTTAATTTTTAGGTTTCACTCTGTTTTCTCCTATATGGTTACATGTAGTTGGAACTCTAAATCAAACACGGTTTGTGCTAGCTCTTTGAAACTTGACACAATAAAGTAGTTCCAAGAACTCTCTCTATGGTTTGTTTCCTATTGATATTGCCCTAAACAGGGACTTGCCCAAATCACTTTCATGGAAAGGGGTTGCCAAGCTTCCAAAAACTAGGAGTTTCCTGAAATGTGAGCACACATTTTTTCACCCAAACTGGATGACATTTTCAGGTAATGATCAGTACCCCAATCCCAATTGACTCACAATATTTCGTTCTTCTAGATTTATCCGTTCGTTGGAAGTAACAATTTTAACTTTTAGGTTTCACTCTGTTTTCTCCTATATGGATACATGTAGTTGGAACTCTAAATCAAACACGGTTTGTACTAGCTCTTTGAAACTTGACACAATAAAGTAGTTCCAAGTTATCTCTATTGTTTGTTTCCTATTGATGTAGCCCTAAGCACAGACTGCGCAAATCACTCATGGAAAAGGATTGCCAAGCTTCCAAAAATCTATAAGTTTCCTGAAGTCTCAGCACATATTTTTTCACCCAGTCTGGATGACACTTTGAGGTAATGATCAGGACCTCATTCCAATTGGCTCACCAAATTTTCTTCTTCTAGGTTAAACCATTCGTTGGAAGTAACAGTTTTAATTTTTAGGTTTCACACTCTTTTCTCCTATACGGATATATGTAGTTGGAACTCTAAATCAAACACGGTTTGTGCTACCACTTTGAAACTTGACACTTTCAGGTTTTGATCAGTACCACAATCCCACTTGGCTCACCAAATTTCGTTCTTCTAGGTTAAACCATTCGTTGGCAGTAAAAGTTTTAATTTTTAGGTTTCACTCTGTTTTCTCCTATATTTATATATGTAGTTGGAACTCTAAATCAAACACGGTTTGTGGTAGCTCTTTGAAACCTGACACAATAAAGTAGTTCCAAGTTCTAACTCTATGGTTTGTTTCCTATTAATGTAGCCTTAAGAAGAGACTGGCGAAAGTCGCTTTCATTGAAAGAGGTTGCCAATCTTCCAAAAAACAAGGAGTTTCCTGAAATCTCAGCTACCATTTTTTCAAAAAAACTTGATGACACTTTCAAGTAATGATCAGTACACCAATCACACTTGGCTCACCAAATTTCTTTCTTCTAGGTTAAACCGTTCATTTCCAGTAACAGTTTTAATTTTTTAGGTTCTCTTTGTATTTTCTTATATAGATACATGTAGTTGGAACTCTAAATCAAACACGGTTAGCGCTAGCTCTTTCAAACTTGACACAATAAAGAAGTTCCAAGTTCTGTCTCTATGGTTTGTTTCCTATTGATATAGCCCTAAGCAGAGACTGGCGAAAATCGCTTTCATTGAAAGGGGTTGCCAAGCTTTCAAAAAACTAGGAGTTTCCTGAATTCTCAGAAGACAGTTTTTCAACCAAACCTGATGACATTTCCTGGTAATGATCAGTACACCAATCCCACTTAGCTCACCAAATTTCGTTCTTCTAGGTTAAACCGTTCGTTTACAATAACACTTTTAATTTTTATGTTTCACTTTGTATTTTCCTATATGGATACATGTAGTTGGAACTCTAAATCAAACATGGTTAGTGCTAGCTCTTTGAAACTTGACACAATAAAGTAGTTCCATGTTCTATCTCTATGGTTTGTTTCATATTGATGTAGCCCTAAGCAGAGACTGGCGAAAATCGCTTTCATTGAAAGGGGTTCCCAAGCTTCCAAATAACTAGGAGTTTCCTGAAATCTCAGCAAACATTTTTTCAACCAAACTTGATGACACATTCAGGTAATGATCAGTACACCAATCCCACTTGTCTCACCAAATTTCGTTATTCTAGGTTAAAATTTTCATTTGCAGTAACAGTTTTAATTTTTAGGTTTCACTCTGTATTTTCCTGTATCGATACATATAGATGGATCTCTAAATCAAACACCGTTAGTGCTAGCTCTTTGAAACTTGAAACATTAAAGTAGTTCCAAGTTCTATCTCTATGGTTTGTTTCCTATTGCTGTAGCCCTCAGCAGAGACTGGCGAAAATCGCTTTCATTGAAAGAGGTTGCCAAACTTACAAAAAAACTAGGAGTTTCCTGAAATCTCAGCTACCATTTTTTCACCCAATCTTGATGACACTTTCAGGTAATAATCAGTACACCAATCCCACTTGGCTCACCAAATTTCATTCTTCTAGGTTAAACCGTTCATTGGCAGTAACAGTTTTAATTTTTAGGTTTCACTCTGTGTTTTCCTATATGGATAAATGTATTTGGAACTCTAAATCAAACACGGTTAGTGCTAGCTCTTTGAAACTTGACACAATAAAGTAGTTCCAAGCTCTATCTCTATTATTTGTTTCCTATTGATGTAGCCCTTAGTAGAGACTGGCGAAAATCGCTATAATTGAAAGGGGTTGTGAAGGTTCCAAAAAACTAGGAGATTCCTGAAATCTCAGTAAACATGTTTTCACCCAATCTTGATGACACTTTCAGGTAATGATCAGTACACCAGTCCCACATGGCTCACCAAATTTTGTTCTTCTAGGTTAAACCGTTCGTTTGCAGTAACAGTTTTAATTTTTAGATTTCACTCTGTATTTTCCTATATGTATACATGTACTTGGAACTCTAAGTCAAACATGGTTAGTGCTAGCTCCTTGAAACTTGACACAATAAAGTAGTTCCAAGTTCTATCTTTATGGTTTGTTTCCTATTGATGTAACCCTAAGCATAGACTGGCGAAAATTGCTTAAATTGATAGGGGTTGCCAAGCTTCCAAATAAATACGAGTTTCCTGAAATCTCAGCAAACATTTTTTTACCCAATCTTGATAACACTTTCAGGAAATAATCAGTACACCAATCCCACTTGGCTCACCAAATTTTGTTCTTCTAGGTTAAACCGTTTGTTTGCAGTAACAGTTTTAAATTTAGGATTCACTCTGTATTTTCCTGTGTGGATACATGTAGTTGGAACACTAAATCAAGCACGGTTAGTGCTAGCTCTTTGAAACTTGACACAATAAAGTAGTTCCAAGTTCTATCTCTATGGTTTCTTTGATATTGATGTAGTCCTAAGCAGAGACTTGTGAAAATTGCTTTCATTGATACGGGTTGCCAAGCTTCCAAAAAAATACGAGTTTCCTGAAATCTCAGCAAAAATATTTTCACCCAATCTTGATGACACTTTCAGGTAATGATCAGTACCCCAATCCCACTTTGCTCACCACATTTCATTCTTCTAGGTTAAACTGTTCGTTTGCAGTAACAGTTTTAATTTTTAGAATTCACTCTGTATTTTCCTGTGTGGATACATGTAGTTGGAACTCTAAATCAAGCACGGTTAGTGCTATCTCTTTGAAATTTGACACAATAAAGTAGTTCCAAGTTCTATCTCTATGGTTTTTTTCTATTGATGAAGCCCTAAGCAGAGACTGGCAAAGATCGCTTTCATTGAAAGGGGTTGCCAAGCTTCCAAAAAACTAGGAGTTTCCTGAAATCTAAGGAAACATTTTTTCACCCAATCTTTATGAAACGTTCAGGTATTGATCAGTACACCAATCCCACTTGGATCTGCAACTTCTTTCCTATAGTTTAAACCATTCTTTTGCAGTAACAGTTTTAATTTTTAGTTTTCACTCTTTATTTTCCTATATGGATACATGTGGTTGAAACACTAAATCAATCACGGTTAGTGCTAGCTCTTTGAAAGTTGACACAATAAAGTAGTTCCAAGTTCTATCTCTATGGTTTCTTTGATATTGATGTAGCCCTAAGCAGAGACTGGCGAAAATCGCTTTCCTGGAAGGGGGTTGCCAAGCTTCCAAAAAACTAGGAGTTTCCTGAAATCTCAGCATACATTTTTTCACCCAATCTTTATGACACTTTCAGGTAATGATCAGTACACCAGTCCCACTTGGTTTACCAAATTTCGTTCTTCTAAGTTAAACCGTTCGTTTGCAGTAACAGTTTTAATTTTTAGGTTTCACTTTTTTTTTTTCCTATATGGATGAATGTAGTTGGAACTCTAAATAAAACACGGTTTGTGCTAGCTCTTTGAAACTTGACACAATAAAGTAGTTCCAAGTTCTATGTCTACGGTTTGTTTCCTATTGATGTAGCCCTAAGCAGAGATTGGCGAAAATCGCTTTCATGGAAAGGGGTTGCCAAGCTTCCAAAAAACTAGGAGTTTCCTGAAATCTCAGCATACTTTTTTTCACCCAATCTTTATGACACTTTCAGGTATGATCAGTACACCAATCCCACTTGGCTCACCAAATTTAGTTCTTCTAGGTTAAACTGTTCATTTGCAGTAACAGTTTTAATTTTTAGGTTTCAATGTGTATTTTCTTGTATGGATACATGTAGTTGGAACTCTAAATCAAACTCGGTTAGTGCTAGCTCTTTGAAACTTTACACAATAAAGTAGTTCCAAGTTCTATCTCTATGGTATTTTTCCTATTGTTGTAGCCCTAAGCAGAGACTGGCAAAAATCGCTTTCATTGAAATGGGTTTCCAAGCTTCCAAAAAACTAGGGGTTTCCTGAAATCTCAGCAAACATTTTTTTCACCCAATCTTGATGACACTTTCAGGTAATGATTAGTACACCAATCCCACTTGGCTCACCAAATTTCATTCTTCTAGGTTAAACCGTTCATTTGCAGTAACAGTTTTAATTTTTAGGTTTCACTCTGTATTTTCCTGTATGGATACATGTAGTTGGAACTCTAAATCAAACATGGTTAGTACTAGCTCTTTGAAACTTGACACAATAAAGTAGTTCCAATTCCTAGCCCTAACCCTAGCTCAAACAATATCACTTACCCTACACCAAACCCTAATACTAACCCTAGGAGTAACCCAAACCCTAGCCCTTTCCTAACCTTAACCTAAGCCCTAACACTAGCACTAAACCAATTCATGACTCTAAACATAAGCCTAAACCAAATGCTAACCATAGGCCTAACCTTAACCTTATTCCTATCACTAACCCTATACAATACTATAAACCTAACCTGAACTGTAGACATAAATCTATCCATTACTCTAACCCTAACCCTAACCCTAATGCTAATTTGAGCCCTAACCTTAAACCTTAACCGAAACCAAATCCTAACCAATATTCTGACCCTCATAATAATCTTGCTGTATACCTGACCCCTACACATAAACATACTTCTTACATTGGCCTTACCAAACCCTAGCCCTATCTCTAACAGAAAAATAGACTTAATTTGAGCCCTAAAACTAGACTTAACCCTAACCCTAAAAGTAGCCCTTATCCTAACCCTAATACTAGCCCTAACCCTAACTCGAATCCTATCCATTACCCTAAGCCAACCCTATTCATAATGCTAACTCTAGTCCTAATCCTAATCCTTAGCCAAACCCAAACAATAACCCTATTACTTGTACTAACACTAGCCCTCATTCTAGATCTAAATGTAACCGCAAACCTCACCCTAACTTTAACCCTTATTCTAACCCTAACACTAATTATAGGTCTAAACTTGACCCTAAACTGAAACCAAAACCTGAAACTAGCCCTACAAGTAAACTTATACCTAAAACTAACCCTAACATTAGCCTTGGACATAAACCTAATCCCAAATGTAGTTATTACTCTAGCCCTTTACCTAAACAAAAACTTAGTTCTAACCCTAACAATAACCATTAACCTAAACCAAACACTAACCCTACCACTAGACCTAACCCTAGTCCTATTCTGGTTTCAGCCTAACCCTAACATTAACTTGAACACTGGCACTGACACTAACATTAAACCTGGCACTAATAGTGACCCTAACCCAAAACATAACTCTTACACTAGACCTAGTCATAACTCTAATCCTAAACAACTAGCTCCAATCAGAACCCTATATCTTAAATTACACATAGCACTAAACTAGGCCTAACCCTAACAAAAAACTTAAATATCCCTAACCCTAACCGAGGCCTAAACATAACCTAAATATAACCCTCACCCTAAACCTGACCCTAGTTTTAACCCTAACCCTAACCCTCACCTTAGTCCTAAACATAGCTCAAAGCCTAACCCATAACCTGAACACAACCCAAGCACTATCCCTAACCATAAACCTAACCGTAGCCCTAATCCTAACCTTAACCCTAGACTTAACACTACCTCTAACTCTAGCCATTACCCTAACTCTAACCCTAACACTAATGATAACCCTATTCCTAAACCTAAGTGAAACCTTAAATAAAACCATAAACCTAACCCTAGATCTAACCCTAAACATAAACCTTGCCAGAGCCTTAACCCTAATTCAAAACCTAACACTTACCCTAAAACCAACAGTACACCTAGCCCTAAATCTAAACTTGAAACTCACCCTAACCTTAACCATAAAGCTAACCTTAGATCTAACCCAATCTATTACATTAAACCTACTCCTAACCTAAAGAAAATCCTAGCCCTTACCCTAAACATAATCCTGACTATAACAGTAAACTTAACCCTCGTCCTAGAACTATCCCTAGCTAAAAACCTAAACTTAATCCTAAATATAACCCTAACCCTAACACTAAGCTAGGGTTACTATCCCTAACCCAATTCCTAACCTAACTCTAGCCCTAATTCTAACCTAACATTAGCCCTAACCATAGATCTTACCATATATATTATCCTTATGATAACCCTAATCCTAATGCTAACCCTAGGCATAACCCTAACACTTTTGCTAACCCTAAAGCTCTCCATTGCCTTAAACCTACCCTGAAACTTAAACCTAACCCAGTAAATTACCCTAACCCTAACTCTAACCCTAATGCTCATTTGATCCCTATTCCTAAACCTTAAACTGAAACAAACCCTAAACCTGATCCTGACCCTAAAAATACACCTACCTCTAAACCTGACCCTTACCCAAGCTTAACATTTACATTAGACATAGACGAAAACCTAACCCTAAATCTACCCCAAACTGTAATACTAGACCTGACATTAGCCCTAGCTCTAATTCTAGACCTAACCTTACAAGAAACCCTAGCCCTCATCCTAGCCCCAAACCTAGCCTTAATCATAACCCTAATTCTAACCCTAGCCCTAACCCTAATTCTAACCCTCACCCTGCATCTAAACCTAGCTATAACACCATAACTTATGCTAAAATTTACTATAACAATAGCCCTAACAATAGGCCTAAGATGAACACTAACCCTAGCCCTAATCCTAGCCCTAACTTAGGCCTATTCCTAAATCTAACCAAAACCCTAGGCCTAAGACTAACTCTAACTCTCACCCTAGCCCTAGCCCTAGTTCTAACCCTATCTGTTACCGTAACCATAAACCTAGCCATAACACTTGCCCTATAGTTAGACCTAGCCCTAATCCTAGATCTAACACTGAATCCAAATCTAACCTTAAACCAAAGCCTAAGCCTAACACTAACACTAGTCCTAACCCTAATGCTAATCTTATAACTAGCCCAAACCCTAAACCTACGTCTAAAACAAAACTGAGCAATAGCCCTAACCCTAAACCTTAACTTAAACCAATCTCTAACACTACACTTAGACATAACCCTAGCCCTATTTGAAGTCCGAACCCTAACCTTAAAAATTATCCAGACCCTGACTCATATCCTAACACTGACCCTAGCTCTAAAGACCACCCTAAACTTAAACCAAACCCTAACAGTAACCCTAGCCCTAATTCAAGTTATAACCCTAATCTTAAAACTAACCCTGAACCTGATTGATAGGTAAGAGTCACCCTAGCTCTAAACACAGCCCTCACCTTAAAACGAACACTAATAGTAAACCTAGCTCTTATTTGAGTCCTAAACCTAAGCCTAAAACTAGCCCGGATGCTGACACATATACTAACAATAACCATAGCTCTAAATATTACCCTAACCATAAACCTAAACCTAACAATAGACCTACCCCTAACCCTAAAACTAACACTAATTGTAACACTGGCTCGTACATTAGCCGATGCTCAAATATAGCTCTAAACCTAACACAAAAAATAGCCCTAATCCGAGCTCTAAACTTATATTTAATCCTAACCCTAATGCTAACTCTAGCATTAACCCTAGCTCTAAGGCTATCCCTTAACCTAAGAAAAAACCTAACCCTAATGGTAACCCTAGATCTATCTCTAATCCTTAGGCTAACCAAAACCCTAACCATATTAATAGTCCTAACCCTAGTCCTCATTCTAGCTCTAAGCCTTTTCCAAACCCTAACACTAACCCTGACCCTTATTCTGACTCTCACACTAACCCTAGATCTAAAACTGACCCTAACCCTTGACCTAGCACTAACACTAGCCCTAGACGTAAACCAAATCCTAAATCTAGCCTTATGTCTACCCTAGCCCTAACAATAATCCTCTACCTAACTCAAACACTAATCCTAACACTAGACTTAACATATTACAATATCTGGCTGTAACCCTATCACTAACTCTAACCCAAACACTGACCCTGCCTTTAGAGTAAACCTATCTCTAAATCTGACCCTACTTTAAAATCTAAACCTAACACTAGACCTATCCATAATCCTAACTCTACAACTAACTCTCAACATAACCCTAGCTCTCCCATTAACCCTAGGCCTAAACCTAACACAAAACCTAGAGCTAATCCTAGGCCTAAATCAAGTCTTAAGCATAACCCTAACCCGAACACTAGCCCTAACCCTAACCTAACAATTCCCTTAGATCTAATCCTAGCTCAAAGCCTAAACATTACTTTAAACATAAACCTACACATATCCCTCAATCTAACCCTAACCCTAGCCCTAATCCTAACTTTAACCCTAGCCCTAAACCTAGTTCTAAACTTACCCATTACTCTAAACCTAAACCTAACCTTATTGATAATACTAGGCTTAATTATAAATCTAAACCTAACTGGAAAACTAACCCTAGACCTAACCTTAAACCTCACACTTGCCATAGCTCAAACCCTAAATTTTACTATAAACCTAAACATAACCATAGCCCTAACTCTAAGCCTAAACCTCAATCTCATGTTAAACATAGCCCAAAATCTACATCTAATCATATACATTACCCTAACCCTAACACTATCCCTAATAATGTCACAGCCCTAATCCTAACCCTAAACCTATGAGTACTATAATCTGATCCCTAGAAGTAACCCTAAACCTAACCCTCACCCTAGCCCTAACCCTAGCTCAAAACCTAACCCTTATGCTAAACATAAACCTAAGCCTAACAGTAGTTTTAATCCTAACCCTAACCCTATTTCAAGACCTATTCCTAACCATAAACCTAGCCCTAAACTTAGCTCTAAACCTATCCATTATACTAACCATAATGCTTACCCTAATGCAAACGCTAGGCCTAACTTTAACACTATCACTAACCTTAAACCTATCAATTACCCTAAACCTAATGTGAACTCTAAACAAACTGTATCATTAAACTAATCCACACCCTAGTGGTAATTTAAGCCCTAACCCTAAACCCTAACGTCAAACAACTCTAACACTGACCGTGACTCTAATATATCTCCTAGCCCTAAAGCTGATTTTAACAATAAACCTAACCCTTACACTAGACCTAGCCATAACCCTAATTCTAAAACTATCCCCAACCGTAAGCTTAGACCTGGCACTAGCCAGAGCTCTAATCCTAAACCTAAACCTAACACAAAACCCAGCCCTTATCTTAACCCTAAACTTAGCCTTAACTCAAACCGTAAACCTAATTTTAGGCCTAAACCAAAACCTAACCCTAGCCCCAATCTTAGCCCTAATTTAGTTATATTCCTAAACCTAGCCCTAAACCTAGCCCTAAGACTAACTCTAACTCTCACGATATCGCCATCCCTATTTTTAATCCAATCGCTTACAAGAACCCTAATCCTAGCCCTAACTCTAGCCCTAACTCTAGCCCTATCATTAGTTCTAGCCCTAACCTAGATCTAATTTTAACTCTAAATCAAACCCTAAAGCTAAGCCTAACCCTAACCCTAACCCTAACTCTAAATCTAACTTTTACCCTAGCCCTAAAACACAACTGAGCCATAGCCCTAACCCTAACCCTTAACCTAAACCAAACTCTAACCCTAACCCTAACCTTAGCTCTAATTCTAGTTTAAAGATGAACACTAGAACTAACACTGACCTGAGTCTGACCATAATACTAACCCTAGTCTAAACATCACCCTAATCCTAACCCTAAACATAACACTAGATCTACCACTAAGCATAACCCTAAATTTAATCCTAATTGTAACCCTGGTACATACATTAGCCTTACCCCTAACCCTTGCTCTTACTTACCCCAAATCTAGCTCTCATCCAAGCCCAAACTCGAGTTTTAACCCTAACCCTAATTCTAACCCTAGCCCTAATCAAAACCATAACCCTAGCCCTAACCCTAGCTCTAACCTATCCATTATAATAACCATAACCCGAGGCCTAAACCTAAACCTATCCCTAATCCTAAACCTATGCATTATTCTAAACCAAACCTAAACCCTAAAACTCTCCTATTATTAAAATAACAATAACCATAACACAAATTGGAGCCCTAACTTTAAACCTTAACCTATCCCAAACTTCTAACCCAGAACTTGACCCTAATAATAACCCTAGATCTGTATCTGACACTAACCCTAAACCTAATACTTACATTACATGTAGCCATAAACCTAACCCTACAACTATCTTTAACCATAATCCTAGATCTGATATTAGCCCTAGCCCTAATCCTAGCCCTAACCCTGAAATAGACCATAGCCCTCATCCTAGCCCCAAATCTAACCTTAATCATAACTCTAACCTTAACCATAGCCCTAACCCTAATTCTAACATTCACCCTAGGTCTAAACCTAGCTAAAATGCCATAATAATCCTAACCCTAACACTTAAACTAAACCAAACACTAACCCCACACCTAGCCCTAATCCTATCTCTAATTCTAGTCCTAAACCTTACCCTTTAATCACCTTAACCAGAAAACCTAATGATAATTCAAGCCCTAAACCTGAACCCTAATCTAACCCAAACCCTCAACTTGATCCTGATCCTAATAATAACCCTAGCTCTAAAACTTACCCTTAGTATAGACCTAACCCCTACACTTGACCAAGTCATACACCTAACACTAAATCTATCCCTAAAAGTAACCCTAGACCTGACATTAGCCCTAACCCTAATACTAGCCCTAACCCTATCAAAACATTAGCCCTCATCCCAGCCCTAAACATAGCTTTAATCATAACACTAAACCTAACCCTAGCCCTAACCGTAATACTAACCCTTGCATTAGCCCTCAACCTAGCTATAACCCAATACTTTTCCCTAAACGTAATCTTAACTCTAAACCTAACACAAGGCCTAAACCTAACACTTACACTAACCCTAATTTAGCCCTATCCCTAATGCTAACCCTAACTCTAACCCTAATCCTAGCCCTAAGACTAACTCTAACTTTCATACTAGCCCTATCACTAGTTCTAACCCTATCCGTTATCATAATCCTAAACTTAACCCAAACCTTAGTTCTAACCCTTGCCCTATCCTTAACCCTAGCCCTAACCATAGATCCAAACCTAACTCTATATCTAAACCTAACTTGATGCCTAAGCCTAACCATTATAAATATATTTACATTTTGACTCTGTGTCTTCAGATGATGGCTTCAATTATCATTTAGAATATAGTCATTAGTTTCATAAAAGGCATACCATTTCTGCTGGTATATAGAGAACTGAGGGTCAGGGGTAGGATGCTATATTAAGGGGGAAAGGAATGAGGATATGTGATGATTCTAACTTAGCAACTTTGGAGGAGAACTCTAATGAATAGACAGGGGGAATTTATGGAAGGAGGTATAAATTCAAACTCCTTATCTGTATTCATAAAATTACCCTATGTATAAATAGTAAAAGTTAAGAGTCTGAAGGTGGGAGAGAGGGAGAAATTAAAAGAATAAAAAATAACAGGAAAGAAAAAAGAGAGGAAGAAAGAAAATAAGAGCAAATAAAAGATGGTGAGGTGGGGCCTATGCAATTCCTCTATATTATATCATTCTAGTGATTCAGTTCTTAAAGTCCAATTTCATGTAAAGTTTTTGGTTTCACGTATGTTGAGGTTGTGAGGATCAGAGGGAGAAGGGTAGAGGAGAATGAAAAGAGAAAGAGAAAGAAAAGTAAGAAAGAAAAAACTCAGAACTCTATTTTCTTTTCTTGTAGAAGGTGGAGTTGTCAATTCCAAGCTCGAGTCTCTTTTCTCAGTGTGGTGGAGGTAGCGAGGGTGAGAGGGCTTGAGCTTCTACCTGGAGCCTCCCTACTCTTTCTTAGTCTCTGAATTGGAAACCAGGTGCCTGCACAGTTGCTCTCCCACATTGATAGCTACACCCCCCCCCAAAAAGCTTGTGAGAAAAAAATCTTGTTATCATAGCTGGAGGGACGACAGTTCGAAACAGGGTACCTGACAAGCTGCAGAACCAAAGTGGTAGCCACGATCACTGATAGATGGTGAATAAGGTTTTGCAAGATGGATTCTATCTATTACCCATATATGATGTTTGGTGAGGTGGGTGGTTCTGGATTGACCTGGTGCTGTGTCCACAGCTCAGTCTGGTGACACGCAAGCAAAGCTTCTGTATTCTGTGCTGCCCTCCGTCTGTGCAGAGAGCGCCTGTGTGGCTGAGACTGCTGTCTGCGCCCAGAGAAACTGCACAGCCCAGTCTTCCATCTGCGCCAAGAACACCCATGCGGCCCTAATTCTCTTCAAATTTCTAGGATACTGGGCAGGATTAATCTTTTACTTAGCCTTACTCTGCTCCACACGTTTGTGCCTTTTAAGTTTGTATTTAAAGGTTTCCCTTCATTATGGCTTATTGATGTGAAGGAAAATTAGGCTGGAAATCAAACAAGGTTTGCAGGAGGTGCTGAAACTTCACGCAATCAGTTCTCAGTGGGCACTCTCTGGTTTCTCTCTTTTGAAGGTAGGCCAAAAATGAAGCATGCAAAAGAAGCTGGATCCGAGAGCCCTTAAGGAGAAAACAGAGAAATATGTATGTACTTGAATAAGTCTCCCGAAAATTTTATCAGATTTCTTTGATACTACACAGTATTCATCTTTGAGCTTTCCCCACTAAGCTCCCCAAGGCTGGCACCTCTAGAATCAATGGTTCTCTAAACAGGTAAGGCTTAGTGTTATGGTTGGGTTAGGGCTAGATTTAGCGTTAGTGTTAGGGTTACAGTCTGTTTTGTTCAAATTTCTTTGATACTGGGAAGATTTATCTCTTACCTATCCTTACTATGTGCCACAATTTGGAGCTTTTTTGGTTAAATTTTTCACTGTTGGGAATAGTTTGTTTTTAATGTCTCACTTCATTTTGACCTATATAGGTAAATGAGAATGGAGCTGGAAATCAGAGGGTTGGTGTTAGCTGGTTGAACCTTCATATACTCAATCAGTTGTCTGTGGGCACTCTATGGTTTCTTCCTTGTAAAAGTAGCGATAAAAGGAAGTATGAAAAACAAGTTTATCCAAGAGCACTTTAGGAGAAAACAGGGCAATATGCATGTACTGAAACACTTCTCCCAATTATTTCGTCCGAGTTCTTTGATAATGTGCAGGATTCATAAGTAAGCTTGTCCCTCTACTCTCCGCAACTTTAAAACTTTTAAGATAAAAGGTTCTCTTAACAGGTTAGGCTTAGTGTTATGGTTAGAGTTAGGGTTAGAACTAGTGTTAGCGTTAGAGTTAGTTTTTTTCAACCTTTTCTATACTGAGCAAAATTTATCTTTTCCTATTCTTAGTATGCTCCCCATGTTTGGGTCTCCTTGCAAAAGGGTTTGCTCTCAGGGGCAGTTTTAATTTTTATCTTTCACTTCATTTTGCCATATAGGGGTGAATGGAAATGGAGCTGGACTCAAACAGGGTTTGTGCTAACTGCTTGAAACTTCACACACTCAATCAGTTCTCAGTGCACATTCTCTTGTTTGTTTCTTTTGATAGTAGCCCAAAGCTTAATTAGAAAGAAACAACTTTATCTGTGAGCACTTTAGGAGCAAGCTTTATTTTTTTTACATGGAATACTTTGATATTGTACAGGATTCATCCTTTTCCTATTCTTAGTAGGATCTCCAAGTTTGGGTTTTCAAGGTTTGCCAGTTCATTGTCAGGAAGAGTTTGAATTTTTAGGTTTCACTTTATTATGGCCTAGAGACATGAATGAAAATGGAGTTGGAAATCAAACAGAGTTAGTACTAGCTGCTGGAAACTTCAGAAAATTATCTCTTTGTGGGCACTCTTTGGTTGTTTCTTGTGAAATTACCTTAAACTGAAGCATAAAAATATAATTTATCCAAGAGCACATTATGAGAAAACAGGAAAATATGCATGCACTGAAATACCTCCCCCAATTATTTGGTCAGATTTCTTTGATACTGCACAGGATTCATCTGTTTGCTTGCCCCACTAAGCTCCTTTATTTGGGAACTACTGTGATCAATGGTTTTCTAAACAGGTTAGGTTAGATTTAGTATTATGTTAGTGCTAGGGTTACAACTAGTGTTTTGTTATATTTAGTTTGTTCAAATATCTTTGATACTGGGCAGGATTCAACTTTTACATAGCCTTACAATATTCTTTAGGTATGGGCCTCTTGTGTCAAGGATATGCTCTCCTGAACAGTTTGTATTTTAAATTTTCATTTCATTCTGACCTATGTGTGTAAATGGAAATGGAGCTGGAAATCCAACAGGGTTGGTGCTAGCTACTTCAAACCTCACACACTCAATCAGTTTTAGTGGCATTCTTTGGTTTATTCCTTTTAAAATTAGCCCTAAGCTAAAGCATGCAAAGCAACTTTATGTGAGAGCACTTAGGAGAAAACATGGAATTATGCATGTACTGAACTACCTCCGCAAATATTTGGTCAGATTTCTTTGACAGTGTGAAAGTTTCATCTGTTAGCCTTCCCAAGTTGTCTAGCCAAGTGTGGGACTTTTAGGATCAAAGGGGCTCTAAACAGGTTAACGTTAGTTTTAGGATTAGTGTTAGGACTAGGATAAGACCTAGTGTTCAGGTAAGAGTTAGTTTTGTTTTCAAATTTCTATGGTACTGTGCAGGATCCATCTTTTTCCTATTTTTACTATACTCCAAATGTTTTGATCTTTTATATGAAGGGTTTGCCTTCAGGAATAGTTTCAATTTTCATGTTTCTCTTCTTTTTCCTCTGTAGGGGTGAATGGAAATGAAGCTGGAAATCAAACAGGGTTTTGGCTACCTTCTTGAAATTTCACACACTCCCTCAATTTTCAATTTGAATAATCTGGTGTTTGCCATGGAAGTAGCCCTAAGATGAAGTAGAAAGTAACAGTTTTATGTCTGAGTGCTTTAGTTGAAAGCAGAACACCCAAATTTTTTGGTTGGATTAATTTGATACTGTACAGAATTCATCCTTGACCTAGCCTTAGTATGCTCCCCAAGTTTGGGATTTCAAGATTCAATGGTTCAGTGTCAATAAGAGTTTGAATTTTTAGGTTTCACTTTATAATGGCCTATAGGTGTGAATGTAATGGAGCTAGAAATGAAAAAGTGTTGGTGCTAGCTGCATGAAACTTCACACACTCAACCAGCTCTCTGTGGGTACTCTTTGTTTTATCTTTGTGAAAGTACCTAAAGCTGAAGCATGAAAAACCATTTATCCATGTGCACTTTAAGAAAAAGACAAGGAAATATGAATATACTGAAATACCTTCCCCAATTTTCATCAAATTTCTTTGATACTGCACAAGATTCATCTGTAAATTTGTGCCGCTAGGCTCCCCAAATTTGGGATTTATATGATCATAGGTAATCTGAACAGGTTACAATTAGGTTAGGGTTGGGTTAGATCTAGTGTTATGGTTAGAGTGAGTTTTGTTCAAATTCATTTGATACTTGTCATAATTGATCTTTTAAATAGCCTTACTATTTTCCCCAGGTTTGGGCCTTATCCCTTCAATAGTTTCCTGTCAGGAACCGTTTGTATTTTAATGTTTCCTTCATTTTGACCTATATGGGTAAATAGAAATGGAAATGGAACTTGAAATCAAACAGGGCTGGTGCTAGCTGCTTAAAACTAAACATACACAATCAGTTCTATGTGGGCACTTTATGAATTCTTCCTTGTGAAATATTTCCAAAGCTGAAGCATGCAAAAACATCTTTATCCAAAAGTACTGTTGGAAACAACAGGAAAATATACATGTACTGAACTGCCTCCCCAAATTATTTGGTCAGATTTCTTTGATAATGTGCAAGATTAATCTGTTACCTTGCCCCACTATGTTCCTTTAATTTGGGACTTCTATGATAAAAGGTTCTCTGACCAGATTAGGGTTAGGTTTATTGTTACAGTAATGGCTAGGTTTAAACCCAGTGTTAGGGATAGGTCAGTTTTCTTCATGTATCTTTGATACTGGGAAGGATTCATCTTATACCTAGCCTCACATTGTTCCCTGGTTTGGGCATTCTAGGATCAAGTGTTCACTGTAAGGAACAGTTTTTATTTTAAGGTTTCACTTTATTTTGAACTATTTTGTTGAAGAGGAATGGAGCACGGAATCAAACAGGGTTGGTGCTAGATTCTTGAACCTGCACAAACTCAATAAGTTCTCTGTGGGAACTCTCTGGTTTGTTCCATGTGAATGTTGCCCTCAGTTGAAACATGCAAAGCATTTTTTATCCCAGAGCACTTTTGGAGAAATAAAGAAAAAAATGCATGTACTGAAACACTTCCCCCAATTATTTGCTCAGATTTCTTTGATACTGTGCAGGATTCATTTGTTAGCTTTCCCCACTAGGCTCCCTTAGTTTGGGAGCTCTATGATCAAAGGTTCTCTAAACAGGCTAGGGTGAGCTGTAGAGTTAGGATTAAGGATAGATCTAGTGTTAGGATTACAGTAGTTTTGTTCAAATTTCTTTGATGCTAGACAAGATTTATTTTTTTTACCTAGCCTTACTATGTTCCTGATGTTTGGGCCTTCTAGGTTCACTGGTTTGCTGTCAGTATTTCAGGTTTTATTTTAAGGTTTCACTTCATTTTGACCTATATGGGTAAATGGAAATGGAGCTGGAAATCAAACAGGGTGTTTCCTAGCTGCTTGAAACTTCACACACTCAATCACATCTCTGTGAGGGTGCTCTGGTTTTATCTTCATGAAAGTATCCCAAAGATGAAGCATGCAAAAACAACACTATGTGACAGAATTTTTGGAGACAACAGGAAAATATGCATGTATTGAACTACCGCCCCCAATCATTTGGTCAGATTTATTTGATACTGGGCAGGATTCATCTGTTAGCTTGCTCCACTAGGCTCCTGACCTTTGAGATTTCTATGATCAAAAGTTCTCTAAACAGGTTAGGTTGGAGTTAGGTCTAGTGTTAGGGTTAAAGTTTGTCTTGTTCAAATTTCTTTGATACTGGGCAGGATATATTTTTACCTAGCCTTACTACTTTCCCTAGGTTTTAGCCTCCTTGGCTAAATTCTTTGCTGACAGGAACAATTTGTATTTTATGAATTCACTTTATTTTGACCTACGTGGGTAAATGGACATGGTTCTGGAAATCAAACAAGGTTGGTGCTAACTGCTTGAAACTTCACACACTAAATCAATTCTCTGTGGGCACTCTCAGGTTTGTTCCTGTGAAATTAATAATAAGCTGAAGCATGGGGCTGGGGATGTGGCTCAAGCGGTAGCATGCTCGCCTGGCATGCGTGCGGCCCGGGTTCGATCCTCAGCACCACATACCAACAAAGATGTTGTTGCCGAGAACTAAAAAAAAATAAATACTAAAAATTCTCTCTCCTCTCTCTCTCTCTCTCTCTCTCTCTCTCTCTCTCTCTCTCTCTCTCTCTCTCTCTCTCTCTCCTCTCTCATTCTCTCTTTAAAAAAAATAAGCTGAAGCATGCAATACAAATTTATCTGAGAACACTTCATGAGAAAACAGGGAAATATGCATGTACTGAAACAGCTCTCCCAATTACTTTGTCAGATTTCTTTGAAACTGCCCATGATTCATCTGAAAGTTTGCCCTTCTAGACTCCCCAATTTTGAAACTTCTATGATCAAAGTTTGTCTAAACAGATTAGGTTTAGGGTTAGACTTAATGTTAGGACTAGTTTTAGACCTGGTGTTAGGGTTAGAGTTAGTTTTTCTTAAATTCCTATGATACTGTGCAGGATTCACCTTTTTCCTATTTTTACTATACCCCAAATGATTGGGCCTCCTACATAAAAGGGTTTTCTCTCAGGAACAGTTTCAATTTTCATGTTTCTCTTCTTTTTGCCCTATAGGGGTGAATGGAAATGAAGCTGGAAATCAAACAAGGTTTGTGTTAGCTGCTTGTAACTTCACACACTCAATCAGTTCTCAGTGAGCATTCTCTGGTTTGTTTTCCTATGAACAAGGTTTGTGTTAGCTGCTTGTAACTTCACACACTCAATCAGTTCTCAGTGAGCAATCTCTGGTTTGTTTCCTATGAAGTGTCCCTAAGCTGAAGTAGAAAGAAACAACTTTATTTCTGAGTGCTTTATGAGCAAGCAAAATACACATATACTGAAAGAGCTTTGAGACAAGCACTCTACCATCTGAGCTATATCTCCAGCCCTTATGAATCTAATGTATGAAATATGATATGTCAAGAGCTCTGTAATGTTTTGAACAACCAATAAAAAAGGAAAAAAAAATATTTAAAAATAAAAAAATAAAGAGCTTTGAATTATTTTGGTCAAATTACTTTGATACTGTACAGGATTCATATTTGACCAACCTTAGTAAGCTTTCCAAGTTTGGGCCTTTAAAGTTCATTGGTTCAGTGTCAGAAACAGTTTGAATTTTTTAGTTTTCACTACATTATGGCTTATATGTGTGAATGGAAATGGAGCTGGAAATCAAACAGGGTTTGTGGTAGCTGCATGAACCTTCACACCCTCAATCACTTCGCTGTGGGCATGCTCTGGTTTGTTCCTTGTGAAAGTACCTTAAGCTAAAGCATGGAAAAAATAATTTATCCAAGAGTGCTTTAGTTGAGAAATAAAAAGGGAAATAGGCATGTACTAAAACATCTCCCCCAATTATTGGTCAGAAATTTTGATACTGGGCAGGATTCATTAGTTACCTTGCCCTACTAGGCATCCCAAGTTTTTGACTTTTATGATCAAGCTCTATAAACAGGAAAGGCTTGGTTTTAGGATTAGTGTTTAGGCTAGGGTTTGAACTAATGATTGGGTTAGAGTTAGTTTTGTTTAAATTTCTTTGATACCAGTCAGGATTAATCTTTTACCTAGCATTACTATGTTCCTCAGGTTAGGCCTCCTCAGTTCAAGGTACACTGTCAGGTGTAGTTTGTGTTTTATGGTTTCACTTCATCTTGAATTTTATGGGTTAGGTTTAGGTTTAAGTTAGGGGTATGGCTTGGTTTTGTTTTAGGGCTAGGGCTAGGGTTAGGGCTAGATTTTGAATTACTGATATGGTAGGGCTAGTGTTACGGTGAGGTTTAGGCTTGGGGTTAGGGTTAGATTTAGAGTTAGTGTTAGATCTAGCATTAGGGTAAGGGCTAGGGTTACTGTTACATAAGGGATGGGGTTAGAACTATAGAAATAGCTAGGACGAGAGTTATATTTAGATTTAGGACTAGGCTTAGGGTTAGGTTTTGGGTTAAAGCTAAACTAGAGTTAGGATTAGGGCTAGGGTTAGTGTTAGGTTAGGCCTAGGGATAGGACTAGGTTTAGGATTAGCATTGGAGTTAGGATTAAATTTAGGAGAATGGGTGGGGTTATTGCTAGCTTTATGGCTAGGGACAGGGTTAGAATTAGGATTAGGGCTAGGGTTAGTGTTTATGTTATGATTAAGGCTAGGTTTAGATCTAGGGTTTCTATTAGGTTCATGGCTAGAACTAGGGCTGGGGCTAATGCCAAGACTAGGGTTAAGGTTAGGGTTATGCTTAGGACTAAGTTTAGGCCTAGGATTATGGCTATGTTTTGTGTTAGGTTTAGGGATAGTGTTAGGACTATGGTTAGGGTTAGGGCTACTGTTAGGATTAAGATTAGGTTAAAATAGGGTTAGGACTAGGGTTATGTTCAGGGCTAGTATTAGAGTTAGTGTTATGGCTAGCTCTAGTGTTAGGACAAGGTTTTGCATAAGGGTCATGCTTAGAGATAGGTTAATGTTAGGGTCAGGGTCAGTGTTCCGGATAGGATTAGGGTTGGGGTTATAGCCAGAATTAGGACGAGTGTTAGGTCAAAAGGTAGGGTAATGGTTTAGTTTAGGTTAAGTATTATTTTGGGGGCTAGTTCTATAATATTGTTTACATCTAGGGCTAAAATTATAGCTATATTTAGGATTAGATTTGGTCTAGATCTATGTTAGGGTTAGGTATAGGTATAGTCTTACCTGTAGGGCATGTGTTAGGGTTTGGTTTAGGGTTAGAGTCAGGTTTAGACTAGGGTTACTGTTAAGATCAGAATAAGGGTCAGGGTTAGGATTAGAACTAGAATGAGGTCTAGGATTAGGACTAGTATTACTGTTAGTGTTTAAGTTAGGCTAAGGATTAGGGTTAGGACTAAGGTTATCATTTGGTTTAGGGCTTGGCTTAGGGTAAGGGTTAGGGCTCAGATAAGGGTTAGTGTTAGGGCTAGTGTTAGGGTTAAGATTAGAGTTGAAACTAGGTTTGAGACTAGAATTAGGGGTAGGATTTTTGTTAGGGTTAGGGCTAGGGTTATGACAACGACTAATGTATGAACTAGGGTTGTGATTAGGGCTAGTTTTAGGATTAGGATTAAGGTTAGGTCTGGTGATAGGGTTAATTTAAGGTTAGGGTGATGTTTAGAACTAGGATTAGTGATAGGATCAGTGTCAGGGTCAGGGTTATTTTTAGTGTTAGGGTTAGGGCTAGGTGTAGATTTATGGTTTGTTTTTGGTTAAGGTTTAGGTTTAGGGATATGGCTTTGTTTTGTTTTAAGGCTAGAGCTAGGGTTATGCAAGTTTGGTGATTAGCATTATTGTTAGGGTTCATGTTACGGTTTGGTTTAGGGTTATGGTTATGGTTAAATTTAGAGTTAGGTTTAGATCAAGGTTTGGGCTAGGGCTCAGGATAGAACTAGGAAAAGGGCTAGGGCAAGAATTAGATTAAGGCTTAAGGCTATGTTTAGGGTTAGAATCGCACTAAATTAGGGTTAGTGCTAGTCTTAGTGTTAGGGTTAGGCTTAAGCTTAGGGCAAAGGTTGTGGTTATGTTTAAGATTATGGTTAGATTTAGGATTATGGTTAGGTATATGGTAAGGGATGCGGTTATAGCTAGATTTAGGGCTAGGGCGAGCGTTAGAATTAGGGTCAATACTCGGGTTATGGTTCGGGTTAAGATTAGGGCTAGGTTTAGGGCTAGGATTAGGGCTAGGGCTAATTTCAGGTCCAGCATTACAGTTAAAGATAGTTTAGGTTTAGGTTAGATGTAGTGTAATGGTTAGATTTAGGGTTAGCATCAGGTTTAGAGGTAAGGGTATTATTTGTGTCAGGGTCGTGATTAGTGTTTGGGATAGGTTAAGGTTTAAATTTAGGGCTCAAATTAGCATAGGTTTAGGAAGAGTGAAATGATATAGTTAGGTTTACATTTCAAGTTAAGTTTAGGGTAATGGATAGGGTTAGGATTAGGGATATGTTAAGATATAGGCCTAGGGTTAGAATTAGGGTTAGGATTATGGTTAGGGTAATGGATAGGGTTAGAACTAGGGTTAGAGCTAAGGTTGTTGAGAGCCAGAGCCGAAGGGGCCCCAGCAAACTTTCAGACTGCCAGCTGATGATTGGCTCACAGTGGCCCCAGCAACTTCTAGCTGATTCGCTCCTCTGTGGTGATGCTCATTGGGCTGTTTCCCTGCCCTTTCAGACCACAGAGCTGCTCATTGGGGGACTTTTTGACTCCACCCACGCAACCCAGCCAATCGGCCTCAAGAGCAGGAGGAGTGGGGGAGGTGGAGAGGCTTGTGGGAAGCCAGGGGTGGCAGTTGGGCTCTGAAGGTTTTTCCTGAGGAGCTGTTTTGTTTGGCGTGTGTGGTTCTAAAAATAAAGTTTGTTTCTTTTGACAAGTGGTTCTTGAATTGTGCCCCGCCAGACTGCTGCATTTGGTGGGCCACACAGGGAACGACTGAGGGTAAGTGATAAGGTAAACTGCTTGCCCCTGAGGGTAGGGCGAGAGGATGGGTAGCCATTTTAAGATTCTTCTTTTGTTTTGCTTCACTTTTGTTTTAAGTTGCCTGTCCCTGGAGATGAGTGAGACGGAAAAACAAAACCACTCACATCTGAGGAAAAACTATTTGCATCTGAGGAACAGCTAGGGAGAAAGGACAGATGTACAAGATAACACCAAACAAAACATTTCAGTCCCTGGAGATGAGTGAGACGGAAGAAAAGCTGCTCACATGTGAGAAAAACTGTTGAGAGCCACAGCCAAAGGGGCCCCAGCAAACTTCCAGCTGCCAGCAAACTTCTAGCTGCCGGCTGATGATTGGCTCACAGTGGCCCCAGCAACATCTAGCTGATTGGCTCCTCTGTGGTGATGTTCATTGGGCTGTTTCCCTGCCCTTCAGACTGCCAGCTGATGACTGGCTCACAGCGGTCCCAGCAACATCTAGCTGATTGGCTACTCCACGGAGCTGCTCATTGGGGGACTTCTTTGGCTCCGCCCACATGACCCAGCCAATCAGCCTCAAGAGTAGGAGGATTGTGGGAGGTGGTGAGGGTTGTGTGGGGGTGAGAGGCTTGTGGGAAGCTGGTGGTGGCACTTGGGCTCTGAGGGTTTTTTCCTGAGGAGCTGTTTTGTTTGGCGTTTGTAGTTCTAAAAATAAAGTTAGTTTCTTTTGACAAGTGGCTCCTGAATTGTGCCCAGCCAGACTGCGGCATTTGGTGGCTCGCATGGGGAGTGACTGAGGGTAAGTAAACTGCTCGCCCCTTAGGGCACGGCGAGAGGATGGGTAGCCATTGTAAGTTTCCTCTTTTGTTTTGCTTCATTTTTTTTTCACTTGCCTGTCCCTGAAGATGAGTGAGACGGCAGAAAAACCGCTCACATCTGAAGAAAAACTATTTGCGTCTGAGGAACAGATAGGGAGAAAGGACGGATACACATTTCAGGAGGATAGAAAGGCTGATATAATGACTTTGTGTGGTTCCAATTTTATTTCATTCTGTCTCGGTTTTGTTTGGTGTTATCTTGTTGGGTTGTATTATAGTAGAAATATGGGATTAGCAATTAGTAAAAAACAAACCGAAAGACTGTTAAGTAAATTGTTAGAGGAAGGAGGCATCTCAGTAAAATCAAGAACAGTCAGGGCATACGTTGATACAATACAACAATGTAGCCCATGGCTTTTTAAGTAGGAGTTGTTAGATATATCACAATGGGACCATCATGGTGAAGATTTAAAAAGAATAGAAAAGAACAACCCAGGGACTCTGCCAGTTGGCACATTGACATTGTGAGTGTTGGTATCTGGTTTGCTTACTCCAAAGCCTTCAATTCAGACAAAGGTAGAGGAAGGAGAAGACATATTGATTCAAGTAAAAGAGGAGGTCTCTCAAATTAGTCAGAAAGAGGAAAAGGTTCAAGTAAAAGAGAAGGTCTTTCGAGCTAGTGAGACAGAGGAAGGAAGTTTAGAGCAGAAAAAGCCATCAGGGGAAAAGTTACAACAGGAGACTGCTAATAACACCTTTCTATCAGAGAGCGTAAGTGTCCAACCAACAGCACCACCTCTACAGGAGACTGCTACTAACAGCATTCTATCACCAGAGGGCATAAGTGTCCAATCAACAGCACCACCTCCATATGCTAGGAGGCTCCCAACCCCCACAGTTGATAGTTGGGATCCTGAGACAGGATCTCAAGTATGCCCTGTATTTGAGGTAGGAGGGCAGAGAATTTACCAGGGTTTAAATTTCAAAACAGTGAAGGAGCTAAAAGAGGCTGTAACAACCTATGGTCCTCAAGCACCCTTCACTGTAAGCTTGGTCGAATCCGTTAACAACTTGAACACGGCGCCAGCAAATTGGGCTAATATGTGTAAAGCTGTGCTAAATGGAGGTCAATACCTGTTATGGAAGGTTGCCAATGAGGAATTTTGCAAGGAGACGGCTAAGCGAAATGCAGCAGCTGGTTATCCTCAGAGAAATCTAGATATGTTGTTAGGAAAGGGACATTATGAGGATCAGCAGCAACAAATCGCATATGATCCTGGCGTATACTCACAAATTGCTGCAGAGGCGATTAGGGCATGGAAGACTTTACAAGGACATGGAGGTTCACAAGGTCGATTATCTAAGGTAATACAAAGAGCTAATGAACCTTACACTGAATTTGTAGATAGGCTTATTCAAAGAGCTACCAGAATTTTGGGGAATACAGAACAAGCAATGCCACTAATAAAACAACTGGCTTATGACCAAGCGAATCATTGGTGCAGAGATATCATTAGACCATGGAAACAGGAAGATTTAAACACATATATTAAATTGTGTGGAGACATTAATGAACAAGAGCAAGTCATGGCAGCTGCAGTAAAACAGGCTTTAGATGTCAGAGACATTAATGAACAAGGGTAAATTGTGGCAGCTGCAGTAAAACAGGCTTTATATACCAGGCCAAGAACATGCTACAATTATCAACAAACAGGACATTTTAAAAGGAATTGCCCCAGAGGAGGAGGGTTTAACAAAACTAGGTATCAAAGGAGTAGAATACCGTGTATTTGCCCACGATGCCGTAGAGGGAGGTATTGGGCTAATGAATGCCGTTATCAAACCACCATAGAGGGTACTCCATTATCAAAAAACGAACAAGGACAAGGTGTTTATCCACAATATCGTGGACAAAGGCATCGGGCACCATTGCCAAAAAATGGACAGGGGGCCCCAATGCTCCGGGGCCCCAAACCACAAATATACGGAGCACTGGAGGAACCCAGCAACCCCATCAGGGTAGTGACCAGGACACATTGTCCATCAGATCCCTCTTCAGACAAACCAGAGGGAGCGCAGAGTTGGACATCTGCACCTCCGCCAGATCAGTACTAACTCCAGAGATGGGAGTTCAAATCATTCCCACAGGGGTAAAAGGACCTCTTCCCAAAGGAACAGTAGGCTTATTATTGGGACACAGCTCTTCTACTCTAAAAGGACTTTTGATAAGTCCTGGGGTAATTGATCCTGATTATGAAGGTGAAATAAAAATTATAGCCAGTTCTCCAAAGGGTATATCAATAATTTCACCAGGAGATAGAATAGCACATTTACTAATAATACCAAGCCTATAGGATAAATTTTCCAGTCATGCTGTAGAAAGAGGTTCCAAGGGATTAGGCTCCACAGGTGTAGATTGGGCTATGCTTTCTTTAAATTTAGATTCTCGCCCCATGCTAAAACTAAATATTCAAGGACATGAATTTAATGGGCTACTGGATACAGGTGCAGACCTTAGCATCATCTCTCGTCAAGAATGGCCAAAACATTGGCCATTACAAGAAGCCACTCAAATGCTTCGAGGCCTAGGAGTGGCGACGAATCCTGATAGAAGCACAATGGTATTAGATTGGAATGATCCTGAAGGATGTGAAGGAACTATACAACCATATGTATTGGATCATGTTCCCGTAAATTTATGGGGACGAGATGTCTTAGATCAATTAGGTTTGACATTAACAAATAACATCAATCAAAATGCACCCACTATGATGGCGAGACAAGGTTTTAGGAAAGGAAAAAGATTAGAAAACAAGAACAAGGTATAGCAGCACCAATACAAATAGATCAAGGAACAGACAGACATGGGTTGGATTTTCACAAAAGGCCACTGAGACAATAAAAATTACATGGAAATCAGAAAGACCAGTATGGGTTCCTCAGTGGCCCTTGACTAAAGAAAAGATACAAGTAGCCCATGATCTGGTCAAACAACAATTAGCAGAAGGACATATACAACCTTCTGTATCTCCCCATAATACTCCCATTTTTGTCATCAAAAAGAAATCTGGTAAATGGAGATTATTGCAAGACTTAAGAGCCATTAATAATGAAATGGTCATTATGGGACTTGCTCAATCAGGGATTCCTCAATAGTCTGCTTTGCCAAAAACTTGGTATGTTTTAGTTATAGATATTAAAGATTGTTTTTTTTTTCAATTCCAATTCATCCTGAGGATAGTCCAAGTTTTGCATTTACTATCCCTGCACTAAATCATGAAGGTCCTGATCAGAGATATGAATGGAAAGTACTCCCTCAAGGGATGGCTAACAGCCCAACTATGTGTCAAATTTATGTTAACAAAGTAATCCAGCCACTTAGAAATCAAAATCCTGAACTACAAATATTTCACTATATGGATGATGTATTATTAGCACACAAAGCTAAAAACACATTGTTAGAATGTTATGCCACACTTACAAACTTATTAAAAAATTATAATCTAGAGATAACAATAGATAAAGTACAATTAAATTTTCCAATTAATTATTTAGGAGTTCTATTATCCTCAACCATGGTCCATCCACCAAAAATTCAAATACAAGTAGATCAACTCAAATCACTTAATGACTTTCAAAAGTTATTAGGAGACATAAATTGGATAAGGCCTTATCTAGGTATTCCAACAGGAGAACTAGGACCTTTATTTGATATCCTAAAAGGTCCATCAGATCCAAATTCACCCCGAATGTTAACGCCTGAAGCAAGAAAGGCATTAAAAATCATTGGAACATATATGGAAAATATGCATTTGGATAGAATTGATATAAGTTTGCCTTTATTATTTATTGTACTACCAACAAAAAATATTCCTACAGGAGAATTTTGGCAAGGAGGTCCATTATTATGGATACATTTATCTTATTCTCCTAACACTATTCTTACTAGGTATCCTGAGGCTGTAGGACAATTAATACTCAAAGGAATAAAAACAGCAAAGGGAGTGTTTGGAATTTCTCCCAATAAAATTATTACTCTATATTCTATGAATCAAATTGATGAATTAGCTAATGAGTTAAATACTTGGGCAATAATCATGTGCAAATCTAATGTTTCATTTGATAACCACTTACCATCTAATCCTTTATTGTCTTTTTGGTCTTCTCATCCTGTAGTTTTTCCAAAAATGACAAGAAAAACACCTATCATGAATGCTCCAAATATATTCACTGATGGGTCAAATAATGGTACAGCAGCAATAGTTACACCTGATCAAACTTTTACATTTTCAGTATCCAAAACAATCAGCTCAAAAGGTAGAGCTTAATGCAGTATTACAAGCTTTTGTGATGTTTAAAGATTCTGTATTTAATTTATTTTCTGATAGTCAGTATATAGTTAATGCTATAGTATCCCTTGAAGATGCTGGTAGGATTTCCCCTTTTTCTACTGTTTTCTCTTTGTTTTCCACTATACAAAGTTTAATCTGGGACAGAAAAGATCCATTCTTTATAGGACATATCAGGGTATATACAGGATTGCCTGGAGCCCTTAGTTTGGGGAATGATTTAGCAGATAAAACTACACATGACATACATATTTTCTGTATAATAGAAGAAGCTATAAATTTTCATAAAAGGTTCCACGTCAATGCTAATACTTTACAAAAGTGTTTTAAAATAACTAAGGAACAAGCTAGACAAATAATAAAACCATGTCAAAATTATGTGATCTTTTTACCACAAGTTAATCTTGGAGTCAATCCTAGAGGATTGATACCTAACCATAATTGGCAGATGGACATCACACACTTGCCAGAATTTGGAAAATTAAAATATTTGCATGTTACAGTTGATACTTCTTCTGGATTTTTGACGGGCTCCCTTCATGCCAGAGAAAAAACTAAAGATGTTATAACTCATTGCTTACAAAATTTTGCCACTGTGGGCGTTCCAAAACAGTTAAAAACAGATAATGCCCCTGGTTATTCTTCTACCTCTTTTAAACGATTTTGCTCATCATTTGGCATTACTCATATAACAGGAATCCCATACAATCCACAGGGACAAGGCATAGTTGAAAGAGCTCATCAAACTATTAAAATGTACTTATTAAAGCAAAAAGACGGAATTGGGACGGGGTATATATTCCCCAAAGATAAACTTAAAATAACTCTTTTTACTCTAAACTTTTTAAATTTGGATTCATCAGGACTTAGTGCTGCAGAAAGGCATATGTGTCCAAAACATGTACATAAGCCCAAGGTACTTTGGAAAGATATTCTAACAGGACAATGGAAAGGTCCTGACCCAGTAATTGTCTGGAGTCGGGGGTCTGTTTGTGTATTTCCACAGGAAGATCAGCAGCCAATTTGGATTCCGGAGAGATTAATTAAAGTTCTGACCCAGTGATTGTCTGGAGTCGGGGGCCTGTTTGTGTGTTTCCACAGGAAGAACAGCAGCTGATTTGGATTCCAGAGAGATTAACTAAAGCGATTTCTACAGACCAAAAATAAGATGATTTGGCTCAAATCCATAACAGCTGATATCCAAAACTCCAATTTGGCTATCCTTACATCTGCGACAGAACCAGGATGCTTTTTTCAATATCTATTTTATTATTGCCCTTTCCCATATCATGAAGTTCTATTTTGTTTTTTGAGCTCATACAGACCTAAGTTAATGTTTTGCTGATCAGTTCTATTTTTTTTACTATAGAGTTTTTAAACATTGCAATGGAGATTTCACCTGAAAAAAGTTATAAGGCCTTTACTATTATGTTATGTGTTATATGTATCATGTGTGCACACTTGTGTTTTGTGTTATATGTTTGAATGTACGTATATCCATATGTCATATATGATGAGCGCTCATGAAAAAATGGATCCAAATATTTTTTTTTATTCACATGATTTAAATGGTTTAATTTAAATTGGGTAAACAACTGTTGAGGATTTTTTTAATATGTGAAGAAAAAAGGAGGTTAACAGATCTGTTTGTTTACTTTCACCTTTCCTTTTCATTATATTTAATAATTCTCTTCAAGATAATGTAAATTGTTAAGAATATTGTTTTCTTTTAGTACTTTCTGGAATGTTACATAATGTTTTCTTTAGCCATTATTGCCAGAATTCCTATCTTCATCCCAGTGCCGGTGAAGACAAAGATAAAACCAATCTATAGCTTCTGCAATAGCCATCACTGAACTGCTTGCAGAACTTGCCTGGACTATGTATAACTTGTATGCATTGTGAACTCACCTGTATGCATTGTGAACTATCTGTTGGTGCAGCGACTTGTGGTAGTGTTGGGGTATTTTTGCTGATGATGTCATCGGTGGTACAATTTTTGCCAAAAGGAGCCGTCAATTGGCTTGGTGTATCTTCCTCCCTTCTGCTTGTCATGATCGTTCAGCTAAAATTTGGGGGCCAACAGAGGTGAGGCAAAGAACCTCACCCCCCCCGCTGGTACAAAGACCTATCCACAGGTGTGGCTGTATACTGGACCAGTAGTCAGTGAAGGGTAAGATCCAATTGCAATTGTACCAACCTAAGACAGGAGGCTGACGCCTTGAGGTCAGCTCATCTGATAACGAGTAAGGATCATATGTACTATTGGACAACCTAAGGCAGGCACGGTCCCTAAGCCACATGCTTGTTGCTTAAACAGAGAGGGGGAGATGTTGAGAGCCATAGCCGAAGGGGCCCCAGCAAACTTTCAGACTGCCAGCTGATGATTGGCTCACAGCGGCCCCAGCAACTTCTTGCTGATTGGCTCCTCTGTGGTGATGCTCATTGGGCTGTTTCCCTGCCCTTTCAGACCACAGAGCTGCTTATTTGGGGACTTTTTCAGCTCCACCCATGTGACCCAGCCAATCGGCCTCAAGAGCAGGAGGAGTAGGGGAGGTGGAGAGGCTTGTGGGAAGCCAGGGGTGGCAGTTGGGCTCTGAAGGTTTTTCCTGAGGAGCTGTTTTGTTTGGCATGTGTGGTTCTAAAAATAAAGTTCGTTTCTTTTGACAAGTGGCTCCTGAATTGTGCCCAGCCAGACTGCGGCAAAGGTTATGGTTATTATTAGTGCTAGGTTTAGGGTTACGGTTAGGGTTAGGGTTAAATCTCAGTTTAGGGCTCAGATTGGGCTAGGTTTTGGTTTAAGTTAGGGCTAGGGTTAGGATTATGGGTAATGTAAGTACTAGGGTTACAATTAGGGCTAGTTTTAGGGTTAGGGTTAGGGTTAGAGCAAGGTCGGTTGTTATGTTTAGGGTTATGTTTAAGGTGATGTTTAAAGCTAGGGTTAGAGTTAGCGTCAGGTTAGAGTTAGTTTTAGGGTTCTGCTTAAAAGTAGAATTAGATCTAGGGTTAGGGCTAGGTGTAGGGTTAGGGTTTGGATTAGGTTAAGAGTTAGGGTTAGGGCTATGACTTGGTTTTGTTTTTTGGCTAGGTCTAGAGTTAGGGCTAGTTTTAGGAGTTAGGGTTAGGGTTATGATTAGGTTTAGGCTTAGGCTTTGCATTAGGGTTAGATTTAGTGTTAAGGTTAGATCTAGAGTTAGGGCTAGGCCTAAGGAAATGGCTAGGGTTAGGCCTAGAGTTAGGGCTAGGTTTAGAGTTCTAGTAAGGGATAGAGTTAGAACTAGTTTTAGGACTACAGAGAGAGTTAGACTTAGTTTTGGGGCTCGGGTTAAGGTTAGGATTAGGGATAGTGGTAAACTAGGTCTAAGATTAAAAATAGGGTTGGTTTTACGTTAGGCCTAGGTTTAAGGTTAGGGTTATGATTAAGGCTATGTTTAGTGCTAATCTGGGCTAGGTTGTGTGTTCGGGTTACTGCTAGGAGTATATCCAGGGCTAAACAGGTCTAGGGTTATGGTTATGGATAGTTTTAGGGTTAGGTTTTGGCTATGTCTAATGTAAGGTTTAGGTTTAGGGTAAGGGTCTGGTTAGATTTAGGGGAATTATTAGGTTTAGGATTATGGTTAGGGTTTCTTTTATGTTTGAGTTAATGGTTAGGGCTCAGGTTAGCATTAGTGTTATGGTTAGTGTAATGATAGTGTTGGATTTAGGGTTCAAGTTAGGTTTAGGTTAATTGATAGAGATGGGGTTAGTGATAGGTTTAGGGTTAGGCCTACGGTTAGCATTAGGCAAAAGGTTAGGTTTAGGGTAATGGATAGAGTTAGAGTTAAGGTTAGGTCTAGGGTTATGGTTAGGATTAGGTCTTGAGATAGTGTTAGGCCTAGCAGTAGCATTAGGATATGGGTTATGATTAGAGTAATGGATGCAGTTAGAGCTAAGTTTATAGATAGATTTATGGTTAGGATTAGGTCTTGAATTACTGTTAAGGTATGGTTTAGAACTATGGTTAGGGATAGTGTTATGTTTAGTGTAAGAGTTAGGTTCTGAGCTATTGATTAGCCTTAGAGCAAGGGTTAGGTTCAGGGTGATGTTTAGGGATAGGATTATGGTAGGTTTAGGGTTAGGGTTAGGGTTAGGGGAATGGTTATAATTAAGTGTAGTTTAGGGATAGGATAATAAATATGGTTAGATGTAGGTTTAGGGTTAGGGACATGGCTAGATTGAAGTTTAGAGTTAGGGTTAGGTCTATGTTTATGTTTAGGTTTATGGTAAGGTTTATGGTTTGATTTATGTTTAGGGCTAGAACAAATATATGTTTAGGGTTAGGTCTAGGGTTAGTTTTCTGTTTAGAGTTAGGTTTATGTTTAGGGTTAGGTCTATGGTTACAATTAGGTTTAGGGTTAGGTTTAGGGTAATGGGTAAGTTTAGAGCTAGGGTTAGAGCTTGTGTTAAGGTTAGTATTAGGACTAGTTTTAGGGTAAGATTCAGGGATAGTTCTAAGTTTAGGCTTATAGTAAGGGTTAGGTTTTTAGCTAGGGTTAAGACTAAGGCGAGGGTTTATGTTTGTGTTAGGGCTAGGGTTAGGCTTAGGTTTATGCTTTAGGGCTAGGTTAAGTTCTAGAATTAGCTCTAGGTTTTGTGTTAGGTTTAGGCCTAGGGTTAAAGCTGATGGTAATGTAAGAGCTAGGATTATGATTAGGGCTAGTTATAGGGTTAGGGTTATGCCAAGATCTAGTGTTAGGTTTAGATTTTCAGTTAGGGTAAGGTTTAGAAGCAGGTTTACTGTTAAAGGCATAGTCAGTGTTTGGGTTAGAGTTCAAGTTAGGGTTACAGCCTGAATTAGGAATAGGTTTAGGTCTAGGTGTAGATTAAGTGCTTGAGTTAGGATAAGGGTTATTGTCAGGCCTAGGACTAGGTTTTTGTTTAGGTCTAGGGCTAGAGGTAAGGCTATATTTAGGATTAGGTTCAGATCCAGCGCTAGTGTTAGGGTTCAGTGTACTGTTAAGATCAGGTTTAAAACTAGTGTTTGTGTTAGGGTCAGAATAAGGGTCAGGGTTAGTGTTCGGATTTAGAATAGGATTAGAGACAGAATGAGGGATAGGGTCAGAGCTATTAATAAGCTTAAGATTTTAGTTAGCCTAAGGATTAGGCAAAGGTCTAGGGCTACCATTAGGGTTAGGGTTAGGTTTAAGGTTACAATGATATTTAGAGCTAGGGTAAGTGTTAGGATATGAGTCAGGGTCAGGGTTAGGTTTAGGACTTGAATTAAGAATACATTTACTTTTATGTTTTAGTTTAAGGTTAGGAGGGTGTTTAGAGCTAGGGTGAGTGTTAGAATATGAGTCTGGTTCAGGGTTAGATTTAAGGGTTAGATTTAATGCAATGATTATTTCTAGGTGTAGTGTTAGAGTTTCATTTAAGTTAAAGTTTTTGATTAGGGCTATTGCTCAGTTTATTTTACTGCTATCGTTAGAGTTAGGGCTAGTTTTATCATTAGCATTAGGGTTAAGGCTAGTTTCAGTGTTTGGCTTAGGCTTAGAGTTAGGGTTAGATCTAGGGTTAGGGCTAGGAATAAAAATATGGCAAGGGTTAGGGCTATGGTTAGGGTTATGGTAATGTATAGGCTTATAACTAGGAATAGGGATAGTGTGAGAGTTAGAGTTAGTCCTAGGGCTAGGTTTAGGCTTAGGTTTAGGTATAAGGTAGTGGTATGGCCAGTGTTAGCCTTTGCTCTATATTTAGGGTCAGTTTTAGACCTAGGTTTTGTGTTAGGGTCAGAATAATTGTCAGGGTTAGCATAAGGGTTTGGGATAGGATTTGAGATAGAATGAGGGCTAGAGTCAGGACTATTAATAGGGTTTGGATTTTGGTTAGCCTAAGGATTAGGGATAGATCTAGGTTTACCATTAGTGTTACGGTTTCCCTTCAGGTAAGGTAGAGAGTTAGAGCTAGGTTTACGGCTAGATTTAGGATAGGGTTAGTGTTAAAGTTAGATTTAGGATTCAGATTAGGGTAGTTTTGTGTTAAGGTTAGGATTAGGCTTAGGGCAATCACTAATATAAGAACTAGGTTTACAATTTGGGTAATTTTAGGGTTAGGGTTAGGGTTAGGGGTAGTTTTAGTGTTAGGGTTAAGTTTAAGTTTAGGGTGATATTTAGATATAGGGTTAGTTTTAGGATATGATTCAGGGTCAGGGTTAGTGTTAGTACTCACATAAGGGCTAGGGTTACTGTTAAGATTTGTTTTAAGTTTAGGATGGTGTTTCAAGCTAAAGTTTAGCATATGAGTCAGTGTCACTTATACTATTATGGTTAGGGTTAGGACTCAAATTAAGGCTATGGTTAGATTTAGGTGCAGTGTTAAGAATTGGTTTAAGATAGGTTTAGGGTTAGGGCTTTTGCTCGGTTTTGTTTTACTGCTAGTGGTAGGGTTAGGGCTAGTTTTATGATTAGTGTTAGGATTAGGTTTAATGTTAGCGTGAGACGCTTAGAGTTAGGGCTAAGACTAAGGTTTGGGCAAGAGTTAGGGCTAGGGTTAGGGTTATGGTAAGTGCTAAGATTAGAACTTGTGATAGGGCAAGTGTGAGAATTATTATTTGTCTTAGGGCTAAGGTTATAGTTAGGTTTAGGAATAGGGCTAAATTATGGCTAGGATTATTTCTATGGTTAGTGTTCAGTTTAACCATAGGTTTAGGATTAGTTTTAAGATTTAGTTTAGGGTAAGGGATGGTGTTATGCTATTTTTATACGTAGGGAAATGTTTAGAATAAGGTTTAGGATTAAGGTTATGATTAAGGCTAGGTTTAGGGCTAGGGTTTGTTTTAGGGTTAGGGCTAGGATTAGGAATATGGCTAATTTCACGTCTAGAATTATGCTTAAAGAGAGTTTTAGGGTTGGAATTATGGGTATGACTAGTGTAAGGTTTAGGGTTAGGGTCAGTTTGAGGTCTAGAGGTATTATTGAGGTGAAGGTCTATGTTAGGGTTTGGAATAGGTTAAGGCTTAAAGTTAGTGATTTAATTAACATTAGGGTAAGGGTTTGGGTAATGATAGGCTTAGAATTAGGGTTCCTGTTAGGTTTAGCAAAATGGATAGGTATAGGATTATAGATAGCATTAGGTTTATGCCTAGGTTTAGCATTAGGGCTAGGGTTATTGTTAAATTAATGTATAGGGTTAGGGCTGGTGTTATGGTTATGATTAGGGCTAGGGCTAGGGTTAGGGTTAAAGCTCTAGTTAGGGCTCAGATTAGGGCTAGGATTTGGGTTAAATTGGTGCTAGGGTTAGGATTATGGCTAAAGTAAGTACAAGGGTTATGATTAGGGATAATTTTAGGGTTTTGATTAGGGCTAGGTTTAGTGAAAGGGTTAGTTTTGGGATTAGGGTGATGTTAGAGCTAGGAGTATTGTTAGTGTCGGAGTCAGTGTCGGGGTTAGTCTTAGCGTTCGGCTTAAAACTCAAATTACGGCTAGGGTTAAGTTTAGGTGTATTGTTAGGGTTTGGTTTAGTTGATTAGTTAAGGATAGAGCTTATGGCTCGGTTTTGTTTTAGGGCTAGGGCTAGGATTACAGCTAGTTTTAGGATTAATCTTAGGGTTAGGGCTAGAGGTAGGGTTAGTCTTAGGCTTCGGGTCAGTGTTAGATTTAGTGATAGATTATGATCTAAGTTTAGTGCTTGGGCTTTGGATAGGGCAAGGGTTAGGACGAAGTTTAGGGCTAGGTTTAGGGTTACTTTAAGGGATAGGGTTAGAACTACTGATAGGGCTAGCGTGAGAGTTAGATTTATTCTTTGGTCTAGGGTTATGGTTAGGTTTAAAGATAGGGTGAAATTAGGGCTAATATTAGGGGTATGGTTAGTATTGGGGTTAGAGCCAGGGTTAAGTTTAGGGTTAGGATTTATCTAGGTTTAGGGATAGAATAAGGGCTGGAGGTTTTGTTCGGGTTAGGGCTAGGATTAGGGCTAGGACTAATGTCAGGTGTGGGGTTATGGTTGAGGAGAGGAAAGTTTTAGGATTAGGTTTATGGCTAGGTCTAGTTTAAGGGTTAGGTTTAGGGTTAAGCATCAAATTTAGAGCTAGGGGATTTATTAGTGTCAGGATGAGGTTAGAGTTTGGTCGAGGTTAGGGTTTAGTGTTAGGGCTCAAATAAGCATTAGGGTCAGGGTTAGGGTAATGCTAGGTTTTGTTTAGGGTTCTTGTTGGGTTTATGGTAATTGATAGGGTCAGGTTTAGCGATAGGGTTTGTGTTAGGACTGGGGTTAACATTAGTTTAATGGTAATGGTTAGGATAAAGAATAGGGTTAGAGCTAATGTTAGAGCTAGAGTTATGGTATGGAATAGGTCTTGTGTTAGGGTTTGGGTTAGGGTTACAACCAGCGTTAGTGTTAGGCTTATGTTTATCATAAGGGTTAGGTTTTGACCTAGGATTAGGTCTAGGGCGAGGGTTAGGTTTAGAGTTAGGTCTAGGGATAAGATTAGGGTATGGTTAGGGTTAGGATTGTATTAGGGCTACCATCATCATTAGGGGTAGGGTTAGTTAGCATAATGGATATGGTTAGATGTAGACATAGGCTTATGGTTAGTGTTTGATTGAGGTTTCGGTTTAGTTTTAGGGCTATGGTTACGTTTAGGTTTGTGGTAAGGGTTAGGGTTTGAGCTAGAGATAGGTCTATGGCAAGTATGAGGTTTATGGTTAGGTCTAGTGTTAGTTTTCTGTTTATGTTTAGGGTTAGGGTTAGGCCTAGGGTAATCAATAGTTTTAGGTTTAGTTTTAGGGTAATGGGTAGGTTGAGAGCTAGGTTTAGGGCTAGGGTTAAATTTAGGATTAGGGCTAGTGTTATGTGTATATTTAGGGATAGGTGTAGGTTTATGTTTAGGATAGGGTTCAGGCTTCGAGCAAGGGTTTGGACTAATCAAGTGTTAGGTTAGGATTATGGTTTGGGTTATGCTTAGGACTAGGATTAGCTCTAGGTTTTGTGTTAGGTTTAGGCCTAGAGTTACGCTGTGGGTAATGTAAGAGCTAGGGTTATGATTACGGCTACTTTGAGGGTTGGGATTTTGGGTAGGTCTAATGTTAGGTTTAGATTTTTGGTGAGGGTCAGATTTAAAGGTCAGTTTACTCTTAAATGCAGGTTCAGTGTTTGGGTTCGAGTTAGTGTTAGGGCTACAGCCAGAATTAGAACTAGGTTTAGGTCTAGGAGTAGTGTTAGTGTTTGTGTTAGTTTAAGGGTTACTTCAAGGGCTAGGGATAGTTTTTTATTTACATTTAGGGCTAGTGTTAAGGCTATATTTAGGATGTGGTTTAGGTCTAGGGCTAGTGTTATGGTTTGGTCTGGGGTTAGGGCTAGGTTTAGACCTCGGGTTAGTGTTAGGGTCAAATTAATTATCAGGAATAAAATTAATGTTTGTAATATGGTTAGAGCTAGATTTAGTGTAGGGTTATGACTATTAATAGGGTTAGGGCTTTGGTTAGCTTAAGAATTAGTTTTAGGTCTAGGGTTACCATCAGGGTTAGGGTTTCACTTTGGGTAATGTATAGGCTTAGAGCTAGGGTTAGGGCTAGAGTTAAGCTTAGGGTTAGTATTAAATATTTTTAAGGGCTCAGATTAGGGCTAATTTTTGTTTTAGGGTTAGGGCTAATGTTATGGTAATGAATAATGTAAGAACTAGGTTACAATTAGGGTTAGGGGTAGGGTAGGTCTAGTGTTAGAATTAGGTTTAATGTTAGGGTGATATTTATAGCTAGGTTAGTATTAGGATAATTCAGAGACAATGGAATTTTTAGGGTTAGGGTTAGAACTCAAATAAGGGCTAGGATTACTTTTAGGGTTCAGTTTAAGGTGAGGGCGGCCTTTAGAACTAGGGTGACACTTAGGATATGAGTCAGCATCCGGGTTAGTTTTAAGGTTAGGGTTATGACTCAAATTAAGGCTAGAGTTACTGTTAGGGTTCAGTTTAAGTTTAGGGTTGTGTTTAGACCTCAGCTGATATTTAGGATATGATTCGTGGTCAGGGTTAGTTTAAAGTTATGGTTAGGACTCGAATTATGGCTAGAGTTATGTCTAGGTGTAGTATTAGGATTTGGTTTAAGTTAAGGTTTAAGATTAGGACTATTGCTCAGGATTTTTTTAAGAAAGAAAGAGAGAGAGAGGGAGAGAGAGAGAGAGAGAGAGAGAGAGAGAGAGAGAGAGAGAGAGAGAATTTTTTAAATATTTTTTTACATTTTGTTTTTTGTGGACACAAAATCTTTTTCTTTAATTGTATACTTATTGTTGCTGAGGATCAAACCCAGCACCCCCCGCATGCCAGGCGAATGTGCTACCTTTTGAACCACATCCTCAGCCCCTATTACTCAGTTTGTTTTAGTCTTAGGTTATATGATTAGCATTAGGTTTAGGGCTAGTGTTTGTGTTAGGCTTATGCTTAGGTTTAGGTTAAGACTTGGAGTTAGGGTTAGATCTAGGTTTAGGGCTAGGTCTAAGGATAGGGCAAGGGTTAGGGCTAGATTTAGGGTTATGGTAAATGATAGGGATAGAACTAGGGATAAGGCTAGTGTGAGAGTTAGAGTTAGTTTTACGGCTGGGGTTATGATTAGTTTTGGGTATAGGGCTAAATCAGGGCAAGGATAAGAACTAGGGTTAGTGTTCATCTTAGACCTAGCATTAGGGCTAGTTTTAGGGTTAAGTTTAGGGTAAGGGATGTGTTATAGCTAGGTTTATAGGTAGAGTGAGGTTTAGAATTAGGATTACGGCTAGTGTTAAGGTTAGGTTTATGATTAAGGCTAGGTTTAGGGCTAGGATGAGGGGTAGGGTTTGTTGTAGGTTTATGTCTAGAATGAGGTCTAGGGATAATGTCAGGTCTAGTGTTACAGTTAGGAGTAGATTTAGGATAAGGTATATGTCTTAGTCTAGTGTAAGTGTTACGTTTAGGGTAAGAGTCAGTTTTAGAGCTAGGGGCATTCATGTTCTGGGTCAGGGTTACAGTTTGTATTAGGTTAAGATTCAGGGATAGGGCTCAAATGAACATTAGGGTTAGAGTTAGAATTAGGGTAATGAATAGGTTTATGTTTAGGGTTCAGAAGAGGTTTAGGTCAATGGAGAGATTTAGGGTTTGTGACAGGGTTAGGTTTAGGCCTAGGGTTCGCATTAGGAATAGGGTTATCATAAGGGTAATATATAGTGTTATGGTGAGGGTTAGGGTTAGGGCTAGGGTTAGGGTTATTTTTAGGGACAAAGCCACGGTTATGTATAGGACAAAGATTAGGCATTGAGCTATGTTTAGGTCTAAAGTGATGGTTAGGCTTAGGTTTAGGGCTATTTTTAGGGTTAGGTTTATGCTTATTGTAGGTTTAGGCCTTGGATTAGGACTAGGTTTTTTGTTACATTTAGGTCGAGGGTTAGTGCTATGGTTAATTTAAGATCTAGGGTTCTAATTAGGGATAGATTTAGGGTTAGGGTTATGGCTAGTTTTAGTGTTAGATTTAGATTTTGGTTTAGAGTCATTTTTAGAGCTATGTTTAGTGTTAGTGTCAGGGTCAGTGTTCAGATTAGAGTTAGGGTGAAAGCAAGAATCAGGAGTAGGTTTAGGTTTGGGGTTAGTGTTTTTATTTGGTTTAGGTTAAGCGTTATTGTTAGGGCTAGGACTAAGTTTTTGCTTAGGTCTAGGGCTAAAGTTATTGCTAGATTTAGGATTAGGTTTAGTTCTAGTTGTAGTGTTAGGTTTCGGTAAAAGTTTACTTGTTTCAGAGTTCAGTTTAGGGATAAGGTCAGGTTTAGACCTATAATTATTGTTATTGTCAGAATAAGGGTGAAGGTTAAAGTTAGGTTTTGGGTTAGGTTTAGAGCTAGAATGAGGGCTAGGTTTTGGACTAGTAATAGGGTGAGTGTTTGATTTAGGCTAAGGACTACGATTCAAACTAGGTTTAACATTATGCATAGGGTTTGGCTTAGGATAAGGGATAGGGTTAAATTAGGTTTAGGGTTAGTTTTAGGGCTAGGGTTAGCATTAGGGTTAGGGTTAAAGTAATAGATAGTGTTAGGTTTAGGGTTCAGGTTAGGTTTAGAGTAATAGATAGGGTTAGTGTTAATGATACGATCAAGTCTAGGTCTAGCCTTAGCATTTTGTTTAGGTTTATGTTTAGGATAAAGGATGGGGTTAGTGCTAGTGTTAGGGCTTGTGTTAACATTAGGATTTTGGCTAGGTTTAGAGATAGGCCTAGATTAGTGTTAGTGTTAGGTTTAACAGAAGTGTTAAGGTTTGAGTTAGGGTTACCCCTAGGGTGAGGGTTACAGTCAGGGCTACGGTTAGAGTTAAGTTTAGGGTTATGGCTTAGGTTAGCATTAGGGTTAGGGTTATGTTTAGGGTAATAGAGTTTGTGCTAGAATTTGTGCTATGGTTACATTTACGATTAGGGTTAGGTTTAGGGTTAGGATGAGGGTTAGGGCTATTGTTATGTTTAGGGTAACGATTAGAGTTTGAATAGGGTTAGGACCAGGGCCAGTGTTAGGGTTAAATTTAGTCCTAGGTATATGGTTAGGGTTACACTTATGTTTAGGTTTAGATCTAGGATTAGGCCTAGGTTGTGTGTGAGGTTTAGGGCTAGTGTTAGGTGTATGGGTAATGTAAGAGCTAGGGTTATGGTTATGGGAAGATTTAGGGTTTGTCTAGTGTTAGGGTTTGTTTTTCAGTTAGGATAAGTTTAGAGCTAGGGTTTGTGTTAGGGCAAGTGTCTAGGGTTAAGTCTAGGGTTATGATTAGGGATAGATTTAGGGTTACGTTTATGATTATGTCTAGTGTAAGGGTTAGATTTAGGGTAAGGGTCAAGTTTGGAGCTGATGTATTATTAAGGTCAGGGTATGGCTTATGGTTCAGTTTAGATTAAGGTTTCAGTTTAAGGGTTTAATTAGCATTATGGTTAGAGTTAGGGTTAGGGTAATGAATAGGCTTTGGATTAGAGTACAGGTTATTTTTAGGGTAATGGATAGTTTTAGAGATTGTGATAGTGTTAGAATTAGTGTTAGGATTATGGTTAGGGTAATGGATATGATTAGAGCTAGAGTTAGGGCTAGGCTTATGGTTAGGATTAGGGCTAGGGTTATGGTTAGGGTTACGACTATGGTTTGTATTAAGGATAGGGCTAGGATTACAACTAGGGCAAATGAGGTCTATGGTTACGTTAGGAATAGTTTTAGGGTTAGGTTTATGGCTAGGTCTAGTATAAGAGTTAGGTTTACTGGTAGGGTCAAGGTTAGAGCTAGGTATATTATTACGGGAAGGTCAGAGTTAGGTTTTGGCTTAGGTTAAGCTTAGGATTAGGGCTCAAATTAGCATTAGCGTTAGGGTTAGGGTAATGATAGGGTTAGGTTTAGGGTTCAGGTTAGGTTTAGGTTAATGAATAATATTAGGGTTAGTGATAAGATTAGGGTTAGGCCTAGGGTTACCATTAGGTTTATGATTATGGTTAGAATAATGGATAGGGTTAGAGCTAGTGATAAGGCTAGGGTTATAGTTAGGATTCTGGCTAGGGTTAGGGTAAAGTTTAGGGCTAGGTTTGGGGTTTGGGTTAAGTTTAAAACTAGGGCTAAGTCTCAAATAAGGGCTAGGTTTGGGGTTTGGTTAGGGCTAGGGTTAGGGCTAAGGGTAATGTATGAACTAGTGTTACAATTAGTGATAGTTTTATGGTTAGGGTTAGGGTGATGTTTAGAGCAAGGTTTATATTTAGGGTCAGTATCAGGGTCAGGATTATTTTTAGTTTTAAGTTTAGGACTTGAATTAGGGCGAAAGTTAGTGATAGGTGTAGGGTTAGGTTTTCGTGTAGGTTAAGGGTTATGGTTAGGGCTAGGCTCAATTTTGTTTTAGGGCTAGGGCTAGGGTTAAGGCTATGTTTTGGAATAGTATCAGGGGTAGGGCTAGTGTTAGAGTGAAGTTTATGTTTAGGGTTAGGATTAGAATAGGGTTGATCTAGAGTTAGGACTTGTGCTCGGGTTAGGTTTATGGCAAGGGATAGGGTTAAATAAGGGATTCGTCCAGGGTGAGAATTAGAGTTATTCTTATGAGTAGGCTTAGGGTGACGGTTAGGGTTAGGGCTATATTAGGGCTAGGATTGGGACTACAGTTAGTGTTAGGGTTAAGCCTAGGTTTTGGTCTAGGTTTAGGATTAGCACTGGGGTTAAGGTTAAGTTTAGAGGAATGGGTGGGGTTACAGCTAGGTTTAGGAGTAGGGTGAGGGTTAGAATTAGAATTAGGCCTAGGGTTAAGGCTATGACTCAGGCTAGGAATAATATCAGGTCTAGGGTTATGGTTAAGGATAGTTTTACAGTTAGGTTATGGCTAGGTCTACTGTAAGGGTTAGGTTTATGTTAAAGGTCAGATTAGAGCTAGAATTATTATTTGTGCCACGGTCAAGGTCAGGGTTAGCGTTTGGTTTACATTACGGTTAAGGTGTTAGGGCTCGAATTAGCATTAGGGTTAGGTTAAGAGTTTAGGTATTGTAAGGGTTTACTTTAGGTTTTAGTTAAGGTTTAAAGTAATGGATGGGTTAGGTTTCTGCGATTGGATTAGGGTTAGCATTAGGTTTAGGGTTATGTTTAGTGTAATGAATAGTTTTAGAACTAGGGTTTGGTCTAGGTTATGGTTTGGATTAAGTCTAGGATTAGGGTTAGATTTAGGGTTAAGGTTAGGGTTTGGTTTAGGGTAAGTGTTAGGGTTAGGGTAAGTGTTAGTTTAGGGTTAAGGTTATGTTTAAGTTAGGAAAGGGTTAGTGTTTGATCTAAGGTTAGGGATAGTGTGTGGGTTAGGTTTGGGTTTACTTCTAAGTTCAAGATTATGTTTAGCGTTATGTTTAGTGTTAGGGATAGGGTTTTAATTAGGGTTCAGTTTAGGGTTAGGGTAATGGGTATGGTTAGAGCTAAAGTTTTGGCTAGGGTTAAGTTTAGGATTAGGTCCAGTGTTAGGATTAGGATTTTGGATAGGGCTAGGGTTATGATTAGTGTAAGGGTTAGACTTTGAGCTAGGGTTAGTTCTAAGGAGAGGGTTATGATTAGAGTTAGAGTTAGGGTTAGGGCTAGGCTTAGATTTATCCCTTAGAGCTAAATTTAAGCCTAGGATTAGCTCTAGGGTTTGTGTTAGGTTTAGGTCTAGGTTTAGGACTATGGGTAATGTAAAAGCTTGGGTTATGTTTAGGGCTAGTTTTAGGTTTAGGGTTATGGCTAGGTCTAGTGTTAAGTCTAGGTTTTTGGTTATTGTCAGGTTTGAAGCTAGTTTAAGTGTTAGGATCAAAGTCAGTGTTCAGGATAGTGTTAGGTTTAGGGTTAGAGCCAGAATTAGGACTAGGGTTAGGTCTAGGGATAGGGTAAGTGTTTGCTTTAGGTTAAAGGTTATTGTTAGAGCTAGTGCTAGGATTTTGTTTAGATCTAGGGCTAGATTTATAGATATATTTAGGATTATCTTTGGGTCTAGTTCTAGTTTTAGGCTTTGGTATATGTATAGGGTTACCTGTAGGTCTAGTGTTATGTTTTGGTTTAGGATTAGGGTCAGATTTAGGTTTAGGATTACTTTTATTGTCAGATGAGGGCCAGGGTTAGGGTTAGAACTATAATGAGGGCTAGAGTTAGGACTAGTAATACTGTTAGTATTTAAGTTTAGGCTAATGATTAGGGTTAGTACCAGGGTTAGCATTTGGTTTAGGGTTTGGCTTAGGGTAAGTGATAGGGTTAGAACTAGGGTTAGGGCTTTGGTTAGGGTTAGGGTTAGAACTCATGTTAGGGTTAAAATTAGGGCTTAAGCTAGGGTTAGGACTAGAACTAGGGGTAGGATTTGTGTTAGGGTTAGGGCTAGGGTTGTTGAGAGCCACAGGCAAAGGGGCCCCAGCAAACTTCCAGCTGCCAGCAAACTTCCAGCTGCCGCTGATGATTGGCTCACAGCAGCCCCAGCAACATCTAGCTGATTGGCTCCTCTGCAGTGATGTTCATTGGGCTGTTTCCCCGCCCTTCAGACTGCCAGCTGATGATTGGTTCACAATGGCCCCAGCAACATCTAGCTGATTGGTTCATCTGTGGTGATGTTCATTGGGCTGTTTCCCTGCCCTTCAGACTGCCAGCTGATGATTGGCTCACAGCGGCCCCAGCAACATCTAGCTGATTGGCTCCTCCACGGAGCTGCTCATTAGGGGACTTATTTGGCTCCACCCACACGACCCAGCCAATCAGCCTCAAGAGCAGGAGGATTGTTTGAGGTGGTGAGGTGTGTGTGGGGGTGAGAGGCTTGTGGAAGCCGGTGGTGGCAGTTGGGCTCTGAGGGTTTTTTCCTGAGGAGCTGTTTTGTTTGGCATTTGTAGTTCTAAAAATAAAGTTAGTTTCTTTTGACAAGTGGCTCCTGAATTGTGCCCAGCCAGACTGCGGCAAGAGTTATGACAATGACTAATGTACGAACATAGTTGTACAAATAAGGGATTTAGGGTTAAGGCTAGGTCTAGTGTTATGGTTAATTTAAGTTATGGTGATTATTAGAGCTAGGATTAGTGTTAGAGTCAGCATCAGGGTCAGAGTAATTTTTAGAGTTAGGGTTATGGCTAGGTGTAAATTTTGGGTTTGGTTTAATTTAAGGGTTTGAGTTAGGGATTTGGCTTGGTTTTGATTTGTGGCTAGAATCAGCACTATGGCAAGTTTTAGGATTAACATTGTGGTTAGGGGTAGTGTTAGGGTTTTGTTTGGCTTATAATTACAGTTATATTTAGAGTTAGGTTTTGATTTATAGTAAGGTTTAGATCCAGTTTTAGGATAGGGCTAAGGATAGAACTAGGGCTAGAGTTAGGGCAAGAATTATAGTTAGTCTTTGGACTAGGATAGATTTATGATAGGATTAAATTAGGGCTAGGATTAGCGCTAGACTTAGTATTAGTATTAGGCCTAGGGTTAGGGTGAGGATTAGGGTTAGGTTTAGGGTTATGGTTAGGTTTGTGATAAGGGATGGGGTTATAGGTAGGTTTAGCTCTAGGGTGAGGGTTAAAATTAGGGTTAGGGATTGGGTTATGTTTTGGGTTAGTATTAAGGCTAGGTTTAGACCCAGGATTATGTTTATGGCTAATTTTAGGTCTAGGTTTATGGTTAAAGATAGTTTAAGGTTAGGTTTTTGGCTATGCCTTGTGTAAGCATTAGGTTTAGATTTAGGGTCAGGTTTAGAGCTAAGGTTATTATTAGGATCATGGTCATGATTAGTGTTTTGGATAGATTAAGGTTTAATGTTAGGACTCAAATTAGCATTAAATTTAGCATCAGTGTAATGAAAGGATTAGATTTGGGTTTCAGGTTAGATTTAGGGTAATGGATAGGGTGAAGATTAGGAATAGGGTTAGGTTTAGGCCTAGGGTTACTATTAGGGTTAGGGTTAGGGTTAGGTAATGGACACGTTCAGAGCTAGGGTTACAGCTAGGTTTATGGTTATAATTAGTGATAGGGTTACAGTTAGGTTTAGGGTTAAAGCTAGGTTTAGGGCTCAGAATAGGGCTAGGATTTGGGTTAAGTTAGGGCTAGGGTTAGGATTACTGCTAATGTAAGTACTAGGATCATGATTAGGGCTAATTTTAGCATTAACAGTTAGGACTAGGACTAGTGTTAGGTTTAGGTTTAGGGTTAGGGTGATGTTTAGACCTAGGGTTAGTTTTAAGGTCAGTGTCAGGATGAGGGTTAGTTTTAGGGTTTGGCTTAAGACTTGAATTATTGCTAGGGTTAGGGCTAGGTGTAGGATTAGAGCTTGGTTTATGTTAAGGATTAGGGTTAGTTCTATGGCTTGGTTTTGTTTTAGAGCTAGGGCTAGGGTTAGGACTAATTTTAGGATTAGCCTTAGGGTTAGAGCTAGGGTTAGGATTAGGCTTAGGCTTTTTGGTAAGGTTAGATTTAGAGTTACGGTGAGATCTAGGATTATGGCCAGGAATATGAATAGGGCTAGGATCAGGCTAGGATTAGGCTTCCAATTAAATATCGGGTTAGAACTAGATTTAGGGCTAGAGTGAGAGTTAGAGTTAGTCTTTGGGCTAGGGTTAGGGTTAGGGTTAGTGTTAGGGATAGGGCTAAATTATGGCTAAAATTAGGGCTATGATTAGTGTTAGGGTTAGGCCTATGGATAGGGTTAATGTTATAATTAAGTCTCTGTTTAGGGCTTGGATAAGGAGTAGGGTTTGTGCTAGGGTAGGGCTAGGATTATATTTAAGGCTAAAGTAAGGTGTAGGGTTATGGTTATGGATAGTTTTAGAGTTGGGTTTATGGCTAAGTCTAGTGTAAGGGTTAGGTATAGAGTGATAGATTTAGAGCTAGGAGAATTAATGTCGGGGTCAGTGTTGGGCTTTGGTTTATGTTTGAGTTTAGTAGTAAGGCTCAAATTAACAACAGGGTTGGCATTAGGATAATGATAAGGTTACGTTTAGGGTTCAGGTTAGGTTTAGTGTAATTGACAGTTTGGAGGATAGTGATAGGGTTAGGATTAGGTATAGAGTTAAATTAGCATAAGGGTAAAGTTTAGGGTAATGGAAACAGTTAGAGGTTAGTTTATGGCTAGGATTATGGTGAGGATTAGGTCTTGAGTTATGGTTAGGGTGAGGGTTAGAACTAGGGTTAGGTATAGGGTTATGTTTAGCATATGTTAGGTTCTGAGGAATGGTTAGGGCTAGGCTTGGAGTTAGCTTCAGGGTTATGTCTACGGATAGGATTACCATAGGTTAGAGTTAGAGTTAGAGTTAGTCTTAGAGTTTCACGTAGGATTAGTGGTAGGGTCACTATAAGGGGCAGCATTAGGGTTAAAATATGGGATATGGTGAGAGATAGAATGAGAGCTTGGGTAGGTTTACTAATAGAGTTAGAGTTTTGGTTAGCCTAAGGATTAGGGATAGGTCTAGAGTTACCCTTAGGTTTAGGGGTTTGTCGAGGGTAATGGATTGGTTTAGATATAGGTTTAGGGCTATGGTTAGGGTTATAGTTAGGGTTAAATCAAGGTTTAAGGCTTGGAATAGGGCTAGTGTTTCTGTTAGTGTTAGGGATAAGATTAGGGCCATGGCTAATGTAAGAACTAGGGTTAAATTTATGTTAGTTTTAGTGTTATGGTTAGGTTTAGTGTTAGGGTTAGGTTTAAGTTTAGGGTGAAATTTATAGATAGGGTTTGTATTAGGATAAGAGTCAGGTCAGGGTTTGTTGAGAGCAACAGCCAAAGGGGCCCCAGCAAACTTCCAGCTGCCAGCAAACTTCCAGCTGCCAGCTGATTGGCTCACAGCAGCCCCAGCAACATCTAGCTGATTGGCTCCTCTGCGGTGATGTTCATTGGGCTGTTTCCCTGCCCTTCAGACTGCCAGCTGATGATTGGCTCACAGCGGCCCCAGCAACATCTATCTGATTGGCTCCTCCACGGAGCTGCTTATCGGGGGACTTCTTTGGCTCCGCCCACGCGACCCAGCCAATCAGCCTCAAGAACAGGAGGATTGTGGAAGGTGGTGAGGGTTGTGTGGGGGTGAGAGGCTTGTGGAAGCCGGTGGTGGCAGTTGGGCTCTGAGGGTTTTTTCCTGAGGAGCTGTTTTGTTTGGCGTTTGTAGTTCTAAAAATAAAGTTAGTTTCTTTTGACAAGTGGCTCCTGAATTGTGCCCAGCCAGACTGCGGCAAGGGTTCATTTTAGGATTAGGGGTAGGACTTGAATTATACTTAGCATTCGGTTTAAGGTGAGGGCGGTGTTTAGAGCTAGGTTTAGTGTTAGATTTTGAGTCAGGATAAGTGTTAGTTTTAAAGATAGTGTTAGAACTCGAATTATGGCTACGGATAAGTCTAGATTTAGTGTTAGTGTTTGGTTAAGATAATGTTTAGAGTAAGGGCCATTGCTTGGTTTTGGTTTAGTCCTAGGGTTAGGTTTAGGGATAGTGTAAATGTTAAGCATAGGCTTAGGGTTAGGGTTAGATTTGTAGTTAGGTCTAGATCTAGGGATGGGGCTGGGACTAAGAATAGTGCAAGGGTTAGGGCTAGGGTTAGGGCTAGGGTTAGGGTTATGGTAAGGGATAGGGTTAGAACTAGGGATATATATAGGGTGAGAGTTAGGGCTATGGTTAGAGTTAGGGTTAGAGATAGGGCTAAATTAGTGCAAGGATTAGGGCTAGGTTTATTGTTGGGCTTAAGGCTAGAGTTAAGGTTAGGGTTAGGTTTAAGTTTAGGTTAAGAGATGGCATTATAGCTAGGTATAGAGGTAGGGTGAGGGTTATAATTTTGGTTAGGGGTAGGGTTAGGGTTAGGGTTGTGAATTAATCTAGGTATATGGCTAGGATGAGGGCTAGGGTTTGTTTTAGGTTTAGGACTAGGATTAGGGCTAGGGCTAATTTCAGGTCCAGAATTATGTTTAAAGATAGTTTTAGGGTTAGGATTATGGCTACATCTAGTGTAAGTGTTAGGTGTAGGGTTATGTTCAAGTTTAGAGCTAGGGGTTTTTTTTAGGGTCAAGGTCAGGATTAGGATTTGGGATAGGTTAAGGTTTAATGTTAGGGCTTGAATTTGTGTGTTAGGATTAGGGTAATGATAGAATTAGGTTTATATTCAGGTTGTGTTCAGGGTAATAGATTGGGTTAAAATTAGGGTTCATGATTAGTGCTAGCATTAGGGTTATAGTTTTGGTTATGGTAATGTATAGAGTTACAGATTGGTTTAGGGCTAGGTTTATGGTTATGAATAGGGCTAGGGTTAAAGCTAGGATTAGGGCTAGGTTTTGGGTTAAGTTAGAGATAGGGTTAGGGTTAGGGCTAATGTAAGTACTTGGGTGATTTTTAGGGATAGTTTTAGGTTTTTAGGGCTAGATTTAGTGTTAGGGTTAGGTTTAGGGTTAGGGTGATGTTTAGAGCTACTAGTGTGAGGGTCATTGTCAGGTTCAGGGTTAGTTTACCGGTTCGGCTTACAACTCATATTAGAGCTAGGGTTAGAGCTAGGTTTAAGGTTAGAGTTTGGTTTAGGTTAAGGGTTAGGGTTACAGCTATATCTCGGTTTTGTTGTAGGGCTAGGGCTAGGGTTAGGGCTAGTTTTAGGATTAGTGTTATGGTTTGGGCTAGTGATAGGGTTTCGCTTAGTCTTTGGGTTAGTGCTTGATTTAGAGTTAGGTTTTGTCTAAGGTTAGTGCTAGGGCAAAGAATACTTAAAAGGTTAGGGTTAGGGTTAGGGTTTCGGTAATGGATAGGGTTAGAATGAGTGAAAGGTCTAATGTGAGAGTTAGAGATAGTCTTAGGACTAGTGTTAGGGATAGGGCTAAATTAGGGCTAAGATTAGGGCTAGGGTTAGTGTCAGTACTAGGCCTAGATTTTGGGATAGGATTGTAATTATGGCTATGTTTAGGGCTAGAATGAGGGCTAAAGTTTGTGTTAGGGTTCTGGCTAGAATTATGTCTAGGGCTAATGTCAGGTCTAAGGTTACAGTTAGGGATAGTTCTAGGGAAAGGTTTATGGCTAAGTCTACTGTAAGGGTTAGGTATAAGGTAAGAGTCAGGTTTAAAGGTAGGGGAATTATTAGCACCAGGGCCAGTGTTAAGGCTTGATTTAGGTTAGAGTTTAGGGATATGGCTCAAATTAGAGTTATGGTTAGGATTAGGGTAAAGATAGCGTTAAGTTTAGGGTTCAGGTTAGGTTTAGGGTAATTGATAGTTTTGGGGATAATGATAGGGTAAGGGTTATCTTAGGGTTAGCATTAGTATAAGGGTTATTTAGGGTAATGGATACAGTTAGTGTTATGGTTAGGGCTAGGGTTAAATTTAGGATTAGTTCTTGGGTTAGGATTAGGGTGAGTGTTAGGATTATGGCTACATTTACGGCTCAGATGAGGAATTGTGTTAGGGCATGGATTAAGGCTAGGGCTAATGTCAGGTCTAGCATTACAGCTAAGGGTAGTTCTAGGGTTTGGTTTTGAATAGGTCTACTGTAAGAGTTAAGTTTAGGGTAAAGGTCAGGTTTAGAGCTATATGTATTATTATGGTCAGGGTCAGGATTAAGGATTGGATTGGTTAAGGTTTAGGGTTAAGGCTCAAATTAGCATTAGGTTTAGAATAATGGATATGGTTAGTTTAAGGGTTCAGGTTAGGTTTAGGGTTTTGAATAGCCTTAGGGATAGCTATAGAAAAAGGTTTCATCCTATAGTTAGCATTTGGGTTAGGCTTGATTTTAGGGTAAAAGATAGGATTACAGCTAGGTTTAGGGCTATGTTCAAGGTTAGGATTAGTGCTAGTTTTAGGGTTAGAATTAGGGTTAGGTTTGCCCTAGGGTTAGGGTTAGGTTTATTGTAAGTGTTATGGTTGGAGCTAGTTTTGGAGCTAGGGCGAGGGTTTGGGTTAGAGAAGGTCTAGTATAAATGTTAGGGTTAGGGCTACATTTAGCATTGGATTTAGGGTTAGAGTTACAGTAATGGATAGAGTTAGAGCTCGGGTTTGGGCAATAATTACAGTTAAAATTAGGGTTAAATTTAGGGACAGGGATAGGGTTATGTTAATGTGTAGGGTTAGGATTAGGGCTCAGTTTAGAGGTAGTGTTAGGGTTAGAGTTACTTTTTTTTCAAATTTCTTTGATACAATCTAGGATTCATCTTTAACTAACCTTATTCTGTTTCCCAGGTTTAGGCATTTTGGATCAAAGGTTTGGTTTGCAGAACCGTTAATATTTTCATTTTACATAATTTTGACCTATATGAGTAAATGTAAATGGACCTGGAAATCAAACAGGGTTTATGCTAGCTACTTGAAACTTCACACACTCCCTCAATTCTTCCTGGGGAACCTATGGTATGTTCCTTGTAAATGCAGGCCTAAGATGAAGCATGCAAAAACAACTTTATTCGAGAACCTGTTAGGAGAAAGCAGGGAATATGCATGCACTGAATTTCCTCCCATAATTATTTTGTCAGATTTGTTTGATACCGAGTAGGATTCATTGTTTAGCTCGCCCCACATATCTCTCCAAGTGTGGGACTTCTAGGATCAATGGTTCTCTAGTCAGGTTAGGGTTAGTGTTAGGTTTGGGGTTAGGGCTAAGGTTAGATGTAGTGTTAGGGTGAGAGTAAGTTTTGTACAAATTTCATTGATATTTGTAAGGAGTCATCTTTTTCCTAGCCTTAATATGCTCCTCAGGTTTGGGCCTTCACATTTCAATGGTTTGCTAAGAGGGACACTCTGTATTTTAAGGTTTTACTTCATATTGATCTATATAGGTAAATAAAAATGGAGGTTTAAATCAAACTGGGTTGGTGCTAGCTGCTTGAAATTTCAAACACTGCAACATTTTTCTGTGGGAACTCTCTGGTTTGTTCCTTGTGAAAGTAGCCCTAAGATGAAGATGGCAAAAACAACTTTTTCTGAGTGCCCTTTAGCAGAAAACAGAGAAATATGCAGGAACTGAACTAATACCTCAATTATTTGGTCATATTTCTTTGAAAATGCATAGGATTCATCTGAGAGCTTTGCCCACTAGGCTTCCCATGTTTGGGACTTCAAGGATCAACAGTTTTTCAAACAGGTTAGGGTTTGTGTTAAGGATAGTTTTAGGGCTATTGTTAGAGCTAGTATTAGTGTTAGATTAGTTTTGTTCAAATTTCTTTGATACTTGGCAGGATTCATTTTTCTCCCATCCTTATTATACTCCACATGTTTAGGCCTCCTAGGTTTAATGGTTCACTTTAAGGAACAGTTTATAGTTTAAAGTTTCTGTTCATTTTGTCCTATATAGTTAAATGAAAATGGAGCTGGAAACCAAACAGCATTGGTGCTAGCTGCATGAAACTTCACACTCCATCAATTCTCTGTGAGTAATCTGTGGTTTGTTTTTGTGACAGTAAGCCTAAGCTAAAGCACATAAAAACAATGTTATCCAAGACTCCTTTAGGAGATAACAGAGAAATATTCATGTACTGATATACTCCATCATCTTTTTGGAGAGATTTCTTTGATATTGTGCAGCATTCATCCCTTAGCTTTCCCCACTAGGCTGCCCAAGTTTGGTAATTCTACGGTCAAAGGTTTCTTTAAAAAGTTAACGTTAGAGGAAAAGCTAGGGTTAGAGTGAGTGTTAGGGTTAGAGTTAGTTTTATTCAAAATTCTTTGGTACTTGGCAGGATTCATCTTTTAGCTAGATTTACTCTGTTCCTCAGGTTTAGGCCCTCTCTGTTCACAGGTTTGCTTTTAGGAATATTTGGTATTATAAATTTCACTTCATTTTTACCTATATAGGAAAGTTAATGGAGCTGAAAATCAAACATTGTTTTTGCTAGCTGCTTGAAACTTCACACACTCCATCAGTCCTCTCTAGGGTCTCTGATATGTTTTTTATCAAAGTAGGCCTATGTTTAAGCATGAAAAAACAACTTAATCTCTGAGCACTTTAGGAGAAAACAGGAAAATATGGATATACTGAAATACCTCCCATAATTATTTGGTCAGATTCGTTTGATGTTACGTAGGATTCATCACTTAGCTTGCCCCACAAGGCTCCACAAATGTGAGAATTCTAGGATCAATGGTTCTCTAATCAGATTAAGGTTAATGTTGGGTTTAGGGTTACAGCTAGGGCTAGGGTTACAGGTAATTTTAGGGTGAGAGTTAGTTTTGTTCAAATTTCTTTCATAGTGGGCAGGTGTCATCTTTTATCTAGCCTTAGTATGCTCCCAAGGTATGTTATTCTCAATTCAATTGTTCACTATCATGAACACTTTGTATTTTAAGGTTTCACTTCATTTTAACACCTATGAGTACATAGAAATGAAGGTGGAAATCAAACAGGCAGCCCTTTCCCTAAACCTAACCCTAAACCGAACCATAAAAATAGCCCTAATCCTAGGCATAAGCCTAACACTAATGCTAGACCTATTCCTAACCATAATATAGCCTTAACCCTAACCCAAATTCTAGCTCTAAGACTTATTCTAATTCTTGCCATAGCCCTCTTTCTAGTTCTAACCCTATCCCTTACCATAACCCAAACACTAGCCCTAATCTTAGCTCTAAAACTAGCCATACCCCAAACCCTAGAATTAACCATAACTCTAAATCTACTCCTAAGCCTAAACTCACCCTATCAGCAGCAATAACACGAATACTAATCATAAAACTACCTTTAACTTTAGCTTTATTCCTAGAACAAAACTGAGCCATAGGACTAAACCTAACCATTAAACTAAACCAAATCCTAAACCTACCTCTAACCCTAAGCCTACCCCTAATTTGAGTCCTATCCCTAACCATAAAATGAATCATGATTCTGACTCGGACCATAACACTAACCCTAGTTAAAAACATCACCCTAAACCTAAACATAATCCTAAAACTAGACTCAGTCCTAAATGTAACCCTAAAACTAGCACTAATTATAATCTTAGTTCTTACATTAGCCATATCCCTAAGAAAAGCCCTAACATAATCAAAAACCTAGCACTAATCCAAGACAAAACCCTAGCTAACCCTAGCCAACTAACCATAACCCTAGCCTAACACTAACCCTAACACTAACCCTAACACTAACCTGAAAACAAACATGAACACTAACACTAACCATAACCCTAATCATACCAATAAACATAACCGAACACTAAACATAAACTTAACACTAACACAAAATCTAACAAAAATCCTAACAGTAAACCTAACCATAAACCTAACCAAATCCTAACAACCCAACCCTAACACTAACTCTAAAACTAACACAAACCCTAAGTCTTCCTCTAACTCCAAGCCTAACACAAACACTATCTCTAAACATAAAACTAATCCTAACTCTAAAACTAAACCTAAAACTAACTCTTAACCTAACCCTAAGAATAATATTAAAACTAACACTAAACCCACCCCTAAATGTAACCATAAACTAACACTAAATCTAACCATAATGCTAACCCTAGCACTAACCTTAACCCTAAATTCAAACCTAAATCTAATCCTAAACGTAATCCTAACCCTAACCCAAACCACAACCCTAACAAAAACCTAACACTAACCGTATCACTAAACTGAACTCTAACCTTAACCCTAACCCTAAACCTAAAATTAACACTAAACCAAACCAAACCCTAACACAAACACTAACCCTAACCCTATCCCGTACACCTAACCCTAACCATAATTTTACCCATAAACCTAAACCTAACCTAAACCTAACCTAACCCTCACACTAAAACAAAACCTAACCCTAACCCTAACACTAAACCTAACCCTAAACTTAATCCTAATACTAACCCTATCAGTAAAATTAACATTGAACCTAACCATAAACCTAAATTTAATAGTAACCCTAAACTAAAAATTACCCTAAAACTAACCCTAACCCTAAACTCAACAATAAACAAAATACTAACCCTAACCCTTACCCTAACACTAACACGAACCCTAACCCTAAACCTAACACTAAACTTAACCCCAACCCTAACCCTATCACTAATTCTACCACTAATCCTAACACTATACCTAACTGTAACTCTAACCCTAACACTAACTCTATACCAAATATAACCCTAACACTAAACCTAACACAAACCTTAACCCTAAATCTAACCCTAATCCTATTTGTATACCTAACACTTACCCTAACCCTAACCCTATCAAATAACCTAAACTTAACCCTAAACCTACCACAAACCCTAACCCTAACACTAAACCTAAAACTAACCCTAACAATAAGTCAAACCCTAACTCTAAAACTAACCCTAAACCCAACACTAAACCTAACACTTATTCTAACCCTAATCCTTAGCCTAACACTAACCTTAACACTAACATTAAACCTAAACATAACCCTAACCCTAACCATAACAATAACCCTGAAACTAACCCTAACCCTAACCCAACCATAACACTAACCTTAAACCCCACACCAACACCTAAAACTAACCCTAAACATAACCCAAAACCTAATGCTAATCCTAAACGTAATCTGAATCCTAAACCTAAAACTAACCCTACCCTAAACCCTAACCCTAACCATAATGCAAACCCTAACCCTATCCCTAATGCTAATCCTAACATTAACACTAACCCAAACCCTACCACAAACACTAAACCTAACATTAACTCCAACACTAACCCTAACACTAATCCTAACACTAACTCAAACACTAATCCAAACTCTAACACTTATCCAATCCCTATACCCTAACATAAAACCTAACCCTAATTCAAACCTTAATAACTACACAAATTTGAAACCTAACCCTAACACTAACTCTAATCCTAACCGTGTATTTCACACTATCTATAACACTAACCCTAATCCTAACACCAACCCTCATGCTAACCATAACTCTAAACCTAACCTAATCCTAATCCTAAACCTAACCTAAAACTTATCCTAACCCTAACCCTAACACTAAACCTAAAACTAAACTTAACCCAAATCTGATAATAATCCTAAAAAAAAACTTAACCCTAAACCTAACCCTAAATGTAACCCTAACACAAACCTTAACAGTAACACTAACACAAACGTAACCCTACCCCAAAACTAACCCTAATCTGAATCCTAACTGTAACTAAACCTAAACCTCACCCTAACACAAACCTTAACACTAACCCTAATACTAACCCTAAGCCTAACATTAACCATAACCCTAACACTAATTCTCACCCTAAACTTAACACTAACACTAACTCTATATATAACCATAATCCAAACCCTAACACTTACCAAAACACTAACCTTAACCCTATCACTAACGCTAACACTAACGCTAACACTAATTTTATCCCTAACCCGAAAAGTAACCTTAACGCCAACCCTATCCCTATCACTAACTCTAACCCTAAACATAAGCCTAATGCTAACCTTTAACTTATTCCTAACCTTAAAACTAACACTAACCCAAACACTAAACCTAACCCAACCCTAAACCTAACCCTAATCTTAACCCTAACACTCACCCTAAACCTAACCCTAATACAAACCTTAATGCTAACCCTAACACTAATCCTAATTCTATCCCTAACACTAACACTAACCATAAACCTAACCCTTATAATAACTCTAATTCTAACACTAACCCTACTCCTAACTCTAACACTAACAATAACCCTAAACCTAACACTTACCCTAATCAGAACAGTAAATCTTACCCTAACAGAAACCCTAACACTAAGCTTAAAAATAAATCTAACCTAACTCTAACAGTAACCCTAACAGTAACCCTAACCCAAACCATAACACTAAACCTAAACTTAAACCTAAACCTAACCATAAACCTAAAACTTACCCTAACCCTAACCCTAAACTGAGCACTTACCGTAACCCAAACCTAATCCTAACACTAATCCTAAACCTAACCAATAACCTAACACTAACCCTAACCCAAAACCTATCCCTAACACGAACCATAAAACTTATCCTACCACTCAACCTAACCCTAACCCAATTTCTAACCTAAACCTAACCCTAACTTTAACATTAACCCTAACCATTACCCTAATACTATCACTAACTACAACCCTAAACTTAACCCTTACCTAAAATTAAACCTAATCTTAAACCTAACCCTAACCCTAACCCTAACTTTAACCCTAACCATAACCCTAACCATAACCCTAACACTAAAATGAACCCTAATCCTAATTTTAATCCTAAACTTAAACCTAACCAAAACCCCAACACTAATACTAACCCTAAACCTCACCCTATCCCTAACCCTTATCCTAACACTAAAACTAAACCTAACACTAACCCTAACAAAATAATTAATCCTAACTCTAAACCTAACCCTAACCCTAAACTAAACATAACACTAAACCTAAACATGCCCCTAACATGAACCCTAACCCTAACATAACCATAATTTTAACATGAAACCTAACCCTAACCCTAAACCTTACCCTAACCTGAATCCTAACGGTAACCGTAACCATTACCCTAAGCCTAACCCTCACCCTAACACAAACCCTAACACTAACCATAAAAATAGCCCTATCCCAAAATTACCACTATCTGTAACTCTAACCCTAAACCTAGCAGTTACCCTAACCCTAACCCTCACTCTAACCCTAAGCCTAACCCTAACCCTAAACTAAACATAACCCTAACACTAAACATATTCCTAACACGAACCCTAACCCTAACCTTAACCATAACTTTAACACGAATCCTAAGCCTAACCATAAACCTAACCCTAACCCGAATCCTAACCTTAACCATAACCAAAACCCTAAGCCTAACCCTCACTCTAACACAAATTGTAACACTAACCATAACAATAGCTCTATCCCTAACACTACCAGTATCCATAACTGTAACCCTAACCCTAACACTTACACTAACCCTAACCCTCCACCTAAACCTAAGCCTAACCCTAACCCTAAACCTAACCCTAACCTTAGAATTAACCCTAACACTAATCTTAACACTATCCCTAAAACTAACACTCACCCTACCACTAATCCTAAACCTAACCCAAACACTGACCCTAACTTGAAAGCTAACCCTATCACTAATACTAACCTTAAAAATAACCCTAAACCTATCACTAACCCTAACCCTAGTACTAATACTAACAATAACCCTAATCCTAACCCTAACCTAAAATTAGCACTAACCCTAACCCTAAAACTAAATGTAAACTGAACACTAACATAAAAACTAACACTTATTCTAACACTGACACAATCCTTAAACCTAAGCCTGACACTAACTCTAATTCTATCCTTAAACCTAACACTATCCATAACCCTAACCCTAACTTTAACTCAAACACTAAAACTAACCCTAACCCTAAACCTAACCTTAACCCTAACCCTAACACTAACCCTAACCATAACCTTGACACTAACCCTTACACTATCCCTAATCTTAAAACTAATCCTAAACTTCTCAAATACCATAACTCTAACCCTAACACTAACACTAACATGAAACCTAATTCTAACCATAATACTTACCCTAACACTAAACCTAACCCTAACTGAACTGTAAGCCTTACCCTAATACTAACCCTAAAACTAAGACTAAAACTAAACCTAACCTAACCCTAACACTAACACTCACCCTATCCCTAAACCTAACCGTAACACTAAACATAATCTTAAACCTAAACCAAACTTTCAACCTTAGCCTAACCCTAACCCTAATTTCAGCATTAACCCTAACCCTAATTCTAACCCTAACCCTAATCCTAACCCTAACACTAACCCTAACACTAATCCTAACAAACACTAATCCTAACACTAACTGCCTAATCCTAACCTTAACTTTAACACTAACCCTAAATGTGACCCTAACACGAATCCTAACCCGAATCCTAACCCTAATTCTCTCACTAACCTAACCCTAACCCTAAACCTACTCTAACTCTAACCCTAAGACTAACTCTAAAACTAAACCTAAACCTAACACTAACACTAATCCTAACCCTAACACTAACACTGTCACTAACCCTAACCCTAAGCCTAAACATAATACTAACACCAACCCTAACCCTAAACATTTTATTAAACCTAACCTTAACTCTACATGAAACACTAACCCTAAACCTAACAGTAACACTAACCCAAAACCTAATCCTAACACTAAACTAATCCTAATGTTAACCGAAACCCTAAACCTAACCCTGACCCTAACAAAGATTCTAACCCTAACCCTAACACTAACTCTAACCATAATCCTAAAACTTACTCTAAAAATAAACCTAATCCTAACCAGAACCCTAACATTAACCCTAATCCTTACCTTAACACTAAAACAAACCCTAACACTAACCATATCACCAACCTTAACTCTAATCCTATCCCTAACCGTAACACTACACCAAAACCTAACCGTAACCTAACAGTAACCCTAACCCTAATACTATCCCTTACCTTAACACTATCCCTAACCCTAACACTAACACTAATCCTACAACTAACCCTAAACTAAATGTAAACATAATTTTAACATGAACCCTAAACCTAACCCAACCAAGAACCCTATACCTAAGCCAAATTCTAACCCTAACCCTAACACTAACACTAAACCTAATCCTAACCCCAACCATTACCCTAATACTAACACGAACACCAACCCTATCCCTAACTCAAACAGTTAACCTAACTCTAACCGAAACCTTACAAAACCATAACCCTAATCTTAACCCTAAAACTCACCCTAATCCTAACATTAACCCTAACACTAACCCAACCCTAACTGTAACCCTCAACCTAACCCCAGCCTGAATGCTAATACTAACCCTAAACCTCACCGTATCACTAAACCTAACCATGAAACTAACACTAAACCTAACACTAACCCTAATTGAAACATTAACCTTAAGACTAACCCTAACACTAAAACTAACACTAACCCTAAACCTAAACCAAAACCTAACACAAAACCTAAAGATATACCTAACATGAACACTAACCCTAACAACTAAACCTAACACTAACTATAAACCTAACCTTAACTCTACAACTAACCCTAAACTGAATCCTAAACCTAACACTAAACCTAACCCAAACCCTAACACTAACACCAACCCTAAAACTAACTTTAACCCTAACCCTAACACTTTACTAACCCGAAACACTAACTTTAAACCTATTCCTCACCCTATCACTATCCATAAGCCTAACACTAACCCTATCACAATTACTAAAACTAACTCTAACCCTAACTCTAACCCGAACACTCACCCTAAACCTAACCCTAACACTAAACCTAACCTTAAACCTAAGCCTACACCTAACCCTAAAATTTACCCTAAACCTAACACTAACCTGAGCACTTACACAAACCTTAACCCTAAGCCTAACACTAACTCTAACCCTAACAGTAACTCTAGGACTTACCCTAACCCTAAGCCTAACCATAACACTAAACCTAATACTAACCCTAAAACTAATTCTAAACCTAACCCTAACTTTAACCCTTACACTAACCCTATCTCTAACCCAAACACTACATCTAACCGTAATTCTAACCCTAACCCTAACAAAAACCATACCCGAAACCTTAACTCTAAACCTAACTCAACCCTAACCCTAACCCTTACCTAACCCTAAGACTAATCCTAACACTAACCATAAAACTCAAGCTAAAATTAAACCTAACCCTAACCCTATCCATAACCCTAACCCTAACCCAAACCCAAACACTAAAACTAACCCTAACACTAAACCTAACCCTAACCCTAACTGTAAAACCATAACCCTAACCCTAACACAAAATCTAACCAAAACTAACACTAACCCTAACCCTATCCCTAACTCGAAAACTAAACATAAACCTAACCCTTTCAATAACTCTAACCAAATCCTAACACTAACACTAATCCTAACCCTAACACTAATATTAACCCTATCTCTAACCCTAAACCTAATCTGAATTGTAACCCTTATCCTAATACTAACCCAAACACTAACACAAACACTGACACTAAGGCTAAAACTAGCCCTATCCTAAGCCTAACCCTAACCCTAACACTAACACTAACACTAAACCTAACACTAACATTAAGCCTAACCTTAAACCTAAAACTAACCCTAACCAAAATCCTTACCCTAACCCTAATTCTAACCCGAGCAATAACCTTAATCCTAACAATAACCCAAACCCTAACACTAACCTGAAAACTTACCCTAACACTATCCCTAACGCTAACCATAACACTAATTCTAAAACTAACCCTAACTCTAAACCTAACTCTAACCATATACCTAACCTAATCTTGCACTTAACCATAACCTTATTTCTAACTTTAACCCTATCATAAACCCTAACCAAAACCATAACCCTAAACCTAATAAAACCCTAACCCTAACTGTTACCTAAACCTAACACTAACCCTAACACTAACCACAAAACTAAAGCTAAAACTAACCCTAACCCTAACACTAACCCTAACCCTAACTCTACCCTAATCATAAGAGTAAATGTAACTCTAACCCTAACCTTAACACCAACCCTAAAACTATACCTAACCCTAACTCTATACCTAACCCTAACCATAACCCTAATATTAACACTAACTTTAACACTAAAACTTAACCTAACACTAACCCTAACCTTAACCCTAAAGAGAACCCTAACCCTAAAGCAAAATCTAACCCTAAACCTAACCCTATTATTAAAACTAATCCTAACCCTAACCCTAACCCAAAATCTAACACTAACCCCAAACCTAAGGAAATCCCTAACCATAACACTAACATTAGCCATAAATCTAACAAGAAACCTAAACCGAACCCTAACCCTAATCCTATCACTAACCTAACCCTAACTCTAAATCTACACTAACCCTAACCCTAAACCTAATGCTAACCATAAACCTAACCATAAACCTAACACTAACAGTAATTTAACCCTAACAATAACCCTTTCACTAACCCTAAACCTAACACTAAACCTAACACTAACCCTAAACCTAAACCTAATGATAACCTGAAAGCTAATACTAACCCTAAAACTCACCCTAACCCTAACCCTTATACTAACAGTAAACCTAACACTAAACCTAACCCAAACATTAATCCTAACCCAAACCCTGAACCTAAACAAAACAATGACACTAAAGCCATGAAACATAAACCTAACACTAAACATAACTTTAACACAAAATTTAACCCTAACACTAACCCTAAAACTAAACTTAACCCTAACACTAACCATAACACTAACCTTAAACCTAATGCCAAACACAACACTAAACCTAACCCTAACCCTGACCCTAACACTAACATTAACCTTAAACCTATCCCTAACATTAACACTATCCCTAAAATTAACCCTAAACCTAACCCTAATACTAACCCTAATCCTAATCCTAAGAGTAACATTAAAACTATCCCTAACCAAAACACAAAACAAAACCCTAATCCTAACACTAATCTTACAAAACCCTAATCCTAACCAGAACCCTTACGCTAAACCTAACCTTAAACTTAATACTAACCCTAATCCTAATCCTTTCCCTAAAACTAACTCTATTACTAACCCTAACCCTAACACTAAATCTCAACCTAGACCCAACTCTAACAGTAACACTAACCCTAACCCTAACTCTAAACCTAAGCCTAACACTAATACTAAACTTATCCCTAAACCTAACAATATATATATAACCATGGTCCTAACACTATCCCAAACACTAAAACGTTCCCTAACTATAAACCTAAACCTAACATTAACCCTAACACTCACCCTAACTCTAAACCTAATATGAACCCTAACCCTAATATGAGCCCTAACACTAACACTAACCTTAACATTAATCCTAATACTAACCATAAACTTAACCCTAACCATAACCCTAAATCTAAACCTAAATCTAACTCTTTCCACAACTCTAACCCTAATCCTAAGCCTAATATTAACTCTAACCCTAACCCTAATCCTAATCTGAAATGTAACCCTAACCCTAATACTAACCCTAAACATAACACAAACCCTAACACTAAGCCTAAAAGTAATGCTAACCTAACACTAACACTAACCCTAACCCTAATCCTAAACCAAACTCTAACAATGAACCTAACCTTAAAAGTAAACCTAACCCTAAACCTTATCCTAACCCTATCCCTAAACCAAGCACTAACCCTAACCCTAACCATAACCCTATCCCTATCCATAACGTTAACGCTAACCTTAACCTAAAATTTACACTGACCCTAAACCTAACCCTAACACTAATGGGAACCCTAACAAGAATTCCAAACCTAACCCTAACGCTAACCCTAATGCTAACCCTATGCCTAACACTAATCGTGACCCTAACCCTAACACTAACAGACCCTAACCAAACCATAACCCTAAACTTAACCCAACCCTAACCCTATCCCTTAAGTAACCTTAACCCTAATACTAACACTAAACATAAAAGTAAAGCTAAAACTAACCCTAATCTTAACACTAACCCAAACCCTAATGCTAACCCTAACCATAACACTAAACATAACTCTAACCCTAACCCTAAATTTAAACCTAAACCTATTCCAAACTCAACACTATACCTAAAATTAACTGTAAACCTAACACTAAAGTACTTTAACAGTAAACCTAACCCTAAAACTAACCCTAAACCTAATCCTAACATGAACCCTAACCTTAACCCTAATATTAAACCTAACCCTAAACCTATTATTTTAGTTTTAACTAATTCTAAACCTAAACCTAAACCTAATCTTAATCCTAACCCGAACTCTAACCCTAACCGTAACCCTAAGACAAAACCTAAACCAAACCCTAAACCTAACCGTATCACTAACCTAAGCCTAACCCAAAAACCTACACAAACCCTAACTCTAAAACTAACCAAAACCCTAAAGCTAATCATAACCCTAACACTAACTCTAATCCTAACTATAACACTAACCCTGTCCTTATCCCTAACCCTAACCCTAACCCTAACACTAAACCAAACCATAACCCTAAACCTAACACTTACCCTAACAAGAACCCTAACCCTAACCCTAATCGTAAGTATACCCTAACGCTAACTGTAAACATTACCCTAATACTAACCCTAACAGCAACCGTAACCCTAACCATAACCGTAACCCTAACCCTAACATTACACAAAAACTAACCTAATCATAACCCTAACAAAACTCTAACCCTAACCGTAATTTTAAACCTAACACTAAACCTAAACCTAACCATAAACCTAACACTAACCCAAACAGTAACACTAAACCTAACCCTACTCATAACTGTAACAGAAACACTAAAACTAATCTTAACCCTAACAGTAACAATAACCCTAACCCTAACTTGAACCCTAAAACTAACCCTAACCCTAAACACAAACCTAACACTAACCCTAACCCTCAACTTAAACCTAAAACTACAAGAACATTAATACTAACCCTAAACCTTAGCCAACTCTAACCCTAATCCTAATACTAACACTAAACCTAACTCTAACCCTAACTAAAACACTAATCCTAAATCTAACTCTAACTGTAACCATAACACTAACCCTAAATTTAAACATAAAACTATGACTAACCCTAAACCAAATCCTAATATGAACCCTAATCACAAACCTAACAATAACCCTATCATGAACACTAAATCTAACCATAACTCTAAAGCTAACACTAACCCTAAACCTAATCCTAACCATTACACTAACCCTAACCCAAACACTAACACTAATTTAAACACTAAGCCTAACCCTAATTTTAAACTTAAAATTAACCCTAACCAAACAGAAAACCTAACACAAACCATAACCTAACCATAATGCTAATCCATACCTAACCCTAATTCTTGCCCTAACAATTGCCCTAACACTAACTCTAATCCTAAAACTAACATGAACACTAACCCTATATATGCCACTAAGCCCAATCCTCACCCAAACTCTAACCCTAACCATAAGCCTTACCCTAAACCTAAAGCTAACCCTAACAGTAACCCTAAACCTCACCGTAACCCTAACCCCAACCCTAACTCTAACACTAACCGAAATCCTAATACTAAAACTAATCGTAACTGTATTCCTTAACCAAACACTAGTCCTAATCGTAACCCTAACCCTAACATGATACTATCCCTAAACCTAATCCTAACTCTAACCCTAACCATAACACTAACCCTAACCCTAACCATAATCCTAACACTAACTGTAACCATAACAATAACTCTAACCCTAAAACTTACCCTAAACCTCACCATAACCCAAAACCTAACCCTAACACAAATCTAACAATAATTCTAACACTAATCTGAACACGAACCCTAACCCTAACCCTAACACAAACCCTAAAGCTAACCCAAACCCTACCCCAAACCCAACCCTAAACCTAACCCAAATGCTAGCCCTAAACCTAACCCTAAAACTAACCCTAACCCTAACCCTAACCACAACCCTAAACCCAACCCTAAACCTAATTCTAAACCTTACCATAAACATAACCCTAACGGAACCCTTACCCTAACCCTAAAGTAACACTATCCCTAACCCAAATTTTATCCCAAACACTAACCCAAACTTTTACTGCAACCCTAACACTAACTACACCTAACCCAAACCCTAATTATAACACTAACCCTGACCATAAAACAGACCATAATACTAAACCTAAAACTATTCAAAAGCTTAATGTTAATCCAAGACATAAACTTAACCCAAACACTAATACTAACCCTAACACTAACACTAACACTAACACTAACACTAACCTTAACCCTAACCCTAACACTAACCCTAAACCTAAGCCTAACCATAAACATAAAACTAAACCTAACCTAACACAAACAATAACCCTAACCATAACACTATTACCCTAAAACAAAACCAAACCCTAATCCTAACTGTAACCCTAACCCTAACACTAACCCTAACACAAACCCTAACCAAACCCTAAACTTAACATTTTCCCTAACCGTAACCCTAACACTAACCTTAACCTTAACCGTTACCCTAAACTTAACACATAATCCTAACCCTAAACCTAACAATAACCCTAACCCTAACCCTAACACTAACCCTAAACCTAACTATAACCTTAACCATAACACTAATGCTAACCCTAACCTTAACCCTAAGACTACCCAAAACCGCAACCTTAAAGATAAACCTAATTCTAACAGTAACCCTCACCCTAACCCTAAAGCTAAATCTAACACAAACACTAACCTCAACACTAACCCTAATCTTAACCCTAATCCTTACCCTAACACTAAACCTAAACCTAACCCAGCACTAACACTAAACCTCTCTATAAACCTAACCCTAACCTTAACACTAAATCTAAACCTAACCCTAGCACTAACCATAAACCTAATTTTAACCCTAACCCAAACATTAATCCTAACCCAAACCTGAACCCTAACTGTAATACTAACACTAACTTTAACCAGAAACCTACACCTTACCTTAACACTAAATCCAAACCTAACCTTGACAGAAACCCTAACCCTAACACTAACACTAACCTATATCATAACAATAACCCTAATACAAACCCTAACGTTGACCCTACCCCTAACACTAACCTAACCCTAACCTTATCCCTAACCCTATACTAACCCTAACCCCACCATTGTCTAACCCTAACCCTAACATTAACCCTAACATGAACTTTAATACTAAACCTAACACAAATCCTAACACCAATCATAACTCTATAACACTAAACTTAACCCTAATCCTAATCCTAACACTAACCCTAAACCTAACCTAACTTTAACCATAACACTAACATTAACCCTAACCATAACACTAATCCTAACCCTAATTCTAATGCTAAACCTAACCCTAACACTAACCAATAACCTAACCATTACAAAAACACTAAACCTACACCTAACACTAACCCTAACAATAACCTAACCTGAATCCTAACCCTATCCCTAACCCTATCACAAACACTACCATAAAACTAACACTAACCCTAACCCTAAGCCTAACCCTAAAGCTAACCCTAAATATAACCCTAATCTTAACTGTAATGCTAACTCTAACCCAAACCCTAACTCTAACACAAACCCTAGCACTAACCCTAACACTAACCTTAACCAAAAACCTATTCCTAACCCTAACACTAATCCTAATATTAATCTTAAACCTAATAATAAACCTAACCCTAACTCCAACCCTAACCCTAACCAGAATACTAGCCTTAACCCTAACCATAACCCTAATCTTAACGTAACCCCAACCCTAACCCTAACCCTAACACTTACCATAATCCTGACTCTAACCCTAACACTTGCCTAATTCTAACAGTAAACCTAACAGTAACCCTCAGTCTTACCCTATCCTTAGCAGTACCTCTAACCCTATCTTACCCTAAGCCAAATCCTCACCCTAATGCTACCCTAGTCCTAATCATGATTTTGAGCCTTCCCCAAATGCTAACTCTATTACTAGTCCTAAACATAGCCCTTATTCTACCTCTAACCCTAACCCTAACCCTGACACTTATTCTGACCCTAACACTAACTCTAGATCTAAACCTGACCCTAACCCTAAACCAAACCCTAACACTACCTCCACCTGTAAACCTATACCTAAACCTAACAGTAACATTAGCACTGGGCAGACCTTATTTTAAATAGATTCATAAATATAGCCCTAGCCCTAAACAAAAACCAACCATTAGCCCTAACAATAACCCTTAACCTAACGTAAAGTCTAAACCTCTCAATAGACCAAACGTGACTCTAAACCTGAAACTAACCCTAATGCTACAATGACCATTAATCTAATAGAAACCCTAGCTCAAAAATTGTATACTAAACCAAAACCTAACCCTGACTCTAGACTTATCCATAATCTTTACCCTAAAACTAGCCATAATTATATCCCTAGCTTTTACATTACCCAAGCCCTAAAGTTAGCCCTAAATATCACACAAAACCTAGCCCTTTTCCTAGCCTTAACCTAGCCCTTATCATAAACCTAACCATAAACTTAGACCCATCCCTAACGCTAACCTTCGCCCTAGCCCTAACCCTAGCTCAAACTTTAGTCCTTAGCCTAAAGATAATCCTAACACTAAACCTAAAACTAGCCTTGACTCAAAACCTAACCCTCGCCCTAGCCCTAGCCCTAGCTCAAAAGCCTACACTTAACCTAACTCTAATCCTAATATTAACCCTAGGCTGAACCTTAACACTAACCCTAATGCTAACCTCAACCCTAGACCTAACCTTAGCTCTAATCCTATCCATTGACCTAAAGAAATGCCTAATCCAAATACTAACCCTAGGCCTAACGTTAACCCTATGGTTAACACTAAACATATCCATTACTCTAAACCTAACTGGAACCATAATCCTAATTCTATCAATTACCCTAACTCTAACCCGAACCCACTGCTAATCCAAGCATTAACCCCAAATCTTAACCTAACCAAACCCTACCCTGACTCTGACCCTAATAATACACCTAGTTCTAAACTTGACCATTACCCTACACATAAACCTTACAATACACATAACCATAACCTAAAACTAAAACAAAGACTAACCATAAACATAGAGTTGACATTAACCCTAGTCCTAATCCTAGCCGTAGCCCTAGCACAACCCTCATCCTAGTCCTAAAACTCGTCTTAATCCTAACCCAAACCCTAACCTTAGTCCTAACCCTAATTCTAACCCTTGTCCTAACCCTAAAGCTAGCTATAACCCTATCCCTTCCCCTAAACCTAATCCTAACCCTAACACTAACACTTACTTCAACCCTAGGCCTAACCCTAACACTAACCCTAGCAATAATCCTAGCCCTAATTTAGCCCTAACCATAAACCTACTCCTAACCTTAGCCCAAAGACTAACTTGAACTCTCAATCTAACCCTATTTCTTATTCTAACCCTGTTACCATAACCCTAACATTAGCCCTAAACTTAGCCCTAACCCTAGCCATAGCCCTAAACCTACATCTAACCATAATAATAAATCTAAGACTAAACTTCACCCTATAATTAGCCCTAACAGTATTGCTAATCATAAAACCAGCCCTAACCCTAGGCCCAGTTCTAAAACAAAACTGATCCATAGCCCTATACCTAACCTACCTAACCGTAACCCTAGACCTGACATTAGCCCTATCCCTAGCCCTAATCCTAGTTCTATGCCCAGCCTTAATCCTTACCCTGATCTTAACCCCAGCTCTATCCCTAATTTTACCCCTTGCCCTATCACATAACAAAACTCTAACATCATACCTTACCATAACACTAACAATAACCTTAACCCTAGCCCTAAACCTAGGCCTAAAACTAACACTAACCCTAGCACTAATCCTAACCTTAATCTAGGCCTAACACTAAACTTAACCCTATCCCTATCCCTAAGACTAACTCTAACTCTCGCTCTAGTGCTACCCTAAGTCTAAACCTATCTTTTACCATAACCCAAAACCTAGCCCTATCCCTAGCCCGAACCTTAGCCCTAACATTTGCCCTACCCCTAAACCTGGATCAAACCCTACCTTTAAGCCTAAAATCTCACCCTAACACTAGGCCTAAACCTAATGCTATTTGGAAAACTAGCCTTAACCCTAACCTAGCCCTAAAAGAAAACTGAGCCATAAACCTAACCCTAACCCTTAACCTAAACCAAACACTAACCCTAAACCTAGCCCTAAGCCTTATCATAATTTGAGTGCTAAACATAACCCTAGAAGTAACCCTGACCCTGACTAGGATTCTAACACTAAACCTAGCTCTAAACATTGCCTTAATGCTAAACCAAAAGTAGCACAAATCAGAAACCAAGTTCTTTCATTAGACATAGCACTAATGCTAACATATATCCGAGCACTAATACGAGCCCTAACCCTAGGTTTAACTCTAAGACTAACCCTAACACTAACCCTATCCCTAACCCTATCCCTAACCCTATCCTTAATCCTAACCCTACCTCTAATCCTATCCCTTACCTAAGCCAAACCCTCACCCTAATGCTACCCTAGTCCTAACACTAATACTTAGCCTATCCCAAACCCTAGCTCTATTACTAGACCTAACCCTAGGCCTTATTTTAGCTCTAGCCCTAAACCAAACCCTGAACCTTATTCTGACCCTAACACTAAACCTAGATCTAAACCTGATACTAACCCTAAACAGGACCCGAACTCTACCTTTACCGGTAAACCTATACCTAAACCTAAAGGAAATACTAGCACTAGACCAAACCTAATCCTAAATAGAGTCATAAATCTAGCCAAAGCCCTAAACAAAAACCTTGAACTAGCCCTAACAATAACCCTTAACCTAACACAAAGACTAACCCTACCCCTAGACCCAATGCTATTCCTAATTCTGGACCTAACCCTAACCCAAACTCTGATGCTTACCCTAACACAAACCCTAGCTCTAAACCGTATCCTAACCCAAAACCTAATCATAACACTAGACTTATCCATAACCCTAACCCTAAAATTGGCCATAACCATAACCCGAGCCCTTACATACCCATAGCCCTAGAGCTAGCCATAAAGATCACACAAACCTAGCACTTATCTATCCCTAAACCTAGCCCTAATTTTAACCATAACCCTAACCATAACTCGCGCTCTAGTCCTAAACCTAGCTCATACTCTAAGCATTTCCCTAATCATAACACTAACCCTAACCCTAACACTAACCCTGACCCTAACCCTAAACCTCTCCCTAGACCCAACCCTAGCTCAAACCCTAATATTTACCCTAAACCAAACCCTGACACTAACCCTATCCATTGCCGTAACCATAACTCTAGGCCTAAACATAACCCTATCCCTAATCCTAAACCTATGCATTATTCTAAACCAAACCTAAACCCTAAACCTCACCCTATCATTACACTAACACTAACAATAACACTAATTCAAGCCCTAACCTTAAAACTTAACCTATCCCAAACTTCTAACCCAGAACTTGATCCTAATAATACCCCTAGCTCTAAACCTAAACCTAACCCTAAACCTAAACCTTACATTACATGTAGCCATAAACCTAACCCTAAAACTATCTTTAACCATAACCCTAGGTCTGATTTTAGCCCTAGTCCTAATTCTATTGCTAACCCTGAAATAAACCATAGCCCTTATCCTAGCCCCAAACCTAGCCTTAATCATTACCCTAATGCTAACCATAGCCCTAACCCCAATTTTAACTTCACCTTATCTCTAAACCTAGCTATAATATCATTCCTTACCCTAAACTTAACCCTAAACCTAAACCTAACTCTAGCCCTAAGGTGAACACTAACCCTACCCTAATCCTAGCCTTAATTTAAACCATCTCTAACCCTAACCCTAACTGTAGACCTAAGACTCACTCTAACTTTCACACTAGCCCTCTCCCTACTTATAACCCTATCCATTACCGTAATTCTAAACCTAGCCCTAAACCTAGCCATAACCATTGCCTAATACTTATTCCTAGTTCTAACTGTAGATCTAACTCTAAATTTAACCCTAACCCTAAGCCTAAGCCTAATATTAACACAAGTCCTTGACTTAAATCTAATCATAAATATAGCCCTAACCCTAACCCTTGCAGTAAAAGAAAAACTAGCAATAGGCCAAAACCTAAATGTTAACTTAAACCAAATCTTAACACTATACCTAGATCTAACCCTAGCCCTAATGCGAGTCCTAATCTTAACCTTAATACTAACCCTAACTTTACTCATTTCCTAACACTGACCCAAGCTCTAAACACCACCCTAACCATAAACTGAATCCTTATAGTAACCCTAGCCTTTATTCGAGTCCTAACCCTAACCCTAAAACTAAACCTGACCCTGAATATTATTAACCTAACACTAAAAGTAGCTCTAAATTTCACCATAACCTTAAACCTAATCCTAACATTAGAAGTTTAACCCCTAACCCTAACCTAAAACTAACCCTAAAATCCTAGTTCTTATATTAGCCATTGCTCTAACCCTAGCCATAACCCTAACACAAAACCTAGCCCTAATCTGAGCCCTAAACCTAGTTTAAGCCTAACCATAGCCCTAACCCTAGCTCTAATCCTATCCCTTTCCCTATACCAAACTCTAAACCTAATGCTAATCCTAATCCTAATCCTAATAATTAACCTAACCTAAATTCTTACCCTATTAGTAGTCCTAACCCTAGTCCTCATTCTAGCTCTAACCATAACCCAAACCCTAATGCTAACCCTGACCCTTATTCTGACCCTGACATTAATCATATTTCTAACTGAACCTAACCCTAAACCGAACTCTAAAACTAGCCTTACTGGTAAACTTATACCTAAACCTAACCCTAACACTAGTCCTAGACCTAAACCTAATCCTAATCTATCCATAACTCTAGACCTATACCTAAAGAAAAACCTAGCCCTAGCCCTAATAATAACCCTTAGCTTAAAGCCAAACAATAACCCTTCCCCTAGACTTAACCCTAGTCCTAAATCTGGTTTTCCCAATAACCATAATCCTAAACTGAACACTGACCCTCACACTAACAATAACCCTAGCTCTAAACATCCCCTAGGGTGATGTTTAGAGCTAGCCTGCCCTAATCATAACAAAGTTCTTACATCTGCCATAGTCCTAACCTATTGCAAAACCTAGCCCTAACCCAAACCCTACCCTAGCTTTAACCCTAATGCTAACCATAACCTTAATCTTAGCCCTAACTCTAAACATAAGCCTAACCCTAGACCTAACCCTAAGCATAATACTAGCCCTATCACTAGCTCTAACCTTATCAATTACCCTAATGACAACACTAAAGCTTCTGCTAACTCTAGGGCAAACCCTAATCCTATCCCTAACCCTAACCTATCTATTACCCTACACCTAACCTGAACTCTAAACCTAAAACTATCATTAACCTATCCCTAACTGGAATGATAACTTGACCCTTTACCCTAAACCTTAATCTAATAAAAACCCCAAACCCGACACTGACCCTAATAATACCCATAGCTCTACAGCAGACCCTAACAAGAAACCTGACCCTTACAATAGACCTAGCTATAAACCTAACCCTAAAACTCTAGACATGACATTAGCCCTAGCTCTAATCCTAGTCCTAATCCTAAAAAAAACCTTAGACCACATCCTAGCCATAAAACTTGCCTTAATCATAAAGCTAACCCTAAACATACCCCTAATTATAATCCTCACCCTAGTCCTAAAAGTATCTATAATCCCATCCCTTAAGCTAAACATAACCCTATCCGTAACCCTAACACTAACCCTTGCCCTAAACTTAGGCCTAACCCTAACATTAGCCTTAGTCCTAATCCCAGCCCTAATTTAGCCCTATCCCTAACTCAACCCTAAGCCTAGCCCTAAGACTAAATCAAACTCTCAACCTATCCTTATACCTAGTTCTAACCATATACCTTGCCATCACGCTAAACCTAGCACTAAACTTTGCCCTAATCATAGCCCTATCCTTAGCCAGAGCTCAAAGCCAAGAATTAAACCTAACTCTAAATCTAACTCTAAATCTAAGTATAAACCTCATACTAACACTAGTCCTAATCCTAAAATTAATCCTAAAACTAATCCTAATTCTACCTCCAGCCCTAAAACAAAACTGAATCATAATCCTAACCCTAACACTTAACCTAAACCAAAGCCTAAAGCTAAACCTAGCCCTAATCCTATCTCTAATTGTAGTCCTAACACTAACCTGAAAACTAATATGGACCCTGACTCTGACCCTAACATTAAACCTAGCTCTAAACATCATCATAACCATAAACTTAACCCTAACAATAGATGTAGCCCTAATCCTGACCCTATCACTAGCTCTAATCATAATGCTACATTGTACATTAGCCGTAGCCTTAACCCTAGCCCTAACCTAACCCAAAACCTAGCCTTAATCCGAGTCCTAAAGTTAGTTGTTTTAATATATATTTTTTAGTTTCCAGCGGACACAACACTTTTATGTTATTGGTATGTCTTGCTGAGGATCTAATGCAGCGGCCTGTGCATGCCAGCCTAACATGCTACTTCTTGAGCTACATCCGCAGTCGCTAAACCTAGCTTTAATTCTAAATGTAAATATAACCCCCCGAAAAAGCCCTAATCCTATACATAAACCTACCCCTAATGTTAGGTCTAAACCTATCCATTACCCTAATGATAACCCATTATGCTAACCCTAGGCCTAACCCTAACCTCCATTACACTAAACCACACTTAATCCCTAACACTAACCCCCCAAAAAGCCCTAATCCTGTACATAAGCCTACACCTAATCTTAGTTCTAAACCTATCCATTAGAGTAATGATAACCCTTGTGATAAACCTAGGCCTAAACCTAACCGTATCCATTACACTAAACCACACCTAAACCCAAAAACTAACACTTTCATTAACTTTACCAGAAAACCTAATGATAATTCAAGCCCTAAACCTAAACCCTAACCTAAAACAAATGCACACCTTGATCCTGACCCTAATAATAACTCTAGCTCTGAAACAGATCCTCAGTATAAACTTAACCCCTACACTGGACAAAGCCATAAATCTAACACTAAATCTATCCCTAATTGTAACCCTAGACCTTACATTAGCCCTAGCCCTAAGACTATCCCTAAACCTGACACAAACATTAGCCCTCATCCTAGCCCTAAACCTAGATTTAATCATAACCCTCAACCTAACCCTAGCCCTAACCCTAATACTAACCCTTGCCCTAGCCCTCAACCTAGCTATAACCCAATACCTTAACCTAAATGTAATCCTAACTCTAACCCTAACCCAACACTAACCCAACACTAACACTAGCCCTAATTTAGGCCTATCCCTAACCCTAACTCTAACCCTAGCCCTAAGACTAACTCTAACTCTCATACTAGCCCTATCACTAGTTCTAACCCTATCCCTTACCATAATCCTAAACCTAACCCAAACCTTTGTCCTAACCCTTGCCCTATCCTTAGCCCTAGCCCTAACCATAGAACAAAACCTAACTCTAAATCTAATCCTAACCAGAAGCCTAAGCCTAACCATTATAAATACACTTATATTTAGACTCTGGGTCTGCAGATGTTGGCTTTAATTATTATTTAGAATATAGTCATTAGTTTCTTAAAAGGAATACCATTTCTGGTGGTGTATAGAGAACTGAGGGTAAGGGGTAGAATGCTATGTTAAGGGAGAAAGGATTGAGGGTATGTGATTAATCTATCTTAGCAACTTTGGAGGAGAACTCTAATGAATAGACAGGGGGAATTCATGGAAAAAGTTATGAATTGAAACTCCTTATCAGTATTCATAAAATTATCCTATGTACTAATAGTAAAATTTAGGACGCTGAAAGTGGCTTAGAGGAAGAAAAAAAAAGAAGAAAAAATAAGGAAAGAAAGAAAGAGAGGGAGAAAGAAAATAAGAGCAAATAAAGAGGTGGTGAGGTGGGGCCTATGCAATTCCTCTATATTATAGCATTCTAGTGATTCAGTTCTTAAAGTCCGATTTCATGGAAAGTTCTTGATTTCACATATGTTGAGGTTATGATGACAAGAGGGGGAAGGGTGGAGGAGGATGGATGAGAAGAGCAAAAAAAGAAAGATAAGAAAGAAAAAAAGTCTCTCAGAACTCTGTTTTCTTTTCTTGCAGTGGGTGGAGTTGTTGATTCCTAGCTTGAGTCTCTGTGCTCAGGGTGGTGGAGGTAGCCACGGTGAGAGGGCTTGAGCTTCTACCTTGAGCCTCCGTACTCTTAGTCTCTGAATTGGAAACCAGATGTCTGTACAGTTGCTGTTCTGCATTGATAGCTACACCCACCAAAAGCTTGTGAGAAAAATCTTAAATTATCACAGCTGGAGGGAGGGGAGTTGAAAATTGGGTACCTGATAAGCTGCAGAAACAAGCTGGTAGTCATGCCCACTGATAGATGGCGAGTAAGGTTTTGCAGGATGGATTCCATCTATTACCCATGTATGGTGTTTGCTGAGGTGGGTGGTTCTGGAGTGACCTTTTGCTGTGTCCACAGCTCGGTCTGGCGACCTGCAAGCAAAGCTTCTGTGTTCTGTGCTGCCTTCCTTCTGTGCAGAGAGCACCTGTGTGGCTGAGACTGCTGTCTGCACCCAGAGAAACTGTGCAGCCCAGCCTTCCATCTGCACCGAGAGCACCCATGCAGCCCTAGTTTCTTAAAATTTCTATGAAACTGGGCAGGATTCATCTTTTACATAGCCTTACTATGCTCCACAGGTTTGGGCCTAGTCAGTTCAATGGTTCGCTGTCAGGAACAGTTTGTATTTTAAGGTTTCCCTTCATTATGGCTTATTGATGTGAAGGAAAATTGGGGTGGATTTGAAACAGGGTTGGCAGGAAGTGCTTGAAACTTCAGACAATCAGTTCTCAGTGGGCACTCTCTGGATTCTTTCTTTTGAACTTAGGCCAAAGATGAATTATGCCAAAGAACCTGTATCTGAGAGCCCTAAAGGAGAAAACAGAAACATGTATATACTGAAATAAGTCTCCAAAAAATTTTATCAGATTTCTTTGATACTACACATTATTCATCTTTTAGCTTCCTACACTAGGCTCCCAAGGTTGGCATTTCTAGGATCAATGGTTCTCTAAAAAGGTAAGTGTTAGTGTTACAGTTAGAGTTAGGGCCAGCTTTAGAGCTAGTGTTAGGGTTAGAGTTTTTTGGTTCACATTTCTTTGATACTGGGAAGATTTATCTTTTGCCTAACCCTACTATGTGCCCCAGTTTGGGGCCTTTTCGGTTTAATGATTCCCTGTTGGGAATAGTTTGTTTTTAATGTCTCACTTCGATGGAATTCAGAGGGTTGGTTCTAGCTGCCTGAAAATTCACATACTCAATCAGTTTTCTGTGAGCACTTTCTGGTTTCTTCCGTGTAAAAGTAGTGATAAGCTTAAGCATGCAAAACAAGTTTATCCAAGAGCACTTTAGGAAAAAACAGGGCAATATGCATGGACTGAAATACTTTCACCAATTATTTGGTCAGATTTTTTGATACTGTGCAAGATTAATCTGTAAGCCTGCCGCACTAGTCTCCCCAAGTTTAAAACTTTTATAATCAAAGGTTCTCTTAACAGGTTAAGCTTAGGGTTATGGTTAGGGTTAGCGTTAGTACTAGTATTAGGGTTAGAGTTAGTTTTTTTTCAAATTTTGGGATCCTGGGCATGATTTATCTTTATCCTATTCTTAGTATGCTCCCCATGTTTAGGCCTCCTAGTAAAAGTGTTTGCTCTCAGGAGCAGTTTTAATTTTCATCTTTCACTTCATTTTGCCATATAGGGGTGAATGGAAATGGAGCTGGACTCAAACAAGGTTTGTCCTAGGTGCTTGAAACTTCACACACTCAATCAGTCTCAGTACACATTCTCTCATTTGTTTCTTGTGGTAGTAGCCAAAAGCCTAATAAGAAAGAAACAGCTTTATCTGTGAGAACTTTAGGAGCAAGCTTCAGGTTTTTGTATTTTTTTTTGCATGGATTACTTCAATATTGTACAGGATTCATCCTTTTCCTAGTCTTAGTAGCATCCCCAAGTTTGGGTTTTCAGGGTTTGCAAGTTCACTGTCAGGAAAAGTTTGAATATTTAGGTTTCACTTTATTATGTCCTGTAGACGTGAATGAAAATGGAGCTGGATATCAAACAGAGTTAGTACTAGCTGTTTGAAACTTCGCACACTCAATCAGCTCTCTGTGGGCACTCTCTAGATGCTCATTGTGAAAGTATCTTAAACTGAAGCGTAACAAAATAATTTATTCAAGAGCACATTAGGAGAAAACATGGAAATATGAACGTACTGAAATACCACCCCTAATTATTTGGTCAGATTTCTTTGATACTGCACAGGATTCATCTGTTAGCTTGTCCCACTGGGCTCCATTATTTGTGGACTACTATGATCATTGGTTTTCTAAACAGGTTAAGTTAGATTTAGTATTAGATTAGGGCTAGGTTTACAGCTAGTGTTTTGTTAGATTTAGTTTTGTTCAAATTTCGTAGACACTGGGCAGGATTCAACTGTTACCTAGCCTTACTACATTCTTTAGGTTTGGGCCTCTTTGATCAAGGGTTTTCTCTCCTGAATAGTTTGTATTTAAAGTTTTCATTTCATTTTTGATTTATGCATGTAAATGGAAATGGAGCTGGAAATCCAACAGGGTTGGTGCTAGCTACTTCAAACCTCACACACTCAATCAGTTTTCTATGGGCATTCTCTGGTTTATTATTTGTAAACAAAAGCCCTAAGCTGAAGCATGCAAAGCAACTTTATGTTAGAGCACTTTAGGAGAAAACAGGAAAATATGCATGCACTGAACTACCTCCCAATTATTTGGTTAGATTTCTTTGATATTGTGAAAGATTCATCTCTTAGCCTACCCAAAGTGGCTCCCCAAGTCTGGAACTTCTAGGATCAAAGGGACTGTAAACAGGTTAAGGTTAGTGTTAGGGTTAGTGTTAGGACTAGGATAAGACCTAGTGTTAAGGTAAGAGTTAGTTTTGTTTTCAAATTTCTATGATACTGTGCAGGATTCATCTGTTTCCTATTTTGACTATACTCCAAATGTTTGGGTCTCCTACATAAAGGGTTTGCCTTCAGGAACAGTTTCAATTTTCATATTTCTCTTCTTTTTTACCTCTAGGGGTGAATGGAAATGAAGGTGGAAATTGAACTGGGTTTGGGCTAGCTGCTTGAAACTTCACAAACTCCATCAATTTCAGTGAGCATATCCAGTGCCATGGATATAGCCCTAAGATGAAGTAGAAAGTAACAGCTTTATCTCTGAGTGCATTAGGAGCAAGCAAAATACCCAATTTTTAGGTTTCATTAATTTGATACTGTACAGAATTCATCCTTGCCTTAGCCTTAGTAGGCTTCCTAAGTTTGGGCCTTCAAGGTTCAATGGTTAAGTGTCAGAAACAGTTTGAATTTTTAGGTTTCATTTTATTTTGGCCAAAATGTGTGAATGCAATGGAGCTAGATATCAAACAGGGTTGGTGATAGCTGTATGAAAATACACACACTCTATTATCTCTCTGTGGGCACTCTTTGTTTTTTCTTTGTGAAAGTACCTTAAGGTAAAGCACAAAAAACAATTTATCCATGAGCACTTTAAGAAAAAATAAAAATGGAAAATATGAACGTACTGAAATACCTCCCCCAATTTTTCATCAAATTTCTTTGATACTACACAAGATTCATCTGTTAAATGTTGCTACTAGGCTCTCCAAGTTTGGGATTTCTATGAATCATAGGTACTCTAAACAGGTTAGAATTAGGTCAGGGTTGGGTTAGATCTAGTGTTAGAGTTAGAGTGAGTTTTGTTCAAATTCATTTTATACATGGCCTAATTCATCTTTTACCTAGCCTTACTATTTTCCCCAGGTTTGGGTCTTATACCTTCAATGGTTTGCTGTCAGGGACAGTTTGTATTTTAATCTTTCCTTCATTATGACCTATATGGGTAAATGGAAATGGAACTTAAAATCAAACAGGACTTGGTGCTCACTGCTTAAAACTGCACACACCAAATCAGTTCTATGTGGGCACTCTGATTTCTTTCTTGTGAAAGTTTTCCAAAGCTGAAGAATGCAAAAACATCTTTATCCAAAAGTACTGTTGGAGACAACAGGGAAATATACATGTACTGGATTACCTCCCCATTATTTGGTCAGATTTCTTTGACACTGCACCAGATTCATCTGTTAGCTTTTTCCACTAGGCTCCCTTAATTTAGGACTTCTGTGATAAAAGATTCTCTAAACAGATTAGGTGAGGTTTATGTTTAGGGTAAGGGCTAGGTTTAAACCTAGTGTTAGGGTTAAAGTCAGTTTTTTTCATGTATCTTTGATACTGGGCAGGATTCATGTTTTACCTAGCCTCACAATGTTCCCTGGTTTGGGCCTTCTTGGTTCATTTTTTTGCTTTCAGGGACAGTTTGTATTTTGAGGTTTCACTTTATTTTGAACTATTTTGGTGAAGAGAAACGGAGCACAAAATCAAACAAGGTTGGTGATAGCTGCTTGAAACTGCACACACTGGAGGAGGATCCAACATGGCCGTCGGCAAGGAGGCAGTGATTCCAATGTCTCCACATTAACGGGATCAGAAAGACCCATTGGAACAGCTGCAGTCTACCTACTGAGGAACTTCTAGCAAAATTCCGTTAAGAGGGGACCTGCCGGGAATTGGTAGGTTTATTAGAACTGTCAGTTTGTCCCAGACAAGTGGATCTTGGCCGGCCACGCTGGCGCAGAGGTCCAGTCCCGCAGCCACCAGCCGCTTCTTCAAGAGGCCGGTGGCCCAGAGCGGCGCAGCCTGCCCGAACCCGCAGACGGCACCCGCCATCCCGCCGTCCCCTGCTCTCACTCTGCAAATGGCCACCCCGCCTGCCAGGCTCTTAGCCACGTGGCCGCAGCTGCCCGGCTCTACAGGCAGCCCCCCAGCGGGTGCAGAGGTCCAGTCCCGCAGCCACCAGCCGCTTCTTCAAGCGGCCAGCGGCCCAGAGCGGCGAGGCCTGCCCGAACCCGCAGATGGCACCCGCCATCCCGCCGTCCCCCGCTCTCGCTCAGCAAACGGCCACCCCGCCGGCCCGGATCTTAGCCACGTGGCCGCAGCTGCCCGGCTCTACAGGCTGCCCCCGGCAGCCCGGTGCAGCGAGAATTGTCCCCGCCTGGTCCAGCAGACAGCCCGTGCTCTCCTGGCTCTACTAACAGCCCCGCCCACCTGGCAAATGGCTCCCCCCCTTGAGACAGCTTGAAGGGAATCTAACCAACCCTTTATGAAATAGCGAACTGGGAACTAAAACCAGAGATTGTGTCAGACCAGAGACAAGCCACTTCCACCCCTCCCTTTGGACACTCCGGCAAGGAGCCAGGGGCCCGCCATAGCAGAGAGGGGAAGTCACCAAAGTTCGGCCAAAGAGATTCCTTCCCAGTGGAATATACTTTAGCAGGTGTGTGACTTCCACCCACATCAGATACAAACAACCGGGAAACTTCAAAATCTCTCCGTGGGCATGACCGTAAGGGCCAAAGGACTCTCGACCCCCAACTCCCCCTACTGCCAGTGATGTGGGCGTGACTGCAGGGGCAGAGGGAAGCAGAGAAGACTCCCCACCCCCAAATCCCCCAACCGCGAACTGAGAGGGTGTGATGGTAGGGGCGGAGGGAAACAGAGGACACTCCAGTCCCCCAACTTCTCCTACCGCCAGCAGAGTGGTTGTGACTGTAGGGGCTGAGGGAAGTAGAGGGGATCCTCGACCCCCAACTCCTATTACCACCAGCAGCGACACCAATGGTCTTAGCTGCCAGATTCAGAAGGTGTGCCCACCAAAGGGGTCCGGAAAAATTAAACAATTGACTCCCAGACTACAGCTCCACAGCACTGGGGCTTAGATGAATGACAGAGAGAGTGCTCAGTAGTTAGGGAAATAGAGCACTCGGTGGGGCTGAAAGTGTAACCAAATCCTTGGGGAACTGCCTCCGGTGAGCAGGATCTGGCTGGCTGGCAGGAGGAAGGGGAGGAGGGGCCGTAGAAGCTCTGGACAAACAGGATTGAGAGACTCCCAGGGACCGCCTTACAGGGATTGCTGTTGACACATTGAGGGCAAAACTCAGCCCGGAGGGCACAGCTTTGCCTACGGGAAGAGAAGAAAATGGATCTCTAAGACTTAATTTTATTTCCTATTTCATTTCATTTTTTTCTCTCCCTTTTCCCCCTCTCTCTCCCCTTCCAAGTTTTACTGCTCTTTCCATTCCCCTCTATGCTATCTATCTCCCTCTCCTTCTTTCTTTTCAAGAGCAACTACCTTCCCCTTCCCCCCAACTTTCATCCCAAGCATTACATCCTCCATTTCGCGTAACTGTCTAAATGCAAATAGGTGTGCGCCCTCCCCCCACACCTGCAAGGTAGGAGGACCTGCAACCCACCAGCAGGTCAGGCCCAGGAACCTGGGAGTGGCAGAGCCGCACCCCATGCGCCTGCAAGGTAGGCGGACCTGCAACCCACCAGCAGACCAGACCCAGCGGCCTGCAGAGGGGCAGAGCTGCCCCTACCCCCTGCGCCAGCAAGGTAGGCAGTACTGTGACCACCAACAGAACAGACTCAGTGGCCTGCGGAGGGGCAGAGCTGCCAACCACGCCTGTAAAGTAGGTGGACCTGCGACCCATCAGCAGATCAGGCCCAGCAGCCTGCTGAGGGGCAGAGCTGCGCCCTCCTCCCGCTCCTGCAAGGTAGGCGGACCTGCGACCCACTGGCAGGTCAGGCCCAGCAACCTGCGGAGTGGCAGAGCCACCCCACGTGCCTGCAAGGTAGGCAGATCTGTGACCCACCAGCAGACCAGGCCCAGCGGCCTGCTGAGGGGCAGAGCTACCCCCTCCCTCCGCGCCAGCAAGGTAGGCGGAACTGTGATCATGAACAGAACAGGCTCAGTGGCCTGTGGAGGGGCAGAGCTGCCAACAACGCCTGCAAAGTAGGTGGACCTGCGACCCACCAGCAGAGTAGGCCCAGCAACCCGCGGAGGGACAGAGCCGCCCCACGTGCCTGCAAGGTAGGCAGACCTGCGACCCACCAGCAGATCATGCCCAGCGGCCTGCTGAGGGGCAAAGCTGCCACCTTCCCCCGCACCAGCAAGGTTAGCAGAACTGTGACCATCAACAGAACAGGCCCAGTGGCCCACGGAGGGGCAGAGCTGCCAACCACACCTGCAAGGTAGGCGGACCTGTGACCCACCGGCAGAATAGGCCCAGGAACCCACAGAGGGGCAGAGCCACCCCACTTGCCTACAAGGTAGGTGGACCTGCGACCCACCAATAGAACAGTCCCAGTGGCCTGCAGAAGGGCAGAGCCGCTTCCCGCGCCTGCAAGGTAGGCGGACTTGTGACCCACCAGCAGAACAGGCCCAGCGGTGTGCGGAGGGGCAGAGCTGACCCCCACCCCTGCGCCTGCAAGTTAGGTGGACCTGCCACCCATCGGCAGAACAGGCCCAGTGGCCTTCAGAGGGGCAGAGCCGCTGCCCGCAACTGCAAAGGAGGCGGAACTGCGACCACCAACAGGACAGACCTAGCGGCCCGCAGAGGGTCAGAGCCACCGCCCGCACCTGCAAGGTAGGCGCACCTGCTACCAACCATCAGAACAGGCCCAGTGGCCTGCCGATCTGTTAGGCACATTGCCCCAATTGGAGGAGGAGCAGAGCCCCTGCCTGCGCCTGCGCGAGAGACTTTGCAACTATACAAGAGTAATACAAATATATAGGGGGAAAATTCAATAACACAACAGTCTCAGTAAGCAGAAAGAAACGCGAACAGTATGAAGAGACAAGGAAAGAAAGGACCACAAGCAATGCAGGTCAACTCAATGTTAGAAGAGGTAATATCTGCAGCAGATGGAATGTCAGATAAAGAATTCAGGAGATACATGCTTCAGATGAACTGGAATCTCAAGGAAGACATTAGACAGCAAAATCAGACGATGAAAGATCTCTTCAACAATGAATTACATAAACAAATCCAGGAAGCAAAAGATCAACTATACAGGGAGATAGAGGTTATAAAAAACAAACAAACAGAAATCCTAGAAATGCAGGAAGCAATAAACCAACTGAAAAACTCAATTGAGAATACTACCAGCAGAGAAGAACACTTAGAAGATAGAACACCAGAAAATGAAGACAAAGTATTTCAACTTGAAAAGAACATAGACAGCTCAGCAAGACTGTTAAGAAACCATGAGCAGAACATCCAAGAAATATGGGATAACATTAAAAGACCAAACTTAAGAGTCATTGGGATACAGGAAGGCACAGAGCTCCAAACCAAAGGAATGAGCAATCTATTCAATGAAATAATTAGAGAAAACTTCCCAGACTTGAAGAACGAGACAGAGTCCCAAATCCTAGATGCCTACAGGACGCCGAATGTGCAAAATCATAAGAGATCCACACCTAGACACATTATAAAGAAGATGCCCAACATACAGAATAAGGAGAGAATTTTAAAAGCTACAAGAGAAAGGAAGCAGATTACATTTAGGGGTAAACCAATCAGGATAACAGCTGATCTTTCAACACCGACTTTGAAAGCTAGAAGATCCTGGAATAACATATTTCAAACACTGAAAGAAAATGGGTTCCAACCAAGAATTGTGTATCCAGCAAAATTAAGCTTCAAGATGGAAGATGAAATTAAAACCTTCCATGATAAACAAAAGTTAAAAGAATTTGCAGCTAGAAAACCATCTCTCCAAAAAATCCTCAGCAAAACATTACAGGAAGAGGAAATGGAAAATAACAATGAAAGTCAAAAGTGGGAGGTAGGACAGTAAAGGGGGGAAATAATCAAAGAGGAAAACAAACCATATTCAGTAACATAAATAAACAAATATGGCTGGAAGGATAACCCATATCTCAATAATAACCCTAAATGTTAATGGCTTAAACTCACCAATTAAGAGACACAGGCTAGTAGAATGGATCACAAAACATGACCCAACAATATGCTGCCTACAGGAGACACATTTGATAGGAAAAGACATACATAGCCTGAAGGTGAAAGGTTGGGAGAAATCATATCACTCATATGGACTTCGGAAACAAGCAGGAGTGTCCATACTCATATCAAATAAAACAGATTTCAAGCCAAAGTTAATCAAAAGTGATAAAGAGGGACACTACATACTGCTCAAGGGAACCATACACCAACAAGACATAACAATCGTAAATATATATGCCCCAAACAATGGTGCAGCTATGTTCCTCAAACAAACTCTTCTCAAGTTCAAGAGTCTAATAGACCACCATACAATAATCATGGGAGACTTCAACACACCTCTCTCACCACTGGACAGATCTTCCAAACAAAAGTTGAATAAGGAAACTATAGAACTCAATAACATAATTAACAACCTAGACTTAATTGACATACATAGAATATACCACCAAACATCAAGCAGTTACACTTTTTACTCAGCAGCACATGGATCCTTCTCAAAAATAGATCATATATTATGTCACAGGGCAACTCTTAGACAATATAAAGGAGTAGAGATAATACCATGCATCTTATCTGACCATAATGGAATGAAACTGAAAATCAACGATAAAAGAAGGAAGGAAAAATCATGCATCACTTGGAGAATGAACAATAGGTTACTGAATGATCAATGGGTTATAGAAGACATTAAGGAGGAAATTAAAAAATTCATAGAGATAAATGAAAACACAGGCACAACATATCGGAATCTATGGGACACACTGAAAGCAGTTCTAAGAGGAAAATTCATTGCATGGAGTTCATTCCTTAAAAAAAAAAAGAAAAAAACCAACAAATAAATGATCTCATACTTCATCTCAAAATCCTAGAAAAAGAAGAGCAAAACAACAGCAAAAGAAGTAGAAGGCAAGAAATAATTAAAATCAGAGCTGAAATTAATGAAATTGAAACAAAAGAAACAATTGAAAAAATTGATGAAACTAAAAGTTGGTTCTTTGAAAAAATAAATAAGATTGACAGACCCTTAGCCATGCTAATGAAGAGAAGAAGAGAGAGAACTCAAATTACTAGCATACAGAATGAAAAAGGCAATACCACAACAGACACTTCAGAAATACAGAAGATAATCAGAAATTATTTTGAATCCTTCTACTCCAATAAAATAGAAGATAGTGAAGGCATCGATAAATTTCTTAAGTCATATGATCTGCCCAGATTGAGACAGGAGGATATAGACAACCTAAACAGAGCAATATCAATTGAGGAAATAGAAGAAACCATCAAAAGATTACCAACTAAGAAAAGCCCAGGACCGGATGGGTGTACAGCAGAGTTTTACAAAAGCTTTAAAGAGGAACTAATACCAATACTTTTCAAGCTATTTCAGGAAATAGAAAAAGAGGGAGAACTTCCAAATTCATTCTACGAGGCCAACATCACCCTGATTCCTAAACCAGACAAAGACACTTCAAAGAAAGAAAACTACAGACCTATATCTCTAATGAACCTAGATGCAAAAATCCTCAATAAAATTCTGGGGAATTGGATACAAAATCATATCAAAAATATTGTACATCATGATCAAGTAGGATTCATCCCTGGAATGCAAGGCTGGTTCAATATACGGAAATCAATAAATGTTATTCACCACATCAATAGACTTAAAAATAAGAACCATATGATCATCTCGATAGATGTGGAAAAAGCATTCAACAAAGTACAGCATCCCTTTATGTTCAAAACTCTCGAAAAAATAGGGATAACAGGAACATACATCAATATTTTAAAAGCAATCTATGCTAAGCCTCAGGCTAGCATCATTCTGGATGGAGAAAAATTGAAGGCATTCCCTCTAAAATCTGGAACAAGACAGAGATGCCCTCTCTCACCACTTCTGTTCAACATAGTTCTCGAAACACTGGCCAGAGCAATTAGACAGACGAAAGAAATTAAAGGAATAAAAATAGGAAAAGAAGAACTTATATTATCACTGTTTGCAGATGACATGATTCTATACCTAGCAGACCCAAAAGGGTCTACAAAGAAACTATTAGAGCTAATAAATGAATTCAGCAAAGTGGCAGGATATAAAATCAACACGCATAAATCAAAGGCATTCCTGTATATCAGCGACAAATCCTCTTAAACGGAAATGAGGACAACCACTCCATTCACAATATCCTCAAAAATAATAAAATACTTGGGAATCAATAGAACAAAAGAGGTAAAAGACTTATACAATGAAAACCACAGAACCCTAAAGAGAGAAATTGAAGAAGATCTTAGAAGATGGAAAAATATACCCTGTTCATGGATAGGCAGAACTAACATCATCAAAATGGCAATATTACCAAAAGTTCTCTATAGGTTTAATGCAATGCCAATCAAAATCCCAATGGCATTTCTTGTAGAAATAGAGAAAGCAATCATGAAATTCATATGGAAAAATAAAAGACCCAGAATAGCAAAAACAATGCTAAGCAGGAAGTGTGAATCAGGTGGTATAACGATACCAGACTTCAAACTATACTACAGAGCAATAGTAACGAAAACAGCATGGTATTGGTACCAAAACAGGCGGGTGGACTAATGGTACAGAATAGAGGATACAGAAACCAACCCACAAAACTACAACTTTCTTATATTTGATAAAGGGGCTAAAAGCATGCAATGGAGGAAGGATAGCATCTTCAACAAATGGTGCTGGGAAAACTGGAAATCCATATGCAACAAAATGAAACTGAATCCCTTTCTTTTGCCATGCACAAAAGTTAACTGAAAATGGATCAAGGAGCTTGATATCAAATCAGAGACAAGGCATCTGATAGAAGAAAAAGTTGGCTACGACCTACATACTGTGGAGTCGGGCTCCAAATTCCTCAATAGGACACCCATAGCACAAGAATTAATATCTAGAATCAACAAATGGGACTTGCTCAAACTAAAAAGTATTTTTCTCAGCAAAAGAAACAAAAAGAGAGGTAAATAGGGAGCCTACATCCTGAGAACAAATCTTTACTCCTCACACTTCAGATAGAGCCCTAATATCCAGAGTATATAAAGAACTCAAAAAATTAGACAATAAGATAACAAATCACCCAATCAACAAATGGGCCAATGACCTAAACAGACACTTCTCAGAGGAGGACATACAATCAATCAACAAGTACATGAAAAAATGCTCACCATCTCTAGCAGTCAGAGAAATGCAAATCAAAACCACCCTAAGATATCATCTCACTCCAGTAAGATTGGCAGCCATTATGAAGTCAAACAACAACACATGCTGGCGAGGATGTGGGGAAAAGGGTACACTTGTACATTGCTGGTGGGACTGCAAATTGGTGCAGACAATTTGGAAAGCAGTATGGAGATTTCTTGGAAAGCTGGGAATGGAACCACCATTTGACCCAGCTATTCCCCTTCTGGGTCTATTCCCTAAAGACCTGAAAACAGCATGCTACAGGGACACTGCTACATTGATGTTCATAGCAGCACAATTCACAATAGCAAGACTGTGGAAGCAACCTAGATGCCCTTCAATAGACGAATGGATAAAAAAATGTGGCATTTATACACAATGAAGTATTACTCTGCATTAAAAATGACAAAATTATAGAATTTGGAGGGAAATGGATGGCATTAGAGCAGATTATGCTAAGTGAAGCTAGCCAATCCCTAAAAAACAAATTCCAAATGTCTTCTTTGATATAAGGAGAGTAACTAAGAACAGAGTAGGGAAGAAGATCATGAGAAGATGACTAACATTAAACAGGGATGAGAGGTGGGAGGGAAAGGGAGAGAGAAGGGAAATTGCTTGGAAATGGAAGGAGACCCTCAGAGTTATACAAAATTACATACAAGAGGAAGTGAGGGGAAAGGGAAAAATAATACAAGGGGGAGAAATGAATTACAGTAGAGGGGGTAGAGAGAGAAGAGGGGAGGGGAGGGGAGGGACGGGGGGATAGTAGAGGATAGGAAAGGCAGCAGAATACAACAGACATGAGTATGTCAATATGTAAATCAGTGGAAGTGTAACTGATGTGATTCTGTAATCTTTATACGGGGTAAAAATGGGAGTTCGTAACCCACTTGAATCAAAGCGTGAAATATGATATATCAAGAACTATGTAATGTTTTGAACAACCAATAAAAAAAAGAAAGGAACTGCACACACTCAATCAGTTCTCTGTGGGCAATCTCTTGTTTGTTCCTTGTGAATGTTGCCCTCAGCTGAAACATGCAAAGCAACTTTATCCCAGAGCACATTTGGAGAAATCAAGGAAATATGCATGTACTGAAACACTTCCCCCAATTATTTGCTCAGATTTCTTTGATACTGTGAAGGATACATCTGTTAGCTTGCCCCACTAGGCTTCCTTAGTTTGAGACTTCTATGATCAAAGGTTCTCTAAACAGGCTAGGGTGAGCTGTAGGATTAGGATTAAGGATAGATCTACTATTAGGTTTACAGTAGTTTTGTTCAAATTTCTTTTATACTAGGCAGGATTTATCTTTTACCTAGCCTTACTATATTCCCCAGGTTTGGGCCTTCTAATTTCACTGGTTTTCTGTCAGTATTTCAGTTTTTATTTTAAGGTTTCACTTCATTTTGACCTATATGGGTAAATAGAAAAGGAGTTGGAAATCAAATAGGGTTTTTGCTAGCTGCTTGAAACTTCACACACTCAATCAGTTCTCTGTTAGGATGCTCTAGTTTTATCCTTGTGAAAGTATCCCAAAGATTAAGCATGAAATAAACAACACTATGTGAGAGCATTTTAGGAGAAAACAGGAAAATATGCATGTACTGAACTCCCATCCCCAATCATTTGGTCAAATTTTTGGATACTGGGCAGGATTCATCTGTTAGCTTGTTCCACTGGGCTCCTCAATTTTGATACTCCTATGATCAAAGGTTCGCTAAACAGGTTAGGTTAGAGTTAGGTCTAGTGTTAGGGTTAGAGTTTGTCTTGTTCAAACTTCTTTGAAACTGGGCAGGATACATTTTTATATAGCCTTACTATGTTCCACAGATTTCGGTCTTCTTGGTTCAATTCTTTGCTGACAGGAACAATTTTTATTTTATGGATACACTTCATTTTGACCTACATGGGTAAACGGACATGGAGCTGGAAATCACACAAGGTTGGCGCTAACTGCTTGAAACTTCACACACTCAATCAGTCCTCTGTGGACCCTCTCTGATTTGTTCCTTGTAAAATTAGTAATAAGCTGAAGCATGCAATACAAATTTATCTGAGAACATTTTAGGAGAATACAGGGAAATATGCATGTACTGAAATAGCTCCCCGAATTATTTTGTCATATTTCTTTGAAACTGCCCATGAATCATCTGTAAACTTGCCCCACTAGACTCCCAAATTTTAAAACAAGTGTTAGACTTAGTGGTAGGATTAGTTTTAGACCTGGTGTTAGGGTTAGAGTTAGATTTTTTTTATTTTTATTTTTTAAATTTCTATACTACTGGGCAGGATTCAATTTTTTCCTATTTTTACTAAACCCCAAATATTTGGGCCTCCTACATAAAAGGGTTTTATCTCAGGAACAGTTTCAATTTTCATGTTTCTCTTCTTTTTGCCCTATAGCAGTGAATGGAAATGAGGCTGCAAATCAAACAGGTTTCATGCTAGCTGCATGAAACTTCACACACTCAATCAGTTCTCAGTGAGCATCCTCTTGTTTGTTTCCTGTAAAATATACCTAAGCTGAAGTAGAAAGAAACAACTTTATCTCTGAGTGCTTTAGGAGCAAGCAAAATACACATGTACTAAAATAGCTTCGAATTTTTTTTGGTCAGATTACTTTGATACTGTACAGGATTCATCTTTGACCAACCTTAGTAGGCTTCCCAAGTTTGAGCCTTCAAGGTTCAATGGTTCAATGCCAGGAACAGTTTGAATTTTTAGTTTTCACTACATTATGGCCTATATGTGTGAATGGAAATGGAGCTGGAAATCAAATACGGTTGGTGCTAGCTGCTTGAAACTTCACACACTCAATCACTTCACCGTGGGCATGCTCTGGGTTATTCCTTGTGAAAGTACCTTAACCCAAAGCATGAAAAAACAATTTATCCAAGAGCAGTTTAGGAGAAAACAGGGAAAATAGGCTTACACTGAAACATCTTCCCCAATTATTGGTCAGAAATTTTGATACTGGGCAGGATTCATCTGTTACCTTTCCCTACTAGGCACCCCAAGTTTTTAACTTATATGATCAAGCTCTATAAACAGGAAAGGTTTAGTTTTATAATTAGGGTTAGGGCTAGGGTTAGAACTAATGTTTGGGTTAGAGTTAGTTTTGTTCAAATTTCTTTGATACCGGTCAGAATTCAATTTTACCTAGCATTGCAATGTTTACCAGGTTGGTCCTTCTCAGTTCAAGGTTCACTGTCAGGAACAGTTTGTGTTTTAAGGTTTCACTTAATCTTGACTTCTATGGGTTAGGGTTAGGGGTAGAGCTATAGCTCTTTTTTTTGGGGGGGTAGGGCTAGGTTTAGGGCTAGATTTTCAATTATTTTTAGATTAGGGCTAGTGTTATGGTGAGGTTAAGGCTTAGGGTTAGGGTTAGATTTATAGTTAGGGTTAGATCCAGTGTTAAAATTAAGGCTAGGGTTAGTGTTACGGTAAGGGATAGGGTAAGAACTAGGGAAACGACTAGGAGAAGAGTTAGATTTAGATTTAGGACTAGGTTTAGGGACATGGTAATGGTTAAAGATAAATTATGGCTAGTATAAGGGCTAGGGTTAGCGTTAGGTTTAAGCCTGGGAGTAGGGCTAGTTTTAAGATTAACATTGGGGTAAGAATTAAGTCTAGGGCAATGTGTGGGGTTATAGATAGCTTTAGGGCTAGGGTGGGGTTTAGAATTATAATTAGGGCTAGGTTTAGTGTTTAGGTAAGGATTAAAGCTAGGTTTAGGGCTAGGGTTTCTGTTAGGTTCAGGGCTAGAACAAGGGATAGGGCTAATGTCAAGCCTAAGGTTATGATTAAAGACAGTTTTAGGGTTAGGTTATGGCTAGGTCTAGTGTCAGAGCTGTGTTTAGGGTAAGGGTCAGGTTTAGAGTTAGGGGTATTATTAGGGTTAGGGTCAGGGTTAGCGTTTGTTTTCGTTTAAAGTTTAGGTTTAGGGCTTGAATAAGTTTTAGGTTTAGGCTCAGGGTTAGGGTGATGGATAGGGTTAGGTTTAGGTTTAAGTTAAGGTTTAGGGTGATGGATGTGTTAGGTTTAGCAATAGGGTTAAGGTTAGCATTAGGTTAGTTTTATGTTTAGTGTAATGGATAGATTTAGAGCTAGGGTTAGGGCTAGGTTATAGTTTGGATTAAGTCTAAAATTAGAGTTAGTTTTAGGGATAGGGCTCGGGTTTGGTTTATGGTGTTAGGTTTAGGGCTACGGTTATGGTTAAGTTAGGGTGAGAGTTACTGTTTGATCTAGAGTAATGCCTAGGGCGAGGGTTAGGTTTACGTTCAGGTCTGGAGATAAGTTTATTGTTAGGGTTTGGTTTAGGGTTCGGGTTTTTCTAGAGTTTCATTACTGTTAGAGTCAAGTTTTAGTGTTAGGGTATGGATTAGGGCTAGTCTTAGGATTAGGTTTAGTGTAAGGCTTAATATTTCCACCAGGGTTAATGCTATGAGCTTTAAGTTTATGTTTAGGTCTTGCGATATGTTTATGGTTAGGGTTAGGTTTAGTGTTAGGGATTGGGTTATAATTATGTATTTGACATGGTTAGAACTAAAGTTCAATCTAGGATTAAGGTTAGGATAAAAGCTAGGATTAAGGTTATGGTTTAGGATAGGGCTAGGGTAATGTTTAGGGTAAGGTTTTGGCTTTGAGCTAGGGTTAGGTCTAAGGCAAGTGGTAGTGTTAGGGTTAGTGTTATTCTTAGGGCTAAGTTTAGGCCTAGGATTACGTCTAGATTTTGTGTTAGGTTTAGGGCTAGGGTTAGTACTATGGTTAGGGTTAAGATTAGATTTAAAATAGGGTTAGGGCTAGGGTTATGTTTAGGGCTAGTATTAGGTTTAGATTTATGGCTAGGTCTAGTGTTATGAGATGTGTTAGGTCTATGGGTATGGTAAGTGTTTAGTTTAGGTTAAGGGTTATTGTTAGGGATATAGCTAGGATTTTGTTTAGGTCTAGGGCAAAAATTATAGCTATATTTAGGATTAGTTTTCCGTCTAGATTTATGTTAGGTTTAGGTATAGCTATAGGCTTACTGGTAGGGCTAGTGTTAGGGTTTGGTTTAGGTTTTGGGTCAGGTTTAGACCTAGATTTACTGATAGGATTAGAATAAGTATCAGGGTTAGGGTTAGAACTAGAATGAGGGCTAGGGTTAGAACTAGTAATACTGTTCGTGTTTAAGTTAGCCTAAGAATTAGGGTTAGGACTAGGGTTAGCATTTGGTTTAGGGTTTAGCTTAGGGTACGTGATATGGTTATAGCTAGGGTTAGGGCTCATGTTAGGGTAAGGGTTAGGGCTAGTGTAGGGTTAATATTAGGGCTTAAGCTAGGGTTAGGACTCAAATTAAAGGTAGGGTTGGTTTAAGGGTTAGGGCTAGGGTTATGACAACGACTGATATACGAACTAGGGTACAAATAAGGCTAGTTTTAGTGTTACAGTTAAGGCTAGGTCTAGTGTTAGGGTTAATTTAAGTTAGGGTGATGATTAGAGCTAGGATTAGTGTTAGGGTCAGCATCCGGGTCAGAGTAATTTTTAGAGTTAGGGTTAGGGATAGATGTAAGGTTTGGGTTTGGTTTAGGTTAAGGGTTTGGGTTAAAAATATGGCTTGGTTTTGTTTTATGGCTAAGGCCAGGGCTAGGGCAAGTTTTAGGATTAGCATTATAGTTAGAGGTAGTGTTAGTGTTTGTTTGGCTTATGATTACAGTTAAATTTAGAGTTAGGTTTAGAATAAGAGTTAGGTTTATATCTAGAATTAGGATAGGGCTAAGGATAGAACTAGGGCTAGGTCTAGGGCAAGAGTTATAGTTAGGTTTAGGGTTAGGGATAGGATAGGATTAAATTAGGGCTAGGATTAGCGCAACGCTTAGAGTTAGTATTAGGCCTACAGTTAGGGTGTGATTAGGGTTATGTTTAGGGTTATGGTTTGGTTTAGGGTAAGGAATGGGGTTATAGCTAGGTTTAGGGCTAGGACAAGGGTTAGAATCAGTGTTAACCAGCGGGTTACAGTTTGGGTTAGAATTAAGGCTAGGTTTACGGCTACGATTAGGGCTAATTTCAGGTCTAGTTTAACAGTTAAAGATAGTTTTGGGTTAGGTTAGATGTAGTGTAAGGGTTAGGTTTAGGGTTAGGGTCAGGTTTAGAACTAATGGTATTGCTTGGGTCAGGGTCTTGATCATTGTTTAGGATAGATTAAGGTTTAAATTTAAGGCTCAAATTAGCATAGGTTTAGGATTAGGGTAATGATATAGTTAGGTTTGTGTTTCTAGTTAGGTTTAAGGTAATGGATAGTGTTACAATTTGGGATATGGTAAGGTTTAGGCCTAGGGTTAGCATTAGGTTTAGGATTATGTTTAGGTTAATGGATAGCCAGGGTTAGACCTAAGTTTATGGTTATTATTAGTGCTAGGTTTAGGGTTACAGTTAGGGTTAGGTTTAAAGCTCAGTTTAGAGCTCAGATTATGCTAGGGTTTGGGTTAAGTTAGGGCTAGGATTAGGCTTATGGCTAATGTAAGTACTAGGGTGACAATTAGGGCTAGTTTTAGGGTTACATTTAGGATTAGGGCTAGGTCTAGTGTTATGTTTAGGGTTATGTTTAGCTTGATGTTTAATGCTAGGGTTAGTGTTAGCATCAGAATCAGGGTTAGGGTTAGTTTTAGTGTTCTGCTTAAAACTAGATTTAGGGCTAGGGTTTGGTTTATTTTAAGGGTTGTGGTTAGGGCTATGGCTTGGTTGTGTATTAGGGCTAGGGCTAGAGTTAGGGCTAGTTTTAGGAGTAGTGTTAGGGATAGGGTAAGTGTTAGTGTTGGGTTTAGGCTAAGGCTTTACATTAGGGTTAGATTTAGAGCTAAGGTTAGATCTGGGCTTAAGACTAGGGCTAAGGAAATGGCTAGGGTTAGGCCTTGGTTTAGGGCTAGATTTAGAGTTCATTAAGGAATAGGGTTAGAACTAGTTTTAGGGCTAGGGAGAGAGTTAGACTTAGTTTTAGGGCTAGGGTTAGGATTGTGGTTAGGGATAGGGCTAAGTTATGTCTAAGATTAGGGATAGGGTTGGTTTTAAGTGAGGCCTAGGTTTAAGGTTAGGGTTATGATTAAGGCTATGTTTAGTGCTAATATGAGCTAGAGTTTGTGTTTGGATTAGGGTTAGGATTATATCTAGGGCTAATGTCAGGCCTAGGGCTATGGTTATGGATAGTTTTAGGTTTAGGTTTTGGCTAGGTCTAATGTAAGGATTAGGTTTAGGGTAAGGGTCAGGTTAGACCTAGGGAATTATTAGGGTGAGGGTCATGGTTAGGGTTTCTTTTAGGTTTGAGTTTAGGGTTAGGGCTCAAATTATCATTAGGGTTATGGTTAGGGTAATGATAGGGTTAGATATGGGGTTCATGTTAAGTTTAGCGTAATTGATAGGGTTGGGTTTAGTGATAGATTTAGGGTTAGGCCTAGGGTTAGCATTAGGGAAAGGGTTATGTTTAGGTAATGGATACAGTTAGATTTAAGATTAGGGCAATGATTATGTTTAGGATTAGGTCTTGAGATATGGTTATGCCTAGAATTATCATTAGGGTATGTATTATGATTAGGGTAATGGATACAGATAGGCCTAAGGTTATAGCTAGACTTATTGTTAGGATTAGGTCTTTACTTAGTGTTAGGTTATGGGTTAGAATTAGGGTTATGGTTAGTGTTATATTTAGTTTCAGCGTTAGCTTCTGAGCTATGATTAGGTTTAAGCAAGGGTTAGGTTCAGGGTTATATTTAGGGATAGGATTATGGTAGGTTTAGGTTTAGGGTTAGCGTTAGGGGAATGCTTCTAATTAAGTTTAGGGTTAGAGTTAGGGTAATAAATACGGTTAAATGTAGGTTTAGGGTTAGGGACAGGGTTAGATTTAAATTTAGTGTTAGGTCTATGATTATGCTTACGTTTATGGTAAGGTTTAGGGTTTGATCTATGCTTAGGGCTATAGTGAGTATTAATTTAGGGTTATGTCTAGGGTTAGTTTTCTGTTTAGGGTTAGGATTATGGTTAGGGTTAAAGCTAGGTTATAAATTAGGGTTAGGCTTAGGGTTAGGGTAATGGGTAGGTTTAGAGCTAGGGTTGGGACTAGGTTTAATATTAGGATTAGGAATAGATTTAGGGTTAGATTTAGGGACAGTTCTAGGTTTATGTTTATAGTTAGGGTTAGGTTTTGAGCTAGAGTTAGGACTAAGGCGAGGGGTAGGTTCGAGTTAGGGCTTGGGTTACCGTTAGGGTTATGTTTAGAGCTAGGTTAAGGCCTAGGATTAGCTCTAGGTTTTGTGTTAGGTTTAGGTCTACGGTTAAAGCTGTGGGTAAAGTAAGAGCCAGGGTTATGATTAGGGCTAGTTTTAGGGTTAGGGATATGCAAAGGTCTAATTTTAGGTGTAGATTTTCAGTTACGGTCAGGTTTAGAACCACATTTAATGTTAAAGGCAGAGTCAGTGTTTGGGTTAGAGTTCAAGTTAGGATTACAGCCAGATTAGGAGTAGGTTTAGGTCTAGGGATGGGGTTAGTTATCCTAAAACTAGGTTAAGGGTTATTGTTAGGCCTAGGACTAGGTTTATATTTAGGTCTAGGGCTAGAGTTAAGGCTAGATTTCGGATTGAGTTTAGGTCCAGGATTAGTGTTATGTTTTAGTCTAGTGTTAGAGTTAGGTTTAAAACTAGGGTTTGTGTTAGGGTTAGGATAAGTGTCAGGGTTAGCATTCAGGTTTGGGATAGGATTAGAGCTAGAATGAGGGCTAGAGTCAGGACTAATAATAATGTTACGATTTTGGTTAGCCTAAGGATTAGCATTAGGTCTAGGGCTACCATTAGGTTTAGGGTTATTCATAGGTAAAGTGATAGCCTTAGAGCTAGGGTTAGGGCTAGAGTTAGGGTTAAGGACAAATCTAGGTTTAAGGCTCTGATGAGGGCTAGTTTTTTTTTTTTTTTTTTTTTTTGGTTAGGGTTAGAGCTAATGTTAGGGCAATGGCTAATGTAAGAATGAGAGTTACAATGAGGGTTAGGTTTAGGGTTAGGGTTAGGGGTAGGTCTAGTTTAGAGATAGGATTAGTATTAGGATATGAGTCAGGGTCAGGGTTAGGGTTAAGACTTGAATTAGAAAGAGGTTTACTTTTAGATTTCAGTTTAAGGTTAGGAGGAGGGTATTTAGAGCTAGGGTGAGTGTTAGGATATCAGTCAGGGTCAGGGTTATATTTAAGGTTAGTGTTAGGACTCAAATTAAGGCCATGTTTAGGTCTAGGTGTAGTTTTAGGGTTTGCTTTAAATCAAGGTTTATGGATAGTGCTATTGCTCAGTTTGTTTTACTGCTAGGGTTAGGGTTAGGGCTAGTTTTACAATTAGCATTCATGTTAGGGCTAGTTTTAGTGTTGGGCTTAGGCTTAGGCTTAGGGTTAGATTTCGAGTTAGGATTAGATATAGGGATAGGGCTAGGACTAAAAATATATCAAGGGTTAGGGCTAGGGTTAGGGTTATGGTAATGGATAGACTTACACCTAGGGATAGAGATACTGTGAGAGTTAGAGTTAGTTTTAGGGGTATGGTTAGGGTTAGGTTTAGGCATAAGTTAGTGGTATGGCCAGTGTTAGGGTTTGTTCTAGGTTGAGGATAAGTTTTAGACCAAGGGTTTGTGTTAGGGTCAGAATAAGGTTTAGGGTTAGTGTAAGGGTTTGGGATAGGATTAAACCTAGAATTAAGGCTAGACAGAGGACTATTAATAGGGTTAGGATATTGGTTAGCCTAAGGATTAGAAATAGGTCTAGGTTTACCAGTATGATTAGGGTTTCACTTAGGGTAAGGGAGAGAGTTAGAGCTAGAGTTAGGGTATGGTTAGGGTTAAATTTAGATTTAGGGCTTGAATTAGGGCTAGTTTTGTGATAGGGTTAGGACTAGGGTTAGGGCAATCACTAATATAAGTACTAGGGTTATAATTAGGCTTAGTTTTAGGGTTAGGCTTAGAACTAGGAGTAGTTTTAGCGTTAGGTTTAAGTTTAAGTTTAGAGTGATATTTAGAGCTAGGGTTAGTTTTAGGAAATGAGTCAGGGTCAGGGTTAGAGTTAGGACACAAATAAGGGCTAGGATTACTGTTAAGTTTTGGGTTAAGTTTAGGATGGTGTTTTGAGCTACAGTGAGTTTAGCATATGAGTCAGTGTCAGGTATACAATTAAGGTTAGGGTTAGGACTCAAATTAAGGCTATGGTTAGGTCTAGGTGTAGTGTTAGGGTTTGGTTTAAGTTATGTTTATGGATAGGGGTATTGCTCAGTTTTGTGTTACTGTTAGTGGTAGGGTTAGGGATAGTTTTATGTTTAGAGTTAGGATTAGATTTAGTGTTAGTGAGATTCTTAGACTTAGGGTTAGGGCTAGGTCTAAGGAATGGGCAAGGGTTAGAGCTAGGTTTAGGGTTATGGTAAGGGCTAGGAATAGAACTAGTGATAGGGCTACTGTGAGAATTATTGTTAGTCTTAGGGCTAAGGATAGGGTTAGGGTAAGGGATAGGTCTAAATTAGGGAGAGGATTAGATCTATGTTTAGTGTTCAGTTTAAGCATAGAATTATGGTTAGATTTAGGATTTAGTTTAGAGTAATATAGGTTAGTTTTAGAGGTAGGTTAGTATTGGGTTTAGAATAAGGTATAGGATTAGGGTTATCATTAAAGCTAGGTTTTGGGCTACTATGAGGGCTGGGTTTTGTTTTAGAGTTAGGGCTTGAATTAGAATTATGGCTAATTTCAAGTCTTGAATTATGTTTAAAGATAGTTTTAGGGTTAGAATTATGGGTATGTCTAGTGTTAGGTTTAGGTTTAGGGTTAGGGTCAGGTTTAGGGCTCGGGTATTATTAAGATAAAGATCTAGGTTTGGGTTTGGAGTAGGTTAACCTACTTAAATATAGGGATTCAATTTGCATTAGGGTAAGGGTTTGGGTAATGATAGGCTTCGAATTAGGGTTCATGTTAGGTTTAGGGAAATAGATAGGGATAGGATTAGAGATAGGGTTAGGTTTATGCCTAGGGTTAGCATTAGGGTTAGGGTTATTGTTATGGTAATGTTAAGAGTTATAATTAGGGCTAGGGCTAGTGTTCGGTTTAATGTTAAGGTTAGGGTTAAAGCTCTGTTTACGGCTCAGATTAGCGCTAAGATTTGGTTTAAGTGGCTAGGGTTAAGATTACAGCTAATGTAAGAACAAGGGTTACGATTAGTGCTAATTTTAGGGTTAAGATTAGAGCTAGGTTTAGTGTTAGGGTAAGTGTTAGGATTAGGGTGATGTTTAGAGCTAGGATTAGTGTTAGTGTCAGAGTTAGTGTCAGGGTTAGTTTTAGGGTTCGGCTGAAAACTTGAATTAGGGCTAGGGTTAGGGGTAGGTGTATGGTTAGGGTTTGGTTCAGTTTAAGGGCATGGAATAGAGCGTATAGCTCGGTTTTGTTTTAGGGCAAGGACTAGGATTAGGGATAGTTTTAGAATTAATGTTAGGGTTAGGGTTATTGTTACTGGTAGGCTTAGGCTTCGATCAGTGTTAGATTTAGAGATATATTATGATCTAAGGTTAGTGCTTGGGCCATGTTTAGGGCAAGGTTTAGGACTAAGTTTAAGGCTAGGGTTAGGGTTAGGTTTAGGACTAGTGATAGGGCTAGTGTAAGAGTTAGATTGATTCTTAGATCTAGGGTTATGGTTAGGTTTAAAGATAGGGCGAAATTAGGGCTAAGATTAGGGCTAGGTTTAGTATTGGGTTTAGAGATATTGTTAGGTTTAGAGTTAGGATTAATCTAGGTTTATGGCTAGGATAAGGGCTCAGGTTTTTGTTAGGGTTAGGGCTAGTATTAGAGCTAGGGCTAATGTCAGGTGTGGGGTTATGGTTGAGGAGAGGACAGTTTTAGGATTAGGTTTATGGCTTGGTCTAGTTTAAGGGTTAGGTTAAGAGTTACGGGTCAGGTTTAGAGCCAGGGAAATTATTAGGGTCAGGATCAGGTTAGAGTTTGGTTGAGGTTAGGGTTTAGGGTTAGGGCTCAAATAAGCATTAGGGTCAGATTTAGGGTAATGATAGGTTTTTGTTTAGGGTTCATGTTAGGTTTACAGTAATTGATGGGTTTAAGTTTAGAGATAGGGTTTGTGTTAGGCCTAGTGTTACCATTAGGCTAAGGGTAATGGTTAGGATAATGGGTAGGGTTAGAGCTAAGGTTAGGCCTAGGGATATGGTCAAGAATAGATCTTGATTTAGGGTTAGGGTTAGAGTTAGAACTAAGTTTGTGTTAGGGTTATGTTTAGCATAAGGGTTAGGTTTTGAGCTAGGGTTAGGGCTAGGGTGAGGGTTTGGTTTAGAGTTAGGTCTAGGGATAAGATTAGAGAATGGTTAGGGTTAGGATTGGATTAGGGCTACCATCATCATTAGGGGTAGGGTTAGGGTTGGAGTAATGGATATGGTTAGATGTAGGTATAGGGTTATGGTTAGTGTTAGATTGAGGGTTAGGTTTAGATTTGGGGCTATGGTTATATTTAGGTTTATGGTAAGGGTTAAGGTTTGAGCTACAGTTGTGTCTATGGCAAGTGTGAGGTTTAGGGTTAGGTCTAGTGTTAGTTTTCTGGTTAGGTTTAGGGTTAGTGTTAGGCCTAGGGTTATCAATAGGATTAGGGTTAATTTTAGGCTAATACGTAGGTTTAGAGCTAGGTTTAGGGCTAGTGTTAAATTTAGGATTCGGGCTAGTGTTAGGGATATATTTAGGGAGAGGTGTAGGTTATGTTTAGGATAAGGGTCAGGCTTTGAGCTAGGATTAGGCCTAATCAAGTGTTACATTAGGGTTAGAGTTAGGGTTATGCTTAGGCCTAGGATTAGCTCTAGGTTTTGTTTTAGGTTTAGGCCTAGGATTAAGGCTGTGGGTAATGTAAGAGCTAGGGTGCTAGGGTTATTTTTAGGGCTAGTTTGAAGGTTAGGATTTTGGCTAGGGCTAGTGTTAGGTTTAGTTTTTTCATTAGGGTCAGGTTTAGAGGTAGATTTCCTCTTAATGGCAGGGTCAGTGTTTGGATTCGAGTTATAGTTATGGTTACAGCCAGAATTAAACCTAGGTTTAGGTCTAGGGGTAGGGTTAATGTTTGTGTTAGATTAAGGGTTTTTTTTAAGGCCTAGGGATAGGTTTTTGTTTCGGTCTAGGGCTAGAATTAAGGCTATAATTAGAATTTGGTTTAGGTCTAGGGCTAGTGTTATGGTTTTGTCTAGGATTAGGGCCAGGTTTAGACATAGTTTTAGTGTAAGGGTCAAAATAATGGTCAGGGTTAACATTAGGGTTTTGAATAGGGTTAGAGGTAGAGTGAGGGTAGGTTATGACTATTAATAGGGTTAGGGCTTTGGTTAGCTTAAGGATTAGGGATAGGTCTATGGTTACCATTAGGGTTAGGGATTCACTTTCCTTAAGGGATAGGCTAGAGCTAGGGTGAGGGCTAGAGTTAGGTTTGGGTTTAGGGTTAAATCTAGGTTTAGGGCTCAGATTAGGGCTATTTTTTATGTTAGGGTTAGGGCTAATAATATAGCAATGGACAATATAAGAACTAGGTTACAATAGGGTTAGTGGTAAGGATAGGTCTACTGTTAGGTTTAGGTTTACTGTTAGGGTGATATTCACAGATAGGTTAGTATTAGGATAGGATTCAGAGACAGTGTTAGTTTTAGGGTTAGCGTTAGGACTCAAATAAGGGCTAGGATTACTTTTAGGGTTCAGTTTAAGGTGAGGGCGGTCTTTAGAGCTAGGGTGACTGTTAGGATATGAGTCAGCATCAGGGTTTGTTTTAAGGTTAGGGTTATGACTCAAATTAAGGCTAGGGTTACTGTTAGGGTTTGGTTTATGTTTAGGGTGGTGTTTAGAGCTAGGGTGAGTGTTAGGATATGATTCAGGGTCAGGGTTATTTTAAGGTTAAGGTTAGGACTTGAATTATGGCTAGGGTTAGGTCTAGGTGTAGTGTTAGGTTTGGGTTTAAGTTAAGGTTTAAGATTAGGACTATTTCTCAGTTTTGTTTTAGTCCTAGGTTATATGATTAGCATTAGGATTAGAACTAGTGTTTGTGATAGGCTTAGGCTTAGGGTTAGATTAAGACTTGGAGTTAGGTTTAGATCTAGGGTTAGGGATAGGTCTAAAAATAGGGCAAGTGTTAGGGCTAGGTTTAGGTTTATGGTAAATGATAGGGATAGAACTAGGGATAAGGTAGGGTGATAGTTAGAGTTAGTCTTAGGGCTAGGGTTATGATTAGTTTTAGGGATAGGGCTAAATCAGGGCAAGGATTAGAACTAGTGTTACTCTTCAGCTTATTCATAAAATTAGGGCTAGATTTAGGGTTATGTTTAGGGTAAGGGATGTGTTATAGCTAGGTTTAGAGGTAGAGTGAGGGTTAGAATTAGAATTAGGGCTAGGGTTAGGGTTAGGTTTATGATTAAGCCTGGTTTAGGTCCAGGATGAGGGCTAGGGTTTCTTTTAGGGTTAGGTCTAGAATTACGGCTAGGGATAATGTCAGATCTAGTGTCACAGTTAGGAGTAGATTTAGGAATAGGTCTATGTCTTAGTCTAGTGTAAGTGTTAAGCTTAGGTTAAGGGTCAGTTTTAAAGCTAGGGGTATTATTAGGTTCATGGTAAGGGTTATGGTTTGTATTACATTAAGGTTTATGTATGGCACTCAAATGAACATTAAGGTTAGAGTTAGGATAGGGTAATGAATAGGTTTAGATTTAGGGTTCAGGGTAGGTTTAGGGTAATGGAGAAATTTAGGGTTTGCCATAGGGTTAGGGTTAGACCTATTGTTAGCATTAGAAATAGGGTTATCATAAGGGTAATGTATAGGTTTAGGGTTAAGGTTAGGGTTAGGGCTAGGGTTAGGGTTATTTTTAGGGATAAGGATAGGGTTATATTTAGGCCAAAGTTTAGGCTTTGAGCTATGGTTAGGTCTAAGATGAGTGTTAGGCTTATGGTTAGGGCTAGGTTTAGGGTTAGAGTTATGCTTATGGTAGGTTTAGGCCTTGGATTAGTGCTAGGTTTTGTGTTAGGTTTATGTCTAGGTATAGTGCTATGGGTAATGTAGGATCTAGGGTTCTAATTAGGTCTAGTTTTAGGGTTAGGGTTATGGCTAGTTCTAGTGTTAAGTTTAGATTTTGGTTTAGAGTTATTTGTAGAGCTAGGTTTAGTGTTAATGTCAGGGTCAGTGCTCAGATTAGAGTTAAGGTGAAAGCCAGAAACAGGGGTAGGGTTAGTTTGTGGGTAATGTTATTGTTTGGTTTAGGTTAAGGGTTCTGCATAGGGCTAGGACTAAGTTTTTGTTTAGTTCTAGGGCTAGAGTTATTGCTAGATTTAGGATTAGGTTTAGGTCTACTTGTAGTGTTAGGGTTAGGTTTAGGTAAAAGTTTACTGGTAGGGCTAGTTTCAGGGTTCAGTTTAGGGTTAGGGTCAGGTTTAGACCTATAATTAGTGTTATGGTCAGAATAAGGGTACAGGTTATGGTTAGGTTTTGGGTGAGGTTTAGAGCTAGAATGAGGGCTAGGGTTTGGACTAGTAATAGGGTTAGTGTTTGATTTAGGCTAAGGATTAAGATTAGGACTAGGGTTAGCCTTATGGATAGGGTTTGGCTTTAAAAAAGAGATAGGGTTAGAGCTAGTCTTAGAACTAGTGTTAGGGTTAGGTTTAGGGTTAGGGTTAGGATTAGGGTTAGGGTTAAATCTACTTTTAGGGCTCAGATTAGGGCTATTTTTGTTTTGGTGTTAGGGCCAATGTTAGGACTATGGCTAATGTAAGAACTATCGTTATTATTAGGGTTAGTTTTAGGGTTAGGGTTTGCTCTAGGAATGGTGTTAGCATTTGCTTTATGATTAGGGTGATATATAGAGCTAGGGCTCTATATATTATAGGGCTAGGGCTAGGTTATTATTAGTGTTTCGATATGAGTCAGGGTAAGGTTAATTTTAGTCCTAGGACTCGGATTTTTGCTAGGATTATGGCTAGTTGTAGGGTTAGGGTTTGGTTTAGGTTAGCTTCAAGTGTAGGATAATGGCTCAGTTTTTTTTTTTTCAGGGCTAGACCTAGTGTTAGTGTTAATTTTATGATTAGTGATAGTGTTCAGCTAGTGTTAGGGTGAGGTTTAGTCTTAAGGTTAGGGTTAGATTTAGAGTTTATAACCATAATTTAGAGTTATGGTTAGATCTAGGGTTAGGGCTAGGTTAGGGCTAGTGTTAGGGTTATGGTAATGGACAGGTTGAGAAATAGAAGTAGGGCTAGGTTGAGATTTAGAGTTATTCTTAGGGCTAGAGTTAGGTATTTGCTTAGTTTTAGGGCTAATTTAGGGCTAGATTAGCACGAGGTTTAGTGTTAGGGTTAGGCGCATGTTTAGGGCTAGAATTAGGGTTAGTGTTTGTGTTAGGGTTATGGTTAGTTTTAGAGGACGGAATGAGGTTATGGCTAGGTTCAGGGCTAGGGAGAGGGTTAAAATTAGGTATACGAATAGAGTGTTCTGTTTAGGATTAAGGCTAGGTTTAGGGCTAAGTTGAGGGCTAGGGTTTGTGTTAGGGTTAGAGCGAGGATTAGAGCCTGGACTAATTTCAGGTCTAGGGTTATGGTTAGAAAAAGTGTTAACTTTAGTATTATCGCTAGGTCTAGGGGAAATTTAGGTTTAGGGTAAAGGTCAGGTTTAGGGCTAGGTGTATTATTATGGTCAGAGTTTGATTTAGAATAAGGTTTAGGGTTGGGGCTAAAAATATCATTAGGGTTAGGGTTAAAGTAATGGATAGTGTTAGGTTTAGGGTTCAGGTTAGGTTAAGAGTAATTAATAGAGGTAGTGTTAGAGATAGGATTAGGGTTAAGCCTAGGGTTAGCAATTGGGTTAGGTTTATGTTTAGGGTAAAGGATAGGGTTAGTGCTAGTTTTAGGGCTTGTGTTAATGTTAGGATTTTGGCTAGGTTTAGAGATAGGCCTATGGTTAGTGTTAGTGTTAGGTTTAGCAAAAATGTTAGGGTTTTAGCTAGGGTTAGGGCTAAGGTGAGGGTTAGAGTTAGAGTCAGGGATATGGTTAGGGTTACGTTTACAGTTATGGCTTGAGTTAGCTTTAGGTTTAGGGTTATGTTTAAGGTAATTCATAGAGTTTTTGCTAGGAATGGTGCTATGGTTACAGTTAGGATTAGGGCTAGGTTTAGGGTTAGGTTGAGGATTAGGGCTATTGTTATGTTTAGTGTAAGGATTAGAGTTTGAGTAGGGTTAGGGCCAGGGCCAGTGTTAGAGTTATGCTTAGGTCTAGGTTTAGGGCTATGATTAGGGCTAGGTTGTGTGTGATGTTTAGGGCTAGTGTTAGGTGTATGTGTAATATAAGAGCTAGGGTTATGGTTATGGGTAGATTTAGGGTTTTTCTAGTGTTAGTGTTAGTTTCTTCAGTTAGGATAAGGTTTAGAGCTAGGGTTTGTGTTAGGGTAAATGTCTAAGGTTAAGTTCAGAGTTTAGGTTATGGTTAGATTTAAGGTTATGTTTATGGTTAGGTCTAGTGTAAGGGTGAGATTTAGGGTAAGGTTCAATTTTAGAGCTAGATCTATTATTAAGGTCAGGGTATGGCTTTTGGATCAGTTTAGGTTAAGGTTTAGGTTTGGGGCTTTAATTAGCATTATGGTTAGAGTTAGGGTTAGGATAATGAATAGGCTTAGAATTAGAGTACAGTTTACTTTTAGGGTAATGGATAGGTTTAGAGACTATGATAGCGTTAAGGTTAAGCCTAGGCTTAGAATGAGGTTTAGGATTATGGTTAGGACAATAGATAGGATTAGAGCTAGGGTTAGGGCCAGGGTTATGGTTAAGATTAGGGCTAGGGTTAGGGTAGTGTATAGAATTGGAGCTGTAGTTGGGGCTATGGTTAAGGTTAGGATTAGGGCTAGGGTTAGATTAGAGTTTAGGATAGGGCTAGGGTTATGTTTAGTATAAAGCTTAGGATATGAGCTAGGGTTAATTCTAAGGGGAAGGTTAGGGCTAGGGGTAGGGCTACGGTTAGTTTAGGGTTACACTTAGGGCTGGGTTTAAGCCTAAGATTAGGGCTATTTTTTGTTTGTTATTTAGGCCTATTTTTGGTCCATGGGTATGTAAGAGCTACGGATATGATTAGGGATAATTTTAGGGTTAGGATTATGGCTAGGTATAGTGTTAGGATTAGGTTTTGAGTTAGGGTAAGCTTTGGAGCTAGGTTTATGTTAAGGTCAGCATTAGTGTTCATGTTAGAGTAAGTGTTTGGTTTAGAGCCAGAATTAGGACTAGGATTAGGTCTAGAAGTAGGGTTAGTGTTTGGATTATGCTAAGGGTGATTGTTAGAGCTAGTGCAAGTTTGTTGTTCAGATCTGGGCCTAGAGTTATGGCTAGGGATTAGGTTTAGTTATAGCACTAGTGTTAGATTTATGTTTAGGTATAGGATTACCAGTAGGGCTAATGATAGGGTTTGGGTTACACCTACAGTATAAGTTTCAGAGTTAGGATTCGGGTTTGAGTTATGATTAGAGCAAAATTAGGGCTAGGGTTAGGACTAGTAATAGGGTTAGGATTTGGGTTAGACAATGGATTAGGGTTAGGACTCGGGTTAGCATTAGGTTTATGGTTGGACTAAAGGTAACAAATAGGATAATTTCTAGGGTTTGGGAAGGGTTAGAGACTGGCTTATGACTAGGTTTAGTTTTAGGGTTAAAGCTAGGGTTTGCACTCGGATTGGGGCCAGGTTTGGGGTTAGGTTAGGGCTAGAGTTAGGGCTACAGCTAATGTATGAACTAGGGTTAAGATCAGGGCCGGTTTTGGGGTTAGTGTTATGGCTTGGTCAAGTGTTAGGGTTAGGGTTAGTGTTAGCATGATGTTTAGAGCTACAGTTAGTGTTAGGGTCAGGGTCAGTGTTCAGGTTAGAGTTAGCTTTAGCGTTAAAGCCATAATTATCACTAGGGTTAGGTCTAGGGGTAGGATTCATGTTTAGGTTAGGTTAAAGTTTATTATTAGTGCTAGGGCTAGGTTTTGGGGTATGTCTGGGGCTAGAGATGGCTAGATTTAGAATTAGTTTAAGGTCTAGGGCTAATGTTAGGGTTAGGTTCAGGAATAGTTTTATTTTTAGTGTTAGTGTTAGAATTCAGTATAGGGTTAGGGTCAGGTTTAGACCTACGGTTACTATTAGAGTCAGAATAAGTGTCAGGTTTGAGTTATGGTTAGAGCTAGAATGAGGGATAGGGTTAGGACTAGTAATAGAATTAGGGTTAGGGCTAGGGTTAGCACTAGGGTTAGGGTTGGCTTAGGGTAAGGGATAGGGTTAGACCTAGGGTTAGGGCTAAATTAGGGTAAGGTTAGAGCTAGTGTTAGGATTAGTTTTAGTGTTAAAGCTAGGGTTAGGTTTCAGATTAGGGCTAAATTTTTGGAGAGTTCGGGCTAGGTTTAGAGTTATTGGCAATGTTTGCAGTAGAGTTATGATTTTGGCTAGGTATAAGATTGTGGTTATGACTAGTTCTAGTGTTAGGGTTAGGTTTAACATTAGGGTGATATTTATAGCTAGGCTTAGTATTAGGGTCAAAATTAAGGTCAGGGGTAGTTTTAGGGTATGGTTTGTACTCAAATTAGGACTATGATTAGGGTTAGGTGTAGAGATAGGTTTTGGTTTAGGTTAAGCTTTAAATTTAGGGCTATGGCTTGGTTTTGTTTAGGGGGAGGGCTATGGTTAAGGATAGTTTTAAGATTAGCATTAGGTTTAGGACTAGTGTTAGGGTTAGGTTTAGTCTCAGATTTAGATTTAGAGTTAGGATTATGGTTTTACAGTTAGGGCTAGGGCGAGAGTGAAAGTTAGTCTTAGGTCTAGGCTTAGGGTTTGGTTTGGTATAGGGCTTAATTAGTGCTAGGAATAGGGCTAGGTTTATGTTTGTGTTTAGGCTTAGGGTTAGTTTTGGGCTTAGAGTTAGTTTTAGTGTAAATAATGAGGTTGGAGCTTGGTTTAGGGCTAGGATGAAGGTTAGAATTCGTGTTAGGGCTAGAATTTCTTGAGAGATATAATTCAGGCAAGGTTAAGGGCTAGGATGAGGGCTAGGGTTTGTGTTTTGGATAGGGCTAGGATTAGTTTAGGGCAAATGTCATTTCTAGGGTTACAGTTAGGGATAGTATTAGGGATAGTTTTATGGTTATGTTTAATGTAAGGGTTAGTTTTAGGGTAAGGGTCAAATATAGACCTAGGCATATTATTAGGGTCAGGGTCATGTTCAGGTTTTTTTTTTTTTTTTTTTTTTTTGGTTAGGGTTTAGGGTTAGGGCTCAAGTTAGCATTAGGGTTTGAGTTAGGGTAATGATAGGGTTAGGTTTAGGGTTCAAGTTAGGTTTAGCCTAATGGATAGGGTTATGTTTAGGCATAGGGTTAGATTTAGGCTTAGGGTTAGCATTAGAATTAGGGCTATGTACAGGGTATTTGATAGCGTTAGAGCTAAGTTTAGGGCTAGGGTTATGGTTAGGTTTAGAGCTAGGGTTAGGGTTAGGGTTAGAGTTAGGGCTATGGTTTGTGTTTAGGTTAGGGCTAGGGTTACAGCTAGGGCAAATGTAAGTTCTATGGTTAGATTAGGAATAGTTTTAGGGTTAGGTATATGGCTAGTATAAGGGTTAGGTTTAGGGGTAGTGTCAGGGTTAGAGCCAGGCATATTGTTATAAGAAGGGTCAGAGTTTGGGCTTGGCTTAGGTTAATTTAAGATTAGAGCTCAAATTAGCATTAGGGTTAGGGTTAGGGTAATGATAGGGTTAGGTTTAGGGTTCGGGTTTGATTTAGTTTAATGAATAAGGTTAGGGTTAGCAATAAGGTTAGGGTTAGGCCTAGAGTTACCATTAGGGTTATGGTTATGGTTAGGGTAATGGATAGGGTTAGAGCTACTGATAGGGCTAGGGTAATGGTTACAATTCTGGCTAGGGTTAGGGTAAGATTATGGCTAGGATTTGGGTTAGGGTTAGGTTTAAAACTAGGGTTAAATCTCAAATAAGGGCTAGGTTTTTGGTTTGGTTAGGGCTAGGGCTAGGGCTATGGCTATTGTATGAACTATTGTTACAATTAGTTCCAGTTTTTCAGTTAGGATTATGGTGATATTTACAGCAAGGGTTATATTTAGGATCAGTCTCAGGGTCAGGGTTAGTTTTAGTGTTATGTTTAGGACTTGAATTAGGGCAGAAGTTAGTTCTAGATGTAGGGTTAGGTTTTGGTTTAGGTGAAGGGTTATGATTAGGCCATGGCTCAGTTTTGTTTTACAGCTAGGGCTAGGGTTAAGGCTAGATTTTGGATTAGTGTCAGGGTTAGGGCTACTTTAGAGTAAAGTTTAGGCTTAGGGTTAGGGTTAGATTGAGAGTTAGGGTTGATCTAGAGTAAGGGCTCATGCTAGGGTTAGGGCTAGAGTTAGGGTTATGGTAACGAATATCATTAGAACTAGGGATACGTCTAGGGTGAGAATTAGAGTTATTCTTAGAAGTAGGCTTAGTGTGAGAGTTAGGGTTAGGGCTAAACTAAATTAGGGCTAGGTTTAGGACTAGGGTTACTGTTAGGGTTAAGCCTAGGGATTGGGCTAGGTTTAGGGTTATCACTGGGGTTAGGGTTAAGTTTAAAGCAATGGGTAGGGTTTTAGCTAGGTTTAGGGTTAGAATGAGGGTTAGAATTAGGATTAGGCCTAGGGTTATTGTTCAGTTTAGGATTAAGGTTGGGATTAGAGCTAGAATGAGGGGTAGGTTTTCTGATAGAGTTAGGGCTACGACTCGGTCTAGGAATAATATCAGGTCTAGGGTTATGGTTAAGGATAGTATTAGAGTTAGGTTATTGCTAGGTCTAGTTTAAGGGTTAGGTTAATGTTAAAGGTAAGCTTTAGAACTAGAATTATTATTTGTGTCACTGTCAGGGTCAGGTTTATCGTTTGGTTTATGTTAATTTAAGGGGTTAGGGCTTGAATTTGCATTAGGTTTAGGTTTATAGTTAAGGTAATGGAAGGGTTTACTTTAGGTTTTATTTAAGGTTTAAGGTAATGGGTTGGTTAGGTTTCAGCGATCTGATAAGCATTTGCATTTGGGTTAGGGTTACATTTAGTGTAATGGATAGATTTAAAGCTAGGGTTAGGGCTAGGTTATGGTTTGGATAAAGTCTAGGATTAGGGTTAGGTTTAGGGCTAGGTATAGGTTTTGTTTTAGGGTAAGTGTTAGGGTAAGGGTAACTGTTAGTTTAGGGTTAAGGTTTCGGTTAGGTTAGGATAAGGGTTAGTGTTTGAGCTAGTTTAATGCTAGTATGAGGGTTAGGTTTAGGTTTACTTCTAAGTTCAAGATTATGGTTAGAGTTAGGTTTAGTGTTAGGGATAGTGTTTTAATTAGGGTTAGCCTTATGGATATGGTTAGAGCTATAGTTTGGACTAGGGCTAAGGTTAAAATTAGGGCTAGTGTTAGGATTAGGATTTAGTATAGGGCTAGGGTTATGTTTAGTGTAAGGTTTAGGCTTTGAGCTAGGGTTAGGTCTAAGGAGAGTCTTAGGGTTAGAGTTAGGGTTAGGGTTAGTGCTAGGCTTAGGTTTATGCTTAGAGATAAGTATAGGCCTAGGATTAGCTCTATGTTTTTTGTTAGGTTTAGGGCTAGGGTTAGGACTATGGATAATGTAAAAGCTAGGGTTATATTTAGGGCTAGTTTTAGTTTTAGGGTTATGACTAGGTCCAGTGTTAGGTCTAGGTTTTGGATTAGTGTCAGGTTTAAAGCTAGTTTAAGTGTTATGATCAGGGTCAGTGTTTGGGATAGTGTTAGGTTTAGGGTTAGAGCCAGAATTAGGACTAGGGTTAGGTCTAGAGATATGGTAAGTGTTTGGTTTACGTTAACGGTTATTGTTAGGGCTAGTCCTAGGGTTTTGTTTAGGTCTAGGGCTAGAGTTATAGCTATATTTAGGATCAGCTTTGGGTCTAGGTCTAGTGTTAAGCTTAGGTATAAGTATAGGGTTACTGGTAGGTCTAGTGTTAGGTTTTGGTTTAGGTTTAGAATCAGGTTTAGACCTAGGGTTACTTTTAGGGTCAGATGAGGTTCAGGGTTAGAGTTAGAACTAGAATGAGGGCTATGGTTGGGACTAGTAATACTGTTGCTGTTTAAGTTAGTCTAAAGATTAGGGTTAGGACTAGGGTTAGCATTTGGTTTAGGGTTTGGCTTAGGGGAAGAGATAGGATTAGAGCTAGGGTTAGGGTTAAGTTTAGGATTAGTGTTAGAGTTAATATTAGGGCTTAAACTAGGGTTAGGACTAGAATTAGGGGTAGGATTTGTCTTAGAGTTATGGCTAGGGTTATGAAAATGACTAATGTACGAACTAGGGTTACAATTAAATCTAGTTTTAGAGTTACAGTTAAATTTAAGTCTAGTGTTAGGGTTCATTTAAGTTAGGGTGATGATTAGCCTAGGATTAGTGTTAGGGTCAGTGTCAGTGTCAGAGTAATTTTTAGAGTTAGGGTTAGGGCTAACCTAGGGCTAGGTGTAAGGTTTGGGTTTTGTTTAGTTTAAGGGTTTGGGTTAGAGATATGGCTTGGTTTTGTTTTATGGCTAGAGCCAGAGCTAGCGCAAGTTTTAGGATTAGCATTATGGTTATGGGTAGTGTTAGGGTTTGGTTTGACTTATGATTACAGTTAAATTTAGAATTAGTTTTAGAATTAGAGTTAGGCTTAGATCTAGAGTTAAGATAGGACTAAGGATAGAACTTGGGCTAGAGCTAGGGCAAGAGTTATAGTTAGTCTTAGGGCTAGGGTTAGGGTTAGGATAGGATTAAAGTAGGGCTAGGATTAGTGCTAGGCTTGGTGTTAGTATGAGGCCTAGTTTTAGGGCAGGAGTTAGGTTTAAGTTTAGGGTTATGGTTAGGTTTATGGTAAGGGATGGGTATATAGGTAGGTTTAGGGCTAGGGTGAGTGTTAGAATTAGGGTTAGGGCTTGGGTTATGTTTCACGTTAGGATTAAGGCTAAATTTATGGCCAGGATTATAGTTAGGGCTAATTTCAGGTTTAGGTTTATGGTTAAAGATAATTTAAGTTTAGATTTATGGCTATGCCTTCTGTAAGCATTAGGTTTCCAGTGAGGGACAGGTTTAGAGCTAAGGGTATTATTAGGGTCATGGTCATGATTAGTGTTTTGCATAGGTTAAGGTTTAAATTTAGGATTCAATATTCAAGAGTCCCCATATTCTTAAGAGCTCCAGTTTTGCCCAAAAGTTAGGGCTAGGGTTACAGTTACAGCTAATGTAAGTACCAGGGTTATGATAAGGGTTAATTGCAGAGTTAGGGCTTAGGACTAGTTCTAGTGTTAGGTTTAGATTTAGGGTTAGGATGATGTTTTGACCTAGGGTGAGTGTTAAGTTCAGAATCAGGGTGAGGGTGAGTTTTAGAGTTCAGCTTAAGACTCGAATTATTGCTAGGGTTAGGGCTAGGTGTAGGATTAGGGCTTGGTTTATGTTACAGATTAAGGTTAGGTCTATGGCACAGTTTTATTTTAGAACTAGGGCTAGGGTTAGGACTAGTTTTAGGATTAGCCTTAGGGTTAGGGCTATGGTTAGGTTTAGGATTTGGCTTAATGGTAGGGTTAGATTTAGAGTTAGGGTTAGATCTAGGATTATGGCCAGGGATATGAATAGGGCTCCGTTCAGTCTAGGATTAGGCTTCCAGTAAAGTATAGGGTTAGAACTAGAGTTAGGGCTAGGTTGAGAGTTTAAGTTAGTCTTTGGTCTAGGGTTAGGCTTAGGGATAGGACTGAATTAGGGCTAGGGTCAATGTCAGGGTTAGGCCTAGATTTATGGCTAGGGCTAATGTGAGATCTAGTGTGGGGAGCCATTCTGACACGTGATTGGGTGACTCCCGTTAAGGGCCTGAGGCACTCTGGCTGTGTCGGAGTTATCCCGACCCTTTCCTGATGAGAGAGCCCATCCGTGTGGGGGTGTGCATAACCACTGACCCTGGAGACCCAATCACTGACCCTGACCTTGGAGTACAGCCCCCCCCTCAACCTTCATTGGATGGAATTCTCCCCTGAATCTCTTGTTTCCCCCAAATAAAAGGCTGATCCCCGGCGTGTTCTCTCTCTCTCTCCTGCTAGCCCAGAGTAATCCTCGCTGCCCTGCTGAGCGGCTTGAGGAGGGAAACAGAGAGGCGAGCCGTCTTGGACCTAGCATTAAAATAAGGTACTGTCTGTGTGTTTTATTTTGATCTCTTCTAACTAACTGAATGCCAGAACCTCATTAATGAAACCACTGCACAGGCCGCATGGTAGAATTGGCGCGCAAGAGGGGGGCATTCTGAATTAGTTAGATTGAGTGGGAGCGCGCGCTAAAAAGATTAAGGGAAAGAGAAAATAAAGGAAAGTAAGGAATAAAGAATAAAGAAAAGGAAGAGGTGACATTTGGGTCACAAAAGTAATAAAGAGGATAAGGAAAATAAGAAATAAGATAAGAGAAAGGAAGAAGTGACATTTGGGTCACAAAAGTACCGGGAGATATTGAAGGAAAGAGACGTTAATTTACTTAAAATGGGAAATTCTACTTCTTCGGATAAGGAAATGTATCTAACTATTTTAGACAGTATAATTAATCAGAAAGAAAAAGAGATAAAGAAAACTCACTTATTGCAATTCTTAAAGATTGTAGGTGAATATTGTCCTTGGTTTTGTGACCAAGAGTCTCCAAATTTACTTACTTGGGAGAAATTAGGAAGAAAGTTACAGAGAGTTTGTCTTTCTACTGAAATACCTGGAGGCATAGAGAATATACAGAAAACTTGGACAGCCCTAGAAGTTTGTCTCTTTGAATACATGGACCAGAGTCTGTGGCCGCCAGAAGAGCTTCTGAGAGGTATTCAAAGAGCCATTAGGTCTATTCAAATGGAAAATCAGCCTGAAGCTAAATTAATTTCCTTTCCTTTGAGCCGTTTTAAAACAAAAGCGCTAGGAGCTAAAACAAAGGTTAGAATTGTGCAAGCTAGCCCGCAGACAGATTGTACAGAACAGCATGATAAAGAAGAAGCATCTCTAATCTTGGAGAGCCCTCCAGAAGTGGTAAACAATCTTCCTGGAGAGGAAAATACAAAGGAAACTCCTAGTGGGGCTCAGGTTTCTTCTCAACCACGTGAGTTAGAAACCCAAATTCCAAATGGCGATAGTACAGAGTCTGATAGCAGCTCACAGTCTGAGGAAGAAGAATTAGACATAGAAACTCAGGACTTAGAGAGAAATTTTAATAGATTGCATTTAGCACCACCTGCCCAAGCTTTTAAAATTCGGCCGATACCTGCTAGAAGGACCAAATTTAACAGGTGTGCTGAATTAAAGATGACTTTTCTTACCCCAGTTCAGCAAGGTATAAGAAAGGCTCAAGAAATGGGAGAGGATACTACTGGTTTTCACCTCTTTCCAGTTTTTGAGCAAACTAATGAACAAGATCAGAGAGTTAGAGTTCATGCTGTAATCCCTTTTAAAACTATCAAGGAATTGAAAAATGCATGTGAAACGTACGGCCCAAATTCGCCTTTTGTTCAGAGTCTGATAGAAAATATTTGCTCACAACCCCTTCCTCCTAGTGATTGGATTTTTTTAGCCAGATCTTGTCTGAGCGGGGGAGATTACTTGCTCTGGAAAACTTACTGGACTGATTTTTGTAATGAACAAGCAGAAAGGAACAGGAGACAGGGCATAGAAACGCCAGTAATGATGTTTTTAGGGACTGAAGATTTCGCTGATTTAGAAAGACAGCTAAATTATGATTTTGTAGTGTACAATCAAATAACTGATTGTGCAAAACGTGCCTGGAGACAAATTGTCCCCAAGGACCAGTCCAATTTAGTTCTTACCAAGATCAGACAAGGTGCCAATGAGACTTATTCAGATTTCGTAGCCCGACTATATCAGGCTGCGAACAGGTCCATCGGGGACCCAGGAGCTAGCGAATTTATTGTTAGGCAATTGGCTTTTGAGAACGCAAACAAAATTTGCCAGGATGTTCTCCGTCCCCATCGTAAAAAAGGAACAATTTCTGAGTATATTCGCTTGTGTTCTGACTTAGATTCCACTCAGTTGCAAACGGTGGCCTTAGCAACAGTATTAAAGGAAACTTTGGGGCCACAAAATTCAGTTCAGAAGTCCCGCGGCAGGTGTTACGTTTGCGGAAAACCCGGTCATTTCGCCCGCGAATGTCGCCAACGCAATTTTAGGTTTAGGGCTCCATCTACTGGCGATAATAGATATTGCAGGACTCGGCGCCACGTGGTTGATTCGGGTGGCGCGGATGAGCCCGCCTTCTCGCCACAAGTATTTCCTCCTAGCGAGGGGACAAAAAACTTCCGTTCGGCCCCTCCCCGGGCCCAGAAACAATATGGGGAGACGTCGCACAGTGTGACGTCACTAGCGGCGCCGACCAGGACAGTCCGCGATTTTTACCGGAACAGAGACATGGATCACAGACAGTTTTCTTAGGACCTTCAGAGACAGTTGAATTAGATCCTGAAACGGGACCAACACAAATCCCTACTGGGATTTTCGGGCCGCTTCCTGAGAATACTGTAGGTTTAATTTTGGGGCGTAATAATTTAAAGGGAGCTATTGAAGTAATACCTGGTGTGATAGATTCAGAATTTAAAGGGCAATTATATGTTACTGTAAGATCCAATTATGCCCTAAGACTCACCCCAAAGGATATTTTTGCTCAATTAATATTATTGCCTTGTGTCTCAGAAAGGCACCTGCCGGCAGATTCAGTTTCTAAACCGCCGGACAGAGTATATTGGTCCCAGTTAGTGCGACAAGAACGCCCTTTATTAAAACTTAGAATTAATAATAAAAATTTCCTAGGAATAATTGACACAGGGGCTGATAGCTCAATATTGTCCAGCCGGTTTTGGCCCAGGACATGGCCTTTACATACAGCATCAGCTAACCTAGAAGGAATAGGAAAAATTTCACAGCCTGCTCAAAGTGCCAACTATCTCCGTTGGGAAGATTCTGATGGGAACAGTGGAATATTTAAGCCTTATGTGTTAGAGTCTTTACCAGCTAATCTATGGGGAAGAGATATATTAGCCAAAATGGGACTGCTACTAGTTACCCCAAATTCTATAAGGTCAGTTGAAGAAATTAATCAGAGGTATTTTCCTGGAGATGATAGGGAAACCTTTCAGGAAAAATATCTGTTTACAAGCCAGTCTCCACGGCAAGGATTAGTAAATACTTCAGGACAAAATTTTTATTAGGGGCACTGAGTACTTCCCCGATCCTTAAGACAGCTGAAAAAATTACGTGGCTCACAGAAGAGCCTATTTGGATTTCTCAGTGGCCCATCTCAGGGGAGAAACTTAAAATAATTCATAGATTAGTTGAAGAACAACTTCAGGCTGGTCATATTGAACCAACACTTAGCCCTTGGAATACACCTATTTTTGTTATTAAGAAAAAGTCAGGAAATTGGAGATTACTACAGGATTTAAGGGCAATAAACCAGGCAATTCAGCCTATGGGATCATTACAGCCAGGACTTCCCTCCCCCACAGCCATTCCTTTAGATTATAGCTTGATGGTAATAGATTTAAAAGACTGTTTTTTCTCTATAAGGTTACATCCTGAAGATTGTGAAAAATTTGCTTTCACTGTCCCCACAATTAATTTTAAAGAACCTGTTAAAAGATACTGCTGGAAGGTTCTTCCTCAGGGAATGCGTAATAGCCCTACACTGTGTCAAAAATATGTTGATCAGGCAATAGATCCCATTAGAAATAGCTTCCCTGATGCATACATTATTCATTTTATGGATGATATATTATTGGCCCATGCTAATCCAGAAATACTTTCAGAAATTTTTACTCAGTTAGAGGCTTCCCTTACAGCAATGGGTTTATGTCTAGCTCCTCAAAAAATTCAAAAGGTATCTCCTTTTCAATATCTAGGTCAGATAATTCAAGGGAGTACAATCCGTCCTCAAAATCTTCAGATAAGAGTTAAGGAGTTACATACCCTTAATGATTTTCAAAAACTATTAGGAGATATTAACTGGCTAAGACCATCCTTAAAGTTAACTACTTCTGAGTTAAGTCCTTTATTTCAGATATTACAAGGAAATCCTTCTCCAACCTCTCCACGTCAACTAACTTTGGAGGCCAAAGCAGCCTTAAGGAAAGTGGAAATTGCAATTAAAAATGCACAGCTTACTAGAATAGATCCTAAAGAAATAATGTATTTATTAATATTTCCAACTGAGCATACCCCAACAGGAGCCATATGGCAAAGATTAGGAGTTATTGAATGGATTTACTTATCTCATTCCCCTCAAAAAACATTAATTCCTTTTCATGATTCTATAGCTCAATTAGTAATTAAGGGTAGGACTAGGATTTTACAATTAATTGGATCTGAGCCTGATATCATAATTATTCCATTTTCTGTTCAACAGACTAATTGGCTTTTTCAAACTTCTACCTCATGGCAGATAGCTTTTGCAGATTTTCCTGGGCAGATAGATAGTCATTATCCTCGTGATAAGATTGTACAATTTGCATCATTAACATCACTTATTTTTCCAAAGATTGTACTTTCCCATCCAATAGAGGGAGCTTTATCGGTGTTCACAGATGGTTCCAGCTCTGGTAAGGCAGGTTTCTTCAGCCGTGTTCACACAGAGGTAATACAAACTTCTTATACTTCAGCTCAAAGGGCAGAACTTGAAGCCCTGATTTTGGCCTTAGATTATTTTTCAAATGAGCCTATTAATATCTATTCTGACAGCTTATATGCAGTCAGAGTTACCAAAAATATTGAAACCTCAGTTATTGGGTTTACTTCATCACAGGAGTTATTTGAATTATTTCATAATTTACAAAAGACAGTGCTAATGAGGAAGTACCCATGTTTTATTACACACATCCGTGCACATGCTGACCTCCCTGGACCTTTGGTTGCAGGTAATGATAATATTGATAAATTAGTAGCTTTTTGTCAACAGATGTCTTCATATGACTGTGCCCTAGCTTCCCATTCCTTGCATCATCAAAATGCTTATAGCTTACGTAAAAAATTCAGTATTACCAGAGAACAGGCTCGTCAGATTGTAAGCCAATGCCCTAAGTGTGTTATTTACACTCCATCTCTGCCATCAGGGGTAAATCCCCGTGGTTTAAAACCAAATCAAATATGGCAAATGGATGTAACTCATATTCCTCAATTTGGTAAGCAATGTTATGTGCATGTCATAGTGGACACTTATTCTAGATTTATTTTTGCCACAGCACGTACTAAGGAAAATACTCAACATGTAATTTCTCATTGCTTAGCAGCTTTTTCCGTTTTAGGGTGTCCTATGCAGATTAAAACAGATAATGCTCCAGCTTATGTAAGCTCTGCTTTTCAACAATTTTGCCAAGAGTTTAAAATTAATCATAAAACAGAAATTCCTTATAACCCCCAAGGTCAAGCCATTGTAGAACGAGCTCATTTATCTATTAAACTTCAATTACAAAAATTAAAAAGGGGGAATAAGATAATGACTCCCCATAATAGCCTTAATCATGCCTTATTTGTTTTAAATTTTTTAAACTGTGACACAGAAGGTCACACTGCTGCTGAGAGGCAAATGTCTCCCTCGGTGACAGGCCCTTTAGGCAGAGTTCTGTGGAAAGATTTACAGACTGGTCAGTGGAAGGGCCCAGATCTGGTAATATCATGGGGCCGAGGGCATGCTTGTATTTTTCCAGAAGGTGCTTTTCGTCCTATCTGGGTGCCTGAACGTGCTATCAGACATGGAGGAGATAGAACCCAGACTCAAGCGACTGAGGATTGACCCGGAGGAGCCACAACCCAGAAGGAGGAGATATGGGAAAAAGATGAAGAAAGACCAGATTGAACCAGCCGAGAAGCTGATTTCATGGAAAGATGTGAAGAAACTGACAACCCAGGCTTCCCAAATACTTCGATGCCTAGGAAAGAACAGGACCCCAGTCTTGATGATAGCGACAGTAATTGCCCTACTGGGCTGTCAGGTAAAAGGGAATCAAATAGACACTTATTGGACATATTTCCCAGATCCACCCCTGGTACACCCAGCTGTGTGGACTGGAGAATCTATTCCAGTATTTACTAATGACTCATTCATGATGGGAGGATTTACAGATACTCATATTACTCCCAGTCATGTGACTAGATTTAATTATTCTGGCTACAGTGCCCAATTGCCTTTATGTTGGTCACATGATAAACATGCTGGCTGTCTAAAAGTATCATTTGAAGAAAAGACAGCGATTGGTAAACCTAGACTGACAAATAATTCTATTTATGGAGACTTAAAACCTAATACTAGATCAGTAATTAAGATGGGACTTTCCCATAACAAGCCAGTCATTTCTGCAAAACCTCCACCGGTACCCCACTGTCCAAATAGTTCTATAATTGAAATTGGCACCATTCCTAAATGGATGGATTGTGTAAATACCTTTCCTGTACAACATAAGGTGTCTAAAGCTAGTGGGTATATTTTAGACTGGTCTCCAAAAATTGATAAGAGACAATTACGAAGAAATTCTGCTATGACACCTGCAGGATTTGTTAGTAATATTTTGACTTATAGTGAAGGAGGCATTCAAAGAGATATTTGGCGTTTAATTGCTGCCTCAGAATATTTACATTTTACAGATAAACCTTTACCAAAATTTGTCGGCAAGAACTGTAAAGAGGGATCTTGCTATGGCCTAAGAGCCTGTGTCCAATCTCCTTATGTTTTAATTATTGGAAATGTAAAAGTTAGATGGATAGATGATAGATATTTTGTTACTTGTAATAAGTGCAACCTAACCAATTGTATTTCTAGGTATAATGGAGGAAAAGGAGTGCTGATACTTCATCAGCCCTCTTTTGTTTTATTGCCTGCTAATATTTCAGAGCCATGGTATGCTGATGCTGGTTTACAAGTCCTGCAGCAAATTCATGCCCAGCTAACAAGACCTAAACGTGCTATTGGAGTCATAATTGTTGGTGTCTTAGCACTGGTCTCATTTATTGCCTCAACCATCTCTGCATCTCTGACATTGTCTCAGAATATTCAGCATGCAAAATTTCTTAATAATTTAGCTCAAAATACTTCCAAGGCTCTGCGTAATCAAGTAAATATTGATGAAAGGATTGAAACTAAATTAAACGCCTTAGAGGCAACTGTTATTAACATTGGTAATGAACTTTCAGCCTTAAAATTCAAGGAAAGGCTTAAATGCCATGCTAATTATAAGTATGTATGTGTTACAGCTGCCAAGTACAATGCTTCTCTCTGGGATTGGGAGAAAGCTAAAAACCATTTATTAGGTATTTGGCAAAATAGTAATAATAGCTTGGATATTCTGGAACTTCATCACCATATCCAAGACATTCAGAATAATAGAGCTGATTTTTCAGATCCTTCTTCTTTGGCTAACCAAATATTGAAGGAGTTAAATGGATTCAACCCTGGAAATATTCTTAAACACTCCGCTTGGTACATTATTGGATTATTCTCTTTGCTGTTAATTCTCTTTTGTATTGTAACTATAGGATGGCGAGTCTTCCAATCAAGAATCCGGGGACTCCAGAGAGTGAACCGCTGCCTCATTGTTAAGAATAGAAAGGGGGAATATGTGGGGAGCCATTCTGACACGTGATTGGGTGACTCCCGTTAAGGGCCTGAGGCACTCTGGCTGTGTCGGAGTTATCCCGACCCTTTCCTGATGAGAGAGCCCATCCGTGTGGGGGTGTGCATAACCACTGACCCTGGAGACCCAATCACTGACCCTGACCTTGGAGTACAGCCCCCCCCTCAACCTTCATTGGATGGAATTCTCCCCTGAATCTCTTGTTTCCCCCAAATAAAAGGCTGATCCCCGGCGTGTTCTCTCTCTCTCTCCTGCTAGCCCAGAGTAATCCTCGCTGCCCTGCTGAGCGGCTTGAGGAGGGAAACAGAGAGGCGAGCCGTCTTGGACCTAGCATTAAAATAAGGTACTGTCTGTGTGTTTTATTTTGATCTCTTCTAACTAACTGAATGCCAGAACCTCATTAATGAAACCACTGCGCAGGCCGCGTGGTAGAATCTAGGTTACAGTTAGGGATACTTTTAGGGTAAGGTTTATGGCTACGTGTATTGTTAGAGTTAGGTATAGGGTAAGAGTCAGGTATAAAGTTAGGGGAATTATTAGCACCAGGGCTAGTGTTAGGGCTTGGTTTAGGTTAAAGTTTAGGGTTACGGCTCAAAATAGAGCTAGAGTTAGGGTTAGGGTAAAGATAGGGTTAGGTTTAGGGCTCAGGTAAGGTTGAGGGTAATTGATATTTTGGGGGATCTTGTTAGGGTTAGGGCTAGTCTTAGGGTTAGCATTAGGATAAGGATTATGTTTAGGGTAATGATACAGTTAGAGTTAAGTTTAGGGATAGGGTTATGGTTAGGATTAGGTCTTGGGTTAGGGTTAGGGTGAAGGTTAGGATGAAGGTTAGGTTTACGCTTCAGATGAGGGATTATATTAGGTCTAGGGCTAGGATTAAGGCTAGGGTTTATGTGAGGTCTAACATTACAGTTAAGAGTAGTTGTAGGGTTTGGTTTTGAATAGGTATACTGTAAGGGTTAGGTTTAGGGTAAAGGTCTGGTTTAGGGCTAGGTGTATTATTACATTCAGGGTCAGGATTAGGAATTGGTTTCAGTTAAGTTTTAGGCTTAAGGCTCAAATTAGCATTAGGTTTAGGTAATGGATATGGTTAGGTTTAAGTTTCAAGTTAGGCTTAGGGTTTTGAATAGACTTAGGGATAGCTATACAGTTAGGTTTAGTCCTATTTTAGCATTTGTGTTAGGCTTAAGTTTAGGGTAAAAGATAGGATTACAGCTAGGGTTAGGGCTATGTTTATGGTTATGATTAGGGCTAGTGTTGTGGTTAGGGTTAGGGTTATGTTTAGGCCAAGGGTTAGGGTTAGGTTTAGGGTAAGTGTTATGGTTGGAGATATATTTAGGGCCAGGGGGAGGGTTAGGGTTAGAGTAGGTCTAGGGTAAATGTTAGGGTTAGGGCTACATTTAGCATTAGGGTTAGGGTTAGAGTTATGATAATGGGTAGAGTTAGAGCTAGGGTTTGGGCAATGGTTACAATTAAAATTAGGGTTAAAGTTAGGGACAGGAATAGGGCTATGTTGATGTTTAGGGTTAGGATTAGGGCTCAGTTTAGAGGTAGTGTTAGGGTTAGAGTTACTTTATTCAAATTTCTTTGATACAATTCAGAAGCCATCTTTAACTAAACTTACTCTGTTTCCCAGGTTTAGACCTTTTGGTTCAAAAGTTTGGTGTCCGGAACAGTTTATATTTTCATTTTACTTCATTTTGACCTATATGAGTAAATGTAAATGGACCTGGAAATCAAACAGGGTTTATGCTAGCTGCTGGAAACTGCACACATACCCTCAATTCTTTGAGGGGACACTCTGGTGTGTTACTTGTGAGTGGAGGCCTAAGCTGAAGCATGCAAAATCAACTTTATTCGAGAGCCTTTAGGATAAATCAGGAAATATGCATGCACTGAAATTCCTCCCATTATTATTTTGTCAAATAAGTTTGATACTGAGTAGAATTCATTATTTAGCTTGCCCCACACAGCTCTCCAAGTGTGGGACTTCTAGGATTAATGGTTCTCTAATCAGGTTAGGTTTATTGTTAGGTTTAGGGATATGGCTGGGTTAGATGTAGTGTTAGGGGGAGAGTAAGCTTTGTAAAAATTTCTTTGATACTTAAAAGGAGTCATATTTTACCTAGCCTTAATATGCTCCTCAGGTGTGGGCCTTCTCATTTCAATGGTTCACTAACAGGGACACTCTGTATTTTAAGGTTTCACTTCATATTGACCTATATAGGTAAATGAAAATGGAGGTTGAAATCAAACCGGGTTGGTGCTAGCTGCTTGAATCTTCAAACACTGAATCAGTTCTCTTTGAGAAATCTCTGGTTTGTTCCTTGTGAAAGTAGTCCTAAGATGAAGATGGCAAAAACAACTTGATCCAAGAGCCCTTTAGCAAAATCAGAGAAATATGCATGAACTGAAATAACACCTCAATTATTATCTCATATTTCTTTGATACTGCATAGGATTCATCTGATAGCTTAGCCCACTAAGCTCCCCATGTTTGAGACTTCTAGGATCAACAGTTTTTCAAACAGGTTAGGGTTTGTGTTAAGGATAGTGTTAGGGCTAGTATTGGAGCTAGTATTAGGTTTAGAGTTAGTTTTGTTAAAATTTCTTTGACACTGGGCAGGATACTTTTTTCTCATATCCTTAGTATACTCCACATGTTTGGGCCACCTATGTTTAATTGTTCACTGTAAGGAACAGTTTGTATTTTAAAGTTTCAGTTCATTTTGTCCTATACATGTAAATGGAAATGGATCTGGAAAACAAACAGCATTTGTGATAGCTGCTTGAAACTTCATTGGTGCTAGCTGCTTGAAACTCCATCAATTTTCTGTGAGCAATCTTTGGTTTGTTCTTGTCACAGCAGGCCTAACTAAATCATGTAAAAACAACTTTATGCAAGAGTCCTTTAGGAGATAACAGAGAAATATTCATGCACTGATATACTCTATCAACTATTTGGACAGATTTATTTGACACTGGGCAGCATTAATCCCTTAGTTTTTCCCAATAGGCTCCTCAAGTTTGAAAATTATATGGACAAAGGTTTTATAAAAATGTTAGGCTTAGGGGAAGAGCTAGGGTTAGAGCTAGTGTTAGGGTTAGAGGTAGTTTTATTCAAAATTATTTGATACTTGACAGGATTTACTTTTAGCTAGAATTACTCTATTCCCCATGTTTAGGCCTTCTCTGTTCACAGGTTCGCTGTCAGGAACATTTTGTGTTTTAAGATTTCACTTTATTTTGACCTATATAATAAAGTTAATAGAGTTGAAAATCAAACAGGGTTTGTGCTAGGTGATTGAAACCTCACACACTCCATCAGTTCTCTGTATGGACTCTGGTATGTTCCTTGTAAAAGTAGGCTTATGCTTAAGCATGCAAAAACAACTTAATCTGAGAGCTCTTTAGGAGAAAACAGGAAAATATGCATGTACTGAAAAACCTCCCATAATTATTTGGTCAGATATCTTTGATGTTGCATAGGATTCATCACTTAGCTTACACCACAAGGATCCTCAAGGGTGGGAATTCTAGGATCAATGATTCTCTAATCATTTTTGGGTTAATGTTAGGTTTACGGATACACCTAGGGGTAGGTTTAGACATAAAGTTAGGGTGAGAGTTAGTTTTGTTCAAATTTGTTTCATACCGGGCAGAAGTCATCTTTTATCTAGACTTAGTATGCTTTCAAGATATGTTCTTCTCAATTCAATTGTTCACTATCATTAACACTTTGTATTTTAATGTTTCACTTCATTTTGACACCTATGGTTAAATGGAAATGGATGTGGAAATCAAACAGGCAGCCCTTCTCCTAAATCTAACTCCTAACCTAACAATAAAAATAGCCCTAATCATAGGCCTCAGCCTAACACTAATCCTACACCTATTCCTAGTCCTAATTTACCCATAATCCTAGTCCAAATTCCAGCCCTAAAACTAACTCTAACGCTTGCCATGAACCTATTTTAGTTCTAACCCTATCCTTTACCATAACCAAAATGCTAGCCCTACTCGTATCTCTAACACTAGCCATAGCCCTAACCCTAGAATTAACCATAACTCTAAATCTACTAATAAGCATAAACTCACCCTATCTGTAGCAGTAACAATATCGCTAATCATGAAACTATCCTTAACTTTACCTTTAGTCCTAAAACAAAACTAAGCCATAGGACTAACCCTAAACATCAACCTAAACCAAATCCTAACCCTCCATCTAACCCTAAGACTACCCCAAATTTGAGTCCTATCCCGAATCATAAAATGAATCATGATTCTGACTCTGACCCTAACACAAACCCTAGTTAAAAATGTGACCCTAAACATAAACATAATCCTAAAACTAGACTCAGAACTTAATGTAACCCTGAAACTAGCACAAATCATAATCTTAGTTCTTACATTAGCCATATCTCTAAGAAGAGCCCTATCATAAGCCAAAACCTAGCCCTAATCCAAGATTCAACCCTAGCTAACCCTAATCTAAGCCTAACCCTAACACTAATATTAACCTGAAAACAAACACTAACACTAACCTAAACATAATCCTAAACCTACCCATAAACCTAACCTAACATTAACCTAATCTTAACCCTAACACAAAACCTAATAACCCTAACAGTAACCCTAACCCTAAGCCTAACCAAATCCTAATCACAACCCTACACCTAACTCTATTCTTAAAACTAACACAAAACGTAAGTTTTCCCCTAACCCTAAACCTAACACAAACAGTAACCCTAAACGTAAAACCAATCCTAACTCTAATCCTAACAATAACAATAACCCTTAACCTAACCCTAACCCTAAAACTAATGCTAACACTAAAAACAACCCTAAGAGTAACCCTAAAACTGACACTAAATCTATCCCTAATGCTAACCCTAACACTAACCTTAACCCTAACTCAAACCCTAAATCTAATCCTAACTGCAATCCCAACCCTAACCCTAACAACAACCCTGACAAAAACCCTAACACTAACCATACCACTATACCAAAACCTAACCTTAACCCTAACCCTAAACCTAATATTAACACTAATCTAAACCCTAATCCTAACCCTATCCATAAAACTAACCATAATCCTAACACTAACAATAATTTTAACCATAAACCTAAACATAACCTAACCCTAATCTTACCACAAAACTTAACCTTAAACCTAACCCTAACACAAAACCTAACCCTAAAACAAAACCTAACCCAAACCCTAAAATTAACCCTAACACTAAACCAACCCTAAAATTAACACTAACACTAACCCTAATCCTAATATTAACACTGAACATGACTGTAAATGTAACTTTAACAGCGACCCTAAAATAAACTTTACCCTAACACTAACCCTAACAATAACCTCAACAATAAACCAAAGTCTATCTCAACCTTAATACTAACCCTAAATCTCACCCTAACTATAACATGAACCCTATCCCTAAACCTAACACTAAATGTAACGTAACCCTAACACTAATCCTAACACTAAACTAACACTTACACTATCCCTAACCCTAAACCTAAAATTAAACCTAACCACAACCCTAACTCTATATCTAAATCTAACCTGAACCCTAACACTAAACCTAACCATAACACTAACCATAACCCTACCTCTAAACATAACCATAATGCTAACACCAAACCTAACCCAAACCCTAACCGAAAATCTAACCCTAATTCTATTCGTATATCTAAAACTTACCCTAACACTAAACATATAAAAGAACCTAACCTTAACCCTAACCCTACCACAAACCCTAACCCTAACACTAAACCTTCCACTAACCCTAACCCAAACTCAAACCCTAACTCTAAAGCTAACCCTAAACCTAACACCAACACTAAACCTAACACTAACCCTAACCCTAATCCTTAGCCTAACACTAACCCTTAAACTAACACTAAACCTAAACGTAACCCTAACCATAACCATAACACTAACTTTAACCCTAACCCTAAACCTAAACCTAACCCTTACACTATCCTTAAAACTAACCCTTACCCCAAACCAAACATGAACATTTAAACCTAAACCTATTACTCATGTTAACTCTGAAATAACATGAAACCTAAACCTAACTCTAACACTAACTCTAAACCTAAACCTAACCCTAACACTAACATTAACCTTAACACTAACTCTAAACTTAACTGTGACACTAAACCTAACACTAACTCTAATAAAAATATTAACACTAACACTATCCCTAACACTAGGCTTAATCCTACCCATAAACCTAACCTTATAATTACCTTAAAGTTAACCTTAACAAAAACCTAACTCTAACACTAACACTAACACTAACTGTAACTCAAATCCTAAAATTAACCTTAACTCTACCCCTGAACCTCACCAAAACACTAAATAAGGCAAAATTTAACACTAACCCTAAACCTAATCTTTACCTTAAACCTAACCTAATCCTAACCATAAATAAATCCTAACCCTAAAACTAACCTTAACCTTAACCAAACCCTAACACTTAACCTAACTTTAACCATAAACCTATCCCAAACCCTAAACCTAAACCTAACTCTAATCATAACCCTAACCCTAACACTAACCCTAACACTAACACTAATCCTAACTTAAATGCTAAACCTAAAAACCAACTCTACCCATGACATAACCCTTACATTAACCCTAAGCTAAACTAAAACCTAAAACTAACCCTAACAGTAACCTTAACCCTAACACTAACCCTAACCCTAAAAGTAATCCGAACCGTAATAACACAAACAGTAACCCTAACACTAATAATAACCCTAAACTTAATCCTAATCTAATCACTAACCCTAAACATAACCCTAACCCTGACACTAAAGCTAACACTAAACGTAAACCTAATCATAAACCTAACTCTAAAAATAACACTAACCCTAACCCTAAACTTAATGCTAACCGTAACCCTAACACTAACCCTAAAGTTAAATATAATACTAACCCTAACACTAACCCCAATTCTAACCCAAACCTATAACTAACCCTAACCCCAACCCTAAATATAAAACTAACCCTAAAGATAACCAAAAACCTAATGCTAACCCTAACCTTATTCCTAATCCTAAACCTAATCCTAACCCTACCATAAAACCTAACCCTAACCATACTGCTAAACCTAACCCCAAACCTAACGCTAACCATAACATTAACACTAACCCAAACCCTACAACAAACACTAAACCTAACACTAACACTAACACTAACCCTAACCCTAATTCTAACACTAACTTTAACCCTAATCTTAACTGTAATTCCAATCCTATCCCTATCCCCTAACACAAAACCTTGCCCTAACCCTAAACCTAACCCCAACACGAACCCTAAACTTTATCTTACCCTAACCCTTACCTGAACCCTATCCCTAAAGATAAACATAAAATTAACAGTAACCCTAACCATCACCCTTACCCTAAAACTAACCCTATTTCTAACCCTAACCCTAACAGTATCCCTAAACCTAGACCTAACCCTAACTGTAACAATAACCCTTAAACTAAAACTAATACTAAACTTACGCGAAACCTATCCCTAACCCTAAAACTATCCATAACCCTAACCCTAACACTGACCAAGCACTAAAGCTAACCCTAACTCTAAAAATAACCCTAAACCTTACCCTAACACTCACCCTAACTCTAAACCTAATATTAACCCTAACCCTAAAGCTAACACTATCACTAACCCTAACACTAACCTTATCACTGTCCCTAAACCTAACCCTAACCCTAACCATGACACTAACCCAAAACTTAACCCTTACCATATCTCTAACCCAAACCTTAACCCTAACATTAACTTTAATCCTAATCCTAAAATAACACTAGCAAACCCTAACCCTAACCATAATCGTAATCCAAACTGTAACCCTAACCCTAAAACTAACCTAACCGTAACACAAATTCTAACACTATCCCTAAAAGGAACCCTAATCTAACCCTAACACTAACCCTAAACATAATCTTAAACCAAGCCCTAACACACCAAAACCTAATCTTAAAAACGAAACCTAAACATAAACCTTATCCTAACCCTAACCCAAAACTGAGCACTAACCTTAACCCTAACCCTAACACTAACACTAAGCCTAAAACTTACTCTAACCCTAAACCTAACTCTAACCCTAACACTAACACAAACCCTAGCCCAAACCATAACACTAAACCTAACCCAACCCTAACCCTATCACTTAGGTAACCCTAACCTTAACACTAACAAAAAACATAAAAGTAAAGCTATAACTAAACCTAACCCTAAAACTAATCCTAACCCTAACTCTAATCCTAACCATAACACTAAATGTAACTGTAACCCTAACCCTAAAGCTAAACCTAAACCTATCCCTAACTCTAACACTATACCTAAACTTAACTGTAAACCTAACACTAACAATAACTTTAACACTAAACCTAACCCTAACACTAACCTAACTCTAAACTTACCATGAATCCTAACCATAACCATAACATTAACCCTAAACCGAACCCTATTACTAAAACTAATCCTAACCCTAACCCTAACAATAACCTTAACCCAAACACTAACCCTAACCTTAACACTAACACGAAACCTAAACTGAACCATAAATCTAACCCTATCACTAACCTAACCCTAACCCTAAACCTACACAAATCATAACCATAAAACTAACCAAAACCCTAAACCTAACCATAACCCTAACAGTAACACTAATCCTAACCGTAACACTAACCCTAACACTAAAATGAACCATAACACTAACACTAACCCGAACCCTAACACGAATCCTAACCCTAAATCTAACCCTAAATGTAACTGTAACCTAACCATAACCATTACTCTAATACTAACCCTAACACCAACCTTAAACATAACCCTAACCATAACCCTAACCCTATCCTTTACACAAAAGCTAACCTAATCATAATCCTAACACTAACTCTAACCCTTTTCATAATTTTAAAACTAACACTAACCCAAACCGAATCTGTAACCATAAGCCTTCTCCTAACTGTAACACAAACCCTAAACCTAATCTTAACCCTAACACTAACCCTTACCCTAACCCTAACTTGAACCCTAAAACTAACTCTAACCCTAAACACAAACCTAACACTAACCCTAACCATAAACATAAACTTAAACCTAACACTTCCACAATGTTAATACTAACCCTAAATCTCTCCCAACCCTAACCTTAACCCTAACACTAAACCTAAACCTAACTCTAACCTTAACTAAAACACTAATCCTAAACCTAACCCTAACCCTAAGCATAACACTAACCCTAAACCTAAACCTAAAACTAAAACTATCACTAACCCTAAACCAAAACATATCATGAACCCTAATCCTAAACCTAAACATAACCCTATAACAAACACTAACCCTAACCCTAAACCTAACCCTAACATTAAAACTAAAACTATCATTAACACTAAGCCTAACCCTAATTTTATCCTTAAACTTAACCCTAAACCTAACCGTAACCAAAACACAAAACCTAACCAAAACCATAACCCTAAACCTAACCTAACCATAATGCTAATTTATACACAAACCTAAACCTAATCCTAACCCTAAGAATTGCCCTAACAAAAACCTAATCCTAACACTAACATAAGCCCTAACCCTAAATATTCCACTAAGTCCAACCCTCAACCAAACCCTAGCCCTAACCCTAAGACTAAAACTAAAACTAACTTTAACCTTAACACTAACACTAACCCTAACCCTTACCCTAAACCTAACACTAACACTAATACTAACTCTAACTCTAACCCTAACACAAACCCTAACCGTAACCATAACCCTGACCCTAATCTAACCCTGACACTCACCCATACCTAACCCTAACCACTAATTCTAATCCAAACACAAACCTTAACCCTAAAAGAACCCTAACACTAACCTTAACACTAAAGCTAACCTTAAAACAAAGCCTAACACTAACCCTAGCACTAACTCTAACTGTAACCCTAACCCTAACCTCTAACTAAATTTATCTATATGCCTAATGCTAACCCTAACCTAACACTAACCCTACCAATAACCCTAAGCCAAATCCTATCCCTAATCTTAACAATAACAGTAACGCTAACCCTAAAACTATACCCTATACATAACAATAACCGTAACTCTAACCCTAAACCTAACACTAACCCTAACCTTAAATCTAACCCTAACCCTAAACTTAAACCAAACACAAACCATAACTGAATCCATACCCTAACCCTAACCTAATGGTAATGATAACCCTTAACAAATATTAATCCTAATTTGAACCAGAACACTAACCCTAATATTAAACCTAACTCTAACCCTAACACTTACCCTAACCCTAACTATACAACTTAGCTTAAGCCTCAACCAAACCCTAAACCTAACCCTAATACTATCCCTAAACCTAACACTAACATCAACAATAACATTAACCCTAACTGGGACCCTAACCCTAACACTAACTCAAATGCCAATACTAACCCTAAACCTCACTATAACCCTAACCCTAACTCTAACAGTTACCCTACACTTAATATTAACCCTAATCCAAACACTAATCCTAATTCTAAACATAACCATAACCGTAAAACTAACCCTAAACTCAACACTAACACTAAACCTAACACTAACCCTAAAACTAAAACTAACATAAACCCTAACCCTAACACAAAACCTGAACCTAACACTAACTCTAACCCTAACACTAATCCTAACCATAATCCTAACCCTAACACTAAACCTAACTCTAAACCTAACCCTAACGCTAAGAAAACCCTTAACCCAAACCATAATCCTGACCCTTATCCCATCCTAACCCTCACACTTACCCAACCCTTACCCTAATCAAAACACTAACCTTAACCCTAATGTAAAACATAACACTAACTCTCACTCTAACCCTAACACTAAACATTTCACTAACCCTAACACTAACCCTAAACCTAACCTAAGCCTATCAATAACTCTAAATAAAACCCTAACCCTACCACTAGCACTTAACCTAACACTAAACCTAACCCTAAACCTTAACTGAACCCTAACCCAATTCCTAACCCTAACACTAAATTTAACCTACACCCTTACCATAAACCTAACATTTAACCTAACACTAACCCAAAACCTAAACCTAAAACTAACCCTACTATTAACCCTAAACATAACCCTAAACCTAAACTTTACATTAACCCTAAACCTAACCATAACAGGAACCCTAACCAAAACCCAAACTCTAACCTAAACTTAAACCTAAACCTAACCCTAACCCTAACCTAAACCTAACCCGAAAACTAAGCTGAACCCTAACACTAACCTTAATCATAATCCTAACCATAACCCTACCCGTAAACCTAACACAAAACCCAATCCTAACCCTAACACTAATCCTTACCCTAACCCTAACACTAACCCTAAATGTAAACCTAACCCTAACCCTAAGACAAAGCATAGCCATAACCCTAACACAAAACCCTAACCCTAACCTTAATGCTATGCTAACCCTAAACTTAAACCTAACCCTAACTCTAAAACTAACCTTAACCCTAACCAGAAACCTAACCCTATACCTAACTCTTAATAACACTAAATGTAACCAATACACTTAACCCAAACCCAATCTCTTAAACTAAAACTAACCCTAACCCTAACCAGAACACTAACCCTAAACCTAACCCTAACTCCAACACTAACCCTAATCCTAAACCTCTCACTAAACATATCACATAACCCTAATCCTAACTCTAACCCTAACACTAAACCTAACACTAACACTCACACTAAACCTAAACCTAAACTTAGCCCTAACATGAACCCTAACCCTAATCCTACCACTAACCATAACCCTAACCCAAACCCTAACCTTAACCCTAAAACTAAACCTAACGCTAACCTTCACCTTAAATCTAACCCAAATACCAATCCTAATCCTAAAAGTAACCCTAACACTAATCCTACACCTAACCCTAACAGAAATCATAACCCTAACACTAACTATAACATTAACCGTAACAGTAACCCTAAATTTAACACTAACACTAACCCTAACCCTAAACCTAAAGCTAACACTAACCATAAATCTAATACTAAACCTAACACTAAACCTAACACTAAACCTGTCCCTAAACCTAACACTAACCATACACTAACCCTAAACTTAAACTTAACCCTAACGCTAACCTAACCCTAATGCTATCTGTTACCTATTCATAATCCTAATCCTAAACTTAACAATAACCCTGACACTAACCCTAACCCTAACCTAACACAAACAATAACACTAACCTTTCCACTAAGCCCAACCATAACCCAAATCCTAATACTAACCCAAACACTAACCCTAAACCTAACCCTAACTTTAAGTATAAAACTAACCCTAACCCTAACACTAACACTAAGTTTAATTCTAACTCTAAAACATACCCTAACACAAACCAAAACCCTGACCTAATCTAACCCTAACCCTCACCCTTACTTAATCTTTACCCTAACCTCAACACAAACAGTAACCCTAACCCTAACCCAAACCCTAACACAAACCCTATACCTATCCCTAACACTAACCTTAACACTAACCTTATCCTAACACTAAATCTAAAACTAACTCTAACGGCAACCCTAATCCTAACCCTCACTGTTACCCTAACCCTAACCCTTACCCTAACACTAATCCTGATTTTAAGCCTAAACCAAAACCTAACACTAACCCTAACCCTAACACTAACTCAAACCCTAAACCTAATCCTAACTCTAAACTATTCCTGACCTCAACTCTAAACTAAACCTAACCTAAACATATTTCTAACACTAACCTGAACCCTAACAGTAACCATAACCGTATACCTAACGATAACATTTACAGTAGCTTTAGCACAAAACCTAATCCTAACACTAACACTAACCCTAACACTAACCATAACACTGAACATAACCCTAAATATAAACCTAACACAAAGCCTAACCCAAATCTAACCCTAACCCTAACTTAACCCTAATTCTAATGCTTACGTAACTCTAACCCTAAACCTAACCCTAACACTAAACTTAAACCTAACCCTAACACAAATCCTAAACCTAACCACACCACTATTCCTAACCCTCAATTAACCTTAATCCCAAACTTAATTTTTCCCTAAAACTAATGCTAACCCTAACCCTAACAAAAAAACTAACCCTAACCATAAACTTAACCATAATCCTAGCGCTAATCCTAACTTAAACCAAAACATAAACCTAACCCTCAAGCTACCCTAACCCTAAAGCTAGTACTAACCATAACCTTAACACTAAAGTTAACCTTAACCCTAAATATAAACCTAAACCAAACACTAATGCTAATTCTTCACCTAACCCTAACCCTAACTCTAACCCTAAACCTAACACCAACCCTAAACCTAACCCTAACCCTAAATTAACCTTAACCCTATCCCTAACACTTACCTAACTCTAAACCTAATTCTAACACTAACACTAATCTTAACCCTAAACCAAACCCTAACCTACCCTAAACTTAAACCTAAACCTAAACCTAATTTTAACCATAACCGTAACCCTAAACATAACCTAACAGTAACGCTAACACAATCCTAACCCTAAACCAAACACTAACACTAACCCTAATGCTATCCCTAACCATAACCATAATTTTACATGAACACTAATTCTAAACAAAGCCCTAAACCTAACCCTAAACTTTAGCCTAACCCTAACTCTAACCCTAAAACTAACTTTAACCATTACGCTAAACCTAACCTTTACCCAAAACCTAACTATAACACAAAACCTAACCTTTAACATAACCCTAATCTTAATGTAACCCTAACACTAACCCTAACCCTAGCCTAATCTAACACTAACCATAACCCTAAACCTAACCCTAACTCTAATTCTAAAGTAAAGCTATCCATGACACTAAACCTAGCACTAACCTTAGCCTATCATGAATGTTAACCCTTATCCTAACCCTAATACTACCCCTAAATATAACCCTAACATGAAACCTAACACTAAACCTAAAACAAATCCCAACAATAACCCTAACCCTACCCACAAACTTAACCCTATCATTAAACCTATCCCTAACACTAAACCTAGTACTAAGCCTAACCCTAACCCTAACTCTAACATAAACCTTGATCCTAAACCTAAACCTAACCGTAACTCTAAAAGTAACACTAAACCTAATCTTAAACATAACCCTAACACTAACAGTAACACTAAGGCTAACCCTAACCATAAACCTAACAATAACACTAACCTAAACCTCACCCTAACCCTAAATCTAACCCCAAAACTAACAATAACCCTTACCCTAAACCTAACACTAAACCTTAACCTAAATATAACCCTAACTCAAATACTAATTTTAAATCTAACCATAACCCTATCATAACCATAACCTAACCCTAACCCTAAACCTAAACCTAAACCTAAACCTAACACTAACACTAATCCTAACCCAAACACTAACTCTATCCTTAACCCTAACACTAACACTAAACCTAACACTAACACTAACCCTAACCCTAACTCTAACATGAACTGTAATCCTAAACCTAAACCTAACCATAATACTAAACCTAACACTAAACCTAATCCTACCTAACACTAACCCTAAGGCTTACCCTAACCGTTACCCTAACCCTCACCCTCACCCTAATCCTAACCCTTACCCTAATTCTAACCCTAAACCAAACACTAATTCTTTCCCTAAATGCAACACTAACCCTAAACCTAACTATAACCCTAACCCAAACACTAATGTTAAACCTAACTTTAACTCTAACACTAACCCTAACCTATCCCTAACCATAAACAAAACCTAATGCTAACCCTAGGATAACCCTAAACCTATTTTTAACCCTATTCTAAACCTATCCATTACCCTAAACCTAACCATATCCATAACCCTAATCCTAAACCTAACCCTAACGCTAATTTGAGCCCTAACCTTAAAAATTAACCTAACTGAAACTGTAACTCTGAACCTTACCCTAATAATACCCCTAGATCTTAACCTTAACCCTAAATGTAACCTAAGCATTAAGCTATATCTAGCCATAATCCTAACTCTAAAACTATCCCTCACATAACCCTAGCCTTAATCCTAACATGAAACATAACACTAGCCCTAACCCTAATGCTAATTCTAAAATTAGACTTAACTCTAACCCTAACCCTAGCACTAAAACAAAACCGAGATACAGGCCTAACCCTAAACCTTAACTTAAACCAAATCCTAACACTACACCTAGACGTAACTCTAGCCCTAATTCAAGTCCTAATTCTAATCTTAAAAATAACCCTTACTCTGACTCATATCCTAACACTCACCCTAACTCTAAACACGACCCTAAACACGACCGAAAACTAACCGTAAACCTAGCCCTAATTTGAGTCCTAACCCTAACCCTAAAACTATCCTTGGCCCTTATTCATATCTTAACTTTAACCCTAGCTATAAATATCACCCTAACCTTAAAACTAACCCTACCACTAGACCTACCCCTAACCCTATCCGTAAAACTAACCCTAATTGTAATCCTAGTTCATACATTAGCCATTGCCCTAACCCTAGCCTTAACCCTAACACAAAACCTAGTTCTTATCTGAGCCCTAAACCTAGCTAAACCCTAACCCAAACCTAACCCTAACACTAACCCTAGCTCAAAGCCTAAACCTTATCCTAAACATAGACCTAGATCTATCCCTAACTCTAACCCTATCAGTAGCCCTAATCCTAAACTTAACCCTATCAATAAACCTAGTTCTAAACCTACCCATTACCCTAACCCTGACCCTAATCCTATTGATAATACTAACCATACCCTAATGCTAACCCTAAGCCTAACTGGAAATCTACCCATAGACATAACCCTGAATCTAACACTCACCATAGTCCCAAACCTAGCTCAAACCCTAGCCCAAACTGTAATCCTAAACCCAAATCTAACCCTAACCTTAACCCTATAGCTAACCAAATTCATTACCCTAACCATAGCCTTACCCCAATCCTATTCCTAGACCTAACCCTAAACCTAACCCTCACCCTAGCCCTAACTCTGGCTCAAAATCTAACCCTTACACTAATATAATCCTAAACCTAAGCTAAGTTCTAACCATAACACTTACCCTAACTTAAAACCTATTTCTAACTATAACTCTAGCTCTAACCTTAGCTCTAACCTTATTCATTACCCTAATCATAACCCTTATTCTAATGCTAACCCTAGGCCTAACCCTAACCCTATCACTAACCCTAACCCTATGAATTACTCTAAACTTAACCTGAACCCTAAACCAAACCCTACCATTACCATAACCTTAACCCTAATGCTGATTTGAGCCCTAAATCTGAATCCTAACCTAAACCAAACCCTAACCCTGACCCTAACCATAATAATTCCCTTAGCTCTAAATCTGACCCTTACCCTAATAATTTCCCTAGCTCTAAACTTGAACCTTACCTTAAACCTAACCCTTACACTGGACGTAGCCATAAACCTAACCCTAAAACTATCTTTTACTATCACCCTAGTCCTGATATTATCCCCAGCACTAATCCTAGCCCTAACCCTAAAACAAACTCTAGCCCTCATCCTAGCCTTAATCACACCTTAACAATATCCCTACACCTAACTCTAACTCTAACCCTCACCCTAACTCTAAACCTAGGAAAAACATCTTCCCTTATCCTAAACTTAACTTTAACCTTAGCTCTAATGGTAGCCTTAACACTAGCCCTAGACCTAAACAAAAACCTAGCCCTAGTCCTAACAATAACCCTTAATCTAACCCAAACACTAACCCTACACCTAGACCTAAACCAACTCCCCATTCTGGCTGTAACCCTAACTCTAACTCTAACCCGAACACTGACCCTGCCTTTAAGAATAAACCTGGGGCTAAGAATGTGACTCAAGTGGTAACATGCTTGCCTGGCATTCATGGGGTGCTGGGCTTGATCCTCAGCAACACATAAAAATAAAAATAAATAAATAAAGATGTTGTGTCCACTAAAAACTGAAAAATAAATATTAAAAATTTCTCTCTCTCTCTCTCTGTCTCTACTCTATCTTTAAAAATAGAGAGTAAACCTACCTCTGAACATGACCCTAACCGAAAACCTAAACCTATCACTAGACCTAGCAATAACCCTAGCACTACAACTAGCCCTAATCATAATCCTAGCTTGTACAATACCCATAGCCTTATTCTTATGGCTTAACCTAACAGAAAACCCAGAGAGAATCCTAGGCCTAAACCTAACCTTAAGCATAACCATAACCCTAACCCTAGCCTTAGTCCTAAATCTAGCTCAAAGCCTAACACTTACCCAAAGTGTAAACTTAGACCTCTCCCTAACTCTAAACCTAACCCTAACCCTAATCCTAACCTTAACCCTAGCCCTAAACCTAGCTCTAAACATAACCATTACCCTAATCCTAACTCTAACCCTATTGATAACCTTAGCCATAACCCTAACCCTAACCCTAACACTAACTCTAACCCTAACCGGAAAACTTATCCGAGACCTAACCCTAAACCTAACACTCACCATAGCGCTAAACCTAGGTCAAACCATAACCCATAGCATAAACCTAAACATAACATAACCATAGCCTTAACCCTAACACTACGCCTAAACGTATATCTAACCATATCCCTTTACCCCAACCCTAATCCTACCCCTAAACCTACTGTAATCCTTTCCCTAGACCTAACACAAAATCTAAACCTCGACATAGCCCTAGCCTTAACTCTGGCTCAAACCCTCACCCTTACCCTAAAAAACCTTAGCCCAAACCTTAACCATAATCCTAGCCCTAATCGTAACCATAACTATAGACCAAACCTAGATCTAACTCTATCCATTATACTAACCATAACCCTAAACCTAGTGCTAACCCTAGCCCTAAATCTAACACTGCCTCTATCCTTATCTCTGATTCTAAGCTGAACCCTCACCCTAGCCCTAACCCTTACCAATCCCTGACCCTTACATTTAACCCAACCATAACACTAACATTAAGCCTAACCCTAACCCTAGCCCTAATCCTAAACTTAACCCTAGCCTTAACCCTAGCTTTAACCCACCCATTACCCTAACCCTACCAATAAACCTCATGATAAACCTTGCTTGAACCATAAACCTACTCTAACCCTGACGGTAAATCTAACCCTAGACTTAACCATAAACCTAACACTTGCAATAGTCCTAAACATAGCTCAAACCCTAACCCTAGTTTTAAACCTAACACAAATCCTAACCCTAACCTTACATCTAACCCTGTCCATTAGCCTAAACCTAATGATAATCCTAGCCCTAAACCTAATACTAAACCTAACTCTAACCATAGACCTAACTCTAAACCTAATCCTAGTCTTAGCACTAACACTAGCTCAAGCCCTAACACATGCCCTAAACCTTACCCTAACACTAGCCTTAACCCCAACCCTAACCCTCACTCTGTCCCTAATCCTAACCAAAACCCTAGCCCTAACCCTAGCTCTAACCTTATACATTACCCGAAAGATAAACATAAACCTAATGCTAACCCTAGGTCTAACCATAACCCTATCCATTACCCTAAATCTAAATTAAACTCTAACTTACCCTATCCATTACCCTTACCTTAACTCTAACCCTAATGCTAATTTGAGCCATACCCCTAAACCTTAACCTAACCCAAACTCAAACCTGACCCTGACTATTATAATATCCCAAACTCTAAAACTAAACCTTAACCTAAAACTAACTCTCACACTACACCTAGCCATGAACCTTACCCTAAAATTATCCCTAACCATAACCCTCAACCTGATATTAGCCCTAGCCCTAATTCTTGCCATAACCCTAACACAAATGCTATCCCTCATTCTAGCCCTAAACCTAGCCTTGATCCTAACCTGAACCCTAACTCTAGCCCTATCCCTAATTTTATCCATTGCCTTAGTTCTTAACCTAGCTATAACCCCATCCCTTCCCTTAAACCTAACCCTAACCCTAACCCTAACAATAACCCTAGACCTGATCATAGCCCTAATTTAGCCCTAACCCTAATTCTAACACTAGCACTAAGACTAAATCTAACAATCACCCTAGCCCTAATCGCAGTTCTAACCCTGTCCCTTACCGAACCCTAACACTTCTCTTTACCTTAGTGATAACCGTAGCCCTAGCTCTAACCCTAAATCTAACCATAACTCTAAATTCAAACCTAACCTTAAGCCTAAACCTCACACTAACTCAAGCCCTAACACTAATGCTAATCCTAAAACTAGCCCTAACCTAGTCCTAGCCCTAAAACAAAACCGAGCCTTAGCCCTATCCCTAAACCTTAACCAAATCCAAAACCTAACCCTACACCTAGCCCTAACCTTAGCCCTAATTTCCATCCTACCCTAACCCTAAAATTAACCATGACCCTCATTCTGACCCCAACACTAACCCTAGCTCTAACATCACCCTAAAATTAAACCTAACCCTAAAACTAGACCAAGGCCTAACCCTAATCCTAAAACTAGCCCTAATTATAACCCTAGATCGTACTTTACCCATATCCCTAATCCTAGCCCTAACCTAACCCAAAACCTAGACCTAATCTGAGTCCTACACCTCATTTTAACCCTAATCCTAACCCTAGCCCTAAACATTACCCTAAACCTAACCCTATCCCTAAAATTTCCCTAACCCTAAACCTAACCCTAACCCTAGCCTTAATCCTAACCATAATACTAGCCCTAAACCTAGCTTTAACCCTATCCATTACCCTAACCATAAACATAATTCTAATGCTAACCCTAGGATAAACCTAACCCTATCTATAACTGCAAATATATACATTACCCAAAACCTAACCTGAACCCTAAACCCTACCATATCTATTATCCTAACCTTAACTCTAACCTTAATGTTAATTTGAGTTACTAACCCAGATCTTCACTGTGATTGTGACCCTAATAATAACCCTATCACTAAACCTGACCCTAACACTAAACCTATCCCTTGCACTAGAATTAGCCATAAAACTCACCCTAAAACTAACCCTAACCATATACCTAGAATTGACATTAGCCCTAGCCCTAATCCTAGCTCTAACCCTAACACAAAACCTAGCCCTAATCCTAGTCCTAAAATTAGCCTTAATACTAAACCTAACCCTAGCCCTAACTGTATTTTGACCCTCTCCCTATACCTAGCTGTAACATCATACCTTATCTTAATTCTAACACTAATATAGCCCTAAACCTAGGCCTAGCCCTCACATTAACCCTAGTGCTAATCCTCACACTAATTTAGTCATAACTTTAACCCTAATCATAGCCCTAAGACTAACTATAATTCACACCCTAGACCTAACCATAGCTCTAAATCTATCCCTTACCATATCCCAAACCCTAGCCCTAAAACTAGACCCACCCCTAGCCATATATTTTGCCCTAGCACTAAACAAAGATCTAACCCTAACTCTAAATCAAACCCTAATCCTAAGCATAAAACTCACCCTAATACTAGCCATATCCCTAATGTTAGCAGGAAAACTAGCCCTGACCCTAGCCCTAGCACTCAAACAAAGCCAAGTCATAGGCATAAGCCTAATCCTTAACCTAAACCAAATCCTAACCCTACACCTAGCCCTTACACTAGCCCTAATTCAAGTCCTAACCCTAACTCTAGAACTTACCCTGACCCTGACACAGACCCTAACATTAACCCTCACTCTAAACATCCCCCTAACCCTAAACCTAAATCACACAATAGACCTTGCCCTAAACCTAACCAGAAAACTAGCCCTAATTGGATCCCTAGTTATTACATTAGCCATAGCCTTAACCCTAACAGTAAACCTAGCCCTAATCTGAATCCTAACTCTAGCTTTAACCCTAACCCTAACTTAACCTTAGCAGTATCCCTAACCCTAACAACAGCCCTAACCCTAGCTCTAAACCTATCCCTTAACCTAAGCCAAATCCTCATCCTAATGCTACCCTAGTATAAACCCTATTTTAGCCTACCCTAAACACTAACTCTAATACTTATACTAACCCTATCCCTCATTCTATCTCTAACCCTAACTGAAACCCTAACCCTAACCTTGAACATTATTCTGACTCTAATACTAAAGCTAGGTTCAAATCTGACCCTAACTCCAAACCAAACCCTAACACTAGCCCTACAAGTAAACCTATACCTAAACCTAACCATAATACTAGCACTAGATCTAAACCTAATACTAAATATAGCCATAACTCTAGCCCTAGCCCTAAACAAAAACCTAGCCTTAGCCCTAATGATAACTGTGAACCTAATGCAAAGACTAAGTCTAGCCCTAGACCTAACCCTAGCTGTCATTCTGTCCCTAAACTTAAACCCAACACTAACCTGAACACTGGCCCCAACTATAAGACAAAACCTAGCTCTAACCTTATCTTACCCAAAACCTAACCCTAACACTAGACGTATCCATAACTCTAACCCTAAAAGTAGCCATAAAAAACCTAGATCTTACATAACACATAGCCCTAACATTAGCCTTAAACCTCACACAAAACCTAGCCGTAATCCTAGTCCTTAAGCTAGCCATAAGCATAACCCTAACCCTAACCCTACCCCTAAACATAACCCTAATGCTTGCCCTAGCCCTAACACTACCTCAAATTCTAACTTTTACCCTAAACATAACCCTAGCCCTAAACCTAACTCTAACCCTAGCCTTAATCCTAACTATAATCATAGCCCAAAACCTAGCTCTAACTCTATCCATTACCTTAAACATAACCCTAACCCTATGCTAACACTAGCGATAATGCTAACCCTAACCATAACCATATCTTTGACTCTAAACTTAACCCTTGTCCTAGCCCTATCTCTAGCTCAAACCCTAACACTTAACCTAAAACCTAACCCTAACACTAGGCCTAACCCTAACCCTAGCCTTAATCCTAACGTTAACACTGGCGCTAACACTAGTAGTAGCCATATCCATTACCCTGAAGATAAGCCTAACCCAAATGCTATCCCTAGGCCTAACCCTAACCCTATTGCTAACACTAACTATATACATTACTCTAACCCTATCCTGAACCCTAGACCTAACCCTATCCATTACTCTAGCCCTAACCCTAACCCTAATGCTAATTCGAGCCCTAACTCTAAACCTTAACCTAAACCAAAACCTAACTGGGACTGGGACCCTTATAATTCACCTAGCTCTAAATCTGACCCTTACCCTAAAGCTAAGCCTTACAATACACCTAGCCATAAACTAACCCTAAAACTATTCCTATTGATAACCCTAGACATGACATTAGCCCTACCCCTAATCCTAGCCCTAACCCTAACACAAACCCTAGCCCTAATACTATCCATCAACCTAGATTTAATCTTAACCAAAACCCTCACCCTAGTCCTTTCCCTAATTTTACACCTCGCTCTAGCCCTGAGCCTAACTATAACCCCATTCCTTCCCCTAAAACTAACCCTAATCATAAACCTAATATTAACCCTAAACCTAGCCCTAACAATAGTCCTAACCCTAACACTAACCCTAGTGCTAATCATAGCCCTAATGAAGCCCAACCCTACCCCTACCCCTAACCCTAGTTCTAAGACTAACACTAACTCTCGCCATTGCCCTATATATATTTCTAACCCTATTCATTACCATAACCCTAACACTAGCCCTAACCTTATCCGTACCACTAGTCATAGCACTAACCCTAGATGTAACCATAACTATAAATCCAAATCTAACCTTAAGCCTAAATCTCACCCTACCACTTGTCCGAACACTATTACTAATCCTAAAACTAGCTCTACCCTAACACTAGCCCTAAAACAAAACTGAGCCATTTCTCTAATCCTAAACCTTACCCTATACCAAACCTTACCCCTATAACTAGCCATTACCCAAGCTGTAATTTGAGTCCTAGGCCTAAAACTCACCTTGACCCTGAGTCTTATCTCAAACACTAACCCTAGCTCTAAATATCACCCTAACCTGAAAGCTAATGCTGACAAAGACCTAGCCCAAAGCCAAACCCTAAAACTAACCCTAATTGTAACCCTAGTTCTTACATTATCTGTAGCCCTAACCCTAGCCCTAACCCTAACAAAAAATAGCCCTAATCCAATATGGTTAACTAGATTTAACCATATCCCTAAACCTAACCCTAATCCTAGCCCTAAAGCTAGGTATAATCCTATCCCTTACCCTAAGCTAAACCCTATACATAATGCTAACCCTAGTCCTGATCCTAATACTTAGCCTAACCCAAACCCTAACCCTATTACTAGTCCAACCCTAGCCCTCATTCTAGCTTTAACCCTAACCACAAACCTAACCCTAACCTTCACCCTTATTCTGACCCTAACACTAATTATAGGTGTAAACCTGAATGTAACCCTAAACCAAATACTGAAACTAGACTACCAGTAACCTTATACCTAAACCCCTAACACTAGCCCTAGACCTAAACCTAATCCTAAATCTAGTGATAACTCTAACCCAAACTGAAACAAAACCTTAGTCCTAGCCCTAGCAATAACACTTAACCTAAACAAAACACTACCTCTACCACTAGACCTAACCCTAGTCTTTATTCTGGCTTTCATCCTAACCCTAACTCTAACCTGAACACTGACCATGACACTAACACTAAACCTAGCTCTAAATTTGACTCAAAACAAAAATCTAAACCTAACACTAGATGTAGCCATAACCTTAACTGTAAAACTAACCCTAATTAGAACCATAGATATAACATTACCCATAGCATTAACCCTAGGCCTAAACCCAACACAAAACCTAGCCATAATCCAAGGCCTAAACCTACCCTAAGCATAACCCTTACCTTAGCCCTAGCCCTAACCTTAACCCTAACCCTAACCCTGACTTTATTCCTAACCCTAGCACAAAGCCTAACCCTTAGATTAAACATAACCCTATCCTTATCCCTAACCAAAACCCTAACACTAGCCCAAACCCTAGCTCTAACCCTAGCCATTATCCTAACTCTAAATCCAACAATAATGATAACCCTAATCTCAGCCATACACTAGATTTAACTTTATCCCTAATCATAGCCCTAAACCTAACCCTAACCCTAGCCCTAATCTTTAAACCTAAACCAAACCATAAACCTAACTGTAAACCTAACCCAAACCATAAAACTAACCCTAGACCTCAACCTAAACCTAACTCTTTCCATAGCCCTAACTTTAACTCAAACTCTAACCCTTACACTAAATCCAACAGAAAACCTAGCCATAAACCTAAACCTAACCCTAAACCTAACAGTAACCCTAAATCTAACCTTACATCTAACACAATCTATTACCCTAAACCTTACCTTAACCCTAATTAAAACTCTAGCCCTAACCCTAAACCTACCCTGACCATAAACATAACCCTAATCCTAGACCTAACAATAACACTAACCCTCAACCTATACCTAAAGCTACCTCAAAACCTAATATTTATCCTAAACCTAACCCTAACCCTACCCTAAGCTAGAGTTACTACCTTAAACCTAATGCTAACCCAAACTCTAGCCCTAATCCGAACCATAACCCTAGCCCTAAAACTACCTCTAACCCTATACATTACCCTTATGATAACCCAAATTCTAATGCTAACCCTAGGCCTAGCCCTAACCCTATCACTAACCCTAAACCTCTCCATTACTCTAAAACTACCCTGAACGCTAAACCTATGCCTATTCATTACCCTAACCATAAACCAATCCTAATGCTCATTTGAGCCCTATCCCTAAACCTTAAACTAAAACAAACCCTAAACCTTATCCTGACCCTAAAATTACACCTAGCTCTAAAACTGATCCTTACCCTAAACCTAACTCTTAAACTAGACCTAGCCATAAACCTAACCCTAAATCTACCCCTAACTGTAACTCTAGACCAGACATTATCCCTAGCCCTAATTCTAGACCTAATCCTACAACAAACCCTAGCTCTCATTCTAGCCCTAAACCTAGCCTTAATCATAACCCTAAACGTAACACGAGCCCTAACCCTAATTCTAACCCTCACCCTACCTGTAAACCTAGCTATAATGCCATCACTTACCCTAATCTTAACCCTAATACTAAGGCTAGGCCTAAGCTGAACACTAACCCTAGCCCTAATTCTAGCCCTAATTTAGCCCTATCCGTAACACTAACCATAACCCTAGCCATAAGACTAACAGTAACACTCATCCTAGATATATTCCTAGTTTTAACCCCATCCCTTACTGTAACCCTAACCCTAGCCCTAACCTTTGCTCTACTCTTAAATCTAGCCCTAAGTGTAAATCTAAACCTAACTCCAAATCTAATCCTAAACCTAAGTCTAAGCCTAACACTAACACTAGCCCTAACATTAATGCTAATCATAAAACTAACCTTAACCCTAAAACTAGGACTAAAACAAAACCGAGCAATAGCCCTAATCCTAAAGTTTAACTTATACAAAATTCTAACACTACACCTAGACCTAATCCTAGCCCTAATTCGAGTCCTAACTCTAACCTAAAAAACTAACCAAGACTCTGACTAATATCCTATCACTCACCCTAGCTCAAAACACCAACCCCTAATATTAAGCCTAACCCTTATTTGAGTCATATCCCTAAACGTAAAACTAACCCTGACACTGACTCATATTCTAACACTAACCCTAGCTATAAATATCACACTAACCTTAAACCTATCCCTAATGCTAGACCTACCCCTACCCCAACCTTAATTGTAACCCCAGTTCTTACATTAGCCATTGCCCTAACCCTAGCCCTAATCCTAAAACAAAAAAGTAGCCCTAATCTGAGCCCTAGGACTAGATTAAACCCTAACCCTAACCCTAACTCTATCCCTATCCATAGCTCTAATGCTGTCCCTTACCCTAAACGAAATCCTAACCCTAATGGTAATCCTAGACCTATCCCTAATCCTCAGGCTAATCAAACACCTAAACCTATTAATAGTGCTAACCCTAGCCCTTACTCTACCTCTAACCCTATCCCAAACACTAATGCTAACCCTGACCATTATTCTGACCCTAACACTAACCCTATGTCTAAAACTGACCCTTACCCTAAATCAAATCCTACCACTAGTCCTACTGGTAACCTATACCAAAACATAACCCTACAGCTAACCCTAGACATAAACCTAATCTTAAATCTAGCCATAACTCTAGCCTAGACATAAAAAAACCTAGCCCTAGCCCTAGCCCTAACAATAACCCTTAACCTACCCCAAACAATAACCCTACCCCTAGGTCTGCAACCCTAATTCTAACTCTAACATGGACACTGACCCTGCCTTTATCAATAAATTTACCTCTAAACCTGAACCTAACTGGAAACCTAAACCTAACACTAGATCTAGCCAAAAACCTAACCCTAAAACTATCTCTAATCATAAGCCTAGATCTTAAAGTTCCCAAAGCCCTAACCCTAGGCTTAAACCAAACACAAAATCTAGAGCTAACCCTAGGCCTAAACCTAGCCTTAAGTGTAACCATAACCTTAACCCTAGCCCTAACCCTAACCTAAACCTTGCCTTCGTCCTAACTCTAGCTCAAAGCCTAAACCTTACCCTAAACATAAACCTAGACCTTTCCTAATTCCATCCCTAACCCTAGCCCTAATCCTAACCTTAATCCTAGCCCTAAACCTAGCTCTAAACTTACTCATAACTCAAACCCTAACCATAACTCTATTGATAAGCCTAGCCTAACCCTAACCATAAAACTAACTGGAAAACAAATTCTAGACCTAAACCTAAGCCTCACACTCGCCATAGCCCTAACCCAAACCTAAAGAGAAAGATAGCCCTAACCCTAACCCTAAACCTAAATCTAACCATAACCCTATACCTAACATTATATCTAACCATATCCATTACCTTAACCATAATCATAATCCTAATGATAACCCCAGCCCTAATCCTAACCCTATCCATAATCTTACCATAATACTATTCCCAGATCTAACTCTAAACCTAACCCTTGCCCTAGCCCTAACCCTAGGTCAAAACCTAACCCTTATGCCAAACATAACCATGACCCTAACCCTACTTCTAACCCTAACCCTAACTGTAAACCTAACCTATTCCTAACCATAACCCTAGCCCTAAACTTAGTTCTAACCCTTTCCATTACCCTAACCATAACCCTTACTCTAATGATAACCCTAAGCCTAACCCTAACCCTATCAATAACCCTAAACTTAACCTGAACCCTAATCATAACACTATCCTTACCCTAACACTGATATTAATGCTAATTTGAGCCCTAACCCTAAACACTACCTTAAACCAAACTCTAACTCACACACTGACCCTAATTACTCCCCTAGCTCTAAACCTGATTCTTACCCTAAATCTCACCCGTACACTAGACCTAGCCACAAACCTAACCCTAAAACTATCCCTAACCATCAAACTAGACTTGACATTAGCCCTAGCCATAATCCTAGCCCTAACCCCCCCAAAAAAACCTCAGACCTTATCCCAAGGCTACTCCTAAACCTAGTCTTAATCATAACCCTAACCATAGGCCTTACCCTAACTCTACCCTAGCCCTAATCTTAGCAATAATTTAGTCCTATCCCTAACCCTAGCCCTAACCCTACACCTAAGACTAACTCTAACTCTCACTTTAGCCCTGTACCTAGTTCTAACCCTATCCCCTACAGGAACCCTAATCCTAGCCCTAACTCTAGCCCTAGCTCTAACACTAGATTTAACCATAACCCTAAGCCTAAACCTAAACTGATCACAACCCCTAACCCTAAACTAATACTAAAAATAGACCAAACCCTACGCCAAGCCCTAAAGCAAAACCAAGCCATATTCCTAACCATAATCCTTAATGAAAACCATACCCTAAACCTACAACTAGACCTCACCATAGCTGTAATTCGAGTTTTAAGCTGAACCCTAAAACTAACCCTGAACGTGACTCTGACCCTAGCATTAACCCTAGCTCTAAACATTACCCTAACCCATATACCAAACCCTAACACTAAACCTAGGCCTAACCCCAACCCTAAAACTCTCCCTAATCATAATTCTGGTACTTATATTAGCCATAACCCTAACCCTAGTCCTAACTTAACACAAAATCTAGCCCTAAACTGAGCCCTAATCCTAAATTTAATCCTAACCCTAACTCTAACCATAACCTGAATCATAACCATAAAACTAGCCCTAACCCTAGCTCTAACCTTATCCATTAACATAACCATAATCCTAGGCCTAAACCTAACCCTATCCTTAATCCTAACCCTATCCATTACTCTAAAGCAAACCTTACCCTAAACCTCACCCTATCATTATCCTAACTCTAACCAAACACTAATTCAAGCCATAACTTTAAACAATAACCTATCCCAAACTCTAACCCAGACCCTGATCCTAATAATACCCCTAGCTCTAAACCTGACCCTAACCCAAAACCTAACCCTTACACTACACGTAAGCCATAAACCTAATCCAAAACTATCTTTAAACATAACTATAGACCTGATATTAGCCCTAGCCCTTACCTTAGCTCTAACCCTAAAAAATCATAGCCTTTATCCTAGCCCTAAACCTAGCCTTAATCATAACCCTAAACCTAACCCAAACCCTTATTCTAATTCTAACCCTCACCCTACTTCTAAACCTAGCTATAACACCAACCGTTACCATAAACTTAACCCTAACCGAAACCCTAATTCTAGGTCTAAGCTAAACACAAACCCTAGCCCTAATACTAGACCTACTTAACCCTTAACCCTATCCCTAAACCTAACTCTAACTCTAGCCCTAAGATTAACTCTAAATCTCACACTAGCCCTATCCATAGTTCTAATCCTATCATTACCATAACCCTAACACTAGCCCTAACCCTTATCCTATCCTAATTCCTAGCCCTAATCCTAGATCTAAACTTAACTCTAAATCAAACCCTAATCCTAATCCTAAGGCTAACACTAACACTAGCCGTAACCCTAATGCTAATCATAAAACTAGCCCTAACCCTAACTCTAGCAGTAGAACAAAAGCGAGCAATAGACCTCACCCTAAACCTTATACCAAACCATAACACTACACCTAGACCACATTTTAGCCCTAATTATGGTCCTAACACTAACATTAACACTAATCCTGACCCTGACTCATATTCTAACATGCACCCACCCTAGCTCCAAACACTACCCTAACCTTAAACTGAACCCTAACAGTAAACCTAGCCCTAATTCGAGTCCTAACCCTAAACCTAAAAATAACCCTGACCCTAACACCTATCCTAACACTAACCTTAGCTCTAAATATCACCCTAACCTTAAACCTAACCCTAGCACTATACCTACATTTAATCCTAACCCTAAAACTAACCCTAATTGTAACCCCAATTCTTACATTAGCCTTTGCCTTAACCCTAACACGAAAACTAGCCCTAACCCGAGCCCTAAACCTAGCTTTAACCCTAACCCTAGCCCTCACCCTAGCTCTAACCCTATCATTTACCCCAAGCCAAACCCTAAATGGAATGCTAACCCTAATCCTAACCCTAGGCTTAGCCTAACCCAACCCCTAACCCTGATACTAGTCCTAATCCTAGCCTTCATTCTAGCTCTATCCATAATCCAAACCCTAACCTTTACCTTACCCTTATTCTGACCCTAAAATTAATCAGGTCTAAACCTGAACCTAACCCTAAACCAAACCCTAACACTAGACCTACCTCTAAACTTATACCTAAACTTAATGGTACAAATACCCCAATACCTAAACTTAATCTTAAATTTAGCCATAACTCTAGCCCTAGACCCAAAGAAAACCTAAATCTAGCCCTAACAATAAGCCTTAGCCTAACCCAAAAACTAATCCTTCCCCGAGACCTAAACCTAGTCCTAATTCTGGCTTTAACCCTAACCATAGCAGTAACCCGAACACTGAAACTGACAGTACACTAACCGTAGCTTTAAACATCACCCTAACACTATACCTAACCCTAAAACTATACATAGCCCTCTAATTAACCATAAAACTAACCCTAAGCATAACACTAGTTCTTACATTAGCCGTAGCCCTAACCTATCACAAAATAGCTCTAATCCAAGCCCTACCCTAGCTTTAACCCTAAAGCTAACACTGTCATACTATCCTTAAACCTAACCCTAATCCTAAGCATAACCCTAGACATAATCCTAACCATAACCCTAGTCCTAACCTTAGCTCTAACCCTATCCATTACTCAACACCTAACCTCAACAAAAAAGTTAACCCTATCATTAACCTATCAGTAACCCTAATGCTAATTTGGGCCCTAACGCCTAATCTTAACTAACCCAAACCATAATCCTGACCCTGACCATGACCCTAATAATACCCCTATGTCTAAGCATGACCCTAACCATAAACCTAACTCTAACAATAGACCTAGACATAAACCTAACCTAAAACTATCCCTAACCATAACCCTAGACCTGACTTTAGCCATAGTCATAATCCTAGCCTAAACTTTACACAAAACCTAGCCCTTATTTTATCCCTAAACATAGCCTTAATCATAATCCTAACCCTAACCCTAGCCTTAATCATAACCATAATTTTCCTTTCCCTAACCCTAGTCCTAAGACTAACTTTAACTCTCACAATAGACCTATACCTAGTTCTAACCCTATCCTTTACCGTAACCCTAATTCTAGCCCTAACCCTAGCCCTAACCCTAGCCCTACTCTTAGCCCTAACCCTAATCTAGATCTAACTTTACTCTAAATCTAATCCTAACACTAAGCCTAAACCTAAACTAACACAAGCCCTAACCCTAATGCTAATCTTAAGTCTAGCCCTAACCCTAGCCTTAGACCTAAAACAAAACCAAGCCATAGCACTAACACTAATCCGTAACATAAACTGAAGCCTCTCCCGAAATATAAAACTAGCCCTAATTTGAGTTTTAAGCTGACCCTGACCCCGATTCTGACACTAATACTAACCCTAGCTCTAAACATCACCCTAACCCTAAAACTAACCCTAACCCTAAACCAGGGCTAAACTTAACCTTAAAATTAGCCCAAATTGTAACACTACTACTTTCATGAGCTATGACCCTAACACTAGCACTAACTTAACCCAACACCTAGCCATATTCCATGCCCTTACTGGAGCTTTAACCCTATCTCTAACTCTAACCCTAGCCATAATCATAACCAGAAACCTAGCCCTAATCATATACCTAACCCTACCCATTACCATAACCCTAACCCTAACCCTAATCATAAAAGGAGCCTAAACCTAACTTTATACCTATTCCTACCCATATCCATTACCCAAAACCTAACCTGAACACTAAACATAACCTTATCATTACCCTAACCCTAACCCTAACACTAATTCGAACCTCAATTGAAATCCTAACCTATTCCAAACCCTAACCAAATCTTGACCCTAACAATGCCCCTAGAACTAAACCTGACTCTAAACCTAAACCTAACATTTACACTAGATGTAAGTATAATCCTAACCCTAAAACTCTTTAACCATAATTCTAGACAGGATATTAGCCCTAGCCCTAATTCTAGCCTAACACTAAAACAAACCCTAGCCCTCATCCCAGCCATAAAACTAGCCTTAATCATAACCCTAACCCTAATTATAGCTCTCACTCTAATTCCAACCCTCACCTTACCTCTAAACCTAGCTATAATGCCATCCCTTACCCTAAACTTAACCCAAACTCTAACCCTAACCCTAGGCTAAAGCTGAACACTAAGCTAGCCCTGATCCTAGCCCTAATTTAGTCCTATCTCTAACCCTTACCCTAACCTTAGCCTTAAAACTAACTCTATCACTTGCCCTATCCCTATCCCTAGTTCTAAAAAACCTATCCCGTACCATAACCATAACCTTAGCCCTGACCTTTGCTTTATCCTTAATCCTAGCCCTAACCCTAGATCTAACTCTAACTCTAAATCTAAATATAAGCCTAAACCTAAGCCTAACACTAACACTAGCCCTAACACTAAAACTAGTTGTAAAACTAGCCCTACCCCTACTCTGTGAATTAAAACAAAACTAGCTCTAAATATCACCTAACCTTAAACCTATCCCCAACACTAGACATACCCTTAACCCTAACCTTAAAGCTAACCCTAATTGTAACCCTAGTTCTTATGTTAGCCATAGCCCTAACCCTAACACAAAAACTAGCCCCAATCTGAGCCCTTAACCTAGCTTTAACACTAACCCTAACCCTAACCATAGCCCCAACCCTAGCTCTTAATGCTATCCCTTAACCCAAACGAAGCCTTAACCCTAATGGAACCCTAGACCTATTCCTAATACTTAGGCAAACAAAAACCCTAATAACACTGTTAACCTTAATCCTCATTCTAGCTCTAACCCTATACCAAACACTAACCCTAATCCAGACCCTTATTCTGACCCTAACCCTAGACCAAACCCTAACACTAGCCCTACCAGTAACCTTCTGCCTAAACCTAACCCTACACTAGCAATAGACTTAAACCTAATCCTAGAACTAGCCTTAACTCTAGACCTAGACCTAAACAAATACATAGTTCTAGCCCTAACAATAACTCTTACCATAAAACGAACACTAACTCTACCCCCAAGACGTAAACAAATTTCTAATTCTGGATTTATCCTTAACTCTACCACTAACTCGAGCACTGACCATACCGTTAACACTAAACCTACCTCTAATACTGACCCTAATATTAATCCTAGGGCTAACCCTAACCCTATCATTAACCCCAACACTGTCAACTACCCTAAAACTAACCTGAACCCTAAACCTAACCATATCATTACACTAATCCTAATCCTAATGCCAATTTTAGCTGTAACCATAAACTCAAACCTAAACCAAACCTTAACCCTGACCAGGACACTAATAATTCTCCTAGCTCTAAACTTGACCCTTACCCTAAACCTATCCCTTACACTAGACCTAGCCAAAACCTAACACTAAAAGTATCCCTAACCATAACCCTATATTAGCCCTAGCCAAAATCTTAGCCCTAACCCTATCAAAAACCCTAGCCCTTATTTTAGCCCTAAATATGCCCTTAATCATAACCCTAACCCTAACCCTAGGCTTAGCCCTAGAGCTAACCCTAGCACAAATACTAATTCTAACTGTCACCCTAGCCCTAAGCCTAGTTATAACCTTATCCCTTACCAGAACCCTAATTTTTGCCCTAACCCTTGGCCTAATCCTAGCCCTTTCCTTAGCCCTAGCTATAATCTCTTCCCTTACCATAAACCTAACCATAACCCTAAAACTAACCATAACCCTAAACCTAACCCTAACCCTAGACCTAAGCATAGCACTAATCCTAGCCCATCTTAACCCTAACCCTAGCCCTAAGACTAACTCTAACTCTTGCCTTAGCACTCTCCATAGCCCTAGCCCTTAGCCTAGATATAAAACTAACTATAAATCTAAACCTAACTATAAATTTAACTGTAAATATAAGCCTAGACTAAACACTAACACTAGGCCTAACAGTAATGCTAATCTTAACACTTGCCCTATCCCAAGACCCAGCCATAAAACAAAACCAAGCCATATCCCTAACCCTAAAACGTAACCTAAACCAAACCCTAAACTTACACCTAGCCCTAATCCTAACTCTAAAACTAAACCTGACCTTGAGGCTAACTCTAATACTAATCTGAGCTCTAAAAATGATCCTAAACTTAAATTAATCCTAACACTAGACATAGCCTTAACCCTAATCCTAAAATAGCCCTAATCACAACCCTAGCTTGTACATTAGTTGTTGTCCTTATCCTGACCCTAACCCTAACACAAATCCTACCCCTAACCTGAGCCCTAATAATAACACTAGTACTTAAATTAGTTGTAACCCTAACCCTAGCCTTAACTTAACCCAAATTTTAGCCCTAGTCTGAGCTCTAATTCAAGATTTAAGCCTAACCCTATCCCTAATCCTAAACCTAGAACTAATTATAACCATAACCCTAGCTTTAATCCTACTCTTAACCCTAACACTAGCCCTAACCCTAACCCTAAACCTAGCTCTAACCCTTTACCTTACCCTAAGCCAAACCCTAACCCAAATGCTAATTCTACTTCTAATCCTAATCCTTAGCCTAACTTAAAATCTAAAATATTATGAGTCCTAACCCTAGCCCTCATTCTAGCTCAAACTTTATCCTGATTTTAAAAATAACTTTAGGTATAAACCTGACCCTAACCCTAAACCAAACCCTAACACTAGCCCTACCAAGAACCCTAAACCTATTCCTAACCCTAACAATAGACCTAGAAACAAAGTGAATCCTAATTATAGCTATAACTCTAGCCCTAGACTTAAACAAAAACTTAGCCTTAGCCCTAACAATAAACATTAACCTAAACCAAACACTAACACTACCCCTAGAACTAAGCCTAGTCCTATTTCTGGCTCTAACCCTAATCCTAACACTAATCCAAACACAGACAATGACCTAGCTCTAAACCTGAACCTAATTCAAAACCTAGACCTAACACTAGAACTAGCCAAAACCCTAACCCTAAAACTAGCCCTAAACATAACACTATCTTTTAAATTACCTGTTGTCCTAACCCTAGCTCTAAACCTAACGAAAAACCTAGCCCTAATCCAATGACAAAACTTATCCCTAAGCATAACCCTAACCCTAACCCTAGCCCTAACCCTAAACCTGACCCAAACTTAACCCTAACCCTAACCCAAATCCTAATCTTAATCCTAGCCCAAACATTAGTTCTAACCCTGTCCATTTACCGAACCCTAAACCTAATGCTAATTATGACCCTATCCCTAACACTAGACCTAACCCTAAACATAAATGTAACCCTAGACCTAACCCTAAACCTTACACTCGCCATAGCCCTAACCCTAGCTGAATCATTAAGCTTTACACTAAACCTAATCCTAACACTAGCCCTAACCCATACTCTAACCCTAACCCTAACCCTAAATCCAACATTATTCATTAACCTAACCCTAACCCTAATGAAAACCTTAACCTTAAATGTAACCCTATACCAAATCCTAACCAAAACATAACCCTAGAGCTAAATGTAAACCTAACCCTCGCCCTAGCTCTAACCCTAGTTAAAAAACTAACCCTAGCCCTAACCCTAAAATCCTAACCCTAACACTTACCCTAAACCAAACCCTAGCCCTATTGCTAAACCTAACCCTAATCCTAGACTTAATCCAAACCGTAACCTTGCCCTAACCCTAGCTCTAAACTTATCAATTACACTAAACATAACCCTAACCCTAATGCTATTTCTAACTCTATCACTAAACCTAACCCATCCATTACACTAAACCTTAACTGAAACCTAAACCTAACCCTATCCATTACCCTAAACATAAACTTAACCATAATGCTAATTGAAGTCCTAACACTAAACTTTACTCTAAACAAAATGCTAACCCTGACCCGTATCCTAATAATACCCCTAGCTCTGAACCTGACAATTACTCTAAACGTAACCCTTACACTAGACCTCACCATAACCTTACCCTAAAACTATCCCTAACTGTAACACTAGAATTGATATTATCCCTAGCCCTATTCCTATTCCTAACCCTAACAGAAATCCTAGCCCTCATCCTAGCCCTCATCCTAGCCTTAATTCTAACCCTAAACTTAACCCTAGCCCTAAACCTAATTCTAATCCTTGTCCTAGCTTTAAAAACAGCTATAAGTCCACCCATTCCCCTAAGCTTAACCTTAACCCCAATTCTATCCATAACCATAGCCCTCCCCTAGGCCTAACCCTAACACTAACCCTAGCCCTAATCCTAGCCCTAATTTATCCCTAACCCTAACCTTAACCCTAAGTCTAGTCCCAAGACTAACTCTAACTCTACTTCTAGGCATATTCCTAGTACTAACTCTTTCCCTTACTGTAACCCTAACCATATCCATAAACCGAGCCCTAGCCCTAACCTTAGCCCTAGCCTAACTATAAATCTAACCCTAAACCTAAGCCTAAACCTCACCCTAACACTAGCCCTAACCTAACACTAATCCAATATGTAGCCTTAACCCTAGCCCTAGCCCTAAAACAAAACTGAGCCATAGCCCTAAACCTAATCCTTAACTTAAACCAAACCCTAACCCTACACCTCAGCCTAATTTGAGTCTTAACCCTAACCCTAAAACTAACCCTGACTCTGACTCTGACCCTAAGAGTAACCCTAGCTCTAAACATCACTGTAACCCCATACCTATACTTTGTATGCTTCAGCGTAGGGCTACATTCACAAGAAGCATACCAGAGAGTGCCTCCAGAGAACTGTTTGAGTGTGTGAAGTTTTAAGCAGTTAACACCATCCTGTTTGTTATCCAGTTCCATTTCCAATTACCCATATATATCAAAATAAAGTGAAACCTTAAAATACAAACTGTTCTTGACAGTGAACCTTGAACTGAGAAGGACCAAACCTGGGGAACATAGTAAAGTTAGAAGATGAATTCTCCCTGGTATCAAAGAAATTTGAAAAAAATTAACTCTAACCCTTGCACTAGTTCTAAACCTAGCCTTACACCTGACCTTAACCCTAACCCTAACCTCTTTAGAGAACCTTTGATCATAGAATACAAAACTTGGGGCACCTATTAGGGAAAGCTAATATATAAATACTGCCCAGTATCAAAACAATCTGACAAAACAATTGGAGGGTGGGGTTCAGTACATGCCTATTTCCCTTGTTTTATTTTTTCTTAAAGTGCTCTGGGATAATGTTCTTTTGCATGCCACAGCTTTGAAAAACTTTTACTAGGAAGAAACCAGAGAGTGCCCAAAGAACTGATTAAGTGTGTAAAATTTCAAGCAGTAGTACCAACACTGTTTGATGACCAGCTCCATTTTGATTTACCCATATAGGAAAAATTGAAGTGAAACTTTAAAACACAAACTGTCCCTGACAGTGAATAATTGAACCTAGAAGTCCCAAAACAGTGGAACATAATAAGGCTAGGTGAAAGAGAAATCCTTCCCACTAACAAAGAAATTTGAAAAAAACTTATTCTAAGCCTAATACTATTTCTAAACTTAGTCCTAACCCTAACCCTAAATCTAAACCTATCCTGTTTATAGAGCTTTGATCATACAAGTACCAAAATTGGGGAGCCCAGTGTGGTTAGCTAACAGATAAATCCTGCACAGTATCAAACAAATCAGAGCAAATAATGGTGGGAGGGGTAGTTCAGGACATGCTTATTTTTCTGTTTTCTCTTAAAGTGCTCTTGGATAAAATTGTTTTTGTATGCTTCTGCTTAGGACTACGTTCACAGGGAAGAAACTAGAGAGTTCCCACAGAGAATGGATTGAGTGTGTTAAGTTTCAAGTAGCTAGAACTTTATTTCCATTTACCTGTATAGGTTCAAATGAAGTGAAACCTTAAAATTCATACTGTTCCTGACAATGAATCTTAAAACAAGAAGGCCCAAATATGGTGAACATAGTAAGGCTAGGTAAAAGATGAATTCTGCCCAGTATCAAAGAAATTTGAACAACATTAACTCTAAACTCGCTCTAACACTAGCCCTAAACCTAACCCTAAAACCAAGCCTAACCTGTTTAGAGAACCTTTGATAATACAAGTCTCAAACTTGTGGAGACTAGTGGGGCAACTAACACATGAATTCTGTGCAGTATGAACAAAATCTGACCAAATGATTGGGGAAGGTGTTTCAGTACATGCATATTTTCCTGTTGTCTCCTTAAGTGTTCTTGGATTCAGTTGATTTGGCATGCTTCAACTTTGGGATACTTTCACAAGGAACAAAACAGAGTGCCCACAAAGAAATGATTGAGTGTATGAAGTTTCAAGCCACTTGCACCAACCCTATTTGATTTTGATCCCATTTACATTTACACATAGAGGTCCAAATGAAATGAACCGTTAAAATATAAACTATCCCTGAAGTGAACAATTGAACTGAGAAGGCTCAAAAATGGAGAACATAAGAAGGGTAAGGAAAAGATGAATACATCCCAGTATCAAATAAATTTGAAAAAATCTCACTGTATCTCTAACGCTAGATCTGACTATATCCCTAACCCTTACCCTTAGCTTTTTAGAGAACCTATGATCATAGAAGTCCCAAAATTGGGGGTCCTAGTGGGGCAAGCTAACAGATGAATCCTGCACAATATCAAAGAAATATGACCAAATAATTGGATGGAGGTATTTCAGTATATTCATATTTCACTCTTTTCTCTTAAAGTGCTCTTGGATACACTTCGTTTGCATGATTCTGCTTAGGCCTACATTCACAAGGAACAAACCAGAGAGTGCCCACAGAGAACTGATTGAGAGTGTGAAGTTTCAAGCTTCTAGCATCAACCTTGTTTGATTTCCAGCTCCAATTTCATTTATCCGTGTAGGTCAAAATGAAGTGAAACCTTAAAATACAAATTTTTTCCTGACAGAAAATCATTGAACCAAGAAGGCCCAAAACTGCTGAACATAGTAAGGTTAGTTAAAGATAAATTCTTTCAAGTATCAAAAAAATTTGAACAAAACTAACTCTAACCCTATCACTAGCTCTAACCGTAGCCCTAACTTTAACCATAAGCCTAACCCTAACCTGTTTAGAGAACATTTGATCATAGAAATCTCAAAGTCATGAAGCCTAGTGGGGCAAGCTAACAGATGAATCCTGTGCAGTATCAAATAATTCTGACCAAATGATTGGGGGAGGTAGCTCAGTACATGCATATTTTCCTGTTGTTTCCTAAAATGCTCTCGGATAGAGTTGTTTTTGCCTATTTTAGCTTTGGGATACTTTCACAGGGCAGCAACCAGAGAATGCCCACAGAGAACTGATTGAGTGTGTGAAGTTTCAAGCAACAATCACAATCCCTGTTTGATTTCCAGCTCCATTTTCATTTACCCATATAGGTCAAAATAAAGTGAAACCTTAAAATACAAACTGAAATCCTGACAGTGAACCAGTGAACCTAGAAGGCCCAAACCTTGGGAACATAGTAAGGCTAGGTAAAAGATAAAACCTGGCCAGTATCAAAGAACTTTGAACAAAACTAACTGTAATTCTAACACTAGCTCTTAAGCTAGTCTTAGTCCTAACCCAACACCTAACCCTAGTCTGTTTATAGAACTTTTGGTCATTGAAGTCCCAAACTAAGGAAGCCTAGTGGGTAAGTCTAACATATGAATCCTGTGCAGTATCAAAGAAATCTGGATAAATAATAGGGAGAGGTGTTTCAGTACATGCATATTTCCCTGATTTCCTTTAAAGGGCTCTGGGACAACGTTGCTTTGCATTTTTCAGTTGAGGGCTACATTCACACAGAACAAACAAGAGAGTGCCCACAGAGAACTGATTCAGTGTGTGAAGTTTCAAAAAGCTAGCATCAACCCTGTTTGATTTTGAGCTCCATTTGTCTTTACTGAATATTTCAAAATGAAGTGAAACCTGAAAATACAAACTGTTCCTGACAGTAAACAGTTGAACGTAGAAGGCCCAAACCTAGGGAACATATTAAGACTAGGTAAAAGAAAAATCCTGCCCAGTATCAAAGAAATTTGAATCAAACTAACTCTAACCATAACATTAGCTCTAAAGCTAGCCTTAACCCTAACCATGACACTAAACCCAATCTGTTTAGAGAACCTTTGATCATATAAGTCCTAAACTAAGGGAACCTAGGGGGGCAAGTTAAGAGATGAATCATGTGAAGTGCCAATGAAATCTGACCAAATAATTGGGGAAGGTAGTTCAGTATATGCATATTTTCCTGTTGACTTCTACAGTGGTCTTGGATAAATTGTTTTTGCGTGCTTCAGCTGAGGTCTACATTCACGAGAAGCAAATCTGACAATGCCCACAGACAATTGATTGAGTGTGTGAAGTTTCAACCAGCGAACACCAATTCTGATTGATTTTGAGCTCCATTTCCATTAACCTATATAGGTCAAAATGAAGGAAATCTTAAAATACAAGCTGTTCCTGACAGCGAACCATTGAAGCAAGAAGGTCCAAACCTGTTGAAAATAGTAGGGATAGATAAAAGATAAATCCTTCCAAGTATCAAGTGAATTTGAACACAACTAACTCTAACTCTAATACTAGATCTAACTCTAGCCTAACCCTAAGTCTAACCTGTGTAGAATACCAATGATAATAGAAGTTCCAAACTTGGGAAGCCTAGTGGGGCAAGCTAACAGATTAATCTTGTGCAGTATCAAAGAAATCTGATTAAATAATTGGGGGAGGTATTTTAGTACATGCACATTTCCCTTTTTTCTCCTAAAGTATTCTTGTATATATTGTTTTTTTTTTCATGTTTTAGCTTAAGGTACTTTCACAAGGAACAAAGCAGAGAGTGTCCACAGAGAACTGACTGAATGTGTGAAGTTTTATGCAGCTAGCATCAACCTTGTTTAATTTCCAGCTCCATTTCCATTCACACCTATAGGCCATAATGAAGTAAAACCTAAAAATTCAAACTTTTCCTGACAGTGAACAAATGAACCTTGAAAGTCCAAACGTGTGGAGCCTACTAAGGCTAGGTCAAGTATGAATCCTGTATCATCAAAGTAGTCCAAACAAAAAAAAATGAAGCTCTTTCAGTACATGGGTATTATCCTGGTTGCTCCTAAAATGCTCAGAGACAAAGCTGTTTCTTTCTACATTAGTTTAGGGCTACTTTGACAGGAGAAAAACCAGAGAATGCTCACTAAGAACTGATTCAGTGTGTGAAGTTTCAAACAGCTACCCCAAACCCTGTTTGATTACCAGCTTCATTTCCATTCACCCCTATACATTAAAATGAAGAGAAACATGAAAATTGAAACTGTTCCTGAGAGAAAACTCATTTACTTTACTTTAAACATTTGGAGTATACTAAAAATTGGAAAAGAAATGAATCCTGCCCAGTAACATAGAAATTTGAACAACAACAGCAACAACAACAAAACTAACTCTAACTCGAACACTAGGTCTAACCCTAGTCCTAACAATAACCCTAAGCCTAACTTAACCTGTTTATTGAACCTTGGATCATAGAAGTTTCAAAATTGGGGAGTCTAGTGGGGCAAGCTTACAGATGAATCATGTGCAGTTTCAAAGAAATCTGAAAAAATAATTGGGGAAGGTCTTTCAGTTCATATATATTTCCCTGTTTTCTCCTAAAGTGCTCTTGGATAAATTTTTATTGCATTCTTCAGCGTAGGATTCATTTCACAAGGAATAAACCAGAGAGTACCCATAGGGAACTGATTGAGTGTGTGAAGTTTCAAGCAGCTAGCACCAACCTTGTTATAGTTTCAGCTCCATTTCCATTTAACCACATAGGTAAAAATGAAGTGAAACCTTAAAAAAAAAAACCTGAAATCCTAACAGCAACTTTGAACTGAGAAGGACCAAATATGGGGAACATAGTAAGGCTAGGTAAAAGATGAATCCTGCCTGGTGTCAAAGAAATATGAACAAAAGTATCTCTAACCTTAACACTAGTTTGAACCCTAGCCTTAAATTTAACCCTAACCCTAAACTTTTTAGAGAACCTTTGACCATAGAAGTACCAAACTTGGGTCACCTAGTATGCCAAGCTAACAGTTGAATCCTGACAGTAGCAAAAAAAAATGTGACAAAATAATTGGGGAGGTGTTTCAGTGCATGCCTATTTCCCCTGTTTTTTCCTAAAGTGCTGTCTGGTAAAGTTTTTTTTTTTTTTTTTTTTTTTTTTTTTTTTTTTTTTTTTTTTTTTTTTTTTTTTGCATGCTTCAGTTTTGGGAAATTTTCACAAAGAAGAAACCAGACAGTGCCCAAGGGAACTGCTTGAGTGTGAAGTTTCAAGCAGCTAGCATCCTGTTTGATTTCCAGCTCCACTTCCATTTACCCATATAGGTCATCATAGAGTAAAACATTAAAATACAAACTCTTCCTGACAGTGAACCACTGAACCAAGGAGGTCCAAACTGGGGGAACAAAATAAGCCTAGATAAAAGATGAATCCTGCCCAGTATCAAAGATATTTGAACAAAACTAACTCTAACCTTAACACTATCTCTAACTCTAGTCCGAACACTAACCCTATCCTTTTAGAGAGCCTTTGGTCATATAAGGCACAAACATGGGGAGCATAGTGGGGCAAAGTAACAGATGATTCCAGAGCAGGATCAAAGAAGTTTGATCAGATAATTGGTTGAGGTAGTTTAGTACATGCATATTTCCCTGTTTTATCCTAAAGTGCTTTTGGATAAAGTTGTTTTGTATGTTTCAGCTTAGGCTACTTTCACAAGGAAGAAATCAGAAAGAGCATACAGAGAACTATTGAGTGTGTGAAGTTTGAAGCAGCTAGCACCAACCTTGTTTGATATTGTGCTCTGTTTGCCTTTACCATATAGGCCAAAATGAAGTGAAACCTTAAAATAAAAACTGTTACTGTCAGAAAACCATTGAACCAAGAAGGCCCAAACCTGGTGAAAATAGTAAGGCTAGGTAAAAGATGAATTCTGCCCAGCATCAAAGAAATCTGAACAAAACTAACTCTAACTCTAATACTAGGTCTAAACCTAGCCCTAACCCTAACTATGACCTTAACCCTAACCTATTTAGAAAATATTTGATAATAGAAGTCACAACATTGTGCAGCCTAGTGGGGCAAGTTAAGAGATGAATCATGAACAGTATCAAAAAATCTGACAAAATAATTGCAGGAAGTATTTCAGTACATGAATATTTCCCTGTTGTCTCCTAAAGTGCTCTCTGATAAAGGAGTTTTTGCATGCTCCTCCTTTGGCTTATATTCAACAGAAAGAAACCAGAGAGTGCCACAGAGAACTAATTGAATGTGTGACATACCAAGCAGCTAGTTCCAACCCTTTTTGAATTCCAGATTCAGTGTCCTTCACAGGGATAGGTCATAATGAAGAGACACCTAAAAATTCAAACTATTCCTGACAGTGAACTATTGAACTTGAAGGCTCAATATTGATGATACTACTAAAGCTAGGTAAAGGATGAATCCTGTACAGTATCAAGGTAATTTGCCCAAAATAATTTGAAGCTTGCTTCTAAAGCACTCACAGATAAATCTGTTTCTTTCTACATCAGCATAGGGCTATTTCCACAAGAAACAAATCAGAGAATGCACCCTGAAAACTGATTGGGTGTGTGAAGTTTCAAGCAGCTAATGGCAACACTGTTTGATTTCAAGCTCAATTTCCTTTTACCTATACAGGTCAAAATGAAGTGAAACCTTAAAATACAAACTGTTCCAGACAGCAAACAATTGAAGTGAGAAGTCTCAAACCTGTGTAGCAAAGAAAGTCTAAGTAAAAGATGAATCCTGCCCAATATCATAGAAATTTGAAGAAAACCAGGGCCACGTGGGTGCTCTCGGTGCAGAGAGAAGGCTCTGCTGTGCAGGCGTTTTCAACACAGATGGAAGGCTCGGCTGCGCAGGTGCTCTCAGTGCAGATGGAAGGTGGCACAGAACACAAAGGCTTTGCTTGCGGGTCACCAGACAGAGCTCTGAACAGACCACAAGTTCATTCCAGAACCACCCACCTCACCAAAAAACCTACATGGGTAACAGACGGAATCCATCTTGGAAATCCTTACTTGCCATCTATCGGTGGGTGTGGCTGCCAGCACGGTTCTGTGGCTGATCAGGTACCTGATTTCCAACTTTCTACCCTTAGCTGTGATAACTCAAGATTTTTTTCACAAGATTTTTGGGGGCATAGCTATCAATGTGGAACAGCAACTGTACAGGTACCTGGTTTCCAACTCAGAGACTAAGAGTATGGAAGCTCCAGGTAGAAGCTCAAGCCCTCTCACACTGGCTACCTTCACCACCCTGAGCACAGAGACTCAAGCTAGGAATAGACAACTCCACCTGCTGGAAGAAAAAAAAAAAAACAAAGTTCTGAGAGACATTTTTTTTTTTCTTTCTTACTTTTTTTTCTTGCTCTTCTCATCCATTCTCCTCTATCCTTCCCCCTCTGGTTCTCACAACCTCATCATGTGTGAAACCAAGAACTTTGCATGATATTGGATGTTAAGAACTGAATCACTAGAATAGTATAATATAGAGGAATTGCATAGGCCCCACCTCACCAACCCTTTATTTTCTTATTTTCATTCTCCCTCACTTTCTTTCTTTCCTTGTTATTCTTTCTTCTTTTTTCTTCCTCCCTCTATCCCAATTTAAACTTCCTAAATTTTAATATTTACATGTAGGGATTTTTCTGAACACAGATAAGAAGTTTGAATTTATACATTCTTCCACAAATTACCCCTGTCTATTCATTAGAGTTCTCCTCCAAATTTGCTAAGTTATATTAATCCCATACCCTCATTCTTTTCCCCCTTAACATAGCATCCTACCCCTGACCCTCAGTTCTCCACACACTACCAGAATTGGTATGCTTTTTATGAAACTAATGATTATATTCTAAATAATAATTGAAGCCAACATAGAGTCTAACTATAAATGTATTAATAATGAAAATTTGCTCATAGAAGATGTATTATTGATACTGGGAACAGTTAACATTGTTTTTCTCCACAAAAGAGAGATTTTTTGAACTATAAAGGGGAATATAGATTTATAGGGAAAAATACTTACACAAAGTCACATAGAGCTGGAAAGAAATGTGAGCAGTATGAAAAGACATGAAAAGAAAGGACCACAACAATTCAGGACAAGTCAAGTTTAGAAGAGGTAACATCTGCAGCAGAAGGAATGTCAGATAAAGATTTCAGGGCATACATGGTCAGATGATCTGGAGTCTCAAGGAATACATTAGAAAGAAAATGCAGACAATGAAATTTCACTTTGACAATGAATTGCATGAACATATCCAAGAAGCAAAAGATCAACTCAACAGGGAGATAGAGGTTATAGGGAAAAAAAAAAGAAATCCTGGAAATGAAGGAAATAGTAAACCAAATTAAAAACTCAAATATGAGTATCAATAGCAGAGTAAAACACTTAGAAACACTTAGAAGACAGAACATCAGACAATGAAGACAAAGTATATCATCTTGGAATAAGTGTAGACAACACTGTGAGACTAATAAAAAACCATTAGCAGAACATTCAGAAAATATGGGATAGCATAAAGAGATCAAACTTAAGATTGACTGGGATAAAGGAAGGTACAGAATTCCCAACCAAAGGAATGAGCATTCTGTTCAATAAAATAATATTTAAAAAGTTCCCAAACACGAAGAATGTAAAGAAATCAAAATCCTAGAAGCCTGCAGGATGCTGAATGTTCAAATCCACAAGAGACTCACACCAAGACACATTATAATGAAGATGCCCAACATTCAGAACAAGGAGAGATTTTTAAAAGCCACAAGAGAAAGGAAGCAGATTACATTTAGGGGTAAACCAATTATGTTAATGGCTGATCTTTCAACACAGACTATAAAAGCTGGGAGTCCCTGGAACAACATATTTCAAATGCTGAAAGATAATGGATTCCAACCAAGAATCTTGTATCCAGCAAAATTTAGATTCAGATTTGAAGATGAAATAAAAACCTTCCATGATAAACAAAAGTTAAAAGATTTTGCAGCTATAAAACATGCACTTCAAAACATCCTTGGCAAAACATTACATGAATAGGAAACAAAAATAACAATGAAAACCAACAGATGGAGGTAGTACAGTAAAGGAAAAACTAAGCAAAGAGGAAAATCAAATCAAGTTAAATAACAAAAATAAACAAATATTGCTGGAAATGCAAACCATATCTCAATAGAAACCCTGGATGTTAATGGCTTAAACTCACCAGTCAAAAGATATAGGCTGCTAGACTGGATTATAAAAAAGATCCAACAATATGCTGCCCCTAAAGAGACTCATCCTCTAGAAAAAGTCATACACAGACTGAAAGTGAAGGGTTGGGAAGTATCATAACCCATCTATGGACCTTGGAAGCAATCAGGGGTATCCATACTAACATCAAATACAATAGACTTCAAGCCAAAGTTAATAATTAAAACAGATAAAAAAGGACCTACATACTGCTTAAGGGAACAGTACACCAACAAGACATAACAATCATTAATATATATGTCCCAAACAATGGTACAGCTATGTTCAACAAACAAACTCTTTACAAGTTCAAGAGTCTGTAGAGAATCAGATGTAACTGTGTTACTATTACTGTCTTTGATGGAGTCGGCCTGCAAACGGGATATTCTGTCAAGGTATAGATAAGTAACAGCGGACATGCTTGAAAATGAGGTGTCTGCTATCCTTGGGAGGACTTTCCTGCAAACAGGATGTTCTGCCAAGTGGGCTAGGAGGGCGCTGAGAAAAATTTTATTATCTGTTCTTAATAAAGAGCAGAGCTCAACATACTCCAGGCTGAGAATAGATTAGCCATGAGAAGCGGGTCACTTCTGATTAGAAAATAAAACTTCTGTGTGCTATGTTTAATTAGCTGAAAGACCTGATTTATTGATGTTGGAAGGCTGCCTTCTTTGTTCAAAATACTATAAAAAGATTGCTTGTACACAATAAAGGACTTTTTTTCTGCTGCTGCTTTGCTTGCTCTGCTTCTTCTTCTTCTTTCTTTTCCCATGGTGACTTGCAAGTGAATTACTGCAACAAGAGTCAATTAGACCAAAACCCAATAATCATGGGTGATTTTAACAAACCTGCCACACTTCTGGACAGATCTTCCAAACAAAATTTTGAATAAAGAAACTATAGAACACAATAACACAATTAATAACTTAGACTTAATTGACATATATAGAATATATCAATCAACATCAAGCAGATACAATTTTTTTTCTAAGCAGCAAATGGATCCTTCTCAAAAATAAAAGATATATTATGTCATTGGGCAACTCTTGGCAAATACAAAGGAATAGAGATACTACCATGCATTTTAGCAGATCATCATTGAATGAAATTGGAAATCAATGATAAAATAAGAAAGAGAAATTCATACCTCACATGGAGAATGAACAATATGCTACTGAGTAAATAATGAGTTATTGAAGACATCAAAGAGGAAATTAAAAAATTCTTAGAGGTAAATGAAAACTCAGCCACAACATATCGAAATCTCTGGGACAACATGAAAGCAGTACTAAGAGGAAAATTCATTGCATGGAGTTCATTCCTTAAAAGAAGAAAAGACAACAAATAAATGACCTTACACTACATCTTAAAGCCCTAGAAGAAGAAGAAAAAATCAATAGCAAATGCAGTAGAAACCAGGAAATAATTAAAATCAGAGATGAAATCAATTAAATTGAAACAAACAAACAAAAAAAAAAAGAAAAACAATTTAAAAAACTAAAAGTTTGTTCTTTGAAAAAACAAATTAGAATTACAGACCCTTATCCATGCTAATGAAGAGAAGATGAGAGAGAACCAAAATTACTAGTATACGGGCTGAAAAAGGCAATATCACAACAGACACTACAGAAATATAGAAGATAATTATAAATTATTTCGAAACATTATACTCCAATAAAATAGAAGATAGTGAAGGTATTGATAAATTCCTTAAGTGATATGATCTGCCCAAATTGAGTCAGAAAGATATACACAACTTAAAGAATCCAATATCAAGTGAGGGAGTAGAAGAAGCTATCAAAAGATTACCAACCAAGAAAATCTCGGGACCATACAGATATACAGCTGAATTTGACAAGACCTTTAAAGAAGAACTAATTCTAATACTCTACAATCTATTTCAGGAAATAGAAAAAGAAGGAGTACTTCCAACTTCATTCTACAAGGCCTATATCACCCTGATTCCAAAACCAGACAAAGACAACTCAAAGACAGAAAAGTTCAGACCAATATCTCTAATGAATATAGATGCAAAAATCCTGAATAAAATTCTGGAAAATTGGATACCAAAACATATCAAAAAGATTGTGCACCATGATCAAGTGGTATTAATCCCCAGGATTCAAGGTTGTTTCAACATATGGAAATCAATAAATGTAATTAATCACATCAAAAGACTTAAAGATAAGAACCATATGATCATCTCAATAGTTGCAGAAAGAGCATTCGACAAAATATAGCACCGCTTTATAATCAAAACACTAGAAAAACAAGCGATAACAGAAATTGACCTCAATATTTTAAAAATTATCTATGCTAAGCCTCAGGCCAGTATAATTCTTTTTTTTGAAGAGAGAGAGAGAGAGAGAGAGAGAGAGAGAGAGAGAGAGATTATAAAATATTTATTTACTTTTTTAGTTTTCAGTGGACATAACATCTTTGTTTGTATGTGGTGCTGAGGATCAAACCCGGGCCACATGCATGTCAGGTGAGTGCGCTACCACTTGAGCCACATCCCCAGCCTCAGGCCAGTATAAATTCTAAACAGAGAAAAACTGAAGGCATTCCCTCTAAAATCTGGAACAAGACAGGGATGCTCACTCTCACCACTTCTATTAAACATAGTTCTTGAAACACTGGCCAGAGCAATTAGACGAAAGATATTAAAGGAGTAACTATAAGAAAAGAAGAACTTAAACTAGCACTATTTGCTGATGATATGATTCTATACCTAGAAGACCCAAAAAAAAATTCTACCAAGAAACTTGTAGAAATAGGAAATGAATTCATCAAAGTGGCAGGATATAAAATCACCACCAATAAATCAAAGGCATTTCTGTATATCAGTAAAAATTTCTCTGAAAAGGAAATGAGGAAAACTACGTCATTCACAATATCCTCAAAAAAAAAAAAAAAACAACCCTTGGGAATCAACTAACAAAAGAGGTGAAAGATCTTCACAATGAAAACTATGTATGGAACCCTAAATAAAGAAATAGAAGAAAACCTTAGAAGATGGAAAGATCTACCTGCTTATGGTTAGGCAGAATTGTTATTATTAAAATGACCATACTACCAAAAGCACTATACATGTTCACTGCAATTCTGATCAAAATTCCAATGGCATTCCTCATAGAAATAGAAAAAGCTATCATGAAATTCATCTGGAAAAATAAGAGACCCCAAATAGATAAAACAATTCTAAGCAGGATGAGTGAAACAGGTGGTATCACTATACCAGATCTTAAGATATACTGCAGAGCAATAGGAACAAAAACAGTATGGTACTGGCACCAAAACAGGTTAGTGGACCAATGGTAAAGAATAGAGGACACAGAGACTAACCCACAATTACAACTACCTTATATTAGAGAAAGGTGACAAAAGCATGCACTGGAGAAAATATAGCATCTTCAACAAATGGTGCTTGGAAAACTGGAAATCCATATGTAACAAAATAAAATTGAATCCCTATTCCTCGCCATGCACAAAAGTTAACTCAAAATAGATCAAGGATCTAGTGATTAAACAAAAGACTCTGCATGTAATAAAAGAAAAACTAGGCCCTAATTTCCATCATGTGAGACTATGCCCCAAATTCCTTAATAAGACACCTATAGCACAAAAATTAAAACTAAGAATTAACAAATGGGGTGGATTCAAACTAAAAAGTTTTTTTCTCAGCAAGAGAAATAATATGTGAGGTGAATAGAGAGCCTACATCCTGGGTACAAATTTTTACCCCTCACAGATCAGATAGAGCTCTAATCTCTAGGGTATACAAAGAACTCAAAAAACTAAACACCAAAAACAAATAACCCAATCAACAAATGGACCAAGGACCTGAACAGACACTTCTCAGGAGAATATATATAATTAATCAACAAATATACAAAAAAAATGCTCATCATCTCTAGCAATAAGACAAATGCAAATTAAAACTACTCTAAGATACCATCTCACTTCAGTAAGAATGACAGCCATGATGAAGACAAACAACAACAATTGTTGGTGAGGATGTGGGGGGGGAAAGGAACACTCATACACACTGCTGGTGGGTCTGCAAATTGGTGCAGCCAATTTGGAATGCAGTATGGAGATTCCTTGGAAAGCTGGTAATGGAACCACCATTTGACACAGCTATTCCTCTTCTCACACTATACCCAAATGACCTAAAAACTGCATACTACAGGGATACAGCCACATCAATGTTTATAGCAGCACAATTCACAATAGCTAGATTGTGGAGCCAACCTAGATGCCATTCAATGGATAAATGGATAAAAAATGTGGCATATATACACAATGGAATATTACTCCGAGTTAAAAAAGAATAAGATCATTGCATTTGCAGGGGCATGTATGGAATTAGAGCAGATTATGCTAAGTGAGGTTAGGCAATCCCAAAAATAAAAGCTGAATGTCTTCTCTTATATGACAGGGTGACACAAAATGTGGTAGGGAGGAAGAGGAGGGGAAAAAGATTACCTCTACATAATAAAGATGGGTTGGAAAGAAAGGGAAGGAGAAGGGGAATTGCATGGATGGTTGAAGGAGACTCTAATCATTATAGAAAACACATGTATGAAGATGTGAGGAAAAAATAAAAGAAAAAGAATAGCAGTACCTTACATTAGGTAGATAGAAGTTATTGGAAGGGAGGGGAGGGGCTGGGGGGATTGGAAGGATAGTAAATAAAACAGACATTATTATTACTGTGCGTATATATGTGATTGCATGACCAATATGATTCTGCCATCTGTACATTCAGAAAAATGAGAAATTATATCCCATCTGATTCAAATGTATGATATCTCAAGGTATTGTACTATAATGTGTAACTAATTAAAAAAATTTTTTTAAAAAATTGCATTTTTTAGGTTTTTTACAATACTTATTTTTTCACTTCTTTTTATTCTAAGATTATATATATATATATATATATATATATATATATATATATATATATATGACAATAGAATCCATTTTGATAAAATTATATCAGCCTAGGATATATCTTATTCTAGAAGGACCCCATTTATGTAGGAGTAGTTATTTTTAAGTTAGGATTATTTATCATAAGAGAAATTATATCTAGGACATTTTGTTTTATCATTTCAAAAGAACTTTTACAACATTGGTTAGGTATCTAATTTGAAGTGTGCTTAATTTGATAAGCATATATATTACACTATTCAGTTTGTTACAAGAAAACTGACTAAAAAAAATCCTACCTTTTAGAAGACAAAGTATGGTGAAATTGCATTCATCTCATGAGCCTCTCCTGTAGTTCCAGCTATGATCCACAGCACATTAACAGTACAATCTCCAGCTTACATATTGACTTTAATGCAGGGTCAGTGTTCAATTATATCAAACATTTCCTCCCACTTTCCTTTATTTGGTGTTTGGTTGCATGGGTCTGAAATAGAAAGATGATTTACTACACATATTTGAGAATTTATTGCAGACTTCTTTCTACTTTTACCTGGCCTTCATTTATTTCAAGGATCTCTGTTATGAATTTGGGTCTAGATGGATCATGACTTCTATATATCATGTTGGCCTAACCAAATATCTTTTTAGCAGAGTCAAATTAGTTTCATTGGGGCTGGGGATGTGGCTCAAGCGGTAGCGCGCTCGCCTGTCATGCGTGCGGCCCGGGTTCGATCCTCAGCACCACATACCAACAAAGATGTTGTGTCCACCGAGAACTAAAAAATAAAATATTAAAAATTCTCTCTCTCTCTCTCTCTCTCTCTTTAAAAAAAAAAGTCTAAAAAAATTAGTTTCATTACTCAGAACTTGTGAGACTTTAATAAACTTCCCTTATATTTTAATTATGAGTCATGAGGATGTCATAAAAAATTAGCTACCATCAAAATCTCTGTGGCTATACCAATACTAATTCCCAATTTGACAGCCTATTAATCCTACTATTACTAATTACCTTTGAAGGTTAATTCCAGATGCCTGGATTGTTCTCCCTAGATACCTCACATTCCCCATTGAAACTAACGACACTGGGCTGGGGATGTGGCTCAAGCGGTAAAGCACTTGTCTGGCATGCGCAGGGTGATGGGTTTGATCCTCAGCACCACATAAAAATAAAATAAAGATGTTGTGACCACCAAAAACTAAAAAATAAATATTTAAAATCTCTCTCTCTCTCTCTCTCTCTCTTAAAAAAAGAAAAGAAACTTAACAGCCAAGTCACAAAGATAATGCATTGCACATAGACTAAGGAATAAACTTCAGATTTGTGATTTTTGTTTCCAATCTTGATGTAAATTTACACTATTTATAAATACATATTTATTGCTTGAAAATATTTGTGAATGCAATGCTGTTATTTTGTTTCAGATTTACCTGCCATTGAAATTTTAAGGAGTTCTGTAATATCAAACACTACTCCTATTACATTTTCTATGTGTAAATAAAACTGCTTAGCATTGTACAGAAACTTTTATTAAAATTGTTTAATGTTTAAAAAAAAAGAAACTAAGGACACTGTTTTCATGGTAGAATAATCTCTTGTCTCCATAAAGATCAATCAATAGCATATTTTACAGAGAAAACTATCTCATTTTTTTTCTTACCAATAACCCTTTCAGTCCTCTGATAAAGCAAGACTTACTGCTGTCCCTCCCAAAGGTCACAGACAAAGAATGTGTGAATAATTTGATGGTTTTCCATTTAGGATAATTACTCAATATTATAAACAAACATTTCCAGCATCTCACCTTCATTTACCATTGCTTCTTGGAATAACATTCAGTTTACAGCTAGAAGCTCTGAGCAGTTCAGAGTGCTTGAAGAATCTACACTTGTTCACGCCTGATAGAAACACCTGCAGGATGGCATGCTCTGCTCTAGCGAGCCATTAGTGAAACCACATCCTTAGCACTTGTGGTTAGCATTGCCAAGCTGTCAGGCCAGGAAACTGATAGCAAGGAGCTTCAACATGGAAATTCTAACTTAGAAACTTCCTCCCCTAGGGAGAAAGACCCTTCCTGATGATAGCAATATTTAGAACATCCTTATAGAGTGGTTACATTAAGCATAAGATGATTGACTTATAGATACTATCTTGCTTATGTATGTTTGATGGGCATGGCCCACTCAAACCCTATAACAATTGTATGTATTCCAAAAATAAATTGAGCTACTGGACGACGACCTGAGGCATGTCTCCAGCCAGTTCTCACCAGCTCCCAGAGTCTGTGTGTTGATTCTTTGTCTCTACCCCCCACAACAAGGTAGCTGAGCAAATTAGTTGACCAGAACCACAGCAATTTGGCACCTCAACTTGTCTGCTCACATCCTTGCACCTCTGCACTGGCCATCTCATTGATTTCAGGTAAGGTTTTAGGTAGGATTTTGTGTAGTACATCCAGTTTATGTTCTGTGTGCTGTCGGTTCCTTGAAGGTGAGAAATGAACCCCCTCTTCTACTCCCTTTCCTTGTCTTTGTCATACCATTGGTACCTCGAGTTGAGGCACACACTGTCATAAGGACTGGCATCACCTTATGACCCCTCCTTCACCCTGGTTCACCCAGCAAATTCACGTAAGGGACTGGCCCTCCAAGAATTTGGAACCTTGGTTTCCTCTGTTAAGGGAAACTCTGCTCCTGAAAAATTGTGTGGGCATACAGCCTTGGTTTAACAAGTCAAGGATGACCCCCACTAAGCACAAGACATTGGGCCCTAAACACAACTTTTGTTTTTCTTAGTCAGGGCCCTCCATGTCAACATCTTAGGTTCCTGTATTAGGTATCTTGAAAAGCCAAAGACATTGCTTTAAGAAATCTTAAAACCAACATGATTCTGCAATCTGCATTTGGGGTAAAAATTGGGAGTTCATAACCCACTTGAATCTAATGTATGAAATATGATATGTCAAGAGCTTTGTAATGTTGTGAACAATCAATAAAAAAAATAAAAAAAGAAAGACCTTAATTTATATGATGCTAAAGATGATTTTATCTTAAAAATAAATATTAATTAAATAAATGTATCTAATAAAGCTGAACCTCAAATAAAATTTTGAAGCTTTTAGTTAAAAAATAAAGAAATCTTAAAAAATATATATATGAGGAATTGTTCAGAAAAAAATCCAAGGCCCCCATGTATGGTTTCCTGACTTCTTATCTAGAGTAATCCAGGCACTCGGGAAGCTAATTCAACCTGGCCCTACTTAAGGCTCATTAATTAAACACTTGGCATGGGAAGGAGCACCGCAGGAACTAGGGCTCCAATTGCCCCAGTACACAGTGAATCCCTTTTGAAATGGATCTCTGCTGCAAAGGAAATAGCCCCTTCTTCAGGGACCATTCAGGCATTAACAGCTGCCCATAACAAACTATCAGTTAAAAAATGATGGGCCTTCTTAACCAAGATTTGATCCCATTTGATAGGGCTGTAATCAGCCAGACCACATTGAACATTCTTAAGAATGGCAGCCTCCCTGGCCCCAAGACATCCTGCCCTAGATGCAATAAATGTCATCTCCCATGTACTTAAATGTCTTAAAATTATGGATGTTCCCATGTTTATTAAAATTGAATAAGGGCCAATATATACTAACAAGACATTTCAAGCAATTTGCAATAGTTGGCATATACATTATTTAATTGGTATTCCCTATAGCCCTTAGAGTCAAGGCATTAAAGTAAGAACACATAAGAAACTATAACAACTACCTTCATAATGACTTGAAAAGAATCTTATCTGATTTAAATTTTCTTTTCATTTCAAAATTTTCTATGAAAATAGCAGCGCATAAGCATTGGGCCCCCCCTCTTGGGGTCTTCCTATCTACCTATGGTCTCATGAATGTATCCCATAACAAATGCAAGGGATGGTCTGGGGCTTCTCTTAACCATGGGTGGAGTGTTTACATATGTTAACAGGAACATCACCCCATTTGGGTACCAGCACAAAATGTCAGACCAGCCACTGGCCTCAGAAACTGAGGCAAAAGTAGAGGAAGTGTTCATCACTACCTCCCCACTGGAGGGCTCACAAGATAACATGGGGTGATATCAAAGTCCTATCATATCAAGCTCAGACCATGTCACCTGCCAGAGACAGAATCCTGGTACTCTCTTCTTGCTTACATGTGCAATTATAACCTGCAACTCAGAGGGAAGTGCACAACAGGTAAGGATGGAGGAAAAAAGGCCTCTGCTTAACAGCCTGATAATTCAAGGCCCTATGCTGGCCTGTCCAAGCAAATGGACACACATCAAAGTATGTCCCATGAGGGAAAAAAAATGCTTCACAGATAGCTATCACTCATGAACAGCTGTCTGCATGCCAGTTCTCCTCTAGAAGAGAGCCTCTATCACCATCTAGTGGCAAAAACCCTTCAATGAGCAAAATTCTCATGCCACTGCAGTTAAAAAACCATGAGAGCCATTCAGGATCAATTAATCATGATCAAGATGTTGTATATATTTCTCTTTCAAATATTTCAAAATGCATCCCAGGGACAAAACTCAGGAAGACAATAAAAGCCCCCTGGATCAATGTCATCATAAACCTTTTGGTCCTCACACCCACAGTTGCAACTGCTGCCCTCATCACTCTTCTGCACCCAAGCAGAAGGACCACACCTAACCAATTCGAAACAACTTATGCTGTTCCTGGGGCTTTAATTGGACTTTCCCCTTCTTTTGTATCAATGTAGTGAAGGACCCCATTTATGCTATTGTACATCATATTGTCATTCAGCCCACAGTACACTGCTTGGTGGGTGGGGGTTCCATCTCCCGGCATTCTTTTACCTGTTGGTTTGGGTGATACTGCATTGTCTTTCTTGTTTGCTACTAATGTTTCCTCACAATGCCCAGTTACATCTGACCCAATGCAAGGAACCCTTGGAATATGTCACTCTCACTTAATCATTCATGGGCTTTTATTATGTTAAGTGATGTGTCTAAGGCACAGAGATTGTGTCAGTCTAAAATTTGCCTTCACAATAATATTCTTTGGGAGCCAGGGGTAGGAGGCATTATAGCTTTTTGGCCACTTTCCTTAGAAGGAGAAACAAAAGTAGTCTCTGTTAGTGATCTGCCTAGTGGCATAACCATGCCCCCTCCTGCTAGAGACTCACATTATTAGTCCCAACCCTTTCCACAGAGATTTCCATGGAAAAAAAAAATTAAGGGCATCCATGAAGGTAATATCTAAGAGTTATATTTTGCAGATATTGTCTCTCCCTCTCTAGACCCTATTTCATTTCTGGCGAGCTTATTATTTGTTCCAGACTCTATACAAAAAGTGGATGGAGAATGTGACTTTTAACAGAAACAAATACATTAATATTTAAATATCATACAGATTGGATGACAAATGCTCAAAATACAAAAGAAAGACAGTCAGGAAACTTTTTGTAATTAGGAAAACAATTGTGACGTGGTGCTTACAAATGTATAGATAGTAGTCCTATTGTCACCATGGATGCCATTTGGTTTAATGGTTCTTTTGAATACCCTCAGCGAAATGTGCTATTTAAGACCATGTATGTGTTAAGCCACTCTTTTTCTTTGTAACTTCCACTCAAAATCACAAAAATGGTCATCTTAATCATGATGTTTCCCAATGTGAGTTAACAAATTATTGGAATTATTCTGTTAAGAAAGTAGTGCTAATGAGAAGACACCTCTATCTTATGGTTCCCAACAGAGGATGACTCCTCCATTCAAGAAGTTCACTTTACAGAAGATATTTCCCTTCCCAGAGTTAGGCACAATTTTTGGATTACCACTGCCTTTATAACTGCCTCCCTCACTGCAGTCACAGCAGCTACCACTGCTGGTGTAGCTTTGACTCAATACATAGCAAATGCTGCAACCATTAATCAGGTCCTGAATTGCTCCACCCAGGAGTGACTAAATCTGCCCTTGCAAGGAAGTATCTTAATGTTACAAAAACAGATTGGCCTTATTGATGAGAAAATTGATTTGCTTTAATTGAATTTCTTTTGTTTGTCAAACCCCTATCTCAGTAAAAAATGTAACAGAAGCTCAGCTTGAACTAACAAATAGACTTAAGGGATATTGGGATATGACTTTTAGAAATTTTACTATGATGCTGCATGCTCAGATCCTCAGCCTAAATGAAACCAGTGCAGAGCAAATTCTTAACCCCTCAATCTTAGAGTGACTATGGGATAAATTGTCAGCTTTAATTGACCCTACTAATTGGATCCTCACTGGTTTTGGCATGGTTTTTCTTGTTTTAGTAAATGTTATTTTAAGATGTTTCCAAAAAAAGGCTCAACAAAGTAGAAACAAAACAAGTTATGTCAGTTCATGCATATAAGGAAAGTCACAATGAAAATAATGATTTATCAGCATCTCTATGGATGCTGGATATGGACAGGATTTAAGTAGTACCAACTAAGGGCCAGTTTTCTATGAGGGATAATGCCCTGAGTCTTAAACTGCTCTTCTCTTCATTTTTTCTGTCTCTATCAGCTCAGTTACTATATTACTGTTTGTCTGTCTATGTTCTTTTTCCTTTCTTCCTGAATGCAGCCTCACCAGCCCAGTGCTGTGAGCTGGGCCCTCCACAGAGAAGAAACCTGAATTTCCTGATCCTAAGGTAAATGCTGGCATGGAGGCCACAAGGGCATCACTTATCTAGGAGACAGCGAAACCTCTTGGGGGCAATGCCTTGCACACTCCACATCATCCTGTTTGGCCCCAGAGGATGGCTGGTTAGTCAAAGACAGGTAAGATTCCTCAAGAGAGAAACAACCTAAGACAGGCACAGCCTCAGATGGGCCATCAGGAGAAAACTTGGGGACCAACAAAGGTGAGACACAGAACCTCATCTCCCACCTTTGCAAAGGCCTAAGTTTGCATCCATTATGAGAGAGGTTTCCTGACCCTGTGGCTGCTTTGCTGCCCATGTCCAGCTCAGATAAGAAGCCAAGTGACAGAAAAAGACCTAGTCAGCATCAGCTGCCCTCTCATCACAGCAGGAAACAACTTCAACTACAGGAATGGGCTATGACTTGATCTTTCCCCTTTTTTTCTTTCTTGTTCTTTTCCCTATTTTCTATGTCTTTCCCTCTTCCTTTCTTCTCTCTTTATGGTTCTCCTTCAGCAACAAATTTAATACAAATGGAGAAAATGTTGAAAGGACTTCCAGTTTACAGCTAGCAGCTCTGAGCAGTTCAGAGTGCTTGAAGAATCTACACTTGTTCAGGCCTGATAGAAATGCCTGCAGGATGGCATGCTCTGCTCTAGCGAGCCATTAGTGAAACCACATCCTTAGCACTTGTGGTTAGCATTGCCAAGCTGCCAGGTCAGGAAACTGATAGCTGGGAGATTCGACATGGAACTTCTAACTTAGAAAACCCCTCCCTAGGGACAACGACCCTTCCTGATGATAGCAATATTTAGAACATCCTCATAGTGGGGTTACTTTATGCATAAGATGATTGTCTAATGGATACTATCTTGCTTGTGTATGATTAATGGGCTTACCCCATTCAAACCCTATAAAAAGTGTATGCATTTGAAAAATAACCTGAGCTACAGGATGATGCTTTTCTTCCCATGTCCAGCTCAGATCAGGACCCAAGTGACAGACAAAGACCTAGTCAGCATCAGCTGCCATCTCTCCACAGCAGGATGATGACCTGAGGTGGGTTTCCAGCCAGTTTTCTCACCAGAAAAAAATTGAAAAAAAAAAACTAACTCTAACCTTAACACTAGCTCTAACACTAGCCTTAACCCTCACTCTAAACCAACTCTAACCTGTTTAGAGAACTGTTGATCCTAGAAATCCCAAACTTGGGGAGCCTAGTGGGGAAAGCAAACAGATAAATCCTCTGCAGTATCAAAGAAATCTGAACCAATAATTGGGGAGGGGGGTTCAGTAAATGCAAACTTCCCTGTTTTATCCTAAAGGGCTCTCTGATAAAGTTGTTTTACATGCTTCAGCTTAGGGCTACTTTCACCAGGAAGAAACAAGAGAGTGCCCATAGAGAACTTATTGGCTGTGTGAGTTTTCAAGCAGCTAACACCAACCATGTTTGATTTCCAACTTGATTTCCACTCACATCTATAGGCCTTAATGAAGTAAAATCTTAAAGTAAAAACTGTTTCTGATAGTGAACCACTGAACCGAGAAGGCCCAAACCTGGGGAGCATAGTAAAGCTAGGTAGAAGATGAATCCTGCCCAACATAAAATAAATTTGAACAAAACTAATTCTAACCCTAACACTACCTCGAACCCTAACCCTAAGCCTAACCCTAATCCTATACTGTTTAGAGAACCATTAATCTTAGAAGTGCCAAACTTGTGGAGCCAGTTGGGAAAGCTAAGAGTTGAATCCAGGGCACTATCAAAGAAATTTGATCCAATAATTGAGGGAAGTATTTCGGTACATGCATTCTTTTCTCTTTTCTGCTAAAGGGCCCTTGGATAAAGTTGTTTTTGCATGCTTCAGCTTAGGCCTGCTTTCACCATGAAGAAAAAATAGAGTGCCTACAGAGAACTGATTGAGTGTGTGAAGTTTCATGCAGGTATGACCAACTTTTTTGGTTTTCCAGCTTGATTTCCATTCACACCTATAGTTCATAATGAAGTGAAAACTTAAAATACAAACTCTTCCTGAGACTGAGCCCTGGAAGTATGAAGGCTGAAAACTGGACTTCCTAGTAAGGCTAGGTAAAAGATGAACCCTGTGCAGTATCAAAGAAATTTGAACAAAAGTAACTCTAACCCTAACACTAGCTCTAACCCTAAATGTAACCCTAATCCTAACTCTAACACTAACCTTTACCTGTTGGGGACCATAGTGGGGCAAGCTAACAGTTGAACTCTGTGCAGTATTAAAGAAATCTGACCCAATCTTTGGGGGAGTTATTTCAATACATGCATATTTTTTTTTTCTTTATTCCTAAAGAGCTCTCAGATAAAGTTGCTTTTCATGTTTCAGCTTTAGGCTACATTCAAAAGAAATAAACCAGAGAGTACACACAGAGAACACATTGAGGGTGTGAAGTTTTAAGCAGCTAGCACCAACCCTGTTTGATTTCCAGCTTGATTTCCATTCACACCCATAGGCCATAATGAAGTGAAACATTCAAATAAAAACTATTCCTGTGAGTGAACCCTTGGACCGAGAAGGCCAAAACCTAGAGAGCATAGTAAGGCTAGGTAAAAGATAAATCATGCCCAGTATCAAAGACATTTGAACAAAACTAACTCTAATCCTAATCCTAGATATAACCCTAACCCTAACTCTAACCCTAACACTAACACTAAAGCTAACCCTAACCTGTTTAGAGAACCATTAATCCTAGAATTCTCAAACTTGGGGAGCCTAGTGTGGCAAGCTAACAGATGAACTTTGTTCAGTATCAAAGAAATCTGACCAAATAATTGGGGGAGGTATTTCAGTGCATGCATATTTCTTTGTTTTCTCTTAAAGGGGTCTCAGATAAAGTTGTTTTTGCATGCTCCAGATTAGGCTACGTTCAAAAGAAAGAAACCAGTGAATGCCCACAGAGAATTGACTAAGTGTGTGAATTTTCAAGCAGCTAGCACCAACCCTGTTTGATTTCCAGCTCCATTTCCTTTTATTTGTATAGGGTAAAATAAAGTGAAACCTTAAAATAAAAACTGTTTCTGACAGGGAACCATTCATTGAACCTATAAGGCCCAAACCTAGGCTGCATAATAAGTCTAGGCAAAAGTTGAATCCTGTTCAGTATCAAAGAAATTTGCACAAAACTATCTCTAATCCTAAAACTAGATCTAACCCTAACACTAACACTAACACTAACTTGTTTAGAAAACCATTGAGCCTAGAAGTACCAAAATTGATGAGCCTAGTGGGGAAAACAAATGGATGAATCCTGTGCAATATCGAAAAATCTGACTCAATAAATTGTCAAGGTATTTCAGTACATTCATGTTTCCCTATTTTTTTCCTAAATGAATCTCAGATAAAATACTTTTTCCATGATTCAGCTTACAGCTACTGTCACCAGGAAGAAATCAAGAGAGTGCCCACAGATAACTTACTGAGTGTGTGAAGTTTCAAGCAGCTAGCAGCAACCGTATTTGATTTACAGCTCAAATTTCATTCACATATATAGGAAACAATGAAGTGATATCTTCAAATAAAACTGTTCCAAACAGCAAACTGTTGAACCAAGAAGGCCCAAACCTGGGGAGGATAATAAGGCTAGGTAAAAGATGATTCCTGACCAGGATCAAACAAATTTGAACAAAACTATCTCGAAACCTTACACTAGCTCTAATCCTAGTACTAACACTTACCCAAACAGTAATCCTAACCTGTCTATAGAACCATTGATCCAAGATGTTTCCAACATGGGGAGCCTAGTGAGGAGAGCTAACAGATGGATCCTCTGCAGTATCAAATAAATCTCATCCAATCATTGGAGAAGGTATTTCAGTGCATGTATATTTTTCTCTTTTCTTTTAAAGGGTCAATGATAAAGTTGTTTTTGCATGCTTCAGCTTTGTGTTACATTTAAAAGAAAAAAATCAGAGAATGATCACAGATAACTGATTCAGTGTGTGAAGTTTCAAGCAGCTAGCACCAACTCTGTTTGATTTCCAGATCGATTTCCATTCAAACCTATAGGCCACAATGAAGTGTAACTTAAAATCCAAACTGTTTCTGACAGTATACCATTGAACTGGGAAGGCCCAAACCTGGGGAGATAGTGGGGCAACCGAACAGATGGTTCCTATGCAGTATCAAATAAAAATGACCCAATAATTGGGGGGAGAAATTTCAGTACATGCATATTTTTCTATTTTCTCATCAAGGGCTATTGGATAAAGAGTTTTGCATGATTCAGCTTAGGGATGCTTTCACCAGGAAGAAAGAAGACAGTGCGCACAGAGCACTGATTGAGTGTGAAATTTCAAGCAGCTAGCACCAATCCTATTTGATTTCCAGCTCCAATTCCATTTATCCACATAGGGCAAAATGAAGTGAAACCTTAAATTACAACTGTTCCTGACACAGACCCATTGAACCTAGAAGGCCCAAACCTGGGGAGGATAATAAGGCTAGGTAAAATGTAAATCCCCTAGTGTCAAAGAAATTTGAACAAAACTATATTTAAGCCTAACACTAGATCTAATCCTAATGCTAACACTAACACTAACCCTAACCTGTTTAGAGAAACATTGATCCTAGAAGTACAAACTTGGGAGCATAGTGGGGAAAGCTAACAGATGAATCCTGTGCAGTATCAAAGAAATCTGACACAATAATTGGGGGAGGTAATTAGTACATGCATATTTCCCTGTTTTGTCCTAGATGGCTCTCAGATAAAGTGTCTTTTACATGCTTCAGCTTTGGCCTACATTCAAAAGAAAGAAACCAAAGAGTGCCAACAGAAAACTGATTGAGTGTGTGAATTTTCAAGAAGCTAGCACCAACCCTCTTTGATTTCCAGCTCAATTTCCATTCACACTTATAGGCCATGATGAAGTGAAAACTTCAAATACAAACTGTTGCTGATAACAAACTGTTGAACCAAAAAGACCCAGACCTGGGGAGCATAGTAAAGGCTAGGTAAAAAATTAATCCTGCCAAGTATCAAAGACACTTGAAAAAAAGCTAACACTAACCCTAACACTAGCTCTAAACCTAGCACTAACACTAACCCTAACCCTAAACTGTTTAGAGAACCATTGATCCAAGAAGTCCGAAATGTGGGGAGCCTAGTGGGGCAAGCTAACAAAAGGATCCTGTGCAGTATCAAAGGAATCTGATCCAATAATTTGGGGGGTATTTAAGTGCATGCATATTTTTGTTTTTGCTCCTAAAGGGCTCTAGGATAAAGTTGCTTCTTCATGGTTCACCTTTGGGTTACATTCAAAAGAAAGAAACCAGAGAGTGCCCACCAAGAACTGATTGAATGTGTGAAGTTTCAAGAGATAGCACCAATCCTGTTTGATTTCCAGCTTGATATGCTTCAACACCTATAGGCTATAGTGAAGTGAAATCTTATAATACAAACTGTTTCTGACAGTGAACCATTGAACCAAGAAGACCTAAATCTGGGGAGCATAGTAAGGTAAAAGATAAATCCTTCCCAGTACCAAAGAAATTTGTACAAAACAAGCTCTAACCCTAACAGTAGCTAACTCTATCCCTAACCCTAACCCTAAATCAAATCCTAACCATTAAAAAAACCATTGATCCTAGAAGTCCTAAATCTGGCGAGCCTAATGGGGCAAGCTAACAGATGAATCTTGCATAGTATCAAAGAAATTTGATCAAATAATTGTGGGAGGTATTTCAGTACATGCATATTTCCCTGTTTTCTCCTAAGGGCTCCCGGATAAAGTTGTTTTTGCATGATTCAGCTTTGGGCAACACTTAAAAAAAGAAACCAGAGAGTTTCTACAGAGAACTGATTCAGTGTGCGAAGTTTCAAGCAGCTAGCACCAACCCTGTTTGATTTCCAGCTTCATTTCCATTCAAACCTATAGACTATAATGAAGTGAAAGCTAAAAATTCAAACTATTTCTGATAGTGAACAATTGAACCTTGAAAACCCAAATTTGGGGAGCCTACTAATGCTAGGTCAAGGATGAATCCTGTACAGTATCATAAAAATTTGAACAAAAGTAACTAACCCTAACACTAGCTCTAACCCTAGATCTAACCCTAACCTGTATAGAGAATTATTAATCCTAGAAGTCCCAAACTTGGGGAGCCAAGTGGAGCAAGCAAACAGATGAATCCTGTGCAGTATGAAATAAATCTGACCCAATAATTGGTGTGGTAGTTCATACATTGATATTTTCCTGTTTTCTCATGAAGGGCTATTGAATATAGGGGTTTTCCATGCTTCATCTTAGGGATGCTTTCACCAGGAAAAAGAAAAGAGTTGTGACAGAGAACTGATTGAGTGTGTGAAGTTTCAAGCAGCTAGCAACAACCCTGTTTAATTTTCATCTCTATTTCCATTTAGCTGTATAGGGCAAAATGAAGTGAAACCTTAAATTACAAACTGTTCCTGACATGGAAGCATTGAAAATACAAGGCCCAAACCTGGGAAGCATAATAAGGCTAGGTAAAACTTGAATCCTGCCCAGTATCAAAGATATTTGAACAAAATTATCTCTAACCCTAACACTAGATCTAACCCTAACACTAACCTTAAAATGAATCCTATCCATTACCCGAAACATAATCTGAACCCTAAACCTAACCATATCCATTACCCTAACCCTAAGCCTAGCCCTAAGTTAATTGGAGTCCTAACACTGAACCTGAACCTAACCCAAACCCTAACCCTGAGTCTGACCATAATAATACCCCTAGATGAAACTGTGACACTAAACTTCAACCTAACCCTAACAATAGACCTATCCATAAATCTAACCCTAAACATAACCCTAGTTTTGTCATTAGCCCTAGCTCTAATCCTAGCCCTAACCCTAACACAAACCCTAGCCCTAATCCTAGCCCTAATTCTAGACTTAATCCTAACCCTAAACTTAACCCTAGCCCTAATCCTATTTTATCCCTTGCCCTAGCCCTAAACCTCCGTGTAACATCATACCTTACCCTAACCCTATTGCTAACCCTAACCCTAGCCCTAATCCTAGGGCTAAAACTAACAGTAACCTTAGAGCTAATTCTATCATAATTTAGCCCTAGCCTTAAACCTAACCCTAGCCCTAGCCCTAAGACTAATTCTAACTCTTGTCCTAGCCCTACCCCTAGTTCTAAACTTATCCCTTATCAAAACCCCAAACCTAGCCCTATCCCTATTCCTAACCTTCGCACTACACTTAAACCTGGATATATCCCTAACCTTAAGCCTAAACTTCACCATAACACTAGCACTAACAATAATTCTAATTAGAAAACTAGCCCAAACCCTACCCTAGCCCTAAAACAAAACTGAACCATAACCCTAACCCTAACACTTAACCTAAACCAAACCCTAACCCTACACGTAGACCTAAACCTAGCCCTAATTTCACTCCTAATACTAAACCTAGAAATAACCCAGACCCTGACTCAGACCCTGACACTAACTCTAGCTCTAAACATCTCCCTAATGCTAACCTAAAACTAGTCATAATTAGAAACCTAGTTAGTACATTAGCTGTAGACCTAATGCTGACAAAAATCCTAGCCTTTATCGGAGACTTAACCCTATTATTAATCCTAACCCTAACCCTACCCTACCCCTAACCCTAACCCGAACCCTAATCCTACCTCTAACCCTATCCCTTATGCTAAGCCAAACCCTCACCCTAATGCTACCCTAGTCCCAACCCTAATCCTTAGCCTACAACAAACCCTACCTCTAATACTAGTCCTAACATTAGCCCTCATACTAGCTCTAACCCTATCCCAAACTGTAACCAACCATGACCCTTATTCTGTCCCTAACACTAACCCTAGTGTAAAACCTAACCCTAACACTACACCCTATTCCTACCGCTACCAGTGAACCTATATGCAAACCTCACAGTAACACTAGCACTAGATCAAAACTAATCTTATATTGAGTCATAAATCTAGCCCAAGCCCTAAATAAAACCATAGCAAGAGTCCTAACAATAACCCTTAACCTAACGCAAAGATTAACCCTATCCCTAGACCCAAAGCTAGTCCAAATTCTGGCCCTGACTCTTAATCTAACCCTAACCCAAACAATGACCCTTACCCTAACACAAATCTAGCTCTAAATCTTTGGGGTAAGACCCAAAACCTAACCCTGACACTAGACATATCCATAACCCTAACCCTAAAAATAGCCATAACCATATCCCTAGCTCTTACATGACCCATAGCCCTAATGCTAGACATAAATGTCACACAAAACCTAGCCCTTATTCTAGCCCCAAAACTAGCACTGATGGTAACCCTAACAGTAACCCTATACCTAACCCTAACCCTAACGCTCACCCTAAAGCTAAACCTAGCTCAAACTCTAAACCTTACCCTAAACAAAACCCTAACCATAGCCCTGAGTCTAACCCTAACACTCACCCTTGCCCTAAACCTAGCTCAAATGCTAACACTTAACCTAAACATAAACCTAAAATTAACCCTAACACTAGCCTTAATCCTAACATTAACCCTAACCCTAACCTTAGCTCTAATCCTATCCATTACCCTTAAGATAAGCCTAAACCAAATGCTAACCCTAGGCATAATGCTAACCCTATTGCTAACACTCACCCTATCCATTACTCTAAACCTCACCTGAACACTAAACCTAAACCTATTCATTACCCTAACCCTAACCCTAACCCAAATGCTAAGTCAAGCCTTAACCCTATACCTTAACCTTAACCAAACCCTACTCAGACCCTGACCCTAATAATACACTTAGCTATAAACCTTACTCTTACCCTAAATCTAATCCTTACACTAGACCTAGCCATAAACTAATTTTAAAACTATCCTTAACCATAACCCTAGATCTGACATTATCATAGCCCTAATCCTTGCCCTAGCCCAAACACAAACCCTCATCCTAGCCATAAACCTAGCCTTAATCCTAACCCAAAACCTAACCCTATACCTAACCCACATTCTATCCCTTGCCCTAGCCATAAACCTAGCTATAACCCCATCCCTTCCCCTAAACCTAACACTAACACTAACACTAACACTAACCATATCCCTAACCCTAGGCCTAACAATAACAATAACCCTAGCGCTAATCCTATCCCTAATTTAGTGCTAATTCTAAACATAACCCTAACCCTAGCGCTAAGACTAACTCTAGCTCTTGCCCTAGACCTATTTCTAGTTCAAACCCTATCTGTTACTGTAAACCTAACAGTAGACCTCACGCTAGCCCTAACCCTAGCACTAGGCCTAAAACTAGATCCAACAATAACAATAAATCTAAGTTTAAACCTCACCCTACCATGAGCCCTAACTTTATTGCTATTCCTAAAACAAGCCATAATCATAGCCCTAGTTTTAAAACAAAACTGAGCCATCGTCATAACACCTAACCCTAACCTAACCATAACCCTAGACCTGATGTTAGCCCTATCCCTAATGTTTACCCTAATCTTAACACAAACCCTAACCCTACACCTAGCCTTAACCCTAGCCCTAATTTGAGTCTTATCCCTAAACCTAAAAGTAACATTGATTCTATGACCCTAACAATAACATTATCTCTAATCATCACCCTAAAACTAAACCTAACCCTAACACTACACCTAGACCTAATGCTAACCTTAAAACTGCCCTAACCGTAACCCTAGTTCTTACATTATCATTAGACCTACCCTAGCCCTAAACTAACTCAAAACCTAGTCCTAATCAGAGCCTTAACCCTAGCTTTAATGCAAACTCTAAACCTAACTCTTGCCCTATCAGTAATGTAAAACTAACCCTAAATCTAAACCTTGTCCTAACCAGAAACCTAATTCAAACCATAGCCCTAATCCTAACCATAACCCTAGCCCTAACCCTAGCTCTATCTTATCCATAAGCCTAACCATAAACCTAACTGAATTCTAACCCTAGGCTTAACCCTAACCATAGCCCTAACCTAAACATAACACTAGCTCTAATCCTGTCCATTATCCTAACCGTAAATCTAACCGAATTCTATCCCTAGTCCCAATTCTAACCCTATCCCTAACCCTAACGCTGACCATTAAATTGAACTAACCTGAACCCTAAACCTAACCATGTTCAATATCCTAACCCTAAGTCTAAGTCTAATGCTAATATGAGCCCTAAACCTAAACCTTAACCTAACCCATACCCTAACCCTGAACCTCAACCTAATAATACCCCTAGCTGTAAACTTGACCCTAATCCTCAACCTAACCTTTACAATAGGCCTGGCCATAAACCTAACCCTAAAACTATTCATAACCATAAACCTAGACCTGTTTTTAGCCCTAGCCCTAACACAAACCCTAGCCCTAATCCTAGCCCTATCCTATCCTTAATCCTAACCCTAACCTTAAACCAAGCCCTCACCCTATTTTATCTCTTGCCCTAGCCCTAAACCTAGCTGTAAATTCATGCCTTACCCTAACCCAATCACTAACCCTAACCCTAGGCCTAAACCTAACAATAACTTTAGTACTAATCCTTCCCTAATTTATCCCTATCCCTAAACCTAACCTTATCCCTAGCCATAAGACTAACTCTAACTCTTGCCCAAGACCTATTCCTAGTTATAAACCTATCCCTTACCATAACCAATACCTTAGGCCTATCCTAACCCTAGAAATAACCCTCATCCTGACTTGGAACCTAAAACTAACTCTAGCTCTAAACTTCGAACTAAAGCTAACCCTAAAACTGGCTCTACATGAAAACCTTCTTAGTACATTAGCCACAGCCCTAATGCTAACACAAATCCTATCCCTAATATGAGCCCTAACCCTAGGTTTAAACCTAAACCTAACCGTAACCCTAGCCCTAACCCTAACCCTAACCATAACTCTAGCTCTAGCCCTATCTTTACCCTAAGCCAAACCCTCACCCTAATGCTACCCTAGTTCTAACCCTAATCCTTAGCCTATCCCAAAACCTAACCCTATTACTAGTCCTAACTCTAGCCCTCATTCTAGAGCTACTCCTAACCCAAACCTTAACCCTAAACCTGACCCTTATTCTGACACTAACACTAAACCCAGGTCAAAACCTGACCCTAATCCTAAACCAAACCCTACCCCTACCCTTACCGGTAAACCTATACCTAAACCTAACAGTAACACTAGCACTAGACCAAACCTAATCCTAAATTGAGTCATAAATCTAGCATGAGCCCTAAACAAAAACAGAGTACTAGGCCTAACAATAATCCTTAACCTAACACAAAGACTAACCCTATACCTAGACCCAACACTAGTCTTAATTCTGGCCCTAAACCTAAACCTAACCCTAACCCAAACATTGGCCCTTATCCTAAAACAAACCGTAGCCCTAAAACTTATCGTAAGCCAGAACTTAACCCTAACACTAGATTTTTCTATAACCCTAACCCTAAATCTAGCCAAAACCTAAATTAGCTCTTAATTACCCATAGCCCTAACGCTAGCCATAAACCTCACAAAACCTAGCCCTATCCTAGCCCTAAACCTAGCACTAGTTGTAACACTAACCATAACCCTAGACCTAACCCTAACCCTAACCCTCATCCTAACCTAAACCTAGCTCAATCTCTAACCCTTACCCTAAACACAACCCTAGCCCTAACCTTAACCCTTTCCCTGACTCTAACCCTAACACTCGCCCAAGGCCTAGCCCTAGCTCAAATGCTAACACTTACCCTAAACCTAAACATAACCCTTACCCTGACTAAACCTAACCTTAACCCTATCCCTAAACTTAGATCTGATTCTATCCATTGCCCTAAAGATAAGCCTAACCCAAATACTAACTCTTGGCTTAACACTAACCCTATAACTAACACTAACCCTATCCATTACTCTAAACCTCACCTGAACCCTAAACCTAACCCTATTAATTATCCTAACCCTAACCCTCACCTTAATGCTAATTCAAGCCTTAAACTTAACTTTAACCTAAACCAAACCCTATCTGGATCGTGACCCTAAAAATACACCTAGATATAAACCTGACCCTTACCCTAAACCCAATCCTTGCACTACACCTAGCCATAACCTAACCCTAAAACTAACCCTAACCATAAACCTACACCTGACATTAACCCTAGCTCTAATCCTACCCTAACCCTAATAAAAACCCTAGCATTCATTTTAGTCCTAACCCTAGCCTTAATCCTAACCTGATCCCTAAATGTAGCCCTATCCCTCATATTAACCCTCACTCTAGCGATGAACCTAGATATAATCCCATCCTTTTTCCTAACTCTCCCTAACTCTAACCCTAATCCTATTACTAACCCTAACTCTAGCCCTAACCATAGGCCTCATTCTAACACTAACCCTAGCACTAATTCTATCCCTAATTTAGCTCTAACCTTAACCCTATCCCTAAACCTAGACCTAAAACTAACTCTAACTCTTGCCTTAGCCCTATTTCTAGTTCTAACCCTATTTGTTACTATAACAATAGCACAAACCCTAACCTTAGCTCTAATCCTAGCCCTAGACCTAACCCTAGATCTAAACATAACTCTAAATCGATCCCTAACCCTAAACCTAAACCTCACCCTACCACTAGACCTAACACTCTCAGTAATCCTAACACTAGCCCTAAACCTAGCCTTAGCCCTAAAACAAAACCGAGGCATTTCTCTAATCCTAAATTTTAACCTAAACCAAATCCTAACACTACACCTAGCCATAAACAACTAGCTCTAATTTGAGTCTTAGGCCTAAAACTAAATCTGAACCTGATTTATATCCTAACACAAACCCAAGCTCTAAAAATCACACTAACCCTAAAGATAAGGGTAACAATAGACCTAGACCAAACACTAACCCTAAAATTAACTCTAATCATAACCCACATTACTACATTAGCCATAGAGCTAGCCCTAGCCATAAACCTAACAGAAAAACTAGCCCTAATCTGAGCCCTAACACTAGATGTAACCATAAACCTAAACCTAACCCTAACTCTAATCCTATCCATAACCCTAGCTCTAAATCTATCACTTACCCTAAGCCAAACCCTATCCGTAATGCTAACCTTAGTCATAATCCTAATCCTTAGCCTAAACCAAACCCTAACCCTATCACAGTCCTAACTCTAGCCCTCATTCTGGCTCTAACTCTAATCCAAGTCTTAACCCTAACACAAACCCTCAATCTAATTCTGACTCTAAACCTAACCCAAACCCTAAAACTAGCCCTACTGGTAACCTTATACCTAAACCTAATACTAACTCTAGCACTAGACCTAAACCTAATCCTAAATCTAGCCATAACTCTAGCACTAGACCTAAAAATCCTTAGTCCTAGCCCTAACAATAAGTCTTAACCTAAACCAAACACTAACACTACTCCTAGACCTAACCCTAGTCCTAATTCTGGCTTTCATCTTAACCTTAACTCTAACCTGTACACTGAACCTGACACTAACATTGAAACAAGCTCTAAACCTAACCCTGACCCAAAACCTAAACCTAACACTAGACCTAGCCATAACTCTAAACCTAATCAGAACCCTAGATCTTACATTATCCATAGCCCTAACCTTGGGCCTCAACCTAACACAAAATCTAGCCCTAATTTGAGGCCTAAACCTACCCTAAAGATAACCATAGCCCTAAATGTAGCTATAACCCTAAACCTCGCCTTACTCCTAACCCTATCTCAAAGCCTAACCCTTAGCCTAAAAATAACCCTAGCCCTATCCCTAACCATTAACATAACCCTAGCCCTAATTCTAACCTCAATCCTAGCACTAGCCCTGTCATTAGCCCTAATCCTAATGATAATCCTACCCTATCCCTAACCCTAATCGTAAATCTAACCCTAGACCTAACCCTAAACCTAACAATTCCCATAGCCTTATCACTAACTAAAACCCTAACACTTAACCTAAACCAACACTAAACCTGACCCTAAATCTAAACTTATCAATTACTTACACATTAACCCTAAAACCAAACTTAACCTTAACTCTAACCTTACATCTAACCCAATCCATTACCCTCACCCTAACCCTAACTCTAACCATAACCATAACCCTAACCCTAGACCTACAACTAAACCTAACACTCTCCCTAGCCCTAATCCTTGCTTAAACCCTAACTTTAACCCTAACCCTAGCGCTAGCCCAACAATAACCTTAACTCTAGCACTAACCCTAACACTGCACTTAACCCTAATCCTAGCCCTAATTTATCCCTATTCCTAACCCTAAACCTAACCCTAGACCTAAAACTAACTATAACTTTCACACCAGATCTATCCATAGTTCTAACTCTATGTATTACCATAACCCTAAACCTATCCCTATCCTTAGTCATAACTCTTTCCCTATCCTTAGCCCTAGCACTAACTCTAGATCAAAACCTAACTGTAAATCTAACCCTAACCCAATGCCTTTGCCTAAACCTGATACTAGATATAACCCTTATGCTAATTCTTAAAGTAGCCCTAACCCTAGCCCTAGCACTATAACAAAACCAAGCCATACCCCTAACCCTAACCCCTAACCTAAACCAAAACCTGACCCTACACATAGCCCTAAATTTAGTCCTAATTCGAGTCATAACCTTAAACCTAAACCTAACCATGACCCTGACTCATATCCAAATACTAACCCTTTCTATAAACATCACCCTAACTTTAAACCTAACCCATCACTAACCCCATCCCTAAAACTAATCCTAAAACTAACCCTAACTGTAACCCTAGTTCTTATATTAGCCATAACCCTAACACTATCCCTAACCCTAATACAAACTTGGCCCTAACCCGAGTCCTATCCCAAGCATTAACCCTAAACCTAATCCTAAGCCTAGCCCTAAACCTATCCTTAACCCTAAGCCAAACCTTCGTCCTAATGCTAACTTTAGTCCTAAGCCTAATCCTTAGCCTAACCCAAATTCTAACCCTATTACTAGTCCTTAGATAGCCCTCATTCTAGCTCTAACTATTACCCAAACCCTAACCCTAAACCTGACCCTTATTCTGACCCTAAAACTAATCATAGGTCTAAACCTGAACCGAACCCAAAACCGAACCCTAACACTAGCCATAGAGGTAACTTTATAACTTAACCTAATGCTACAATTAGCCCTAAACATACACCTAATCCTAAATCTAGCCATAACTCTAGCCCTAGACCTAAAGAAAAACCTAGACCTAGATTTAACAGTAACCCTCAACCTTACTCAAACTCTACATCTATGCCTAGACCTAACTCTAGTCCTAATTTTGGCTTTAACCTTAACCATAACCCTAATCAGAACACTGACCCTGATACTAACAATAAACTTAGCTCTAAACAACACCCTAACCCTAAAACTACACCTAGACCTAACATTAACCCTAAAACTAGCACTAATCATAAAATTACTTCTTACATTAGCTATAGCACTAACATATCCAAAAACCTAGCTCTAATCCAAACCCTACCCTAGATTTAACCCTAAAGCTAACCCTAACTAAAACAGCCCTAACAATAACCTTAAACCTAACCCAAGACGTAATCCTAACCATAACCCTAGCCCTAACCGTAGCTTTAACCCTACTCATTACCCTAACAGTAACCCTAACTCTCATGCTAACACTATTGGAACCCTAATCCTATCCCTAACATTAACCCTATCCATTAACTTACACCTAACCTGATCCCTAAACCTAACCCTATAGTTATCCTATCCCTAACCCTAATGCCAATTTGATCTCTAACCCTTAACCTTAACTTAAGCCAAACCCTAACCCTGACTCTGACCCTAATAATAACCCTAGCTCTTAACCTTACCCTAACAATAAACCTAATCCATAAATAGACCTAGACATAAACCTAACCCTAAAATTATCCCTAAATATAACCTTACATCTGACATTAACCCTAGCTCTAATTCTAGCCCTAACCATAACACAAACCTTAGCCCACAGCCTATCCCTGAACCTCGATTTAATCATAACCCTAACACTAACTCTAATCCTAACAATCACCCAAGCCATAAAACTAGCTATAATCCCATCACTTAACTAAACCTAACCCTAAACCTAATGCTAACACTAACCCTAGCCCTAACACTAGGCCTAACCCTAACACTAAAGCTAGCCCTAATCCCAGCCCTAATTTAGTCCTAGCCCTAACCCTAACCCTATCCATAATACAAACTCTAAATTTTGCCCTAGCTCTATACATAGTTCTAATCCTACCTCTTATTATCACCCTAAACCTAGCCCTAAACTTAGTTCTAACACTAGCCCTATCCTTAGTCCTAGTTCAAACCATAGATCTATACCTAACTTAAATCTAAACCTAACCCTAAGCCTAAAGCTAAAAATAACACTAGCCCTAACCCTAATGCTAATCCTAAAACTAGCCCTAACTCTACCCCTAGTCCTAAAACAAAACTCAGTCATAGCCCTAACCTAACCCTTAACATAAACCAAACCCTAATCCTACATCTAGCCCTAACCCTATCCCTAATTCTAGTCCTAACCTTAACCTGAAAACTAACCATGAACCTGACTCTGACTCTGACACTAATCCTGGCTCTAAACATCATCATAAATGTAAACCTAACATAACACTAGACCTAGCCCTAACCCTAACCCTATGACTAACACTAATCATAACCCTACTTCATACATTAGCTCTAGCATTAACCCTAGCCTCAACTAACCCAAAACCTAGCCTTAATTTGAGTCCTAAACCTAGCTTTAACCCTAAAGTTAAATAAAACACTAACCCACACACTAGCCCCAATCCTATACATAACTCTTACCCTAACCTTAGGTCTGACCCTATCCATTAACCTAACAATAACCCTAACCCTTATGTTAACCCTAGACCTAACCCTAACCCTATCCATTACACTAAAGCAAACCTAAATTCTAAACCTAACTCTGTCATCACGCAAATCTTAAATCTAAAGCTAAATTGAACCCTAAACCTAAACCCTAACTGAACCCAAACTCTAGCGCTGACACTGATCCTAAAAATAACCCAAGATGTAAATCTGACCCTTACCCTAACCCTAATACTTACACTTTACCAAGCCATAAACTTAACACTAAATCCAGCCCCAACTTTAACCCTAGACCTGACATTAGCCCTAGCCCTAATACTATCCCTAACCCTAACACAAACCCTAGTCCTCCTCCTAACGTTAAACCTAGCCTTAATCATAACCCTAACCCTAACCCTAGACCTAACCCTAAAATAAACCCTCACCCTAGCCCTAAACATAGCTATAACCATATCCCTTACCATAAACGTAACCCTAACTATAACCCTAAACCTAGTCATCACCCTCACCCTATCCTTAGCCCTAGCACTAACTCTAGAGAGAAACCTAATTCTAAATCTATCCCTAACTCGATGCCTATGCCTAACCCTAAAATTACCCCTAACCCTAAAACGAATCCTAAATCTAGCGCTAACGCTAGCCCTAACACTAACAGTAGCCATAATTTACTCCTATCCCTAACCCTAACCCTAACCCTAGGCCTAAGAATAACTCTCACACTAGCCCTATCCCTCGTTCAAACCCTATCCTTTACCAGAACATTAACCCTAGCCATAACTCTAGTCCTAAACCTTGTCCTATCATTAGCCCTAGCACTAACCTTAGATCAAAATCTAACTCTAACAATCCGAAGCCTAAGCTTAACCCTAACACTAGCCCTAACCCTAACACTAATCTTAAAACTAGTCATAACCCTAGCCCTAGCCCTAAAACAAAACCAAGCCATAGCTCTAACTCTAAACCTTAAAATAAACCAAACCCTAACCATACACCTACCCCTAACTCAAGCCCTAATTCAAGTTTTAAGCTGAACCCTAAAACTAACCCTCACCCAGACTCTGACACTAACACTAACCCTAGCTCTTAATATCACCCTAACCCTACACCTAATCCTAACACTAAACTTAGCCCCAATTTTAAACCTAAAATTAGTCTTAATATTAACCCTAGTACTTACATTAGCCATAACCCTAACCCTAGCACTAACTTAACCCAAAACCTAGCCTTATTCCGAGCCCTGAGGTTTTTTTTTTTTTTTTTTTTTTTTTTTTTTTTTTTTTTTTTTTAAGAGACAGTGAGAAAGAGAGAGAGAAGGAGAAAGAGAAGAGAAATTTTTTAATATTTATTCTTTAGATTTCGGCGGACACACATCTTTGTTTGTATGTGGTGCTGAGGATCGAACCCGGGCTGCACGCATGCCAGGCGAGAACGCTACTGCTTGAGACACATCCCCAGCCCCCTAACATGAGTTTTAACCCTAACCCTAAACCTAAACCTAGCCCTAATAATAACCATAACCCTGGCTCTAACTCTAGCTCTAACCCTATCCTTTACCATAACCATAATCCTAACTCTAATACTAACCCTAGATCTAAACCTAAATGTATCTCTAATCCTACCTCTATCCATTACCATAAGCCAAACATGAACCCTAATACTAAGTATATCATTACCCTAACCCTAACTCTAATGCTAATTTGATTTCTAAATTTAAACCTTAAGCTATCCCAAACCCTAACCCAGAACTTCACCTTAATAATACCCCTAACAATAAACTGACCCTAACCCTAAACCTAACCCTTACACTAGATGTAGCCATAATCCTAACCCTAAAACTATCTTTAAACATAATTCTAGACCTGAAATTAGCCGTACTCCTAATCCTAGCCTAACCCTACAACAAACCCTAGCCCTCATACTGGCCCTAAACCTAGTCTTGAGCAAATCCTTAACCCTAATCATAGCCCTAACCCTAATTCTCAATATCACCCTACTTTTAAAACTAGCTTAACACCATCCCTAACCCTAAACTTAATCCTACATGTAACCCTAACTCTATGCTTAAACTGATCACTAACCCTAACCCTAATCTTTGCCCTAATTTAGCTCTATCACTAACCTGAACCCTAAACTTAACCATAAGACTAATTCTAACTATCACACTAGCCCTATCCCTAGTTCTAACCGTATCCCTTACCATAACCCTGATCCTAGCCCTAACCCTATCCCTAACCATTGCCATATCTTTAGTCTAGCCCAACCCCTATATCTAACCCTACTCTATATCTAACCCTAACCTTAAACCTAAGCCTAATACTAACAGTAACCCTAACCCTAATGCTAATCATAAAACTAGCCCTAACCCTAACCCTAGAAGTAAAACAAACCCAAGAAATAGCCCTAACCCTTAACCTTAACTTAAAACAAGCCCTAACACTACACCTAGACCTAATCCTATCCTTAATTCGAGTCCTAAACCTAACCTGAAAACTAACACTGACCCTACTCATCCTAAAATCACCCTAGCTCTAAACACCATCCAAAACTTAAACCAAAACCTAACAGTAACTCTAGCCCTTATTTGAGTCCTAACACTAATCCTGACCCTGACTCATATCCTAACACTAACTATAGTTCTAAATATCACCCTAATATTAAACCTAAGACTAACACTAGACCTACCCCTACCCTTAATCCTAAAACTAACCCTAATTGTAACCCTAGTTCTTACATTAGCGATTGCCCTAACCCTAGACCTAATACTAACACAAAAACTAGCCCTAATACGAGTGCTAAACCTAGCTTTAACACTAACTCTACCCTAACTCTAGCCCTAACCCTAGCTCTAAAACTATCCCTTACCCTAAGAGAAATCCTAAACTTAATGGTAAACCTAGACCTATCCCTAGACCTTAGGCTAACCAAAATCCTAACCCCATTATTAGTACTGACAATTGCCCTCATTCTATCTCTAATCCTATCCCAAATTCTAATACTAACCCTGAAACTTATTCTGAGCCTGACCCTAAACATAGACCAAATTCTAACACTGGCACTACCGGTAAACTTATTCCTAAAAATAACCCTACCACCAGCCTTAGACTAAAATCTAATCTTAAATCTAGTCTTAACTCTATCCCTAGACCTAAACAAAATCCTAGTCATAGCCCTAACAATAACCCTTACTTGAACCCAACACTAACCCTATCCCTACACCTAAACCTAGTCCTAATTCTGGCTGTAACACTAAATCTAACTCTAAAACAAAAACTGACCCTTCCTTTAACAGTAAACCTACCTCTAAAACTGACCCTAACCAAAAATCTGTACCTAAAACTAGACCTAGTCATAACCCTAACCCTAAAACTAGCCCCAATTATAACCCTCGATCTTACATTACCCACAGCCCTAACCCTAGGCCTAAACCTAACACAAAACCTAGAGCTAATCCTAGGCCTAACCCTAGCCCTAATCCTAACTGAAACCTGGCCTTAGTCCTAACCCTATCTCAAAGCTTAACCCTTACTCTAAACATAAACCCCAAATCTAGCCCTAACCTTAAGCCTAGCCCTAACCTTAAGCCTAGCCCTAACCCTAGCTCTAAATATTTCCATTACTTTAAATCTAACACTAACCCTATTGGTCACTCCTGCCTTAACCCCAACCCTAAACAGAAAACTAACCCTAGATTTAACCCTAAACCTAACACTTGCTATAGCCCTAACCACAGCTCAAAACTTAATCCTTAATATAAACCTTAATATAAAGCCCTAACCCAACCCTAAACCTAAATCTAACCCTAACCCTAAAACATCATCTAACCATATTCATTACCGTAACTGTAAACCTAACCCTAATGATAACCCTAGCCCCAACCCTAACCCTAACACTAAATCTACCGTTTCCTATCCCTAGACCTAACTCTGAACCTAACCCTTGCTCTGGACCTAACCATAGCTCAGAACCTAACCCTTACCCTAAACATAACCTTAACACATACCCTAGTTCTAACCTTCACCCTAACCCTAATTAAGACATAATCCAAACAATAACTCTAGCCCTAAACTTAACTCTAACTGTATTCTTTACCCTAAACATAATCCTTACCTTCATGCTAACCCTAGGCTTAACTCTAACCCTATTGCTAACCCCAACACTATCAATTAACCTAAACCTAATCTGAACCCTAAACATAACCCTATCAATACTCTAAACCTAACCCTAATGCTAATTCAAGCCCTAACCCTAAACACAAGACTAAACCAAAACCTAACCTGACCCTGATGCTAATAATTTCCCTAGCTCTAAACTTGACTCTTACCCTAAACCTAACCATTACACTAGACCTAGCCAAAAAACTAACCCTAAAACTATCCCTAAACGTAACACTAGATCTGATATTAGACCTAGACATAATCTTAGCCCTAACCCTAACACAAACCCGAGCATTTATCCTAGCCCTAAAAATAATCTTAATCATAACCATAACCCTAAGGCTAGGCCTAATGCTAACATTAACTCTAGCCCTAATCTTAGCCCTATCCCTAACTCTAACTCTAAATCTAGCCCTAAGACTAAGTTTAACTATCACCCTAGATCTAAAACTAGTTCTAACCCTATCCATCACCAGAACCCTAATCCTATTCCTAACCCGAGGCTTAACACTAGCCCTTAGCTCTTGCCCTAACCCTAGATCTAAACCTAACTCTAAATCTAACCCTAACCCTAGGCCTTAACTTAAACCTAGCATTAGCCCTAATACACTAACCCTAATGCTATTCCTAAAACTAGTCCTAATTATAGTCCTAGCTCTAGTAGAAAACTGAGCCATAGCCCTAACCCTAACCCTTAACCTAGACCAAGCCAAAACCTGACACATAGCCCTAAAACTAGCCCTAATTAAAGTTTTAACCCGAATCCTAAAACTAATCCTGAACCACACTCTGACCCTAAAACTAACCCTAGCTTTAAACATCACCCTAACCTTAAACCTAAAATTAACACTAGACCTAGCCCTAACCTTAACCCTAAACTAGTCCTAATTGTTACCCTAGTACTTACATTAGCTGTAACCCTAATCCTAGTCCTAATGTAACCCAAAACCTAGCCCTAATCCAAGCCCTAAACCAAGCTTTAACCCTAGCCCTAACCTTAACCCTAAACCTAGCAATAATCATAACCATAACCCTAGCCCTAAACCTACCTCTAACCCTATACATTACCCTAACCATAACCCTAACCCTAATGCTAACCCTATGTCTAAACCTAACCATATAGCTATTTCTAACACTATCCATTACCCTAAACCTAACCTGAAAACTAAACACAACCCTATCATTACCTAATACTAACCTTATGCTAATTTGAGCCCTAATTTAAACCTTAACCTATTCTAAACGCTAATTGTGACACTTACCCTAATAATACCCTTAGTTCTAAAGCTGAACCTAACACTAAACCTAACCCTTACAGTAGGTGTAGCCATAAACCTAACCCTAAAACTATCTTTAACCAAAATGCTGGACCTGAAATTATCCCTAGACCTAATCCTAGCCCCAAACCTAGCCTTAATTGTAACCCAAACCATAAACTGAGCTTCAACCCTAATTCTAACCCTTTCCCTAGTCCTAAACCTAGCTATAACCCCATCCATTACCCTAAACCTTACCATTACCCTAAACCTAACCATAACCCGAAAGCTAACCCTAACCCTCGCCCGAAGCAAAGGCCTAACATTAACACTAAGCCTAGCACTAATCCTAGCCCTAATTTAGTCCTATCCTAACCCTAACCCTAGCCCTAAGACTAACTCTAACTCTTGCCCTACCTCTATTCTTAGTCTGATCCTTAGCCCTACCTCTAAATCTAACTCTGAATTTAACCGCATCCACAAGCCTAAACCAAATTCTAACATACTCCTCACAATAACGCTAATTCTTAAACTTACCCTAACTCTAGCCCTAGCAATAAAACAAAACCAAGCCATAGCCCTATCCCTAAATCTTAACCTAAACCAAACCCTAAACCTAACCTAGACCTAACCCTAACTCTAAAACTAACCCTGAACCTGACACTGACCCTAACACTAATCCTAGCTGTAAACATCACCCTAACTTTAAATTAACCCTAACACTAGACGTAGCATTGACTCTAACCCTAAAACTAGCCCGAATCATAACCCTAGTTTGTACATTAGTCATTGTCCTAACCCTAGAACTATCCCTAACACAAATCCTTCCCTAATCCAGGCCCTAACCATAGCTTTAACATTAATCTTAACACTTCCCCTTACCCTAAGCCAAACCCTAACCCAAATGCTAACCCTAGTCCTAACCCTAATCCTTAGCCTAACTTCAACTCTAACCCTATTACTAGTCCTTACCCTGGCCCTTATTCTAGCTCTAACCCTAACCCTGACCCTTATTCTGACCCTAACAGTAAACCTAGGTCTAAACCGAACCCTATCCCTAAACCAAACCTTAACACTAGCCATACCGGTAACCCTATACTTATATCTAAGCCTAACACTAGACCTAGACCCAAAGCTAATCCTAATATAGCTATACATCTAGCCCTATACATAAAGAAAAACCTAGCTCTAGCCCTAACAATAACCCTTAACCTAAACCAAACACTTACCCTACCCCCCAGACCTAACGCTAGTCTTAATTCTGGCTCTATCCCTAACCCTAACCCTATCCTGAACACTGATCCTGACCTTAACAATAAATCTAGATCTAAACTTGACCCTAACCCAAAACCTACACCTAAAACTAGACTTAGACTTAACCCTAACCTTAAAACTAGCCCTAATCATAACCCAGCTCTTACATTACCCGCAGCCTTAATCGTAACCCAAGCTCTAAACCTAGCCATTATCCTAACGCTAACACTAAGTCTAATGATAACCCTAGCTCTAAACCTAACCCTATCCCCAACCCTAATTATAAACATAACTCTCGACCTAACCCTAAACCTAAACCTTGTCATAACCTTAACCCTAACTCAAACCCTAACCCTTTCCCTGAACCCAACCCTAAACCTAGCTATAAACCTAGTTTTAACACTAAACCTAACCTAAGCCCTAACCCTAAACTTATATCTAACCCAATCCATTACCCTAAGACTAACCCTAACCCTAATGAAAACCCTAGCCCTAACACTAACCCTAACCATAAGTATAATCATAACCAGAACCCTAGACTTAACACTAAACCTAACACTCGCACTAGTCCTAACTCTAGTTTGAACCCTAACCCTTACCCTAATTCTAACCCTAGCCCTAGCCCTAACACTAACCCTAGCTCTAGCAGTAACCGTAACCCTGACACTAAACCTAACCAAATCCTACCAATAATTTAGCCCTATTTCTAACCCTAACCCTAGACTTAAGACTAACTATAACTCCCATGCCAGATCTATCCCTAGATCTCACCCTATTCCTTACTGTAAACTTAACCCTAGCCCTAAGGCTAGTCATAACCTTTGCCTTATCTTTAGCCCTAGCAATAACCCTTCATTGAAAACTAACTTTAAATCTAACCCTAACCTCAGGCCTAAGCTTAAACCTGAAAACAGCCCCAACCCTAATGCTAATCCAAAAATTACTCCTAACCCTAGCCCTAGCCCTTTAATAAAACCGAGCCATACCCCTAATCCTAACCCTTAACTTAAACCAAACCCTAACCCTACACCTAGCCCTAACACTAGCCCTAATTTGATTTCTAATCCTAACCCTGAACCTAACCATGACCCTGGCTCATAACCTAACACTAACCCTAGCTGAAAACATTACCCTAACATCAAACCTAACCCTAACACTAGACATAGCCCTTAACCTAACCCTAAATCTAGCCCTAAATGTAACCCTAGTTCCTACATTTTCTATAACCCTAACACTAGCCCTAACCCTAATACAAAACTAACTCTCATCCAAGACTTAACCCGACCTTTAACCCGAAACTGAATCTTAACTTTAAGCCTAAACCTAGCTCTAACCCCAGCTCTAACACCATCTCATACCCTAAGCCAAAACCTCACCTTAATGCTAACCTTAGTCCTAATCATAATCATTAGCCTAACCCATACCCTAACCCTATTACTAGTCCTAAACCTAGCTCTCATTCTAGCTTTAACCCTAACACAAAACCTAACCCTAACCCTGAACCTTATTCTGACCCTAACACTAATTGTAGGTTTAAACCTGAACCTAACCCTAAACTGACCCTAACATTAGCCCTACCAGTAAACATGTACCTAAACCTAACACTAACACTTGCCCTAGACCTAAACTTAATCCTAAATCTAGCCATAACTCTAGTCAGAGACCTAAAGAAAAACCTATACCTAGCCTTAAAAATAAACCTTAACCTAACCCAAACAAGAACCCTACCCCTAGACTTAACCCTAGTCCTAATTCTGGGTTTAATTCTAACCAGAACCCTAACCAGAACACTGAACATGACACTAACACTAACCCTAGTTCTAAGACATCACCCTAACCCTAAAACTAACCTTAAAACTACACCTAGCCCTAACATTAACCCTAAAACTAGCGCTAATCTTAATACTAGTTTTTACATTGGCCATAGCACTACCCTATCCAAAAACCTATTCCTAACCCAAGCCCTACCCTAGCCTTAACCCTAAAGCTAACCCTAACCATAACCCTAGCCCTAAGCCTAACCCTAAGCCTAATCCTAGGCCTAATCCTAACCATAACCCTAGCCATATTCCTAGCTCTAACCCTATCCATCACCATAATGGTAACCCTAACCCTTATGATAAACCTGGGTGAAACCCAAATTCTATCCCTTACCTTAACCCTATTCATTAACCTACAACTAACCTAAACCCTAAACCTAACCTTATAATTGCCCTATCCTTAACAATAAAGCTAATTCAAGCCCTAACCCTAAACCTTAACCTAAACAAACCCTAACCCAGACCCTGATCCTAAAATACCCCTAGCTCTAAACCTGACCCTTACAATAAAATTAAACTTGGGCTGAGGATGTGACTAAAGCGGTAGCACGATCGCCTGGCATGCAGTGCGGCCCGGGTTCGATCCTCAGCACCACATACAAAGACGTTGTGTCCGCCAATAACTAAAAAATAAATATTAAAAAAATTCTCTCTCTCTCCCCCTTTCACTCTCTCTTAAAAAAAATAAAACTAAACTTTACAATAGACCTAGGCATAAAATTAACCTAAAACTATCCCTAACCATACCCTAGTCCTAACATTAGTCCTGACTTTAATCCTAGCCCTAACCCTAAAAAAACCTTAGCTCACATCCTAGCCATAAACCTCTCCTTAATGAAAACCCTAACCCTAATCCCATTCCTTACCCTAAACCTAATCCCACTCCTTACCCTAAACCTAATCCCATCTCTTACCCTAAACCTAACCCTAAACCTAAACCTAGACCTAACTCAAACACTAACCCTAGCCATAATCCCAGCCCCAATTTAGCCCTATCCCTAACTCTAAACCTAACTCTGACTCATAACCTCACAATAACCTTCACTGTAAACATTAGAGCTAACACTAACACTACCCCAAGGACTAACTATAACTCTCATCCTAACCCTAGCTCACAGACTAACTCTAAATCTTGCCCTAGCCCTATACCTAGTACTAACCCTATACTTTATCATAACCTTAACCTAGCCCTAAATTTAGCATTAACCCTAGACCTATCCTTAGCCCTATTGCAAACCCTATATCTATACCTAATTCTAAATCTAACCCTAAATCTAAGCCTAAATCTCATACTAACACTAGCCCTAATACTAATGCTAATCTTAAAACTAGCCCTAACACTACCCCTAGCCCTAAAAGAAAACTGAGTCACATCCCTAACCCTAACCCTTAACCTAAACCAAACCCTAACCCTACACCTAGCCGTAACCCTATCACTAATGCTAGTCCTAATCCTAACAGGAAAACTAACCATGACCCTGACTCTGACCCTAACACTAACACTCTAAACATCATCTTAACCATAAACCTAACACTAACACTAGACCTAGCCCTAAACTTAACCCTATAACTAGCAGTAATCATAATGCTACTTCATACATTATCCATAGCCTTAACCCTAGCCCTAACCAAACCGAAAACCTAGCCTTAATTCAAATCCTAACATAGCATTAACCCTAAACTTAAACCTAACCCTAACCCAAACATGAGCCCTAATCCTATACATAAACCTAGCCATAACCTTAGGTCTAACCCTATCCATTACACTAATGATAACCCTAACCCTTATGCTAACCCTAGGCCTAACCCTAACCCTATTCATTACACTAAACCAAACTTAAACCCTAAACCTAACCTGTCATTAACCTAAACCTAAACCCTAACGTAGCCCAAACTCTAACCCTTACCCTGACCTTAAAAATAAACCTAGATCTAAACCTGATCCTAACCCTAAACTTAACCCTTACACTGAGCCAAGCCATAAACCTAACACTAAATTTATTCCTAAATGAAACTCTAGACCTGACATTAGCCCCAGTCCTAATACTATCCCTAAACTAATACAAAGCCTACTTCTCATCCTAATTATAAACCTAGACTTAATCATAACTCTAATCGTAACCCTAGCCCTAACCCTTATATTAATAATTTTCCCAGCCCTAAACCTAGCAATAACAACATCTCTCACCCTAAACATAACCCTAACTCTAACCCTACCCTAGTCATCACCCTTACCCCATCCTTAGCCCTAGCACTAACCCTAGATGGAAATGTAACTCTAAAGCTAACCTTAACTTGATGCCTAAGCCTAACCCTAAAATTAGCTTTAACCCTAATGCTATTTCAAAAACTAGCCCTAACCCTAATGCTAATTGTAAAACTAGCCCTAACCCTAATGCTAATTCTAAAACTCGACCTAACCCTAGCCCAAACACTAACTCTAGCTGTAATTTGGCCCTATCCTTAACCCTAGCCCTAACCCTAAACCTAAGACTAACTCTAGCTCTCACACTAGCCCTATCACTCTTCTAAATATATCCCATACCATAACCCTAACCCTAGCCCTAACCCTAGTTCTAACCCTTGCTCTATCATTAGCCCTAGCATTAAACATAGATAAAAACCTAATATAATTCTATCCTTAACCTGAAGCCTTAGCCTAAGACTAACAATAGCCCTAACCTTAACACTAATCCTAAAACTTGCCCTAGCCCTAAATGTAGCCCTAAACCAAACTGACCCATAGCTCTAATCCTAATCTTTAACCTAAACAAAGCCCTAATCATACACCTAGCCCTAACCTGATCCATGAATCTAATTTAAAGCCAAACCATAAAACTAATCCTGACCATTACTCTTACCATTACACTAAACCTAGCTCTAAACACCACCTTACCCTAAACCTAAACCTAACACTAAACATAGCCCTAAAACCCTAAAACTAGCCCTAATTATAACCCTAGTACTTACATTAGCCATATCCCTAGTCCTAGCCCTAACTTAACCCAAAACCTAGCCCTAATATGAGCCCTAAACCTACCTTTAATCCTAACCCTAATGCTAAAACTAGACCTAATTGTAACCATAACTCTACCTCTAAACCGATCTCTAACTGTCTATTACCATAACCATAACCCTAATCCTAATGCTAACCCTAGGCCTAAACCTAACCCTATCCCTAATCCTAAGCTTATCCATTATCCAAAACCTAAACTGAACCCTAAACATAACCCTATTATTACTCTAACACTAACCGTAGCACTAATTTGAGCCCTAATATTAAACTTTAACCTATCCCAAACCTTAACCCAGACCTTGACCCTAAAAAAACTCCTAGCTCTAAACCTGATCCTAACCCTAATCCTAACCTTTACACTAGACATATCCATAATCCTAACCCTAAAACCATCTTTAACCATAATTCTGGACATAAAATTATCCCTAGTCCTAATCCTAGCCCTAAAACTAAAACAAACACTAGCCCTAATCCTCTCCCTAAACCTAGCCTTAACCGTAACCCTAACCCTAACCCTAGCCTTAGCCCTAACCCTAATTTAGTAGTAGAGGATAGGAAAGGTAGCAGAATACAACAGTCACTAATATGGCAGTAGGTAAAAATGTGGATGTGTAACCGATGTGATTCTGCAATCTGTATTTGGGGTAAAAATGGGAGTTCATAACCCTTGATTCTAATGTATAAAATATGATATGTCAAGAGCTTTGTAATGTTGTGAACAACCAATAACCTCTTAACCTAGTTATAAAACCATCTCTTACCCTAAACTTAATCCTAATTCTAACCCTAACCCTAAGCTTAAGCCAAACACTAAACCTAGCCCTAATCCTAGCCCTAATTTATAGCTCTATCTCTAACCCTAACCCTAACCCTACCACTTGGACTAACTCTAACTCTTGCCTTACCCCTATCCCTATTTCTAACCCTATTCCTTACCATAACCCTATCACTAGCCCTAGCCCTTGCCCTATCCTTAGTCCTAGACCTAACCCTAGATCTAACCCTAACTCCAAATTTAAGCCTAACTCCAAATCTAACCCTAACTCTAAGCCTAAGCCTAACACTAACACTAGCCGTAACCTTAATGCTAATCATAAGACTACCCCTAACCCTAACCCTAGAACTAAAAAAACCCAAGCAACAGCCCAAACCCTAAATATTAACTTAAACCAAATCCTAACATTACACTTAGACCTAATCCTAGCCCAAATTTGAATCCTCACCCTAACCTTAAAAGTAACCTTGAGCCTGACTCATATCCTAACACCCATCCTAGCTCTAAACACCACCTTCACTCAAACCGAAACCTAACAGTAGCTCTAGCCCTATAATGAGTTCTAAACCTAACCCTAAAACTAACCCTGACCCTGAATCCTATCCTAACATGAAACCTAGCTCTAAATATCACCCTAACCTTAAACCTAACCCTAGCAATAAACCTACCCCTACCCCTAACCCTAAAACTAACCCTAATTGTACCCGAGTTCTTACATTAGCTGTTACTCTAACCCTAGACCTAACCCTAACACAAAAAACTAACACTAATGCAAGCTCTAAACCTACTCTTACCCTAACTATAACGCTAACCATTGCCCAAACCCTAGCTCTAAATCAACCCCTTACCTTAAGCAAAATCCTAAATTTAAGGGTACTCCTAGATCTATCCCTAATCCTTAGGCTAACCAAAACTCTAACCCTATCAATAATCCTAACCCTAACCCTCATTTTAGCTCTAATCCTATCCCAAACAATAAAGCTAATGCTGACCCTTATTCTGACCCTAACACTAACCCTAGGTCTAAAACTGACCCTAACACTAGACCAAACACTAACCCTAGCCCTAGACCTAAACCAAATCCTAAATCTGGCCTTAACTCTAGCCCTCGACATAAACATAAACATAGCCCTAGCCCTAAGAATAATCCTTAACCTAACAGAAACACTAACCCTACCTTTAAACCTAAACCTAGTCCTAATTCTGGCTGTAACCCTAATTCTAACTCTAACACAAACATTGGCTCTACCTTTAGAGTAAACCTAATTCTAAATCTGACCTTACCTGAAGATCTAAACCTGACACTAGACCTAGCCATAACCCTAACTCTACAATTAGCCCTAACCATAACCCTAGTTTTAAATTACCCATAGCCCTAACTCTAGGCCTAAACCTAACACAAAACCAAGAGTTAATCCCAGGTCTAAGCCAAGCCTTAAGCATAATAGTAACCCTAACCCTAGCCCTAACCCTAACCTAACACTTGTCTCAGTCCTAACCCTAGCTCAAAGCCTAAACATTACCCTAAACATAAACCTACACCTATCTCTCAATCTAACCATAACCTTAGCCCAAAATCTTAACCTTAACCCTAGCCCTAAACCTAGCTCAACTCCTACCCATTACTCTAAACCTAATCCTAACGTTATTGATAATCCTAGGAGTAACACTAAACCTAAACCTAACTGGAAAACTAATCCTAGACCTAACCTTAAACCACACAATTGCCATAGACCTAACCTTATCTCAAAACCTAAGCCTTACTATAAACCTAAACATAACCATAGCCTTAACTCTAAACCTAAATCTCAATCTAATGTTAAACATATCCTCAAATCTACATCTAATCGTATCCATTACCCTAACCCTACCCCTAACCCTAATGATGTCCCTAGCCCTAATTCTAACAGTAACCCTATCAGTACTGTAATCTTGTCCCTACAAGTAACCGTAAACCTAACCATCACCTTAACTGTAACCCTAGCTCAAAATCTATCCCTTACGCTAAACAGAACCCTAAGTCTAACCCTAGTTTTAACCCTAACCCAAACCCTAATTCAAGATCTATTTTTAACAATAAACCTAGTCCTAAACTTAGCTTTAACCCTATCCATTATATTAACCATAACCCTTATCCTAATGCAAACCCTAGGCCTAACCATAACCCTATTGCTAACCCTAATGTTAGCAATTACCCTGAACCTAATGTAAACTCTAAACAAAACCCTAACATTTCCCTAACCAACAACCTAATTCAAGTCCTAATCCTAAACCCTAACTCAACCAAACTCTAACACTGACCATGACCTAATACATCTCCTAGCTCTAAAGCTGACCCTTACACTACACCTAACCCTTACACTAGACCTAGCCATAATCCTAATCCTAAAACTATCCCCAACTGTGAGCCTAGACCTGACATTAGCCATAGCCCTAATCATAGCCCTAAACCTAATATAAACCACAGCCCTTATCCTAGCCCTTAACCTAGCCTTAAACCTAACCCTAAACCTAAACTTAGGCCTAACCATAAAATTAACCCTAGCACAAATCTAAACCCTAATTTAGCCCTATTCTTAACCCTAGAACTAACCCTAGCCCTAAACATAACCATAGCCCTACCTATAACCTAAATCTCAATCTAACATTAAACATAGCCCTAAATCAACATCTAATCATATCCATTAACCTAACTCTAACTCTCACCATAGCCCCATCCCTAGTTCTAACCCTATCCCTTACTGGAATCCTAATCCTAGCCATAACCCCAGCCCTATAATTAACCCTATCCCTAACTTTGATCTAATTTTAACTCTAAATTTAACCCTAACCCTAAGCCTAACCCTAACCCTAACTCTAAATCTAACTTTAACCCTAGGACTAAACCTAAACCTAACACTAGCCCTAACCCTAAAGCTAATCCTAAAAGTAACCCTAATCCTAGCCCTAGCCCTAAAACAAAACCGAGCCATAGCCCTCACCCTAACCCTTAACGTAAACCAAACCCTAACCCTAACTTCAACCTTAACTCTAATTCTAGTGTTAAGCAGAAAACTAGAACTAACACTGACCATAACTCTGACTATAATACTAACCCTAGCCTAAACATCACCCTATCCATAACCCTAAACCTAACACTAGACCTACCACTAACCCTAAGCCTAAATTTAGCCATAATTGTAACCCTGGTACTTACATTAGCCTTACCCCTAACCCTAGCACTAACTTAACCCAAAACCTAGCCCTAATTTGATCCCTAACCTTTGTTTTAACCCTAACCCTAACCCTAAATCTAGCCCTCATCAAAACCATAACCCTAGCTCTAATCTTAGCTCTAACCCTATCCATTGCTATAACCATAACCCTTGGCCTAAACCTAACCCTATCCCTAATCCTAAACCTATGCATTACCCTAAACCAAACCTAAACCTTAAACCTCGCCCTATCATTACACTAACACTAACCATAACACTAATTCGAGACCTAACTTTAACCTTAACCTATCCCAAACTTCTAACCCTGACCTTGACCTAATAATACCCCTAGATATAAACCTGACCCTAACCATAAACCTTACACTACATGTAGCCATAAACTTAACCCTAAAATTATCTTTAACCATAACCCTAGATCTGATATCAGCAGTATCCCCAATCCTAGCCCTAACCCTAAAACAAACTGTAGCCTTTATCCTAGCCCTAAACTTAGCCTTAATCATAATCCTAAACCTAACCATAGCCCTAACCCTAATTCTAACCATCACCCTATCTCTAAATATAGCTATAAAACCATTCCTTACTCTAAAATTAACGCTAACCCTAACCCTAACCCTAATGCTAGGCCTAAGTTGAACACCAGCCCTAGCCTTAATCCTAGCCCCAATTTAACCCTATCCCTAACTCTAACCCTAACCCTACCCTAAGACTAAATATAACTCTCACACTACCCCTGTCTCTACTTCTTACCCTATTAATTACCATAATCCTTACCCTAGCACTAACCCTAGCTCTATTCCTAGACATAACCATTGCCTAATCCTTATTCCTAGTCCTAACCCTAGATCGAACCCTAATGCTAAATCTAAACCTGACCCTATCATAAGCCAAACATTAACACTAGCCTTAGCCCTAATGCTAATCATAAAACTAGCCCTAACCATAACCCTAGCAGTAAAAAAAAAGCAATAGCCCTAACCCTAAACCTTAAATTAAACCAAACCCTAACACTACACCTATACCTAACACTAGCCCTAATTCGAGTCCTAACCTTATCCTTAATACTAACTCTGACTCTGACTCATATCCTAACACTCACCCTAGCTCTAAACAGCACCCTAGCCTTAAACCGAACACTTACAGTAAACCTAGCCTTTATTCGAGTTCAAACCCTAACCCTAAAATTAAACCATACCCTGACTATTAACCTAACACTAACACTAGCTCTAAATTTCACCCTACCCTTAAACCTAATCCTAACACTAGAGGTTTAACCCCTAACCATAACCCTAAAACTAACCCAAAAAACCCTAGTTCTTATATTATCCATTGCTCTTACCCTAGCCATAACCCTAACTCAAAAACTAGCCCTAATCCAATCCCTCAACCTAGTTTTTACCCTAACCCTAGACCTCATCCTGGCTCTAACCCTATCCCTTACCCTAAGCCAAACCCTAAACCTAATGCTAATCCTAATCCTAACCCTAATCCTTAACCTAACTCAAACCCTAACCCTATTACTAGTCCTAACCCTAGTCCTCATTCTAGCTCTAACCACAACCCAAACCCTAACCCTAACCCTGACCCTTATTCTGACCCAAATATTAATCATAGGTCTAAACCTGAACCTAACCCAAAACCAAACCCTAACACTAGAACTACTGGTAACATTATAGCTAAACCTAACCTTAACACTAACCCTACACCTAAATCTAATGCTAATCTAGGCATAACTCTAGCCCTAGACCTAAAGAAAAACCTAGCCGTAGGCCTAACAATAACCCTTAGTCTAAAGCCAAATACTAACCCTTCCCCTAGACTTAACCCTAGTCCTAATGTTGACTTTCACATTAACCATTAAACTAAACTGAACACTGACCATGACACTAACACTAACCCTAGCTCTAAAAATAACCCTAACCCTAAACCTAACCCTAAAACTGTACTTAGCTCTAATATTAACCCTACAACTAGCCCTAATCACAACAAGTTCTTACATTTGCTCTAGACCTAACCTATCACAAAACCTAGCCCTAACCCAAGCCCTACCCTAACTTTAACTCTTAAAGAAGAAAAAAATAACACGGAAATAAAGAAAGACAGGGAGAAAGAAAATAAGAGAAAATAAAGTGGTGATGAGGTGTGTCTTATGCAATTACTCTATATTTACTACTCTGGTGATTCAGTTCTTAAAGTCCAATTCCATGCAAAGTTCTTGGTTTCACAAATGTTGTGGTTGTGAGGACCAGAGGGGGAAGGGTAGAGGAGAATGGATGAGAAGAGCGAGAAAAGAAAAGTAAAAAAAAAAAAAAAAAAAAAAAAAAAAGAAAAAAGAAAAAAAGTGTCTCCAAACTCTGTTTTCTTGTAGTAGGTGGAGTTGTCTGTTCCTAGCTTGAGTCTCTGTGCTTAGGGTGGTGGAGGTAGCCATGGTGAGAGGGCTTGAGCTTCTACCTAGAGCCTCCCTACACTTATCTCTGAATTGGAAACCAGGTGCCTGTACAGTTGCTGTTCTGCATTGATAGCAATGCCCCCCAAAAGCTTGTGAGAAAAATTTTGAGTTATCACAGCTCAAGGTAGGGGAGTTGGAAACGGGTACCAGCTGCAGAACCAAGCGGGTAGCCATGCCCACCGATAGATGGCGAGTAATGTTTTGCAAGATGGATTCCATCTATTACCCGTGTATGATGTTTGGTGAGGTGGGTGCTTCAGGAGTGACCTTGTGCTGTGTCCAGAGCTTGGTCTGGTGACTCGCAAGCAAAGCCTTGGTGTTCTATGCTGCTTTCCATCTGCGCTGAGAGCGCCTGCGTGGCTGAGACTGCTGTCTGCACCCAGAGCAACCGCGTAGCTGAGCCTTCCATCTGCAGTGAGAGAAACTATGTGGCCCTAGTTTTCTTCAAATTTCTATGATACTGGGCAGGATTCATCTATTACTTGGCCTTACTATGCTCCTCAGGATTGGGCTTACTCAGTTCAATGGTTTGCTGTCAGGAACAGTTTGTATTTTAGGTTTCCCTTAATCATGGATTCTTGATGTGAATGAAAATTTAGCTGGAAATCAAACAGGGTTGGCAGGAGGTGCTTAAAACTTCACACAATCAATTCTCAGTGGGCACTCTCTGGTTTCTTTCTTTTGAAAGGCCAAAGATGAAGCATGCAAAAGAAACTGTATCCAAGAGCCCTTAAGGAGAAAACAGAGAAACATGTATGTACTGAAATAAGTCTCCCAACAATTTGATCAGATTTATTTGATACTGTTCAGTATTCATCTTTTAGCTTGCTCCACAAGGCTCCCCAACGTTGGCACTTCTAGGATCAATGGTTCTCTAAACAGGTAAGGGTTAGTGTTAGGTTAGGGTTATGGCTTGATTTAGACCTAGTGTTAGGGTTAAAGTTTGTTTGTTCAAATTTATTTGATACTGGGAAGGACTTATCTTTTACCTAGCCGTATTATGTGCCCCAGTTTGGGGCCTTCTTGGTTCAATGGCTCGCTGTCAGGAATAGTTTGTTTTTAATGTCTCATTCATTTTGACCTATATGGGTTAATGCAAATGGAGCTGCAAATCAGAGGGTTGGTGGTAGCTGGTTGAAACTTCACATACTAAATCAGTTGTCTGTGGGCACTCTCTGGTTTCTTCCTTGTCAAAGTAGCCATAAGCTGAAGAATGCAAAACAAATTTATTCAAGAGCACTTTAGGAGAAAACAGGGCAAATGCATATACTGAAATACCTCCCCCAATTATTTGGTCAGATTTTTGATCTGTAAGCTTGCCCCACTAGTCTCCCCAAGTTTGAAACTTTATGATCAAAGCTTTTCTTAACAGGTTAGGCTTAGGGTTATGGTAAGAGTTAGGGCAAGTGTTAGAACTAGTGTTAGGTTTAGAGTTAGTTTTTTTCAACTCTTTGGATACTGGGCAGGATTTATCTTTTTCCTATCCTTAATATACTCCCCATGTTTGGGCCTCCTAAGTAAAAGGGTTTGCTATCAGGAGCATTTTTAATTTTCATGTTTCACTTCATTTTGCCTATAGAGGTTAATGTAGATGGAGCTGAACTCAAACAGGGTTTGTGTACCTGCTTGAAACTTCACACACTCAATCAGTTCTCAGTGCACATTATTTTATTTGTTCTTGTGGAAGTAGCACAAAGCTGAATTAAAAAGAAACAGCTTTATGTGAGCACTTTAGGAGCAAGCTTCATTTTTTTTTTTGCTTGGATTAGTTTGTTATTGTACAGGATTCATCCTTTTTTTAGCCTTTGTAGGATCCCCATGTTTGGTTTATCAAGGTTTGCCAGTTCACTTTCAGGAAGAATTTGAATTTTTAGGTTTCACTTTATTATGGCCTATAGATGTGAATGAAAATGGAGCTGGAAAACAAACAGAGTTAATAGTAGCTGCTTGAAACTTCACACACTCAATCAGCTCTCTGTGGGCACTCTCTGATTTTTCTTTGTGAAAGTACCTTAAACTAAAGCATTAAAAATAATTTATCTAAGAGCACATTAGGAGAAAACAGGTAAATATGCATGTACTGAAATAACTCCCCAAATTATTTTTCAGATTTCTTTGATACTGCACAGGATTCATCTGCTAGCTGGCCCCTCTAGGCTCCTTTATTTGGGGACTACTGTGATCAATGGTTCTCTAAACAAGTGTTTGTATTATGGTTAGAGCTAGAATGAGTGCTAGGGTTAGGACTAGTAATAGAGTTAGAATTTGGATTAGGCTATAATTTAGGGTTAGGACTATGGTTAGCCTTGGGTTTAGGGTTTGGCTTAAGGTAATAAATAGGGTAAGAACTAGGGTTAGGACGAGGGTTAGGAATTGGTTTATGGCTAGGGTTAAGTTAGGGTTAAATCTATGGTTAGTGCTTGGATTAGGGCCAGGTTTGGGATTACATTAGGGCTAGTGTTAGGGCTGCAGCTAATATATGAACTAGGTTTATGATTAGGGATAGTTTTTGGGTTAGTGTTATGGCTAGGTGAAGTGTTAGGGTTAGGATTAGTGTTAGCATGATGTTTAGAGCTAGGGTTAGTATTAGGGTCAGGATCAGTGTTCAGGTTAGAGTTAGGGTTAGGGTTAAAGCCATAATTACATTAAGGTTAGGTCTAGGGGTAAAGTTAGTGTTTGGGTTAGTTAAGGTTTATCATTAGGGCTAGGGATAGGTTTTTGTTTAAGTCTAGGTCTAGAGATATGGCTAGATTTAGGATTAGGTTTAGGTCTAGAGCTACTGTTAGGGTTAAGTTTAGGTATAGGTTTATTTCTAGTGCTAGTTTTAGGATTCAGTATAGAGTTGGGGTCAGGTTTAGACTTACAGTTACCATTAGAGTCAGAATAAGTGTAAGTTTTGAGTTATGGTTAGAGCTAGAATGAGGACTAGGGTTAGGACTAGTAATGGGGTTAGGGTTTGGGTTAGGCTAAGGATTAGGGTTAGTACTAGGGTTTGCATAAGGGTTAGGGTTGGCTTAGGGTAAGGGATAAAGTTAGACGTAGGGTTATAGCTACATTTAGGGTAGGGTTACGGCTAGTGTTGGGGTTAGGTTTAGGGTTAAAACTAGGGTTAGGTCTCGGATTAGGTTAGGTTTCGGTTAGAGTTATTTCTAGGTTTAGGGAAATGTTGGCCAATGTTTGCAATAGGGTTATGATTTGTGCTAGTTATAAGATTGGGGTTAGGACTAGGTCTAGTGTTAGGGTTAGGTTTAACATTAGGGTGATGTTTAGAGGTAGGGTTAGTATTAGGGTCAAAATTAAGATCAGGGGTAGTTTTAGGGTTATGGTTTGAACTCGAATTAGGGCTATGGTTAGGGCTAGGTGTAGAGTTAGGTTTTGGTTTAGGTTAATCTTTAAAGATAGGGCTCTGTCTCGGTTTTGTGTTAGGCCTAGGAATATGGTAAGGACTAGTTTCAAGATTAGTGTTAGGTTTAGGGCTAATGTTAGGGTAGGTTTAGGCTTAGGTTTGGAGTTAGCTTTAGAGTTAGGATTAGATCTACAGTTATGTCTAGGGCTAAGAATATGGCTAGCATTAGTTCTAGGTTTATAGCTAGGATTAAGGTTATGATAAGGATAGGGTTAGAAATGAGGATAGGTCTAGGGTGAAAGTGAGAGTTAGTCTTAGGGCTAGGCTTAGGGTTTGATTAGGTATAGGGCTGAATAAGGGTTAAGAATAGGGCTAGGTTTATGTTTATGTTTAGGCCTAAGATTAGTTTTAGGCTTAGGGTTAGGTTTAGCATAAATGATTGGGTTAGACCTAGGTTTAGTGCTAGGACAAAGGTTAGAATTAGGGTTATGGTTAGGGTTTTATTAGAGTTATGATTAAGGCTAGGTTAAGGGCTAGGATGAGTGGTAGGTTTTGTGTTTTGATTAGGGCTAGGATTCGTGTTAGGGTGAATGCCAGGTCTAGGGTTATGGTTAGGGATAGTTTTAGGGTTAGGTTTATGGCTATGTTTAGTGTAAGTGTTAGGTTTAGGGTAAGAGTCAAGTTTAAAACTAGGGGTATTATTAGGGTCAGGGTCATGTTTAGGGTTTTGTTTAGGTTAGTGTTTAGAGTTAGGGCTCAAATTAGCATTAGGGTTTGGATTAGGGTAATGATAGGATTAGGTATAGGGTTAGGGTTAGGGTTAGCATAATGGATAGGGTTATGGTTAAGGATATGGTTAGATATAGGCCTAGGGTTAGCATTAGAATTAGGGTTATGTTTAAGGTAATTGATAGGGTTAGAGCTAAGTTAAGGTCTATGGTTTTGGATAGGATTAGGGCTAGGATTAGGATTAGGGTTAGGATTAGGGCTATGGTTTCTGTTAAGGTTATGGGTAAGATTATAGCTAGGACAGATGTCAGGTCTATGGTTACGTTAGGGATAGTTTTAGGGTTAGGTTTATGGCTAGGTCTAGTATAAGGGTTAGGTTTAGCGTTAGGGTCAGTGTTAGAGCTAGGTATATACAGGAAGGGTAAGAGTTAGGGTTTGGTTTGGTTAAGGTTTAGGATTAGGGCTCAAATTAGCATTGGGTTTAGGGTTAGGGTAATGATAAGGTTAGGTTTGTGGTTCACGTTAGGTTTAAGTTAATGAACAAGGTTAGGGTTAAGGTTTAGGTTATTTTTAGGCCTAGGTTTACCATTAGGGTTATGGTTATGGTTAGGGTAATATGTAGGGTTAGAGATAGTGATAAGACTAGGGTTAACGTTAGGATTCTGGCTAGGCTTAGGGTAAGATTTAGGGTTAGGTTTTGGATTACAATTAAGTTTAAAACTAGGGTTAAGGCTCAAATAAGGGCTAGGTTTTGGGTTTGGTTAGGGCTAGGGTTAGGGCTATGGCTAATGTATGAACTAGTGTTACAATTAGTGCTAATTTTAGGGTTAGGGTTAGGGTAATGTTTAGAGCAAGGGTTATTTTTAGGGTCAGTGTCAGGGTAAGGGCTAGTTTTAGTGTTAGGTTTAGGACTCAAATTAGGGCTTAAGTTAGTGCTAGGTGTAGGGTTAGGTTATGGTTTAGGTGAAGGGCTGTGGTTAGGGCTATGGCTCAGTTTTGTTTTAGGGCTAGGGCTAGGGCTAGGGTTAAGGCTAGATTTTGGATGAGCATCACGGTTAGGGCTAGTGTTGGAGTGAAGTTTAGGCTTATGGTTAGAATTAGGTTTAGAGTTAGAGTTGATCTTGGGTTATGGCTCATTATAGGGTTAGGGCTAGTGTTAGAGTTATGGTAAGGAATATGGTTAGAACTAGGAATATGTCTAGGGTGAGAATTAGTTATTCTTTTTTTTTTTAAATTGGTTGTTCACAACATTACAAAGCTCTTGACATATCATATTTCATACATTAGAATCAGGTGGGTTATGAACTCCCATTTTTACCCCAAATACAGATTGCAGAATCACATCTGTTACACATCACATTTTTACATACTGCCATATTAGTGACTGTTGTATTCTGCTACCTTTCCTATCCTCTACTATCCCCCCTCCCCTCCACTCCCATCTTATCTCTCTACCCCATCTACATAATTCATTTCCCTCCATGTTTGTTATCCCATTCCCAGAATTAGTTATTCTTAGGAGTAGGCTTAGTGTTAGGGCAAAATTAGGGCTAGAATTAGGGCTAGGGTTAGTGTTAGGATTAAGCCTAGGGTTTGGGCTAGGGTTAGGGTTACCATATGGGTTAGGGTTAAGTTTAGGAAAATGGGTGGGATTATAGCTAGGTTTAGGGATAGGGTGAATTATAGAATTAGGATTAGGCCTAGATTTATGGTTCAGTTTAGGATTAAAGCTAGGATTAGGGTTAGGATGAGGAGTAGATTTTCTGATAGGGTTAGGACTACATCTCGGGCTAGGGCTAATATCAGGTCTAGGGTTATGGTTAAGGATATTTTTAGAGTTAGGTTATAATTAGGTCTAGTTTAAGGGTTAGGTTTATGTTAAAGGTCAGCTTTAGAGCTAGGGTTATTATTAGGGTAACGGTCAAGGTCAGGGTTAGCATTTGGTTTACCTTAAGGTTATGGTTAGGGCTTGAATTAGCATTACAGTTAGTTTTAAAGTTAAGATAATGGAAGGGTTTACTTCAGGTTTCAGTTAAGGTTTAGGGTAATAATATGGGTTAGGTTTAGCAATTGGGTTAGGGTTATCATTAGGGTTAGGGTTATGTTTAGTGTAATGGATAGTTTTAGAGCTAGTGTTAGGGCTAGTTTATTATTTGGATTAAGTAAAGAATTAGGGTAGGTTCAGGGATAGGTCTAGGGTTCGGTTTAGGGTATGTGTTGGGGTTAGGGTAAGTGTTAGTTTAGAGCTTGGGTAATGGTTAGGTTAGGATAAGAGTTAGTGTTTGAGCTAAGTTTAGGGATAGTGCAAGGGTTAGGTTTAGGTTTAGTTCTAAGTTTAAATTCGTACTTAGAGTTTGGTTTAGTGTTAAGGATAGGGTTTTAATTAGGGTTAGGGTTAGGGTTAAGGTTAGGGTAATGGATATGGTTAGAGCTAAAGTTTGGGCAAGGGTTAAGTTTAGGATTAGAGCTAGTGTTAGAATTAGGGTTTAGGTTAGGGCTAGGGTTATGTTTAGTGTAAGGGTTAGGCTTTGAGCTAGAATTACTTCTAAGGTGAGGTTTAGGGTTAGAGTTAGGGTTAAGTTTAGGGCTAAGTTTATGTCTATGCTTAGAGCTAAATTTAGGCATAGGATTAGGGCTAGGTTTTGTTTTAGGTTTACAGCTAGGGTTAGGACTATGGGTAATATAAAAGCTAGGGTTACGTTTTGGCTAGTTTTAGGTTTATGGTTATGGCCAGGTCTAGTGTTAGGTCCAGGTTTGGGGTTGGGGTGGTATTTAGAGCTAGATTTATTGTTAGGGTCAGGGTCAGTGTTCAGGATAGTGTTAGGATTGGGTTAGAGCCAGAATTAGGACTATGGTTAGCTCTAGGGATAGGGAAGTGTTTGGTTTAGGTTACGTTAGATATAGGGCTAGGGTTACAGTTATGGTTATTGTTAGGGCTAGTGCTAGGTTATCGTTTAGGTCTAGGGCTAGAGTTATAGGTATATTTAGAATTAACTTTGGGTCTAGGTCTAGTGTTAGGCTTAGGTATATGTATAGGGTTACCGGTAGGTCTAGTTTTAGGATTTGATTTAGGTTTAGGGTCAGGTTCATACCTAGAATTACTGTTGGGTCAGATGAGGGTCAGGGTTAGGTTTAGAGGTAGAATGAGGGCTAGGGTTAATACCAGTAATATGGTTAGAGTTGAAGTTAGGCTAATGATTATTTTTAGGACTAGGGTTATCATTTGTGTTAGGGTTGACTTAGCGTAAGGGATAGGTTTAGAGCTAGGGTTAGGGTTAGGATTATTTCTAGTGTTGGGTTTAAGATCAGGGGTAAAGCTAGGTTTAGGGCTCAGAGCCCGGGTAGGATTTGTGTTAGGGTTAATGCTAGGGTTAGGACTATGAGAAATGTATGCACTAGGGTTGTGATTAAGGCTAGTTTTAGGGTTATAGTTAAGGCTAAGTCTAGTGTTAGGTTTAATTTAAGGCTAGGGTAATGATTAGAGCTAGGATTAGTGTTAGGGTCAGCGTCAGGGTCAGGGTTATTTTTAGAGTTAGGATTAGGTCTAGGCAAGTTTTAGGATTAGCGTTATGGTTGGGGGAGTGTTAGGGTTTGGTTTAGGCTTATGGTTACAGTTAAATTTAGAGTTAGGTTTAGATTTAGAGTTAGTTTTAGATACAGATTTAGGACTAGGGCTAACGATAGAACTAGTGTTAGGGGTAGGGCAAGAGTTAGAGTTAGTCTTAGGGCTAGGGTTTGTGTTAGGACAGGATTAAATTAGGGCTAGGATTAGCGCTAGGATTAGTGTTAGTGTTAGTCCAAGGGTTAGGGCAAGGGTTATGGTTAGGTTTAGAGTAAGGGATGGGGTTATAGGTAAGTTTAGGGCTAGGGTGAGGCTTAGAAATAGGTTTAGGGCTTGGGTTATGGTTTAGGCTAGGATTAAGGCTAGGTTTATGGCTGGAATTATGGCTAGGGCTAATTTCAGGTCTAGGGTTATGGTTAAAGATAGTTTTAGGGTTAGGTTTATGGCTACGTCTTGTGTAAGCATTAGGTTTAGGGTTAGGGTTAGGTTTGGAGCTAAGGGTATTATTAGTGTCACAGTTGCGATTAGTGTTTTGGATAGGTAAAGGTTTGAAATTAGGACTCAAATTAGCATTAGGGTTAGGATCAGGGTAATGATAGAGTTAGGTTTAGGTTTCAGGTTAGATTTAGGGTAATGGATAGGGTGAAGATTAGGGATAGGGTTAGGTTTAGGTCTAGGGTTAGCATTAGGGTTAGGATTATGGTTAGGGTAATGGAAAGGGTTAGAGCTAGGGTTACGGCTGGGATTATGGTTAATATTAGTGATAGGGTTAGGGTTAGGTTTAGGGTTAAAGCTAGCGTTAGGGCACAGAATAGGGCTAGATTTTGGATTTTTAGGACTAGGGTTAGGGTTACGGCTAATGTAAGTACCAGAGTTATGATTAGGGCTAGTTTTAGGTTTAGGCTTAGGACTAACTCTAGTGTTAGGTTTAGGTTTAGGGGTTAGGGTGATTTTTGAGCTAGCGTTTGTTTTAAGGTCAGAGTCAGGGTCATGCTTAGTTTTATGGTTCGGCTTAAAACTCGAATTATGGCTAGGGTTAGGGCTAGGTGTAGTGTTAGGGCTTGGATTATGTTAAATATTAGGTTTAGGTCTATGACTCGGTTTTATTTTAGAGCTTGGGCTAGGGTTAGGGCTAGTTTTAGGATTAGCCTTAGGGTTAGGGCTAGGATTAGGTTAATGTTTAGGCTTATTGTTAGGGTTAGATTTAGACTTAGGGTTAGATCTAGGCTTAAGGACAAGGATATGAATAGGGCTAGGGTTAAACCTACAGTTCGGGCTAGGATTAGGCTTCCAGTAAAGTATAGGGTTAGAACTAGGGTTAGGACCAGAGTGAGAGTCAGAGTTCGTCTTTGGGATATGGCTAAAATAGGGCTAAGATTAGGGCTAGGGTTAGTGTTAGGGTTAGGCCTAGGGTTAGGGTTAGGTTTATAATCAATACTATGTTTAGGGCTGGGATAAGGGCTAGGGTTTGTGCTAGGGTTAGGGGTATATTATGGATAGGACTAAAGTCAGGTGTAGGGTTATGGTTGGTGTAGTTTTAGGGTTAGTTTTATGGATAGGTCTAGTGTAAGGGTTATGTATAGGGTAACAGTCAGGTTTAGAGCTAGGGGAATTATTGGTGTCAGGGTCATAGCCTTTGGTTTAGGTTTAGATCATAGGTCAAGGGCTTTGTTTTAGGTTTGAGTTTAGGGTTGGGGCTTGAATTAGCATTATATTTAGGGTTAGGATAATGATAAGGTCAGGTTTAGGGTTCAGGTTAGGTTTAGGCAGGTTTGGGGATAGCAATAGTGTTATTGTTAGGCCTATGGTTAGCATTAGAGGAAGGATAATGATTAAGGTAGTGGATAAAGTTAGAGTTAAGGTTAGGGCTAGGATTATGGTTAGGATTAGGTTTTGAGTTAGTGTTAGGTGATGGTTAGAACTAGGGTTAGGGTTATGTTTAGCATAAGGGTTAGGTTCTGAGCTATGGATAGGGCTAAGCTGGGAGTGAGGTTCAGGATTAGGTCAAGGATAGGATTACCATAAGTTTTGGGTTAGAGCTAGGTTTCGGGATAGACCTAGGATTAGTGGTAGGGTCTGTATAAGAATCAGAGTTAGGGTTAGAATTTGGGATAGGGTTAGAGCTAGAATGAGAGCTAGGGTTAGGGCTATAAATAGGGTTTCTGTTTTGGTTAGCCTAAGGATTATGGATAGGTCTTGGCTTATCCTTAGGTTTAGGGTTTTGCTTAGGGTAAGGGAATGGTTTAGAGCTAGGGTTAGGGCTATGGTTAGGGTTAGAGTTATGGTTAAATCTAGGTTTAGGGCTCATATTAGGGCTAGTTTTTGTGTTAGGGTTAGGGATAAGATTAGGGCAATGGCTATTGTAAGAACGAGGGTTAAAATTAGGTTAGTTTTAGGGTTACACTTAGGTTTAGTGTTAGGGTTACGTTTAAGTTTAGGGTGATATTTATAGCTAGGTATTTTGTTAGAATATGAGTCAGGTCAGGATTTGTTTTAGGGTTAGGGATAGGTCTCAAATTATGACTAGGGTTATTCTTAGCATTCAGTTTAAGGTGAAGGCAGTATTTCGAGCTAGGTTGAGTGCTTGGATATGAGTCAGGGTCAGTGTTAGTTTTAAAGTCAGGGTTAGAACTAAAATTAGCTCTAGGGATAGGTCTAGTTTTAGTGTTATGGTTTGGTTTAAGTTAATGTTTGGGGTTAGGGATATTGCTTAGTTTTGGCTTTGTCCTAGGGTTAGGTTTAGGACTAGTGTAAGTGTTAAGCTTAGGCTTAGGGTTAGGGTTAGATTTGAAGTTAGGGTTAGATCTAAGGTTAGAGATGGGACTAAGAATAGGGCAAGGGATAGGCATAGGGTAGGGTTACAGTAAGGAATAGGGTTAGAACAAAGGATAGGTATAGGGTGAGAGTTAGAGTTAGTTTTATGGCTAGGGTTAGTGTTAGGGTTAGAGGTAGGGCTAAATTATTGCTATAATTAGTGCTAGGTTTATTGTTTGGCTTAAGCCCAGGGTTAGGGTTCGGGTTAGGTTTAAGTTTAGGTAAGAGATGGCATTATAGCTAGGTATAGTGGTAGGATGAGGGTTAGAATTAGGTTTGGGGATATGGTTAGGGTTAGGGTTATGATTAAGGTTATATTTAGGGCTAGGATCAGTGCTAGGTTTTTTTTTTTTAAGATTTAGACCTATAATAAGGCCTAGGGCTAATTTCAGATCAAGAATTATGGTTAAAGATAGTTTTAGGGTTAGTATTATTGCTACGTCTAGGGTAAGGATTAGGTGTAGGGTTATGGTCAAGTTTAGAGCAGGGTTTTTATTAGGGTCAAGATCAGGGTTAGGGTTTGGGTAAGTTAAGGTTTAAAGACAGGGGTCAAATTAATATTAGTGTTAGGGTTAGGGTTAGGGTTAGGCTATGTTTTTTTTTTTTTTTTAAGGTTAGGGCTAGGATTACACCTAGGGCAAATGTTAGGTCTATGGTTACATTAGGAATAGTTTTAGGATTAGGTTTATGGCTAAGTCTAGAATAAGGGTTAGTTTTAGTGGTAGAGTCAGGGTTAGAGCTAGGTATATTTTTACAGGAAGGTTCAGAGTAAGGGTTTGGCTTAGGTTAATTTTAGGATTAGGGCTCAAATTAGCATTAGGATTAAAATTAGGGTAATGATAGGGTTAGGTTTAGGGTTCAGGTTAGGTTTAGGTTAATGAATAAGTTTAGGGTTAGCGATAAGGTTAGGGTTAGGGCAAGGGTTACCATTAGGGTTATGGTTATGATTAGGGTAATAAATAGGGTTAGAAGTAGTGATAAGGATAAGGTTATGGTTAAGATTTTGGCTAGGGTTAGGGTAAGGTTTAGAGCTGGGTTTTAGGTTAGGGTTAGGTTTAAAACTAGGGTTAAGTCTAAAATAAGGGCTAGGTTTTGTGTTTTGTTAGAGCTAGGTTTAGGGCTATGGCTAATATATGAACTAGTGTTACAATTAGTGCCAGGTTTAGGGTTAGGGTTAGGGTGATGTTTAGAGCAAGGGTTTTATTTAGGGTCAGTGTTAGTGTTAGGATTAGCTTTAGTGTTAGGTTTATGACTCAAATTAGGGGTAAAGTTAGTACTAGGTGTAGGGTTAGGTTTTGGTTTTGGTTAAGGGTTATGGTAAGGTCTATGGCTCAGTTTTGTTTTAAGGCTAGGGCTAGAGTTAAGGCTAGATTTTGGATTAGCATCAGGGTCAGGGCTAGTGTTAGAGTGAAGTTTAGGCTTAGGGTTAGGGTTAGATTTAGAGTTAGGGTTGATCAAGGATTAGGGCTCATGTTAGGGTTAGGGCTAGGGATAGGGTTATGGTAATGAATATGGTTAGAACTAGGGATACGTCTAGGGTGAGAATTAGAGTTATTCTTAGGAGTAGGCTTAGGGTGAGGGTTAGGGTTAGGGCTACACTAGGGCTAGGATTAGGACTAGGGTTAGTGTTAGGGTTAAGCCTATGGTTTGGGCTAGGGTTAGTCTTAGCACTGGGGTTAGGGTTAAGTTGAGAGGAATAGGTCGGGTTATAGCTAGGTTTAGGGCTAGAGTGAGGGTTAGAATTAGGATTAGGACTAGGGTTATGTGTCAATTTATATTAAGGCTAGGATTAGTGCTAGGATGAGGGGAAGGTTTTCTAATAGGGTTAGGGCTAGGAATCGGGCTAGGGCTAATATCAAGTCTAGGGTTTTGGTTAAGGATAGATTTAGGGTTAGGTTATGGCTAGATCTAGTGTAAAGGTTAGGTTTAGGTTAAAGGTAAGATTTAGAACTAGAATTTTTATTAGTGTCACGGTCAGGGTCAGGGTTTGCATTTGGTTTTTGTTAAGGTTAAGGGGTTCGGGCTTGAATTAGCATTGGGGTTAGGTTTAAAGTTAAGGTAATGGAAATGTTTACTTTAGGTTTTAGTTAAGGTTTAGGGTCATGGATGGGTTAGGTTTCAGCGATCAGGTTAGGGTTAGCATTAGGGTTAGGGTTTTATTTAATGTAATGGATAGTTTTAGTGCTAGGGTTAGGGCTAGGTTATGATTTGGATTAAATCTAGGATTAGGGTTAGGCTTAGGGCTAGGGCTAGGGTTTGGTTTAGGGTAAGTGTTAGTGTTAGGGTAAGTGTTATTTTATGGTTAAGGTTATGGTTAGGTTAGGATAAAAGAGATGAGAGAGAGAGAGAGAGAGAGAGAGAGAGGGAGAGAGAGTTTTTTTAATATTTATATTTTAGTTTTCGGTGGATACAACATCTTTGTTTGTATGTGGTGCTGAGGTACGAACCCAGGTCGCACACAAGCCAGGCAAGTGCACTACCACTTGAGCCACATCCCCAGCTCAAGAGTTAGTTGTTGAGCTAGGGTAAGGTCTAAGGAGATGATTAGGGTTAGCGTTAGGGTTAGGATTAGGGCTAGGCTTAGGTTTATGCTTAGAGCTAATTTTAGGCCTAGGACTAGTTCTAGGTTTTTTGTTAGGTTTAGGTCTAGGGTTAGGGCTATGGATAATGTAAAAGCTAGCATTATGTTTAGGGCTAGTTTTAGGTATAGGATTATGGCTAGGTCTAGTGTTAGGTCTAGGTTTTGGGTTAGTGTCAGATTTAAAGCTAGTTTAAGTGTTAGGATAAGGGTGTGTGTTTGGGATAGGGTTAGAGCCAGAATTAGGACTAGGGTTAGGTCTAGGGATAGGGTAAGTGTTTGATTTAGGTTAAGGGTTATTGTTAGGGCTAGTGCTAAAATTTTATTTAGGTCTAGGGCTAGAGTTATAGCTATATTTAGGATTAGCTTTGGGTCTAGGTGTAGTGTTAGGCTTAGATATAAGTACAGTGTTACCGGTAGGTCTAGTGTTAGGTTTTGGTTTAGGTTTAGGGACAGGTTTAGACTTAGAGTTACTTTTAGGGTCAGATGAAGGTTAGGTTTAGAGGTAGAATGAGAACTAGGGTTAAGACTAGTAATATGTTTAGAGTTTAAGTTAGGGTAAGGATTAGGGTTCCGACTAGGGTTAGCATTTGGGTTAGGGTTTGGCTTAGGGTAAAGGGTAGGGTTAGAGCTAGGTTTAGGGCTATGGTTAGAGTTAGGTTTAGGGCTAGTGTTAGGGTTAAGATTAGGGTTAAAGCTAGATTTAGGGCTTGGATCCAAGGTAGGATTTGTGTTAGGGTAAATGCTATGATTAGGATAATGACTATTGTATGAACTAGGGTTACAATTAAGGCTAGATTTAGGGTTATGGTAAAGGGTAGGTCTAGTGTTAGGGTTAATTTAAGTTACGGTGATGATTAGAGTTGGGATTAATGTTAGGGTCAGCATCAGGGTCAGAATAATATTTAGAGTTAGGTTTAGGGCTAGGTTTAAGTTTTGGGTTATGTTTAGGTTAAGGTTTTGGGTTAGGGATATGGCTTGGTTTTGATTTATGGCTAGGGCTAGGGCTAGGGCATTAGCATTATGGTTAGGGGTAGTGTCAGGTTTTGGTTTGGCTTATGATAACAGTTAAATTTAGAGTTAGCTTTAGATTTAGAGTTAGGTTTAGATCTAGATTTAGGACTCAGGATGAGGATAGAACTAGGGCTAGGGCTAGGGCAAGAGTTAAAGTCAATCTTAGGGCTAGGTTTAGGTTTAGGATAGGATTAAATTAGGGCTATGATTTGTGCTAGGCTTAGTGTTATTATTAGGCCTAGAGTTAGTCTGGGGGTTAGGGTTAGATTTAGGGTTATGGTTAGGTTTATGGTAAGGGATGGGGCTATAGGTAGTTTTAGGGCTAGGGTGAGGGTTAAAATTAGGGTTAGGGCTCAGGTTATGGTTCAAGTTAGGATTAAGTCTAGGCTTAGGTTTAGGATTATGATTAGGGCTAATTTCTGGTCCAGGGTTAAGGTTAAAGATTGTTTTAAGTTTAGGTTTATAGCTACGCCTGTGTAAGCATTAGGTTTAGGGTTAGTGTCAGGTTTAGTGCTAAGGGTATTATTAGGGTCATGGTCAAGATTAGCGTTTTGGATTGGTTAAGGTTAAAGTTAGGACTTGATTTAGCATTAAGTTTAGGATCAGCATAATGAGAGGGTTAGGTTTATGTTTCAGATTAGATTTAGGGTAATGGATAGGGTGAAGATTAGGGATAGGGTGAGGTTTAGGCCTAGGGTTAGTTTTAGGGTTAGGGTTATGGTTAGGGTAATGAATAGGGTTACAACTAGGGTTACAGCTAGGGTTATGGTTACAATTAATAATAGGGATAGAATTAGTTTTAGGGTTAAAGCTAGGGTTAGGCTTGGAATAGGGCTAGGATTTGGGTTAAGTTAGGGCTAGGGTTAGGGTTACAGCTAATGTAAGTACTAGCGTCATGATTAGGGCTAATTTTAGTGTTAGGGTATAGGACTAGGTCTAGTGTTATGTTTAGATTTAAGATTAGGGTGATGTTTAGACCTAGGTTTAGTGTTAAGTTCAGAGTCTAGGGTGAGGTTTAGTTTTAGGGTTCAACTTAAGACTTGAATTATTGCTAGGGTTAGGGCTAGGTGTAGGATTAAAGCTTGGTTTATGTTAAGGATTAGGGTTAATTCTATGGCTTGGTGTTGTTTTAGAGCTTGGATAGGGTTAGGGCTAGTTTTAGGATTAGCCTTAGTGTTAGGGGTAGGTTAGGTTTAGGTTTAGGCTTATTGTTAGGGTTAGGTTTAGTGTTAGGGTTAGGTTTAAGTTTAGGGTGATATTTATATCTAGGTTTGTGTTAGGATAAGAGTCAGGTAAGGGTTCATTTTAGGGCTAGTTATATGATTAAAATTATTGTTAGGGTTATTCTTAGCACTCAGTTTAAAGTGAGGGTGGCGTTTGGAGCTAGGTTGAGGGTTAAGATATGAGTCAGGGTCAGTGTTAGTCTTAAAGTTAGTGTTAGAACTCGAATTAGAGCTAGGGATAGGTCTAGGTTTAGTGTTAGGTTTTGGTTTAAGTTAATGTTTAGGGTTAGAGCTATTGCTTGGTTTTGGTTTAGTCCTAGTGTTAGGTTTAGGAATAGTGTAAGTGTTAAGCATAGGCTTAGTGTTAGGGTTAGATTTGTAGTTAGGGTTAGATCTAGGGTTAGGGCTGGGACTAAGGATAGGGCAAGAGTTAGGGCTAGACATAGTGTTACGGTAAGGGATAGGTTTAGAAATAGGGATAAGTATAGGGCGAGAGAGTGAGTCTTAGGGGCTAGGGTTAGTGTTAGGATTAGAGATAGGGCTAAATTAGTGCTAGGATTATGGCTAGGTTTATTGTTTGGATTAAGCCTAGAATTAGGGTTAGGGTTAGGGTTAAGTTTATGGTAAGAGATGGCATTATAGCTAGATATAGAGGTAGCGTGAGGGTTACAATTTGGGTCAGGGTTAGGGTTAGTTTTAGGTTTATGATTAAAGGTAGGTTTAGGGCTAGGGTTTGTTTTAGTTTTAGATCTAGGATTAGGGCTAGGGCTAATTTCAGGTCCAGAATTATGTTTAAAGATAGTTTTAGGGTTAGAATTATGGCTACGTCTAGGATAGGGGTTAGGTGTAGGGTTATGTTCAAGTTTAGAGGTAGATGTTTTATTAGAGTAAAGGTCAGGGTTAGGGTTTGGGATATGTTAAGGTTTAAAGTTGGGGCACGAATAGTGTTAGGGTTAGGGTAATGAAAGGGGTAGGTTTAGGTTCAGGTTAGGTTCAGGGTAATGGATTGGGTTAAGATTAGGGATAGGTTTAGGTTTATGCCTACGGTTAGCATTAGGGTTATCATCATGTTTATGGTAATGGATAGAGTTAGATATTGGTTTAGGGCTAGGTTTATGGTTACGAATAGGGCTAGGGTTAAAGCTAGGATTAGGGCTACGTTTTGGGTTAAGTTAGGGATAGGGTTAGGATTACGGTTAATGTAAGTTCTATGGTGATGGTTAAGGCCAGTTTTAGTGTTTTAGGGCTAGAGTTAGTGTTAGCATTAAGGTTAGGGTTAGGGTGATGTTTAGAACTAGTGTTGTTAGGGTCAGTGTCAGGTTCAGGGTTAATATAAGGGTTCTGCTTACAACTTATATTAGGGCTGGGGATAGGGCTAGGTTTAAGTATACAGTTTGGTTTAGGTTAAGCTTAGGTTTATAGCTATAGCTCGATTTTCTTTTAGGGCTAGAGCTAGGGTTAGGACCAATTTTAGGATTAGTGTTATGGTTTGGGCTAGTGTTAGGGTTTGGCTTAGTCTTTGGGTTAGGGCTTAATTTAGAGTTAAATTTTGTCTAAGGTTAGTGCTAGGGCAAAGGATAGGGCTAGGGTTATGACTAGGGTTAGGGCTAGCATTAGGTTTATGGTAAGGGATAGGGTTAGAATGAGTGAAAGTTCTAATGTGAGAGTTCAAGTTAGTCTTAGGACTAGGGTTAGGGATAGGGCTAAATTAGGGCTAAAATGAGGTCTAGGGTTAGTGTTTGGGTTAGGCCTATAGTTTTGGTTAGGGTTATAATTAAGGCTATGTTTAGGGCTAGGATAAGGCCTGGGGTTTGTGTTAGGATTAGGGCTAAAATTATGGCTAGGGCTAATGTCAGATCTAGGGTTAGAGTTAGGGATATTTTTAGGGAAAGATTTATGTCTAGGTCTATTGTAAGGGTTAGTTATAGGGTAAGAGTCAGGATTAGAGCTAGGGGAATTCTTAGGGCCAGGGTCAGTGTTAGGGCTTGGTTTAGGTTTTAGTTTAGGGTTGAGGGTCGAATTAGAGTTAGGGTTAGTGTTAGGGTAAAGATCAGGTTAGGTTTAGGGTTCAGATTATTTTAGGGTAATTGATAATTTTGGGGATAGTGATAGAGTTAGGGTTAGTCCTACAGTTAGTATTAGAATAAGGGTTATGTTTAGGGTAATGGATACAGTTAGAGTTAAGGTTAGGGCTAGGATTATGGTTAGGATTAGGTCTTGGTTTAGGGTTAAGGTGAGGGTTAGGTTTAACACTATGTTTCTGGTCAGATGAGGGTTTGTGTTAGGGCTAGTGCTAGGATTAAGTTTAGGGCTAATGTCAAGTGTAGCATTACAGTTAAGTGTAGTTGTAGGGTTTGGTTATGAATAGGTCTACTGTAAGTGTTAGGTTTAGGGTAAAAGTCTTGTTAAGCACTAGGTGCATTATTACGGTCAGTGTCTTTGTTAGGGATTGGTTTGGGTTAAGGGTTAGGGTTAAGGCTCAAATTAGCATTAGGTTTAGAGTAATGTATATGGTTTGGTTTAGGATTCAGGTTAGATTTATGGTTTTGAATAGCCTTAGAGATAGCAATACAGTTAGGTTTAGTCCTATTGTTAGTACTTGGGTTAGGCTTATATTTAGGTAAAAGATAGGATTACAGCTAGGGTTAGGGCTACGTTTATGTTTAGGATTAGGGCTAGTGTTAGAGTTAGGGTTAGGGTTATGATTAGGCCTAGCATTAGGGTTAGTTTTAGGGTAAGTGTTATTGTTGGAGCTAGATTTAGGGCTAGGGAGAAGTTTAGGGTTAGAGCAGGTCTAGGGTAAATGTTAGGGTTAGGGTTACATTTAGTATTAGGGTTAGGGTTAGAGTTATGGTAATGGATAGAGTTAGAGCTAGGGTTTGGGCAATGGTTACAGTTAAATTTAGGGTTAAAATTAGGGTTAGGGATAGGACTATGTTAATGTTTAGAGTTAGGATTAGGGCTCAGTTTAGAGGTAGTGTTAGGGTTCAAGTTACTTTATTCAAATTTCTTTGATACAATCCAGGATTCATCTTTAACTAACCTTACTCTCTTTCCCAGGTTTAGGCCTTTTGGTTTAACTGTTTGGTGTCAGGAAACAGTTAGTTATTTTCCATTTTACTTTATTTTGACCTATACAAGTAAATGTAAATGGACCTGGAAATCAAACAGGTTTTATGCTAGCTGCTTGAAACTGCACACACACACACCCTCAATTATTTGTGGGGACACTCTGGTATGTTCCTTGTTAGTGCAGACCTAAGCTGAAGCATGAAAAAACAACTTTATCTGAGAGCCCTTTAGGAAAAAGCAGGGAATATGCATGCCCTGAAATTCCTCCCATAATTATTTTATCAGATTTGTTTGAAATTGAGTAGGATTCATTATTTCACTTGCCCCACAAAGCTATCCAAGTGTGGGACGTCTATAATCAATGGTTCTCTAATCAGGTTAGGTTTAGTGTTAGGTTTAGGGCTAGGTTTAGATGTAGTGTTAGGGTGAGAGTAAGTTTTGTACAAATTTCTTTGATACTTGGAAGGAGTCCTTTTTTACCTAGCCTTAATGTGCTCCTCCTTTGTGGGCCTTCTCATTTCAATGGTGTGTTAACAGGGACACTCTGTATTTTAAGGTTTCACTTCATATTGACCCATATAGGTAAATAAAAATGGAGGTTGAAATCAAACCGGGTTGGTGCTAGCTGCTTGAAACTTCAAACACTGAATCAGTTCTCTGTGGGAACTCTCTGGTTTGTTCCTTTTGAAAGTAGCCCTAAGATGAAGACGGCAAAACAACTTTATCTGAGAGCCCTTTAGCAGAAAACAGAGAAATATGCATGAACTGAAACACCACCTCAATTATTTGGTCATTTTTCTTTGATACTGCATAGGATTTATCTGATGGCTTCGTCCTCTAGGCTCCTCAAGTTTGGAACCTCTAGGATCAACAGTTTTTCAAACAGGTTAGGGTTTGTGTTATGGTTATGTTAGGACTAGTGTTATAGCTAGTATTATGGTTAGTTAGTTTTGTTCAAATTTCTTTGATACTGGGCAGGATTCATTTTTCTCCTATCCTTATTATACTCAACATGTTTGGGAATCCTAGTTTCAATGGTCCTCTGTAAGGAACAGTTTGTATTTTAAAGTTTCAGTTTCTTTTTTTTTTCTATACAGTTAAATGGAAATGGAGCTGAATATCAAATGACACTGGTGCTAGCTGCTTGAAAGTACCCACTCGATCAATTCTCTGTGCAATTTCTGATTTGTTTTTGCCAAAGTAGGCCTAAGCTGAAGCATGTAAAAACAACTTTATCCAAGAGTCCTTTAGGAGATAACAGGAAAATACGCATGTCCTGATATACTTCATCAACTTTTTGGTCAGATTTCTTTGATATTGCACAGCATTCATCCCTTAGCTTGCCCTACTAGGCTGCCCACGTCTGGAACTTCTATGGTCAAAGATTCCATTAAAAAGTTATGGTTAGGGGAAGAACTAGGGTTAGAGCTAGTGTTAGGGTTAGAGTTAGTTTTATTAAAAATTCTTTGATACATGGCAGGATTTATCTTTTTGCTACATTTACTCTGTTCTGTCGGTTTAGGCCTTCTCTGTTCACAGGTTAGCTATCAGGATCAGTTTGTATTTTAAGATTTCACTTCATTTTGACCTATACGGGAAAGTTAATGGGGTTGAAAAACAAACAGGTTTGTGCTAGCTGCTTGAAACTTCACACACCCCATAAGTTCTCTGTAGGGACTCTGGTATGTTCCTTGTGAAAGTAGCCCTAAACTTAAGCATGCAAAAACAACTTTATCTTAGAGCCATTTATGATAAAACAGAAAAATATGCATGTACTGAAATACCTCTCATAATTACTTTGTAAGATTTGCTTGATGTTGTGTAGAATTCATCACTTAGCTTGTCCCACAAGGCTCCCCATGTGTGGGGATTCTAGAAGTACTTGTTCTCTAATCACCTTAGGGTTAGGGTTAGGTTTACGCTTAGGGCTAGGGCTAGGGTTAGATGTAATTTTAGGCTGAGAGATAGCTTTGTTCAAATTTTTGATACTGGGCAGGAGTCATCTTTAATCTAGCCTCAGTATTCTCCCAAGGTATGCTCTTCTCAATTCAATGGTTTGTTATCATGAACGCTCTGTATTTTAAGATTTCACTTCATTTTGACACCTATGGGTAAATGGAAATAGAGGTGGAAATCAAACAGGAGTCCTTTCCCAAAAAAATAACCCTAAACCTAACCATAAACATAGCCCTAATCCTAGGCCTAAGCCTAACACAAACCCTAGATCTATTTTTAGCCCTAATTTATCTCTAAACCTAACCCTAACCCTAGCCCTAAGGCTAACTCTAACTCTTCCCTAGACCTATTCCTAGTTCTAATCTTCTCCCTTACCATAACCCAAAACAATAGCCCATACCTTAGTTCTAACCCTAGTTATAGCCCTAACCCTAGAATTAATCATAACTCTAAATCTACCCCTAAGCCTAAAATCACCCTATCACTAGCAATAACACTAACGCTAATCATAAAACTACCCTTAACTTTAGACTTAGCCCTAAAACAAAACCAAGCCATAGAACTAACCCTAACCCTTAACCTAAAGCAAATTCTAACCGTACATCTAGCCCAACTCTACCGGTAATTTAAGTCCTATCCCTAACACTAAAATGACCCTGACCCTGAATCTGACCCTAATACTCACCCTAGTTCAAAACATCACCCTAAAACTAAACCTAATCCTAAAACTAGACTTAGTTCTAAATGTAACCCTAACACTAGGCCTAATCATAACCCTAGTTCTTACATTAGCTGTATCCCTAACATGAGCCCTAACATAACAAAAACCTAGACCTAATCCAAGACCCAACCATAGCTTTAACCCTAACTTTATCCCTAAACCTAACCCTAACATTAATACTTGCACTAACCCTAAAACTAACCCTAACCCGAACCCTAGCCAAAACCCTAACCATAACAGTAGCCCTAACCCTATCCATTACCTTAACCATAACCCTAAACCTAATGCTAACCCTCAGCCTGACCCTAGCACTATCTCTAACCCTAACCTATCCATTACCCTAAACCTAAACTGAACCCTAACCTTAAATATATCATTACCCTAACTCTAACCTTAACTGTAATGCTAACTCGAGTCCTAATTTTAAACCTTAACCTAAACCAAACCATAAAAATGACCCTGACCATAATAATACCCCTCCCTCTAAACCTGACCCTAACCCTCATCCTAACCCTTATACTATACCTAGCCATAAAACTATCCCCAAAACTATCCCTAACCATAACCCTGTATCTGACATTAGCCCTAGCCCTAATACTTGCCTAAACTTAATACAATTTCTAGCCCTAATCCTAGGCCTAACACTTGCGTTAATGTAGCCCTACACTTAACCATATCCCTAACCCTAATTTTGCCCTCACTCTAGACCTAAACCTAGCTGTAACCTCATACCTTACACTTACCCTAACCTTACCCCTAACACTAGTTCTAAACCTATCCCTAACCATAAGCAAATCTCTAACCCTAATGGTAACCCTAGACCTGTCTCTAATCTTTAGGCTAATCAAAACCCTAACCCTATAAATAGTGCTAACCCTAGCCCTCATTCTACCTATAACCCTATCACAAACCCTACCCTAGCCCTTACCCTTATTCTGACAATAACACTAATCCTAGGTCTAAACCTTACCCTAACCCAAGACCAAACCCTAACACTAGCCCTGCCAGTAACCTTATACCTAAACCTGGCCCTACCACTAGCCCTAGACCTAAACCTAATCCTAAATCTAGCCTTAACTTTTGCCCTAGAAATAAACAAAAACCTAGCATTAGCCCTAACAATAACTCTTAACCTAAAACAAAGACTAACCCTACGCCTAGACATAAACATAGTTCTAATTCTGGCTTTAACCTAAACTCTAACTCTAACCTGAACACTGACCCTGCATTTAAGATTAAGCTATTTCTAAACCTGACCCTAACCTAAAACCTAAACCTAACACTGGACCTAGCCATAATCTTAACCCTACAACTAGCCCTAATCATAATCCTAGCTATTACACTACACATAACCCTAACCCTATGCCTTAACCTAACAGAAAACCTAGAGTGAATCCTAGGCCTCAACCTAGCCCTAAGTGTAACCCTATCCATAACCCTAGTCATAATCCTAACCCTAACCCTAGTCTTAGTCCTAAACCTTACTCAAAGCTTAAATCTTACCTTAAATATAAGCTTAGATCTATGCCTAACTCTAACCCTAACCCTAGCCCTAACCCTAATCTTAACTCTATCCCTAAAACTAGCTCTAAACCTACACATTACTCTAACTCTAAACCTAACCCTATTGATAACCCTAGCAGTAACCCTAACCCTAACCATAACTGGAAACTAACCCTAGACCTAACCCTAAACCTAACACTTGCCATAGCCCTAACCCTAGCACAAACCAAAAACTGTAAAATAAACCTAAACATAACAATAGGCTTCACACAAAACCTAAAACTAAATCTAACACTAAACCTAAACCTAAACCTAAAACTAACCATATCCATTAACCTAATCCTTATCCTAACACTGATGATAAGCCTAGCCTTAGCCAGAACCCTAACCCTAAACCTACCATAGTCCTATTGCTAGACCTAACACTGAACCAAACCCTTGTCCTAGCATTAGCCCTAACTCTAGCTCAAACCTAACCCTTAAACTAAATATAACACTAGGCCAAACCCTAACCCTAATCCTAGCCATAATCCTAACAATAACCATAGCCCAAATCCTAGCTCAAACTCTATCTATTACCCTAACCATAACCCTAAACCTAATACTAAACCTAGCCATAACCATAACCCTAACTCTATCCCTAGACCTGATTCTCACCTGAAGACTCAACCTAGCCCTAATACTTACTCAAACCTTGACCCTTACCCTTAACCTAATCCTAGATCAAACCTGAACCCTAAACCAAAACCTAACCCTAGCCCTAATCCTAAACATAACCCTAGGCTTAAACCTATCTCTAACCCCACCCATTACCCTAATCCTAATCATAAACCTCATGATAACCCTAGCCCTAACCCTAAACCTAATCTAAATTTGAGTACCTAAACGTAGGCCTAACCATAAACCTAACCCTTATTATAGTCCTAACCCTAGCTCAAACCCTACCAGTGACACTAGACCTAACAGTAACCCTGGTCCTAAAACTAAACCTAACCCTAATCGAATCCAAGCTCTAACCCTGTCCACTACCCTTATCCTAATATAACCCTAGCCCTAACCCTAATACTAACCCTAATTCTAGACCTAAACCTATACCTAACCATAGCCTTAATACTAACCCTAGCTCAAACCCTAATTCATACCCTAAAACTAACCCTAGCCTAAAGCCTAACACTAACTCTAACTCTAGCCCTAATCCTAAACATAATCCTAGCCCTAACCCTAGCTCTAACTCTATCCATTACCATAACAATAACCCTAAACCTAATGCTAAACCTAGATCTAACTCTAAATCTATTCATTAACCTAAACCTAACCTGAACCCTAAAAATAACCTGAAGTTTAAACCTAACCCTATTCATTACCCTAAACCTAGCTCTAAATCTAATGCTAATTTGAGCCTAACCCTAAACCTCAACCTAACCCAAAACCAAAACCTGATGCTGACCATTATAATACCTCTAGCTCTAAACCTGAACCTTACCCTAAACCTGACTCTGACACTAGACATAGCCATAAACGTTAGCCTAAAAGTATCCCTAACCATAACCCTAGACCTGATAGTAACCCTAGCCCTAATTTTTGCCATAACGCTAACACAAATGCAAGTCCTCATCCTACCGTAAACCTAGCCTGATCCTAATCCGAACCCTAACTCTAACCCTATCCCTAATTTTATCCCTCTCCCTAGTTCTGATCCTTGCTATTACCCAATTTTTTCCCCTAAATTTAACCCTAACTCTAACTCTAGACTTAATCCTTACACTAATCCTAGACCTGATCCTAGCCCTAATTTAGCCTTAACCATAAATCTAACACTAGCACTAAGACTAAATCTAACTGTCGCCCTAGCCCTATTCCTATATCTAACCCTATCCCTTAACATAACCCTAAAGCTTGTCCTAACTTTACCCTAACACTAGACCTAGCCCTAACCCTAAATCTAAGCATAACTCTAAATATAATCTTAACCCTAAGCCTAAACCTCACACTAATGCTAATCCTAAAACTAGCCCTAACCTAGTGTCCTAGCCCTAAAAAAAAAAAAAAAACAAACAAACAAAAAAAAAAAACGAGCCAAAGCCCTAACCCTAACCCTTAACCTAAACCAAAACCTAACCCTTCACGTAGCCTAATTTTAGCCCTAATTCGAGTCCTACCCTAACCCTAAAACTAACCTTGACCCTGACTCTGACCCTAACATTAACCCTAGCTCTAACATCACCCTAGAAGTATACCTAACCCTAAAACGAGACCTATCCCTAACCATAACCCTAAAAGTAGCCCTAATCATAACTCTAGATCTTTCATTAGCTGTAGCCCTAATCCTAGCCCTAACCTAACCCAAAACCTCTCCCTAATCCAAGCCCTAAAGCTTGTTTTAACTCTATCCCTAATAATAGCCCTAACCATTACCCTAAAACTAACCCTAACACTAAAACTTGCCCTAACCCTAAACCTAACCCTAGCCTTATTCCTAACCATAATTCTATCCCTAACTGTAGCTCTAACCCGATCCATTACCCTAACCATAACACTAACCCTAATGCTAACCTTAGGATAACCCTAACCCTATCTCTAACCCTAACTTTATCCATTACCCTAAGCCTAAACTGAACCCTAAACCTAACCACAAACATGACCTTAACCTTAACCCTAACCCTAACACAAATGAGAACCCTGACCCTAAACCTTAACCTAACCCAAATCTTAACCTGACTGTGACCCTAATAATAACCCTATCTCTAAACCTGACCCTAACCCTCAACCTAACTCTTACACTAGAACTAGCCATAAACCTAAACCAAAATTAAAACTAATCATAAACCTACACCTGACATTACACCAACACCTTATCATAGCTCTAACCCTAACACAAAACCTAGCCATAATCCTAGCCTTAAACCTAGCACTAATCCTAGCCCTAAGCATAGGCTTAAACCTCATCCTAACCCTAACCCTAGCCCTAACCTTATTTTGACCCTCACCCTAAACCTAGCTATAACATCATACCTTACATTAATCCTAACCCTAAACCTAGCCCTAAACCTAGGCCTAGCCCTAAAACTAACCCTAGAACTAATCCTAGAACTAATTTAACTTTCACCCTAACCCTACCTCTAACTGTCACCCTAGCATTAACCCTAGCTCTAAACCTATCCCTTACCATAACCCAAACACTAGCCCTAAACCTAGCCCCCAAACTAGCCCAATGTTCACCCTAGCTATAAACCTAGACGAAACTCTAACTCTATAGCAAACCCTGAACCTAACCCTAAACCTCACCCTAACACTAGCCCTAACCCTAATGTTAATTGGAAAACTAGCCCTAACCCTAGCCCTAGCACTCAAACAAAACTGAATCATAGGCTTAACCCTAAGCCTTAACCTAAACCAAACCTGAGCTTATATCTAGCCCTAACCTAGCCTAACATTAGGACTTACTCTAACCCTGACTCACACTCTATCACTAATCCTAGCTCTAAACTTCACCCTAAACCTAATTCTAAACCAAACACTAGACCTAGCCCTAACTCTAACCCTAAAACTAGCCCTAGTCGTAATGCCAGTTCTTACATTAGCCATAGCCCTGTAATAACAGAAAACCTAGCCCTAATCCGAGACCTAAACCTAGCTTTAAACCTAACCCTAACCTTAAGCCTAGCCCTATCCCTAACCCTAACACTAGCCCTAATCCTAGCTCTAAACTTATCCCTTACCCTAAGCCAAACCCTCAACCTAATGCTATCCTAGTCCTAACCCTAATCCTTAGCCTACCCCAAACCATAACTCTAATACTAATCCTAACCCTATCTCTCATTCTAGCTCTTACCCTAACCCAAACCCTAACCCTTACCCTGACCCTTATTCTGACTCTAACTCTAATCCTGGGTTAAAACGTGACACTACCCCTAAACTGAACCCTAACACTAGCCCAATGGGTAACCCTATACCTAAACCTAACCTTAACACTTGACCTAGACAAAAACCTAATCCTAAATCTAGCTATAACTCTAGCACTAGCCCCAAACAAAAACCTATCTTTAACCCTAACAATAACCCTTAACCTAACCCAAACACTAACCCTACTCCTAGACCTAACGCTAGCTCTAATTGTGGCCCCAACAATAAACCTAACCCTAACACAAACAAAGACCCTTCTCCTAACAAAGCCCTGGCTCTAAAATTTACGCTAACCCAAAATCTAGCCATAACCCTAACACTAGACCTAAACATAACCTTAACCCTAACTCTTACATTACCCATAGCTGTAATGCTAGCCCTAAATATCACACAAAACTTAAGCCCTAACTTTATCCCTGACCCTAGCCCTAAGCTAACCTGAACCTAACCCTATACCTAACCCTAGACCTAACCCTAACCATAACTCTCGCCTTAGCTGTAACCCAGGCTCAAACACTAACCCTTACCATAAACATAACCCTAGCTCTAACCCTAAACCTAACTGTAATCCTAGTCCTAATCCTAACCATAACCAAGGCCAAAACATAACTCTAACTCTCTCCATTACCCTAAACATAACCCTAACCCTAATGCTAAAGCTAGCCCTAAACTTAACACTAATTCTAAACCTATACCTGACACTAACTCTAACACTTGCCCTAGCCCTAAACATAGCTCAAACCCTAACGTGTATGCTAAACCTAACCCTAACACTAACCCTAGGCCTAAACCTAACCCTAACCTTAACCTCTCCCATAATCCTAACCATAAACCTATCCCTAAACCTATCCATTAACCTAAACATAACCCTAACCCAAATGCTAACCCTAGGCCTAACTCTAAACCTATTGTTAATACAAAACCTATCCATTACCTAATCCTAACCTGAACACTAAATCTAAACCTATCAATTACTCTAACCCTAACCCTAACCCTAATGCTAATTTGAGCCCTAAGCTTAAACCATAACCTAAAACAAACTCTAAACAAGACACTGACTCTAATAATACACCTAGCTCTGAACCTGTAACCTAACCCTTACACTAGATCTAGCCATAAAAATAACACTAACAGTAACCCTAACCTAACCCTAGACCCGACATTAGCACTCTACCTAATTCTTCTCTAAACCTAACACAAATCTTATACCTCACCCTAGCCCTAAACCTAGCCTTAATACTAACCTGATTTCTAATCCTAGCCCAATCCCTAATTTCAACCCTCACTTTAGTTCTGAACCTAGGTATAACCACATCCCTTTCCCTAACCCTAACCCTAACATTAACCATAACCCTAACACTAACCCTAACACTATCACTAACCTTAACCCAAGCCCTAACCCTAGGCCTAACCATAACACTATCTCTAGCTCTAATTCTAGCCCTAAATTTTCACTAACTGTAACCCTAAATTTAACCCTAGTCCTATGACTAACTCTAACTCTTGACCTAGACCTATTTCTATACTAACCTTATCTGTTACCATAATCCTAACACTAGCCCTAACCTTAGCCCTAACCCTAGCCCTAACCCTAGATCTAACCATAACTGTAAATCTAACCCTAACCCTAAGCCTAAACCTCACCATACCACTAGCCCAAACACTATCGCTAATCCTAAAATTAGCCCTAACCCAAGCCATAGACCTAAAACGAAACTGAGCCATAGCCCTAATGCTAAACGTAACCTAACCATAACCCTGTACCTGACATTAACCTTAGTCTTAATTCTTGCTCTAACCTTAACACAAAACCTAACCATACACTTAGCCTTAACCTTATCTCTAATTTGAGTGTTATTCCTAACCCTAAAACTAACACTGACCCTGACTCTGATCCTTTCAATAACTCCATATCAAATCATCAACCTAAAGCTTAAGCTAACACTAATACTAGACCTAGCCCTAACCCTAATCATAAAACAAGCCCTAATCATAACCCAAGTTCTTACATTAGCTGTAGCCCTAACCCCAGCCCTAAGCTAATCTAAAACTTAACCCTAATCCAAGGCCTAACCCTACTTTAACCCTAATCCTAACCCTAACCCTAAACCTAAACCTAATCAAAACCCTAGCCTTAATTCTAACAATAACCCTAACCCTAACTCTAGCTCTAATCCTAACCATTAGCTTAACCCTAACTGTCTCCCTAATACTTACCCTAGAATAACTTTAACCCTATCCATTACCTCAAACCTAACCTGAACCCTGTACCTAACCAAATCCATTACCCTAACCCTAAAACTAATTTGAGCCATTACCCTAAACCTCAACCTAAACAAACCCTGACCCTGACTCTGACCTTAATAATACCCTTATCTCTAAAACTGACCCTAACCCTCAGCCTAACCTTTTCACTATACCTAGCCAAAAACCTAACCCTAAACTATCCCTATCCATAACTCTAGACCTGACCTAACCCTAATGCCCTAATGCCCTAATGCTTGCCCTATGCCTAACAAAAACCATAGCCCTGATCCTAGCTGTAAATCTAGCCTTAATCCTAACCCTAATTCTAACATTAGCCCTAACCCTAAACCTAGCTATAACATCATATCATACCCTAACCCTAATCTTAACCACAGTCCTAAACCAAGTCCTAGCCCTAATACTAACCCTAATTCCAATCCTAGCCCTAATTTCGCCCTAACACTAAACCTACTCATATCCCTAGCCTTAAGACTAACTCTAACTCTTGCCCTAGCCCTATCACTAGTTCTAAACTTTTCCCTTACCATAACCCAAAGCCTTGCCCTAACCCTATCTCAAACCAAACCCTAAAATTAGTCCTAGCCCTAAACTTAGATCTAACCCTAACTCTATATCTAAACCTAACCCTAAACTTAAACCTCACCCTAACACTAGCCCTAACCCTAATGCTAATTTGAAAACTAACCCTAACCCTAGCCACAGCCCTCAAACAAAACTGAGCTATAGCCCTAATCCTAACCCTTAACCTTCACCAAATCCTAATGCTACACCTAGTCCTAACCCTATCCCTACAACTAATGCTGACCCTGATTCTGACCCTAAATCTAACCCTAGCTCTAAACATCACTTTAACCCTAAATGTAAACCAAACACTAGATCTAGCCCTAACCCTAATCATAAAACTAGCCTGTATTATAAAGCCAGTTCTTACATTAGCCATAACCTGAACCCTAACACAAAACCTAACCCTAATCTGTGTCCTAACCCTAGCATTTACACAAACCCTAAATCTAACTCTAGCCCTAAACCTAAACCTAGCTCTAACCCAATACCTTACCCTAAGCCAAACCCTCACCCTAATACCACCCTACCCTAATGCTACCCTACCCTACCTAATCCTTAGCCTACCCCAAACACTAACTTTATTACTAGTCCTAACCCTAGGCCTCATTCTATCTCTAACCCTGTCCCAAAGCCTAAGCCTAACCCTGACCCTTATTCTGACCCTAAAATTAACCCTAGGTCTAAGCCTGACCCTAACTCTAAACCAAACCCTAACACTAGCCCTACTGGTAAACCTATACCTAATCTAACCATAATACTAGCACAAGACCTAAACTTAATCCTAAATATAGCCATAACTCTATAAATCCTAGCCCTAGCCCTAACATTAACCATTAACCTAATGCAAAAATTAACCATACCCCTAGACCTAAACCTAGTTCTAATTCTGGCCTAAACCTAAACCCAATGCTAATCTGAACACTCACCCTTATCCTAACACGAACCCTAACTCTAAATTTTATCCTAACCCAAAACCTAACCCTAACTATAGAACTATCCATAACCCTAACTCTAAAACTAGCCATAACCATAAACCAGGCCTTTTAATTACCAATAGCCCTAATGCTGACCATAAATCTTCCACAAAACCTAGCCCTAACCCTAGCCCTAATCATAACCCTAACCAAAAATGTAGCCCAAACCCTAACCCTAACACTTGCCATAGCCCTAACCCTAGCTCAAACTCTAACCCTTACCCTAAAAATAAACCTAGCCCTAACCCTAACCCTAACGCTAGCCCTAATTCTGATTGTAACCATAGCCTAAGTCTTAGATCTAACTTTATCCATTATCTTAAACATAACCCTGAACCTAATGCTAATCCTATCCCTAACCATAACACTAACCATAGCCCTGACTCTAATCTTAACCCTCACCTTAGCCCTAACCCTAGCTCAACACCTAAACCTAACACTTACCCTAAATCTAACCCTAGCCCTACCACTAACCCTATGCCTAACCCTAACTCTAGCCCTAATCCTAAGCATAAACAAAGCCCTAACACTGGCACAAACCCTATCCATTATCCTAAACATAAGCCTAACCCAAATGCTCACCTTAGGCCAAACCCTAACCCTATCCCTAACACTAACCCTATACATTACTCTAAACCTAACTTGAATCCTAAACCTAACCCTATCCATTATTCTAACCCTAAACCTCACCCAAACCCTAACCATAAAACTAGCCCTAATTTTAAAGTCAGTTCTTAACCCTAATGCTAATTCGACGCCTAACCCTAAACCTAAACCCAAACAAAACACTAACCCGACTCTGAACTTAATAATATACTAGCTCTAAACCTTAACCCTACACTAAACCTAACCCTTTCACTAGACCTAGCCATAAACCTAACCCTAACACTATCCCTAACCATAACCCTAGACCTGACATTAGCCCTAGCCCTAATCCTAGCCCTAACCCTAACACAAATCCTAGCCCTCATCCTAGCTCTAAACCTAGCCTTAATCCTAAGCCTCACCCTTACCCTATCCCTATCCTGAATTTTAAAGCTTATCCAGCCCTAAACCTGGATATAACCCGATCAATTCCCCTAAAACTAACTCTAAACCTAACACTAACACTAATCTTAACCCTAGACCTAACCCTAACACTGACCCAAATGCTAACCCTAGCCCTAATTTAGCCCTAACCCTAACCTTACCCCTAACCCTAGCCCTAAGTCTAACTCTCACCCTAGCCCTATTTCTATTTCTAAACCTATCTGTTACCGTAACCCTCACACTAGCCCTAACCTTAGCCCTAAACCTAGCCATAGCCCTAACCCTAGATCTAACCATAACTTAAGCCTAAACCTCACCATACCACTAGCCCTATCACTATTGTTAATTTTAAAACTGGACCTAACCCTAGCCCTAACCCTAAAACAAAACTGAGCCATTGCTCTAACTCTAATCATTACAGTATACCAAACCCTACCCCTATAACTAGCCATAACCCTAGCTCTAATTCGAGTCCTAGACCTAAAAGTAACCCTGAACCTGATTCTTATCCAAACACTCACCCTAGCTCTAAATATCACCCTAACCCTAAGCTAATGCTAACACCATTCCTAGCCCAAACCCTAACCCTAAAACTAACCCTTATCATAACACTAGTTATTACATTGTCCATATCCCTAACCCTAGCTCTAAGCCTAAAAATGAAACAGAATTAATCCAATACCTAACACTAAATTTTAACCTAACCCTAACATAACCCTAGCCCAAAACATAACCCTAAACATAACCCTAATCCTAGCTCTAACCCTATCCCTTACCCTAAGCCAAACCCTATTCATAATGCTAACCTTAGTCCTAATCCTAATCCTTAGCCTAACCAAACACTAACCCTATTACTAATCCAAACCATAGCCCTCATTCTAGCTCTAACCAGAACCCAGAACCTATCTCTAAACTTTACCCGAATTCTGACCCTAACACAAATTATAGGTTTAAACCTTACCGTAATCCTAAACCGAAACCTGAAACTTGCCCTACCAGAAAACTTATACCTAAATCTAACACTATCACTAGAACTAAACCTAAACCTAATTCTAAATCTAGTGATAACTCTAGCTCTAGACATAAACAAAAACTTAGTTCTATCCCTAATAGTAAGCCTTAACCTAATCCAAACACTAACCCTACCCCTACACCTAACCTTGTTCTAATTCTGGCTTTCACCCTAACACTAACTATAATCTGAACATTGATCCTGACACTAACACTAAACCTAGCTCTAAACCTGACAATAAACCAATATCTAAACTTAACACTAGTCCTAGCCAAAACCCTTATCCTACAACTAGCTGTAATTAGAACCCTAGATCTTACATTACCCATAGCACTAACCCTGGGCCTTAACCTAACATAAAACATAGCATTAATCTTAGACTTAAACCTACCGTAAGCATGACCCTCAACCTAAACCTAGCTCTAACCCTAACCCTAACCCTAACCCTCACCTTAGTCCTAACCCTAGCTCAAAGACTAACCCTTAGCCTAAACATAAACTTAGCCATATACCTACCTATAACCCTAACCCTAGCTCAAATCCTAAAGTTAACCCTAGCCCTAACCCTATCCATTAACCTAACTCTAACCCTAATTGTAGTGATAACCCTAGCCATAACCCTAAGTGAAACCTAACAAAAAACATAAACCTAACCCTAGACCTAACCCTAAACTTAACCCTTGCTTTATCCCTAACCCTAACTGAAACTCTAACCCTTACCCTAAACCCAAGAGTAAACCCAGCCCTAAAACTAAACTTAACCCTAAACCTAAACTTAACTCTAAAGCTAACCTTACATCTAACCCAATCTATTACTCTAAACCTAAACCTAAACCTTATGAAAACCCTAGCCCTAACCCTAAACCTAACCTTGACAAAAAACCATAACCCTAAACCTAGACCTAACACTAAACCTAACCCTCAACCTAGGACTAATCCTAGCTCAAAACCTAACTTTTAATCTAAACCTAACCCTACCCTAAGTTAGGTTACTAGCCTTAACCCAAACCCTAATCCTAAATCTAGCCCTAATCTTAAGCATAAATTTAGCCCTAATCCTAGCTGTAACCCTATCTATTACCCTTATGATAATACTAATCCTAATGCTAACTCTAGGCCTAACCCTAACCTTATTGCTATCCTAAAACCTCTCCATTACACTAAACCTACCATGAACGCTAAACCTAACCCTATCCAATACCCTAACCCTAACTCTAATGCTCATTTGAGCCCTATCCCTAAATCTTAACCTAAAACAAACCTTAAACACGATCCTAACCCTAAGAATACACCTAGGTCTAAACCTGACCCTTACCCTAAGCCTAACACACTAGACCTAGACACAAACCTAACCCTAAATCTACCCCTAACTGTAACACTAGACCTGACATTATTCCTAGCACTAATTCTAGACCTAAGCCTACAACTAGCCCTAGCCCTCATGCTAGCCCTAAACCTAGCCTTAATTAGACCCTCACCCTAACCCTAACCCTAGCCCTAACTCTAATTCTAACCCTGACCCTACCTCTAAAACTAGATATAACAACATCCCTTACCCTAACCATAACCATAACCCTAGTCCTAATGATAGGCCTAAACTTAACACTAACCCTAGCACTAATCCTAGCCCTAATTTAGACCTATCCCTAGAACTAACCATAATCCTACCCCTAAGACTAAGTCTAACTCTCACCCTAGACCCATCCCTATTTCTAAACATATCCATTAACATAACTTTACCCTAGCCCTAACCCTTGCCTTATCCTTAGACCTAGCCCTAAACCTGGACCTAATGCTAACTCCAAATCTAACCCTAAACCTAAACCTAAGCTTTAGACTAACACTAGCCCTAACTCTAATGCTAATTATATAACTAGTGCTAACCCTAAACCTAGGACTAAAACAAAACTGAGTCATACCCTATCCCTAAAACTTAACTTAAACCAAACCCTAACACTACACCTAGTCCTAACTCTAACCTTAAAACTCACCATGACCATGATTCATATCCTAGCACTCACCCAAAGTCTAAACACCACCCTAAACTTAAAAAAAAAATCCTAAATGTAACCCTTGGTCTAATTTGTGTCATAACCCTAACCTTAAAACTAACCCTGACACTGACTCATATCATTACAGTCACCCTAGCTCCAAACACCGCCCTTACCTTAAACCAAACCCTATCAGTAACACTAGCTCTTATTTGAGTCTTAACCCTAACCCTAAAACTAACTCTGAATTTGACTCTGACCATAACCTTAATCATACCAATAACATAACCCAATACCTAGCCCTAATCTGAGCTGTAATCCGAGTTTTAAACCTAATTCTAACCCTAACCCTAGTCCTAATCATGACAATAATCCTAGCCCTAACCCTATCTCTAACCCTATCCATTGCAATAACCATAAACCTAACCTTAATGCTAACCCTAGGCCTAAACCTAACCCTATCCCTAATCCTAAACCTATCCATTACCATAAACCAAACTTAAACCCTATCATTACCCTAACACTAACTCTAATGCTAACTTTAAACCTCAACCTATCTCAAACCCTAACTCAGACCCTGACCCTAAAAATACCCCTAGATCTAAACCTGACCCTAACCCTAAACCTAACCCTTACACTACAGGTAGCCATAAACCTAACACTAAAACCATCTTTAACCAAAACCGTTGACCTGATATTAGGCCTAGCCCTAATCCTAGCCCTGAGCCTAAAAAAACCCTATCTTTCCTCCTAGCCCTAAACCTAGCCTTATTAATAACTCTAACCCTAACCATAACCCTAACCCTAATTCTAACCCTCACCATATCTCTAAACTGAGTTATAACACCATCGCTTAGTCTAAACTTAACCCTAAACATAACCCTAATGCTAGGCCTAAGATGAACACTAACCTACCCTAATTCTAGCCCTAATTTAATGCTATCCCTAATCCTAACCCGAACCTTGGCCTTAAGACTAACTCTAATCTCACACTAGCCCTATCCCTACTTCTAAACCTATCCCTTTCTGTAAGCCTAACCCTAGCCCTACTCCTAGGCATAACCCATGTCTAATTTTTATATCTAGTCCTAACCCTAGATCTAACCCTAATTATAGATCTAACACTAAGCCTAAGCCTAAGCCTAACCTTAACACTAGCCCTAACCTTAACACTAATCATAAAAGTAGCTCTAACCCTAACCCTAGCAGTAAAACAAAACTGAGAAATAGTCCTAAAATAAACCTTAACTTACACCAAAACCTAGCACTACACCTAGACCTAACCCTATCCCTAATTCGAGTCCTAACCTTAACCTTAATACTAACCCTGACTCTGACCCATATCCTAACACTCACCCTATCTATAAACACCACCCTAACTTTATACCAAACCATTACAGTAACACTACCATTATTTCAAGTCCTAATTCTAAAACCAAAACTAACCCTGATCCTGATTATGAACCTAACACTAACACTAGCTCTAAATATAACCCTAACCTTAAACCTAATTCTAACACTAGAGGTTTAACCCCTAACCATAACCCCCAAATTAACCCTAATTATAACCCTAGTTCTTACATTAGACATTTCTCTAACCATAGCCCTAAACCTAATGCAAAACTAGCTATTACTCTAAACCTAACCCTAACCCTAATGAAAACCCTAGCCCTAATCCTAAACCTAACCCTGACCATAACCATAACCCTAACCCTAAACTTAACACTAAACCTAACCCTCACCCTAGGACTAACCAAGCTCAAAACCAAACCCTAAACCCTAAACCTAACCCTAATCCTACCCTAAGATAGGGTTACTAACCTTAACCCAAATCCTAACCCTAACTGTACCCCTAGTCTTAACCATAAACTTAGCCCTAACCATATCTCTAATCCTATATATTATCCTTATGATAATCTTAATCGTAATGCTAACTCTAGGCCTAACCCTAATCCTATTGCTATCCCAAAACCTCTCCATTACCCAAACCCTAACCTGAACCCTAAACCTAAACCTATCCATTACCCTAACCCTAACCCTAATGCTCATTTAATCCCTATCCCTAAACCTTAAACTAAAACAAACCTTAAAACTGATCCTGACCCTAAAATACACCAAGGTCTAACCCTGACCTTACCCTAAGCATAACACTTACACTAGACCTAAACAAAAACCTAACCCTAAATGTACCCTAATTGTAACACTAGACTTGACATTAGTCCTATCCCTAATTCTAGACCTAAGCCTAAAACAATCCTAAACCTCATCCTGGCTCCAAACCTAGCATTATTAATAATCTACCCCTAACCCTAACACTAAATCTAATTATATCCCTCACCCTACCTCTAAACCTAGCTATAACAAATTCTTTACCCTAAACATAAACGTAACCGTAGTTCTATTGCTAGGCCTAAGATGAACATTAACCCTAGCCCTAATCCTAGCCCTAATTTAGCCCTATCCATAAAACAAACCATAACCATAGCCCTAAGACTAAATCTAACTTTCCCTATTTCTAAATGTATCCATTACCTTAACCTCCTAGCCCTAACAATTTTCCTATCCTTCGACCTAGCCCTAATGCTAGATCTAAAGCTAACTCGAAATCTAACCCTAACTCTAAGCCTAAGCCTAAAACCAAACGCAATCCTAACCCTAAAAAGAACCAAAACCCTTACCCTAATATTGATCCTAACACTAACACTAACCCTACCCCAAAGGCTATACCTAACACTAACCCTAAACCTAACCATAAACATAACACTAACACTGACACTAACCCTAACCCTAACCCTAAGTGTAAACCTAACACTAACCCTAACACTAAACCTAACACTAAACCTAAAATTAACCCTAACACAAAACCTAACCCTAACACTAATGCTAACACTAAACCTAATACTAACCATAACCCTAACTCTAACACTAACCCTAAACCTAAACCTAACAAAAACCTATACCCTAACCCTAACACAAAACCTAACCCTAATGTTAACCCTAACACTAACCCTAACCCTAAAACTAAACCTAACTATAATCCTAACCCTAACACTAACCATAACACTAACCCTAACCCAAACCTTAACCCAAACTCTAACACTAACACTAACCCTAATACTAACTCTAATACTAAACCTAACCATAAGCCTTACTATAACAGTTACCCTAACTGTAAACCTTACCCTAACCCTAACCATAACCATAACACTAACCCTAACTCTAAACCTAACCCTAACCATAACCCTCACCCTAACACTAACCCAAACCCTAACCATAACACTAACCCTAACTCTAACCCTAAACTTAACACTAACCCTAACACAAACCCTAATACTAATCCTAATCATAATCCTAATGCTACCCCTAACACTCACTCTACCCCAACCCTAACTCTAAGCATAACACTAACCCTAACCCTAAGGTTAACCCTAAACCTATCCATAACACTAACACTATTGTTAACCCTAATACTAACCCTAACACTAAAATTAACCATAAGCCTAAGTAAGCCCTACCCTAAACCTAAGAAGGGCCCTAACCCTAACACTAAACCTAAACCTAACCCTATTCCTAACCTTAACACTAATCCTAAACCTAGCCCTAACTCTAACACTAAACATAACACAAACCCTAACCTAACACTAAACCTAACCCTAAACTTAACACAAACCCTAAGCCTAGCCCTATCATTAATCCTAAACTTAACCCTAAACTTAACACTAGTCCTAAACCTAACCCTAAACCTAAACCTAATTCTTACTAAAACTCTAGACTTAACTGTAACCCTAACCATAACACAAACCCTAAGTGTAACCCTAAACCTAACACTAACCCTAACCCTAACCCTAAACCTAACACTAATCCTAACCCTAAACCTAACAGTAACGGGAACACTAAACCTAACCCTAAATATAACACTAAACCTAAAACTTACCCTAAGCATAATCCTAACACTATCCCTAACCCTAATCCTAACCCTAGTGCTACCCCTAGCATTAACCATAAACATACTGTAATCCTAACCCTAACAGTAACCCTAACCCTTACCCAACCCAAACACTAAGCCTAACACTAAACCTAACCCTAATAAAACCTCTAATCCTAAACTTAAACCTAACAAAAACCTAACCCTAACCCTAAAACTAACCCTAAAACAAAACCTAGCCCTAAACTTAACCTTGATACTTAAACTAACCCTAACCCTAACCCAAACATTACCATAACACTAACTGTAAACCTAACCATATCCCTAATACTAACCCATTCCCTAAACGTAACCCTAAACCTAACACTAACCTTAACACTAACTTTAACACTAACACTAACCCTAACCCATACACAACCCTATCACTAACCCTCACCCTAAACTAAACCTAAACCTAACAAACCCTAACCCTAATCCTAACCCTAACCCTAACACTAAACCTCAACATGTCTCTAAACTTAAAATATCACTAACACTAACCCTAACCCTAACACTAAACCTAACACTAACCCTAACACCAACCCTAACCCAACTCTAAGACTAACCCTAAAACTAACAGTATTACTAACCCTAACTCAAACCCAAATACTAACACTAATCCTAACCCTAATCCTATCCTACACGTAACCCTATTCTAACATTAACCTTATCCTAACACACAACTAAACCATAACCCTAAAACTAACCCTAACACTCACCGTATCCCTAACCCTAACATTCACACTAATTCTAACTGTAAACCTAACCCTAACTCTAACCCTAAACCAAACACATATTCTATGTCTAAACCTAACCCTAACACTAACAAAAACACTAACCCTAAACCTAACACTAATTCTAACACTAACCCTAACCCTAAACTTAACACTAAACCTAACCCAAACCATAAACCTAACCCTAACCATAACTCTAACCCTAATCCTAACACTCAACCTAACCCTAACCCTAACACTAACACTAACACAAACCCTAAACCTAACCTTATCCCAAATTCTAACACAAGCACTACCCCTAACACTAACCCTAATACTAACCTAACACTAAACCTAACAATAACCTTTACCATAACTGTTACCCTGAATATAAATTTTACCCTAACATGAACACTAACCCTAACCCTAACCATAACACTAACCCTAACACTAAAACTAACCCTAACAATAACCCTCACAATAGCATTAACCCTAACCATAACACTAACCCTAAATCTAACCCTAATCCTAATCCTAACACAAACTCTAATACTAATCCTAAACCTAACCCTAATGCTAACACTAACACTAACCTTCTCCCTAACCCTCTTCCTAACCATAACACTAACCATAATCCTACCCCTAACCCTAATATTAACCCTAAACCTATCCTTAAAACTAACATTATTGTTAGCCCTAATCCTAACCCTAACACTAAAACTAACCCTAAGCCTAAGCCTAGCCCAAAACCTAAAACTAAGAAGAACCCTAAATCTTAAACTAAATCAAAACTTAATCTTAAACCTAATCCTAACACTGACTCTAACCCAACCATAACCCAAACAATAACACTAACCAAAACACTAACCATAACACAAAACCTAACACTAACACTAACCCTAATCCTAATCCTAATTTTACATGCAAACCTAACCTAACACTAAACCTAACACGAAATGTAACACAAACACTAAGCCTAACCCTAAAACTAACCCTAACCATAACCTTAACCCTAACACTCATACTGAACCTAACCCTAACCCAAACCCCAATCCTAAATGAAACTCTAACCCTAACTGTAATCCAAACATTAACACAAACCCTAAGTCTAATCCTAAAACTAACACTAATCCTAACCTTAACCTTAACAATAATATTAACCCTAAACTGAACACTCACCTGAACACTAAACCTAACCGTAAACATAACCCTAAACCTAACACTAACCCTAATCATAACCCTAACACTAACACTAGCCCTAACCATAATCCTGAACATAATGGTACCCCTAACAATAACCCTAAACCTACTGCAATTCTAACCCTAACAGTAACACTAACCCTAACCCAACCCAAACACTAAACCTAACCCTAACAAAACCTTTAACCCTAACCCTAAACCTAGCAAAAGCCTAATCCTAAACCTAAAACTAACACTAAAACAAACCCTAACCCCATACCTAAACCTAATGTGTAAACTAACCCTAACCCTAACACTAATCCATTCCCTAACCATAACCTTAAACCTAACACTAACCCTAACACAAAACTTAACCCTAACCCTAACAATAAAACTAACATAACCCATCCATCATGCTATCACTAATCCTAAACCTAACCCTCAACCTAAACCTAACACTAATCCTAAATGTAACCTTAATCCTAACACTAAACCTCTACCTATCCCTAAACTTAAACTATTGCTAAACCTAACCCTAACACTAAACCTAACCATACACTAACCATAACCCTAAAACTAAAACAAACCCTAATCCTAACCCTAATCCTAACCCTAACACTAACCCTAAAACTAACAACTACCCCTAAAACTAACACAAAATCTAAACCTAATCCTAAACCTAACGCTAAACCTAACACACACCCTAACCCTAACCCTAACACGAATGCTAACCCAACACTAACACTAACCTTAAAACTAACCCTATTACTAACCCTAACACAAACCCAAACACTAACACTAAACCTAAACCTAACCCTAACACTAATCCTACATGTAACCCTATTCTAACACTAACCCTAACCTAACAAACTGCCTAACCCTAACCCTAAAACTAACACTAAAACTAAACTACACCTCACACTAACCCTAAACTTAATCCTAATGGTAACACTAACGCTAACACTAACCCTATATGTAACACAAATTCTATGTCTAACCCTAATCCTAAAACTACCACAACACCAAGCCTAAACCTCACACTAATCCTAAACCTATCTCTAACTCTACACTTAACATTAAACCTAACCCTAACCATAACCCCAACCCCAAACCTAAATCTAACCATAACCTAAAACTACACGTAACCCTAACCCTATCCCTAAACCAAACACTAACCCTAACCCTACCCTTAACCTTAACACTAACAATAACCTTAACTTTAAACCTAACCATAACCCTAACACTAATCCTAACACTAAACCTAATCCTAAATCTAATGATAATCCTAATTTTAAACCTAACACTAACCCTAACACAAACCCTAACACTAACACAAAACCTAACAGAAACCCTAAACTTAACCCTAACCATAGTCCTAACTCTAAACAAACACTAACCGTAACCATAACCCTAACTCTAATCATAACTGTAAACCTAACCCTAACTCTAACCCTAAACCTAACACAATCTCTAAGTCCAATAATAACCCTATCACTAACGCAAACACTAACCCTAACACTAACCCTAACCCTAACCCTAAATGAACCCTAACTCTAACCTAAAACTAACCCTAACCCTAACCCTAACCCTATCACTAACCTTAAACCTAACCCTAATCCTAACACTAACCCTAATACTAAACTTAACCCTAAACATATCCCTAACCCTAACACTAACCCTAAACCTTACACTAACCCTACCCCTACCCCTAACACTAACGCTAACACTAACCCTAAAACTAACACTGACCATAACACTAACTCTAAGCCTAAACCTAATGCTAAACCAAACACTAACTATAACCATAACACACCCTAACACTAACCCTAAACCTTACACAAACCCTAACACTAACCCTAAATATAACCTTAACCCTAACAATAACCCTAACCCTAACCCCAACCTAACACTAATTCTAACTGTAAATCCAACCCGAACAGAAACCCTAACATTAACACTAGCCTAAACCCTAAAAAAACACTAACCCTAACCCTAACTCTAGGCATAATCCTAACCATAACCTTAACCCTAACACTAATGTTAACCCTAAACCTAACACAAAACCTAACATAAACCTAAACCTAAAATTAAAACTAACCATAACCCTAACCCTAACACTAACCCTAACCATAAACCTAACAGTAACAATAGCCCTAAATCTTAACACAAACCTAAACCTAACCCTAACCCTAACCCTACCACAAAAACTAATTCTAACCCTAACCCTAATCCTAACGCAAACCCTAAGTCTAACCCTAACTCTACCACTAACCCTAATTTTAATTCTAACACTAACACTAACTGTAACACTAACCCTAACCCTAACCCTAATTCTAACAATAACCCTAACCCTAACACTAACACTAACCCTAACCCTACCTCTAACCATAATACTAACACTAACTATAAATTTAAACCTTACCGTAATCCTAACACTAAACCTAACCCTAATTCTAACCCTAAATATAACCCTAATCCTATCCGAAATTCTTACAATAAACCTAACCCTGACTCTAACAAAAGCCTACCCCTAAACTTAACCCTAAAACTCACCCTATCCCTAATCCTTACACTAAACCTAACACTAAACCTAAACCTAACTCTAACCCTAAATCTAAAACTAACCCTAACACTAACACTAACACTAACACCAACCCTAATCCTAACCCTAACCCTAACATTCACCCTAACCCTAATCCTAACACTAACACTAACTCTAATTATAACCCTAAACCTAAACCTAAACCTTAACCTAATGCTGACCCTAACCCTAACACTAATTCTATTCCTAACGCTAACACTATCCCTAACCCTAAAATTAACCCTAATCCTAACTGCAACCTTAACCCTAATCCTAACCCTAACAATAACTGTAACATAAACCATAACCTTAACCAAAACCCTAACACTGAACTAACACTAATCATAACACTAAATTTACCCTAACACTAATCCCAAATAAAATCCTAAACTTAAAATTTACACTGACCCTAACACTACCCAAAACTCTAACTCTAAACCTAACACTAACCCTAACCCTAACCCTAACACGAACTCTAATCCTAACCCTAAAACGAACCCTAACCCTAATCCTAAACCTAACACTAACCCTATCAGTAACCCTTACCCTAACCCTAAACCTAACACTAACCGTAACATTAACAGCAACCCTAACCCTAAGACTAAAACTAACCCTAATCCTAAAACTAACACTAACCCTAACCCTACCCTTAATCCTATCACTAACCCTAACCCTAACTCTAACCATATCAAACCCTAACTCTAAAATAAACCCTAACACAAATCCTAACCCTAACCCTAACCCTAATACAGACCCTAACCCTATCCCTAACACTAACTCTAACACTATCCTGAAACCTAAACCTAACCCTAATTCTGACACTAGCCATAACCCGAATCCGAACACTAACACTAACCCAAATACTAACCCTGACCATAACCCTTACCCGATCCCTAAACCTTACTCTAACACTAACACTAACACTAACACTAACCCTAAACCTAACACTAAAACTAACCCTAACCCTAACACTAACCCTAGCCCTAACCCTAATCAAAACACTAACCTTAAACCTATATCTAATCTTAAACCTAACACTAACACTAACCCGAACCCTAATACTAATCCTAAAATCTACCATAATACAAACCCTAACCCTAACCCTAAACCTAACCCAAACCAAAACACTAACACTAATCCTAACACTAAAGCTAATGATAACACTAACCCTAACCATAAATATAACCTTAACACTAACACTAACCATATATTTTATTCTAAAATGAACCTTAATCCTAACAAGAAGTCTAACCCTAACACTAACCCTAAACCTAACACTAACTTTAAACATAACCCTGACTCTAACACCAAAACTAAACCTAACTATTAACCTAACTCTAAAACTAACATTAACACTAACACTAAACCTTACCCTAACCCTAACCCTAACCTAATCACTAACCTAATCACTAACCCTAATCTGAACCCTGAACCTAACACCAACCCTCATCATAACCCTAAACCTAACCCTAATGCTAACCGTAACCCTAACCCTAACACAAACCCTAACCCTAAACTTAATATGAAACCTAACCCTAACCCTAAATTTAAGACTAAAGCAAACTGCAACCATAACCCTAACCCTAACACTAACCCTAAACGTAAACCTAACTTTAACTCTAACCCTACCTGTATCACTAAACCTAACCCTATTCCTAACACTATCTCTAACCCTAACTCTAACACAAACCCTAAATCCATTTCTAACCATAAGCAAAACACGAATCCTAAACCTACCCTAAACCTTACCATAAAACTAACCCTAACCCTAACCAAAAACTTACACGTAACCCTAACACTACACATACCGTAACATTAACCCCCCAAATTAACACAAACCCTAACCCAAACTACAACCCTATCCCTAACCTAACCCTAACTTTACCTAACCCTAACCCTTATCTAAACACTAACACTAACCCTAACCTTAAACCTAAACCTAACACTAAATGTAACAATAATCCTAACCATAACAGTAACCATAACACTAACACTAACACTAAACCTAAACCTATCACTAACCCTAAATTTAACACTAAAACTCTCCCTAACCCAAACCCTAACACTAACCCCAACCCTAAACATAACATGAAGCCTACCCCTAAATTTTATCCTAACCCTAAACCTAACCCTAATTCTAAACCAAAAACTAAACCTAACCCTAAACAAAACTGCAACACTAACACTAACATTAACCCTAATCCTAATTCTAACACTAACCCTAATCATAACCATAACCATAACCCTAACACAGACCCTAACCCTAACTCTACAATGAATCCCAAAAATAACAGAAACCCCAACCCTATAATTAACACTAAACGTAAACTTAAAACAAAGTCTAACACTAAAACTAAACCTAACCATAACCCTAACCCAAACGTTAACCCTATCAATAACCCTAATCCTAACCGTAACCCTAATCCTAACCATTAACCTAACACTAAACCTAACCAAAACCCTAAAACTTACCCTAAGCCTATTCTTAAACCTAACACTAACCCTAACTCTAACCCTAATCCAACCCTAACACAAAACCTAATCCTAACCCTAAACCTAACACAAAACATAATCCTAACCCTAATATTAACCCTAACACTAACCCTAACCCTAAACCTAATCTTAACTCTTAAACTAACCCTAATCCTAATCCTAACCCTTACCCTAACACTAACCCTAACCCTTACGTAGTCCTAAACCTAACCCTAACCTTAACCCTATCACTAAACCTAACTGTAACCCAAACCCTAAACATAACACTAACCCTAACTTTAACACTAACATTAACATTAACACTCACACTAACACTAACCGTAACCCTAACCCTAACCCTAACACTAACAGTAACCTTGACCCTACCCTTAAACCTAACACTAGCCCTAATCATAATCCTAACCCTAACACTAAACATAATCCAAACTAATCCTAAACCTAACCCGAACACAAATCCTAACCCTAACCATAACCCTAACCAGAACACTAACCCTAACCCTAAACCTAATCCTAACCAAAACACTAACACTTACCCTAACCCTAACTCTAAATGTAACAATAACCCTAACTCTAAACATAACCCTAACACTAACACTAACTTCAACTCTTTCCCTTAAGCAAACCATAACCCTAACAGGAAACCTAACCCAAACACTAACCCTAACCCTAACCCAAACCCTAACCCTAACACCAAAACTAAACCTAACCCTTATCCTCCACTAATTCTAACTCTAAACCTATCCATAACCCTAACACTAATCCTAACCATTACTCTTTCACTGATGCTAATCGTAACCCTAAACCTAACACTAACCCTAATCATAACCATAAACCTAACTCTAATCCTAACCATAACCCTAAACCTAAACCTAACACAAACCGTAACCCTAAACTTAACACAAAACCTAACACTAACCCTAAACTTATTACTAAATTAAACCACCACCCTACACCTCACCCTAACACAAATTATTACCCTATCTCTAACACGAACTAACACTAAACCTAACCCTGTCCTAAAACCTAAATCCTAAACTAACCCTAACCCTAACCCAAACCTAACCCTAAACCTCACCCTAATTCTAAAACTAACACTAATTCTGACCCTAACCCTTACTTTAACACTAACCCTAAACCTAACACTAACCAAAACCCTAAGCCTACCCTTACTGTAACACTAACACTACCCCTACACATAAAACTAACTTTAAACTTATCCCAAACCCTAACACTATTTCTAACCCTATTCCTATCCCTAAAACTAAGATTAACACAAACACTAAACCTAACCATAAGCCTAACTTGAACCCTAAACCTAACCCTAACACTAATCCTAACCCTAACTCTAAACTAAAACATAACAAAACCCTATACCTAACCCTACCAGAACACTAAACCTAACCCTAAATCTAAATCTAACACTTGCCCTAACCCTAACCCTAACCATAACCATAACAGTAACACGAACCCTAACCCTAACCCTAATTCTAAACCTAACACTAACCCTAATCCTAACCCTAAATGTAACACTAACCATAACCTTAAACCCAACTCTTAATCTAACAATAACCCAAACCCTAACCATAAACCTAACCCTAATATTAACCCTAACTTTAACCCTACAATGAACCCTAAACCTAATAAGAACCCTAACCCTAAAACTCACCCTAAACCTAACCCTAACCCTAACACTAACACTACAACTAAACCTAACCCTATCCCTAACCCTAACCCAAACCCTAACACTATCACTAAACATAATCCTAACCCTACACCTAACCCTAAGCCTAACCCTGACTTTTACCCTAACACTAACCTTATCCCTAACCATAACACTAACCCTAACCCTCAATTTAATCCTAACACTAACCCTAACCCTACCTATAACCGAAATCCCACCATAACCCTAAGCCTAACACATACCCTAACCCAATCCCTAACCCTAACACAAACCATAATTCTATCCCTAACACTAATTCTAACACTAACCCTATGCCTAAATCTTAAACTAAACTTAAACCTCACCCTAATTCTAAAACTAACCCTAATTCTAACCCTAACCCTTACCTTAACAATAAACCTAGCCCTAACACTAGACCTAACACTAACCCAAACCCTAAGCCTAACCCTAACTGTAACACAAACACTAACCCTAACCCTAAACGTAACACTAACCCTAAACTTATCCAAAACCCTAACACTATTTTGATTCCTATTTCTAACCCTAGCCCTAACACTAACCCTAACTCTAACCCTATACTTAATATTAACCCTATACCTAACCCTAACCAAAACACTGAAACTAACCCTAAACCTAACCCTAAACATATCACTAAGCCTAACACTAAACATAACCCTAACACTAACCCTAACCCTAACCCTGCAATGAACCTTAACCCTAACATGAACCTAATTCTAACACTAACCCTGACCCTATCCCTAACCCTAACCTTAACCCTGACCCTAACTCTGACACTAAAACTGAAACTAAACCTACCCCTAACCCTAACACTAACCCTAACTCTAACCCTAAACCTAACCAAAACCCTAAACCTAACCTAAAACTTACACTAATCCTAACCACAACACAAAACATAACTGTAATCCTAAACATAAACAAAAATCTAGCCCTAACACAAACCTAACACTAACCCTAGCACTAACTGTAACCCTAACCCTAACATTAACACTAAAACAAACTGCAACCCTAACCCTAACCCTAACTGTAACCTTAACCCTAACACTAACCCTAAAACTAACTCTTACCCTAACCCTATCCCTAACATTAACCCTAAACCTCACCCTAAGCCTAACTCTAAGTTTAACCCTAACAAAAACCCTAAACTTAAATTTAACCCTACGTAAAATATTAATCCTAACCCTAACCCTAAACATAACCATAACACTAACCATAACCCTAACCTAAATTTGACACCTAACACTAACACTATACCTAGCTCTGACTGTAAAATGAATCCTAACCCTAACCCTAACAGTAACTCTAACACAAACCCACACCCTAACCCTAAATCTAACCCAAATGCTAACTCTAACCCTAACCCAAAACCTAATCTAAACCACAACCCTATCCGTAACCTAATCCTAACCTGAACCCTTACCTAACCATATCCCTAACCATAACCCTAACACAAATCCTAACACTAATCCTAACCTTAACCTTAACACTAACCCTAAACCTAACCCTAAACCTAACCCTAACCGTAACACTAACATTAACACTAACTCTAACCCTAACACTAACCCAAAATCTAACCATAACCTTTGCTATAACCCTAAACTTAACTCTAAATCTAACCCTAACACAAACCCTAAACCTAACACAAACCAGAACTCTAACATTAACACTAACCCTAACCCTAATGCTAACTCTAACAGTAACCATAACCCTAAAACTAACACTAAACATGAACTGAAACCTAAACCTAATTCTATACATAAAACAAACACTAACCATAACCCTAACACTAACCCTAAAATAACCCTAAACCTAACTCTAAACCTAACCTTAATCATAACCCTAATCTTAACTGTCAACCTAAACCTTACCAAAACACTAACCCTAACTTTTAACTCTAACACTAACCCTAACCCTAATCCTAAACCTAATTCTAACTCTAAAGCTAACCCTAACCCTAACACAAACCCTAAACCTAAACCTAACCCTAACCTAACCCTAACACTAACCATAAACCTAATTATAAACCTAAATCAAACACTAAAGAAAACCCTAACCCCAACCCTAACAGTAACCCTAAACCTAAACCTAAACCTTACCCTAACCCTAACTCTAATTCTAACATGAACACTAACCCCAACCCTAACCCTAAACCTAACACTAACCCTAACCCTAACCATAACCCTAACCTAATTATAATCCTACCATAATTTTAACCCTAACCCTAACCTTAACCATAACCCTAAACTTAATCCTACCCATAATCCTAAATCAAACCCTAATACAACTCTAACACTAACCCTAATGCTAAAACTCACCCTGACACTAAACCTAACACTAACCCTAACAGGAACTCTCACCCTAACCCTAACCCTAACCCACACTAACCCTAAACCTAACACTAACAATAACCCTAACCCTAACCCTAACACTAACCCTGACCCTAACCATAACCCTAATCTTAACTGTAAACTTAACCCTAACCCAAATACTAACTCTAACACTAAACATAACATTAAACCTAATCCTAAACCTAACCCTAACCCTAACAATAAACCTAACCCTAATCTTAACTATGACACTAACAATAACCCTAAACCTTACCCAAACCCTAACACTAACCCGAACCCTAATCCTAACCCTAACCGCATCCCTATTCCAAACCATAACAGTAATTCTAACAATAACCCTAACCAAAAAACAACCACTAACCTAAACCTAACCCTGTCCCTAATTTTATCCCTAATCCTAACCCTAACACTAACCCTAACCCTGACCCTAACCCTACCCCTATCTCTCATCTAATCCTAACACTAAACCTAACACTAACACTAACCCTAACCTTAACAATAACACTAAACCTAACTATAAACCTAACCCAAACACTAATGCTAACCCTAACCCTAACTCTAACAATAACCCTAACCCTAACCCAAAGTCTAACCATAGCACATACCCTAACACTAACCCTAACATTAACCATAAACCTAAAACTAACCCTAACACTAATGCTAGCCATATCCCTAATGCTGTCTAAAACTATACCAAACACTATTCATTTGCCTAACTTTAACATGAACAATAACCCTAACCCTAACCCTAACTCTAACACTAACACTAACAAAAACCCTAACCCTATCCCTAAAGCTAATCCTAACATTAACCCTAAACCTAATCCTAATTTCAACCCTAACACTAACCCTAACCCTAACCCTAAAACTAACCCTAACACCAAATCTAACCTTAACATTAACCATAATCCTAACCCTAATCCTAACCCTAACACTAACCCTAACCCCTACTTTAACCCTAAAACAACCTTAACCCTAACCATAACCCTAACACTACCCGAACCATAACACTAACCTAACTTTAGATCTAACCCTAATCATAACCCTAACCCTAATACTAACTCTAACCCTAATTTTAACCCTAACTCTAATCCTTACAGGAACCCTAAACCTAACATTAACCCTAAACATACTCTAACCGTAAATAAACCTAACACTAACCCTAACACTAACCCTAAACTTTTAACACTAATCCTATCCCTGACCATAAATTTATCACTAATGTTAACCATAAACCTAACCCTAACTCTAAGCCTAACACTAACACTAACCCTAAACCTAACCCTAACCCTAATCCTAAGACTAACCCTAAACCTAACTCTAACACTCACCCTTGCCCTAAGACTAAACCTAACCCTAACCTCAAACCTAACACTAAATCTAACCCTAACTCTAACTCTAACATTAAACCTAACCCGAACCCTAACCCTAAACCTAAAACTTACATAACCCAAACCCTAACCCTAAAACTAACCATAAACCTAACCCTAACCCTAACACTAAACCTAAGTCTAACCTTAAACTTAACCATACCGATAACACTAACCCTATCTCTAAACCTAACCATACCATAACCCTAAACCTAACACCACCCCAACCCTAACCTTAACCCTAAACCTAACCTTAACACTAACCCTAAAACGAAACCTTACCATAACCATAATCCTTAACCTAACAGTGACTTTAACCTTAACCCTATCCCTAACACTATCCCTTACACTAAACCTAATCTTAAACTTAACACTAAAATTTACAATAACCCCAATCCTAACACTAACACTATCTCTAAATTTAACCCTAAAACTAACCCTAACCTTAAGATTAACCTTAATTGTAAAAATATAAACATAACTCTAAATCTAAAACTAAACCTAATTCTACTTCTAACCTTAATACTAAACATAATATTAATTCTAACCCTAACCGTAACCCTAACTCTAACCCTACCTGTAACACTAACCCTAACTATAACCCTAAACCTAACACAAACCCTAAGTCCAACCATAAACCTAACACTAAGACAAACACTAACACTAACCCTAACCCTAAACCTAAATTAACCGTAAACCTAACCCTAAAAATAACCCTAATCCTAACCCTATCATGAACCTTAAACCAAACACTAACACTAACCCTAACACTTAACCTAACCCTAAGCATAACCCTACCCCTAATCCTAAAACTGACACTCACACTAACCCTAAAAGTAACACTAACCATAACACTAACCCTAATCATAAACCTAAGGCTAACCCAAACACTAACCATAAACCTAATACAACCCTAAAACTAACGCTAAACCTTAATCCAACCCTAAACCTAACCATAAACCCTACACTAACACTAATCCTAACCCTAACCCTAATTCTAACTCAAACCCTAAGTCTAACCCTAACTCTAACACTAACCCTAATTTTAATCCTAAACCTAACACTAACTGTAACACTAACTCTAACCCTAACACTAATTCTAACAATAACCCCAACCATAACACTAACACTAACCCTAACCCTAACCATAAGTATAACACTAACACTAACTTTAACTGTAAACCTTACCATAATCCTAACACTATACCTAATCCTAATTCTAACCCTAAATATAACCCTAATCCTATCTGTAAGCCTTACACTAACTCTAACCCTGACCCTAACAAAATCCTACTCCGAACTTAACCATAAACCAAACCCTGACCCTAATCCTTACACTAAACTTAACACTAAACCAAAACCTAACTCTAACCCTACTCTAATACTAAACCTAACTCTTACCCTATCACTGACCCTAAACCTAACCCTGCTACTAACCATAACCATAAACCTAACCCTAACCCTAATCATAACACTAACCCTAAACCTAACACTAACAATAAAATGATCCCTAACTCTAACACTATAATTAAAATTAACACTAACCCTAACACAAACACTATCACAAACCTATCCCTAACCATAACCCTAATCCTAACACTCATTCTAACCTTAACTCTTACACTAAGACTAACCATTACACTAACCCTAAACCTAATAGTAACCCTAACCCTAATCCTAACTATTACCTTATCCTAACACTAACACTAAAATTAACCCTAACCCTAAAACTAAAACTAATCCTAATGGTAACCCTAAAGCTAATTCGAACAGTAATCCCAACCCTAAACCTAATTCTAACACTAACCCAAATACAAAATTTTACACTAACATTAAGCCTAACCCTATCCAGTCCTAACTGTAATAGTAACCCTAACAATAACATTAACCCTAATCTTAAGTCAAACCCTAAACCTAACCATAACAAAAACCCTAAACCTAACACTAACCCTAACCCTAACACTTACCCTAGCATTAACCTTAAACCTAAACCTAACCCTATCACTAACCTTAACCCTTCCCTGAACACTAACCATAACACTAAACCTAAACCTAAACCTTAACTGTAACACTAACTGTAAAGCTTTCCCTAACCATAACTCTATAATACAACCTAACGTTAATCCTAACACAAAAACTAACACTAAACCTAACCCTAATCCTATCACTCAGCTAAAAGCTAACCCTAACCCTAACACTCACCTTAAACTCTAACCCTAACACAGACACTAATTCTAAACCTAACACTAACAGTAACCCTAACCCTAACCCTTAACTTAACCATAACACAAAACAAATTTAACCCTAACCCTAAACCTAAAACTAAAACTAATGCTAACCCTAACCCTAAACCTAACACTAACCCTAACCCTAACAAAAACCCAACTCTAAACATAACACTATCACTAACACTAACACTAACCCTAACCCTAACACTAACACTGACCCTAACAGTAACACTAACCCTAACAATAAACCTAATGCCAAACCTAACCCTATCACTAATTCTAACCCTAACCATAACCCCAAACCTAACACTAACCCTTACCCTAACACTAACTCTACCCCTAACCCTAACATTATCTCTAACTCTAAACCTATTCATAATCCTAGCACTAAACCTAACCCTAATTCTAACCCTAAATATAACCCTAATCTTATCCATAACCATAACACTAACCCTAATCCTAATGCTAACCCAAACCCTAACCCTCAATTTAAACCTAACATAAATGCTAACCATAACCCTAACACTAAACCTAACACTAATCTAATCCCAATTCTAACCTATCTCTAAAACTAACCCTAAACTTAACACTAACCCTATCCCTAACCATAACAATAACCCTAACACTAACCCTAACCTTAACACTAACACTAATAATAAAGCTCACCTTAACCATAACCATAACACTAACCCTTTCACTAATCCTAACCCTACCACTAATACTAACTCTAAACCTATCCCTAACCCTAACACTAATATTAACCCTAACCCTAACACAAATCTAACTCTAAACCTTAATCGAAACTAACAGTCACCCTAAACTGAAACCTAACATAAACCCAAATTCAAACACTGACACTAACCCTAACCCAAATCCTAACACCTTACCTTAAACCTAACAGTATCCCTGAATGGAATCCTATCCCTAACCCTAAAACTAACCCTAACCCTAAACCTAACCCTAAAACAAAACCTAACCCTAATTCTAACACTAACCCTAACCCTAAACGTAATCCTAACACTAACCGTAACACAAAATTTAACACTAACATTAACCCTAACCCTAACCTAATCCTAAATGTAACCCTAACCCTAACAATAATGCTAACCCTAATCCTAACACAAACCATAAACCTAATCCTAACACTAACCCTAACCCTAACTTTAACACTTACACTAGTATTAATCTTAATCCTCAGCCTAACACTATAACTAATCCTAACCCTAATCATAACTATAACCATAACACTAACCCTAAACCTAACCCTAACACTAACACTAACTCTAAACCTATCCCTAACCCTAACATTATAATTAACTCTAACCCTTACCCTAACAACAACCTTAACCCTGAACCTAACCCTATCACTAACCTTAACAATAACCATAATCATAACCATAACACTAACAGTAAAGCTAGCCAAATCCTAACCCTCACCCTAAAACTAACACTAACCCTAACACTCACCGTAACCCTAAACCTAATACTAACCCTAATTCTAACCCTAACCCTAACCCTAACAATAACCCTAACCCTAAATTTATTGCAAAAGTTAACACTAACACTAATCCTAACCCTATACAATTCCTAACCATAACCCTGTCCTTAACATGAACACTAACCCTAATCCTAACTCAAATTCTAAACCTAACCCTAAAATGAAACTAACACTAACCCTAAACCTATCTCTAAAACTTACCCTAACACTAACCTTAACCGTAATCCTAACCCTAAAACTAACATTGACCCTAACCCTAACCCTAACCCTAACATTAACCTTGAACCTATTCGTAAACCTAACATGATCCCTAACCCAAAATCTTACCCTAAACCTAACACTAAAACTAATTCTCAACTTAAGTTTAATCCTACCCCTACACTAACACTAATCCTAACCTTAAAACGAACCACAACCCTAAACCTAACACTAACCTTAAAACCGTAACCCTAACCATAACATTAAACCTAAACCTAATCCTACGACTAACACTAACCCTAACCCTAACACTAACCATAACACTAAAACTAACCATAAATTTACCACTAACACTAACGCTAACCCTAACTTAAACCCTAAAACTAACATTAATTCTAACACTAAAACTAACACTAAAGCTAGCCATATCCCAAACCCTAAACCTAATATTAACCCTAACACTAACACTAACACTAACCCTAAATGTAAACGTATCCCAAAACCTAATACTAACCATAAACCTAACCATAATCCTAATACTAAATTTAACTCTAAATTTAACTTGAATTCTATACATAATTCTAACCTTAACTCTAACCATACCACCAACACAAAACCTAAGCCTAAACCTAACACTAACCCAAACACTAACCCTAACACAAACCCTAACCCTAACACTAAAACTAACACTAACAAAACACTAACCCTAACCCTAAATCTAACACTAACTCTAAAAATAACCCTAACACTAACCCTAACCCTAACACTAACCCTAAACATATCCCTAAACCTAATCCTTACCTTACACTAACACTAACCCTAACTCTAACCCTAACACTAACCCTAAACCAAACTTTCACATTAACACTAACATTAACACTAACAGTAACCCTACATCTAACACTAACCCTAACACTAACCCTAACCCTTATCCTAACCTTAACTCTTACACTAACCCTAACAGTAACCCTAACACTAACCCTAACATGAAAATATAACCTAACCTTAACTCTAATCATAACCAAAACCGTAATCCTAACATTAACCCTAACCCTAATCCTAACACAAATCCTAACCCTAAACCTAACACTAACCCTAAAACTAACCCTAAACCTACCCATAATACTAACTGTAACTCTAACCCTAGCACTAACCCTAATGCTAACACAAACACTAACACTTACCCTGACACTAATCCTAAACCTAATTCAAACCCTAACCCTAACCCTAACACTAAACTTAATCCTAACCTTCATTCTAATCATAACCCTTACCATAAACCTAAACCTAACCCGAACTCTAAATCTAAGCCTAAACCTAAATATAAAACTAACCCTAACACTCACCCTAAAGCTAACCCTAAACCTAACACTAACCCTAACACTAAGCCTAATCCTAACATTAACCCTAACCAAAACCATAAACCTAACACTAACTCTAAAACTAACAGTAACCATAAATGTGATGCTAACAAAAAACCTAACACTAACACCAAATCTAAACCTAACCGTAATCCTAACACTAACCCTAACACTAAACCTACCCCTAAATTTAACCCAAATCCTATTTGTAGTTCTAACCCTAAACCTAACAATAACCATAACACAAAACCTACTCCTAACAGTAACCTAACACAAGCCCTAACCCTAACCCTAACACTGACACTAACACTAACCCTAACCCTAACTCTAACAATAAATCTAAAACAAACCCTAAAACTAACTCTAACACTAACCATAAACCTAAACATAACCGTGACTCTAAACCTAACCATACTCTTAACCCTAACCCTAACACAAAATTTAAACATATCCCTAAGCCTAACTCTTACCATACACTACCACTAACCCTAACACTAACCCTAAACATAACCCTAACAATAACACTAACACTAACTGTACCCCTAACCCTAACCCTAACACTAACCCTAACCCTAACCCTAACTTTAACCTTAACACTAAACCTTACACTAACAATAATGCAAACCCTAACATGAACACTAAACATAATCCTAACCCTAAACCTAACCATAATTGTTACCTTAACTTTAACCCTAACCCTAACACAAATCCTAACTTTAAACATAACACTAACCTTTACCATAACTAACCTAACCCTAACCCTAACGATAAACCTAACCCTAATCCTAAAGGTAACCCTAACCCTAACACTAACACTAATGATAACATAAACAGTAACACTTACCCTAACACTACCCATGAACATAATCCAAACCCTAAAACTAATTATAACACCAAACTTAACCCTAACCCTAATTCTAACCATAATGCTTACCCTGACCCTAAACCTAACACGAACACTAACCCTAACCCTAAACCTAACCATAATTTTAACACTATCCCTAACCCTAACACTAACTCTAAACCTAACCATAACCCTAAACCTAACAGTAACATACACCCGAACCATAATCCTAACCCTAACCCTAACTGTAACCATAAACCTAACACTAACCCTAACTCAAAACTTAACCCTATATCCAACCCTCACTCTGTCTGTAACAATAAGCCTAACCCTACCTCTAAACCCAACACAAACCTTAGCACTAACCCTAATGTAAATTTAACACTAACCCTTACCCTAAACCTAACCTTAACTTTAAAACTAACCCTAACCCTAAACCTAACCCTATTCCTAACCCTAACCCTAACCCTAACACTAACACTAACCCTAACGCTAACACTCACTCAAACCCTAAACCTAATATAAACTCTAATTGTAACCCTAACACTAACCCTAACGCTAACACTCACTCAAACCCTAAACCTAATATGAAATCTAATTTTAACCCTAACCTATTCCTAACACAAACCCTAACACTATCCCTAACACTAAGCCTAACCCGAACCCTAACCCTAACCCCGAACCTTACTCTAACAATAAACCTAACCCTAAACCTAACTCTAACACAAACGCTAAACATATCCCTATCCATAACACTATTTGTAACCTTAAACCTAACCCTAACCCTTATATAAAAGTAACACTAACCATACCCTAACCATAACCCTAACACTAATACTAACACTAAAGCTAATATAAACCCTAACACTAACCCTAAACCTAACCCTAATCCTAACCATAACCCTAACTCTAACACTAAACCTTATCCTAACCATAACACAAACCCTAACCTTATAATTAACACTAACCCTAACACTAACAACTAACCCTAACCCTAATCCTAACCCTAACTCTAACCCTAAATCGATCCCTAAACCTAACACTTTTTCTAACCCTAAACCCAACCATAAACCTAACACTAACACTAACCCTTACACTAAAACTAATTATAACCTTAACCCTAACACGAACAAAAACCCTAACCCTCACACTAAATCTAAACCTAATCCTAACCCTAACAGTAACCCTAAACTTAACCCTAACCCTAAAACTAACACTAACCATAAACCTAAAACTAACCTTAACCCTAAAACAAAAAATAACCATAACCCTAACCCTAACACTAACCATAACATTTACACACACAAACCCTAACCCTAATCCTAACACTAAAACAAACCCTATACATAACTGTAATACTAAACCTAACCTAACCCTAACCCTAACTCTAATAATAACTCTAACTCTAACCCTACCCTAACACTAAACCTTACACAAACCTTCACACTAATCCTAAAACTAAGCCTAACCCTAAACCTAACCCTAAATCTAACCCTAACACAAACGCTAACCCTAACCCTAAAGGTAACCCTAACACTAACCCTAACCCTAACCCTAATCCTAAACCTAAATTTTATCCTAACCCTAAACCTATCCTGAAAAGTAACCTTAATTCTAACCCTCAACCTAACACTAACGCTAAAACTAAACCTAAACTTAACCATAAACCTAATCCTAACCCTAACACTAAAACTAACTCTAACCCTAACGCTAAACATAACACTACCCCTAAACTTAAACTTAACCCTTGCACTAAACCTAACCCTAACACTAATCTTAACCGTAACCGTAACCCTAAACCTAACCCTAACCCTAACCTAACACAAAACCTAAGCCTAATCATAACCCTAACCATAACACTAAGAGTAACCCAAACTATAAAACAAACTCTGAACCTAACCCTAAAATTAACCCCAACCCTAAACCTAATTCTAATTGTAATCCTAACACTAAAGCTAAACCTAAACCTAAAACAAACCCTAACCCTAAACCTAATGGTAGCCATAACAAAACCCTAACCCTAACCTTTACCCAAACCCTATCTCTAGCCTTAGCACTAACCCTAAACTTAACCCTAACTATAACACTAATCCTAACACTAACCCTAATTCTAAAAATAACTCTAACTCTAACCCTTATTTTCACCCTAAATCTAACCCTAAACCAAACACTAACTCTAACCTTGAACCTAGTACTAACACTAACCTTAACCTTAACCCTAATACTAACCCTGACACTATCCCTAACCCTTACCCTAACACTAAACATAACTCTAAACCTAACCCTAACCTTAAAACAAATACTAACCCTAACCCTAAACCAAACCTTACACTACCCTAACCCTAACCCTAACACCAACCCTGAACCTAACCTAACACTAACTCTAACCGTAAACGTAACCTGAACCCTCACACTTACCCTAACCCTAACCCAAACCCTAATATGAATCTTAATCGTAACACTAACCCTAAACCTAATACTAACCCTAAACTAGGTCTAACCTAGCCTTAAACCTAAAACTAAACCTAACACTAACCCTAACCCTAATGCTAACCTTAACCCTAAACCTAAACCTAAAAATAACCCCAACCCTAATCTAATCCTCACCCTAATCCTAAACCTCAGACTAACCCTAACCCTAACTTTAACACTAAACTTAAAGCTAACTATAACCCTAATCCAGACACTAACAGTAACCCTAATTTTAACCCTAATCTGAAAACTAACCTTAAGCCAAACCCTTTAGGTTTATATTTATATAAACCCAACACTAACCTTAATCCTAAGCCTAACCGTAACACAAAATGTAACCCTAACACTAAAACTAACAATAACCCTAAGCAAACCATAACCCTATTCTTAACCCTAAACCTAACATAATCCTATCTCTTACACTAACCCAAACACTAGCACTAATTGTAACCGTAAAACTAACCATAAAACTAACTATAATCCTAACACAAAACCTAACCTTAAACCTAACCCTAACACTGACAATAACGCTAATCGTAAAACTAACAACAACCCTAACCCAAACAATAATTTTAAATTTTACCTACCCTAATGCTAGCGCTTACCTAACAAAACCCCAATGCTAACACTACCCCTAACCCTAACACTAACCCTAACCATAAAGCTAACTCAAACCCTAAACCTAACCATAAAACTAAGCCTAACCCTCACCTAAAACATAACCCCAACACTAACCCTAAATCTAAACTTTTCCCTAACCCTAACAGAAACCCTAACCCTAATTCTAACCCTAATCCTAACACTAAACCTAACACTAACTTTAACCATAACCCTAACCTTATCGCTAACCCTAACCCTAAAAATAACACAAAACCTAAACCTAAACCTAACTCTCACCATAACCCTAACTCTAATCCGAACACTAACATTATCGTAAAACTAACAGGAACCCTAAACCCCATTATAACCCTAAATCAAACACCAATGTTAACCCTTACCCTAACCCTAATCCTAACACAAACCCTAAACCTAAACCTATCACTAACCCTAAGCCTAAACCTAAAATGAACCTTAACCCTAATCCCAACCTAACCCTAAACATAACCCTAACCCTAACACTAACAGTAAAAATAGCAATAACTTTAACATTAGCCCTAAATCTAACCTACCCTATAGCCTATACCTAACCCTAACCCTAATCCTAACAGTAACCATAACTCTACACATAACCCTATCAGTAACCCTAACACAAAAACTAAACCTAACCCTAATCCTAACACTAACTCTAATGCTAACTTTACACTAACTAATTCTAATCATAACTCTAAAGCTAACCCTAAACCTTAACCTAAACCTATTCCTAACCCTAACATTAACTTTAATCCTAACACTAAAACTAACACAAACCCTAATCCTAACCTTAACACAAACCCCAAACTTAACCATAACTAGAACCTTAACCTAACCCTAACCCTAACCTAACACTAAGCCTATCACTAATCCTAACCCTTAACCTAACCCTAACCCTGCCCTAAACCTAACCCTAAATATAACACTAACCCTAAACCAAACCCTAACCATATGATGAACCTTAACCCTTATTCTAACCCTAACACTAACCCTAAACTTAACCCTAACACAAATTTTAACCATAACCCTAAAACTAACCCTAAAACTAACCCTAATACTAACTGGAACCCTAACCCTACCATTAATACTAATGTTAACACTAAACCTAACAATAAACCTTATCCTAATTCTAACACAAATTCTACTCATAAACATAAACCTAACCATAACACTAACCTTAACACAAACCCTAACACTAACCATAACCCTAAACCTAAATCTATCTCTAACCCTTTCACTAACAATAACCCTAACCCTATCCCTAACACTTACCCTAACCCTAAACCAAACACTTACCCTAACCCTAATCCTAACACTAAACCGAAACCTATCTATAAACCTAACCCAAACCCTAATGCTAAACCTAACCAAGCCCTAAAACTAACCCTTACCTACCGCTAACCCTAAACCTAAACCTAACACTGAACCTAACTCTAACCCTAACACTAACCCTAACCAAACTCTAATCCTAAACTTAAACCTAACACTAAACTTAACCGTAACCCTAACACGAACCCTAACCCTAACCCTAACACTAACCCAAAACCTCATCCTAAAGCTAAGCCTAACCTAACACTAACCTTAACACTAATAATAAACCTAACTCTAACCCTATTCAAAACACTAATTTTAACCCTAAACTGAACCCTAACCATAACACTAACCCTAAGCCTAACCATAAAGCTAACCTTAACCCTAAAAGTAACATGAACCCTAACTCTAAACCTAACCAATAAACAAACCTTAACCTAACCCTAAACCTAACACTAAACCTAACATTAACCCTAATCCTAACACTAACACTAACCCTAACCTAACCCTAAACCTAACACTGAACCTAACCTTAACCCTATCCCTAATGCTAACCCTAACCCTAACACTAACCCTAACACTAAACCTAACAATAACCCTAAACCTCACCCTAACCTAACCATAACCATAACACAAACCCTAAAACTAACCATAAACCTAACTCTAACCCTAACCCCAACACTAATCTTAACCCTCACCCTAACCCTAACCATAACACTAATCCTAACCCTAACCCTAACTCTAAACATAATCCTTACAATAACTCTAAAACTAACTCAAACATGAACCCTAAACATAACCCTAAGCATAACCCTAACAAAAACACTAAACTTAACACTAACACTAAACATAACCCTAACCATAACACTAACTCCAAACCTAACGCTAACACAAAACCTAACCTAAACCTAAACCTAACACTAACATTGAACCTAACCCTAAACCTAAAACAAACCCTAAGCGAAACTATAACCCTAACTCTAACCTAAACCAAACTCTAAATCTTACCTAACCCTAAACCTAAACATAACACTAAACCTAACACTAACCCTAAAAAAATGTTAACACTAACAGGTACCCCAACACTAAGCCTATCACTAACCCTAAAACTAACCCTAATTCTAAACCTAATACTAATGTTAACCCTATCCATAACCCTAACCCTAACCATAACCCTAAAGCTAACTCTAAAACTAATCCTAACCCTAACCCTAAGCCCCTAACCCTTACCCTAAACATAAATCTTACCTAAACATACCCTATCCCTAACCCTAACCATAACATTAACCCTAACCCTAATTCTAACCGAAATCCTAACCCTAACCCTCACCCTAACCCTAACCCTAAACCTAACACTAACACTAACCCAAACCCTTACACCAAAAATAAACCTAACTATAATGGTAACCCAAACTGTAAATCTCAACCTATCCCTAACCCTAAACCTAACACTAACCCTAACCTTAACCCTAAACCAAAACCTAACACTCACCCTAAACCTTACATTAACACGAACCCTCACCTTAACCCTAACCTTAACCTAACCCTAACTTAACTCTAACCTCTAACCCTAACACTAAACCTAATCCTTACTCTAACTCTAACCCTAACACTAAAGATAATTCTAATCATGAAACTAATCTAACACTAAAAATAACCATAACTCTAACTCTAACCCTCACCCTAAACCTAAATCTAACACTAACCCTAATCCTACCCCTAAATCCAACTCAAACCCTAATCATAACCCGAACCTATCCCTAACACTAACCTTCACCATAACACTAACTCTAACTCTAACATTAACACAAAACCTAAACCAAACCCTTACCTTAACCTAACCCTAAATATAACCCTAACCCCAACCCTAACCCTAACCCTAAAGCTAAATTTAACCCTAACACTAACCCTAACCCTAACCCTAACCAATTACCTAACACTAACCCAAAACCTAACGTAATACTAACCCTAACCCTAATTCTAACACTAATTATATCCCAAACATTAACCCTAACCCTAATCCTAAGCCTAAAATAACCCTAACCATAAACCTAACTGTAACCCTGAAACAAACCCTAACCCAAAATATAATGCTAACCCAAACATATCACAAACCCTAACTGTTTTTTAACTTTACATTTAATGCTAACACTAAACCTGACACTAACCCTAACCCTAAACCTAACACTAACCCTAAACCCAACCCTAACTCTATCACTAACCTTAACCCTAACCCTAATCCTACACCTAACACTCTCCCAATCCCTAAACCTAACCTTAACCCTAACACTAATACTAACCCTAACTTATCCGTAACCCTAAAACTAACCCTAACCCTAACCCTACGCCTCACTTTAACCTTCTTACTAACCATATTCCAAACCATAAATCTAACTTTAACCCCAAAAAAAACCCTAACCATAACACTTACCCTAACACGAACCATAACTCTAAAAATAAACTAGGCCTAACACTAACCCCAACTCTAATCCTAACCCTAAATCTAAAATTAACCCTAAATATAACCGGAACCCTAACTCTAACTCTAATTCTAAACCCAAAACTAACCCTAACCATAACCGTAACCGTAATCCTAAAACTAAACGGAAACTTAAGCCTAACCCTAACCGTAACACTAACCCTAACCCTAATCCTAACCCAAAAGTAACCGTAAGCTATCCCGAAACTTAACCCTAACCCTAAATTTAACACTAACCCTAACCCTAACCCTAACACTAAACCCAACCCTAACCCTAAAACTAAAACTAACACTTACCCTAACTGTAACACTAAACCTAAACCTAACCATAACCCTAAATTAAACCTAACCCTAAACCTAACCCTACCCTAACCCTAACACTAACCCTAACCATAACCCTAACCCTAATCCTAACCCTAACCCTAACTCAAACCATAACCCTAACACTAACCTAACCCTAACCCTAACCCTAACCCTTACATAATCCTAACCCTAAACCTAACTCTAAACCTAACACTAATTCAAACCAAAATTTTAACATTAACCCTTACAAAAACCTTAACCTTATATTAAATCTAACCCTAATCCTAAACCTAACACTAACCTTAACCCTAACTATCCCTGACCCTAACACTAACCCTAACCCTAACAATAATCTAATCCTATCCATAATCTTAAAACTATCCCTAAGCTTCTCGCTAACCCAAATACTAACCATAAAACTACCCCTAATCCTATAATAATACAAATCCTAAACCTAATCCAAACCCTATCACAAACGTAAGCCTAATGCTAACACAAATATTAACACTAACTCTAACGCTAAAACTAACCCAAAGACTAACCCTAACCCTAACCTTAAACCTAAACCTGATCCTAACCATAACCCTAACCCTAAACCTAATCCATACATAAACATATACCTAACCCTAACCCTAACCCTAACAATAAACCTAACCCTAAGCCTAACCCGAATCCTAAACCTAACCCTCACCCTAGCCCTACCAATAATTCTAACACAAACACTAACCCAAACCATAACCCTAAACCTAACCTAACCCTAACTCTTAACTAACCCTAACCTATCCCTCACCCGAACCCTAATTCGAACCCTCACCCTTATCAAATTCTAAACCTCATATAAACCCTAATTCAAACACTAACACTAACTCTAATCCTAACTATAACCAAAACCCAAACAATAACACTAACCCTAACCCTAACCCTAAGCGTAACACTAACAATAACCCTAATCCTAACACAATCCCTAACTCTAACCCTAACACTAAACCTAACTCTATCCTAAACATAAACATAACCCTAACACTAACACTTAACCTAATCCTAAACCTAACCCTAAATTTAACACTAACCGTAACACTAATCCTAACATTAACATAACACTAACATTAACCCAATCCTAACATTAACTCTGACCCTCACCCTAAACCTAAACCTAACACTAACACTAACCATAACTTTCACATGAACCCTAAACCTAATCCTAACACGAACATAACTGTAACACTAACCCTCTCTGTAACACTAACCCTAACCATAACCCTAACACTAACCCTAAATTAAACACTAACCTTAATTTAACCCTAATCCTAACCATAACCCTAAACCTAACCCTAAAGCTAACCCTAACCCTGATACTAAACCTAAGCCTTACCCTAACCCTAACCCGAAAATTAACACTAATTCTAAACCAAACAATAAACATAACCCTAACCATAACACTAACCTAATACTAACCCTAACCCTAACCCTAACCCTAACACTAAACCTAACACTAAATATAACCCTAACAATAAACCTAAACCTAAACCTAACATGAACCTTAACCTTAATCCTAACATGAAACATAAACCTAACTCTAACACTAATTCAATTTAAACCGTATCCCTAACCCTAAGACTAATCTTAATCCAAACCCTTACCCTAACCCTAACACTAAACCTATTCCTAACCCTAACCCTAACATAACCCTAACCTAAACCAACTGTAACACTAATCCTAAACTTTATCGTAACCCTAACCGTAACCTCAACACAAAGCCTAACCCTAAAGCTAACACTAAGCTAAAACCTAAACTAACACTAACCCTAACGCTAATTCTAACACTAACTCTAAACTTAACCCTAAACTTAACAATAACCCTAACCATAATTATAGCACTAACACTAACTCTAACCTTAACCCTAAACCTAACGGTAAATTTTACCTTACCCTAACCCTAACCCTAACCATAACCCTTACACTAACCATAACCCTAATCCTAACACAAACCATAACCCTAAGCCTAACTCTAAACTTAAAAGCAACCCTAACACTAACCCTAATCCTAACCCTAACCCTAACACTAAACCTAAATTTTTACCCTTACCCTAAATCTAACCCTAACCGTAACCCTAACAATAACCATAACCCTAACCCTAAAACAAACCATAAGGCTAACCCTATCTCTAAACGTAACAGCAACCCTAACCCTAACCCTTATTCTAATCCTAACCCTAAACCTAACACTAACCCAAACTTTAACACTAACTCTAAACCTAGCCGTAACACTAACCTAACACTAACACTAACCCAATCCTAATCCTAACCCTAACCCTCACTCTAAACCTAAATCTAACACTAAACCTAACCATAACCCTAACACGAACCCTAACTCTAATCCTAACCTGAACATAACCGTAACACTAACCCTCTCCGTATCACTAACCCTAACCATAATCCTAGCATTAACCCTAAATTAAACAATAAACTTAACCTAAACCTACACCCTAACCCTAACCACAACCCTAATCCTAACCCTAACCCTAAACCTGACACTAAACTTAAGCCTCACGTAAACCTAACCCTAACCCTAGCCACAACCCTAATCCTTACCCTAAAGCTAACCCTAACCCTGACTCTAAAAGCCTCACCCTAACCCTAACCCGAAGATTAACACTAACCCTAACACTAATTCTAACCCTAACCGTAACACTATCCGTAAACCTAAAATTAACCCTAATCCTAACTGCAACCCTAACCCTAATCCTGACCCTAACTGTAATATAAACCCTGATCTTAACCATAACCCTAACTCTAAAATAACCCTAATCCTGACACTAAATTTAACCTAACCTTAACCATAAACCTAAATCTAATCCTAATCTTAAACATTAACACTAACCCTAACACTAACCTAAAATCTAACCCTAAACCTAACCCTAAACCTAACACTAAACCTAACCCTAACCCTAACACAAACTCTAACCCTAACCCTAAAATTAACTCTAACCCTAACCCTAAACCCAATCCTAACCCTATCAGTAACCCTAAATCTAACCCTAACCCTAAGCTAACACTAACACTAACATTAACAGTAAACCTAACCCTAACACTAACACATTAAAACTAACCCTAACCCTAACAATAACACTAACCCTAACCCTACCCTTAACCCTAACACTTACCCTAACCTAACCCTAACACTAACTTTAACCAGAGTTTAACTGTAACCCTAAAACAAACCCTAACAAAAGTCCTAACCCTAATCCTAATACAAACTTTAAACTGAACCCTAACACTAACCCTTACACTATCACTAAACCTAACCCTAACCCTAAGTCTTACACTAACCCTAACCCTAACCTGAACCCTAACACTAACCCAAATCCTAACACTAACCCTAACCCTAACCCTAACCCTAACACCTACTCTAACACTAACACTAAGCCTAACCCTAAACCTAGCACTAACCCTAACCCTAACCCTAACACTAAACCTAACCCTAGCCCTAACCAAACACTAACCCTAAACCTATACCTAATCTTAAACCTAACACTAACAATAACACTAACCCTAACACTAACACTAATCCTGACTCTAACCATAACACGAACCCTAACCCTAAACCTAACCCAAACCAAAACACTAACACTAATACTAACCCTAACCCTAAAAGTAACACTAACCCTAACAATAAATATAATCCTAACACTAACACTAACCATAACATTTACTCTAAAATGAACCTTAACCCTAACGAGAACGCCAACCCTAACACTAACCCTAAACCTAACACTAACTTTAACCATAACCCTGTCTCTAACATCAAAACTAAACCTAACCCTTGCCCTAACTCTAAACCTAACTCTAAAACTAACACTAATCCTAACACTAAACCTAACCCTAATCCTAACCTTATCACTAACCCTAATCCTAAACCTAAACCTAACACCAACCCTCAGCATAACCATAAACCTGACCCTAATGCTAACCGTAACCCTAATCCTAACCCTAACACAAAGCCTAACCCTAACCCTAACCTTAACACTAAACCTAACCTAACCCTAAATTTAACACTAAATCAAAACCACAAACATAACCCTAACCCAAACACCATAAACCTAAACCTAACTTGAACTCTAACCCTATCCCTAACCCTAACCCTAACCCTAACCCTATCTCTAACACTATCTCTAATCCTAACTCTAACACAAACCCTAAAACTAACTCTAACTCTAAGCAAAACACTAATCCTAAACCTAACCCTAAACCTTACCATAACACTAACCCAATTCCTAACCAAATACTTACACCTAACCCTTACACTAAACTTAACACAAACCCTAACAGTAACCCTAAACTTAAAAATACCCTAACCCAAACTACAACCCTAAACCTAACCTAACCCTAACCCTAATCTTTACCTAACCCTAACACTTACCCGAACACTAACACTAAACTTAACCCTAAATCTAACACTAAATGTAACCGTAAACCTAACCATTACCATAACACTAACCCTAAACCTAACACTAACACTAACCCTAAACCTATCCCTAAACCTAAACTTAACACTAAAATTCTCCCTAACTCCAACCCTAACACTAACCCCAACCCTAACCATAACAAGAAGCCTACCCCTAACACTAAACCTAACCCTAAACCTAACGACAACAGTAACACTAACATTAACACTAACCCTAAATCTAACACTAACCCTAACCATAACCATAACCCTAACCCTAACATAGACCCTAAACCTAATTCTACAACAAACCCTAAAATAAAAAACCCTAAGCCTATAATTAACCCTAAACCTAACCTTAACCCAAAAAGTGTAACATTAAAACTAAACCTAACTCTAACTCTAACTCTAACCCTAAACTTAATCCTATCACTAACCCTAATCCTAAACCTACTCCTAACCCTAAACCTAAACCTAACACTTACCCTAACACTAACCCTGAACCTAATGCTAACTCTAACCATTATACAACCTAATCCTAAAACTAACCCTAACACAAATCCTAACCCTAACCAGAAGACTAACCCTAACCCTAACCCTAACCCTAACCAAAACACTAACACTTACCCTAAACTTATCTCTAAATATAACACTAACCCTAATTCTAAACCTAACCCTAACACTAACACTAACTCTAACCCTTTCCCTAAAACAAACCTTAACCCTAACAGGAAACCTAACCCTAATACTAACCGTAACCCTAACCCAAAACCTAACCCTAACACCAAAACTAAACCGAAACCTCACTCTACCACTAATTCTAACTCTAAACCTATCCTTAACCCTAACACTAATCCTAACCCTTAACCTATCAATAATGCTAATCCTAACCCTAAACCTAACACTAACTGTAACCATAACCCTAAACCAAACATAAGCCTAACTGTAACCCTACCCTAATCCTAACACACACTATAACCCCAAACTTAACACTAAACCTAACCCTAATCCTAACCTTATCACTAAATTAAACCACCACCCACACCCTCCCTTTAACACAAACTGTTACCCTATTGCTAACACTAAACCTAACACTAACCCTAACCCATTCCTAAACCTAAATCTTAAACTAACCCTAACCCTAACCCAATATCTTACTCTAAATTTCACCCTAATTCTCATACTAATCCTAATTCTAACCCTAAAACTTACCCTAACAATAACCCTAAACCTAATACTAACCCAAACCCTAAGCCAACACTTACTGTAACACTAACACTAGCCCTACACATAAAACTAACTTTACATTTATCCCAAACCCTAACACACTTTCTAAACCTATCCCTAACCCTAAACATAACACTAACACTAACCCTAAACCTGACCACTAACCCTAACACAAAACCTAACCCTAAACCTAACACTAAACCTAACCCTAACTCTAAGCCAAAACCTAACATTAACCCTATACCTAACCCTAACCAAAATAAAAACCCTAACCCTAACCCTGAATCTAACACTTGCCCTAACCCTAACCATAATCGTAACAGTAACCCGAAGCCTAATCCTAACCCTAATTCTAAACCTAACACTAATCCAAATCCTAACCCTAACTGTAACACTAACACTAACCTTAAACCTAACCCTAATTCTAACAATAACCCTAAACCTAACCTTAAACCTAACCCTAACATTAACCCTAAATTTAATCCTACAATGACCCCTAAACCTACCACGGACCCTAACCCTGAAACTCATTCTAAACCTAACCCTAACACTAAAACTAACACTACAACTAAACCTAACCCTATCCCTAACCCTAACCCAAACCATAACACTATAACTAAACCTAATCTTAACCCTACTCCTAATCCTAAGCCTAACCCTTACTTTTACCCTAACACTAACCCTATTCATAACCATAACACTAACCCTAACCCAAAATTTAACCCTAACACTAACCCTAACCCTATCTCTAACCCAAATCCAACCATATCCCTAAGCCTAACACATACCCTAACCCTATCCCTAACCCTAACACAAACCATAATTCTATCCCTAACACTAACCCTAACCAAAATCCTAAACATAAATCTTAAACTAAACTTAAACCTCACCCTAATTCTAAAACCAACCCTAATTCTATCCCTAACCTTTATCCTAACCCTAAATGTAAACCTAAACCTAACACTAACCCAAATCCTAAGCCTAACCCTAACTGTAACACTAACAATAACCCTAACCATAGCCATAACACTAACCCTAAACTTATCCCAAACCCTAACACTATTTCTAACTCTATCCCTAAACCTAAACCTAAAACTAACACTAACCCTAACCCTAAAGCTAACACTAACCCCAACATGAAACTTAAACCTAACACTAACACTAACCATAACCCTAACTATAATCCTATACCTAACACTAACCCTATACCTAACAATAACCAAAACACTGACACTAACCCTAACCCTAAACCTAAACATAACACTAACCCTAACCGTAAACATAACCATAACACTAACACTAACCCTATCCCTAACCCTCCAATGAACCTTAACCCTAACACTAACCCTAAACCTATCCCTAACCCTGACCCTAAACCTGACCCTGACCCTGACACTAACACTAAAACTAAACCTAAACCTAACCCTAACCCTAACACTAACCCTAAATCTAACACTAATCCTATCACAAACTCTAATCCTAATCCTAAAACTAACACTAATCCTAACCACAACACAAAACCTAATCGTAATCCTAACCATAATCATAAACCTAACCCTAACACAAACCCTAACTCTAGCACTAACTGTAACACTAACATTAACACTAAAGCAAACTGCAAACCTAACCCTAACTGTAACCCTAACCCTAACACTAACACTAAAACTAACTCTTACCCTAACACTAACCCTAACACTAACCTTAAACCTCACCCTAAACCTAACCCTAAACATAACACTAACTCTAACTCTAAACCTAACACAAACCCTAAACTTAAATTTAACCCTAAGTGAAACACTAATCCTAACCATAACTCTAACCATAACCATAACACTAACCATAACCCTAACCAAAAATTTACACCTAACCCTAACACTGTACCTAGCCCTAAACCTAACACAAACCCTAACCTTAACAGTAACCCTAACACAAACTCACAACCTAACCCTAATTCTAACAAAAATGCTAACCCTAACCCTAAACCAAAACCTAAGCCAAACAACAACCCTATGCCTAACCTAATCCTAACCCTAACCCTTAACTAACCCTATACCTAACCCTAACCCTAACACTAACACTAACACTAACTCTAACCCTAAACTTAACACTAACCCTAAACCTAACCCTAACCATAACCATAACAATGCCAAAATATTAAGCCTAACCCTCACCCTAACCCTTATTAACCTAACCCTAACCTTAATCCTAACACTAAGCCTAACACTAACACTAACACTAACCCTAACACTAACCCTAAATCTAACCATAATCTTAACTCTAACCCTAACCTTAACTCTAAACCTAACCCTTACACAAACCCTAAACCTAACTAAAACCCAAACTCTAACATTAACACTAATCCTAAACCTAACGCTAACTCTAACCGTAACCCTAACTCTAAAACTAACACTAACCTTAAACTAAAACCTAAACCTAATTTTATCCCTAACACAAACACTAACTATAATCCTAACACTAACCCTAATAATAACCAACCATAAACACAACACTAAACTTAACCCTAACCATAACCCTAATCTTAATGGTCAACCTAACCCTTACCAAAACCCTAACCCTAACTTTAACTCTAAACTAACACTAATCCTAAACCTAAACCTAAAACTAAAGCTAAAACTAACCCTAACACGAACCCTAATTCTAACCCTAACCCTAACTCTAACCCTAACCCTAACACTAACCCTAAACCTAATTATAAACCTAAACCAAACACTAACTGTAACTGTAACACTAACCCTAACCCTAACAATAACCCTAACCCAAAGCCAAAACTAACCCTAATCCTAATTCTAACACAAACCCTAACCCCACTTCTAACCCTAACCCGAACCCGAACCCTAACCTTAACCCTAATTTAATTCTAACCCTAATCATAATTTTAACCCTAATCCTAACTATAATCATAACCCTAAACTTAATTCTAACCATAATTTTAACACAAACCCTAACACTAACCGTAATGCTAACCCTAAACCTAACACTAAACCTAACCCTAACAAGAACTCTCACCCTAACCCTAACCCTAACAATAACCCTGTAAAAATCACAAACCCTAAACCTTACACTAACCCTAACCCTAACACTAACACTAACCCTGACCCTAACCATATCCCTTATCTTAAATGTAACCCTTACCCTAACCCAAATACTAACCCTAACACATGCTGTAACACTAAAACTAAAAATAACACTACTCCTAAGCCTAACCCTAACCCTAATGATAAACATAACCCTAATCCTAAATATAAAGTAACCCTAACCCAAAACCTTACCCTAACCTTAACACTAACACAAACACTAATCCCAAGAGTAACCCTAACCCTAAACATATCCCTAATCCTAACCGTAACTCTAATTTTTACTCTAACCCTATCCAAAACACAACCCCTAACCTAACCCTAAACTTAACCCTGTCCCTAATTCTATCTTTAACCCTAACCTTAACACTAACCCTAACCCTGACCCTAACCCTAACCCTATCACTCACCTAACCCTAACTGTAAAGCTAACACTAACATTAACCCTATCCCTAACACTAACCCTAAACCAACTATAACCCTAACCCAAACACTAACGCTAACCCTAACTCTAACCCTAATCATATCCCTACCCAAACTCTAACCATAACACATACCCTAACACTAATCATAACACTAACCATAACGCTAACCCTAACCCTAACCCTAATGCAAACCCTATCCCTAACCCTAAATCTAAACCTATACCATACACTATTCCTTTGCCTAACCCAAAATTAACAATAACCCTAACCCTAACCTTAACACTAACCCTAACCCTATCCCTAAAGCTAGTCCTAAACTTTACCCTAAACCTAAAACTAATTTCAACCCTAATATTAATCCTAATCCTAACACTAACCCTAACACTAACCCTAAACCCAACCCTAACCTTAACATTAACCCTAAACCTAACCCTAATCCTAACCCTAACACTATCCCTAACTTTAACCCTAACACTGACCCTAACCTTAAGATTAACCCTAAGTATAAACATAACCCTAAACCTAAAACTAAACCTAATTCTAATTCTAACCTTAATACTAAACCTTATACTAACTCTAACCCTAACAGTAACCCTAACCCTATCTCTAATAATAACCATAACCCTACCCTAACCCTAACCCTAAGCCCAACACAAAACCTAACCCTAACTCTAACCCGAACCCTAACCCTAAACATACCCCAACTCTAACCCTGACCCTAACTCTAACCCTTCCACTAACCCTATCCCTAACACTAACCCTAACACTAACCATAACCGTTACCCTATCCCGAACCCTAACACTAACACTAAACCTCACCCTAACCCTAACACTTACTCTAATACTAACCCTAACCCTAAGCCTAACCCTTGCCCTAAACCTGACCCTAACACTAACCCTAACCCTATCTCAAACCCTATAACTTTCCCTAAGTCAAATTCTCACCCTAATTCTATGCTAGTCCTAATCTTAATCCTTAGCCTACCCCAAGTCCTAACTCTATTACTAGGCCTATCCTAGCACTCATTGTACCTCTAACCCTAATCCTAACCCTGATCCTTATTCTGAGCCTAACAGTAACCCTATATCTTAACATGACACTAGCACTAAACTGAACCCTAACACTACCCCTACTGGTAAATCTATACCTAAACTTAACTGTAACACTAGCACTAGACCAATCCTAATCCTAAATATAGTCATAAATCTAGCCCTAGCCCTAAACAAAAACCTTGCACTAGCCCTAAAAATAACCATAAATCTAACGTAAAGACCAACCCTATCCCTAGACCCAACACTAGTCTTAATTCTGGCAGTCACCCTAAACCTAACCCTATCCCAAACAATGACCCTTAACCTAACACAAGCCCTAGCTGTAAACCTTATCCTAACCAAAATCCTAACCCTAACACTAGACTTATCCATAACCCTTACCCTAAAAAAATGCCATAAACATTTCCCTAGCTCTTACATTTCCCATAGCCCTTATGCTAGCCCTAAACCTCACAAAAAACCTAGGCCTTATCCTAGCCCTAAACCTAGCCCTAATTTTAACCCTAACCACAACCCTAGACCTAAACTAGCCGTACCCTCGCCCTAGCCCTAATGGTACCTCAAACTCTAACCCTTACCCTAAACATAACCCTGAAACTATTCCTGAAACCAAATCTAGGCCTAACCCTAACCCTAGTTCTAATGTTAACCTTATCCCTATCCCTTACCTAAGTTCTAACCCTATCCATAACCCTAAAGATAACCCTAACTCAAATGCTAACCCTAGGACCAATGAAAACCCTATTGCTAACACTAACCCTATCCATTACTCTAAATCTAACATGAACCCTAAAACTAACCCTATCCATTACCCTAACACTAACCCTAACCCTAATTTTAATTCAATCCTTAACCCTAAACCTTAACCTAAACCAAACTCTACCTGGACCCTGACCCTAATAATACACCTAGCTTTAAACCTGACCCTTATCCTAAACCTAACCTTTACACTAGACCTAGCCATAGCATAAGTCTACAATTAACACCAATCATAACACTAGAACTGACATTAGCCCAGTTCTAATGCTAGCCCTAGCCCTAACACAAAACCTCATCCTAGCCCTAAATATGGACTTAATCCTAACCCTAGCCCTAACCCTAATTCCAACCCTTGCCCTATTCCTAAACCTAGTTATAACCCCATCCCTTCCCCTAACCCTAACCCTAAATCTAACACTAACCCTAACCCTATCCCTAACCCTAGGCCTAACCCTAACACTCACCCTAGCCCTAAATCTAGACCTAATTTAGCCCTAAAACTAAACCTAACCCTAAACCTCATCCTAAGACTAACTTTAACTCTCACCCCAGCCCTATATCTAGTTCTAACTCTATCTGCTATCATAATCCTAACACAAGTCCTAACCTTAGCCCTAAACCTAGCCATAGCCCTAAACCTAGATCTAACCATAACAATAAATCTAAGCCTAAACCTCACCATAACACTAGCTTAACAATATTGCCAATACTAAAAGTAGCCCTAATCCCAGCCCTAGCAGTAAAACAAAACTGAGCCAAAGCCCTAACCCTTACCCTAACCAAATCATAATCCTAGACATGACATTAGCCCTATCCCAAATTCTTACCCTAACTCTTACAGAAACTCTAACCCTACACCTAGCCTTTACCCTAGCCCTAATTTAAACACTAGACTTAGACATAATGCTAAACTTAATACTATCCCTAATCATAAACCTAGTTCTAACATTAGCCATAGTCCTACATAGCCCTAACCTAACCCAAAACCTAGCCCTAATCAGAACCCTAACCCTAGATTTAACACTAGCCCTGACCTACACTCTAGCCCTAACACTTAACCTAAACTTAATCATAAACCTAAACCTTGTCCTAACCCGAAATCTAACCCACACCATCACACTAATCCTAACCATAATCCTAGTGCTATACCTAGCTCTAATCTTATCCATTACCCTAACCATAACCCTAACCGAGTTCTAACTCTAGGCCTAACCCTAACCATAGCCCTAACCTAATCATAACCCTAGCCTTAACTGTATCTCTAATCCAATCTAATACCCTAACCATAGGGCTAAGCAATTTCTATCCCTAGTCCTAAACCTAACCTTACGCCTAACCCTAAACCTGTCCATTACTCTAAATCTAATCTTAACCCTAAACCTAACCATAACCATTATTCTAACCCTAACACTAACCCAAATGCTAATTTGAGCCCTAAGCCTAAACCTTAACCTAACCAATACCCTAACACTGACTCTTACCCTAATAATACCCCTAGCTGTAAACCAGACGCTAACCATCAACCTAACACTTACAATAGACCTGGCCATAAACCTTACCCTAAAACTATCCCTAAAAATAACCCTAGACCTGATATTAGCCTTATCCCTAATCCTAGCCCTAAACCTAACAAATTCCTTGCCCTAATCCTATCCCTAAACCTAGCCTTAATCCTAACCCCAACATTAACACGAGACCTAACTCTAATTTTATGCCTTGCCCTAGACATAAATGTAGCTGTAACATCATACCTTACCCTAAAACCTAACCCTAACGCTAAACCTAACCCTAGCCCTAAACCTAGGCCTAAACCTACAACTAAACATAGCACTAATCCTAGCCCTAATTTAGCCCTAACACTAAACCTAACACTATCTGTAGCACTAAGACTAACTCTAACTCTTGCCCTAGCGCTATCACTAGTTCTAAAACTATACCTTACCATAACCCAAACCCTACCCCTATTTCTAGCCCCAATCCTAGCCCTAATCTTCACCCTAGCCCTAAACCTGGTTCTAACCCTAAAGCTCACTCTTACACTAGCCCTAATCCTAATGCTAACTGGAAAACTAGCCCTAACACTATCCCTAAAACAAAACCGAGCCAGAACCCTAATCCTAACTCTTAAGCTAAACCAAACTCTAACACTACATCTAGCCCTAAACATAGCCCTAATATGAGTCCTAAACCTAACCCTAGAAATAACTCTGACCCTAAATCAGACCCTACCAGTAACCCTAGCTCTAAACATTGATCTAATGCTAAATCTAGAATTAGCCCAAATCAAAATCCTATTCTTTCACTAGCCGTAGCCCTAATGCTAACACAAATTCCTAGCATTATTCCGAGCCCTAATTCTAGGTTTAACCCAAACCTAACACTAAGCCTAATCCTAACTCTAAGCCTAACCCTACCTCTAACCCTATCCATTACCCTAAGCCAACCCTCACCCTAATGCTACCTTAGTCCTAGCCATAATTCTCAGCCAATCCCAAACCTTAACTCTATTACTAGTCCTAAACCATGCCCTCATTCTAGCCCTAACCCTAACCCTAACCCTGACTCTTATTCTGACCCTAGCCCTAACCCTAGCACAAACTCTAATTCTTAGCCTAAAGATAACCCTAAACCAAAACCTAACCCTAGCCCTGACTCAAACCCTAACCCTCGCCCTAGCCCTAACCCTAGCTCAAATGCCTACACTTACCCTAAACCTAACCTTAACATTAACCGTAGACCTAACCCTAAACCTAACCCGAATCCTAACCTTAAACCTAGCCCTAAACTTAGCTCTAACCCTATCCATTACCCTAAAGAAAAGCCTAACCAAAATGCTAACCCTAGGCCTAATGATAACCCTATCATTAACACTAACCCTAGCCATTACTCTAAACCTAACCAGAACCATAAACCTAATTCTATCCATTACCCAAACCCCAACCCTAGGCCAAGTTCTAAAACAAAACTGAGCCATAGCCCTATTCCTAAACTTAGCCTAACCTTAACCCTAGACCTGAGATTAGCCCTAGCCCTAATCCTAGTTCTAAGCCTAGCCTTAATCCTATCCCTGATCTTAACCCTAGCTCTAGCCATAATTTTATCCCTTTTCCTAGCCCAAAACATAGCTGTAACATCATACCTTATCCTAACCCAAACACTAACCTTAACCCTAGCCCTAAACCTAGGCCTAAAACTAACACTAACCTTAGCACTAATCCTAGACCTAATTTAGCCCTAACAGTAAACCTAACCCTATCCCTATCCCTAAGACTAACTCTAACTCTCACCCTTGCCCTATCCCTAGTTCTAAACCCATTCCTTACCATAACGCAAAAAATAGCCCTATCCCTAGCCCCAATCTTAGCCCTAACTTTTGCCCTACTCCTAAACCTGGATCAAACCCTAACCTTAAGCCTAAATCTCACCATAACACGAGCCCTAACACCAATGCTATTTTGAAAACTAGCCCTAACCATACCCTAGCCCTAAAACAAAACTGACAATAACCCTAAATTTTAACCTTAATCAAACCCTAACCCTACACCTAGCCCTAAACCTAGCCCTAATTTGAGTCCTAACCCTAACCCTAGAAATGACCCTGACTCTGACTCGGACCTTAACACTAACCCTAGATCTAAACATTGCCTTAATGCTAAACCAAGAACTAGCCCTAATCAGAAACCAAGTTCTTTCATTAGCCATAGCCCTAATGCTAACACATATCCTAGTGCTAATCCAAGCCCTAAACCTAGGTTTAACTCTAAGAGTAACCCTAACCCTATCCTAACCCTATCCTAATCCTAACCCTACATCTAATCCTACCCATTACCCTAAGCCAAACCCTCATCCTAATGCTACCCTAGTCCTAACACTAATTCTTAGCCTATCTAAAACCCTAATACTATTACTAGTCCCAATCCTAGGCCTTATACTAGCTCTAGCCCTAACCCAAACCCTGACCCTTATTCTGATACTAACACTAAACGTAGATCTAAACCTGATACTAACCATAAACTGGAACCTAACTCTACCCCTACCAGTAAATCTATACCCAAACTTAACAGTAACACTATCACTAGACCAAACCTAATTCTACATAGAGTCATAAATCCAGCCCTAGTTCTAAACAAAAACCTTTAACCAGCCCTAACAATAACCCTTAACCTAACACAAAGACTAAACATATCCCTAGACCCAACACTATTCCTAATTCTGCCCCTAACCCTAACCCAAACACTGACGTTTACCCTAAAAGAAACCCTAGCTCTAAACCTTATCCTAACCCAAAACCTAACACTATAACTAGACCTATCCATAACCATAACCCGAAAACTAGCCATAACCATAACCCGAGCTCTTACATTAACCATAGCCCTAATGCTAGCCATAAACATTACACAAACCTAGCCCTTATCCTAGCCCTAAACCTAGCCCTGATTGTAACCCTAACCATAACCCTAGACCTAACCCTAACCCTAACACTTGCCTTAGTCCTAAACCTAGCTCAAACTCTAACCCTTTCCCTAAACATAACACTAACCCCAACCCTAGCTCTGACTCTAACCCTAATCCTCTCCCTAGACCTAATCCTAGCTCAAACCCTAATACTTACCCTAAACCTAACCCTGACACTAACCCTAGGCCTAACCCTAACCTGAACCATAAACTTAACCTTAACCCTAGCCCTAACCTTAGCTCTAACCCATCCATTACCCTAAAGATAAGCCTTAATCAAATGCTAACCCTAGGCCTAACGCTAACCCTATTGGTAACAATAACCATATCCATTACTCTAAAACTGACCTGAATCCTAAACCTAACACTATCCATTACCCTAATCCTAAACCAAATCCTAATGCTAATACAAGCCTTAACCCTAAACCTTAACCTAAACCAAACCATACCCGGGCCCTGACCCTAATAAAACACCTAGCTTTAAACCTGACCCTTATCCTAAACGTAACCCTTACACTAGACCTAGCCATAACCTAACCATAAAACTACCACTTACTATTAACCTAGACCTGACATTAGCAATAGCCCTATTCTTAGCCCTAGCCCTAACACATACCCTCATCCTGGCACTAAAACTACCCTTAATCCTAACCTGAACCCTAACCCTAGCCCTAAATCAAATTCTAACACAAACTCTAGATCCAAACCTAGCTATAACCCCATCCTTTCCCCTAAATCTAACCCTAACTCTAACACTAACACTAACCATAACCCTATCCCTAACCCTAGGCCTAACCCTAACACTAACCCTAGCGCTTATCCTAGCCCTAATTTAACCCTAACCCTAAACCTACCCCTTACCCTAGCCCAAAGAATAACTCTAATAGCACCTCATTCCTATTTCTAGTTATAACCCTATGCATTATTGTAACCCTAACACTAGCCCTAATCTTAACCCTAATGTAGGCCCTATCCCTAAACCTAGATCTAACCATAAAAATAAATCTAAGCCTAAACCTCATTCTACCACTAGCCCTAACACTATTAATAATACTAAAACTAGCCCTAACACTAGCCCTAGCTCTAATGCAAAACTGAGCCATAGCCCTAACCTAACCCTAGCTAATGGTAATGCTAGACCTGACATTAGCCCTATCCCTAATTCTTACCCTAACCCTAACACAAAACATAACCCTACACCTAGCCTTAATCCTAGCCCTAATTGGAGTCCTATCCCTAACCATGATCAGTAACACTGATCCTGACTCTGAGCCTAACACTAACCCTAACTCTAATCACCTCCATAAACCTAAATCTAATCTAAACACTAGACCTAGAACAAATGCTAACTCAAAAACTAGCCCTAATCTTAACTCTAGTTCTTACAATAGCCATAGTCCTACCTTATCCATAACCTAACCCAAAATAACGAGTCCTAACTCTACCCTAGCCATAAAACAAATAAAAAACCTAGCCCTAATCTGAGAGCTAACCCTATCCCTATCCCTAACCCTAGCTTTAACACTTAACCTAAACTTAACTCCCAAAATAAACCTTGACCTAACCTGAACCATGGCCCTAATCCTAACCATAACCCTAGCACTAACCCTAGCTCTAATTTTATTTATTACCCTAACCATAACCCTATCGGAATTCTATCGCTAGGGTCAACCTTAACACTATTCCTAACCCTAAGGCTGTCCATTACCCTAAACCCAAACTGAACTCTAAACCTAACCATATCCATTACCCTAACCCTAACACTAACCCTAATGCTAATTTGAGCCCTAACCCTAAACCTTAACCTAACACATACTCTAACCCTGATTCTGACCCTAATAATACCCTTGCTTAAAAGCTGACCCTAACTCTCAACCTAACCCTTACAATAGAGCTCGGTATAAACATAACCCTAAAACTATCCTGAATCCATAACCCTAGACCTGACATTAGCCCTAGCCCCAATACTAACCCTAATGCTAACACAAACCCTAGTCCTAATTCTAGCACTAAGCCTAGACTTAATCCTAACCATAAACTTAACCCTAGCCCTAGCCCTAATTTTATCCCTTGACCTAGCCCAAAACCTAGCTCTAACATCATACCTTACCCTAACCCTAACACTAAACCTGGGCCTAAACCTAACACTAACCCTAGCACTAATCCTAGCCCTAATTTAGCCCTCATCATAAACCTAACCCTATCCCTAGCCCTAAGACTAACTTTAACTCTCACCCTAGCTCTATCCCTAGTTCTAAACCTATCCCTTACCATAACCCAAACTCTAGCCCTATCCCTAGACCAAACCTTAGCCCTAACCTTTGCCCTAGCTTGTATATAACCCTAAACTTAAGCCTAAATCTCACCCTAACACTAGCTCTGACCCTAATGCTAATTGGTAAACTAGTCCTAACCCTACCCTAGCCCTAAAACAAAACTGAGCCATAACCCTAACCCTAACCCTTAACCTAAACTGAACATTAACCCTAAACTTAGCCCTAAACCTTGCCATAATTTGAGTGGTAAACCTAACCCTAGAAGTAACCCTAACGCTCACTCGTATCCTAAAACTAACCCTAGCTCTATGCATTGCCCTAATGCTAACCCTAGAACTAGTCCTAATCAGAAACCAAGTTTTTTCATTAGCTGTAGCCCTAAAGGTAACACAAATCCTAGCACTAATACAAGCTCTAACCCTGGGTTTAACCCTAAGACTAACCCTGAACCTAACCCTAGCCCTAAACCTATCCCTAACCCTAATTCTACCTCTAAACCATCTCTTTCCCTAAGCCAAACCCTGACCCTAATGTTACCTAGTCCTAATCCTATCCTTAGCCTTCCCAAATCCCCAACTTTATTACTAGTCCTAACCCTAGACCTAATACTAGCTGTAACTCTAACCCAAATCCTGACCCTGACTCTGACTCTAAAATTAACCCTAGAACTAAACCTCACATTAACCCTAAACTGGACCCTATCCCTACCCCTGCCAATAAACCTGTACCTAAACCTAACAGTAACACTAGCACTAGACCAAACCTAATCTTAAATATAGTCATAAATCAAGCCCTAGCCCTAAAAAAGCTTGCACTAGCCCTAAAAATAACGTTAACCTAACCCAAACACTAACCCTATCCTTAGACCCAACACTAGTCCTAAATCTGACCGTAACTCTAACCCTAACCCTAACCCTAACTGATAGCTCTAATGCTATACATAAACACCATACAAACCTAGCCTTATCCTAGCCCTAAACCTAGCCCTAATCATAACCCTAATGATAACCCTCGCCCTGACTCTAACACTAGCCATCGCTCTAGCCCTAATCCTAGCTCATACCCTAACACTTACCATAAACATAACCCTGACACTAACCCTATGCCTAAACCTAACCCTAGCCCTAATCCTTACCTTAACCCTAGCACTAACATTAGCTCTAATCTTATTCATTAACCTATAGATAAGCCTAACTCAAATGCTAACCCTAGGCCTAACGCTAAACCTATCGCTAACACTAACCATATCCATTACTCTAAACTTAAACTGAAACCTAAACCTAACCCTATCTATTACCCTAATTCTAACCCTAGCTCTAAAGCTAATTGAACCCTTAACTCTAAATCTTAATCTAAGCCAAACCCTACCTGGACACTAACCCTAAAAATACACCTATTTCTAAACCTGACACTTACCCTAAACATAATCCTTACACTAGACCTAGCCCTAACCTAACCCTAAAACTATCCCTAACCATAAACCTAGACCTGACATTAGCCCTAGCCCTAATAATAGTCCTAGCCCTAACACAAACCTTCAAATCTAGCCCTAAAGCTAGCCTTAATCATAATCCAAACCCTAACCTAGCCCTACCCCTAATTCTAACTCTTTCCCTATCCCTAAACCTAGCTTTAACCCCATCCATTTCCCTAAACCTAACCCTATCCCTAACACTAACACTAACATTAACACTAACCCTAGCCATAACCCTAACTCTAACCCTAGCACTAATCCTAGCCCTAATTTAGACATAAACTTAAACCCACCCCTAACCCTAGCCCTAAGACTAACTCTAACTCTCACCCTAGCCCTATTTCTTGTTCTAAATTATCTGTTATCATAACAGTAACACTAGCCCTAACTTTAGCCATAACCATAGCCCTAGCCATAAACTTAGATCTCACATAACAATTAATATGAGATTAAACCTCACCTTACTTCTAGCCCTAACACTATCGCTAATCCCAAAACTAGCCCTAACCCTAGCCCTAGCTCTAAAACAAAACTGACCCATAGCCCCAACCCTAACCCTAACCTAAATATAACTCTAGACCTACCATTAGCGCTATGCCTAATTCTTACCCTAATCCTAACACAAATCCTAACCCTACACCTAGCCTTAACCCTCACCCTAATTCAAGTCCTATACCTAATCCTAAAAGTAACACTAATCCTGACTCTGACTCTAACACTAACCCTATCTAATCATCTCCCTAAACCTAAACCTAATATAAACATAAGACCTAGTGCTAATGCTAACCCTAAGACTAGCCCTAATCATAACCCTAGTTCTTACATTAGCAGTAGTCCTACACAAGCCCTAACCTAATCCAAAACCTAACCCTAATGTGAGCCCTAACCGTAGTTTTAATCATAGCCCTTACCCTATCCCTAGCCCTAATACTTAAGGTAAACCTAACCCTAAACCTAAACCTTGTCCTAACCCAAAACCTAAACCTTGTCCTAACCCGAAACCTAAACCAAAACATAGCCCTATCCATAACCATAACACTAGCCCTCAACCTAGATATAATTTTATCCATTACCATAACCATAACCCTAAGCAAATTCTAACCCTAGGCCTAACCCTAACTATAGCCCTAACCTAACCATAACCCTAGTCCTAACTTTAGCTCTAATCCTGTCCATTACCTGAACCATATCTTTAACCAAATTCTATCCCTAGGCCTAACTGTAACCCTATGCCTTACCCTAACCCTGTCCATTATACTAAACCTAACCTGAACCTGAAACCTAACCATATCCATTACCCTAACCTTAATGCTAAATTTAGCCCTAACACTAAACCTTAACCTAACCTATACCCTAAACCTGACTCTGACCCTAATAATACCTTAGCAGTAAACCTGACCCAAACCCTCAACATAACACTAACAGTAGACCTGGCCATAAACCTAAAACTAAAACTATTCTTAACCATAATCCTACAACTGACATTAGCACTAGACATAATCCTAGCCCTAACCCTAGCACAAACCCTACCCCTAATCCTATCCCTAAACATAGCCTTAATCCTAATCCTAACCTTAACAGGAGCCAAAACCCTAATATTATCCCATTCCCTATCCCAAAATGTAGCTGTAACATCATACCTTACCCTAACACTAACACTAACCCTAATCCTAACCCTAGCCCTAACTCTAAGCCAAAACCTAACACTAATCCTAGGGCTAATCCTAGCCCTAAATTAACCCTAATGCTAAACCTAATCCTATCCCTAGCCCTAAGACTAACTCTAAATCTCGCCCTAGCCCTATCCCTAGTTCAAAACCTATTCCTTACCATAACCCAAATCCTAGCCCTATCCATAGCCCCATCCCTAACTCTAACCATCACCCTAGCCCTAAACCTGGTTGTAAACACTAACCTTAAGCCCAAAACTCACCCTAACACTAGCCCTAAACCTAATGCTAATTGGAAAACTAGCCCTAACCCTACCCTAGCCCTAAAACAAAACCAAGCCATTATCCTAACACCAACCCTTAACCTAAACCAACATTAACCTTACACCTATTCCTAAACTTGGGTCTAATTTGAGTACTAACCCTAACCATAAAAATAACCCTAACCCTGAATCAGACCCTAACAGTACCCGTAGCTCTAAACATTGCCTTAATGCTAACCCTAGAACTAGCCCTAATCGGAATCCTTTCTTTCATTAGCCATAGCCCTAATGCTAACACAAATCCAAACCTAATCCGAGCCCTGAGTCTAACCCTAACCCTAACCGTACCTCTAACCCTATCCTTTACCCTAAGCCAAACCCTCTCCCTAATGCTACTCTAGTCCTAATCTTAATCCTTCACCTACCCAAAACCCTAACTCTATTACAAGTCCTAAACCTAGCCCACATTCTAGCTTAAACCTGGATCTAAAACTAAAATTAATATAAACCTCACCCTAAAACTAACTTTAACCATAATATTAATTCGAAAACTAGCCCTAAATCTACCCTAACCCTAAAATAAAACCGAGCCATAATCCTAACCCTTAACCTAAACCGAACCCTAAAGCTACACCTAGCCCTAAACCTAGCCCTAATTTGAGCCCTAAACCTAACCCTAGAAATAACCCTGACCCTGATTCAGCCCCTAACACTAACCCTAGCTCTAAACATTGTCCTAACGCCAACCCTAGAACTAACCCTAAACAGAAACCTTGTTTTTCATTAGCTGTAGCCCTAATGATAACACAAAACCTAGTCCGAATCCGAGACCTAACCCTATTTTTTTAACTCTAACCCTAACCCTAACCCTAGCCCTAAACCTAACACTAACCCTAACCCTACCTTAAACCCTATCCCTTTCCCTAAGCCAAACTCTCCCCATAATGCTACCTTAGTCCTAAACTTAATCCTTAGCCTACCCCAAACCCTAACTCTATTACTAGTCCTATAGTAGCCCTCATTCTAACTCTAAACCTAATCCTAACCCTAACCCGTATTGTGATCCTAAAACTAACCTAAGTCTAAACCTGACCCTAACACTAAACTGAACCCTAAAACTTTCCATATGGGTAAACCTATACTTAAACCTAATAGTAACATTAGCACTAGATAAGACCTAATCCTAAATATAGACAAAAATCTAGCCCTAACCCTAAACAAAAACCTAACACTATCCCAAAAAATAACCATTAACCTAACTTAAAGACTAACCCTATACCTAGACCCAATGCTAGTCATAATTCTGGCACTCACCCTAAACCTAACCCTACCCTGAACAATGACTCTTAACCCTAAACAAACTCTAGCTCTAAACCTTAACCTAACCCAAAACCTAAACCTAACACTAGACATATCCATAACTCTGACCCTAAAACTAGCCATAAACATATTCCTTGCTCTTATATTTCCCATAGCCCTAACCTTAGCCCTAAACCTAACACAAAACCTAGCCCTTATCCTAGCCCTAAACCCACCACTAATTGTAACCCTAACCATAACTGTAGACCTAAGCCTAATCCTAAATTCACCCTAGCCCTAAACCTAGCTCAAACTCTAACCCTTACCCTAAACATAACCCTAACCCTAACCCTATCCCTGACTCTAACCCTAACCCTCGCCCAAGACCTAACCCTAGTTCAAATGCTAATACTTACCCTAAAAGTATCCCTGACACTAACCCTAGGCCTAACTCTAATGCTAGCCCTAATCGTAATCTTATCCCTAGTCCTAAGCTTAGATCTAACACTATGCATTATCCTAAAGATGAGCCTACCTCATATGCTAACCGTAAGCATAACACTAACACTACCACTAACACTAACCCTATCCATTACTCTAAATCTAACCTGAACCCTAAACCTAATCCTATCCATTACCCTATCCGTAACCCTAACCCTGAAGCTATTCGAATTCTTAACCCAAAAACTTAAACTAAACCAATCCCTACCTGGACCCTGATCCTAATAATACACCTAGCTTTAAACCTGACCCTTAAATAAACCTAGCCATAACCTAACCCTATAACTAACACTAACCATAAATCTAGACCTGACATTAGCCCTATCCCTAATCCTAGCCCTAGCCCTAACACAAACCCTCATCCTAGCACTAAATATAGCCTTAATCTTAAACCTAGCCCTTACCTTAATTGTAACCCTCACCATAGCCCTAAACCTAGCTATAACCCATCACTTCCCCTATCCCTAAACCTAACACTAGGCCTAACCCTAACACTTACCCTAACCCTAAACCTAGTCCTAATTTAGCCCTAACCCTAAACCTAACCCTAACCATAGCACTAAGACTAACTCTAGCTCTCTCCCTAGCCCTATTTCTAGTTCTACTTCTATCTGTTAATAATCCTAACACTAGCCCTAACCTTAGACCTAAACATAGCCATAGCCCTAAACCTAGATCTAACCATAACAATAAATCTAAGCCTAAACCTCACCATAACACTAGCGCTAATACTATCGCTAATCCTAAAAGTAGCCTTAGCTGCAAAACAAAACTGTGACAAATCCCTAACCCTAACCCTAACCAAACCATATCCTAGACTTGAAAATAGACCTATCCCTAATTCTTACCCTAACCCTTACACAAACTCTAACCCTACACTTAGCCTTAACCCTAGCCCTAATTCGAGTCTATCCCTAACTCTGATCAGTAACACTAATCCTGACTCTAACGGTAACACTAAACCTATCTCTATTCATCACCCTAAACCTAAACCTAAACTACACACTAGATTTAGACATAATGCTAAACTTAACACTAGCCCTAATCATAACCCTAGTTCTAACATTAGCCCTAGTCCCAAATAGCCCTAACCTAACTCAAAATCTAGACCTAATCAGAACCCTAACCCTAGCTCTTACCCTAGCCCTAACCCTAACCCTAGCCCTAACACTTAACCTAAACCTAACCATAAACCAAAACCTTGTCCTAATCCAAAATCTAACCCAAATCACAGCCCTAATCCTAAACATGATCCTAGCCCTATTCCTAGCTCTAATCTTATCCATTACCATAACCATAACCATAACCAAATACAAAACCTACGTCTAACCCTAACCATAGCTCTAACCTAATCATAACCCGAGTCCTAACTGTAGCTCTAATCCAATCTATTAACCTAACCATAACCCAAACCAAATTCTATCCCTATGCCTAAACTTAACCTTATCCCTAACCATAAACCTGTCCATTACTCTAATTCTAACCTTAATCCTAAACCTAAACATACCCATTACCCTAACCCTAACACTAACCCTAATGCTAATTTGAGCCCTACGCCTAAACCTTAACCCTACCCTTACCCTAACCCTGACTCTGACCCTAATAATACCCCTAGCTGTAAACCTGAACCTAACCATCAACCTAACACTTACAATAGACCTGGCCATAATCTTTACCCTAAAACTATCCCTAACCATAACCCTAGACTTGACATTAGCCCTATCCCTAATCCTAGTCCTAACCTTAACACAAATCCTAGCCTTAATCTTATCCTTAAGCCTAGCCTTAATCCTAACTCTAACATTAACCCTAGATCTAACCCTAATTTTATTTTCCCTAGCCCTAAATTTAGCTGTAACATCATACCTAACCATAACCCTAATTCTAACCCCAATACTAGCCATAAATCTAACACTATCACTAACTTTAAGACTAACTCTAATTCTCACCCTAGCCCTATTCCTAGTACTAAACCTATCCCCTACCATAACCCAAACCCTTTCCCTGTCCCTAGCCCCAACCCTAGCCCTATCCTTCACCCTAGCCCTAAACCTGGATCTAACCCTAACCTTAAGCCTAAAGCTTACTCTACCACTAGCCCTAACATGAATGTTAATTGGAAATCTATCCCTAACAGTACCCTAGCCCTAAAACAAAATCAAGCCATAACCCTAACCCTAACCCTTAACCTAACCAAACCCTAACCATACACCTAGCCATAAATGGAGCCCTAATTTGAGTCCTAACCCTAAACCTAGAAGTAACCTTGACCCTTACTCGCACCCTATCAGTAACCCTAGCTTTAAACATTGACCTAGGGCTAAACTTAGAACTACCCCTAATCAGAATTATAGTTCTTTCATTAGCTGTAGCCCTAATGCTAACACAAAACCTATCCCTATTCTGAGCCTTAATCCTAGGTTTAACCCTAAACCTAACCCTAACCCTAACCCTAACCCTACCTCTAATCCTATCCCTTACCCCAAGCCAAAACCTCACCCTAATGCTACCCTAGTCCTAACCATAATCCTTATCCTACCTCAAACCCTATCTCTATTACTAGTTCTAACCCTAGCCCTCATTCTACCACTAACCCTATCTCTAACCATGACCCTTATTCTGACCCTAACTATAACCCTAGTCCTGAACGTGACACTAACCCTAAAGCAAACCCTAACCCTACCCCTACCAGTAAACCTATACTTAAACCTACCAGTAACACTAGCACTAGCCCAAACCTATTCCTAAATAGAGTCATAAATCTAGCCTTATCCTTAAACAAAAACCTAGCACTAGCCCTAACAATAAACATTAACCTAACATAAAGACTAACTCTATCCCTAGACCCAACACTAGTCCTAAATCTGACCCTCACCCTAAACCTAACCCTAATCCAAACAATGACATTTACCCTAAAACAAACCTTAGCTCTAAATCGTATCCTAACCCAATGTGTAACTAGAACACTAGACTTATCCATAACCCTAACCCTAAAACTAGCCGTAACCACATTCCTAGTTCTTAAATTACCCATAGCCCTAATGCTAGCCATAAATCTCACAGAAAATATAGCCCTTATCCTAGCCCTAAACCTAGCACTTATTGTAATCCTAACCATAAGCCTAGACCTAACCCTAACCTTAACACTCGCCCTAACCCTAATTCTAGCTCAAACTCTAACCTTAATTTAAATATAACCCTAATCTTAAAAATAACAATAGTTCTGACTCTAATCCAAACCCTCACCCTAGTCCTAATCCTAGCTCAAACGCTAACATTTACCCCAAACTTAACCCTGACACTAACCCTAGGCCTAACCCTAACCCTAGTCCTAATTCTAACCTTAACCCTAGCCCTAACCTTAGCTCGAACCCTATCCATTACCCTGAAGATAAGCTTAACCCAAATGCTAAACCTAGGCCTAACCCTAACACTATTGCTAACACTAACCATATTCATTACTCTAAACCTAACCTGAACCCTAAACCTAACCCTATCAATTATCCTAAACCAAAACCTAAGTTTATCCCTAAAGCTAATTCAAACCTTAACCCTAAATCTTAACATAAACCAAAACCTACTCGAACCCTGACCTTAAAAATACACCTAGCTTTAAAACTGAACCTTAACCTAAACCTAAGCCTTACACTAGACCTAGCCATAACCTAACCCTAAAACTAACCATAAATATAAACCCAGATCTGATATTAACTCCAGCCCTAATCCTAGCCCTAACCCTGACACAACACTAGTCCTCATGTTAGGCCTATACCTAGCCTTAATCTTAACCCAAACCCTAACTCAAGCCCTATCTCTAATTTTCACCCTTGCCCTAGATCTGAACTTAGGTATAACCCCATCCTTTCCCCTAACCCTATCACTAACCCTAACCCTAACACTAATCCTATCTCTAGCCCTAACCATAGGCCTAACCGTAAAACTAACCCTAGCACTAATCCTAGCCGTAATTTAGCCCTAACCCTAACTCTACCCCTAACCTTGGCCTAAGACTAACTCTAACTCCCCCCAGACCTATTTCTAGTTCTATCCCTATCCATTACAATAAATCTAACACAAACCCTAACCTTAGCCCTAACCCTAGCCCTAGACCCTACCCTAGATCTAATAATAACTCTACATTTGACCCTAACCCTAAGCCTAATCCTCAACCTACCACTAGACCTAACACTATTGCTAATCCTAAAACTAGCCGTAACCCTAGCCTTATCCCTGAAACAAAACTGAGCCATTGTCCTAACACTAAATGTTAGCCTAAACCAAACCCTAACCCTAAACCTAGCCATAACCTTCTAGCTCTAATTCATGCCCTAGTCCTAAAATTAACCCTGACTCTGACTTATATTCTAACAATAACCTTCGTTCTAAATATCACACTAACCCTAAAGATAATGCTAACATTAGATCTAGATAAAACACTAACTCTAATCATAACCTTAGTTCTTATATTAGCCATAGCCCTAAACTTAGCCCAAAACCTACAAGAAAAACTAGTCCTAATCTGAGCCCAAACCCTAGAATTAAAACTAAACTTAAACCTAGTCCTAACCCTAGCCCTAACCCTAACCATAACCCTAACCCTAGCCCTAACCTCTAACTCTATCACTTACCCTAAGCCAAACCCTATTACTAGTCCTAACCCTAGCATTCATTCTAGCTCTAACCCTAACTCAAATTCTTACCTTAACATAAACCCTCAGTCTAAATCTGACCTTAACCCTAAACCAAACCCTAAAACTAGTCCTACGAGTAAACTTACACCTAAACATATCCCTAAAAGTAGCCCTAGACCTAAGCCTAATCCTAAATATAGCCATAATGATAGACCTAGATATAAAAAATCTCTGAGCTCTAGCCCTAACATCATCCTTAAATTAAAACAAATACTAACCCTATCCCTAGACCAAACTCTAGTCCTAATTCTGGCTTTCACATTAAACCTAACTCTAAACTGAACACTGACCCTAACACTAACAATAAACCTAGCTCTAAACCTGAACCTAAGCCAAAACCTAAACCTAACACTAGACATAACCATAACCAAAACCCTAAAACTAGCTCTAATTAGAACCCTAGATTTTACATTACACATAGCCTTAAATCTGGGTCTAAACCTAACACAAACCCTAGTTCTAATCCGAGGCCTAAACCTACCATAAGCATAACATAATCCTAAATGTAGCCCTAACCCTAACCCTCACCTTACACATAACTCTAGCTCAAAGCCTAACCCTTAACCTAAACATAAACCTAGCCCTATTCCTAAACATAAACTTAACCTTAGCCCTAATCCTAACCTTAACCATAGTACTAACACTAGCTCTAACCCTAACATTACCCTAACCCTAACCCTAATAATAACCCTAGCCCTAAACCTAACCCTATCCCTAACCCTAATTATAAACTTAACCCTCGACATAACCCTAAACCTAAACCTTGCCATAAACTTATCCCTATCCCTTAGCATAAATCAAAACTAAACCTATCCCTAAACCTAAATTTAACCATTACCTAACCTTAACCCTAAACCTAATCTTAATCTAATCCAGTGCATTAATCTAAAACTAACTGTAATCCTAATGAAAACACTAGCCCTAAACCCAATCCTAACCATAACCATAACCATAACCCTAACCCAGACCTAAAACTAAACCTAACACTCCTCTTAACACTAACTGTAGCTTAAACCCTAATCCTTACACTAAACTTAACACTAGCCCTAGCCCTAACCATAATGCTAACTCTAGCCCTAACCCTAACACTAAACCTAGCTCTAATCCTAGCATTAATTTAGCCCTATTCCTAACCCTAACCCTAACCCTAGAATTAAGACTAACTATAATTCTCAGACAAAACCTATTTCTACTTCTAACCCTATCCCTTACAATAACCCTAACCCAAGCCCTAACCATAGTCGTAACCCTTGCACTATCTGTAGCCCTAACACTAACTCTAGATCAAAACCTATCTCTAAAATTAACCCCAACCCAATGCCTCAGCCAAACTTTGAAACTAGCTCTAACCCTAATGCTAATCCTAAAACTCTAGCCCTAGCCCTAAAACAAAACCGAGATATACCCCTAACACTAACCTTATAGCAGCCCTAACCCCAGCCCTAATTTGAAACCTAACCCTAACCCTAAATATAACCATGACCCTGACTCATATCCAAACACTAAACCTAGTTCTAAACATCACCCTGACCATAAACCTAACCCTAACACTAGACCTAGCCCTAAACCTAACCCTAAATCTAACCCTAATTATAACCCTAGTTCTTATAATAGCCGTAACCATAACACTAGCCCTAACCCTAACACAAAACTAGCCCTACTACAAGCACTAACACGAGCTTTAACCCTAAACCTAACCCTAACCCTGTTTCTAACCCTAGCTCTAACCCTATCCCTTACTCTAAGCCAATCCTGCACCCTAATGCTAACCGTATTCTTAGCACTAATCCTTAGCCTAACCAAAACCTAACTCTATAACTAGTCCTAACCCTAGCCTTCATTCTAGATCTAACCATAACCGAAACCCTAACCCTATCCCTGACCATTATTCTGATCCTAACACTAATCTTAAGTTTAAATCTAAACCTAACCCTAAACTGAACCCTAACACTTGCCCTACTGGTAACCTTATACCTAAACCTAACCCTAATGCTAGTCCTAGACCTAAACCTAATCCTAAATCTAGCCATAGCTATAGCTCTAGACCTGAAGAAAACTAGACCTAGCCTAAACAAAAACCTTAACCTAACCCAAACTCTAACCCTACCTCTAGACCTAATGCTAGTCCTAATTCTGGCTTTAACCCTAACCATTACTCTACCCGAACACTGTCCCTGACACTAACACTAACCCTACCTCTAAACTTAACCCTACCCTTAAAACTAACACTAAAACTACACCTAGCTCTAGCATTAACCATAATACTAGTCCTAATCATTACACTAGTTCTTACATTAGCCATAGCCCTAACCTATCGCAAAACCTAGCCCTAATTCAACCCCTACCTTAGCTTTAACCCTAAAGATAACCCTAACAATAACTCTAGCCCTAACCATAACCCTAACTCTATCCTTAGACCTAATCCTAACCATAACCCTATCCCTAACCCTAGCTCTTACCCCATTCATTACCCTAAGATAACTATAATTCTTATGCTAACCCTAGGTGGAAACATAATCCTAGAACAAGATTTAACCCTATTCATTAACCTACACCTAACCTGAACCCTAAACCTAGCTGTGTCATTACCTGATCCCTAAATATAAGACTAATTTGAGCCCTAAACCTAAACCTTAACCTAAAACTAACCCTAAACTTGACACTGATTCTAATAATACCCACAGCTCTTAACCTGACCCTAATACGAAACCTAACCTTTACAATAGAACTAGCCATTAACCTAACCCTAAATCTATACCTAACCAAACCGTAGACCTGACATTAGCCCTAGCTTTAATTGTCACCCTAACACTAATACAAAATTTAGCCCACATCTTAGCCATGAACCTCGACTTAATCATAAGCCTAACGTTAATTCTAACCTTAAACATAATTCTCACCCTAGTCCTAAAACTATCTATATTCTCATCCCTTACCCTAAACCTAAATCTAACCCTAAGACTTACACTAACCCTATCCCTAACCCAAGGCCTAAACCTAACACTAACCATAGCCCTAATCCAAGCCCTAATTTAGCCCTATCCCTAACCCTAACTTTAGCCCTAAGACTAACTCTAACTCTCACACTAGCCCTATACCTAGTTCTAACTCTTCCCTTACATTACCATACACCTAGCCCTAAACCTAGCCCTACCCTAGCCCTATACTTAGCCCTATCTCAAAACCTAGATCTAAACCTAACTCTAAATCTAACCCTAACCCTAAGAATGAATCTAGCCATAACTCTACTCCTATCCTTAATCCTTAACCTAAGCCTAAATCTCACACTTACACTAGCCCTAACCCTAAGACTAACCTTAAAACATTTCCTAACCCTAACCCTAGCCCTAAAACAAAACCAAGTCATATCCCTAACCTTAACCCTTAACCTAAACCAAACCCTAACTCTACACCTAGCCCCAACCCTATCCCTATTTATAGTCTAACCCTAACCCGAAAACTAACCCTGACCCTGACTCTGACCCTAATACTAAACCTGGCTCTAAATATCATCATCACCATAAACCTAACCTTAACACTAGAACTAGACCTAACTATAACCCTATAACTAGCTTTAATCATAAACCTACTTCATACATTAGTAATAGGCTTAACCCTAACCTAACCCAAAACCTAGCCTTAATCTGAGTCCAAAACCTAGCGTTAACCCTAAACTTAAACCTAACCCTAACCCAAACACTAGCTTTACTCCTATACATAACCCTAGTCCTAAACTTATGGCTAACCCTATCCATTATTCTAAAAATGGCCCTAACCTTTCTGATAACCCTAGGCCTAACGCTAACCCTATACATTACACGAAACCAAACCTAAACCCTAAACAAAACCCTGTCATTACCCTAACCCTAAATCTACACTAATTCGAGCCCTGCACCTAAACACTAACTTAACCCAAACCCTAATCCTGACCTTGATTCTAAAAATAACCCTAGATCTAAACTTGACCCTAACCAAAAACTTAACTCTTACACTGTACCAACCCATAAACCTAACACTAAATGTGTCCCTAACTACAACCCTAGACTTGACATTAGCCATAAGCCTAATACTATACCTAACCCTAAAAAAATTCCTAGTCCTCATCGTAGCCCTAAATATAGCCTTCATCATTACCCTAACCCTAACACTAACCCTAGTTCTAACCTTAATACTAACCCTTGCCCTTGACCTAAACCTAGCTATAAACACATCCTTAGCATAAACTAAACCCTAACTCTAACCCATACCCTAATGGTAACCCTTGCCTTATCTTTAGCCCTAGCACTAACACTAGATTGAAACCTAACTCTAAATCTAACCCTAACTCGATGCCTAAGCCTAACCCTAAAACTAGCCCTAACCCTAGCCCTAACATAATCATAGCTGTAATTTAGCCCTAGTCCTAACATAACCATAGCCGTAATTTAGCCCTATCCCTAAACCTAACCCTACCCCTTGCCCTAAGACTAACTCTAACTCTCACACTAGCCCTATCACTCATTCTAATTCTATCCCTTACCATAACCCTAACCCTAGCCCTAACCATAGTGCTAAACCTTGCCCTATCCTTATCACTAGCACTAACCTTAGGCAAAATGTAACTCTAAATCTAGCCCTAACCCAATCCCTAAGCCTAACCCTAACACTAACCCAAACCATAACACTCATCCTAAATTGAGCCCTAACCGTAGCCCTAGCCCTAAAACAACAATGAGCCATAGCTCTAACACTAACCATTAACCTAAGCCAAACCCTAACCTTACACCTAGACCTAAACCTAGCCCTAATTTGAGATGGAAGCCGAACCCTAAAACTAACCCTGAACCTGACACTGACCCTAACATTTCTAGCTCTAAACATTACCCTAACCGTAAACCTAACCCTAACACTAAACGTAGCACTAAAACCCTAAAACTAGCCCTTATTTTATACCTAGTATTTACATTAGTTGTAAACCTAACCCTATCCCTAACATAACCCAAAACTTAGCCCTAATCAGAGCCCTAATCCTAGCTTTAAACCTAATGTAACCCTAACACTAGCCTAATTGTAACCATAACTCTAGTCTTAGACTGATCTCTAACTCTACGCATTACCATAACCATAACCATAATGATAACCCTAGGCATAAACCATACGTATCTTGAATCCTAACTCTTCCATTACACTAAACTTAACCTAAATCTTGAACCTAACCCTATCATTATCCTAACCCTAATCCTAAAACTAATTCAAGCCCAAACTTTAAACCTTAACCTATCACAAACTCTAACCCAGACCTTGACCCTAATAATACCCCTAGCTCTAAACTTGACCATAACACAACATCTAACCATTTGCCTAGATGTAGCCATAAAACTGATCATAAAACTATCTTTAACCATAATTCTGGACCTGAAATTAGCCCTAGCCCTAATCCTAGCCCTAACCCTAAAAACACGCCTAGCCCTCATCCTACCCTAAATGTAGCCTTAATCATAACCGTAACTCTAGCCCTACACCTAACCCTAATTCTAACCCTCACCTTACCTCTAAATCTAGCTATAATGTCATCCCTTACCCTAAATTTAAACCTAACCATAACCCTAACCATAGGCTTAAGCTAAACAAAAATTTAGCCCTAATCCTAGCCCTAATTTAGCTCTATCTCTAACCCTATCCTAACCCTAGCCCTAAGACTAACTCTAAATCTTGCCCTAGACATATCCCTAGTTCTATCCCTATCCGCTACCATAAACCTAACACTAGCCCTAACACTTGCCCTAAAGTTAGTCCCAGCTCTGACCCTAACTCTAAATCTAAACTTAAATGTAAGCCTCAGCCTAACAGTAGCACTAGCCCTAACGTTAATGATAATTGTAAAACTAGACCTAACCCTAATCCTAGCAGAAAACCAAAACTGAGCAATAGCCCTAACCTAAACCTTAACTTAAACCAAACACTAAAACTACACCTAGACCTAAACCTAGCCCTAATTCAAGTCCTAAGCCTCACCTTAAAACTAATCCTGACCCTGACTTATATCATAATACTCACCCTAGCTCTAAACACCACCCTAAACTCAAACCAAACACTAACATTAACAATAGCTTTAATTTGAGACTTAACACTAACCCTAAAACTAACCCTGACCCTGACTCCTATCCTAACAAGAACCGTAGCTATAAATATTACCCTATTCTTAAACCTAACCCTAGCATTCAACCTACCCCAAACCCTAACCCTAAAACTAACCCTAATGGTAACTCTAGTTCTTACATTAGCCATTGCCCTATTCCTAGCCCTAACCCTGTTACAAAAACTAGTCCTAAACTGAGCTGTAAACCTAGTTTAACTCTATCTCTAACCGTAAACATAGCTCTCAGCTTAGATCTAAATCAATACCTTACCCTAAGCAAAACCCTAAATGTAAGTGTAACCCTAGACCTATCCCTAGTCTTTAGACTAACCAAAACCCTAACCCTATTAATAGTCCCAACCCTAGCCTTTACTTTAGCTATAACACTATCCCAAGCACTAACCCTAACCCTGACCCTTATTCTGACCCTAACACTAAACCTAGGTCTAACCCAACCCAACCCTAACCAAAAATTTACCATAATCCTATCCTTTGACCTAACTCTGAACCTAACTCTCAACATAGACCTAACCATATCTCAGAACCTAACCCTTATGCTAAACATAACCCTAAACCTAATGCTAGTTCTCTCACCTTAACCCTAACACAAGACCTAATTTTAACCATAACTCTAGCCCTAACCTTTTCTCTAACTGTATCCATTAACCTAAACATAACCCTTACCATAAGGCTAACCCTAGGCTTAACCCAAACCCTATTTTTTCCCCAACCTATCAATTACCCTAAACCTACCCTGAACCCTAAGCCTAGCCCAATCGTTATGCTAATTCTAATCCTAATGATAATTTGAGCCATAACCTAACCTCAAACCTAAACCAAACCCTAGCACTGACTGTGACCCTAATAATTCCCCTAGCTCTAAACCTGACTCTTACCCTACCTAATCCTTACACTAGACCTAGCCATAAACCTAAGCCCCCCAACCTTAACCCTAGACCTGATATTAACCCTAACCATAATCCTAGCCCAAACCCTAACACAAACCCTAGCCCTTATCATGGCCCTAAACATAGCCTTAATTTTATCCCTAACCCAAACCATAGGCCTAACCCTAACACTAACCCTAGCACTAATCTTGGCCCTAATTTAGCCCTACCCCTAACCCTAACCCTAACTCAAAACCAAAGACTAACTCTAACTCTCACCCTAACGCTAACCCTAATTCTAACTCTATCCCTTAATAGAACCCTAATCCTAGCCCTAACCCTTGGTGAACCCTAGCCGTATTCATAGCCCTGGCAATAACTCTAGATCTAACTCTAACTCTAAATCTAATCTTAACCCTAAGTCTAAACCTAAACCTAACACTAGCCCTAACATTGACACTCATCCTAAAATTAGCCCTAACCCTAGCCCTAAAACAAAACCGAGCCATAGCCATAACCCTGACCCTTAACCTAAACCAAATCCTAACCCTACACCTAGCCCTAACCATATCCCTAATTCTAGTCCTAACCCTAACCCGAAAACTAACCCTGACCCTGACTCTAACCCTAACACTAATCCTGGTTCAAAACATCATCATCACCGTAAACCTCAACCAAACACTAGACCTAGCCCTAACTCTAAGCATATAAGTAGCGCTAAACATAACCCTACTTCATACCTTAGCTGTAGCCTTAACCCTAGCCCTAACCTAACGCAAAACCTAGCCTTATTCAAAGTCCTAAACCTGGCTTTAACCCTAAACTTAAACCTAACCCTAACCCAAAACTAGCCCAAATCTTATACATAACCCTAGCCATAATCTTAGGTCAAAACATATCCATTACTCTAATAATAACCCTAACCCTAACCCTATCCATTACACTAAACCAAACCTAAACCCTAAAACTAACCCTGTCATTACCCTAAACCTAAACCCTAACCTAACCGAAACCATAACCCTGACCCTGACCCTAAAAATAACCCTAGATATAAACCTAAATCTTACCCTAAACCTAATCCTTACACTAGACCAAGCTATAAACCTAACACTAAATCTAGCCCTAAGTATAACCCTAGACCTGACATCAGCCATAGCCCTAATACTATCCCTAACCCTAACACAAACCCTATACCTCATCCTAGCCATAAACCTACCCTTAATCATAATCCTAACCCTAAATCTAGCCCTAACCCTAACACTAACCCTTGCCCTAGCCCTAAACCTAGCCAAAATTAAATCCATTATCCTAAATTTAACCCTAACTCTAACCCTAACCCTTGTCATCACAATTGCCCTATCCTTAGCCGTAGATTTAACATTCAATAGAAACCTAACTTTAACTCTAACCCTACCTCGATGCCTAACCCTACAACTACCCTAACCCTGATGCAAATTCTAAAACTAGCCCTAACACTAGCCCTAACACTAACCCTAGCTGTAAATTATCCTATCCCTAAACCTAACTCTAACCCTAGCCCTAAGAATAACTCTCTCACACTGGCCCTATCACTCATTCTAATCCTATCCCTTCCCATGAACCTACCCCTATCTCAAATCCTAGTACAAACCCTTGCCCTATCCTTAGGCCTAGCACTAACCTTAGATAAAAACCTAACTCTAAATCTAACCCTAAACCAAAGCCTAAGCCTAATTCTAAGACTAGCCCTAACCCTAACACTAATCCTAAAAATGGCCCTAACACTAATCCTAGCCCTAAAACCAAACCCAGCCAAAGCTCTAACCCTAACCCTTAATCTAAACCAAGCCCTAAACCTACACCTAGTCCTAACCCCAACCCTAATTCGAGTTTTAAGACAAACCCTAAAAGTAACCCTGACCCTTACTCTGATCACAACACTAACCCAATGTCTAAACATCACACTAACCCTAAGCCTAAACCTAACACTAAACATAGCCCTAAAACACTAAAATTAGCTGTAATCATAACCCTAGTACTTAAATTAGCAGTAACCCTATCCCTAGCACTAACTTAACTCAAAACCTAGCCCTAATCATACCCATGACTCTAGCACTAAACTGATTTTTACTCTATCAATTACCATAACCATAACCTTACCCTAACCCTAATGCTAATTTCAGCCCTAACTTTAAACCTTAACCTACCCCAAATACTAACCCAGAACTTTACCCTAATAATACCCCTAGCTCTAAACCTGATGCTAACCCTAAACCTAACCCTTACACTACACGTACCCATAATCCTAACCCTAAAACTATCTTTAACCATAATTCTGGACCTGAAATTATCCCTAGCCCTAAACCTAGACCTAAACCTACAAAACAAAAACAAAAACAAAAGTCTAGCCCTCATCCTAGCCCTTAACCTAGCCTTAATCATAATCCTAATCCTAACCACAGTCCTAAACCTAATTCTAACCCTCACTCTACCTCTAAACCTAGCTATAAAGCCATCCCTTACCCCAAACTTTGCCCTAACTCTAAACCTAAACTCTGAACCCTAACTCTAAACTCTAACCATAACCCTAACCCTAACCCTAGGCTTAAACTGTACACTAAACCTAGCCCTAATCCTAGCCCTAATTTACCCCTATATCTAACCCTAACCCTAACCCTAGCCCTAAGACTAACTCTTGCCCTAGCCCTATCCCTAGTTCTAACCATATTCATTACCATAACCCTAAACCTAGGAATAACCCTTGCCCTATCCTTAGTTCTACCCCTAACCCTAAATTTAACACTAATCCTAAGCCTAAGCCAAAACTAACACTAGCCCTAACCCTAACCCTAGGACTAAAACAAAACTGAGCATTATCACTAACCCTAAAACTTAACTTAAATCAAATCCTAACACTACAGCTAGACATAACACTAGACTTAATTTTACTCCTAATCGTAACCTTAAAAACAACCCTGACCCTGACTCATATCGTAACATGCACCCTAGATCTAAACACCACCATCACCTTTAACTGAACACTAACAGTAACCTTAGCCCTAATTTGAGTCCTAACTCTAACCCTAAAACTAAGACTGACCCTGACTCATATCCTAACATAAACCCTATCTATAAATATCACCCTAACCATAACACTAACCCTAACACTAAACCTAACCCATACTCTAACACTAAAACCCTAATGGTAACCCTACTTCTTACATTAGCCATTGCACTAATCCTAGCCCTAAACCTAACACAAAACCTAGGCCTAATCTAAGTCCTAAACCTAGCTTTAACCCTAACTCTAACCATAACCATAGCCCTAATCATACCTCTAAACCAATCCCTTACTTATTAAGCAAATCCCTAAAGCTAAGGTTAACCCTGACCTATCCCTAATCCTTAGGCTAACCAAAACACTAACCATATTTATAAATCTTACCCTTTCCCTCATTCTAGGTCTAACCCTATACAAAAACCCTAACACTAACCCTGACCCATTTACTCATCCTACCACTAATCCTAGGACTAATCCTAACCCTAACCCTAACCCAAAACCTACCATAACCCTATCCCTAGACCATATCCAGAACCTAACTCTCAGCCTTGCCCTAACCATAGCTCAGAACCTAACCCTTACACTAAACATAACCCTAACCTAACCTAGTTCTTACTCTCACCCTAAGCCTAAATCAAGACCTAATACTAACAATAACCCTAGCCCTAACCTTAAGTCTAACTGTATTATTACCCTAAACATAACCCTTACCCTAATGCTAACCCATCCCTAACCCTAAACATATCACTATCCCCAAACTTATCAATTACCCTAAACCTACCCTGAACCCTAGACTTAATCCAATCATTACCCTAACCGTAAACCTAATGCTAATTTGAACCCTAACACTAAACTCAAACTTAAACCAAACCCTAACACTGACTTTAATAATTCCCCTAGCTCTCAACCTCATTCTTACCCTATACCTAAACCTTACACTAGACCTAGCCATAAAACTAAGCCCAAAACTATCCCTAAGCATAACCCTAGACCTGATATTAGCCCTAGCCATGATACTAACCCTAACCCTAACACAAACCCTAGCCCTTAACCTAGCCCTAAACATAGCCTTAGTTATAACCCTAACCATAATCCTAGGCCTAACTCTAACACTAACCCTAGCCCTAATTTAGATCTAATTTAGCCCTATCCCTAACCTTATTCCTAACCCTAGCCCAAAGACTAACTCTAACTCTCACCTTAGTCCTAACCCTAGTTCTAACCCTATACTTTACTGGAACCCTAATTCTAGCCAAAACCATAGGTCTAACAGTAGCCCAATTCATAGCCCTAGCAGCAACCATAGATTTAACCCTAACTCTAAATCTAACACTAACACTTAGTCTAAACCTAAACCTAACACTAGTTCTAACCCTAAGGCTATTCCTAAAGCTAGCACTAAGCCTAGCCCTAAAACAAAACCAAGCCATAGACCTAACCCTAACCCTTAATATAAACTAAGCCCTAACCCTATTCTTAGCCATAACTCTAGCCCTAAAACTAACCCTGACATGACTCTGACCTTAATACTAACCCTAGCTCTAAATATCACCCTAACTCAATACTTAAACCTAACAATAGACCTAGCCCTAACCCTAACCCTAAAATTAGCCCTAATCACAACCCTGGGATTTACATTAGCCGTAATCCTAAACCTAGCCTTACCTTAACCCAAAACCTAGCCTTATTCTGAGCACTATCCCTAGATTTACCCCTAACTCAAACCCTATCACTAATTATAACTATAACTCTAGCTGAAACCCTAGATTTAACCTTAACCCTAACACTAAGCATAACCCTATCAATAATCGTAACAATAAAACTACCCGTACCCCTATCTCTAACCCTATCCATTACCCTAACCATAACCCTATCCCTAAAGGTAACCTGGGCCTAAACCTAAACATATCCCTAATCCTAACCCTATTCATTACTCTTAACCTAACCTTAAACCTAAACCTAACATTATCTTTACCCTAATCCTAACTCTAATGCTAATTTGTGCCCTAACATTAAACCTTAACCTATCCAAAACACTAATCAGGACCCTGACCCTAAGAGTACCCTTAGCTCTAAACCTGACCCTAACCCTTACACTAGGCGTAGCCATAAACCTAAACCTAAAACTATTTTTAACTGTAACACTAGACCTGAAATTAGCCCTAGCTCTACTCCTAGCCCTAAACCTAGGATTAATCCTAACCTGAACCATAACCTGAGCCCTAACCCTAATTCTATTCTTCATCCTAGCCCTAAATCTACCTATAACCTCATCCTGTACCCAAGAACTAACCATAATTCTAAACCTAACCCTAACCCTCACCCTAATCCTAGGCCTAACACAAAGCCTAGTGCTAATCTTAGCCTTTATTTAATCCTATCCTAACCCTAAACCTAGCCATAAGACTAACTTTAACTCTTGCCCTAGCCCTAGCCCTAGGTCTATCCTTAGCCTCAATCCTAACCATAGATCTAAGCCTAAATCTAAATCTAAACCTAGCTCTAAATTTAACTGTAACAATAAGCCTAAGCCAAACTCTAACACTACCCCTAACAATAAAGCTAATCCTAAAACTTGCCCTATCCCTAGCCCTAGCCATAAACCAAAACCAAGCCATAGCCCTAATCCTAACCCTTAATCTAAATCAAACCCTAACCCTACAACTAGCCCTATAATTAACTAAAACTAACCCTGACACTGACACTGACCCTAACACTAATCCTAGGTCTAAAAATCACCCTAACATTAAATTAACCCTAACACTTTATCTAGCCTTAACCTAACTCTAAAACTAGCCTTAATCATAACCCTAGATCATACATTAGTCATTGTCCTAACCTTAGCCCTAACCCTAATACAAATTCTACCCATAATCCGGACACTAACCATAGCTTTAACCTTAATACTAGCCCTAACCCTAACACTAGCTCTAACCCTATTCCTTACATTAAGCCAAACCCTCACCCAAATGCTAACCCTAATCCTTAGCCTAACTTAAACTCTAACCATATTATTAGTCTTAACTCCAGCCCTCACTCTACCTCTAAATCTAACCCTAACCCTCGTCTTACACTAACAGTATCCCAAGGTCTAAACCTGACCTTAACCCTAAATGAAATCCTAACACTAGCCCTCAGGGTAACTCTTTAACTATAACTAAGCCTATCACTAGACCTAGACCCAAAGCTAATCCTAAATATAGCTATAACTCTAGACCTAGACCTAAACAAAAACCTAGCACTAGCCCTAACAATAATCATTAACCTAAATTGAACACTTATCCTACCCCTAGACCTAAATCTAGTCCTAATTCTGTCTCTAACCCTAATCCTAACCTTATCCCCAAAAGTGACCTTGATTCTAACACTGAACCTAGCTTTAAACCTGACGCTAACCCAAAACATATACCTAACACTAGATCTAGCCATAACCCTAACTCGAAAACTAGCCCTAAACATAACCCTAGCTGTCACATTGCCCATAGTCCTAACCCTAGCCCTAAATCTAACAAAAAACCTAGCCCTAATCATAGGCCTAACTTAGCTCTAAGCATAACCCTCAGCCTAACCCTAGCCCTAGCCCTAAACCTAGCCCCAACCTAAGGATCACCTTAGACCTAACCATAGCTCAAGGCCTTACCTTTACACTAAACATAACCCTAGCTCTATCCTGAACCCTAACCCTAACACTAACCCTAATTCTAACGTTAAATCTAGCCTGAAATTTAGCTCTAACCATATCCATTACCCTATCCCTAACCCTAACTCTAATTAAAACTCTATCCCTAACACTAAACCGAACTCTAAACATAAATATAAACCTAGACCTAAACCTAAAACTAAACCTTGCCCTAGCCCTAACCCTAGCACAAACACTAACCCTTACCATAACTTAACCATAACCCTAGCCCTAAACCTAACACTTACCCTAACACTAAAACTTACCCCAAATCACACCCTAGCCCTGTCTCTAAAGCTAGCCCTAATCCTAGACTTAATCCAAACTATAACCTAGCCCTATCCCTAGCTCTAAACCTATCCATTACACTAAACATAACACTAACCCTATTGCTAATCCTAACCTGCTCACTAAACCTAACCCATCCATTAACCTAAACCTTAACTAAAATCTAAACTAAACCTTATCAATTACCCTATCCTAAACCTAACCCTTTGCTAATTTGATCCCTAACCCTAAACCTTTAGCTAAACAAAATGTTAACCCTGACCTTACCCTCAACCTAATAATAACACTAGCCCTACAGCAGACCTTTAACCTAAACCTAACTCTTACACCAGACCTAACCATAACCTAACCCTAAAATTATTTTTAATGTTAACCCTAGACCTGATATTAGCCCTAGACCTGGTCCTAGCCATAACCCTAACAGAAACCCTAGCCCTTAACCTAGCCCTAAACTTAGTCTTAATCCTAAACTGAAGCATAACCATAGCTCTAATTTGAATTCTAACCCTCACCCTAGCCCTAAAGCTACCTATAACCCCATCCATTCCCCTAAACTTAACCTTAACACCAATGCTAACCCTAATTCTAGCCCAACCCCTTGATCTAACTCCAACACTAACCCTAGCCTTAATACTAACCCTAATTTAGCCCTAACCCTAACACTAACACTAGACCTAATCCTAGCCCTAATTTAGCCCTAAACCTAACCCTAAATCTAGCCCTACTCCTAGCCCTAATTTAGTCTTAACCCTATTACTAACCCTTGCCCCAATCCTACCCCTAATTTATCCCTAACCATAGGCCTAACTCTAGCCCTAATACTAGTCCCAATTTAGCTCTAAAACTAACCCTAATTCTAAGACTAATAGTAAGACTAACTCTAATTCTCACCCTAGCCGTATACCTAGTTCTAATCATATTCATTACAATAACCCTAACTCTCACCCTAACCCTAGCCATAGCCCTATCCCTAACCTTAGATATAACCCTAAATCTAACTCTAACTCTAACTGTAAGCCTAAACCTCAACCTAACACTAGCCTTAAACCTGATGCTAATCAATAATCTAGCTGTAACCGTAGCCCTAACCCTAAAAAAACCCAACCTATAACCCTAACCCTTAACCTGAACCAATCCCTAACCATACACTTAGTACTAACTTTAGCCTTAATTTGAGTTCTAACCCCAACCCTAAAACTAACCCTGACACTGACACTGACCAGAACAATAACCCTTGCTCTAAACATCACCCTAACCCTAAATCTAGTCATAACACTAGACCTAGCCCTAACCCTAACCCTAAAACTAGAATTAATTATAACACTAGTTAATACACTAGCAATAGCCCTAACCCTAGCCCTAACCAAACCCCAAACCAAGCCCTAATCCAATTCTTAACCCTACCTTTAACCCTAACCTAAACCTAACTCTAACCCAGAACCTAGCCCTAAACCTTACCCTAACACTAGCCAAAATTCTAACCATAACCCTAGCCCTGTCACTAGCTTGAACCCTAACCATTACCCTAACCATAACCATAACTCTAATGGTAACCCTAGGCTTAACCCTAAACTTATCCCTAACCCTAACCTATTTCATTAATGTAAACCAAACCTGAACGCTAAACCTAACCTTATCATTACCCTAAACCTAACCCTAATGCTAATTTGAGCTCTAACCCTAAACCTTAACCTAACCCAAACTCTAACTTTGACTCTTCCCGTGATAATATACCTAGCTCTATCCTTGAACCTACCCTTAAACCTAACCTTTATACTAGACCTAGCCATAAAACTAACCCTAAAACTATTTCTAACCATAACCCTAGACCTGAAATTTGCCCTAGTCATAATAATAGCACTAACCTTAACACAAACCAAACCCATAACCCTAACCCTAAGCCTAGAGCTAATCCTATCCATAACTCTAGCCTTAAATTTAGCTCTAACTCTATAAATTAACCTAAAGATAACCCTAATTATAATGCTAACCGTAGGTCTAAATCTAAACCTATTCCTAACTGTAACCCTATCCATTATACTAAATGTAACCTGAACCCTAATCCAAACCCTATCATTACCCTAATCCAAACCCTAATGCTAATTCGAGCCCTAACCCTAAATCCTAACCTGAACAAAACCCTAAACCTGGCCCTAACCCTAATAATACCCCTAGCTTTAAATTTGACCCTTACCCTACACCTAACACACTATACATAGCCAAAAACCTAACCCTAAAACTATCCCTAACCATAACCTTAGGCCTAACATTCACCCTAACAGTAATCCTAGTGTTAACCAAAACACAAACCCTAAACCTCATCCTAGCCCTAAACCTAGTCTTATTCATATTTCTAATGAAACCCTAGCCCTAACCCTAATTTTAACTTTCACCCTAGCCCTATCCCTAGCTCTAACCCCACACTAAACCTAACCCTAAGCCTAAAACTAACCTTAGGCCTAAACATAACCATAAACCTAGCCCTATTATTAGTCCTAATTAAGACCTATACCTAACCAAACACTAAGCTTAGCCATAAGAATAATTCTCACACTCACGCTAGCCCTATTCCTAGTTCTAACCCTATCCCTTACCATAACACTAGCCATAAACCAAGACCTAACAGTAGCCCTATCCTTAGCCCTAGAACTAAGCTTAGATTTAATCCTAAATATAAATCTAACTTTAAGCCTAAGCCTAAACCTAAACCTAACACTAGCCCTAAACCTAATGCTAAGCCTAAAACTACCCCTAACCATAGCCCTAGCCCTAAAACAAAACCGAGCCATAGCCCTAATTTTAAAACTTAACCTAAAACAAAACCTAACCCTACACCTAGCCCTAAACCTAGCCCTAATTCAAGTCCAAACCCTAACCCTAAAACTACTCTGAACTTGAATTTGACCCTAGGTGTAAACATCACCCTAATGTTATACCTAATCCTGCCACTAGACCTAGTCCTAACCCTAATTCTATAACTAGCCCAAATCATAACCCTAGTCCATACATTGGCCATACCTCTAAAACTAGCCCTAACTCTAACCAAAATCTAACCTTAATGCAAGACCTAACCCTAGATTTAACCCTAAACCTAAACCTAACACTAGCCCTAATCCTAACCCTAAACATAGCCCTAAACCTAGCTCTAATCCTATCCCTTCCCCTAAGCTAACCCAAACCCTAATACTAACCCTAGGCCTAACCCTAATTCTTAGCCTAACCCAAACCTTCACCCTATTACTAGTCCTAACCATAGCCCTCATTTTAGCTCTAACATAATCCAAACCCTAACCCTAACCCTGACACTTATTCTGACACTAACCATAAACTGAACCCTAACACTAGCAATAAACCTCTACCTAAACTAACCCTAACACTAGCCCTTGACCTAAACCTCATCCTAAATATCTCCATATCTCTAACCCTAGACCTAAACAAAATCCTAGTCCTAGCCCTAATGATAAAACTTAACCTAACACAAACACTAACCCTACCCCTAGACCTAACTCTAGTGATAATTCTGGGTTTAAATCTAACCCTAACTATAACCCAAACACTGACCCTGGCTCTAACACAAACCCTAGCTCTAAACATCACGCTAATGCTAACCCTAACCCTAACACTTGAACTAACTGTAACTCTTACCCAGAAAGTAGCCCTAATCATAATGCTGGATCATCCATTAGTTGTAGGCCTAATACTAGCCCCAACCTAGCCCAAAACCTGGCCCTAATCCGAGCACTAACCCTATTTTTAACCATAACCCTACTAGCCCTAAACCATACGCTAACCCTAGCTCTAACCCTAGCATTTACCCTATCCATTACCTTAAGCTAAACCCTAAACATAATGCTAATCCTAGTCCTAACCCTAATCCATAGCCTAACCCAAACCCTAACCCTATTACTAGTCCTAACACTAACCTTCGTTCTAGCTCTAACCCTAACCCAAACCCAAACCCTAACCCTAACACTTATTCTGACCCTAACACTAACCGCAGGTATAAACCTGAACCTAACCCGAAACAGAACCCTAACATTAGCCCTACCGGTAATCCTATACTTAAACCTAAACTTAACACTAGCCCTAGACTTAAACCTAAACCTTTATCTAGCCATATCTCTAGCCCTAGACCTGAACAACAACCTAGGCCTAGCCCTAACAATAACACTTAGCCTAACACAAACACTAAGCCTACCCCTAGACTAGTCCTAATTCTGGCACTAACCCCAACACTAACTCTAACCTGCACATGGGCCCTGACCCTAACATAATCCTAGCTCCAAAGCTCACCCTAACCTAAAACCTAATCCTATCCTTAGACCTAGCCATAACCCTAACCCTAAAAATAGCACTAATCATAATCCTAGTTCTTACATTACCCATGGCCCTAACACTAGGCCTAAACTAACACAAAACCTAACCATAATCCTTGGACTGAACATAGCCCTACTTGTAAACCTAAACCTAACCTTAGCCCTAACCCTAACCTTAAGCCTCGCTTTAGACCTAAAAACTAGCTCAAAGCCTAACCTTTACCCTTAAAATAACCCTAGCCCTATCCCAAACCCTAACTTTACCCTAGCCCTAATCATAACCATAACCCTAGCCCTAACCCTATCTCTAATTCTTTCCATTACCTTAACCATAATCCTAACCCTAATACTAACACTAGGCTTAACTTTAACCTTTTTGCAATCCCTAAACCTATTCATTACCCTAAAACTAACCTGTACCCTAATCCTAAGCCTATTCATTACCCTAATCCTAACTCTAATCCTAATGCTAATTCGAGCCCTGAACCTAAACTTTAACCTAAACCAAACCTTAAATTGTACACTGACCCTAATAATACACATAGCTGTAAACTTGACCCTTACCCTAAATGGAACCCTTACACTGGACCTAACCATAAACATAACCTGAAACCTATCCCTAACCATAACCCTAGACCTCACATTAACCCTAGCCCTAATCCTAGCCATAACCCTAACAAGAACACTAGCTCTCATTCTAGCCCAAAACCTACCCTTAATCATAACCCTAACCCTAATTCTAACCCTTTCCCTGGCCCTAAACGTAGTTATAACTATATTTCTTACCCTAAACCTAACCCAAACCCTTACCGTAACACTAATCCTATCCCTAACCTTAACCCTAGAACTAAACCTAACACTAACCCTAGCCCTAATTCTAAATCTAACACCTAACCCTAGCTTTAAGACTAACTATAACTTTCACCCAAGTCCTAGCCCTAATTCTAACCCTATCACTTACCATAACCTTATTCCTAGCCATAGCCTAGAATAACCCTAGCCCTAAACTTACACCTTGCCCTAACCCTAGATCTAAACCTAACTCTAAATCTAACCCTAATTCTACACCTAAACATAACTCTAACACTAGGCCTAACCTAACTGTAATCTTAAAAGTAGCCGTAACCACAGGCTTAGCCCTAAAACACAACTGAGCCATAACACTAACCCTAAACTTTTACCTAAATCAAATCCTAACCTTAAATCTAGCCCTAAGATTAGCCCTAATTAGAGTTCTAATCTTAACCCTAAAACTACCCCAGAACCTGTCTCTATAATTAACACTAACCCTACCTCTAAGCAACACCCTAAACCTAAACCTTACCTTAACACTAGACCTAGTCCTAACCCTAATTCTCAAACTAGTTCTAATCATAAGCCTAGATCATACATTAGCCATAACATTAAGCCTAATGATAACCAAACCCTAGTCAAAATCTGAGAACTAACTCTAGCTTTCACCCTAACCCTAATCCTAACACTAGCCTTAACCCTAACCGGAAGCCTAGCTCTAATCCTAGCTCTAACCTTATCCTTTACCCTAGCCAAACCCCAAACCTAATGCTAACCCTAGTCCTAAAACTAATCCTTAGTCTAACCCAAACCCTAACCCTATTTTTAGTTCTAACCCTAGCCCTAATTCTTGTTATAAACATAACCTTAATCCTAACCCTAACCCTCACCCTTATTCTGACCCTGAACCTAAATGAAACCCTAGCACTAGCCCTACCAATAATGCTATATCTAAACCTAACCCTAACACTAGCCCTAGATTAAACATAATCCTAAATCTAGCCATATCTTTAACCAAGACCTAAACAAAAACCTAGCCCTAGCGCTAATGATAACCCTTAACCTAAGCCAAACACTAACATTTCCTCTAGATCTAACCAATCCTAATTCTGGCTCTAGCCCTAACCATAACCCTAACACTAATCAAAACACACACCCTTCACTAACACTAACCCTAGTTATAAAACTGACCCAACTTAAACCTAAACCTAACACTAGACCTAGCCTTAACCATAAACATAAGCTTACAAAACCATAGCACTAAAACTATCTCAAAACCTAACACAAAACCAAGCACTAATCCTAGGCCTAAATCTAGCCCAAAGCATAACCCTAATCTTAACCTAACCTTATCCCTTACCCTAAGCCTAACCCTCACGCTAACCCTAAACCTTGCCTTAGACCTAACCCTAGATAAAACCGAACCCTAAACATAAACCTAGCCCTATCTCTAATCCTAATCCTAATCCTAATCCTAGCCCTAATCATAATGTTAACAATAGCATTAATACTATCTCTAAAATTATCCATTACCCTAAAACGAACCTTAACCCTAATGATAACCCTAGCTCTAATCCTAATTGTAAACCTAATACCAGACCTAACACTAAACCAAACCCTCATCATAGCCTTAACCATAGATAAAACCCTAACTCTTACTCTAACACTAAACCTAGACCAAACCTTAACACTAACCCTAAACCTAACCTGCCATCTAACCCTATCCATTAACCTAACTCTAATGATAATCTTACCCCTAACACTAACACTAACCCTAAACCTAAAACTACTCCTACTCCTAGGCTGACATCTAACCCTATCAATTAAACTAACTCTAAAGATAACCTTAGCCCTAACCCTAACAATAACCCTAACCTTAACCATAAATCTAATCCTAGACATGATCCTAAACCTAACCCTCACCCAAGCACTATCCCTAGATCAAAACCTAACCTGTACCCTAAACCTAACCCAAATCCTAACCCTAGCCCTAGCCCTAAACCTAACCCTAACTCTAGCCCTAATCCTATCTAAAACCCTAGCCCTAACCCTAGCTCTAATGCTATTCATTATTCTAACAATAACCCTAAGCCTAACCCTAACTCTAGCACTAACCCTAACACTACCAATTACCCCAAACTTAACCTGAATCCTAAACCTAAACCTATCCATTAACCTAACCCTAATTCTAACCCTAATGCTAATTTGAACCCTAATGCTAATAATTAACCTAACACAAACCCAAACCCTGACCCTGAGTCTAAAAATTCACCTTACTCTTAACCTGGCCCTTACCCTAAACCTAACAATAGACCTAGCCATGAAACTAACCCTATAACTATCCCTAGCCATAACCCTAAGCCTGACATTATTCCTATCCCTAAAACTTGCCCTAAACCTAACACAAACCCTAGCCCTCATCCTAACCCCAAATCTAGCCTTAATCCTAACACAAACCTAACTCTAGGCCTAAACCTAATTCTAATCATTGCCCTAGCCCTAAACCTAGCTATATTCCCACCCCTTCCCATAAACCTTACCTTAAAGCTAATCCTAAGCATAGCCTTAAACCTAGGCCTAACCCTAACACCAATACTATAAATATTCCTAGCCCTAATATAGCCCTAAACTAAACCCTAACCCTAGCCTTAAGAGTAACTCTAACTATCACCCTAGCTCTATACCTAGTTCTAACACTATCCCTTACCATATCCCAAATACTAGACCTAACCTTAGTCCTAACCCTAGCCATAGCCCTAACCCTAGAATTAACCATAACTCTAGATGTACCCTTAAACCTACACTCACCGTATCACTAGCAATAACATTAACATTAATAATAAAACTACACTTAAGTTTAGCCTTAGTCCTAAAATATAATGAGCCATAAGCACTTACCCTAACCCTTTACCTATATGAAATCCTAAACCTACATCTAGCCCTAAGCATACCCCGAATTCGAGTCCTATTCCCCACCCTAAAACTAACCGTGACCTTGACTCTGAATCTAACACTAACCCTAGCTCAAAACATCAACCTGAAATTAAAAATAACCATGAACAAGGTCTTAGCCCTAATTGTAACCCTAAAATTAGCCCTAATCATAACCCGAGTTCTTACGTTAGGTGTATTCCTAACACTAGCCCTAATGTAACCCAAAACCTAGCCCTAATGCAAGCCCCAACCGTACCTTTAACGCTAACTCTAAACCTAAACCAAGTTCTAACCCTTACTCTAAATCTAACCCCAACTTTTTTTTTTTTTAAAGAGAGAGGAAAGGGGGAGAGAGAGAGAGAGAGAGAGAGAGAGAGAGAGAGAGAGAGAGAGAGAGAGAGAGAGAGAATTTATTTATTTATTTTAGTTCTCGGCGGACACAACATCTTTGTTGGTATGTGGTGCTGAGGATCGAACCCAGGCCGCACGCATGCCAGGCAAACGCGCTACGGCTTGAGCCACATCCCCAGCCCCTAACCCCAACTTTAATCCTTGCACTAACCATAAACCTAACACTAACCCTAACCCTAACACTAACCATAACCCTATCCCTAACCCTAGCTCTAACCCTATCCATTACCCTAACCCTAACGCTAATCCTAATCTTAATGCTAACCCTCAGCCTACCCCTAACACATTCGCTAACCCTAACCTATCCATTACCCTAAACATAACCCTAACACTAAACCTAACCAAACACTAAACGTAGACATAACACTAACCCTAAAATTAGCCCTAATGATAACCCTAGTTCTTACATTAGTCGTAGCCCTAAAGCCAACACAAAACCTAGCCTAGCTCTAATCCAAGCTCTAACTCTAGCTTTAACCACAAATCTAAACCTAACCCTAGCCCTAACACTAGTGCTAAACCTATCCCTTACCCTAAGCCAAACTCCAACCCTAAAGCTACCCTAGTCCTAAGCCTAATTCTTAGCCTAACCCAAAACCTAACTCTATTACTACTCCTAACCCTAACCTTCAATCTAGCTCTATCACTATCCCAAACCCTGACCCTAAACCTGACCCTGATTCTGACCCTAACACTAACCTGATCCTAACCCTAAACTGACACCTAACATTGGCAATACCTCTAACCCTCTACATAAACCAAACCCTAACACTAGACCTAGACCTACACTTAATCCTTCATCTAGTAATAACTCTAGGCCTAGCCCTAAACAAAAACTTAGTTCTAGCGCAAATAATAACCCTTAACCTAACCCAAACACTAACCCTACCCCTAGACCAAACCCTACTCCTAATGTTGGCCCTAACAATAAACCTAACTTTAACCCGAACACTGACCCTTACCCTAACAAAAACCCTAGCTCTAAATCTTATCCTAACAAAAAATATAACCCTAACACTAGACCCAGCCATATCACTAACCCTAAAACTAGCCATTACCATAGGCCAAAACCTACCTCTAACTCTATGCATTACCCTAACCCTAAACGTAACCCTAATGCTAACTCTAGACCTAACCCTAACACTGACTTGAACCCTAATCCTCGTCCTAGTCCAAACACTAGCTCAATCTCTAACCCTTAAACTTAACCTAACCCTAACACTAACCCATGGCTTAAACCTAAACCTAATCTTAATCTTAGACCTAATCCTAGTCTTAACCCAATCCCTAAACCTAGCTCTAAACCTACATATTACCCTAACTCTAACCCTAAACTTAATGATAACCCTACCCCTAACCCTAGCTCTAACTGTATCCATTATCTTAACCCTAACCCTAACCCTGATGATAACCCTAGCCCTTAACCTATATCAACCCTAAACCTACCCTAGACATAACTGTAAACCAAACACTTGCCATAGATCTAACCATTGCTCAAACCCTAACCATTACTCTAAACCTAACCCTAAACCTATCCCTAAACCTAACCTTAAGCTGAAACTTAACCCTAACCCTAACACAACATCAAACCCTATCCAATACCCTAAAACTAATGGTAAACCTAGCCCTAACCTTAACACTAACCTTAACACTAACCTAGACCTAACCCTACACCTAATCCTTGTCCGAGCGCTAACTCTAGCTCAAACTCTAAACCATACCCTAAACCTAAACCTAAACATGACTCTAGGCCTAACCCTAACTCTAGCCCTAATACTAACCATAACCCTAGCCCTAAACCTATTCATTACCCTAAGCATAATCATAACCCTAAGGTAACCCTAAGACTAGCCCTAACCCTTTTGCTAACTCTAACCCTATCAATTACCCTACACCTAACATGAACCTTAAACCTAAACCTATCATTATCCTAACCAAACCCTCATGCTAATTCAAGTCTAAACCTAAACCCTAACCTAAACCAAACCCAAAACCTAATTCTAACCCTAATAATACCCCTTGCTCGAAACCTGACCCTTACTCTATACCTAAACCTTACACTAGACCAAGCCATAAATGTAACCCTCAATCTATCCCTAACGTAAGCCTAGATCTGACACTAGTCCTAGACCTAATTCTTTCCATAACCCTTAAACAAACCCTAGACCACATCCTAAACCTAGCCTTATCACAGAACCAAACCACAACCCTAGCACTAATCAAAATTCTAACCTTCAACCTAGCCCTAAAACTAGCTCTAACCCCATCCCTTCCCCTAAACCTAACCCTATCACTAAAACTAAAACTAAGCCTAAATCTAGGCCTAACCCTAACACAAATGCTAGACCTAACCCTAGCCCTAATGTAGCCCTAATCCTAACGTAACCCTAGCCCTAAGACTAACTCTAACTCTCTCCCTAGTCCTATTCCTAGTTCTAACCCTATCCCTGACCATAATCCTATTAATTGCCTTTACATTAGCCCTAACCCTAGGCCTACCTCTAATCCTATATCTAACCCTAGCTCTAAATCTAACCCTAACCCTAAGCTAAACCTCTCACTAACACAAGTTATAACACTAATGCTAATCCTAAAACTAGCCTTAACATAGCCCTAGTCCTACAAAACAACCTTGCCTTAGCCCTAACCTAACCTTTAGTATAAACCAAACCCTAAGCCTACACCTAGCTCTAAACCTAGCTCTAATTCGAGTTCTATCCCAAGCCCTAAAACAAACCCTGATCCTGACTCTGACCCTAACACTAACCCTAGTTCTAAACATCACTCAAAACCTAAACATAACCCTAACCCTAGACATAGCCCTAACCCTAACCCTAAAACTTGTTGTGATCGTAACCCTAGTTCTTACATTAGCTGTAGCCCTAAACCTAGCCCTAACCTAACCCCAAACCTATCCCTAAGCAGAGCCCTAACACTACATTTAACCCTAAACGTAACCCTAATTATAGCCCTAACCCTTACCCCAAACCAATCCTTACCCTAACCCTTGCCATAATCCAAAACCTAACCCTAACCTTAGCCTTAAACCTAACCACAAATTTAGCCCTAACCCCAGCTGTAACACTATCCATTGCCCTAATCCTCATCCTAACACTTATGCTAACCCAAGGATTACCCTAAACGTATTCCCAACCCTAAACCTATACCTTAAACTAAACCTAACCTGAACCATAAACCTAACCATATCCATCAACCTCACCCTAATAATCATAACCCTAAAACTATCTCAAATCAATAACCTTAGATCTGACATTAGCCCTAGCCATAATGAAGTCCTAACCCTAAAACAAGCTCTTGCCCTAATCCTAGCCCTAATCTTAGCCTTAATCCTAAACCTATCTCTAACCATAGACCTAACCCTAATTCTAAAAATCACCCTAGTTCTAAGGCTAGCTATAACAACATACCTATAACATCATACCTATAACATCATACCTATAACATCATAACGATAACCATAACCCCAGCCATAAACCTAGGCTCAGCCTCAATACTAACACTAGCTCTAATCTTAGCCCTAATTAAGCCCTAATTCTAACCCTAAATCTTACCCTAACACTAAAACTAACTCTAACTCTCGCCCTAGCCCTATCCCTAATTCTAACCCTATCCCTTATGATAACTCAAACCATAGCTCTAACCCTATCCCTAACCTTCGCTGTAGCCCTAAACCTAGATCTAACCCTAACTCTAAATCTAAACCTAACCCTAAGCCTAAACCATACCCTAATGCTAATTTGAAAACTAGCCCTAAGCCTAGTCTTAGCCCTCAAGCAAAACTGAGCCATAGCATTGACCCTAACCCTTAACCTAAACCAAACCCTAACACTACACCTAGCCCTAACCCCAGACCTAATTAGAGTCCTAACCCTAACACTAGAACTAATACTAACCCTGACTCTGACCTTAACACTCACCCTAGCTTTACAAATCACCTAAATATAAACTTAACACTAGACCTCAACCTAAACCTAGACCTAATACTAGCCCTAATCATAATCCCAGTTCTTAAATTAGCTCTAAACCTAACACAAAACATACCCCTAATCCAAGGCCTAACCCTAGCTTTAAACCTAACCCTAACCATGGCCCTAACCTTAACCCTAACCCTAGTCCTAATCCTAGCTCTTATCCTATTTTTTACACTTAGTCAAACCCTCACCCTATTGCTACCTTATCCTAACCCAAATTCTATGCCTATACCAAACACTAACTCTACTACTAGTATTAAACCTAGTCCTCATTCTAGCTCTAAACTTATTGCAAAACCCTAAACCTAACACTGACCCTTATTCTGACCCTAACAATAAACCTAGGTTTATACCTGACCCTAAACCTTATCCAAAACCTAACACTAGCCCTACCAGTAACCCTAACCCTAAACCTAACACCAACACTAGCCCTAGTCCTAAACCTAATCCTAAATATATCCATAGCCCTACCCTTAGCCCTAACAATAACCCTTAACCTGAAGCAAAAACTAACTCTACACCTAGACATAACCCTAGTCCTCATTCTGGACCTAACCCTAAACCTAATCCTAACCTGAACCCTGACACTTATCCTAACAAAAACCCAGCTCTAAATCTTATTCTAACCCATAAACTAACCCTGACACTAGAAGAACTCTAAATCTAGCCATAACCATAACTTTAGCTCTTAAATTTTTGATATACCTAACACTATCCCTAAACCTCACACAAAACCTAGCCCGAATCTCAGCACTAAATTGAACCCTAAGAATAATCCTAACCCTAAACCTAGCCCTAACCATAACCCTAACCCTTGTTCTAGCCCTAAACCTAGCTCAAACCTTTAACCTCACCCTAAACATAACCCTAGAATAAACCCTAAACCTCACCCTAACTCTAGCCCTTAATCCTAACTGTAACCGTAGCCCAAACCCTAGCTCTAACTCTATCCATTAAACTAACTATAATCCTAAAACTAATGCTAACTCTAGCCCTAAACCTAACACTAACCCTACCCTAGCCAAGACTGTAACCCTAACCCTCGCCCTAGGCCTAAACCTACCTCAATCCATAACCCTACAATTAACCTAAACCTAAGGCATAACCCAATCCTAACTCCAGCCCTAATCCTAACCTTAACTCTAGCCTTAACCCTAGTTCAAATCCTACCCAATAACCTAACCCTAAACTTAACCCTAATGAAAACACTAGACCTAAAGCTAAACATACCCTAATCCTAAATATAAACCTAACCCTAAAACTCACAGTGAACCGAACCCTAACCCTAAATCTAAGCTAGCTCAAACCCTAACCCTAATCCTAAAAATAAATCTAACGCTAACCTAAACCTAACCCTATCTTTAACCTGACACCCAAACCTATTACCCTAATCCTAATGATAACCCTAGCCCTAACAGTAACACTAACCATGACCATAACCCTAGACCAAACATTAAATTAACCTTAGACATAGCAAAAATCCAACCCTAAATGGTACCCTAAACCTAATCCTAACTGTAACCCTTGCCATAACCCTGACCCTAACCCTAACTCTAGCCCTAATACTAACCATAATCCTAGCCCTAACCCTAGGTCTAACCCTATTAGTTACCCTAAAAATAACCATACACTAATACTAACTCTAGGCCTAAACCTAAACCTATCATAAACCCTAACCATATCCATTACCTTAAACATAACCTAATCCTAAATCTAACCCTATCCATTACCCTAACCCTAATTCTAACCTTAATGCTAATTTGAGCCCTAAATAAAGCCCTAAACCCTAACCTAACCCAAACCCAAAGCCTGACCCTGACCCTAATAATACCACAGCTCTTCATCTGACTCCTACCCTAAATGTACCACTTTAATTTGACCTAGACCTTAACCTAACCCTAAAAATATCACTAACTATAAACCTAGACCTGACATTTGTCCTAGCCATAATTCTTGCCCTAAACCTATCACAAAACCTAGTCCCTAACTCTAGCCTTAAATCTAGATTTAATCCTACACCTAACCATAACCCTTGCCCTAACCCTAAAGCTAATGATAAAACTAGCCCTAACCCTAACCATAGCACTAAAACAAAACTGAGCAACAGGCCTAACACTAACCTTAACTTAAAACAAACCATAGCACTTCACCTAGATCTAACCTTAGCCCTAATTCCACTCCTAATCATAACCTTAAAAATAACCCTGAACCTGACTTATATCCTAACACTCATCCTAGCTCTAAACACCACCCTAAACTTAAACTGAACCCTAACAGTAACCCTAGCCCTAATTCGAGTCCATACCCTAACCCTAAAATTAACCCTGACTTGACTGATATCCTAACACTAACCCTAGCTATAAATATCACCTATCTTAAAGCTAACCCTAACACTTGACATACCCCCACCTCTAACCCTAATTGTAACCCTGGTTCTTATATTAGCCATTGCCCTAACCCTAGCCTTAAACCTCACACAAACAATAGCCCTAATCTGAGCCCTAAACTTGTTTTAACCCTAACCATAAACTTAACCCTAGCCCTAACCCTAGCCCTTACCCTGAGCAAAACCTTAACCCTAATGGTAACACTAGACCTATCCCTAATCCTTAGGCTAACCAAATCCTAACATTATTACTAGTCCTAACACTAGATCTCATTCTAGTTCTAACTCAATCCCAAACCCTAACCCTAACCCTGACCTTATTTTGACCATAACATAAACCCTAGGTCTAAACCTGACCCTAACCCTTTATCAAACCCTAAAACTAGCCCTACTTGTAACCTGATACCTAAACCTAACCCTACCACTAGCTCTAGACCTAAACCTAATACTAAATCTGTCCTGAACTCTAGCTCTAGACCTAAACAAAATCCTAGCCCTAGCCCTAACAAAAACCTTTACCTAACCCAAACACTAACTCTATCCCTAGACCTAAATCTAGTCCTAATTCTGGCTTTAACCCTAACTTTAACTCTAACCCAAACACTGGCCCTGGGTTTAACACTAAACCTACCTGTAAACCTGAAAAATCAAGACCTAAACCTAATTCTAGACCAAGCCATAACCCTAACCCTAAAACTAGCCCTAATTATAACCCTAGATCTTACATTACCCATAGCTCTAACCCAAGGCCTAAACCTAACACTAAACATAGAGCTAATCTTAGGCCTAAACCTAGCCCTAAGCATAACCCTAATCCTAACACTAGCCCTACCTAAGCCTAGCCCTCGTCTTAGTTTTAAGATAGCTCAAAGCCTAACCCTAACCCTAAACATAAGCCTAGACCTATTCCTAACTCTCACCCTAAACCTAGCCCAAATCCTAAAGTTAACCTAGTCCTAAACCTAGATCTAAACCTACCCATTACCCTAACTTTAAACCTAACTTTATTGATAATCCTAGCCAGAACCCTAATGTTAACCCTGACCCTAACCAGAAAAGTAACCATAGACAGAACCCTAAAATTAACACTCAGCATAGCCCTAATTATAGATCAAACCATAAACCTAACCATAAACCTAAAGATAACCATAGCTCTAATCCTAACCCTATCACTAATTCTAACTCTAAACAAAAATCTAAACCTAATCTAACCCTATCTGTTACCTAAACCCTAAACCTAATGTTAATAATAACCCTAGCCCTAATTCTAGAACTACACCTAGATCTATCCCTAGCCCTAATTCGAGTCCTAATCATAGCCTTAAAAATTACCCTGAACCTGACTTATATCCTAAAACTCATCCTAGCTCTAAACACCACCCGAACCTTAAACATACAGTAATCCTATTCCTTTAACTAACACTAAACCTAGCCCTAACACTAGCTCAAAACCTAACCTTTATGCTAAACATAATACTAAACCTAAACCTAACCCTAGTTCTAACACTAACCCTAACTCAAGGCATATTCCTAACCATAACTCTAGTTCTAACAATATCAATTACCCTAACCATAATCCTTACCCTAATACTAACCCTAAGCCTAACCCTAGCTCTATCACTAATGCTAACTGTATCAATTGCTCTAAACTAAACCTGAACCTTAAAACCTTAAAACGAACCCTAACTATACCCTAACCCTAAACCTAATGCTAATTTGAGCTGTAAACCTAAATCCTTACCTAAGCCAAATCATAATCCAAATAATTCATTGAGCTCTAAACCTGACCCTTACCCTAAACCCAACCTTTACACTAGACATAGCCGTAAGCCTAACCCTAAAACTATCTTTAACCATAACCCTAGACCTGATATTAGCCCTAGCACTAATCCTAGCCCTGACTCTAATACAAACACTAGCCCTCATCCTAGCCCTAAAACTTGCCTTAATCATAACCCTAAACCCAACCCTAACCCTAACCCTAACTCTAACCCTCACCCTATGTCTAAACCTAGCTATAATACAAATTTTATCTTAAACTTAACCTAACCCTATTCTGATCGCGAGGCCTAAGCTGAACACTAACCCTAGCCCTAATCCTAGCCCTAATTTTACCCTATCCAAAACCCTAACTCTAATTTCAGCTCTCTCACTAACTCTAACTCTCACACTAGCCCTATCCCTAGTTCTAACCCTATCCCCTACCATAACTCTAACCCTGGCCCTAACCCTTGCCCTATCCTTAATCCTAGATAATCCTAGATCTAAACATAATTATAAATGTAACCCTAACCCTAAGTCTAAGCCTAACACTAACACTAGCCCTAACCCTAATACTAATTGTAAAATTAGCACTAACCCTAACCCTAGGAATAAACCAAAACCAAGCAATAGACCTAACCCTAAATCTTAACTTAAACCAAACCCTGTACTACTATAAGAACTAATCCTCTCCCTAATCTAGTCCTAATCCTAACCTTAAAACTAACCCTGACCCTGACTCATATCCTAACACTCATCCTAGCTCTAAACATGATGCTAACATTAAACCGAACACTAACAGTAAACCTAGCCCTAATTCGAGTCCTAACTCAAACCCTAAAACTAACCCTTACCCTGACTCCTATCCTAAAAAGAAGTCTAGCTCTAAATATCACCCTAACCTTAAATCTAACACTAACATTAGAACTACCCCAACCCTAATTCTAAAGCTAACCCTAATTGTAACCCTGGTTCTTACATTACCTACTGCCCTAACCCTAGCCCTAACACTAACACAAGAACTAGCCCTAATCCAAGACCTACACCTAGCTTTAGCCCTAATTCTAATGCTAACCCTACCCCTAACACTAGCTCTGAACCTTTCCATAACCCTAAGTAGAACACTAACCCTAATGTTAACCCTAGACCTATCCCTAATCCTCAGGCTAATTAAAACTCTCACCATATTAACAGTCCTAACCCTAGCCCTCATTCTAGCTCTAAACCTATCCCAAAACTTAACCCTAACCCTGACCCTTATTCTGACCATAACACTAACTTAGGTCTAAACCTGACCCTAACACTAGACCAAACCATAACACTAGCCCTACCAGTAAACTTATACCTAAACCAGACCCTATCATTAGCCCAAGATCTAAACCTAATCCTAAAACTAGCCTTAACTCTAGCTCTAGACCTAAACAAAAACCTAGCCTTAGCCCTAATAATAACCCTTAAATTAACACAGACTAACCCAACCCCTAGACATAAACCTAGTCCCAATTCTGCATTTAATCTTAACTCTAACTCTAACCTGAACACTGACCTTGCCTATAACACTAAACCTATCTCTAAACCTGACCCTAAACGAAAACCTAAACCTAACACTAGACATAGCCATAACCCTAACCCTACAACTAGCCCTAATCATAATCCTAGCTCTTACATTATCCATAGCCCTAACTCTACGACTAAACCTAACACAAAACCTAGAATGAATTCTAGGCCTAAACTTAGACCTAAGCGTAAACCCAACCGTAAACATAGCCCTAAACCTATACCCTAAACCTAACTCTAGACTCAGTTTTAAACTTATCTCAAAGCCTAACCCTCACCATAATGATAAACTTAGAACTATACCTTACTCTAAACCCTTACCCTAGCCCTAACGCTAAACTTAACCCTATCCCTAAACCTAGCTCTAAACCTACACCTTACCCAACACTACACCTTACTGTATTGATAATCTTAGCCTTAACCATAACAATAACCACAACCCTAACCAGAAAACTAACAATAGACCTAACCCTAAAACTAACACTCACCATAGCCCTAACCCTAGCTCAAAACCTCAACCGTACCATAAACCTAAACATAACCGCAGCCTTAACATTAATCCTAAAAGTAAATCTAACCCTAAACCTACATATAATCATATCCATTACCCTAACCCTTATCCTAACTCTAATGATAAACCTAGACCTAACCTAATTCTGGACCTAACCATAAACCCAATGCTAACCCAAACACTGATGCCTACCTTAACACAAACACGACCTCTAAACCTTATCCTAACCCAAAACTTAAACCTAACAACAGACATATCTATCACCCTAACCCCCAAAACTAGCCATAACCATAACCCTAGCTCTCACATTACCCATAGCCCTAACACTAGCCATAAACATCACACAAAACCTAGCACTAATATAAGACTTAAACCTAGACTAAGCATTGCTTTAACCTTAACCCTAATGCTTGCCCTAGTCCTAACCCTAGCTCAAACTCTAACCGTTACCCTAAACATAACCCTAGCTCTAACCCTAACCCTAAACCTATCCCTAATCCTAACTATAATCATAGGCCAAATCCTAGCTCTAACTTTTTCCATTACCTTAAACATAACCCTAACAGTAATGCTAACCCTAGCCCTAACCCTAACCTTAACCCTAACCGTAGCCATGATTCTAACCCTAACCCTCACCCTACCCCTAACCTTAGCTCAAACCATAATACTTACCCTAAACCTAACCCTAACACTAACCCTAGGGGTATGCCAAAACCTAGCCTTAATCCTAACCATATCCTAATTCCTGACACTAGCACAAAACCTATCTATTACTCTTAACATAAGCCTAAATCAAATGCATACCCTAGGCCTAACCCTAAACCTATCCCTAACACTAACCCTATACATTACTCTAAACCTAAGGTGAACTGTAAACCTAACTTTATCCATTACTAGAACCCTAAACCTTACCCTAAGGCTAATTTGAGCCCTAACCTTAAACCTTAACCCAAACAAACCCTAACCCAGACTCTGACCCTAATAATAACCTAGATCTATACCTGGCCTCTATCCTAAACCTAACCTTTATACTAGACCTAGACATAAACCTATCCCTAACATTATCGCTAATCATAACCCTAGACCTGACATTATCCCTAGCCCTAATCCTAGCCCTAAATCTTACACAAACCCTAGCGCTCATCCTAGCCCTACACCTAGACTTAATCCTAACCCGAACCCTCACCCTAGCCCTATACCTAAATATAACCTCGCCCTATCACTGAACGTAGCTATATAACCCCATTTGTTCCCCTGAAACTTACCCTAACCCTATCCCTAACCATAGGCCTAACCCTAAGAGAAATCATAGTGCTAATCCTAGCCCAATTTGAACCCTAACATTAACCCTACCCTAAACTAACTAACCCTAGCCTAACCCTAGCCCTAAAACTAACTCTAACTCACACTCTAGCCCTATTTCTATTTATAACCCTATTCGTTACCATAACCCTCACAATAGCCCTAACCTTACCCTTAAACCTAGCCATAGCTCTAATCCTAGATCTAACCATAACTCTAAATCTAACCTTAATCTTAAGCCTAAACCGCATTGTACAACTACTCTAACACTATTGCTAATCCTAAAACTAGACATAATCCAAACCCTAGCCCTAAATCAAAACAGAGCCATTGCTCTAAACCTAAACCTTAATCTAAACCAAACCCTAACCCATAACTAGCCATAACCCAAGCTCTAATTCGAGTCCTAGATCTAAAACTAACCCTCACCCTGACTCATATCCAAACACAAAACCTAGCTCTAAATATCACTCTAACCCAAAAACTAATGCTAACACTAGACCTAGCCAAAACCCTAACCCTAAAACTAACCTTATAATAACCCTAGTTCTACATTGGCTTTAGCCAAACCCTAGCCCTAACTCTAACACAAATATAGTCCTAATATGAGCCCTAACACTTGATTTAAACCTAACCCTAACCCTAAAACTAGCCCTAAACCTAACCCTAATTCTAGCCCTAACCCTAGCTCTAATCCTACCCATTACCATAAGCCAAACCCTATTCATAATGGTAGCTCTAATCTAAATCCTAATTTTTAGGCAAACCCAACAATAACCCTAATACTAGTCCTAACACTAGCCCTCATTCTAGATCTAACGCTAACCCCAAACCTCACCCTAACCGTCACCCTTATTCTGACCCTAACACTAATTATAGGTCTAAACTTGATCCTGAACCAAAATGGAAACGTGAAACTAGCCCTACCAATAACCTTATACAAAAACCTAAGCCTAACACTAGCCTTAGACCTAAACCTAATCCTAAATCTAGCAATAACTCTAGCTCTAGACCTAAACAAAAACTTAGTCCTAGCCCTAACAATAAACCTTAACCTAAACCAAACACTAACCCTACCACTAGACCTAATCCTAGTCCTATTTTGTCTTTCACCTTAACCCTAACTTTAACTGGAACACTGGCCCTGACACTAACATTAAACCTAGCTCTAAACCTGATTCTAACCCAAAACCTAAACGTAACACTAGACCTAGCCATAACCCTAACCCTAAAACTTGCTCTAATAAGAACCCTAGAACTTATGTTACACATAGCACTAACCCTAGGCCTAAACCTAACACAAAACTTAACCCTAATGGAGGCCTAAACCTACCCTAATTATAACCCTCACTTTACCCTCAACCTTAATCCTGGTCCTAACCCTAACCCTAATCCTCACCTTAGTCCTAACCCTATCTCAAAGCCTAACCTTTAGCCTAAACATAACTCTAGAGCTATTCCTAACCATCACCCTAACCATAGCCCTAATTCTAACTTTAACCCTAGACCTAACACTAACTCTAACCCTAGCCATTGGCCTAACTCTAACCCTAACCCTAACCTAAACCCTAACCCAAACCATAAACCTAACACGAGACCTAACCCTAAACCTAAACCTTGCCATAGCCTTAACCCTAACTCAAACCCTAACTTTTACCCTAAAACCAACAGTAAACCTAGCGCTAAAATTAAACTTACACCTAAACCTAACTTTAACCATAAAGCTAACCTTACATCTAACCTAATTTATTACACTAAATCGAATCCTAACCCTAATGAAAACCCTAGCCCTAACCCTAAACCTAACCCTGACCATAACACTAAACCTAACCCTCGTCCTAGACATAACCCTAGCTCAAAACCTAACCTTTACCCTAAATATACACCTAACCCTACCCTAAGCTAGGGTTACTGGCCCAAACCCAAAACCTAACTTAACTATAGCCCTAATCCTAACCTAAACCTAGCCCTAATCATAGCTCTAACTCTATATATTATCCTTATGATAACCCTAGTCTTAATGCTAACCCTAGGCACAACCCTAACCCTTTTACTAACCCTAAAACTCTCCATTGCCCTAAACCTACCCTGAAACCTAAACCTAACCCATTTACCCTAACCCTAACCCTAATGCTCATTTGAGACCTATTCCTAAACCTTAACTTAAAACAAACCCTAACCCTGATCCTAACCCTAAAAATTCATTTAGCTCTAAACCTGACCCTTACCCTAACACTTACACTAGACCTAGACAGAAAAATCACCCCAAATCTACCCCAAAACTGTAACACTAGACCTAACATTAGCAATAGACCTAATTCTAGACCTAACCCCACAACAAACCCTAGCCCTCATACTAGCCCTAAACCTAGCCTTAATCATATCCCTAAACCTAACCCTGGCCCTAACCCTAATTCCAACCCTCACCCTACCTCTAAACCTAATTATAACACCATACCTTATCCTAAAATTAACTAAAACCCTAGCCATAAGACTAAAGCTAAACTGAACACTAACCCTAGCCCTAATCCTAGACCTAACTTAGCCCTGTCCCTAAATCTAACCAAAACCCTTGTCCTAAGACTAACTCTAACTTTTACCCTAGGCCTAGCACTAGTTCTAACCCTATCTGTTACCATAACTATAACCCTAGTTTTAACCTTGCCCTATAGTTAGACCTAGCCCTAATCCTAGATCTAACGCTAAATCCAAATCTACCCCTAACCCAAAGCCTAAGCCTAACACTAACACTAGCTCTAACACTAATGCTAATCTTATAACTAGCCCAAACCCTAAACCTAGGACTAAAACAAAAGTAACAGCCCTAACCCTAACCCTTAACTTAAACCAAACCCTAACACTCCACCTAGATATAACCCTAGCCCTAATTCGAGTCCTAACCCTATCCTTATAACTTGCCCTGACCCTGACTCATATCCTAACACTGTTGGTAGCTCTAAAGACCACCCTAAACTTAAAAAAAAAACACTGACAGTAACCCTAGCCCTAATTTAAGTCATAACCCTCACCTTAAAGCTAACCCTGACACTGACTGATATCCTAACAGTCACCATAGCTCTAAACACAGCCCTCACCTTAAACCGAACAGTAACAGTAACCCTAGCTCTTATTTGAGTCCTAAACCTAACCCTAAAACTAAACATGAGGCTGACTCTTATCCTAACAATAATCTTAGCTCTAAATATTACCCTAACCTAAAACCTAAACCTAAAACTAGACCTACCCTAACCATAACCATAAAACAAACCCTAATTCTAACCCTAGCTCTTACATTAGCCAATGCCCAATCTAGCCCTAACCCTAACAAAAAAACTAGCCCTAATCTGAGATCTAAACTTATATTTAACCCTAACCCTAACCTAACTCTAGCATTAACCCTAGTTCTAAGGCTATTCCTTAACCTAAGAAAAACCCTAAACCTAATGATAACCCTAGGCCTATCTCTAATTCTTAGGCTAACAAAAACCCTAACCCTGTTATTAGTCCTAACCCTAGCCCTCATTCTAGCTCTAACCCTATCCCAAACCCTAACACTAACCCTGACCCTTATTTTGAACCTAACACTAACCCTAGGTCTTAAACTGACCCTAACACTAGACCAAACACTAACACTCGCCCTAGACCTAAACCAAATCCTAAATCTATCCTTAACTCTATCCCTAGACCTAAACATAAACCTAGCCCTAGCAATAATCCTTAACCTAACTCAAACCCTAACCCTAACCCCAGACCTAATCCTAGTCCTATCTGGCTGTAACCCTAACACTAACTCTAACCCAAACACTGACCCTGCCTTTAAGAGTAAACTTATCTCTATATCTGACCCTACCCGAAAACCTAAACCTAACATTAGACCTAGGTATAACCCTAACCATACAACTAGCCCTCAACATAACCCTAGCTCTTACATTATCCATAGCCCTAACCCCGGTACTAAACCTAACACAAAACCTAGAGCTAATCCTAGGCCTAAATCAAGCATAACCCTAACCCTAACCCTAACCTAACCCTCGCCTTAGTCCTAATCCTAGCTCAAAGCCTAAACATTACTCTAAACATAAACCTACACCTATCCCTCAATCTAATTCTAACTCTAGCCCTAATCCTAAACTTAACCCTAGCCCTAAACCTAGGTCTAAACCTACCCATTACTCTAAACCTAAACCTAACCTTATTGATAATCCTAGGCTTAATGCTCAACCTAAATCTAACTGGAAAACTAACCATAGACCTAACCTTAAACCTCACACGTGCCATAGACCTAAGCTTAGTGCAAACCCTAACCCTTACTATAAACCTAAACATAACCATAGCCCTAACTCTAAGCCCAAACTTCAATCTAACGTTAAACGTAGCCCTAAATCAACATCTAAACATAGACATTACCCTAAACTTAACCCTATCCCTAATGATGTCCCTAGCCCTAATCCTAACTCTAACCCTATGAGTACTATAATCGTATCCCTACACGTAACCCTAAACCTAAGCCTCTCCCTAGCCCTAATCCTAGCTCAAAACCTAACCCTTACACTAAAAATAAATCTAAGCCTAACTCTAGTTTTATTCCTAAACCTAACCCTAATTCAAGACCTATTCCTAACCATAAACCTAGCCCTAAACTTAGCTCTATCAGTTATACTAACCATAACCCTTACCCTAATGTGAACCCTAGGCTTAACCTTAACCTTATCACTAACCCTAACTCTATCAATGTAAACTCTAAACAAAACCCTATCATTACCTTAACCCACACCCTAATGCAAATTCAAGCCCTATCCCTAAACCCTAACCTCAACCAAACTCTAAATCTGACTCTGACCCTGATAAATCTTCTGGCTCTAAAGCTGACTTTTACAATATACCTAACCCTTTCACTAGACCTAGCCATAACATTAATCCTAAAATTATCCCCAACTGTAAGCTTAGACCTGACATTAGCAATACCCTTAATCCTAACCCTAAACCTAACAAAAACCCCAGCCCTTATCCTAGCCTAAACCTAGCCTTAATCCTAACTCTAAACTTAACTTTAATCCAAACCCCAAAACTAACCCTAGCCCTAATCTTAGCCCTAATTTAGTCCTATTCCTAACCCTAGCACTAACCCAAGCCCTATGACTAACTAACTCTCACCCTAGCCCCATCCCTAGTTCCAACCCTATCCCTTACCGGAACCCTTATCCTAGCCCTAACCCTAGCCCTAACCCTAGACCTATCATTAGCTCTAGCTCTAACCTATATCTAATTTTAACTCTAAATCAAACCCTAACCCTAAGCCTAAACCTAACCCTAACTCTAACTCTAAGTCTAACTTTAACCCTAGCCCTAAAACAAATCCAAGCCTAGCCCTAACCCTAAACTTTAACCTAAACCAAACCTGAACCCTTACCCTAACCTTAGCTCTAATTCTAGTTTTAAGATGAAAACTAGAACTAATACTGACCCTGACTCTGACCATAATACTGACCCTAGTCTAAACATCACCCTAAACCTAACCCTAAACCTAACCCTAAACCTAACACTACACCTACCACTAACCCTAATCCTTACCCCTAACCCTAGCACTAACATAACCCCAAAACTAGCCCTAATCCAAGCCCTAACCCGAGTTTTACCCCTAACCCTAATACTAACCCTAGCCCTAACCCTGACCCTTATTCTGACCCTAACACTAATCACATCTAAACCTGAACCTAACCCTAAACCAAACCCTAACACCAGCCCTACTGGTAATCTTATACCTAAACCTAACCCTAACACTCACCCTAGATCTAAACCTAATCCTAATCATTCATAACTCTAGCCCTAGACCTCAGGAAAAACCAATCATAGCCCTATTAAAACCCCTTAGCCTAAAGCCAAACAGTAACCCTTCCCGAGACATAACCCTAGTCTTAATTCTGGCTTTCACATTAACCATAACCCTAAACTGAACACTGACCCTGACACTAACACTAACCCTAGCTCTAAACATAACCCTAACCCTAAACATAATCCTAAAACTATACTTAGCTCTAACATTAACCCTAAAACTAGCCCTAATCTAACAAAGTTCTTACATTTGCCATAGCCCTAACTTATTGCAAAGCCTAGCCCTAATCTAAGCCCTACCCTAACTTTAACCCTAAAGCTAACCATAATGCTAACCTTAGCCCTAACCCTAAAACTAAGCCTAACCCTAGACCTAATCCTAAGCATAACACTAGCCCTATAACTAGCTCTAACCTTATCAATTACCCAAATGTTAACCTTAATGCTTCTGTTAACCCTATGCCGAACCCTAATCCTATCCCTAACACTAAACCTATCCATTATCCTACACCTAACCTGAACTCTAAACCTAAATCTATCATTAACCTATCCCTAACCATAATGACAACACTATCCTTAAACCTAAACCTTAATCTAATAAAAACCCTAACCCTCACTCTCATCCGAATAATACCCATAGCTCTGAACTTGACCCTAACAAGAAACCTCACCCTTACAATAGACGTAGCTAAAAAACTAACCCTAAAACTCTCCCTAATTCTAACCCTAGACCTGATATTAGTCCTAGCTCTAATCCTAGTCCTAATCCTAACACAAACCTTGGCCCACATCCTAGTCATAAATCTTGCCTTAATCATAAACCTAACCCTAACCATAACCCTAATTCTAATCCTCACCCTGGTCCTAAAAGTAGCTATAATCCCATCCCTAACTTAAACCTAATCTGAACCATAACCCTAACATTAACTCCAGGCCTAAACCTAGGTCTCACACTAACCCTAACATTAGTCTTAAACCCAGCCCTAATTTAGTACTATTCCTAACCCAATCCTAATCCTAACCCTAAAACTAACTCAAACTCTCACCCTAGCTTATACCTAGTTCTAAACCTCTCCCTTACCATCACCCTATACCTAGCCCTAAACTTAGCCCTAATCCTAGCCTTATCCTTACCCCTAGCTCAAAGCCTAGATCTAAACCTAACTCTAAATCTAACCCTAAACCTAAGCCTAGACCTCACAGTAACACTAGCCCTAATCCTAACATTAATCCTAAAACTAGCCCTAACTCTACACCTAGCCCTAAAACAAAACTGAATCATAACCCTAACCCTAACACTTAACCTAAACCAAACCTTAACCCTACACCTAGCCCTAATCCTATCTCTAATTCTAGTCCTAACCCTAACCTGAAAACTAATCCGGACCCTGACTCTGATCCTAACATTAAATTTAGCTCTAAACATCATCATAACTCTAAACTTAACCCTAACACTAGACGTAGCCCTAACCCTTACCCTATTGCTAGCTCTAATCATTACAATACTTTGTACATTAGCTGTAGCCTTAAACCTCTCCCTACCCTAACCCAAAACCTAGCCTTAATCTGAGTCCTAAACCTATTATTTTTAATATTTATTTTTTAGTTTTCAGTGGACACAACATCTTTATTTCATTGGTATGTGGTGCTGAGGATTGAACCCAGCACCCCACACATGCCAGGTGAGCATGATACATCTTGAGCCACATCCCCAGCCACTGAACCTAGCTTTAACCCTAAATGTAAACCTAACCCTAACCCAAATAAAAGCCCTAATACTATACATAACCCTATCCCTAATCTTAGGTCTAACCCTATCCATAACCCTAATGATAATCCAACCCTTATGCAAACCCTATGCCTAACCCTAACCCTATCCATTAAACTAAACCACATCTAAACCCTAAACATAACACTTTCATTACCTTAACCCTAAACCTAATGATAATCCAAGCCCTAAACCTAAACCCTAACCTAACCCAAACCCTCACCTTGATTCTGACCCTAATAATAACCCTAGCTCTAAAACTGACACTTATTATAAACCTAACCCTTATACTGGACCAAGGCATAAACATAACACTAAATCTATCCCTAACCCTAACCCCGAGACCTGAAATTAGCCCTAGCCCTAATACCTGCCCTAACCATAAAACAAACATTAGCCCTTATCCTAGCCCTAATCCTAGCTTTAATCATAACCCTAAACCTAACTCTAGAACTAACCCTAATACTAGCCCTTGCCCTAGCCCTCAACCTAGCTATAACCCAATACCTTACACTAAATGTAATCCTAACTCTAACCCTAACCCACCTCCTAAACCTAACACTAACACTAGCCCTAATTTAGTCCTATCCCTAAACCTAAACCTAACCCTAGCCCTAATACTAACTCTAACTCTCATACTAGCCCTATCACTAATTCTAAGCCTATCCCTTACCATAATCCTAAACCTAACCCAAACCCTAGTTCTAATCCTTGCCCTATCCTTAGCCCTTACCCTAGCCATAGATCAAAACCTAACACTAAATCTAACCCTAACCTGGAGCCTAAGGCTAACCAGTATAAATACATTTATATTTAGAATCTATGTCTACAGATGTTGGCTTCAATTATTATTTAAAATATAGTCATTAGTTTCATAAAAGGCATACCATTTCTGTGGTGTATAGAGTAGTGAGGGTCAGGGGTAGGATGCTAGATTAAGGGGGAAAGAAGTGAGGGTATGTGATGATTCTAACTTGTCAACTTTGTAGAAGAACTCTAATGAATAGACAGGGGGAATTTATGGAAAATGGTATAAATTCAAGCTCCTTATCTGTATTCATAAAATTACACTATATATAAATAGTAAAAAATAGGAGGCTGAAAGTGGGATAAATAAAGAAAAAATAGAAGAAAAAAAATAACAAGGAAAGAAAGAAAGAGAGGGAGAAAGAAAATAAGAGCAAATAAAGAGGTGGTGAAGTGGGGCCTATGCAATTCCTCTATATTCTACAATTCTAGTGATTCCGTTCTGAAAGTCCAATTTCATGGATAGTTCTTGGTTTTACATATGTTGAGGTTGTGAGGACCAGAGGGGGAAGGGTAGAGGAGAATTAATGAGAAGAGCAAGAAAAGAAAAGTAAGAAAGAAAAAAATCTCTCTCAGAATTCTGTTTTCTTTTCTTGCAGTAGGTGGAGTTGTCTATTCCTAGCTTGAGTCTCTGTGCTTGGGGCGGTGGAGGTAGCCAGGGTGAGAGGGCTTGAGCTTCTACTTGGAGCCTCCCTACTCTTATCTCTGAATTGGAAACCAGGTGCCTGTAAAGTTGCAGTTCCACATTGATAGGTATGCCCCCCTAAAAACTTGTGAGAAAAATCTTGAGTTATCACAGGTGGAGGTAGGGGAGTTGGAAACCGGGTATCTGATAAGCTGCAGAACCAAGCTGGTAGCCACACCCACTGATAGATAGTGAATAAGGTTTTGCAAGATGGATTCCATCTATTACTCATGTATGGTGTTTGGTGACATAGGTGGTTCTGGAGTGACCTTGTGCTGTGTCCAGAGCTCTATCTGGAGACCCACAAGCAAAGCCTGTGTTCTGTGCTGCCTTCCATCTGTGCAGAGAGCGCCTGTGTGGCTGAGACTGCTGGCTGTGCCCAGAGAAACTGCACAGCTGAGACTTCCATCTGCAATGAGAGCACCCATGTGGCCCTAGTTTTCTTCAAATTTCTATGATGCTGGACAGGATTCATCTTTTACTTAGACTTACTATGCTCCACAGGTTTGGGCCTTCTCGGTTCAATGGTTCACTTTCAGGAACAGTTTGTATTTTAAGGTTTCCCTTCATTATGGATTATGGATGTGAATAAAAATTGAGCTGGAAATCAAACAGGGTTGGCAGGAGGTGCTTGAAACTTCACACAATCAGTTCTCAGTGGGCACACTCTGGTTTCTTTCTTTTGAAGGTAGTCCAAAGATTTAGCTTGAAAAAAAAAAAAAAACTGATCTGAGAGCCCTTAAGGAAAAAACAGAGAAACATGTATGTACTGAAATAAGTCTCCCAACAATTTGATCAGATTTATTTGATACTGTTCAGTATTCATATTTTAGCTTGCTCCACTAGGCTCCCCAAGGTTGGCACTTCTAGTATCAGTGGATCTCTAAACAGGTAAGTGTTAGTGTTATGGTTAGGGTTAGGGCTAACATTAGAGCTAGTGTTAGGGTTAGAGTTTGTTTTGTTCAAATTTCTTTGATACTGGGAAGATTTATCTTTTACCTAGCCCTACTATGTGCCCCAGTTTGGGGCCTTCTCGGTTCAATGGTTCACTGTTGGGAATAATTTGTTTTTAATGTGTCATTTCATTTTGACCTATATGGGTAAATACAAATGAAGCTGGAAATCCGAGGGTTGCTGCTAGCTACTTGAAACTTCACATATTAGTTTTCTGTGGGCACTATCTAATTTCTTCTTGTAAAAGTAGCCATAAGCTGAAGCATGCAAAACAACTTTAATTAAGAGCACTTTAGGAGGAAATAGGGCAATATGCATGTACTGAAATATTTCCCCCAATTATTTGGTCAGATTTCTTTGATACTGTCCAGGATTCATCTGTAAGCTTTCCCCACTAGTCTCCCCAAGTTTAAAACTTTTATGATCAAAGATTCTCATAACAGGTTAAGCTTAGTGTTATGGTTAGAGTTAGTGCAAGTGTTAGTACTAGTGTTAGGGTGAGAGTTAGTTTTTTTCAACTTTTTGGATACTGGGCAGGTTTTATATTTTTCCTATTCTTAGTATGCTCCCCATGTTTGGGCCTCCTACATAAAAGGGTTTTCTCTCTGGAACAGTTTCAATTTTCATGTTTCACTTCATTTTGCCCTATAGGAGTGAATGAAAATGAAGCTGGACTCAAACAGGGTTTGTGCTAGCTGCTTGAAACTTCACACACTCAATCAGTTCTCAGGGCACATTCTCTCATTTTTTTCTTGTGGTAGTAGCCCAAAGCTGAATTGAAAAGAAACAGCTTTATCTGTGAGCACTTTAGGAGCAAGCTTCAAATTTTTTGCATGGATTACTTTGATATTGTACAGGATTCATCCTTTTCCTAGTCTTAGTAGTATCCCCAAGTTTGGGTTTTCAAGGTTTGCCAATTCACTGTCAGGAATAGTTTGAATTTTTAGGTTTCACTTTATTATGGCCTATAGATGTGAATGAAAATGGAGCTGGAAATCAAACAGAGTTAGTACTAGCTGCTTGAAACTTTACACGCTCAATTAGCTCTCTGTGGGCACTCTCTGGTTGTTCCTTGTGAGAGTGCCTTAAACTGAAGCATGCAAAAATAATTTACCCAAGAGCACATTTGGAGAAAACAGGGAAATATGAATGTACTGAAATACCTCCCCAATTACTTGGTCAGATTTCTTTGATAATGGACAGGATTCATCTGTTAGCTTGCCCACTGGGCTCCTATATTTGGGTACTACTATGATCAATGGTTTTCTAAACAGGTTAGTTTAGATTTAGTATTAGGTTAGGGATAGAGTTACAGCTAGTGTTTTGTGAGATTTAGTATTGTTCCAATTTTTTGATACTGGGCAGGATTCAACTTTTACCTAACCTTACTATATTTTCTAGGTTTGGGCCTCTTGGGTCAAGTGTTTGCTCTCCTGAACAGTTTGTATTTTAAGTTTTCATTTCATTTTAACCTATGCATGCAAATGGAAATGGAGGTAGAAATCCAACAGGGTTGGTGTTAGCTACTTCAAACCTCACACACTCAATCAGTTTTCTATGGGTACTCTCTGGTTTATTACTTGTAAAAGTATCCCTAAGCTGAAGCATGCAGCAACTTTATGTGAGAGCACTTTAGGAGAAAATAGGGAATTATGCATGTACTGAACTATCTCCCCAATTATTTTGTCAGATTTCTTTGATATTGCGAAAGATTCATCTGTTAGCCTACCCAACTTGGCTCCCCATGTGTGGGACTTCTAGGATCAAAGGGACTCTAAACAGGTTAAGGTTAGAGTTAGGATTAGTGTTAGAAATAGGATTAGACCTAGTGTTAAGATAAGAGTTAGTTTTGTTTTCAAATTTCCATTATATTGTGCAGGATTCATCTTTTTTCCTATTTTGCCTATACTCCAAATTTTTTGGCCTCCTACAAAAAGGGTTTGCCTTCAGGAACAGTTTCAATTTTCATGTTTCTATTCTTTTTGCCCTATAGGGGTGAATGGAAATGAAGCTGGAAATCAAACAGGGTTTGTGTTAGCTGCTTGAAACTTCACACACTCCATTAATTTCAGTGAGCAAAATCTGTTGTTTGCTATGGAAGTAGCCCTAAGATGAAGTAGGAAGTAACAGCTTTATCTCTGAGTGCTTTAGGAGCCAGCAGAATATCCATATAGTGAAAGAGCTTCAAAATTTTAGGTTGGATTAATTTGATACTGTACTGGCTTCATCCTTGAACTAGACTTAGCAGGCTCCCCATGTTTGTGCCTTGAAGGTTCAATGGTTCAGTGTCAGGAACAGTTTTAATTTTTAGGTTTCACTTAATTATGGCCTATCAGTGTGAATTCAATGAAGCTAAAAGTCAAACAGGGTTGGTGCTAGCTGCATGAAACTTCACACACTGTATCAGTTCTCTGTGGGAACTCTTTTATTTTTCTTAATGAAAGTTCATTCAACTGAAGCCTTTAAAACAATTTATCCATGATCACTTTAAGAAAAAAACAGGGAAATATGAATGTACTAAAATACCTCCCCCATTTTTTTCATCAATTTTTTTATACTGCACAAGATTCATCTGTTAAGTTGTGCTGCTAGGCTCCCCAAGTTTGGGATTTCTATGATAATTGGTACTCTAAACAGGTTAGAATTAGGTTAGGGTTGTGTTAGATCTAGAGTAAGAGTTAGAGTGAGTTTTGTTCAAATTCATTTGATACTTGGCATAATTCGTCTGTTACCTAGCCTTACTTATTTTCTCCAGGTTTGCCCCTTATCCCTTCAATGGTTTGCTGTCAGGAACAGTTTTTGTTTTAAGCTTTCCTTCATTTTGACCTATATGAGTAATTGGAAATAGAACTTGAAATCAAAGAGGTTTGGTGCTCACTGCTTAAACATGCACATACTCAATCGGTACAATATGGGCACTTTCTGAACTCTTCCTTGTGAACGTTTCCCAAACCTGAAGCATGCAAAACATCTTTATCTCAAAGTACTGTAGGAGACAACAGGGAAATATACATGTACTGAACTACCTCCCCAAATTTTTTGGTCAGATTTCGTTGATACTGCACAAGATTCATCTGTTAGCTTGCCTCACTAGGCTCCCTTAATTTGGGACTTCTATGATAAAAGGTTCTCTACACAGATTAAGGTTAGTTTTATGATTAGGGTAAGGGCTAGGTTTAAACCTTGTGTTAGGGTTAGAGTCCGTTTTGTTCATGTATCTTTGATACTGGGCAGAATTCATCTTTTACTTAGCCTCAAATGTTCCCAGGTTTGGACCTTCTTGGTCCAATGGTTTGCTGTCAGGGACAGTTTGTATTTTAAGATTTCACTTTATTTTGAACTATTTTGTTGAAGAGAAATGGAGCATGAAATCAAACAGGGTTGGTGCTAGCTACTTGAAACTGCACACATTCAATCAGTTCTCTGTGGGTACTCTCTGGTTTGTTCCTTATGAGTGTTGCCCTCAGCTGAAACATGCAAAGCAACTTTATCCCAGAGCACTTTTGGAGAAATCAAGGAAGTATGCATGTACTGAAACACTTCCCCCAATTATTTGCTCAGATCTTTAATACTGTGCAGGATTCATCTGTTAGCTTTCCCCACTAGGCTCCCTTAGTTTGGGACTTCTATGATCAATGGTTCTCTAAACAGGCTAGGGTGAGCTGTAGGGTTAGGATTAAGGATAGATCTACTGTTAGGTTTACAGTAGTTTTGTACAAATTTCTTTGATACTAGGCAGGATTTATCTTTTACCTAGCCTTATTATGTTCCCCAGGTTTGGGCCTTCGATGTTCACTGGTTTCCTGTCAGTATTTCAGTTTTTATTTTAAGGTTTCACTTCATTTTGACCAATATGGTCAAATGGAAATGGAGCTGGAAATCAAACAGGGTTTTTGCTAGCTGCTTGAAACTTCACACACTCAATTAGTTCTCTGTGAGGATGCTCTGGTTTTATCCATGTGAAAGTATCCCAAAGATGAAGCATGCAAAAGCAACTCTATGCGAGAGCATTTTAGGAGACAACAGGAACATATGCATGTACTGAACTACCTTGCCCAACAATTTGGTCAGATTTCTTTGATACTAGGCAGGATCCTTCTGTTAGCTTGCCCCACTAGGCTCCTTAACATTGAGACTTCTATGATCAAAGGTTCTCTAAACAGGTAAAGGTTAGGCTTATGGTTAGAGTTAGGTCTAGTGTTAGGGGTCGAGTTTGTCTTGTTAAAATTTCTTTGATACTGGGCAGGATACATTTTTACCTAGCCTTACTATGTTCCCCAGGTTTCGGCCTTCTCAGTTCAATTCTTTGCTGACAGGAACAATTTGTATTTTATGGATTTACTTCATTTTGACGTACATGGGTAAATGGACATGGAGCTGGAAATCAAACAAGGCTGGTGCTAATTGCTTGAAACTTCACACATTCAATCAATTCCCTGTGGGCACTCTCTGGTTTGTTCCTTGAGAAATTAATAATAAGTTGAAACATGCAATACAAATTTATCTGAGAATACTTCAGGAGAAAACAGGGAAATATGCATGTACAAAAATAGCTCCCCCAATTATTTTGTCAGATTTCATTGAAACTGCCCATGATTTATCTGTAAGCTTTCCCCACTAGACTCACCAATTTTGAAATTTCTATGATACTGGGAAGAATTCACCATTTTCCTATATTTACTATACCCCAAATGTTTGCACCTTCTACGTAAAAGGGTTTTCTCTCAGGAACAGTTTCAATTTTCATGTTTCTCTTCTTTTTGCCCTATAGGGGTGAATGGAAATGAAGCTGGAAATGAAACAGGGCTTGTGCTAGCTGCTTGAAGCTTCACACACTCAATCATTTCTCAGTGAACATTCTCTGGTTTGTTTGCTGTGAAATATCCCTAAGCTGAAATAGAAAGAAACAACTTTTTCTCTGAGTACTTGAGGAGCAAGCAAAATACACATTTACTGAAAGAGCTTCAAACTTTTTTGGTCAGATTACTTTGATACTGTACAGGATTCAACTTTGACCAACCTTAGTAGAGTTCCGAAGTTTGGGCCTTCAAAGTTCAGTGGTTCAGTGTCAGGAACAGTTTGAATTTTTAGTTTTCACTACATTATGGCCTATAGATATGAATGGAAATGGAGCTGGAAATCAAACAGGGTTGGTGGCAGCTGCATGAACCTTCACATACTCAATCACTTCGCTGTGGGCATGCTCTGGTTTGTTCCTCGTGAAAGTACCTTAAGCTGAGGCACGAAAAAAAAATTATCCAAGAGCACTTTAGGAGGAAAAAAAGAGGAAATAGACTGAAACACCTTCCCCAATTATTGGTCAGAATTTTTGATACTGGGCAGGATTTATCTGTTACCTTGCCCTAGTAGGCACCCCAAGTTTTTTACTTTTATGATCAAGCTCTATAAACTGGAAAGGCTTAGGTTTAGGATTAGTGTTAGGGCTAGGGTTAGAACTAATGTTCGGGTTAGAGTTAGTTTTGTTCAAATTTCTTTGATACCAGTCAGGATTCATCTTTTACCTAGCATTACTATGTTTCTCAGGTTGGGCCTTCTCAGTTCAAGGTTCGCTGTCAGCAACAGTTTGTGTTTTAAGGTTTCACTTCATCTTGACTTCTATGGGTTAGGGTTAGGGTTAGGGTTAGGGCTATGGCTCGGTTTTGTTTTAGGGCTAGGGCTAGGGATATGGCTAGATTTTGAATTAGTGTTAGGGTTAGGGCTAGAATTAAGGTGCGGTTTAGGCTTAGGTTTAGGGTTAGATTTAGAGTTAGTGTTAGATCCAGCATTAGCGTTAGGGGTAGGGTTAATATTATGGTAAGGGATAGGGTTAGAACTAGGGAAATGGCTAGGACAAGAGTTATATGTAGATTTAGGACTAAGCTTAGGGTTGAGGTTCTGATTAAAGCTAAAATAGGGCTAGGATTAGGGCTATGGTTAGTGTTAGGATTAGGCCTAGGGGTAGTACTGGGTTTAGGATTAGTATTGGGGTTAGAATTAAGTTTAGGGGAATGGATAATGTTATAGCTAGCTTTAGGGCTAGGGAGAGAGTTAGAGTTAGGATTAGGGCTAGGGTTAGTGTTTACTTTTTGATAATGCTAGGTTTAGCACTAGAGTTTCTGTTAGGTTCATTTCTAGAACTAGGGCTAGGGCTAATGTCAAGTCTAGGGTTTTGATTAAGGATAGTTTTAGGGTTAGGTTATGACTAGGTGTAGTGTCAGAGCTATGTTTAGGGTAAGGGTCAGCTTTAGAGTTAGGGGTATTATTAGGTTTAGGGTCAGGGTTAGCATTGGTTTTGGTCAAAGTTTAGGTTTAGGACTTGAATTAGTGTTAGGTTTAGGCTTAGGGTTAGGGTAATGGATAGGGTTAGGTTTAGGTTTCAGTTAAAGTTTATAGTAATTAATGGGTTAGGTTTAGCAACAGGGTTAAGGTTAGCATTAGGTTAGGATTATGTTTCGTATAATGGATAGATATAGAGCTAGGGTTAGGGCTAGGTTATGGTTTGGATTATGTCTAAAAATAGAGTTAGGTTTAGGGATAAGAATAGGGTTTGGTTTACAGTATGTGTTAGGTTTAGGGCTAGGGTAAAGTTTAGGTTAGAGTAAGGGTTACTGTTTGTTAGCATTTGGTTTAGGATTTGGCTTAGGGTAATGGCTAGGGTGAGGGTTAGGTTTACATTCAGGCCTAGGGATATGTTTTTGGTTAGTGTTTGGTTTGGGGTTCAGGTTATGGCTAGAGTTTTCCTTACAGTGAGGGTTAGGTTTAGGGTAATTTCTAATGTTAGATTTGGGGTTAGGGTTAGGTTCAGGGTTTGTATTAGGGCTAGTCTTAGGATGATGTTTAGTGGAAGGCTTAATATTTCTGCTACCGTTAGGGCTATGTTGAGGTTTAGGTTTATGGTTAGGTTTTGGGATATGTTTCAGATTAGGGTTAGGTTTAGTGTTAGGGATTGGGTTATAATTAGGCTAATTTTCAGGGTTAGAACTAAAGTTCAAGCTAGGATTAAAGTTAGGATAAGAGCTAGTGTTAGGGTTATGGTTTAGGATAGGGCTAGGGTAATGTTTAGGGTAAGGGTTTGGCTTTGAGCTAGGGTTAGGTCTAAGGAAAATGTTAGTGTTAGGGTTAGTGTTAGAGCTAGGGTTAGGGTTAGGGTTAGGCTTAGGGTTATGCTTAGGGCTAAGTTTAGGCCTAGGATTGTGGCTATGTTTTGTGTTAGGTTTAGGGCTAGGGTTAGGACTATGGTTATGGTTAGGGCTAATGTTAGTGTTAAGATTAGGGTTAAAATATGGTTAGGGCTAAGGTCATGTTTAGGGCTAGTATTAGGGTTAGGGTTATTGCTAGGTCTAGTGTTAGGACTAGGTTTTGGGTTAGGGTCAAATTCAGAGATAGGTTAACATTAGGCTCACAGTCAGTGTTCTGGATAGGATTAGGGTGAGAGTTAGAGCCAGAATTAGGACTAGTTTCAGGTCTATGGGTAGGGTAACTGTTTCGTTTAGGTTAAGGGTTATTGTTAGGGCTAGAGGTATGATTTTTTTTAGGACTAGGGCTAGAATTATAGCTATATTTAGGATTAGTTTTGGGCCTAGATCTATGATAGGGTTAGGTATAGGTATAGTCTCACTGGTAGGGCTAGTTTTAGGGTTTGGTTTAGGGTTAGAGTCAGGTTTAGACCTAGGGTAATTGTTAGGATCAGAATAAGTGTCAGGGTTAGAGTTAGAACTGGAATGAGTGCTAGGGTTAGGACTAGTCATATTGTTAGTCTTTAAGTTAGGCTAAGGATTAGGGTTAGGACAAGGTTTAGCATTTAGTTTAGGGTTTGGCTTAGGGTAAGGGATAGTGTTAGAGCTAGGGTTAGGGCTCAGTTAGGGTTAGGGTTAGAGCTACTGTTAGGGTTAATATTAGAGGTTAAGCTGGGTTTAGACTAGAATTAGGGGTAGGATTTGTGTTAGGGTTAGGGCTAGGGTCATGATAATGACTAATGTATGAGCTAGGGTTACAATTAGGGCTAGTTTTAGGGATAGGGTCAAGGTTAGGTCTGGTGTTAGGGATAATTTAAGGTTAGGGTGATGTTTAGAGCTAGGATTTGTGTTAGAATCAGTGTCAGGGTCAGGGTTGTTTTTAGAGTTAGGGTTAGGGCTAGGTGTAGGTTTATGGGTTGGTTTAGGTTAAAGGTTAGGGTTAGGGATATGGCTTGGTGTTATTTTAAGGCTAGGGTTAGTGTTAAGGCAAGTTTTAGGATTAGCATTATTGTTAGGGCTAGTGTTAGGGTTTGGTTTAGGATTATGTTTATGGTTAAGTTTAGAGTTAGTTTTAAATTTAGAGTTAGGTTTAGATCCAGGTTTTGGCTAGGGCTAAGGATAGAACTAGGGAAAGGGCTAGGGTAAGAGTTAGAATTAGGCTTAAGGCTAGGTTTAGGGTAGTGCTAGACTTAGTATTAGGGTTAGGCCTAGGGTTAGGGCAAGATTTGTGGTTAGGTTTAAGATTATGGTTAGGTTTAGGGTTATGGTTAGGTTTAGGGTAAGGGATGGGTTATAGCTAGGTTTAGGTCTAGAGCGAGGGTTAGAATTAGGGTTAAACCTCGGGTTATGGTTTGGGTTACTATTAAGGCTAGGTTTAGGGCTAGGACTAGGGCTAGGGCTAATTTCAGGTCCAGCTTTACAGTTAAAGATAGTTTAGGGTTAGGTTAAATGTAGTGTAATGGTTAGTTTGAGGGTTAGGGTCAGATTTAGAGCTAAGGGTATTGTTTGGGTCAGGGTCGTGATGAGTGTTTGGGATAGGTTAAGTTTTAAATTTGGGGCTCAAATTAGCATAGGTTTAGGATTACGGTAATGATATAGTTAGGTTTACATGTCAAGTTAGGTTTAGGTAATGGATAGGGTTAGGATTAGGGATATGATAAGGTTTAGGCCTAGGGTTAGCATTAGGGTTAGGATTATGGTTAGAGTAATGGATAGGGTTAGAGCTAGGGTTAGAGGTAAGGTTATGGTTATTATTAGTGCTAGGTTTAGGGTTACTGTTAGGGTTAGGTTTAAAGCTCAGTTCAGGGCTCATATTAGGCTAGGTTTTGGGTTAAGTTAGGACTAGGGTTAGGGTTATGGCTAAAGTAAGTACTAGGGTTACAATTAGGGCTGCTTTTAGTGTTAGGGTTAGGGTTAGGGATAGGTCTAGTGTTATGTTTAGGGTGATGTTTAAAGCTAGGGATATGTTAGCATCAGAATCAGGGTTAGGGTTAGTTTTAGGGTTCTGCTTAAAACTAGAATTAGGTCTAGGGTTAGGGCTAGGTGTAGGGTTACTGTTTGGTTAAGGTTAAGGGTTAGGGTTTGGGCTATGGCTCAGTTTTATATTAGGGCTAGGGCTAGAGTTAGGGCTAGTTTTAGGAGTAGCATTAGGGTTAGTGTTAGAGTTAGTGTTAGGTTTAGGCTTAGGCTTTGCACTAGGGTTAGATTTAGAGTTAAGGTTAGATCTAGGGTTAGGGCTAAGGCTAAGGAAATGGCTAGGGTTAGGCCTATGGTTATGGCTAGGTTTAGAGTTCCAGTAAGGGATAGGTTTAGGACTAGTTTTAGGGCTAGGGAGAGAGTTAGACTTAGTTTTAGGGCTAGAGTTAGAGTTAGGGTTAGGGATAGGGCTATGTTATGTCTAAGATTAGGGATAAGGTTGGTTTTAAGTTAGGCCTAGGTTTAAGGTTAGGTTTATGATTAAGGCTATGTTTAGTGCTAATATGGGCTAGGGTTTGTGTTCAGGTTAGGGCTAGGATTATATCGAGGGCTAATTTCAGGTCTAGGGTTATGGTTTTGTATAGTTTTAGGGTTAGGTTTTGGCTATGTCTAATGTAAGGATAAGGTTTAGGGTAAGGGTCAGGTTAGAGTTAGGGGAATTATTAGGGTCAAGGTCATGGTTAGGGTTTCTTTTAGGTTTGAGTTTAGGGTTAAGGCACAGTTTAGTATTAGGGTTATGGTTAGGATAATGATAGGGTTAGATTTAGGGTTCAGGTTAGTGTTAGGGTAATTGATAGGGTTGGGGTTAGGGTTTGGGGTTAGGCCTAAGGTTAGCATTAGGGAAAGGGTTATGTGTAGGGTAATGGATACAGTTAGAATTAAAGTTAGGGCAAGGGCTATGGTTAGGATTAGGTCTTGAGTTAGGGTTAGGCCTAGCATTATCATTATGATATGGGTTATGATTAGGGTAATGGATACAGTTAGAGCTAATGGTAGAGCAAGACTTATGGTTAGGATTAGGTCTTCAGTTACTGTTAAGGTATGGTTTAGAATTAGGGTTAGGGTTAGTGTCATGTTTAGTGTAACATTTAGGTTCTGAGCCATGATTAGGGTTAGAGCAAATGTTAGGTTCAGGGTTATGTTTAGGGATAGGATTATGGTAGGTTTAGGGTTAGGGTTAGGGTTACGGGAATAATTATAATTAAGTTTAGGCTTAGGGTTAGGGTAATAAATATGATTAGATGTAGGTTTAGGGTTAGGGACTGGCTAGATCTAAGTTTAGGGTTAGGGTTACGGTTTGGTCTATGGTTATGTTTAGTTTTATGGTAAGGGTTAGGGTTTGACTATAGGGTTAGGACTATAGAAAATATTATTTTAAGGTTAGGTTTAGGGTTAGTTTTCTGTTTAGGGTTAGGATTATGGTTAGGATTGAGGCTAGGGTTTCAATTAGGTTAGGTTAGGGTAATGGGTAAATTTAGAGCTAGGGTTAGGGCTTGTGTTAAGGTTAGGATTAGGACTAGGTTTAGGGTTAGATTCCAGGATAGTTCTAGGTTTATGTTTATAGTAAGGGTTAGGTTTTTAGCTAGGTTTAGGACTAAGATGAGGGTTAGGTTTGGGTTAGGGCTAGGGTTAGGATTAGGGTTATGCTTAGGGCTAGGTTAAGGCCTAGGATTAGCTCTAGATTTTGTGTTAGGTTTAGGCCTAGGGTTAAAGCTGACAGTAATGTAAGAGCTAGGATTATGATAGGGCTAGTTTTGGGGTTAGGGTTATGCCAAGATCTAGTGTTAGGTTTAAATTCTCAGTTAGGGTCAGGTTTAGAAGTAGGTTTACTGTTAAAGGCAGAGTCAGTGTTTGGGTTAGAGTTCAAGTTAGAGTTACAACCAGAATTAGGAGTAGGTTTATTCTAGGGGTAGGATTAGTGTTTGTGATAATGGTTATTGTTAGGACTAGGAGTAGGTTTTTGTTTAGGTCTAGGGCTAGAGATAAGGTTAGATTTAGGATTAGGTTTACGTCCAGATCTAGTGTTAGGTTTAGGTCTAGTGTTAGGGTCAGGTTTAGAACTAGGGTTTGTGTTAGGGTCAGAATAAGGGTCAGGGTTAGTGTTCGAATTTGGGATAAGATTAGAGCTAGAATGAGGACTAGGGTAAGGAATATTAATAAGGTTATGATTATGGTTAGCCTAAGGATTATGCATAGGTCTAGGGCTACCATTAGGGTTAGGGTTATTCATAGGGTAAACGATAGCCTAGAGCTAGGGTTAGGTCTAGAGTTAGGCTTAGGGTTAAATCTAAGTTTAGGGCTCGGATTAGGGCTAGTTTTTGGGTTAGGGTTAGGACTATTGATAGGGAAATGGCTAGTGTAAGAATTAGGGTTACAATGAGGGTTAGTTTTAGGGTTCGGGTTAGGGGTAGGTCTAGGTTAGAGTTAGATTTAAAGTTAGAATGATATTTAGAGCTAGGGTTAGTGTTGGGATATGAGTCAGGGTCAGGGTTAGGGTTAGGACTCAAATTACAAATAGGTTTACTTTTAGGATTTATTTTAAAGTTAGGAGAGTATTTAGAGGTAGGGTGTTAGGATATGAGTCACAGGGTTAGATTTAAGGTTAGGTTTAGGATTCGAATTAAGGCAATGATTAGTTCTAGGAGTAGTGTTAGGGTTTGGTTTAAGGTTTATGGTTAGGGCTATTGCTCAGTTTATTTTACTGCTAGGCTTAGGGTTAGGGCTAGTTTTACCATTAGCATTAGGGTTAGGGCAAGTTTTAGTGTTTGGCTTAGGGTTAGGGTTAGATCTATGGTTAGGGCTAGGACTAAGTTAGGGCGAGGGTTAGGGCTAGGGTTAGGGTCATGGTAATAGATAGGCTTAGAACTAGGGAAAGGGATAGTGGGAGAGGTAGAGTTAGTCTTAGGGCTAGGGTTAGGGTTAGGTTTAGGTATAAGTTAGTGGTATGGCCAGTGTTAGTGTTTGCTCTAGGTTTAGGGTCAGTTTTAGACCTAGGGTTTATGTTAGGGTCAGAAAAAGGGTCCGGGTTATCGTAAGGGTTTGAGATACGATTAGAGCTAGAATGAGGAGTAGGGTCAGGACTATTAATAGGGTTAAGATTTTTGTTAGCCTAAGGATTAAGGATAGTTTTAGGTTTACCATTAGGGTTAGGGTTTCACTTAGGTTAAGGGAGAGAGTTAGAGCTATGGTTAAGGTTAGAGTTAGGGTAGAGTTAGGGTTAAGGTTAGGTTTAGAATTCGGATTGGGGCTAGTTTTGTGTTAGGGTTAGGGCTGGGGTTAGGGCAATCACTAATATAAAAACTACGGTTACTATTATGGTTAGTTTTAGGGTTAGGGTTAGGGTTAGGAGTAGTGTTAGTGTTAGGGTTAAGTTTAAGGTTAGGTTGACATTTAGAGCTAGGGTTCGTTTTAGGATATGAGTCAGGGTCAGGCTTAGTGTTAGGACTCAAATAAGGGCTAGGATTACTCTTAAGTTTCAGTTTAAGTTTAGGATGGTGTTTCAAGGTAGGGTGAGTTTAGCGTATGAGTCAGTGTCAGGTATACTTTTAAGGTTAGGGTTAGGACTCGAATTAAGGCTATGGTTAGGTCTAGATGTAGTGTTAGGGTTTGATTTAGGTTACGTTTAGGGTTATGGCTATTGCTCAGTTTTGTTAGGGTTAGGGCTAGTTTTATGATTGGCATTAGGATTAGGTTTACTGTTAGTGTGAGGCTTAGGCTTAGGTTTAGGGCTAGGACAAAGGATTGGGCAAGGGTTAGGTCTATGGTTAGGGTTATTGTAAGGGCTAAGGTTAGAACTAGTGACAGGGCTAGTGTGAGAATTATTGTTAGTATTTGGGCTAAGGTTAGGGTTATGGTTAGGGCTAGGGATAAATTAGGGCTAGGATTAGGTCTATGATTAGTGTTCAGCTTAAGTATAGAATTAGAGTTAGATTTAGGATTTAGTTTAGGGTTAGGAATGGTGTTATAACTAGTTTTAGGAGTAGGGTGATGTTTAGAATAAGGGTTAGGATTAGGGTTATATTTAAGCCTAAGTTTAGGGCTAGGATGAGTTCTAGGGTTTGTTTTAGGGTTAGGGCTAGGATTAGGAGTATGGCTAATTTCAAGTCTAGAATTATGTTTAAAGGTAGTTTAGGGTTAGGATTATGGGTATGTCTAGTGTAAGGTTTAGGTTTAGGGTTAGGGTCAGATTTAGGGCTAGGGGTATTATAAAGGTGAAGGTCTAGGTTAGGGTTTGGAATAGGTTAAGGCTTAAAGTTAGGGATTGAATTAGCACTAGGGTAAGGGTTTGGCTAATGATAGGCTTAGGATTTTGTTCATGTTAGGTTTAGAGAAATGGATAAGGATAGGATTAGAGATAGGTTTAGCTCTAGGCCTAGGGTAATCATTAGGGTTAGGGTTATTGTTATGGTAATATATAGGGTTAGGGCTAGAGTTATGGTTACAATTAGGGCTAGGGCTAGGGTTAGGGTTAGGGTTAGGGTTAAAGCTTGGGTTAAGGCTTGGATTAGGAGTAATGTATGTAGCAGAATTATGATTAGGGCTATTTTTAGGGTTAACATTAGGCCTAGGTTTAGTGTTAGGGTTAGTGTTAGGATTAGGGCTAGGATTAGTGTTAGTGTCAGAGTCAGTGTCAGTGTTAGTTTTAGAGTTTGGCTTAAAACTTGAATTAGTGCTAGGGTTAGGAGTTGGTGCAAGGTTAGGGTTTGGTTTAGTTTAAGGGTTAAGGATAGAGCTTATGGCTCAGTTTTATTTTAGGGCTAGGACTAGAATTAGGGCTAGTTTTAGGATTAGTGTTAGGGTTAGGGCTCGTGTTAGGCTTAGGCTTTATTTTAGGGTTAGATTTAGAGATAGATTATGATCTAAGGTTAGTGCTTGGGCTATGGATAGAGCAAGCGTTAGGACTAAGTTTAGGGCTCGGGTTAGGGTTATGATAAAGGATAGGAATAGAACTAGTGATAGGGCTAGTGTGAGAGTTAGATTTATTCTTAGATCTAGGGTTAGGGTTAGTTTTAAAGATAGGGTGAAATTAGGGCTAAGATTAGGGCTAGGGTTAGTATTGGGGTTAGAGCTAGGGTTAGGGTTAGGTTTAGGATTAATTCAGGTTTAGGGCTAGGATAAGCCCTGGGGTTTTTGTTAGGGTTAGGGCTAGGATTAGGACTAGGGCTAATGTCAGGTGTGGGGTTACAGTTGAGGAGAGGACAGTTTTAGGATTAGGTTTATGGCTAGGTCTAGTGTAAGTGTTAGGTTTAGGGTTAAGGTTCAGGTTTAAGATAGAGGAATTATTAGGGTCAGAATCAGGTTAGAGTTTGGTTGTGGTTAGGGTTTAGGGTTAGGGCTCAAATAAACATTAGGGTCAGGGTTAGGGTAATGATAGGTTTTTGTTTAGGGTTCAGGTTTGTTTTGCAGTAATTGGTAGGGTTAGGTTTAGTGACAGGGTTAGTATAGGCCTAGGGTAAGCATTAGGGTAAGGGTAATGGTTAAGATAATGGATAGGATTAGAGCTAAGGTTAGGGCTAGGGTTATGGTCAGGAATAGGTCTTGAGTTAGGGTTAGGATTAGGGTTAGAATTAGGGTTAGTGTTAGGGTTATGTTTAGCAAAAGGGTTAGGTTTTGAGCTAGGGTTAGGGCTAGGGAGATGGTTAGCTTTCGAGTTAGGTCTAGGGATAATATTGGAGTATGGTTAGGGTTACGGTTAAATTAGGGCTAGCATCATCATTAGGGGTAGGGTTAGGGTTCGAGTAATGAATATAATTAGATGTAGGCATAGGGTTATGATTAGATTGAAATTTAGGTTTAGGTTTAGGGCTATGGTTATGTTTACGTTTATGGTAACGGTTAGGGTTTGAGCTAGAGTTAGGTCTATGGCAAGTATGAGGTTTAGGTTTAGGTCTGGTGTTAGTTTCCTGGTTAGGTTTAGGGTCAGTGTTAGGCGCAGGGATATCAATAGTTTTAGGGTTAGTTTTATGGTAATGGGTAGGTTTAGAGCTAGGTATAATGCTAGGGTTAAGTTTAGGATTAGGGCCAGTGTTAGGGATATATTTAGAGTTTATGTTTTGGGTAAGAGTTAGGCTTTGAACTAGTGTTAGGACTAATAATGTGTTAGGTTAGTATTAGGGTTGTTAGGGTTAGGGTTACGGTTATGCTTAGGCCTAGAATTAGCTCTTTGTTTTTGTGTTAGGTTTAGACCTAGGGTTAAGGCTGTGGGTAATGTAAGAGCTAGGGTTATGATTAGGGATAGTTTTAGGGTTAGGATTATGGTTAGGTATTGTGTTAGGTTTAGATTTTTGTTTAGGATCAGGTTTAGAGTTAGGATTACTCTTAAAGGCAGGGTCAGTGTTTGGGTTAGAGTTAGAGTTACGGTTACAGCCAGGCTAGGGTTACTGTTAGGGTTCAGTGTAGGGTGGTGTTTAGACCTAGGGTGAATGTTAGGATATGATTCGGGGTCAGGGTTAGTGTAAGGTTATGGTTAGGACTCTAATTAGGGCTATGGTTAGGTCTAGATGTAGTGTTATGGTTTGGTTTAAGTTATGGTTTAAGGTTAGGATAATTGCTGTTTTCTTCTTAGAAAGAGAGAGACAGAGAGAGACAGAGAGAGAGACAGAGAGAGAGAGAGAGAGAGAGAGAGAGAGAGAGAGAGAGAGAATTTTTAAATATTTTTTTTATTTTTTTTAGTTTTTGGTGGACACAACATCTTTTTTTTTTTTAATTTTATTTTTGTTGTTGCTGAGGATCAAACCCAGCACCACGCGCATGCCAGTCAAATATGCTACGGCTTGACCACATCCTCAGACCCTATTGCTCAGTTTTGTTTTAGTCCCAGATTTAGGGTTATGGCTAGTTATATGATTAGCATTAGGGATATGGCTAGTGTTTGTGTTAGGATTAGGTTTAGGATTAGGTTAAGATTTTCTGTTAGGGTTAGATCTAGGTTTACGGCTAGGTCTAAGGATAGGGCAAGGGTTAGGGATAGGTATGGGGTTATGGTAAATGATAGAGATAGAACTAGAGATAAGGCTAGGTTGAGAGTTAGAGTTAGTATTAGGGCTAGGGTTATGGTTAGTTTTAGAGATAGGTCTAAATTAGGGCAAGGATTAGAACTAGGGTTAGTGTTCAGCTTAGACCTAGCATTAGGGCTAGGTTTATGGTTAAGTTTAGGGTAAGAGATGTGTTATAGCTAGGTTTAGAGGTAGAGTGAGGGTTAGAATTAGGATTAAGAATAGGGTTATGGTTAGGGTTATGACTAAGGCTAGATTTAGGGCTAGGATGAGGGCTAGGGTTTGTTGTAGGGTTAGGTCTAGAATTAGGGCTAGGGATAATGTTAGGTCTGGTGTTACAGTTAGGAGTAGATTTAGGATTAGGTCTATGTCTTAGTCTAGTGTAAGTGTTAAGTTTAGCTTAAGGGTCAGTTTTAGAGCAAGGTGTATTTTTAGGGTCAGGGTTACGGTTTGTATTAGGTTAAGATTTACGGATAGGGCTCAAATGAGCATTAGGGTAAGATTCAGGTTTAGGGTGATGAATAGTGTTAGGTTTAGGGTTCAGATTAGTTTTAGGGTAATGGAGTGATTCAGGGTTTGCGATAGAGTTAAGTTTAGGCATAGGATTAGCATTAGGAATAGGGTTATCATAAGGGTAATATATAGGTTTAGGGTTAGGGCTAGGGTTAGGGTTATTGTAAGGGATAAGGCTAGAGTATTGTTTAGGCCAAAGGTTAGGCTTTGATCTATGTTTAGGTCTAAGGAGAGGGTTAGGCTTAGGGTTAGGGCTAGCTTTAGGGTTAGGGTCATGCTTATGGTAGGTTTAGGCCTTGGTTTAGGGTTAGGTTTTGTGTTAGGTTTAGGTCTAGGGTTAGTGCTATGGGTAATGTAAGATCTAGGGTTCTAATCAAGGCTAGATTTAGGGTTAAGGTTATGGCTAGTTCTAGTGTTAAGTTTAGATTTTGGTTTAGAGTCATTTTTAGAGCTAGTTGTAGTTTTAGTGTCCAAATCAATATTCAGATTAGAGTTAGGGTGAAAGCCAGAATCAGTAGTAGGGTTAGGTCTAGGGGTAGTGTTATTGTTTGGTTTAGGGTAAGGGTTATTGTAAGCGCTAGGACTAAGTTTTTGTTTAGGTCTAAGGCTATAGTTATCACTAGATTTAGGATTAGGTTTAGGTCTTGGGGTAGTGTTAGGGTTAGGTTTAGGTAAAAGTTCACTGATAGGGCTAGTTTCACTGTTCAGTTTAGGGTTAGGGTCAGGTTTAGACCTAAAATAAGTGTTATGGTCAGAATAAGGATGAAGGTTAGGGTTAGGTTTGGGGTTAAATTTAGAGCTAGAATGAGAGCTAGGGTTTGGACTAGTAATGGGGTTAGTGTTTGATTTAGGCTAAGGGTTAAAATTAGGACTAGGGTTAGCATTATGGATAGGGTTTGGCTTAGGATAAGGGATAGGGTTAAAGGTAGGCTTAGAGCTAGGGTTAGGGTTAGGTTTAGAACTAGGGTTAGGGTTAAATCTAGTTTTAGGGCTCAAATTAGTGCTATTTTTTTGGGGGGGGTTAGGGCTAGGGTTAGGACTATGGCTAATGTAAGAACTAGGGTTATTATTAGGATTAGTTTTAGGGTTATGTTTTGGGCTAGGAATGTTTTTAGCCTTTGCTTTCTGTTAGGGTGATATATAGAGCTAGGTTTTAATGTTGAAATATGAGTCAGGGTAAGGGTTAGTTTTATTCCTAGGACTCGAATCTGAGCTAGGTTTATGGCTAGATGTATGGTTAGGGTTTGGTTTAGGTTAGGTTTAGGGTTTGGGTAATGGCACTTTTTTTGGGGGGGTAGGGGAGCTAGGGCTTGTGTTAGGGTTAGTTTTATCTTAGCAATAGTGTTCAGCTAGTGGTAGGGTGAGTTTTAGGCTTAAGGTTAGGGATAGATTTAGAGTAATGGTTAGATCTAGGCTTAGGGTTATGGTTAGGGCTAGTGTTAGGGTTACGGTAATGGACATGTTTAGAAATAGAAATAGGGCTGGGTTGAGAGTTAGAGTTATTCTTCGAGCTAGAGTTAGGGGTTTGCTTAGGGTTAGGGCTAAGTTATGCTAGATTAGTGCTAGGTTTATTGTTAGGGTTAGGCCCATGGTTAGGGCTAGAATTAGGGTTAGCATTAGTGTTAGAGTTATGGTTAGTTTTAGCAGAAGGGATGAGGTTATGATTAGGTTCAGAGCTAGGGCAAGGTTTAAAATTAGGTATAGGATAGGTGAGTGTTCAGGTTAGGATTAAGGCTAGGTTTAGGGATAGGATGAATGCTAGGGTTTGTACTAGGGTTAGAACTATGATTAGGGTTAGAGCTAATGTCAGGTCTAGGGTTATGGTCAGGAATAGTGTAACTTTAGGTTTATGTCTAGGTCTAGTGGAAAGTTATGTTTAGGATAAAGGTCAGGTTTAGAGCTAGGTGTATTATTATTGTTAGAGTCTGGTTTAGGGTGTGGTTTAGGATAAGGTTTAGGGTTAGGGCTCAAATTAGCATTGGGGTTAGGGTTAAAGTAATGGATAGTGTTAGGTTTAGGGTTCAGTTTAGATTTAGAGAAATAAATAGGTTTAGTGTAAGCAATAGGATTAGGCTTAGGCCTAGGATTAGCATTTGGGTTAGGTTTATGTTTAGGATAAAGGATAGCATTAGTGCTAGTGTTAGGGCTTGTGTTAACGTAAGGATTTTGGCTAGGTTTAGAGATAGGCCTAGGGTTAGTTTTAGTGTTAGGTTTAGCGGAAGTGTTAGGGTTTGAGCTAGGGTTAGGGCTAGGGTGATTGTTAGGGTTAGAGTCCGGGCTATGGTTAGGTTTAGAGTTAGGGTTATGGCTTGGGTTAGCATTAGGTTTAGGGTTATTTTTAAGGTAATGGATAGAGTTTGTGCTAGGATTTGTGCTATGGTTACAGTTAGGATTAGGGCTGGATTTAGTGTTAGGTTGAGGGTTAGGGCTATTGTTATGTTTAGGGTAAGGATTAGAGTTTGAGTAGGGTTAGGGCCAAGGCCAGTGTTAGGGTTAAGTTTAGGGCTAGGGATATGGTTAGAGTTACTCTTAGATCTAGGTTTAGGGCTAGGATTAGGGCTAGGTTGTGTGTGAGGTTTAGGGCTAGTGCTAGGTGTATGGGTAATGTAAGAGCAAGGGTTATGCTTATAGGTAGATTTAGGGTTGGTCTAGTGTTTGGGTTAATTTTTCAGTTAGGATAAGGTTTAGAGCTAGGGTTTGTGTTGCAGTAAGTGTCTAGGGTTAAGTCTAGGGTTATGATTAGGGATAGATTTAGGTTTATGTTTGTGATTAGGTCTAGTGCAATGATTAGGGATAGATTTAGGTTTATGTTTATGATTAGGTCTAGTGTAAGGGTTAGATTTAGGGTAAAGGTCAAGTTTAGAGCTAGATGTATTATTAAGGTCAGGGTATGGCTTAAATTAATTTATGTTTAGGGCTTTAATTAGCGTTAGAGTTAGAGTTAGGGTTAGGGTAATGAATAGGCTTAGGATTAGGGTATAAGTTAGTTTTAGGGTAATGGATAGGTTTAGGGATTGTGATAGCATGAGGTTTAAGCCTAAGGTTAGAATTAGGGTTAGGATTATGGTTAGGGTAATGGATAGGATTAGAGCTAGTGTTAGGGCTAGGGTTGTGGTTACGATTAGGGCTAGGGGTAGGGTAGTTTATAGAATTAGAGCTATGGTTAGGGCTATGGTTAAGGTTAGGATTAGAGCTAGGGTTATGTTAGGGTTTGGAATAGGGCTATGGTTATGTTTAGGGTAAAGGTTAGGTTTTGAGCTAGGGTTAGGTCTAAGGGGAGGTTTAGGGTTAGGGTTAGGGCTACGGTTAGTTTAGTGTTACATTTAGGGCTAGGTTTTGTGTTATTTTAGGCTTAGGGTTAGGTCCATGGGTAGTTAAGAGCTAGGGTTATGATTAAGGCTAGTTTTAGGGTTAGATTTATGGCTAGGTGTAGTGTTACAATTAAGTTTTGATTTAGGGTGAGCTTTGGAGCTACATTTATGTTAGCGTCAGGGTCAGTGTTCAGGTTAAAGTGAATGTTGGGGTTAGTGCCAGAATTAGGACTAAGGGTTAGGTCTAGAAGTAGTGTTTGGGTTATGTAAAGAGTGATTGTTAGGGCTAGGGCAAGGTTGTTGTTCAGGTCTAGCGCTAGAGTTATGGCTAGATTTAGGATTAGGTTTAGGTCTAGAACTAGTGTTAGGTTTAGGTTTAGGTACAGGATTACCAGTAGGGCTAATGTAAGGGTTTGGGTTCGGGTTAGGGTCAGGTTTAGACCAATGGTTAGTGTTAGGGTCAGTATAAGTTTCAGGGTTAGGATCAGGGTTACGATTAGAGTTATGGTTAGAGCTATAATGAGGGCTAGGGTTAGGACTAGTAATAGGATTTGGGTTAGGCTATGGATTAGGGTTAGGATGAGGGTTAGCATTAGGTTTAGGGTTTGGTTTAAGGTAACAAATAGGATAAGAGCTGTGGTGAGGGCAAGAGTTAGAGAATGTCTTATGGCTAGGATTAAAGTTAGGGTTAAAGCTAGGTTTAGCACTCGGATTAGGGCCAGGATTTGAGTTAGGTTAGGGCTAAGGTTAGGGCTACAGATAATGTATGAACTAGGGTTGTAATTAGGGCCAGTTTGGGGGTTAGTGTTAGGGTTATGGTTACTGTTAGCATGATGTTTAGAGCTAGAGTTAGTGTTAAGGTCTGGTTCAGTGTTCAGGTTACAGTTAGATTTAGGGTTAAAGCCAAAATTATCACTAGGGTTAGGTCTAGGGATAGGGTTAGTGTTTGGGTTAGGTTAAGGTTTATTATTAGGGCTAGGGCTAGGTTTATGTTTAGGTCTAGGGCTAGAGATATGCTAAATTTAGGATTAGGTTTAGATCTAGGGCTAGTGTTAGTGTTAGGTTTAGGAATAGGTTTATTTCTAGTGCTAGTGTTAGGGTTCAGTATTGGGTTAGGTTCAGGTTTAGACCTACGGTTACCATTAGGGTCAGAATAAGTGTAAGTTTTAAGTATGGTTACAGCTAGAATGAGGGATAGTGTTATGACTAGTAAAAGAATTAGGGTTAGGACTAGGGTTAGCATTAGGGTTAGGGTTGGCTTAGGGTAAGGGATAGGGTTAGACCTAGGGTTAGGGCTACATTTAGGGTAGGGTTGTGGCTAGTTTTAGGATTAGGTTTATGGTTAAAGCTAGGGTTTTGTTTCAGATTAGTGCTAGGTTTTGGTTAGAGTTAGGGCTAGGTTTAGAATTATGGCCAATGTTTTCCGTAGAGTTACGATTTGGGCTAGTTATAAGATTGTGGTTAGGACTCGGTCTAGTGTTAGGGTTAGATTTAACATTAGGGTGATGTTTAGAGCTAGGGTTAGTATTAGGGTCAAAATTAAGGTCAGGGATAGTTTTACGGTTAGGTTTGGACTCTAATTAGAGCTATGGTTAGGACTAGGTGTAGGGTTAAGTTTTGGTTTAGGTTAAGTTTTAAAGTTAGGGCTATGGCTCAGTTTTGTTTTAGGGCTAAGGCTATGGTTAGGGCTAGTTTTAAGATTAGCTTTAGGTTTAGGAATAATGTTAGGTTTAGGTTTAGTCTCTGGTTTAGAGTTAGATATAGAGTTAGGATTAGATCTAGCGTTAGTTCTAGGGCTAAGGATATGTCTAGTGTTAGTTCTAGGTTTATAGCTAAAATTAGGGTTATGATAAAAATAAGATTAGAACTAGGGATAGGGCTAGGGTGAGAGTGAGAGTTAGTCTTAGGGCTAGGCTTAGGGTTTGGTTATGTATAGGGCTTAATTAGGGCTAGGAATAGGGCTAGGTTTATGTTAATGTTTAGGTTTAGGTTTAGTTTGGGGCTTTGGGTTAGGTTTAGTGTAAATGATGGGGTTAGAGCTAGGTTTAGAGCTAGGATGAAAGTTAGAATTAGGGTTATGGTTAGGGTTTCATTAGAGTTATGATTAAGGCTAGGTTAAGGGCTAGGATGAGGGCTACAATTTGTGTTTTGGCTGGGGCTAGGATTAGTGTTAGGGTGAATATCAGTTCTAAGGTTACGGTTATGGATAGTTTTAGGGTTAGGTTAATGGTTAGGTTTAGTGTAAGGGTTAGACTTAGGGTAAGTGTCAAATTTAGAGCTAGGGGTATTATTAGGGTAAGGGTAAGGTTTAGGATTTGTTTAGGTTAGTGTTTAGGGTTAGGGCTCAAATTAGCATTAGGGTTTGTGTTAGGGTAATGATAGGGTTAGGTTTAGGGTTCAGGTTTGGTTTAGCATAATGAATAGGGTTATGGTTATGCATAAGTTTAGATTTAGGCCTAGGGTTAGCATTAGAATTGGGGCTATGTTTAGAGTAATTGATAGGGTTAGGGTTAGGGTTAGGACTATTTTTTAAGGTTAGGGCTAGGATTACAGCTAGGGCAAATGTTAGGTCTATGGTTACATTAGGAATAGTTTTAGGATTAGGTTTATGGCTAAGTCTAGAATAAGGGTTAGTTTTAGGGGTAGAGTCAGGGTTAGAGCTAGGTATATTTTTACAGGAAGGTTCAGAGTTAGGGTTTGGTTTAGGTTAATTTTAGGATTAGAGCTCAAATTAGCATTAGGGTTAGAATTAGGGTAATGATAGGGTTAGGTTTAGGGTTCAGGTTAGGTTTAGGTTAATGAATAATTTTAGGGTTAGCAGTAAGGTTAGGGTTAGGGCAAGGGTTACCATTAGGGTTATGGTTATGATTAGGGTAATGAATAGGGTTAGAAGTAGTGATAAGGATAAGGTTATGGTTAGGAATTTGGCTAGGGTTAGGGTAAGGTTTAGGGCTAGGTTTTGGGTTATGGTTAGGTTTAAAACTAGGTTTAAGTCTAAAATAAGGGCTAGGTTTTGTGTTTGGTTAGAGCTAGGGTTAGGGCTATGGCTAATATATGAACTAGTGTTACAATTAGTGCCAGGTTTAGGGTTAGGGTTAGGGTGATGTTTAGAGCAAGGGTTATATTTAGGGTCAGTGTAAGTGTCAGGATTAGCTTTAGTGTTAGGTTTAGGACTCAAATTAGGAGTAAATTTAGTGCTAGCTGTAGGGTTAGGTTTTGGTTTAGATTAAGGGTTATGGTGAGGTCTATGGCTCAGTTTTGTTTTAGGGCTAGGGCTAGGGTTAAGGCTAGATTTTGGATTGGCATCAGGGTTAGGGCTAGTGTTAGAGTGAAGTTTAGGGTTAGGGTTAGATTTAGAGTTAGGGTTGATCAAGGATTAGAGCTCATGCTAGGATTAAGGCTAGGGATAGGGTTATGGTAAGGAATATGGTTAGAACTAGGCATACATCTAGGGTGAGAATTAGAGTTATTCTTAGAAGTAGGCTTATGGTGAGGGTTAGGGTTAGGGCTACACTAGGGCTAGGATTAGGACTAGGTTTAGTGTTAGGGTTAAGCCTATGGTTTGGGCTAGGGTTAGTCTTAGCACTGGGGTTAGCGTTAAGTTTAGAGGAATGGGTGGGGTTATAGCTAGGTTTAGGGCTAGGGTGAGGGTTAGAATTAGGTTTAGGCCTAGGGTTATGTGTCAATTAGTATTAAGGCTAGGATTAGTGCTAACATGAGGGGTAGGTTTTCTAATAGGTTTAGGGCTAGGACTTGGGCTAGGGCTAATATCAAGTCTAGGGTTATGGTTAAGGATAGATTTAGGGTAGGTTATGGCTAGATCTAGTGAAATGGTTAGGTTTAGGTTAAAGGTCAGATTTAGAACTAGAAATATTATTAGTGTACTCTCAGGGTCAGGGTTTGCATTTGGTTTTTGTTAAGGTTAAGGGGTTAGGGTTCGAATTAGCATTGGGGTTAGGTTTAAAGTTAAGGTAATGGAAGTGTTTAGGTTTTAGTTAAGGTTTAGGGTCATGGATGGGTTAGGTTTCAGCGATCGGGTTAGGGTTAGCATTAGGGTTAGGGTTATATTTAGTGTAATGCATAGTTTTAGTGCTAGGGTTAGGGCTAGGTTATGATTTGGATTAAATCTAGGATTAGGGTTAGGCTTAGGGATAGAGATAGGGTTTGGTTTAGGGTAAGTGTTAGGGTTAGGGTAAGTGTTATTTTATGGTTAAAGTTATGGTTAGGTTAGGATAAGTGTTAGTGTTTGAACTATGGTTAGGGCTAGTGCAAGGGTTAGTTTTAGGTTTAGTTCTAAGTTAAAGATTATGGTTAGAGGTAGGTTTAGTGTTATGGATAGAGTTTTAATTAGGGTTAGGGTTAGGATAAGGGTAATGGATATGATTAGAGCTAAATTTTGGGCTATGATTAAGGTTAAGATTAGGGTTAGGGTTAGGATTAGGATTTTGGATAGGGCTAGGGTTATGTTTAGTATAAGGGTTAGGTTTTTTTTTTAAGAGAGAGAAAGAGAGAGAGAGAGAATTTTTTAATATTTATATTTTAGATTTTGGTGGACACAACATCTTTGTATGTGGTGCTGAGGTACGAACCCAGGTCGCACACAAGCCAGCCAAGCGCGCTACTGCTTCAGCCACATCTCTAGCCCAAGAGTTAGGTTTTGAGCTAGGGTAAGGTCTAAGGAGATGATTAGGGTTAGCGTTAGGGTTAGGATTAGGGCTAGGCTTAGATTTATGCTTAAAGCTAAGTATAGGTCTAGGACTAGCTCTAGGTTTTGTGTTAGGTTTAGGGCTAGGGTTAGGACTATGGGTAATGTAAAAGCTAGGGTTATGTTTAGGGCTAGTTTTAGGTTTAGGATTATGGCTAGGTCTAGTGTTAGGTATATATTTTGGAGTAGTATCAGATTTAAAGCTAGTTTAAGTGTTAGGATAAGGGTGTGTGTTCAGGATAGGGTTAGATCCAGAATTAGGACTAGGGTTATGTCTAGGGATAGGGTAAGTGTTTGAGTTAGGTTAAGGGTTATTGTTAGAGCTAGTTCTAGGATTTTATTTAGGTCTAGGGCTAGAGTTATAGCTATATTTAGGATTAGCTTTGGGTCTAGGTGTAGTGTTAGGCTTAGATATAAGTACAGTGTTACCGGTAGGTCTAGTGTTAGGTTTTGGTTTAGGTTTAGGGTCAGGTTTAGACTTAGGGCTACTTTTAGGGCAGATGGAAGTCAGGGTTAGGTTTAGAGGTAGAATGAGAACTAGGGTTAAGACTAGTAATATGGTTAGAGTTTAAGTTAGGGTAAGGATTAGGGTTACGATAGGGTTAGCATTTGGGTTAGGGTTTGGCTTAGGGTAAAGGATAGGGTTAGAGCTAGGTTTAGGGCTAGGGTTAGGGTTAGGTTTAGGGCTAGTGTTAGGGTTAAGATTAGGATTAAAGCTAGATTTAGGTTTTGTGTTAGGGTAAATGCTATGATTAGGATAATGACTAATGTATGAACTAGGGTTATGATTAAGGCTAGATTTAGGGTTATGGTAAAGGGTAGGTGTAGTCTTAGGGTTAATTTAAGTTATGGTGATGATTAGAGCTAGGATTAGTGTTAGGGTCAGTGTCATGGTCAGAGTAATATTTAGAGTTAGGGTTAGGGCTAGGTGTAAGGTTTGGGTTATGTTTAGGTTAAGGTTTTGGGTTAGGGATATGGCTTGGTTTTATTTTATGGCTAGGGCCAGGGCTAGGGCATTAGCATTATGGTTAGGGGTAGTGTCAGGGTTTGGTTTGGCTTATGATTACAGTTAATTTTAGAGTTAGCTTTAGATTTAGAGTTAGGTTTAGATCTAGATTTAGGACTCTGGCTAAGGATAGAACTAGGGCTAGGGCTAGGGCAAGAGTTAAAGTCAGTCTTAGGGCTAGGGTTAGGATAGGATTAAATTAGGGCTATGATTAGCACTAGGCTTAGTGTTAGTATTAGGCCTAGGGTTAGTCTGGGGTTTAGGGTTAGATTTAAGGTTACAGTTAGGTTTATGGTAAGGGATGGGGCTATAGGTAGTTTTAGGGCTAGAGTGAGGGTTAAAATTAGGGTTAGGGCTCAGGTTATGGTTCAGGTTAGGATTAAAGCTAGGCTTAGGGCTAGGATAATGATTAGGGCTAATTACAGGTCTAGGGTTACAGTTAAAGATTGTTTTAAGTTTAGGTTTATGGCTACGCCTGTGTAAGCATTAGGTTTAGTGTTAGTGTCAGGTTTAGTGCTAAGGGTATTATTAGGGTCATGGTCATGATTACCGGTTTGGATAGGTTAAGGTTTAAAGTTATGACTTGATTTAGCATTAAGTTTAGGATCAGCATAATGATAGGGTTATATTTAGGTTTCAGGTTAGATTTAGGGTAATGGATAGAGTGAAGATTAGGGATAGGGTGAGGTTTAGGCCTAGGGTTAGCTTTAGGGTTATGGTTATGGTTAGGGTAATTAATAGGGTTATATCTAGGGTAACAGCTAGGGTTATGGTTGCAATTAATGATATGGATAGAGTTAGTTTTAGGGTTAAAGCTAGGGTTAGGCTTGGAATAGGGCTAGGATTTGGGTTAAGTTAGGGCTAGGTTAGGGTTACAGCTAATGTAAGTACTAGAGTCATGATTAGGGCTAATTTTAGTGTTAGGGGTTAGGAATAGGTCTAGTGTTATGTTTATATTTAAGATTAGGGTGATGTTTAGACCTAGCTTTAGTGTTAAGGTCAAAGTCAGGGTGAGGGTTAGTTTTAGAGTTTGGCCTAAGACTTGAATTATTGCTAGGTTTAGGGCTAGGTGTAGGATTAAAGCTTGGTTTATGTTAAGGATTAGGGTTAAGTCTATGGCTTGGTTTTGTTTTAGAGCTATGGATAGGGTTAGAGCTTGTTTTAGGATTAGCCTTATGGTTAGGGCTAGGTTAGGTTTAGGTTTAGGCTTATTGTTAGGGTTATATTTAGAGTTAGGGTTAGATCTAGGGTGATGGCCAGGGATATGAATAGGGCAAGGTTTAGACCTATGGTTCAGGCTAGGATTATGCTTCCAGTAAAGTATAGGGTTAGAACTAGATTTAGGTCTAGGGTGAGAGTTAGAGTTAGTCTTTAGGCTATGGTTAGGGTAAGGGTTAGGGACAGAGCAAAATTAGGGCTAAGATTAGGGCTATGGTTAGTGTAACTGTTAGGCCTAGGGTTAGGGTTAGGCTATGTTTAGGGTTAGGAGAAGGACTAGGGTTTGTGCTAGGGTTAGGATTATGGCTTGGGCTAAAATCAGGTCTAGGGTTATGGTTAGGGATAGTTCTAGGGTTAGGTTTATGTTTAAGTCTAGTGCAAGTGTTAGGTATAGTGTAATAGACAGGTTTACAGCTAGAGGAATTATTAATATCAGGGTCAGTGTTGGGCTTTGGTTTGGGTTTAAATTTAGGTTTAGGGCTTGAATTAGCATTAGGTTTAGCATTAGGGAAATTATAAAGTTAGGTTTAGGGTTCATGTTAGGTTTCGGGTAATTGACAGTTCCAGGGATAGTCATAGGGTTAGGGTTAGACCTAGGGTTACATTAGCGTAGGGGTAATATTTAGGGTAATGGGTACAGTTAGAGTTAGGTTATGGCTAGGGTTATGGTGAGGATTAGGTTTTGAGTTAGAGTTAGAGTGAGGGTTACAACTATGGTTAGGTTTAAGGTTAAGTTCTGAGCTATGATTAGGGCTAGGCTAGGAGTAAGCTTCAGTGTTAGGTCTAGGGATAAGATTACCATAGGTTTTAGGTTAGAGTTAGGGTTAGAGTTAGACCTAGAATTAGTGGTAATGCCAGTATAAGGGTCAGGGTTAGGGTTAGAATTTGGGATAGGGTTAGAGCTAGAATGAGAGCTTGGGTTAGGGCTATTAAGAGAGTGAGGGTTTTGCTTTGCCTTAGTATTAGGGATAGGTCTAGGGTTACCCTTAGCTTTAGGTGTTTGCTTAGGGTAAGGATTTGGTTTAGAGCTAGGTTTAGGGCTATGTTAGGGTTATCGTTAGGGTTAAATCTAGGTTTAGGGCTCGAATTAGGACTACTGTTTGTGTTAGGGTTAGGGATAGGATTAGGATCATGGCTAATGTAAGAACTAGGGCTGAATTTAGGTTAGTTTTAGTGTTATGGGTTAGGATTAGTGTTAGGGTTAGGTTTAAGTTTAGGGTGATATTTATATCTAGGTTTGTGTTAGGATAAGAGTCAGGTAAGGGTTCGTTTTAGGGTTAGTTATATGATTAAAATTATTGTTAGGGTTATTCTTAGCACTCAGTTTAAAGTGAGGGTGGTGTTTAGAGCTAGGTTTAGGGTTAAGATATGAGTCAGGGTCAGTGTTAGTCTTAAAGTTAGTGTTAGAACTCGAATTAGAGCTAGGGATAGGTCTAGGTTTAGTGTTAGGTTTTGGTTTAAGTTAATGTTTAGGGTTAGGGCTATTTCTTGGTTTTGGTTCAGTCCTAGGGTTAGGTTTAGGGATAGTGTAAGTGTTAAGCATAGGCTTAGGGTTAGAGTTAGATTTGTAGTTAGGGTTAGATATAGGGTTAGGGCTGGGACTAAGGATAGGGCAAGAGTTAGGGCTAAGGATAGTGTTATGGTAAGGGATAGGTTTAGAAATAGGGATAAGTATAGGGCGAGAGTTAGAGTTAGTCTTAGGGGCTAAGGTTAGTGTTAGGATTAGAGATATGGCTAAATTAGTGCTAGGATTAGGGCTAGGTTTATTGTTTGGATTAAGCCTAGAATTAGGGTTACGGTTAGGGTTAAGTTTATGGTAAGAGATGGCATTATAGCTAGATATAGAGGTAGGGTGAGGGTTACAATTTGGGTTATGGGTAGGGTTAGTTTTAGGGTTATGATTAAAGCTAGATTTAGGGCTAGGATGAGGGCTAGGGTTTGTTTTAATTTTAGATCTAGGATTAGGGCTAGGGCAAATTTCAGGTCCAGAATTATGTTTAAAGATAGTTTTAGGGTTAGAATTATGGCTACGTCTAGGGTAAGGGTTAGGTGTAGGGTTATGTTCAAGTTTAGAGGTAGATATTTTATTAGAGTCAAGGTCAGGGTTAGGGTTTGGGATATGTTAAGGTTTAAAGTTAGGGCACAAATTAGTGTTAGGTTTAGGTTTATGCCTAGGGTTAGCATTAGGGTTATCGTCATGGTTATGGTAATGGATAGAGTTAGATATTGGTTTAGGGCTAGGTTTATGGTTACGAATAGGGCTAGGGTTAAAGCTAGGATTAGGGCTACATTTTGGGTTAAATTAGGGATAGGGTTAGGATTAGGGTTAATGTAAGTTTTATGTTGATGGTTAGGGCCAGTTTTAGTGTTTTAGGGCTAGAGTTAGTGTTAGCATTAAGGTTAGGGTTAGAGTGATGTTTAGAACTAGTGTTGTTAGGGTCAGTGTCAGGATCAGGGTTAATTTAAGGGTTCGGATTACAACTCATATTTGGGCTAGGGTTAGGGCTAGGCTTAAGGTTACAGTTTGGTTTAGGTTAAGCTTAGGTTTATAGCTATAGCTCGATTTTGTTTTATGGCTAGGGCTAGGGTAGGGCCAGTTTTAGGATTAGTGTTATGGTTTGGGCTAGTGTTAGGGTTTGGCTTAGTCTTTTGGTTAGGGCTCGATTTAGAGTTAAGTTTTGTCTAAGGTTAGTGCTAGGGCAAAGGATAGGGCTAGGATTATGACTAGGGTTAGCGCTAGCATTAGGGTTATGGTAAGGGATAGGGTTAGAATGAATGTGAGAGTTCAAGTTAGTCTTAGGACTAGGGTTAGGGATAGGGCTAAATTAGGGCTAAAATGAGGTCTAGGGTTACTGTTTGGGTTAGGCCTATAGTTTTGGTTAGGGGTATAATTAAGGCTATGTTTAGAGCTAGGATAAGACCTAGTGTTTGTGTTAGGGTTAGGGCTAGAATTATGGCTTGGGCTAATGTCAGGTCTAGGGTTAGAGTTAGGGTAATTTTTAGGAAAAGATTTATGTCTAGGTCTATTGTAAGGGTTAGGTATAGGTTAATAGTCAGGTTTAGATCTAGGGGAATTCTAAGGGCCAGGGTCAGTGTTAGGGCTTGGTTTAGGTTTGAGTTTAGGTTTAAGGCTCAAATTAGATTTAGGGTTAGTGTTAGGGTAAAGATCATGTTAGGTTTAGGGTTCAGATTATGTTTAGGGTAATTGATAATTTTGGGGATAGTGATAGAGTTAGGGTTAGTCCTACAGTTAGCATTAGAATAAGGGTTATGTTTAGGGTAATGGATTCAGTTAGAGTTAAGTTTAGGGCTAGGATTATGGTTAGGATTAGGTCTTGGTTTAGGGTTAGGGTGAGGGTTAGGTTTAAGACTATGTTTACGGCTCAGATGAGGGTTTGTGTTAGGGCTAAGGCTAGGATTAACTTTAGGGCCTATGCCAGGCATAGCATTACAGTTAAGCGTAGTTGTAGGGTTTGTTTATGAATAGGTCTACTGTAAGTGTTAGGTTTAGGGTAAAGGTCTGGTTTAGCACTAGGTATAGTATTATGGTCAGGGTCTGGATTAGGGATTGGTTTGGGTTAAGGTTTAGGGTTAAAGCTCAAATTAGCATTAGGTTTAGAGTAATGTATATGGTTTGGTTTAGGATTCAGGTTAGATTTATGGTTTTGAATAGCCTTAGAGATAGCAATACAGTTAGGTTTAGTCCTATTAGTATTTGGGTTAGGCTTATGTTTAGGTAAAAGATAGGATTACAGCTAGGGTTAGGGCTATGTTTATGGTTAGGATTAGGGCTATTGTTAGGGTTAGGGTTAGGGTTATGATTAGGCCTAGCATTAGGGTTAGGTTTAGGGTAAGTGTTATGGTTGGAGCTAGATTTAGGGCTAGGGAGTGGCTTAGGTTTAGAGCAGGTCTAGGGTAAATGTTAGGGTTAGGGTTACATTTAGTATTAGGGTTAGGGTTAGAGTTATGGTAATGGATAGAGTTAGAGCTAGGGTTTGGGAAATGGTTACAGTTAAAATTAGGGTTAAAGTAAGTTTTAGGGTTAGGACTAAATTAATGTTTAGAGTTAGGATTAGGACTCAGTTTAGAGGTAGTGTTTGGGTTAAAGTTACTTTATTCAAATTTCTTTGATACAATCCAGGATTCATCTTTACCTAACCTTACTCTGTTTAGGCCTTTTGGTTTAACTGTTTAGGCCTTTTGGTTTAGGCATTTTGGTTTAACTGTTGGGTGTCAGGAACAGTTAGTTATTTTCCATTTTACTTCATTTTGACCTATACAAGTAAATGTAAATAGACCTGGAAATCAAACAGGGTTTATGCTAGCTGCTTGAAACTGCACACATACCCTCAATTATTTGTGGGGACCCTCTGGTATGTTCCTTGTTAGTGCAGACCTAAGCTGAAGCATAAAAAAACAACTTTATCTGAGAGCCCTTTAGGAAAAAGCAGGGAATATGCATGCCCTGAAATTCCTCCCATAATTATTTTATCAGATTTGTTTGAAACTGAGTAGGATTCATTATTTCACTTGCCCCACAAAGCTATCCATGTGTGGGACTTCTATAATCAATGGTTCTCTAATCAGGTTAGGTTTAGTGTTAGGTTTAGGTTTAGGGCTAGGTTTAGATGTAGTTTTAGGGTGAGAGTAAGTTTTGTACAAATTTCTTTGATACTTGGAAGGAGTCCTTTTTTACCTAGCCTTAATGTGCTCCTCCGTTGTGGGCCTTCTCATTTCAATGGTGTGTTAACAGGGTCACTCTGTATTTTAAGGTTTCACTTCATATTGATCCATATAGGTAAATAAAAATGGAGGTTGAAAACAAACCGGGTTGATGCTAGCTGTTTGAAACTTCAAACACTGAGTCAGTTCTCTGTGGGAACTCTCTAGTTCATTCCTTGTGAAAGTAGCCCTAAGATGAAGACGGCAAAACAACTTTATCTGAGAGCCCTTTAGCAGAAAACAGAGAAATATGCATGAACTGAAACACCACCTCAATTATTTGGTCATTTTTCTTTGATACTGCATAGGATTTATTTCATGGCTTCATCCTCTAGGCTCCTCAAGTTTGGAACCTCTAGGATCAACAGTTTTGCAAACAGGTTAGGGTTTGTGTTGTGGTTAGTGTTAGGACTAGTGTTATAGCTAGTATTATGGTTAGAGTTAGTTTTGTTCAAATTTCTTTGATACTGGGCAGGATTTATTTTTCTCCTATCCTTAATATACTCAACATGTTTGGGAATCCTAGGTTCAATGATCCTCTGTAAGGAACAGTTTGTATTTTAAAGTTTCAGTTCATTTTTTTTTCCAATACAGGTAAATGGAAATGGAGCTGGAAATCAAACAGCATTGGTGCTAGCTGCTTGAAAGTACCCACTCGATCAATTCTCTGAACAATTTCTGATTTGTTTTTGTCAAAGTAGGCCTAAGCTGAAGCATGTAAAAACAACTTTATTCAAGAGTCCTTTCTGGATAACAGGAAAATATGCAAGTCCTGATATACTTCATCAACTTTTTGGTCAGATTTCTTTGATATTGCACAGCATTCATCCCTTAGCTTGCCCTACTAGGCTTCCAATGTCTGGAACTTCTATGGTCAAAGGTTCCATTATAAAGTTATGGTTAGGGGAAGAGCTAGGGTTAGAGCTAGTGTTAGGGTTAGAGTTAGTTTTATTAAAAATTATTTGATACATGGCAGGAGTTATCTTTTTGCTACATTTACTCTGTTACACAGGTTGAGGCCTTCTCTGTTCACAGGTTAGCTATCAGGATCAGTTTCTATTTTAAGATTTCACTTCATTTTGACCTATAAGGGAAAGTTAATGGGGTTGAAAAACCAACAGGTTTGTGCTAGCTGCTTGAAACTTCACACACACCATCAGTTCTCTGTAGGGACCCCGGTATGTTCCTTGTGAAAGTAGGACTAAGATGAAGTAAGAAAAACAACTATATCCAAGGGCCCTTTAAGAGAAAAGAGGAAAATATGCATGTAGTGAAATACCTCCGAAAATTATTTGGACAAATTTGTTTGATGCTGTGTATGATTCATTACTTAGTTTGCCCGACAAGGCTCCCAAGTGTGGGACTTCTAGGATCAATGGTTCTCTTATCAGGTTAGGGTTAGGGTTAGGTTTAGTGATAGGGATAGGGCTAGGGTTAGAGGTAATGTTAGGAAGAGAGTTAGTTTAGTTCATATTTCTTTGATACTGGACAGGATTCCTCTCTTATCTAGCTTTAGTATGCTCCCAAGGCATGTTCTTCTCAATTCAATGATTCACTATCATGAACACTTTGTATTTCAAGGTTTCACTTCATTTTGACACCTATGGGAAAGTGGAAATCAAACAGGCATCCCTTTCCCTAAACCTAACCATAAATATAGCCCTAATCCTAGGCCTAAATCAAACACTAACTGTAAACCTATCCCTACCCCTAATTTAGCCCTAACTCTACCCTAACTCTAGCCATAAAACTAACTCAAACTCTTGCCATAGCTCTATTCCTAGTACTAACCCTATCCTTTACCATAACCAAAACACTAGCCCTAATCTAATCTCTACCAGTTGCCATAGCTCTAACCCTAGAATTAACCATAACTGTAAATCTACTCCTTAGCCTAAACTCATTCTATCAGTAGCAATAAAACTAATGCTAATTAATCATAAAACTACCGTTAACTTTAGTCTTAGCCCTAAAAAAACCTGAGCCATAGGGCTAACCCTAACCATTAACCTATATCAAATCCTAACCTTATATCTAGCTGTAAGCCTACCCCTAGTTCAAGTCCTATCTCTAACCCTAAAATGAACCATTACCCTTGCTCTGACACTAACACTAACCCTAGTTCAGAACATCACCCTAAACCTAAACCTAATCCTAAAACTATACTTAGTCCTAAATGTAACCCTAAAACTAGCCCTAATCATAACGTTAGCTCTTACATTAGCCATACTCCTAAGGGGAGCCCTAACATAACCCAAAACCTAGCCCTAATTCAAGACCCAACCCTAGCTTTAACCCTAAACCTAAACCTAAAAATAACCCTAACCCTAACCCTAACTTTAATCCTAGCATTAAACCTAATCCTAACCCTAACTCTAGCCCTAACCCTAGATCTAACCCTGTCCATTACCCTAACCCTAACCCTAACCCTAACCCTAAATATAATCCTCAGCCTGACCCTAGCACTATCCCTAACCCTAACCTATTCATTACCCTAAACCTAACCTGAACCCTAACACTAATCATATCATTACCCTAACCCTACCTTTAAACCGAATGCTAACTCGAGCCCTAATTCTAAAACTTAACCTAAACCAAACCCTAACTCTGACCCTGACTGTAATAATACTCCTACCTCTAAACTTGACCCTAACCCTCATCCTAACCCTTATATTATAACTAGTCTAAAACCTATCCCCAAAACTATCCATAACCATAACCCTATAGCTGACATTGGCCCTAGCACTAATGCTAACCTAACTCTAACACAATCCCTAGTCCTAATCCTAGGCCTAACACTAGCTTTAATCCTAACCTTACATTTAACCCTATCCCTAACCCTAATTTTAAACCTCGCCCTAGCCCTAACCTAACTGTAACATCATCCCTTACCCTTACCCTTAACCTACCCCTAGCACAAGCTCTAACCCTATCCCTAACTGGAAGCAAAACCCTAACCCTAATGGTAACCCTAGACCTATCACTAATCCTTAGGCTAATCAAAATCCTAACCCTATAAATATTCTTAACGCTAGCTCCTATTCTAGCTCTAACCTTATACCAAACTGAACACGAACCCTGACCCTTATTCTGACCATAACACTATCTGTAGGTCTAAATCTGACTCTAATCCAAGACCAAACTCTAACACTATCCCTACCAGTAAACTTATATCTAAACCTGACCCTACCACTAGCCCTAGACCTAAACCTAATCCTAAATCTAGCCTTAACTCTAGCCCTAGACCTAAACAAAAACCTAGCCCTAGCCCTAACAATAACCCTTAAATTAACACAAAGACTAACACTACCCTAGACAAAAACAATAGTCCTAATTCTGGCTCTAACCTTAACTCTAACTCTAATATGAACACTGACCCTGCATTTAATACTAAGGTATCTCTAAACCTGACTGTAACTGAAAACTTAAACCTAACAATAGACCTAGACATAACCCTAACCCTACAACTAGCCCTAATCATAATCCTAGCTCTTACATTACACATAACCCTAACCCTATGCCTTAACCTAACACAAAACCCAGAGCAAATCCTGGGCCTAAACCTAGCCCTAAGCATAACCCTAACCCTAACCTTAGCCCCGATCCTAACACTAACCCTAGCTTTAGTCCTAAACCTTACTCAAAGCCTAACTCTTACCTTAAATATAAACATAGACCTATCCCTAATTCTAACCCTAACGCTAGCCCTAAACCTAAACTTAAGCCTATCACGAAAGCTAGCTGTAAACCTACACATTACTCTAACTGTAAACCTAACCCTATTGATAACCCTAACCCTAAATATAACTGGAAAAATAACCCTATACCTAACTTTAAACTTACCACTCACCATAGCCCAAATCCTAGCTCAAACCTTAACCCATAAAATAAACCTAAACATAATCATATCCTTCACACTAACCCTAAAATATATCTAACCCTAACACTAAACCTAAACCTACATCTAAACATATCCATTACCCTAACCCTTATCCTAACCTTAATGATGAGCCTAGCCCTAACCCTAAACCTAAACCTAAACCTACCATAATCCTATCACTAAACCAAATGCTGAACCTAATCCTTGACCTAGCATTAGCCCTAACTTTACCTCAAACTCTAACCCTTAACCTAAACATAATTCCAAGCCAAACCCTAACCCTCATTCTAGCCTTAATCCTAACCGTAACCATAGTCCAAACCCTAGCTCAAACTCTATCCATTTCCCTCACGATAACCCTAAACCTAATTCTACACCTAGCCATAACCCTAACCCTATCTCTATCCCTAGCCCTGATTCTCACCCGAAGCCTCAACCAAGCCCTAACACTTACTCAATCCCTGACTCTTACCCTTAACCTAATCCTAGCTTAAAGCCAAACCATAAACCAAACCCTAAACCTAGCCCTAATCCTAAACTAAACCCTAGCCTTAACCCTAGCTGTAACCCCACCCATTACCCTAACTCTAACCATAAACCTCATGGTAACCCTATCCCTATCCCTAAACCTACTCTAACCCTAACAGAATTCCTAACTCTAGACCGAACCATAAACCTAACCCTTACCGTCTTCCTAACCCTAGCTCAAACACTAACAGCTATGCTAAACCTAACAGTAACCCTAGTACTAAACCTAAACCTAACCCTAACTCGATATCTAACCTTGTCCACTACCCTTACTCTAATGATAACCCTAGCCTTAACCCTGATACTAAACCTAATCCTAGACCTAATGCTAAATCTAATCATAGCCTTAGCACTAACCCAAGATCAAACCCTAACCCATACCCTAAACCTAACACTAGCCTAAACCCTAACACTAACCCTAACTCTAGCCCTAACCCTAAACATAATCCTAGCCCTAAGCCTATACATTACTCTAATGATAACCATAAACCTAAAGCTAAACCTAGGCCTAAATCAAAAACCTATCCATTACCCTAAACCTAAACTGAACCGTTAAACTAACCTGAAGTCTAAACCTAACCCTATTCATTACCCTAACCCTAACTCTAAACCTAAAGCTAATTTGAGCCCAAACCCTAAACCCCAAACTAACCCAAACCTGAAATCTGAACCTGACCATTTTAATACCCCAGCTATAAACCTGAACCTTACCCTAAACCCAACTCTGACACTAGACCTAGCCATAAACCTTAGCCTAAAACTATCCCTAACCATAACCCTAGACCTGATAGTAGCCCTAGCCCTAATTTTTCCCATAACCCTAACACAAATGCAAGCCCTAATCCTACCATAAACCTAGCCTTGATCCTTACCCAAACCCTAACTCTAGCCCTATCCCTAATTTTATCTTTCTCCCTATTTATGAACCTGCCTATTACTCCATATCTTACTCTAAATCTAACCCTAACTCTAACCCTTGACTTAATCCTTACACTAATTCTACACCTACCTGATCCTAGCCCTAATTTATCCCTATCCCTAAATCTAACACTAGCACTAAGACTAACTCTAACTCTTGCCCTAGCCCTATACCTGGATCTAACCCTATCCCTTTCCATAACCCTAACACTTACCTAACTTTATCCCTAACAATAGCCCTAGCCCTAACCCTAGATCTAACCATAACTCTAAATATAACCCTAATCCTAAGCCTAAACCTCACACTAAAACTAGCCATAACAGTAACACTAATCCTAAAACTAGCCCTAACCTAGTCCTAGCACCTACCCCCCCAAAAAAAAACAAGCCATACCGCTAACACTAACCCTTAACCTAAACCAAAACCTAACCCTCCACCTAGCCTAATTTTAGCACTAATTGCAGTCCTACCCTTACCCTAAAACTAACCTTGACTCTGAATCTGACCTTAACCCTTACCCCTAGCTCTAGCATCACCCTAAAAGTATACCTAACCCTAAAACTAGACATAGTCCTAAACATAATCCTAAAAGTAGCCCTAATTATAAATCTAGATCTTACATTAACCTTAGCCCTAATCCTAGCCATAACCTAACACAAAACCTAGCCCTAATCAAAGGCCTAAACCTCTTTTTAATCCTAACCCTAACCATAGCCCTAACCATTACCCTAAACCTAACCCTAACCCTAAAACTTGCCCTAACCCTAAACCTAACCCTAGCCTTAATCCTAACCATAATCGTAGCCCAAACCCTAGCTCTAACACAATCCATTATCCTAACCATAACCCTAATCCTAATGCTAACCCTAGGATAACTCTAACCCTATCTCTAAACCTAACTTTATCCATTATTCTAAACCTAACCTGAACCCTAAACCTAACCATAAACATTACCCTAACCTTAACCCTAACCCTAACACTAATGAGAACCCAGACCCTAAACCTTAACCTAACCCAAATCTTAACCATGACCGTGACCCTAAGAATAACCCTATCTCTAAACTTGACCCTAACCCTCAACCTAACCCTTACACTAGAACTAGCCATAAACCTAAACCAAAACTAACCCTAATCATAAACCTAAACCTGACATTACCTGTAGCACTAATCATAGCCCTAACCCTAGCACAAAACCTATCCCTAATCCTAGCCTTAAACCTCGCCCTAATACTAGCCCTAAACCCAGGCTTAATCCTCATCCTAACCTAAACTTAGCCCTAACCGTATTTGGGCCCTCACCCTAAACCTAGCTATAACATCATACCTTACACTAATCCTAACCCAAACCTTAGCCCCAAACCTAGGCCTAGCCCTAACATTAACCCTAGCATTAATCCTAGAACTAATTTAACCCTCACCCTAACCCTACCCCTAACTATCACCCTAGCACTAACCCTAACCTAGTTTTAAACCTATCCCTTACCATAACTCAAACCCTAACCCTAAACCTAGCCCCAACACTAGCCCAAAATTTTTTCTAGCTCTAAACCTAGACCTAACCCTAACTCTAAAGCAAACCCTAAACCTAAGTCTAAACCTCACCCTAACACTAGCCATAATCTTAATGCTAATTGGAAAACTAGCCCTAACCCTAGGCCTAACACTCAAACTAAACCAAGTCATAGGCTTAACACTAATCCTTAACCTAAATGAAACCTTATACCTAGCCCTAACCTAGCCCTCATTCGAGTTCTAAGCCGAACTCTAGAACATAACCTGACCCTGACTCAGACCCTATCACTAACCCTAGCTCTAAACACCACCCTAACCCTAAACCTAAACTGAACACTAGACCTAGCCCTAACTCTAAACCTAAAACTAGCCCTAGTTGTAATGCCAGTTCTTACATTAGCCATAGCCCTGTAATAACAGAAAACCTAGCCCTAATCCGAGAACTAAACCTAGCATTAAACCTAACCCTAACCTTAAGTCTAGCCCTATCCCTAACCCTAACACTAGCTCTAATCCTAACTCTAAACTTATCCCTTACCCTAACCCAAACTCTCAACCTAATGCTACCCTAGTCCTAACTCTAATCCTTAGCCTACCCCAAACCATAACTCTAATAATAATTCTAACCCTAGCCCTCATTCTAGCTCGAACTCTTACCCAAACCCTAAACCTAACCCTGACCCTTATTCTGACCAACTATAACCCTAGGTTGAAACCTGACCCTAACCCTTAACCGAACCTTAAACTAGCCCAACGTGTAACCCTATATGTAAACTTAACCTTAACACTCGACCTAGACAAAAGCCTAATCCTAAATCTAGCTATATCTCTAGCACTAGCCCAAAACAAAAACCTAGCCCTAGCCCTAACAATAACCCTTAACCTAATCCAAACCCTAACCTTACCACTAGACCTAACACTCACCCTAATTCCGGCCCCAAAAATAAACCTAACCCTAACACAAACAGAGACCCTTTTCATAACAAAAACGCTAGCTCTAAACTTTATTCTAACCCAAGATCTAGCCATAACCCTAACCCTAGACCTAACCATAATCCTAACCCTAGTTCTTACATAACCCATAGCCTTAAAGCTAGCCCTAAAACTCAAACAAAACTTAGCCCTAATCCTAGCCCTAACCCTATCCCTAAGTGTAACCCTAACCCTAACTCTCACCCTAGTCTAACCCTAGCTCAAACACTAACCCTTACCATAATCATAACCGTAGCCTCAACCCTAAACTGAACCCTAATCCTAGTCTTAATCCTAACCATAACCAAGGCCAAACCCTACCTCTAACTCTATTCATTACACTGAACATAACCCTACCCTAATGCTAACCCTAGCCCTCAACATAACACTAATCCTAAACCTAGACCTGACACTAAACCTAACACTTGCCCTGGCCCAAATCATAGCTCAAACCCTAACACTTACCCTAAACCTAGTCCTCACACTAACCCTAGGCCTAACCCTAACCCTAACCCTAGCCCTTCCCATAATCCTAAACATAAACCTAGCCCTACACCTATCCATTACCCTAAATATAAGCCTAACCCAAATGCCAACCCTAAGCCCAACCCTAAACCTATTGCTAACCCTAATCCTATCCATTACCTAAACCTAACCTGAACACTAAAACTAAACCTATCAATTACTCTAACCCTAACCCTAACCCTAATGCTAATTTGAGTCCTAAACCTAAACCAAAGTGTAAACAAGACACTGACTCTAATAATACACCTACCTCTAAACCTGGTCCTAACCCTAAACCCAACCCTTACACTAGACCTTGCCATAAAACTAACCCTAACAGTATCCCAAATCATAAACCTAGACCTGACATTATCCTTCTACCTAACTCTTGCCCTAAACCTAACACAAACCTGATCCCTCATCCTAGCCCTAAACCTAGCCTTAATCCTAACCTGAACCCTAACCCTAGCCCAATTCCTAATTTCAACCCTCACCTTAGTTTTGAACCTAGATATAAACACTTCCATTCCCCTTTCCCTAACCCTAACCCTAACAATATCACTAACCCTAAGTTGAGCCCTAACCCCAGGCCTAACCATAACACTAACCCTAGCTCTAATCCTAGCCCTAATTCATTGCTAACTGCAACCCTAACTCTAACCCTAGTCCTAAAACTAATTCTAACACTCACCATAAACCTATCTTTAGTACTAACCTTATCTGTTACCAAAAACCTAACACTAGCCCTAACCTTAGCCCTAACCCTAGCTCTAACCATAGATCTAACCATAATTCTAAATCTAACCCTAAACCTAAGCCTAAACCTCAACATACCACTAGCCCAAACACTATCATTAATCCTAAAACTAGCCCTAACCCAAGACCTAGACCTAAAACAAAACTGAGCCAGAGCCCTAATGCTAATCCTAACCTAACCATAACCCTATACCTGACATTAGCCCTAGTCCTAATTCTTGCCCTAACCTTAACACAAAACTTAACCGTACACCTATCCTTAACCCTATCTCTAATTCGAGTGTTATTCCTAGCCCTAAAACAAACACTGACCCTGACTCTGATCCTTACAATAACTCCATCTCAAATCATCATCCTAAAGCTTAACCTAACACTAATGACCTAGCCCTAACCCTAGTCATAAAACTAGCCCTAATCATAATCCTAGATTTTACATTAGCCATAGCCCTAACCCTAGCCCTAAGCTAATCTAAAACTGAACCTTAATCCAAGCCCTAACCCTAGCTTTAACACTAACCCTAACCCTAACCCTAAACCTAGCCTTAATCCTAACCATAACCCAAGCCCTAACTCTAGCTCTAATCATATGCATTAGCTTACCCTAACTCTATCCTTAATTCTAACCCTAGGATAACCTTAACCCTAGCCATAACGCTAACCCTATCCATTTCCTTAAACCTAACCTGAAACCTATACCTAACCATATCCATTACCCTAACCCTAAATCTAACCCTAAAGCTAATTTGATCCCTAATCCTAAACCTCAACCTAAACAAACCCTGACTCTGACCCTGACTCTAATGATACCCTAGCTCTAAATCTGACTCCAAACCCTCAACCTAAACTTTTCACTATACCTAGCCAAAAACCTAACCCTAAAACTATCCCTAACCATAACCCTAGACCTGACATTAGCTCTAGTCCTAATGATAGACCTATCCCTAACAAAAACCATAGCTCTAAACTTGGCCCTAAACTTAGCTTCCAACCTAATCCTAATTCTAACACTAGCCCTAACCCTAAATTTACCCCTTGGCCTAGGCCAAAACCTTGCTATAACATCATACCATACCCTAACCCTAATGCTAAACCTAGCCCTAAACCAAATACTAACCATGATACTAACTCTAACTCTAATACTAACCCTAACTCTAATCCTAGCCCTAACCATAAACTTAATTATATCGCTAGCCCTAAGACTAACTCTAACTCTCACCCTAGCCCTATCCCTAGTTCTAACCTTATTCCTTACCATAACCCAAAGCCTAGCCCTAAACCTAGCCAAAACCTAGCCCAAAACATAGCCCTAGCCCTACATCTAAATCTAACACTAGCTCTAAATCTAACCCTAACCCTAAACCTAAACTTCACCCTAACACTAGCCCTAACCCTAATGCTAATTTGAAAAATATCCCTAACCCTAGCCACAGCCCTCAAACAAAACTAAGCTATAGCCCTAATCCTAACCCTTAACATAAACCAAATCCTAATGCTACACCTAGTCCTAACCCTATCCCTACAACTAATACTGACCCTGACTTCTACCCTAAAACTAACTCTAGCTCTAAATTTCACCTTAACCCTAAATGTAACCCAAACACTAGACCTAGACGTAATCCTAATCATAAAACTAGATTGAATTGTAAAGCCAGTTCTTACATTAGCCATAGCCCTAAACCTAACACAAAACCTAACCTTAATCTGAGCCCTAACGTAGCTTTAATCTAAACCCTAAACCGAACCCTGAAACTAGCCCTACCAGTAACCTTATATCTAAACCTAACACTAACACTAGCCCTAATCCTAAACCTAATCTTAAATCTAGTGATAACTCTATCCCTAGACCTAAACAAAAACTTAGTCCTATCCCTAACAGTAACTCTTAATCTAATTAAAACACTAACCTTACCCCTATACCTAACCTTGTCCTAATTCTGGCTTTCACCCTAATCCTAACTCCAACCTGAACACTCACCCTGACACTAACACTAAATGAAGCTCTAAACCTGACAATAAACCAAAATCTAAACTTAACACTAGACCTACCCATAACCCTTATCCTACAACTAGCTGTAATTAGAACCCTAAATCTTACATTACCCCAAAGTAATGACCCTAGGCCTAAACTTAACATAAAACCTAGCCCTAAACTGAGGCCTAAACCTACCCTAAGCATAACCCTCACCCTAACCATAGCTCTAAACCTAACCCTAATTCTCACCTTAGTCCTAACCCTAGCTCATAGCCTAAACCTTATCCTAAACATAACCCTAGCATTACCCCTACCCATAACCCTAACCTTAGCCCTAATCCTAACCTTAACACTAGCTCTAAACCATTACCCTAACTCTATTGCTAAATGTAATGATAACCCTACCCCTAACCCTAACCAAAACCCTAACACAAAACATAAACCTAACCCTAGACCTAACACTAAACCTAACTATTGATTTAGTCTTAACACTAACTCAAAACCTAACCCTTACCATAAACCCAACAGTAAACACAGCTTTAAAATTAACTTAACACTAAACCTAAGTTTAACCCTAAAGCTACCCTTATATCTAAACCAATCTATTACTCTAAATTTAACCCTAAACCTAATGAAAACCTTAGACTTAACCCTAAACCTAACCCTGACCATAACCCTAACCCTAACCCTAAAACTAACACTAAACCTAAACATCACCCTAGGGCTAACCAAGCTCAAAACCAAACTTTTACCCTAAACCTAACCCTAACCTACCCTAAACTAGGATTACTAGCCCTAACCCAAACTCTAACCCTAATCTGTAGCCCTAATCTTAACCATAAACTTAGCCCTAACCCTAGCTCTAACCCTATACATTATCTTTATGATAATCCTAATCCTAATTCTAACCCTAGGCCTACACCTAACTCTATTGCTATCCTGAAACCTATACATTACCTAATCCTACCCTGAACCCTAAATTTAACCCAATGCATTACCCTAAGCCTAACCCTAACTCTCATTTGAGCCCTATCCCTAAACCTTAACCTCAAACAATCCTTAAACCTGATCCTGACCCTAAAAATACACCTAGGTCTAAACCTGACCCTTACCCTAAGCCTAACACTTGCACTCGTGCTAGACACAAACCTAACCCTAAATCTACCCCTAAATTTAACACTAGAACTCACATTAGCCCTGGTTCTAATTCTAGACCTAACCCTACAACAAACACTAGCCCTCATCCTAGCCCTAAACCAAGCCTTAATCATAACCTTAAGCCTAACTCTAACCCTAATTCTAATTCTAATCCTCACCCTACTTCTAAACCTAGCTATAACAACATCCCTTACCCTAAACATAACCATAACGCTAGTCCCAACAATAGGCCTAAGCTGAATGCTAATCCGAGCCCTAATCCTAGCCCTATTTTAGCCCTAGCCATAAAACTAACCATAACCCTAGCCCTAAGACTAAATCTAACCCTTGCCTTAACCTATCCCTATTTCTAAATGTATCCATTACCGTAACCCTAACCATAGCCCTAATCGTTTCCTCATCCTTAGACTTAGCCCTAACCCAAGATCTAATGCTAACCCCAAATCTAAATCTAACCCTAAGCCTAAGCCTAACACTAACACTAGCATTAACCCTTATGCTAATCATATAACTAGCACTAACCCTAAACTTAGGACTAAAACAAAACTGAGCAATACCCTAACACTAAACCTTAACTTAAACTAAACCCTAACAGTACACCTAGACCTAATCTAGCCCTAATTCGAGTCCTAAATCTAACTTTAACTCCCGCCCTATCCCTATTCCTAGTTCTAACCCTATGCCTGACCATAACCCAACTAGCCCTAACCTTAGCCCTATCCCTAGCCATAGCCCTAACCCTAGAATTAATCATAACTCTAAATCTACCCCTAAGCCCAAACTTACACTATCACTAACAATAACACTAATGCTAATTGTAAAACTACCCTTAACTGTACCCTTAGCTCGAAAACAAAACTGAGCCATATCACTAACCGTAAACCTTAACCTAAACAAAATCCTTACCCCTCATCTAGCCCTAAGCCTACCTATAATTCGAGTCCCATCCCTAACCCTAAAATGAGCCCTGATTCTGACTCTGAACCTAACACTAACCCTAGTTCAAAACATCACCCTAAACCTAAACCTAATCCTAAAACTAGATTTAGCCCTACTGGTAACTCTAAAACTAGCCCTAATCATAACCCTAGTTCTTACATTAGGCATATCCCCAACACTAGCCCTAACATAATCCAAAACCTAGCCTTAGATCTTACATTAGCCATATCCCAAACACTAGCCCTAACATACCCAAAAACCTAGCCCTAATCTGAGACCCAACTGTAGCTTTAACCCTAACACTAACCCTAAACCTAGCCCTAACCCTTACTCTAAACCTAACCCTAAATTTAACCCTTGCACTATCTTTAAACCTAATCCTAAGCCTAGCCCTAATGTTAACCATAATCGTAGCCCTAACCCTAGCTCTAACCCTATCCATTACCTAAACCCTAACCCTAAACCTAATGCTATCCCCTGGCCTAACTCTAGCACTATCCCTTACCATAACCTATCCATTACCATAAACATAACCTGAACCCTAAACGCAGCCATATCCATTATCCTAACTATAACCTTAACCCTAATGCTAATTTGAGACCTAACCCTCAACCTTAATCTAAACCAAACCCTAACCATGACCCTGACCCTAATAATAACCCTACCTCTAAAGCTGACCCTAACCCTCATCCTAACCCTTAAAACTATCCCTAACCATAACCTTATACCTTATATTAAACCTAATACTAATGATAGCCCTAACCCTAACACAAATTGTAGCCCTAATCCTAGGCCTAACACCTGCTTTAATCCTAACCCTAAACTTAACCCTAGCCATAACCCTAATTTTAACCCTCACCTTAGCCCTAAACCTAGCTGTAACATCATACCTTACCCTGCCCTAATTCTAAAACTAATCCTAGACCTAAACCTAGCCCTTACCCTAACACTAATCTTAGCCCTAATCCTAGCCCTAATTTAGCCCTAACCTTAACTGTAACCCTAACTCTATCCCTAAGACTAACTTTAACTCTCATCCTAGTTCTATTAATAGTTCTTGAAGATGGCGGCAGGAAGTGAGTAAGCCGCTCTGTGCCCCGCGCTGCTGCGTCTGAAAAGATAAGGTAAAGATCATTAAAGGAGATCTGTCGACAAAAACCCAGCACCGTGTCAAGAAAGGGGCCTAGGTGGAGTGAATCCACCACTAATCCAGACAAGGTGAAGGGAGTCCAGCACGACTTCAGCGCGAGCAGTAAGGCCGCAGCCCGAGCTGCCCGGCTCCCTCGGCCCATTCTCCTTCTCCTCTCCGCCTCTCCACCTTGCTTCTTTCTCCCCAGCTGTCTCTCCTCCCAAGCTCAGTCTCTAAATTTAGATCTCAATTTCTTTCCCCCACCCCACCCACTCTCCTGAGTGTCCGGTACCCGGACCGCGCGGCCCTGAGGCGCCGCCTACCCTCCCCCAACCCGCACCCCCTCCCCGGGGGTCCCGAAGGCCGCCGCCGCTGCCACCGCCGCCTCCCGCGGAGCACCATAGAGCAGACTCTTCACCGCGCAAATGAGCTGCCGAATTATATGAAACAGCTGATAAGATGAGTGACAATTTAAAATCCAAGTGATCCGAGAACACGCACTGAGCTCTGACCCGCTGAATTCAATCTCCCGGTCACCTGCTTCCCGCAGACAAACAGCTATGACTCGGCATTAATTCATCCGGCTGAAACAACTGGTCAGCCCTTCTCATCATACGAAGGTAAATGCCTACCGAGCCTTCATAAGTAGTGGCCACAGGTTTGAAACGGGGCTTGGGAGAGAAGGACCCACCCGTTGAATTGGTCGTCCGGCAAAGGGAAACGATGTCATCAGACTGCTGCGGAGGAGATAACTTCTTTGAAACAGGTGTGTGATCCCGTAGCCTTCCCTCTCCACACATCGGGAAAACTTAAGGGCCCCTCCCAGCTCTCCCATAAGGGCCCCTCCCAGCTCTCCCGTGAGTGCTACAGCCAGCCCGAGGGAATCAGAGGTGGTGTGGGTCCCGCGGAGTGGAACTACCACTCCCACCAGGGCTGACTGTTGAGGTCTCTTGCACCAGCTACGGGGAAGTGGATACTGGAGGGCAAGTAAAATCCGCTGAGGATTCTCAGCCCCAAACTCTACAAGCTTAGGGTCTGAGGGAATGGCAAACTGGAAGAGTGTGCCCAGTCGTTCATGAAAACAGGGCTCCCGGGAGCAGCAGACTTGGCGTGTAGCCAGTATTGTGGTGAGAGGGGCCTGGCTAGAGAAAAAGTGGGAAGTGACTAGACTCATGAGGAGGCCCTAGACACTCAGGATTGGAGACTCACCCAGTCTGGGAGGAGTTGCTGCACAGTGATTGGTTCCTGCGTATTGACAGGAGAAACTTGACCTGGTGGGCACAGCGCCATCTACTGGAAGAGAAGTTAATCAAACTCTAAGACTGCATTTATTAGGTTTTTTTTTTTTTTTTTTTGATTTGGGTTTTTCTTTCATTTTCATTTTTTTTCTTCTTGTTGTTTTATTATTTTTTTTTACAAAATACTTTTTTTAAAATTTTTTTTCTACTAATTTTAATTTAATTTTTTTAAATTATTATTATTATTTTATTTTTTTTAAATTTTTTTCTTTTTCAGTTCCTATTCTTTTTCTTCTTTAGTCTTTTCATTTTTCTTATCCCCCCTTTTTCCTTGAATTCTACCTGCCTACTCTCATTCTCTTTAGAGACTTCTTCCCTTCCCTTCAAATACCTTTCCTCCCAAGCATCAAATTAATTTATAGGAGTAAACAGTAACTCAGCAGTCAAACAGAACAAGAAGCAACATGAGCAGCTTCAAAAAACAAGGAATAAAAGGAGTACAAACAATGCAGGACAGCCTAAATATTCAGGAGGACCTAGAGTCATCAGAAAAATGGTCATATAAAGAACTCAAGGAACACCTAAGACAGATGGAATGGAACCTTAAAGAGGATACAAGACAGCAAATTCAAGCAGCGAAAGAACACATTGAGAATGCATTCCATAAACAGATAAAAGAAGAAGTTAAGCATCTTTATCAGGAGATAGAAATTATAAAAAATAATCAAACAATAATTCTAGAAATGAAGGAAACGATAAACCAAATTAAAATCTCAATTGAGAGTATCACTAACAGAGTGGAGCAAGTAGAAACCAGAACGTCAGATAATGAAGACAAAATATACCATCTTGAAAAGAGTCTAGTCAACTCAGAAAGGCTGGTAAAAAATCATGAGAAAAACATCCAGGAGTTATAGGATAACATGAAGAAACCAAACTTAAGAGTCATCGGGATAGAAGAAGGTACAGAGATTCAAACCAAGGGAATGAGAAACCTGCTGAATGAAATAATTACACAAAACTTTCCAGAAATAAAAAAGGAAACAGATATACAAATTGAAGATGCATACAGGACACCGAGCACACAAAATCACAGTAGACCAACGCCAAGACACATTTTTATGAAGATATCCAATATACAGAACAAAGAGAAAATATTAAAAGCTACAAGAGAAAGGAGACAGATTACATTTAGGGGTAAACCAATATGGTTAACCACGGATTTTTCTTCACAGACACTGAAAGCAAGAAGGTCATGGAACAATGTATTTCAAACACTGAAAGACAATGGATGCCAACCAAGAATTCTGTATCCAGCAAAACTAAGCTTCAGGTATGACAATGAAATAAAAATCTTTCATGATAAACAAAAGTTAAAAGAATTTGCAGCCAGAAAACCAGCATTGCAAAGCATTTTGAGCAAAACACTACAAGAAGAAGAAATGAAAAACAATAACCAAAACCATCAGTGGGAAGTGCCTCAGTAAAGACAGAGGGTGAGGGGAAAGACAATCATGGAGAAACAAACTAAATTTTTTTTTAAAAAAAAGGATAAATAATCAAACATGGATGGAAGATCAAACCACATATCAATAGTAACTCTGAATGTTAATGGCTTAAACTCTCCAATAAAGCGACATAGGCTGGTATCATGGATTAAAAAAACAAATCCAACAATATGCTGCCTCCAGGAGACATATCTGATTGGAAAAGACATACACAGGCTGAAGGTGAAAGGATGGGAAAAAATATACCATGCACAGGGTCCTCGCAAGCAAGCAGGGGTGGCCATCCTCATATCGAATAAAATTGACTTCAAGACTAAGTTAATCAAAAGGGATAAAGAAGGTCATTATATACTGTTAAAAGGAACCATTCACCAACAAGACATAACAATTATCAATATTTACGCACCAAATAATGGTGCTGCGACATTCATAAAACAAATTCTCCTCAAATTCAAGAATCAAATAGACCACAACACAATAATTATGGGAGACTTCAACACACCTCTCTCACCATTGGACAGATCCTCCAAACAAAAGTTAAATAAAGAAACTATAGAACTCAATAGCACAATCAGTATCCTAGACTTAACTGACTTATATAGAATATATCAACCATCATCAAATGGATATACTTTCTTCTCAGCAGCACATAGATCTTTCTCAAAAATAGACCATATATTATGCCATAGGGCAACGTCAGTAAATATAAAGGGGTGGAGATAATACCATGCATTTTATCTAATCATAATGGAATGAAACTGGAAATCAATGATAAAAGAAGGAAGGAAAAATCCTACATCACATGGAAGATGAACAATATACTACTGAATGATCAATGGGTTACAGAAGACATAAGGAGGAAATCAAAAAATTCTTAGAGATAAACGAAAATACAGACACAACATATCGGAATCTATGGGACACAATGAAAGCAGTTTTAAGAGGAAAGTTCAACACCTGGTGGTCATTCTTCAAAAAAAGAAGAAACCAACAAATAACTGAGCTCACACTCCAACTCAAAGCCCTAGAAAAGGAAGAGCAAAAGAACAGCAAATGTAGCAGAAGGCAAGAAATAATTAAAATCAGAGCGGAATTAATGAAATTGAAACAAAAGAAACTATTTAAAAAATTAACAAAACTAAAAGTTGGTTCTTCGAAAAAATAAATAAGATCGACAGACCTTTAGCCATGCTAACGAAGAGAAGAAGAGAGAGAACTCAAATTACTAACATACGGGATGAAAAAGGCAATATCACAACAGATGCTACAGAAATACAGAAGACAATTAGAAATTATTTTGAAAACCTATATTCCAATAAAATATAGGATAATGAAGACATCGATAAATTTCTTAAGTCATATGATTTGCCCAGACTGAGTCAGGAGGATACACACAATCTGAACAGACCAATATCAATGGATGAAATTGAAGAAGCCATCAAAAGACTACCAACCAAGAAAAGCCCAGGACCGGATGGGTATATAGCGGAGTTTTACAAAACCTTTAAAGAAGAATTAATACCAATACTTTTCAAGTTATTTCAGGAAATAGAAAAAGAGGGAGCTCTTCCAAATTCATTCTATGAGGCCAACATCACCCTGATCCCGAAACCAGACAAAGACACCTCAAAGAAAGAAAACTACAGACCAATATCTCTAATGAACCTAGATGCAAAAACCCTCAATAAAATTCTGGCGAATCGAATACAAAAACACATCAAAAAAATAGTGCACCATGATCAAGTAGGATTCATCCCTGGGATGCAAGGATGGTTCAACATACGGAAATCAATAAATGTTATTCACCACATCAATAGACTTAAAGATAAGAACCATATGATCATCTTGATAGATGCAGAGAAAGCATTCGATAAAGTACAGCATGCCTTTATGTTCAAAACATTAGAAAAACTAGGGATAACAGGAACTTACCTTGACATTGTAAAAGCTATCTATGCTAAGCCTCAGGCTAGCATCATTCTGAATCGACAAAAGTTGAAGGCATTCCCTCTAAAATCGGGAACAAGACAGGGATGCCCTCTATCTCCACTTCTATTCAATATAGTTCTCAAACACTGGCCAGAGCAATTAGTCAGGCGAAAGAAATTAAAGGCATAAAAATTGGAAAAGAAGAACTTAAATTATCACTATTTGCAGATGACATGATTCTATACCTAGAAGACCCAAAAGGATCTACAAAGAAACTACTAGAACTAATAAATGAATTCAGCAAAGTAGCAGGATGTAAAATGAACACGCATAAATCAAAGGCATTTCTGTATATAAGCGACAAAACTTCTGAAATGGAAATGAGGAAAAACACTCCATTCACAATATCCTCAAAAATAATAAAATACTTGGGAATCAATCTAACAAAAGAGGTGAAAGATTTATACAATGAAAACTATAGAACCCTAAAGAGAGAAGTAGAAGAAGATCTTAGAAGATGGAAAAAATATACCCTGTTCATGGATAGGCAGAACTAACATCATCAAAATGGCGATATTACCAAAAGTTCTCTATAGATTTAATGCAATGCCAATCAAAATCCCAACGGCATTTCTTGTAGAAATAGATAAAGCAATCATGAAATTCATATGGAAAAATAAAAGACCCAGAATAGCAAAAGCAATTCTAAGCAAAAAGTGTGAATCAGGCGGTATAGCGATACCAGATTTCAAAATATATTACAGAGCAATAGTGACAAAAACAGCTTGGTACTGGTACCAAAACAGGCGGGTGGACCAATGGTATAAAATAGAGGACACAGAGACTAATCCACAAAGCTACAACTATCTTATATTTGATAAAGGGGCTATAAGCATGCAATGGAGGAAGGATAGCATCTTCAACAAATGGTGTTGGGAAAACTGGAAATCCATATGCAACAAAATGAAACTGAATCCCTTTCTCTCGCCATGCAAAAAAGTTAACTCAAAATGGATCAAGGAGCTTGATATCAAATCAGAAACTCTGCGTCTGATAGAAGATAAAGTTGGCTCTGATCTACAGATTGTGGGGTCGGGCTCCAAATTCCTTAATAGGACACCCATAGCACAAGAGTTAACAACTAGAATCAACAAATGGGACTCAATTAAACTTAAAAGTTTTTTCTCAGCAAAAGAATCAATAAGAGAGGTAAATAGGGAGCCTACATCCTGGGAACAAATTTTTATGCCTCACACTTCAGATAGAGCCCTAATATCCAGGGTATACAAAGAACTCAAAAAATTAGACAATAAGATAACAAATAACCCAATCAACAAATGGGCCAAGGACCTGAACAGACACTTCTCAGAGGAGGATATACAATCAATCAACAAGTACATGAAAAAATGCTCTCCATCTCTAGCAGTCAGAGAAATGCAAATCAAAACCACCCTAAGATACCATCTCACTCCAGTAAGATTGGCAGCCATTATGAAGTCAAACAACAACAAGTGCTGGCGAGGATGTGGAGAAAAGTGTACACTTGTACATTGCTGGTGGGACTGCAAATTGGTGCGGCCAATTTGGAAAGCAGTTTGGAGATTCCTGGGAAAGCTGGGAATGGGACCACCATTTGACCCTGCTATTGCCCTTCTCAGACTATTCCCTGAAGACCTTAAAAGAGCATACTACAGGGACACTGCCACATCGATGTTCATAGCAGCACAATTCACAATAGCTAGACTGTGGAACCAACCCAGATGCCCTTCAATAGATGAATGGAATAAAAAAAATGTGGCATCTATACACAATGGAGTATTATGCAGTAATAAAAAATGACAAAATCATAGAATTTTCAGGGAAATGGATGGCACTAGAGCAGATTATGCTTAGTGAAGCTAGCCAAACCATAAAAAACAAGTACCAAATGTCTTCTTTGATATAATGAGAGCAACTATGAACAGAGCAGGGAGGAAGAGTAGGAAGAAAAGATTAACATTAAACAGAGACTTGAGATGGGAGGGAAAGGGAGAGAAAAGGGAAATTGCATGGAAATGAAGGGATACCCTCATTGCTAAACAAAATTACATATAAGAGGTTGTGAGGGGAATGGGAAAATAAACAAAGAGAGAAATGAATTACAGTAGATGGGGTAGAGAGAGAAGTTGGGAGGGGAGGGGAGGGGGGATAGTAGGGGATAGGAAAGGTAGCAGAATACAACAATTACTAATAGGGCATTATGTAAAATTGTGGATGTGTAACCAACGTGATTTTGCAATCTGCATTTGGGGTAAAATTGGGGGTTCATAACCCACTTCAATCTAATGTATGAAATATAATATGTCAAGAGCTTTGTAATGTTGTGAACAACCAATAAAAAAATAGTTCTAAACCTATCACTTATCATAACCCAAAACTTAGCCCTAAACCTAGCACAAACCCGAGACCTAACCTTCGCCCTAGCCCTAACTCTAGATATAAACTTAACTAAATCGAACCCTAACCCTAAGCCTAAACCTCACCCTAACACTGGCCATAACCCTAATGCTAATCATAAAACTAGCCCTAACCCTACACTTAACTATACCCTAGGCCAAAACCTAACTCTATTGCAAGCCCTAAACCTATCCATTACCCTAACCCTAACCCTAACCCTACCCTAACCATAGCTCAAACCCTAACCATTACCTTAAAACTAACCCTAATCCTAACCCTAACCTAACCTAACATTTAATCCTATCCAATACCCTGAACCCAATGATAACCCTAGCCCTAACACTAACAGTAATCTAGACCCTATTGGTAACTCTAACATAGACATAATCCTTAACCTAACCCTCGCCATAGTGCAAACTAACCCTAGCTCAAACCCTAAACCATACCTAAACCTAAACCTAACACTATCACTAAACCTAAACCTAACCCTAACTCTAGGACTAATACTAACCATAACCCTGGCCCTAACCCTAGCTCTAACCCTATCCATTACCCTAATCATAAACATTACCCTAAAGCTAACCCTAGGTGTAACCCTGACCCTATCGCTAACTCTAACCCTATCAATTACCCTACACCTAATCTAAAGCCTAAACCTAACGGTCTCATTACCTTAACCCTAACCTAATGCTAATTCAAGCCCTAATCCTAAATCCTAACCTAAACTAAACCCTAAACCTTTCCCTAACCCTATTAATACAGCTCGCTCTAAACCTGACCCGTACTCTAACCCTAAACCTTACACTAGACCTAGCAATAAACCTAACCCTAAATCTGTCCCTAACCATAACCCTAGACTGGACACTAGCCCTAGCCCCAATTCTTGCCATAACCCCAAAATAAAACCTAGCCCCCAACCTAGCCCTAAACCTAGCTTTATTAAGAACCAAAACCATAACCCTAGGCCTAACCATAATTCTAAATTTCTACCTAGCCCTAAACCTAGCTATAATCCCATCCCTTCCCCTAAACCTAACCCTATCCGTGAGAATAAACCTAAGCCTAACACTAGGAATAAACCTAACACAGACCCTAGACCTAATTCTAGCCCTAATTTAGCCCCCCAAACAAGTACTAATCAGAGATTTAAAACTACCTTTAACACTAACCATAACACTAACCCTAGCCCTAACCCTTACCCTAAACCTAACCCTAACCCCAAAACTTGCCCTAACCCTAAACCTTACCCTAGCCCTAATCCTAACCATAACCTTAGCTATAACCCTAGCTGTATTCTTATCCATTACCCTAACCCTAATCATAACCTAATGCTATCTCTAGGATAGCCCTAAACCTATCCCTAACCCTAAACCTAACTATTACCCTAAACCTAACCTGAACCCTAAACCTAACCTTATCCATAACCCTAACACTAAACCTAAAGCTAATTTGAGCCCTAAACTTAATCATTAACCTAACCCAAACAATAACCCTGAATCTGACCCTAATAATATCCCTAGCTCTAAACCATACCCTAAACTTAACCTAAACTTACACTCTACCTAGCCATAATCATAACCCTAAATCTATCCCTAAATCTAACCCTAGACCTGACATTAGCCCTAAACTTAACCTTAATTCTAACCCTAGCACTAACCCTAGCCCTAACCCTAACCCTATCCCTGGTCCTAGTCCTAGTTCTAACCCTATACCTTACACTAAGTCAAACCTTCACCCTATTGCTACCTTAGTCCTAACATTAATTCTTAGTCTACCCAAAACCCTAATTCTATTACTAGTCCTAACCCTAGCCCTCATTCTAGCTCTAAACTTAAGCCAACTCTAACCATAACCATGACCCTTATTTTGACCCTAACACTAACCATTGGTTTAAACCTGACCCTACCCGTAAACTGAAACCTAACACTAGCCCTACAGGTAAACCTATACTTAAATCTACATTAACACTAGCCCTAGACCTAAATCTAATCCTAAATATAGCCATAACTCTAGCCCTCAACCTAAAAATAACCCTTAATCTAACCCAAACACTAACTAATCCTAGACTTAACCCTAGTCCTAATTATGGGCATAACCCTAAAACTTACCCTAACCTGAATACTGACCCTTACCCTAACAAAAACCCTAACTATAAACCTTATCCTAACCCAAAACTAACCTTAACACCAGACTAACCCTATAATTAGCCATAACCATAACCCTAGCTCTTAGATTACCCATAAACCTAACACTAGCCCTAAACTTCACACAAAACCTAGCCCTTATTGTAGCCCTAAACCTAACCCTAAGCATAATCCTAAACTTAAAACTAGTCCTAACCCTAACCCTAACCCTAACCTTCACTCTAGCCCTATCCCAAGCTCAAATCCTAAACCTTACCTTAAACATAACCCTACCCCAATCCCTAAATGTCACCCTAATAGTAGTTCTAACTCTATCCATTACCCTAAACATAACCCTAAACCTAATGCTAACCCTAGCCCTATCCCTAACCTTAAGCCTACCCTAGCCCTGACTTTAAACAAACCCTCACACTAGACCTAACCCTAGTTTGATCCCTAAACCTTACCCTTAACCTAACCATAACACTAACCCAAGGCCAAACTCTAACCCTAGCCCTAATCCTAAACTTAACCCTAGCTCTAACACTAGATCGAATCCTACACATAGCCCTAACCATAAATCTAATCCTAATGATAAACCTAGACCTAAACCTAAACCTACCCTAATTCTAAACATAAACCTAACCCTAGAACTAACTGAAACCTAACCCTAAATCTAAACCTAACCCTAGCTCAAATCCTAACCCTTATCCGAAACCTAACCCTACCCTAACCCTAAAACTAACCCTAAATCTAACCTGACATCTAACCCTATCAATTACCCTAACACTAATGTTAAACCTAGCCCTAACACTAACACTAAACATAACCATAACTTTAAACCTAACCCTAGCCCTAGAACTAACCATAGATCAAACCCTAAACTGCATGTTTATCCTAATCCTAACACTAAACCTAGCCCTAACCTTGACCTTACCCCTAACTCTAACCCTAATCTAAATCATAAACCTAGCCCTAACCCTAGCTATAACTCTATAAATTACCCTTAATGATAACCTTAACCCTAATGCTAACCCTCAGCCTAACCCTAAACCTATCATAAAACCTAACAATATCCATTACCCTAAACGTAACCTGAACCCTAAACCTAAACCCTATCCATTACCCAAATCCTAACTCTAACCTTAATGTTAATTTGAGCCCTAAACCTAAACTTTAACCTAACCCAAACCCCAAACCTGACCCTGACTCTAATAATACCCCTACCTCTAAACCTCACCCTTTCTCTAAACCTAACCCTAAAACTATCCCTAACTGTAACCCTAGACCAGATATTAGCCCTAGCCCTAATTCTTGACCTAAACCTAACACAAAACCTAGACCTAATCCTAACCTTAAACCTATCCTTAATTTTAACCCAAATGCTAGCCCTAACCCTAATGCTAATCATAAAACTAGTCCTAACCCTAAACCTAGCACTAAAACAAGACCAAGAAAGAGGCCAAAACCTAAACCTTAACTTAAACCAAATTCTTTTTTTTTAAAGAGAGAGTGAGAGAGGGGAGAGAGAGAGAGAGAGAGAGAGAGAGAGAGAGAGAGAGAGAGAGAGAGAGAAAGAGAGAGAGAATTTTTAATATTTATTTTCTAGTTCTCGGCAGACACAAAATCCTTGTTGGTATGTGGTGCTGAGGATCGAACCTGGGCCACACGCATGCCAGGCGAGCGCGCTACCGCCCGAGCCACATCCCCAGCCCTAAACCAAATTCTAACACTACACCTACCAAAACCTAGCCCTAATTTGAGTCCTAATTCTAACCTTAAAAATAACCCTGACTCTGACTTGTATCCTAACACTGACCCAATCTCTACACAACCCTAAATTTAAATCAAACCCTAACAGTAACCCTAGCCCTAATTTGAGTCCTCACTCTAACCCTAAAACTAACCTTGACCATGATTCATATCCTAACACTAACCATAGCTATAAATATCACCCTAATACTAACACTAGAACTACCCCTACACGTAACCCTAAAACTAACCATAATTGTAACCCTAGTTCTTACATTAGCCATTTCCCTAACCTTACCCTTAACCCTAACACAAAAACTAGCCCTAATCCGAGACCTAAACCTAGCTAAACTCTCACCCTAACCCTAAACCTAATCCTAACAATAGCTCAAAGCCTAACATTTACCCTAATCATAGACCTAGACCTATCCCTAACTTTAACCCTAACCTTAGCCCTACACTATAATGAAATCTATCCCTAAACCTAGCTCTACACCTACCCATTACCCTAACCCTAACACCAAACCTATTGATAATCCTAGCTGGAACCCTAACACTAACCCTAACCCTAACCGGAAAACTACCCCTAGACAAAACCCTAAATATAACACTTGCAATAGACCTAACCCGAGCTCAAATCCTGACTCTTACCATAAACCTAAACATAACCATAGCCTTAACCCTAACCCAAAACTGAAATCTAACTCTAACCCTAATCCTATATCTATCTGTATTTATTACTTGAAAACTAAACTTAATGATAAGCCTAACACTAAACCTAACCCTAACCCTAAACCTAACCCTAACTCTACCATAATCCTATCCCTAGACCTAACCCTAAACCTAACCCTCATGCTAGCCCTAACCCTAGCTCAATACCTAACCCTTACACTAAACATAAGCCTAAACCTATACCTAGTTCTAATCCTAACGCTCACCCTAACTCAAGACTTATTTTTAACGATAACCCTAGCTCTAAACTTAGCTCTAACCCTATTTATTACCCAAACATAACTCTTACCCAAATGCTAACCCTAGGCCTAACCCTAACCCTATGACTAACCCAAACCCTATGAATTACCCTAAACCTAACCTAATGCTAGTTTGAGCCCTAAACCTAAATCCTAACCTAAACCAAACCCTAACCCTGACCCTAATTCTAATAATTCCCCTAGTTCTAAACTTGACCTTACTCTAAACCTAACACTAACACTAGAAATAGCCATAAACCTAACCCTAAAACTATCTTTAAACATAACCCTACACCTGATATTAGCCCTAGCCTTAATCCTAGACATAACACTAAAACAAACAGTAGCCCTCACCCTAGCCCTAAAACTAGCTTTAATCATAAACTTAACACAAACCCTACCACTAAACCTAACTCTAACCCCCACGCTACCTCTAAATATACCTACAATGCCATCCCTTATCCTAAATTTAACCTTAACCCTAACCCTAACCCTAACCATAATGATAGGCCTAAGCTAAACACTAACCCTAGCCCTAATTCTAGCCTTAATTTAAGTATATTCCTAACAATAAACCTAAATGTAGCACTAAGACTAACTCTAATTTTCATACTAACCCTATCCCTAGATCTAACCCTATTACTTACCGTAACCCTAACCCCAGCCCTAAACCTAGCCCTAACCCTTGCCCTATCCTTAGTCCTAGCCCTAACCCAAGATCTAATCCTAACTCTAAATGTAACCCTAAAACTAAGCCTAAGCCTAAAACTAACACTAGCCCTAACCCTAATGCTAATCATAAAAGTAGCACTAACCCTAACCCTAGGACTAAAACAAAAATGAGCAGTAGCCCTATCACTAAATCTTAACTTAAACCAAACCCTAACACTACAACTAGACCTAAACCTAACCCTAATTAGAGTCCTAACCATAACCTTAAACTAACCCTGACCATGACTCATATCTTAAAACTCACCCAGGCTCATAACACAACTCTAACATTAAACGAACCCTAACAGTAACCCTAGCCCTTATTTGAGTCCTAACCCTAACCCTAAAACTAACTCTGACCCTAACTCCTATTTTAACACTAATCCTAGCTCTAAATATCAACATAACCTTAAAACTAACCCTAAAACTACAGGTCTAACCCCTAAAACTAACCCTAAATAGAAGCCTAATTTAACCTTCATTCTTACGTTAGCCATTTCCCTAATCTTAGCCCTAACCCTAACAGAAAAAGTAGCCCTAACTGAGCCCTAAATCTAGCTTTAACCCTACCCAAAACGCTACCCCTAACACTAGCTCTAACCCTATCCCTAATTGTAAGCAAAACGCTAACCCTAATGGTAACCCTAGACCTATCCCTAATCCTAAGACTAAAAAAAACCCTAACTCAATTAATAGTCCTAAACCTAGCCCTCATTTTAGATATACCCCTATCCCAAACCCTTACCCTAACCCTAACCCTGAAACATTTCTGACCATAACACTAACCCTAGGTCTAAACCTGACCTTAACCCTAGACCAAACTCTTACACTAGCCCTACCAATACTTACACTTAAGCCTAACCCTATCACAAGCCATAGACCTAAACATAATCCTAAATCTATCATTAACTCTAACTCTAGACCTAAGAAAAAACCCAGCCCTAGCTCTCACAATAACACTTAACTTAACACTACGAATAAACCTAATCCTAGACATACACCTAATTCAAATTCTGGCTTTAACCTTAACTCTATCTCTGATCTGAACACTTACCCTCCCTTTAACACTAAACCTATCTTTAAACCTGGCCCTAAATGAAAACCTAATCCTAACACTACACCTAGCTATAATCCTAACCCTACAACTAGCCCCAATTATAACCCTAGCTCTTACATTTCCCATAGCCTTAACCTTACGCCTTAACCTAACACAAAACATAGAGCGATTCCTATGCCTAAACCTAAGCCTAAGAGCAACCCTCACCAAACCCTAGCCCTAACCCTAATCCTAACGCTAGCCTTAGTCCTAACACTATCTCAAAGCCTAAATCTTACCCTAAATATAAACTTAGACCTATCACTAACTCTGAATCTAAACTTAGCCCTAATTCTAACCTTAACCCTAGCCCTAAACCTAGCTCTAAATCTATCCATTAAATTAACCCTAACCATAACCCCATTAATAGTCCTAACCATAGCCCTCACTCTAGCTCTAACTCTATCCCAAACCCTAATGCTAACCTTGACCCTTATTCTGACCATAACGCTAACCATAGGTCTAAACCTGACAGTAAGTCTAGACCAAACCCTGACACTAACTCTAGATCTAAACCTAATTCTAAACCTAGCCTTAACTCTAGCCCTAGACGTAAACAAAAACCTACCCCTAACAATAACCCTTAACCTAACCCAAACACTAAACCTACTCCTAGACCTAAACCTAGTCCTAATTCTGGTTCTAAACCTAATTCTAACTCTAACCTGAACACCGACCCTGCCTTTAAGAGTAAACCTACCTCTAAACCTGACCCTAACGGAAAATATAAACCTAACACTAGACCTAGCCATAAGCCTAACCCTACAACTAGCTTGAATCATAACAATAGCTCTCACATTATCCAGAGCCCTATCCTTTTGCCTTAACCTAACACAAAACCTAAGCAAATACTAGGCCTAAACCTAGCCCTAAGCATACCCACAAACTTAACTCTAGGCCTAACCCTAATCCTAACCCTAGCCTTAGTCCTAAACCTAGATTGAAGTCTAACCCTTACCCTAAATATAAACTTAGACCTATCCCTAACTCTAAAACTTACCCTAGCCCTAATCCTAACATTATTCCTAGACTTAAACCTAGCTCTAAACCACCCATTACCCTATTGCTAATCCTAATTTTATTGATAACCCTAGCCATCACCCTAACCCTAACCCTAATATAAAAAAAATTATCCTGGTCCTAACCCTAAACCTAACACTCAACATAGCCCTAACGCTAGCTCAAACCCTAACCCATACCATAATCCTAAACATAATAATAGCCTTAACCCTAACTCTAGAACTAAATGTAACCCTAACCCTACACCTAAACCTATATGTAATTGTATCCATTACCCTAAACCTAATCCTAACCCTAATGATAACCCTAGCCATAACCTTAAACCTAACCCTAAACCTACCATAATCCTATCCCTAGACCTAATGCTGAACCTAACCCTCGACCTAGCCCTAGACTTAACTCTAGCTCAAACCATCATCCTTACCCTAAACATAACCCTAGCCCAAACCCTAACCCAAATCCTAGCCCTAACCCTTACCCTAACTCAATCCCTAACCCTGATTCTAACCCAAACCCTCAACGTAGCCCTAACCATACTCAAACCCTGTCCCTTACCCTTACCCTAACTATAAGACTTACACTAAGCCTAAGACTAATATTAACCCTATCCCTAATCCTAAACTTAACCCTAGCCTTAACCCTAGCTGTAAACTCACTCATTACCCTACTCCTAAACACAAACCTCATGATAATCATAGCCCTAACCGAAAACCTAGTCTAATCCTAACCATAAACCTAACCGTAGACCTAACTTTAAACATAATCCTTGTCGTAGTCCTAACCATAGATCAAACCCTAACCCTAACTCTAGTCCTAAACCTAACCCTAACCCTAACCTGATATCTAACCCTGTCCATTACCCTAAACCTAATGATAACCCTGGACCTAACCGCAATACTAACCCTGACCCTAAACATAACCTTAGCCCTAGTCCTAAACTTAAACCTAACCCTAGCCTTATCACTAATCCTAGCTCAAACCCTAAAGTGTACCCTAAACCTAACCCTAACCCTAAACCTAACTCTAGTCATAATCCTAACCATAAATATATCCCTGACACGAGCTCTACCCCTATCATTTACCCTAACGATAACCATAACCTTAATGTAAACCCTAGGCCTAACACTAAACCTATCACTTACCCTAAACTTAAACTGAACCCTAAACCTAACCTAAAGCATAAACCTAACCATATCCATTACCCTAACCCTAACTCTAACCAGAATGCTATTTGAGTCCTAACCCTAAACCTTAACCTACTCACAGCCAAAAGCTGACCCTGACCATTTTAATACCCTTAGCTCTAAACCTGAACCTTACCCTAAAACTAACTCTGACACTATACCTAGCCATAAACCTTACCCTAAAACTATCCTTAACCATAAACCTAGACATGATATTAGCTATACCCCTAATACTTGGCATAACCCTAACACAAACGCTAGCACTCATCCTAGCCCTAAACCTAGCCTTGATCCTAACCTGTACCCTAACTTAGTTCTATCCCTGATTATATCCCTCGCCCTAGATCTGAACCAAGCTATAACCCCATCCCTTCCCCTAGACCTAAACCTACAACTAACCCTAGACCTTATCCTAGCCCTAATTTACCCCTAACCCTAACCATAACCCTAACACTAGTACTAAGACTAATTCGAACTCTCACCCTAGCCCTATTCCTAGTTCTAACCATATCTCTTACCATAAGCTTAACACTTGTCCTAACCTTAGCCCTAACACTAGCCCTAGCCCTAACTTTAGATATAACCAGAACTATAAATCTAACCCTAAACCTCACAATAAATCTCACACTAACATTAGTTCTAACACCAACGCTAATCCTAAAACTGGCCATAACATAGTTCTAGCCCTAAAACAAAACCGAGCCACAGCCCTAACTCTAAACTTTAACCTAAACCAACACTTAACCCAACACCTAGCCCTAACCCTAGCCCTAATTCCAGTCCTATACTAACACTAAAACTAACCTTGACCCTGACTCTGACCCTGTAACTACTCTAACTCTAACATCACCTTAAAAAAACCCCTAACCTTAAAACTAGACATATCCCTAAACCCAACGCTAAAAGTAGCCCTAATCATAACCCTAGTTCTTACATTAGCTGTAGCCCTAACCATAGTCCTAACCTAACCCAAAGCCTAGACCTAATCTGAGCCCTACACCTCATTTTAATCCCAACCTTAATATTGGCCCTAGCTCTAAACATTACCCTAAAACTTGCTCTAACCCTAAACCTAACCCTAGTCTTAATCCTAAGCATGAACCTAGACCTAACCATAGCTCTAACCATATCCATTACCCTAACTCTAATGCTAACTCTAGGATAAACCTAACCCTATCTCTAACCCTCAATTTATCCATTACCCTAAACCTAACCTGAACTGTAAACCTAACCATATCCATTACCCTAACCTTAGCCCTAACCCTAATGCTAATTAGTGCCCTAACTCTTAACCTTAACCTAACCCAAACCATAACTGTTACCATGAAACTAATAATAACCCTATCTCTAAAACTGACCCTAACCCTCAACCTAACATTTACAATAGAATTAGCCATAAACCTCACCCTAAAACTAACCCTAACCATAAACCTAGACCTGACCTTAGCCCTAGCCTTTATCTTAGCCCTAACCCTAACACAAAACCTAACCCTAATCCCAGCACTTAACCTAGCCTAACCCTAACCCTAACACTAAACCTAGCCCTAAAACTAGGCCTAGCCCTAACACTAATCCTAGCACTAATCCTAGTACTAATTTTGACCTAACCCTAACCCTAGCCCTAAGACTAACTCTCTCACTGTAGTCCTATCCCTAGTTTTGAACCTATCCCTTAAAATAACCCAAATCCTAGCCCTAAACTTAGCCCCAACCCTAGCCCTAACTTTTGCCCTAGCCCTAAAACTAATTCTAATCCTAACTCTATATCTAACCCTAACTCTAAGCCTAAACCTCACCCTAACACTAGCCTTATGCCTAATGCTAATTGGATAACTAGCCCTAACCCTAGCCCTAGCACTTAAATAAAACTGAGTCATAGGCTTAACCCTAAACCTTACCCTAAAGTAAACCCTTGCCCTATATCAAGCCCTAAACCTAGCACTAATTCAAGTCCTAATCCTAACTCTAGAAATTATGCTGACCCTGACTCAGACCCTACCACTAACCCTAGTACTAAATGTCACCCTAGCCCTAAACATCACCAAAATCCTAAACCTAACCCTAAAAATAACCTAATTGGCACTTTAGTTCTTAAATTAGGCATGACCATGCCCTAACAGAAAACCTAGACCTAATCTGAGACCTAAACCTAGATTTAAACCTAATCCTATCCTTAAATCTAGCCCTATCATTAACCCTAATACTATCCCCAACCCTAGCTCTAACCCTGTCCCTTACCCTAAGCCAAACCCTCACCCTAATGCTACCCTAGGCTTAAACCTAATCCTTAGCCTACAACAAACCATTGCTCTAATACTAATCCTAAACCTAGCACTCATTCTAGCTCTAACTGTAATCCAAACACTTACCCTAACTCTGACCCTTATTCTCACCCTAACTCTAACCCTAGTTTTAAACCTATCCCTAACCCTAAACTGAACCCTAACATTATCCCTACGGGTAACCCTATACCTAAACCTAATACTAACACGAGACATAGAAAGAAGCCTAATCCTAAATCTAGCCATAACTCTAGCACTAGCCCTAAACAAAAACCTAGTCCTAGGCCTAACAATAACCATTAACTGAACTCAAACACTAACCCTACCCCTAGACTTAAACCTAGCCCTAATTCTGGCCCTAACCTTAAACCTAACCCTAACCCAAACAATGACCCATACCCTAACACAAACCTAGCTCTAAACTTTATTATAACCCAAAATCTAGCCATAACTCTAACACTAGACCTAGCCATAACCCTAACCCTAACTCATTCACTACCTGTAGCCCTAATGCTAGCCCTAAACCTCACAACACCTATCCCTAACCCTAGCCCTAAGCCTATCCCTAAACCTAACCCTAGACCTAACCCTAACCCTAACCCTCACCCTAGCCCTAACCCTAGGTCAAACACTAACCCTTAACATAAACATGACCCTAGCCCTAACCCTAAACCTAACATTAAGCCTAGCCCTAATCCTAACCATAACCAAGATCAAACCCTAGCTCTAAATCTATTACCCTAAATATAAACCTAACCCTAATGCTAATCCTAGTGCTAAAATTAACCCTAATCCTAAACCTAGACCTGACACTAACAGTAACCCTCGCCCTTGCCCTAACCATAGGTCAAACCCCAACACTTACCCTAAACCTATCCCTAACACTAACCCTAGGCCCAAGACTAACCCTAACTTAAACCTAGACCTAATCCTAACCATAACCCTAGCCCTAATATATCCATTAACCTAAACATAAGCCTAATCCAAATGCTAACCCTAGGCCTAAACTTAAACCTATCACTAACACGAACCCAAACCATTACCTAAATCTAACCTGAGCATTAAACCTAACCCTAACAATTACTCTAACCCTAACCATAACACTAGCACTAATGCTAATTCGAGCACTAAACCTAAACCGTAACCCAAACTGAACTCTGAACAAGACACTGACTCTAATAATACATTTAGCTCTAATACCGACCCTTACCCTAAACCTAACGCTTGCACTAGACCTAGATAAAAACACTAACCCATAGCACTATCCCTAACCAAACCATAGACCTGACATTAGCACTCTACCTAATTCTTGTCCTAAACCTAACAAAAACCCTAGCTCTCATCCTAGCCCTAAACCTAGCTTTAATTCTAATCCAAACATTAAACCTAGCCCAATCGTTAATTTCAACCCTCGGCCTAGTTCTGAACCTAGGTATAACCACATCCCTTCCCTTAACCATAACCCTAACCCTAACAGTATCACTAACCCTAACCCTAGCCCTAACACTAGGCCTAACCATAACTGTAACCCTAGCTCTAATCCTAGCCCTAATTTATCACTAAATGTAACCCTTAATCTAATTCTAGCCATAAGACTAACTCTAACTCTCGAGCTAGACCTATTTGTAGTACTAAACTTATCTGTTACCATAACCCTAATACTAGCACTAACCTTAGCCCTAACTTTAGCCCTAAACCTAGATCTAACCATAATTCGACATCAAACCCTTACCCTAAGCCTAAACCTCACCCTATCACTAACCCTAACACTATTGCTAATCCAAAAACTAGCCCTAACCCAAGCCTGACACCTAAAACAAAACTGAGCCATAGCCCTAATGCTAATACTGACCTAAATGTAACCATACACTTGACATTAGACCTAGCCATAATTCTTGTCCTAACCTTAATGCAAAGCCTAAACCTACACCTACCCTTAACCCTAGCTCTAATTTGAATGTTATTCCTAACCCTAAAACAGACACTGACACTGAGTCTGACCCTATCACTTACTCTGTCTCAAATCATCACCCTGAAACTAAGCCTAATACTAACACTAGACCTAGCCCTAACCCTAACCCTAAATCTAGCCCTAATCGTAATGCTAGTTCTTACATTAGCCATAGCCCTACCTTAGCCCAAAACTTATCTAAAACCTAGCCCTAATCTGAGCCCTAACCCTAGATTTAACCCTAACCCTAATCCTTACCTTAAACCTAATCCTAAAACTAACCATAACCCTAGCCCTAAGCCTAGCTCTAACCCTATCCATTACCGTAACCTCAACGCTAATGCTAACCCTTGGATGACCCTAACCCTATCCAAACTCTAACACTATTACCTAAACCTAACCTGAACCCTAAACTTAACCTTATCCATTACCCTAACCCTAAAACTACCCCTAATGCTAATTTGAGCCCTAAATCTAAATCTTAACCTAAACAAACCCTAATCCTTTTCCTGACCCTAATAATACCCCTATCTAAAACTGAACCTAACCCTTAACCTATCCCTTGCACTACACGTAACCATAAACTTAACCCTAAAACTACCACTAACCGTAGCACTAGACCTGATCTTAGCCCTAGTCCTAATGCTAGGCCTAACCCTAACAAAAACTGTAACCCTAGTCCTGGCCATAAACTTAGCCTTAAACCTAACCATAACCAGAACACTAGCCCTAACCCTAAATTGAACCTTCACCCTAGGCCTAAACCTAGCTAAACATCATACCATACCCTAGCCTTAATACTAACCCTAGCTCTAATCCTATCCCTAATTTAGCCCTAATCCTAAACATAACCTTATCCCTAGCGCTAAGACTAACTCTAACTCTCGCCCTAGCCCTAGTTCTAAACTTATCCCTTTCTATAAGCCAAAGCCTAGCCCTAACACTAGCCCAAACCTAGCCATAAACTTAGGACTAGCCGTAAACCTAGATGTAACCATAACTCTAAATCTAACCCTAACCCTAAACCTAAACCTCACACTAACACTAGCCCTAAACCTAAAGCTAATTTGAAAACTTGTGCTAAGCCTAGCAATAGACTTCAAAATAAACTGAGCTATAACCCTAATCCTAACCCTTAACCTAAACCTAATTCTAATGCTACACCTAGCCCTAACCCTAACCCTACAACTAATGTTGACCCTGACTCTGAACCTAAAACTAACCCTAGCTCTAAATATCACCCTAAACCCAAACCTAAACCAAACACTAGACCTAGCCCTAAACCTAACCAGAAAACTAGCCCTAATCGTAAAACCAGTTCTTACATTAGCCATAGCCCTAACCCTGACACAAAACCTATCCTTAATCTGAGCCCTAACTCTAGCTTTAACCCTAGCCCTAACCCTAACCCTAACCCTAACCCTAGCTCTAAACTTATCCCTTATCTTAAGTCAAACCCTCACCCTAATGCTACCCTAGATCTAACCCTAATCATTAGCATGCCCCAACCTTTAACTCTATTACTAGACTTAACCCTATACCTCATTCTGTCTCTAACCCTAACCCAAACCCTAAACCTAACCCTGACCCTTATTCTGACTCTAACACTACCCTAGGAATAAGCCTGACCCTTATCCTAAACCAAACCCTAACACTAGACCTACCGGTCAACCTATACCTATACCTAACTGTAACTCTAGCACTAGAACTAAACTTAATCCTAAATATAGCCATAACTCTGGCCCTAGCCCTAACAATAACCATTAACCTAATACAAAGACTAACCATACCCCTAGACCTAACCCTAGTTCTAATTCTGGCCCTAACACTAAATCCAATACTAACCTGAACACTGACCCTTACCCTAACATAAACCCTAGCTCTAAACCTTATCCTAACCCAAATCCTAACACTAACAGGATTTATCCATAACCCTAATCCTCAAACTAGCCATAACCATAACCCTAGCTCTTACATTACCCATAGTCCTAATACTAGCAATAAACCTCACATAAAACATAGCCCTAAACCTAGCTCTAAGCATAACCCTAACATAAACCTAACCGAACCCTACCCTAATGCTTTCAGTAGCCCTTACCCTAGCACAAACTCTAACCATTACTCTAAGCCTAAGGCTAGCCCTAACCTTAACCCTAATCCTAGCCTGAATCCTAACTGTAACCATAGCCCAAATCCTAGTCTAACTTTATACATTAAACATAACCCCAACCCTAATGCTAACCCTAACCCTAACCATGGCCATGACTCTAAACCTAAACCTCATGCTAGCCCTAACACTAGCTCAAACCCTAACACTTACCCTAGAACAAACCATAACACTAACCCTAAGCCTAATCCTAATCCTAGTCCTAATCCTAACCTTAACCCAATCCCTAACACTAGCACTAACTCTATCCATTACCCTAAACATAAGCCTAACCCAAATGTTAACAATAGGCCTAACTATAACCCTATGCCTAACATTAACCCTATACATTACTCTAAACCTAAACTGAACCCTAAACCTAACCCTATCCATTACTCTAACCCGAACCCTAACCCTAATGCTAATTCCACCCCTAACTGTAAACATTAACCCAAACCAACCCTAACCCAGACTCTGAACCTAATAATACACCTAGCTCTAAACCTGACCCCCTGCCCTAAACCTAACTCTTACATTAGACCTAGCCACAAACCAAACCATAAAACTATCCCTAATTTTAACCCTAGACCTGATATTAGCCCTAGCCCTAATCTTAGCCCTAACCCTAACACAAACTCTAGTCCTATACCTAGACTCAATGCTAACCAAAAACCTCACCCTAGCCCTAGCCCTAATTTTAACCCTATCCCTAGCCCTGAAGCAAGCTATATAACCCCAACCTTGCCCCTAAAACTAACTCTAACCCTAGCCCTAACCATAGGCCTATCCCCAACACTTATCCTAGTGCTAATCCTAGCCCTAATTTAGCCCTAACATGAACCCTACACCTAACCCTAGCCCTAAGACTAACTCTAACTCTCAACCATAGCCCTATTTCTATTTCTAACCCTATCCATTACTGTAACCCTCACACTAGCCCTAACCTTAGCCCTAACCCTAGCCATAGCCCTAACCTTAGATCTAACCCTAATGCTAAATCTAAACCTAAACTTAAGCCTAACCTCACCCTACCAATAACCCTAACACTATTGCTAATCCTAAAACTAGCCGTAACCCTAGCCCTAGCCCTAGAATAAAACTGAGCCTATCCTCTAACCCTAAATATATATATATATATATATATATATATATATATATATATATATATATATATATACATACCAAACTTTACTACTATAACTACCAATAACCCTAGCTATAATTCAAGTCCTAGGCCAAAAATTAACCCTGACCCAACTCTTATACAAACACTAATCCTAGCTCTATATATCACCCTAACTCTAAAGCTAATACACAAGACCAAGCCCAAACATGAACCCTGAAACTGACCCTAATCATAACCCTAGTTGTTACATTGGAAATACCCCTAACCTTAACACAAAAATAGTCCTAATCTGAGCCCTAACTGGATTTAACCCTAACCCTAACGGTAAACCTAGCCCTAAACCTAACCCTAATCATAGCCCTAACCCTACTCTAAACCTATCTCTTGTGCTAAGCCAAAACTATACATAATGCTAAACCTAGTCCTAATCCTAACACTTAGACTAAACCAAACACTAATCCTATTACTAGTCCTAACCATAGCCCTCATTCTAGCTCTAACCCTAACCCCAAACCTAACTCAAATCTTCATCCTTATTCTGACGCTAACACTAATTATAAGTCTAAATCCGACCCTAACCCTAAACCAAAACCTGAAAATAGACCTACCAGTAGCCTTATACCTAAACCTAACCCTAACACTAGTCCTAGACCTAAACCTAATCGTAAATCTAGTAATAACTCTAGCCCTAGACCTAAACAAAAACTTATTCCTTGCCCTAACAATAACCATTAACCTAAAACAAACACTAACCATACACCTATGCCTAACACTAGTCCTAAATCTGGCTTTCACTCTAACCCTAACACGTACTTGAACATTGACCCTGACACTAACACTAAACCTAGCTCTAAACCCGACCCTAAACCAAAATGTAAATTTAACACTAGACCTATAAATAGCCCTAACCCTAAAACTAGCCCTAATTAGAACCCTATATCTTACATTAACCATAGCACTAATGATAGGTCCTAAACCTAACACAAAACCGAGCTCTAATTCGAGGGGTAAACCTACCCTAACCATAATCCTCAACCTAATCCTAGACCTAACTCTAACCCTAACCCTCAGCTTAGTCCTAACCGTAGCTCAAAGCCTAAACCTTAGCCTAAACATAACACTAGGAATATCCCTAACCATAAACCTAACCCTTGCCCTAATCCTAACATTAACCATAGCCCTAACCCTAGCTCTAACCCTAGCCATTACCTTAACTCTGACCCTAACCCTAATGATAACCCTAGCCCTAACTCTAACCAAAATCCTAATACAAACCATAAACCTTACCCTAGACCTAACCCTAAACCTAACCCTTCCTTTAGCCCTAACCCTAACACAAACCCTAAACCTTATGCTAAACCCAACAGTAAACCTACCCCTAAAACTAAATTTAACCCTAAATATAACCTTAACATTAAAGCTAACTTTACATCTAACCCAATATATTACCCTAAACCCAACCCTAATAAAAACCCTAGCCCTAACCCTAAACCTAAACCTGACCATAGCCTTAACCCTAACCCTAGACTTAACACTAAAACTAACCCTCACCCTAGGACTAACCCTAGCTCAAAACCTAACATTTTCCCTAAACCTAACCCTAACCCTACCCTAAGCCAGGGTTACCAGCCCTAACCCAAACCCTAAGCCTAACTCTAGCCCTAATCTTAACCATAAATTTAGACCTAATCCTAGCTTCAACCCTATATATTATCCTTATGATAATCCTAATCCTAATGCTAACCCTAGGCCTAACCCTGACCGTTTTGCTAACCTGAAACTTCTCCATTCCCCTAAACCTACGCTTAACCCTAAACGTAACCCTACCCATTACTCTAACCCTAAACCTAATGCTCATGTGAGACCTATCCTTAAACATTAATCTAAAACAAACCTAACCCTGATCCTGACCCTAAAATTACACCTAGCTCTAAACCTGACCCTTAACCTAAGCGTAACACTTATGTTAGACATAGACACAAACCTAACCATAAATCTACCTCTAACTGTAACACTAGACCTGACAGTAGCCCTAGCCCTAATTCTAGAACTAAACCTACAACAAAGCCTAGCACTAATTCTAGCCCTAAACCTAGGCTTAACCATATCCCTAACCCTATCCCTAGCCCTAACCCTAATTCTAAACCTCACCCTACCTCTAAACCTAGCTATAACGGCATCCCTTACCCTAAAGATAACCATAACCCTAGTACTAATGGTAGGCCTAATCTGAACACTAAACCTAGCCCTAATCCTAGCCCTAATTTAGCCCTATCCCTATAATTAACCTTAACTCTAGCTCTATGACTAACTCTAACTCTCATCCTAGACCTATCCGTATTTCTAAACCTATCCATTACCATCAATCTAACCCTAGCCATAACCCCTGCCCTATCCTTAGACCTAGCCTAGATCTAATGCTAACTTCAAATCTAATCCCAGCTCTAAGCATAGCCTAACACTAAAACTATTCCTAATCCTCATGCTAATCATGTAACTAGTGCTAACGCTAAACCTAAGACTAAAACCAAATTGAGCAATACACCTAACCCTAAACCTTAACTTAAACCAAACCCTAACACTACACCTAGACCTAACCCTAGGCCTAATTGGAGTCCTAACCCTAACCTTAAAACTTACCCTGACCCTGACTCATATCCTAACAGTCAACCTAGCTCTAAACACCATCTTAAACTTAAACGAAACCCTAACAGTAACCCTAGCCCTAATTCACATCATAACCCTAACCTTAAAACTAACCCTGACCCTATTTCATATCCTAACAGTCACCCTAGATGAACACAACCCTCATTTTAAACCGAACACTAACACTAGCCCTTATTTGAGTACTAACCCTAACCCTAAAACAAACTCTGATTCTTACTCAGATCCTAACATTAACACTAGCTCTAAATATTACCATAATCTTAAACCTAACACTTACACTACACCTTCCCCACCCCTAACCCTAAAACTAACCCTAGTTGTAACCCTAGTTTTTATATTAGCACATTTACTTAACCCTAACATAAAAATTAGCCCTAATCTGAGTCCAAAACCTAGATTTAACCCTAACCCTAATCTTTAGGCTAACCAAAAACTTCACCCTATTAATAGTCCTAAACCAAGCCATCACTCTAGCTCTAACCCTATCCCAAACCCTAATACTAACCCTGATTCTTATGCTGATACTAACACTAACCCTAGGTCTAAACCTGACCCTAACTCTAGACCAAACCCTAACATAGTCCTAGACCTAAACCTAATCCTAAATCCAGACTTAACTCTAGCCCTAGACCTAAACAAAAATGTGGCTTTAGCCCTAACAGTAAGCCTGAGCCTAACCCCAAAACTAACCCTAACCCTAGACCTAAACCTAGTCCTAATTCTGGCTGTAACCCTAATTCTAACTCTAACACGAAAACTGACCCTGACTTTATAGTAAACCTATCTCTAAATTTGACCCTACCTGAAAATTTAAACAGAACACTATAACTACCATAACCATAACCCTAAAACTAGCCCTAAATATAACCCTAGCTCTTACATTACACATAGCTCTAACACTAGGCCTAAACCTAACACAAAACCTAGAGCTAATCCCAGGCCTAAACCTCGACTTAAGCATAACCCTAACCCTAACCCTCACTCTAATCCTAACCTAACACTCACCTTAGTCCTAATCCTAGCTCAAAGCCTAACCCTTACCCTAAACATAAACCTACATGTATCTTTAAAAATAACCCTAACTAGTCCTAATCCTAACTTTAACCCTAGCCCTAAACCTACCCTTTACCCTAAACATAACCCTAACCCTACTGATAATACTAGGCCTAACCTTAACACTATAACTATTTGGAAAACTATCCCTAGATCTAATCCTCAACCTCACATCGCCATAGACTTAAACCTAGCTCAAACCCTAACACTTATCATAAACCTAAACATAACCATAGCTGTAACCCTAAGCTTAAACCTCTATCTAACCCTAACTATAAATAACCCTAACCTACATCTAAAACTATCCATTACCCTAACCTTAACCCTACCCCTAATGATGACCTAGCCCTAACCCTAACCCTAACCTTAACCATACTGTAATCTTATCTCTAGACTTAACCCTAAACCTAACCCTCACCCTGGGCATTACCTTAGCTCAAAACCTAACCCTTATGCTAAAAATAACCCTGACCCTAACCCTAGTTCTAACGCTAACCCTAACCGTACCTCGAGGCCTATTTCTAACCATAAACCTAGCCCAAAACGTAGCCCTAAACTGTCCATTATTGTAACCCTAAGCCTTACCCTAATGTGAACCCTAGACCTAACCCTAACCCTACCAATTAGCTAAACCTAACCTGAACCATAAACAAAACACTATCATTAACCTAACTCACACCCAAATGCTAACTCGAGCCCTAACCCTAAACTCTGACTTTAACCAAACTCTAACTCTGACCCTGATCCTAATAAATCCCCTAGCTCTAAAGCTGACCCTTACCTTAAAGCTAACACTTACACTAGACCTAGCCATAACCATAATCCTAGCGCTAAACTTAACACAAATCACAGCCCTTATCATACTACTAAACATACACTTACTCCTAACCCTAACCCTAACACTAGCCCTAACTCTAACACTAACCTAGCCCTAATCTTAGCTCTAATTTAGCTCTATTCCTAACCCTAACCCTAACCCTAGCCATAAGACTAACTCTAACTCTCACCCTAGCCCCATCCCTTGTTCTAACCCAATTCCTTACCAGAACCTAATCCTAGCCCTAACCCTAGCCCTATCCTTAGCCCTATCCTTAACTAGATTTAACTTGAACTCTAAATCTAATAATAACCCTATGCTTAACCCTAACCCTAACCCTAACACTAAATCTAACTTTAACCCTAAGGCTAAACCTAAAACTAACACAAGCCCTAACCCTAATGCTAATCGTAAATTATCACTAACCCTAGCCCTAGCCCTAAAGTAAAACTGAACCATAGCCCTAACACTAACCCTTAATCTAAGCCAAACCCTAACCCTAACCCTATCACTAATTTGAGTTTTAATCCAAACCCTAAAACTAACCCTGACACTGATTCTGACCATAACGCTAACCGTAGCACTAAACATAACCCTAACCCTAAACCTAAACCTAATGCTAGTCATAACCCTAACCCTAACCTTAAATTTAGCCCTAAACATAACTTTGATACTTACATTAGTCATAACCCTAACCCTAGCACTAATTTAACAGAAAACCTACCACTAATCTGAGCCATAACCCCAGTTTTAACCCTAATCCTTACCCTAACCCTAGCCCTAATCATAAACATAACTCTAGCCCTAACCCTAGCTCTAACCCTATCCATTGCCATAAACATAACCCTACCCTAATGCTAAACCTAGTTCTAAACCTAACCCTGACCGTAATCCTAACCCTATCCATTACCCTGATCCAAACCTAGACCCTAAACTTCACCCTAGCATTAACCTAACACTAACCCTAATGCTAATTTGAGCCCTAAATTTAAAACTGAACCTATCCCAAACCCTAATCCAGACCCTGACTGTAAAAATACTTCTAGCTCTAAACCTGACCCTAACCCTAAAACTAAACTTTATGCTACATGTAGCCATAAACCTAATGCTAGAACTATCTTTAGCCATAACCCAAGACGTGATATTACCCCTATCCCTAACCTAGCCCTAAACTTAAAACAAACCTGGCCCTCATCCTAGCCCTAAACCTAGCCCTAATCCTAACACTAACCTTAACCATAGCCTTAACCTAATTCTAACCCTCACCCTCCCACTAAACCTAGCTATAATACCATCCCTTACCCTAAACTTATTCCTAACACTAACCCTTACATTGGACATAAGCTCTGTACTAACCCTAGCCATAATCCTATCCCTAATTTAACCCTATCCATAATTCTAATACTAACCATAGCCCTAATACTAACTCAAATTCTCACACTAGCCCTATCCCTAGTTCAAACCCTATTCCTTAACTTAACCCTAACCCTAGCCCTAAACATAGCCATAAACCTATCCATAACCCTTGCCTAATCCTTATTCCTAGTCCTAACCCTAGATCTAACTCTAACTCTAACACTAAACCTAAGCCTAATCCTAACATTAACACTAGCACTAACCCTAACACTAATCATGAAACTAGCCCTAACCCTAACCCTAGCAGTAAAATAAAACCGAGTAATAGCCCTTACACTAAACCTTAAATTAAACCAAACCTTAACACTACACCTAGACCTAACCCTAGCCCTAATTCGAGTCCTAACCTTAACCTTAATACTATCCCTGACTCTGACTCATAACCTAACACTCACCCTAGTTTTAAACACAACCCTAACCTTAAACCAAACCCGTACAGTAATCCTAGATTTATTTCAAGTCCTTATTTTGAGCCCTAACCCTAATCCTAAAACTAACTCTGTCTGTGCAGAGAGCTCATGCGCGGCTGAGACTTCTGACTTCCCACTTCCGACTGAGCTAAGAGCAACCACACAGCCCAGCCTTCCATCTACACAGAGAGCTCCAGTGTGGCCCTAGTTTTCTTCAAATTTCTATGATATTGTGCAAGATTCATCTTTTACTTAGCCTACTATGCTCCACAGGTTTGGGCCATCTCGGTTCAATGGTTCACTTTCAGTAACAGTTTGTATTTTAAGATTTTCCTTCATTATCGCTTATGGATGTGAATGAAAATTGAGCTGGAAATCAAGCAGGTTGGTAGGAGGTGCTTGAAACTTCCCAAATCAGTTCTCAGTGGGCACTTTCTGGTTTCTTTCTTTTGAATGTAGGCCAAAGCTGAAGCGTGCAAAAGCAACTGTATCTGAGAGCCTTTAAGGAGAAAACAGAGAACTATGTATGTATTTTTGAAATAAGCCTCCCAATGATTTGATCAGATTTCTTTGATACTGTGCAGTATTCACCTTTAACTTTCCCCACTAGGCTCCCCAAGTTTGGGACATCTAGGATCAATGGTTTTCTATACAGATAAGTATTAGGGTTATGATTAGGGGTAGGGTTAGGTTTACAGCTAGTGTTAGAGTTATTTTTGTTCAAATTTCTTTGATACTGGGCTGAATTCATCTTTTCCCTTGCCTTACTATGCTCACCAGGTTTGGTCCTTCTGGGTTCAGTGGTTCACTGTGAGGAACTGTTTGTATTTTAAGTTTTCACTTCATTTTGACCTATATGGGTAAATGGAAATAGAGCTTGAAGTCAAACAGAGTTGGTTTGAAAGTTTTCTTGAAACTTCACACTCTCAATCAGTTCTCAGTGTGCATTTTCTGGTTTGTTTTTAGTGGAAATAGCCCTATGCTGAAATATAAAGAAATAGCATCATCGGTGAATGCTTTAGGAGCAATCTTCAATATTTTTTGGTCAAATTACTTTGATATGTACATGATTCATGCTTTACCTAGCCTTAATAGGATCCCCAATTTGGGGCCTTTAAGTTCAACCGTTCACTGTCAGGAACAGTTTGAATATTTAAGTGTCACTTCATTATGGCCTATAGGTGTAAATGACAATGAAGCTGGAAATCAAATTGGGTTAGTACTAGCTGCTTGATACGTCACACACTCAATTAGTTCTATGCGAGCACTGTCTACTTTCTTTCCATTGAATATAGGCCAAAGGAGAAGCATGCAAAAACAACTTTATCTGAGAGCACTTTAGGAGACAACAGGGAATTAAGCATGTAATGAACTACCTCCCGCAATTATTTGGTCAGATTTCTTTGATACTGTGCATTTTTCATCTCTTAGCTTGCCCCAATAGGCTTCAAAACTTTGGGACTTCTATGATCAAAGGTTATCTAAACAGGTTAGGTTAAGGTTATAGTTAGGTTACATGCTAGGCTTAGACCTATTGTTAGGTTTAGAGTTGGTTTCATTCAAATTTTCTTGATACTGGGCAGGATGAATCTTTTACCTAACCTTATTATGTTCCCCAGGTTAGGGCCTTCTCAGTTCAATGGTTCGCTGACAGTAACAGTTTGTGTTTTTAGGTGTCACTTCATTTTGACATATATGGTAAAGGGAAATGGAGCTCAAAATCAAAGAGGGTTTGTTTTAGCTGATTGAAACATCTCACACTCAATCAGTTCTACGTGTGCACTCTCTGGTTTGTTCCTTGTGAATGTAACCCTAAGCTGAAGCATGCAAAGCAAGTTTATCTGGGAGTACTTTAGGGGAAAACAAGAAAATAGGCATGTACTGAACTATCTCTCCCAATTATTTGGTCAGATTTCTTAGATGCTACAAAGGATTCTTCTATTAGCTTGCCTCAGTAAGCTCCCCACGTTTGGGACATCTAGTATCCATGATTTTCTAAATAGGTTAGTGTTAGGTTTAGGATTAGGGTTAGGGCTAGCTTTAGAGATAGTGTTAGTGTTAGAGTTTGTTTTGTTCAAATTTGTTTGATACTGGGAATGATTCATCTTTTACCTATCCCTTTTATGTGCCCCAGGTTTGGGCCTTCTTTGTTCAATGGTTCACTCTTGGGAATAGTTTGTTTTTAATGTCACTTCATTTTGACATATATGGGTAAATGCAAATGAAGCTAGAAATGAGAGGGTTGGTGCTAGCTGGCAGAAACTTCACATTCTCAATCAGTTGTCTTTGTGCATTCTGTGGTTTCTTTCTTGTGAAAGTAGCTGTAAGATGAAGCATGCCAAACAAATTTATCCAAGATCACTTTAGGAGAAAACAGGGCAATATGCATGTAGTGAAACATCGCCACCAATTATTTGGTCAGATTTATTTGATACTGTGCAGAATTCATCTGTAAGCATGCCCCACTAATCTCCCCAAGTTTGAAACTTTTATGATCAAAGGTTCTATTAACAGGTTGGGGTTACAGTTATGGTTAGAGTTAGGGAAAGGGTTAGAGCTAGTGTTAGGGTTAGAGTTAGTTTTTTTTCAACTTTTTTGATACTGGGCAGGATTCATCTTTTTTCCTATTCTTAGTATACTCCCCATGTTTGTGCCTCTTAGATAAAAGGAGTTGCTCTCAGGAGCAGTTTTAATTTTCATGTTTCATTTCATTTTGCCCTATAGGGGTGAATGGATATGGAGCTGGAACTCAAACAGGGTTTGTGCTAGTGCTTGAAACTTCACACACTCAATCAGTTCTCAGTGCACATTCTCTCGTTTGTTACTTGTGGAAGTAGCCCAAAGCTGAAGTAGAAAGAAACAGCTTTATCTGTGAGTACTTTAGGAGAAAGCTTCAACTATTTTGCTTGATTGCTTTGATACTGAACAGGATTCATCCCTTTCCTAGTCTTAGTAGGATGCCCAAGTTTGGGCCTTCAAGGTTTGCTGGTTCACTGTCAGGAACAGTTTGAATTTTTATGTTTCACTTTATTATGGTCTAAAGATGTGACTGAAAATGGAGCTGTAAATTGAACAGGGTTAGTACTAGCTGCTTTAAACTTCACACACTCAATCAGCTCTCTGTGGGCACTCTCTGGTTGTTTCCTTGTGAAAGTACCATAAACTGCAGTATGAAAAAATAATTTAAACAAAAGGACATTAGGAAAAAACAGGAAAATATGAATGTACTGAAATACCTCCCCCAATTACTTGGTCAGATTTCTTTGATACTGTGCAGGAATTATCTGCTAGCTTTCCCCACTAGGCTCCTTTAATTGGGGACTACTATGATCCATGGTTCTCTAAACAGGTTAGGTTAGGTTTAGTTTTAGGTTAGGGCTAGGTTTACAGCTAGTGTTTTATTAGATTTAGTTTTGTTCAAATTTCTTTGATACTGGGCAGGATTCAGCTTTTACATAGCCTTACTATATTCACTAGGTTTGGGCCTCTTGGGTCAGGGGTTAGCTGTCTGGAGCCATTTGTATTTTAAGTTTTCACTTTATTTTGACCTATGTGGGTAAATGGAAATTGAACTGGAAATCAAACAGGGTTGGTGCTTGCTACTTCAAACCTCACACACTCAATAAGTACTCTATGGGCATTCTCTGGTTTATTCTTTGTGAGAGCAGCCCTAAGTAGAAGCATGCAAATCAACTTTATGTGAGAGCACTTTAGGAGAAAATGGAAATATGCATGTGCTAAACTAACTCCCCCAATTATTTGTTCAGTTTTCCTTGATACTGTGAAAGATTCATCTGTTAGCCTGCCCCACTTGGCTCCACAAGTATGAGACTTCTACAAACAAAGGGACTCTAAACAGGTTAAGGTTAGTGTTAAAGTTGGTGTTAGGACTAGGTTTAGACCTAGTGTTAGGGTTAGAGTTAGTTTTGTTTTCAAATTTTTATGATACTGTGCAAAATTTATCTTTTTCCTATTTTGACTATACTCCAAATGTTTGGGCCTCCTACATAAAGGGTTTGCTTTCAGGAATAGTTTCAATTTTCATGTTTCTCTTCTTTTTGCCCTATAGGTGTGAATGGAAATGAAGCTGGAAATCAAACAGGGTTTGGGCTAGCTGCTTGAATCATCAAACACTCAATCAGTTCTCAGTGAGGATTCTCTGGTTTGTTTCCTGTGGAAGTAGCCCTAAGCTGAAGTAGAAAGAAACAGCTTTATCTCTGAGTGATTTAGGAGCAAGCAGAATACACATGTACTGAAAGAGCTTTGAATTTTTTAGGTCAGATTACTTTGATACTGTACAGGGTTCATCCTTGACCTAGCCTTAGTCTCCCCAAGTTTGGGCCTTCAAGATTCAATGGTTCGCTTTCAGGAACAGTTTCTATTTTAAAGTTTCACTTCATTTTGACCTAAATGGAATTGGAGCTAGAAATCAAACAGGGTTGGTGCTAGCTGCTTCTAACTTCACACACTCAGTCAGTTATTTGTGCGCACTCTCTGGTTTGTTCTTTGTGAATGTAGCTCTAAGCTGAAGCAAGTTTACCCGACAGTATTTTAGGAGAAAAGAGGGAAATATAAATATATTGAAATTCTGTCCCCAATTATTTGGTCATATTTATTTGATACTGTGCAGGATTCTTCTACTAGCTTACCCCAGTAGGATCCCCAATTTTGGGACTTCTATGATTATAGGTTCTCTAAACAGGTTAGGGTTAGGGTTGGGGATAGAGTCAAATCTAGCATTAGAGTTACAGTTAGACTTGTTCAAATTTATTTGATACTGGGCAGTATTCATCTTTCCCTTACCCTTGTTAAGTTTCCCAGTTTTGGACCTTCTCAGTTCAAGTGTTCACTGTCAGGAACACTGTATATTTTAAGGGTTCATTTCATTTTGGTCTCTGGGTAAATGGAAATGGAGCTCAAAATCAAACAGTGTTGGTGCTAGCTGCTTGAAATTTCACATACTCAATCAATTCCCTGTTGGTACTCTGTGATTTCTTTCTTGTGAAAGTATCACAAAGCTGAAGCATGCAAAAAAAAAAAAAAAACTTTATCTGAGAACACTTTAGGAGACAACAGGAAAATATGCATGTACTGAACTACGTCCCCCAGTCATTTGGTCAGATTTCGTTGATACAGGATTCATCTGTTAGCTTCCCCACTAGTCTCCACAAGTTTGGAACTTCTATGATTGAAGGTTCTCTAAACAGGTTAGGGTTAGGGCTAGTGTTAGAGTGAGTGTTAGGGTTAGAGTTAGTTTTGTTCAAATTTCTTTGATATTGGGTAGGAGTCATCTTTTACCTAGCCTTACTATGTTCACCAATTTTGGGCCTTCTTGGTTCAAGGCTCACTGTCAGGAACAGTTTGGGTTTTAAGGTTTCACTTCATTTGAACCTATACAGATAAATGGAAATGGAGCTAGAAATCAAATAGGGTTTGTGCTCATTTCTTGAAACTTCACACACTCAATCTGTTCTCTGTTGGAACTCTGTGGTTTCTTCCTTGTAAAAGTAACTCTAACCACAAGCATGCAAAAACAAGAGCACTTCGTGAGAAATCAAGGAAATATGCATGCCCTGAACTACCTTCCCCCAATTATTTGGTCAGATTTTTTTGATACTGCACAGGATTCATCTGCTTGCTTGCTTCCCTGGGTTCCCCATGTTTGAGACTTGTATGATCAAAGCTCTATAAATAGAATAGGTTTATGGTTAGTGTTAGAGTTAGCACTAGAATTAGAATTAGTGTTAGAGTTATTTTTGTTTAAATTTCTTTGATACTGGGCAGGATTTCTCTTTTACTTTGTCTTATTATGTTCCCCAGTTTGGGGCCTTCTAATTTCAATTGTTCACTGTCAGGAACAGTTTGTATTTTAAAGTTTCACTTCAAGTTGTCCTATATGGGTAAATGGAAATGGAGCTGGTAATCAAACAGGGTTGGTGGTAGCTGCTTGAAATTTCACACAGTCAATCAGTTCTCTGTGGACATTCTCTGGTTTCTATCTAGTGAAAATTTTCCAAAGCTATGGCAATGAAAAGAACATTATCCAAGAGCCTTTAGGAAAAAAAAAAAAAAACAGGGGAAATAAGCATGTACTTAAACGCCTCTCCCAATTATTTTGTCAAATTGTTTTTATACTGGGCAGGATTCATCTGTTACCTAGCCCAACTAGGCACCCCAAGTTTCAGTCTTCTATGATCAAAGGTTCTCTAAACAGGTTAGCATTTGGGTTAGGGTTAGGTTTAGTGCTAGGGTTAGAATTAGTGTTGGGGTAAGAGTTAGTTTTGTTCAAATTTATTTGATACCAGGTTGGATTCATCTTTTACCTACCCTTATTATTCCCCATATTTGGGCCTTTTCGATTCATGCTTCACTGTCAGGAACAGTTTGGGTTTTAAGATTTCACTTCATCTTGACTTATATGTGTAATTGTAAATGGACTTGAATAACAAACAGGGTTGTTGGTGTCAGCTGCTTGAAACTTCATACCCTCAATCAGTACTCTTTGGGCACTCTCTGATTTTTTCCTTGTGAATGTAGCCCTATGCTGAAGCATGCAAACCATAGGTTTAGGGTGACAGCGATGTGTAGCACTGGGTTTAGTGTTATTGTCAGAATCAGGGTAAGGGTTAGTTTTAGGGTTAGAATTAGGACTCTATTTAGGGCTAAAGTTAGTGCTCGGTGTAGAGTTAGGGTTTGGTTTAATTTAAGGTTCAGAGTTAGGGCTATGGCTCGGTTTTGTTTTAGGGCTAGGGCTAGTGTTAAGGCTAGATATTGGATTAGTGTTATAGTTATGGCTGGTATTAGGATAAATTTTAGGATCATGGTTAGTGTTAGTTTTAGATTTAGGGTTAGATCTAGAACTAGGGTTAGGGCTAGGTTATGGTTCCGGAAGGGATAGTGTTAGAACTAGGAATACGGCTAGGAAGAGAGTTAGTTTTAGACTTAGTACTAGGCTTAGGTTAGGGTTAGGGTTAGGGTTACAGCTAAATTAGGGCTAGGATAAGGTTTGGGTTAGTGTTAGGGTTAGGCCTAGGAGTAGGGCTGAGTTTATGGTTAGCATTTGGGTCAAGGTTAAGTGAAGGGGAACGGTTGGTGTTATAGCTAGCCTTAAGGCTAGGATGAGGGTTACAATTAGGATTAAAGTTAGGGTTAGGGTTCAGGGTAGGATTAAGGTAGGTTTAGGGCTAGAATGATGGCTAGGCTTTCTGTTAGGTTTAGGGCTAGGACTAGAGATAGGACTAATGTCAGGTCTAGGGTTATGGTTAGGGATAGTTTTAAAATTAGATTATGCCTAGTTCGTTTAGTGTAAGGGGCAGGTTTAGAGCTAGGGGTTTTATTAGGATTAGAGTCAAGTTTGCATTTGGTTTAGGTAAAAGTTTATGGTTAAGGCTTGAGTTAGTGGTAGGTTTAGTTTTAGGGTTAGGGTAATGGATATGGTTAGCTTAGGTTTCAGTTAAGTTTTAGGGTAAAGCATGGGTAGGTTTATTGATAGGGTTAGGGTTATCATTAGGGTTAGTGTTATGTTTAGTGTAATGGATAGGTTTAGAGCTCGGGTTAGGGTTAGGTTATGGCTTGGATTTAGTCTAGAATTGGGGTTGGGTTTAGGGAAAGGGCTAGGGTTTGGTTTAGTGTAAGTATTAGAGTTAATGTAAGTGGTAGGTTTAGGGCTAGCATTATGGTTATGTTAGAGTAAAAGTTAATGTTTGAGCTTGGATTAGAGCTAGGGCGAGGGTTAGGCTAAATTTGAGGTCTAGGGTTATATTTAAGGTTATAATTTGGTTTAGGTTTAGGTTTATGGCTAGGGTTTTAATTAGGGTTAGGGTTAATTTTAGGGAATGGATAATATTAGATGTATGGTTAGGGTTAGGGTTAGGGTTTGGGTTAGGGCTAGTGTTAGGATTAGGTTTAGTGTAAGGCTTAATATTTCAGCTAAGGTGAGCACTATTTCAAGGGTTAGGTTTTGGGTTAGGTCTAGGGTTAACATTTATGTATAATGTTAGGTTTAGTTTTAGGGATAGGATTATAATTAGGGTTAGGGTAATGGTAATGGATAGGGTTAGAGCTAAAGTTTGGGCTAGGATTAAAGTTAGGATTAAAGCTAGGATTAGGGTGAGGGTTTAGGATGTGGCTAGTGTTATGTTTAGTGAATGGGTTTTCCTTGAGATAGGGTTAAGTCTAAGGCATGGGTAAGGGTTAGGGTTAGTGTTAGGGCTATGATTAGGGTTAGAGTTATGCTTAGGTTAGGTTATGCTAAGTTTAGACCTAGGATTAGGGCTAGGTTTTATATTAGGGGTAGGGCTAGGGTTAGAACTATGGGTAATGTAAGAGCTAGGGTTATGTTTAGGGCTAGTTTTAGGGTTAGGGTTATGGATAGGTCTAGTGTTAATTCTAGGTTTTGTATTATGGTCAGGTTTCGAGGTAGGTTTAGTGTTAGGTCAGTGTTCGGGATAGGGTTAGGGTTACGGTTATAGCCTGAATTATGACTAGATTTAGGTCTAGGCATAGGGTTAGTGTTTACTTTAGGTTAAAGGTTATTGTGAGGACTATGGCTAGGTTTTTGTTTAGGTCTAAGGCTAGAGTTATAGCTATTTTTAGGATCAGCTTTTGGTTTAGGGCTAGTATTATGGTTAAGTATAGATTTAGGGTTACTAGTAGGGCTAGTCTTAGGGTTTGGTTTAAGGATAGGGTCAGTTTTAGACTCAAAGTCAGTGTTAAGGTCAGAATAATGGTCAGGGTTAGGGTTAGAGATAGAATTAGGGCTACTGTTAGGACTAGTAATATGGTTAGAGTATAAGTTGGGCTAAGAATTATGGTTAGTACCAGAGTTAAAATTTGGGTTAGGGTTTGGCTTTGGGTAATGGAAAGGGTTAGGGCTAGGATTAGGGTTAGAGCTAGTGTGAGGGTTAACATTTTGGGTTAAATCTAGGCTTAAGGCTTAGATTACGGGTAGGATTTGTGTTAGGGTTAGGGGTAGGGTTAGGAAAATGACTAATATGTGAACTAGGGTTCTGATTATGGCTAGTTTTATGGTTAGGGATAAATCTAGGTATATTGCTAGGCTTAATTAAAGGTTAGGGTAATGTTTAGAGCTAGGTTTAATGTTAGGGTCAGAGTTGGGTTCAGAGCTAGTTTTAGAGTTAGGGTTAGGGCTAATTGGTGGGTTAGCATTTGGTTTAGAATAAGGGTTAGTGTTAGGGCTATGGCTTGCTTTGGTTTTATGACTAGGGATAGGAGTATTCAAATTTAGGATTAGCATTATTGTTTGGACTATGTTAGGATTAGGTTTAGGCTTATGGTTACAATTAAATTTAGATTTAAATTTATATTTAGAGTTAGGATTAGATCTAGGACTAGGAATAGAACTAGCAATAGGGTTAAGGCAAGAGTTGGTCTTAGTGCTAAGTTTGGGGTTTGGATAGGACTAAATTAGGGCTAGGATTAGTGCTAGGTTTAGTGTTATTGTTAGGCCTGGGATTAGGGTTAGGTTTAGGGTAAGGGATGGGGTTATAGCTAGGTTTAGGGCTAGGGCAAGTGTTAGAATTAGGGTTAAAACTTGGGATATGGTTTGGGTTAGGGCTAGGGCTAATTTCAAGTCCGGCATTATGGTTAAAGATCGTTTTAAGGTTAGCTTTATGGCTACATCTAGTATAATGTTAGGTTTAATGTTAGGGTCAGGTTTAGAGCTGAGGGTATTATTAGGATAAGGGTCATTATTAGTGTTTGGGATAGGTTAAGGTTTTACTTTAGGGCTTGAATTAGCATTAAGGTTAAAATTAGGGTAATGATAGGGTTAGGTTTATGTTTCAGTTTAGTTTTAGGGTAATAAGTAGGGTTATGAGTAGGGATAGGGCTAGGTTTAAGCCTAGGGTTAGCATTAGGGTTAGGGTTATGGTTAGGGTAATGGATAGGGTTAGAGCTAAGGTTATGGCTAGGGTTATGGTTACAATTAGTGCTAGTGTTAGGGTTAAGATTAGGTTTAGGGTTAAAGCTATGGTTAGGGCAGAGATTCCAGCTAGGTTTTGGGTTAAGTTAAGGCTAGGGTTAGGGTTATGTCTACTATAAGTACAAGGGTTACGATTAAGGCTAGTTTTATGGTTAGGGTTACGGCTATATCTAGTGTTAGATTTAGGGATTAGGGTTAGAGTGACGTTTAGAGCTAGGTTTAGGGTTAGGTCAGGTTCAGTGTTAGTTTTTTTTTTTTTTTTTTTTTTTTTTTTTTTTTGGCCTAAAACTCAAATTAGGGCTAAGGTTAGGCCTAGGTGTACGGTTAAGTTTCGGTTTAAGTTAAGGGTCGGGTTTAGGTCTATGGCTTGATTTTGTATTAGGGCTAGGGCTAGAGTTAGGACTGGTTTCAGGATTAGCATTTGGGTTAGGGTTAGGGCTAGTGTTAGGTTTATGTTTAGGCTTATGGTTAGGGTGAGATTTAGATTTAAGTTTAGATCTAGGGTTAGGGCAGGGGCTAAGAAAATGTCTAGGGTTAGGTCTAAGGTTAGAGCTAGGATTAGGGTTCCAGTAAGGGATAGGGTTAGAACTAGTTTTAGGGCAAGTGTGAGAGTTAGACTTAGTCTTAGGGATAGGTTAGGATTAGGGTTAGGGATACAGCTAAATTAGGGCTAAGATTAGGGCTAGGGTTATTGTTAGGGTTAGGCCCAGGTTTAGGGTTAGGGTTATAATTAAGGCTATGTTTAGGGCTAAGATAAGGGCTAGGGTTTGTTTTAGGGTTAGGGCTAGGATTTTGGGTAAGACTAATGTCAGGTCTAGGGTTACCATTAGGGATATTTTCAAGCTTAGGTTTTTGGCTGGGTCCAGTGTAAGAGTTAGATTTAGGGTAAGGGTCAGGATTAGAGGTAGTGGAATTATTAGGTTCATGTTAAGAGTTAGGGTTTGTTTTAGGTTTGAGTTTAGGGTTAGTGCTCAAATTGGCCTTAGGGTTAGTGTTATTTCAATAATAGTCTTAGGTTTCGGTTTCAGGTTAGGTTTAGGATAATAGATAGGGTTGGGTTAGTGATAGGGTTAGTATTAGGCTTAGGGTTAGCATTAGGGTAAGGTTTATGTTTAAGTAATGGATACAGTTAGAGTTTAGTTTAGTTTAGGGCTAGGGTTAGGATTAGGATTAGGTCTTGAGTTTGGGTTAGGGTGAGGGTTAGAACTAGGGTTATATTTAGGGTTTTGTTTAGCATAAGGGTTAGTTTATAAGCTATGGGTCAGGCTAGAGCAAGGGTTAGGTTAAATATTAGGTCTAGGAGTAGAATTTTGGTAGTTTTAGGGTTAGAGTTAAGGTTAGGGCTTGGATTATCATTAGGGTTATTTTTAGGTTATTGTAATGGATACAGTTTGACTTAGGTTTAGGTTCAGGGTTAGCATTAGATTTAAGTTTAGGGTTAAGGTTAGAGCTATTGTTATGTTTAGGTTCATGCTAAGGGTTAGGTTTTGAGCTAGGGTTAAGTTTATAGAGAGTTTTAGGTTTAGGGTTAGGTCTAGGTTGTCTTCTGGTTAGGATTAGCATTATGGTTAGGGTTAAGGCTAGGGTTACCAATAGGTTTAGGGTTAGGTTTAGTGTATTTTGTAGGTTTAGAGCTAGGGTTAGGGATAGGGTTAGTTTTCCAGTTAGGGTTGGGTAAGGGTTAGGGTAATGGGTATGTTCAGAACTAGGTTTATGGATAGAGTTAAGTTTTTGTTTAGGGATAGGTTTAGCGTTAGAGTTAGGGATAAATCTAAGTTTATATTTAGGGTAAGGGTTAGGCATTGAGTAAGGTTTAGAACTAAGGCTAGATTTTTGGTTAAAATTAGGGCTAGGGTTAGTGTTAGGGTTACGCTTAAGACTAGGTTTAGGCCTAGGATTTGTTCTAGGTTTTGTGTTAGGTTAAGGTGTAGGGTTAGGGCTATGGGTAATGTAAGAGCTAGGATTATGATTAGGGCTAGTGGTAGGTTTAGGTTATGGCTAGGTCTAGTGTTAGCTTTAGGTTTTTGGTTAGTGTCAGGTTTAGAATTAGCTAGAATTAAATGCAGGGTCCATGTTAAGGTTAGTGTTAGGGTTAAGGTTAAAGCCAGAATTAGGACTAGGTTTATGTTTAGGGGTAGACTTTGCATTAGGTTAAGGGTTATGGTTAGGGCTAGGGCTCGGTTTTTGTTTAGCTCTAGGGCTAGAGTTAAAGGTAGATTTATGATTATGTTTAGGTCTAGTGTTGAGAGCCACAGCAGACTCAGAATGATGCATGGTGTTTTTGCCAGAAAGGAGTAGTTGAGAGGTGATGCCAGTGAGCCATTGAAGTGATGATGTTTATGTTAAGCTGTGTATTCAATTGTATATTAGACCCCTGCAGTCCACCTTGGCCTGCTACTTTGGAGTTCTCATGCTTCTTTGGAGTTCTCACGGGGATTCCTGGAGAGTTGTGTTGGTTGGGGAAGTTCCAGGGAAGAAATTTCCATTTGTTGGTTCCTGGAAGGGCCACATGGGTGGTGTCTGCAGGAGGTTGGGCAATAAAGGAGTTCCTGTTTGAATCTACGTGTGCCTTGTGGCAGCTCGGTTATTTTGTTCCCAGCCATACTGTAGCATTTGGTGGCCCGTGCGGGGCATGCCTGAGGGTACGTGATAAGGTAAACTGCTCGCTCCTGAGGGCAGTGTGAGACGAGGGGTAACCATTTAAAAATTCTTCTATCATTTTGTTTCGCTTTTGTTTTAAGTTGCCAGTCCCTGGATATGGGTGGGATGGAAGAAAATCTGCTCACATCTGAGGAAAAAATATTTGCATCTGAGGAACAGATAGGAATAAAGGACAGATGGACATTTCAGGAGGATAGAAAGGCTGATATAATGAAGTTTTATTCCATTTTTGTTTCATTTTGTCTCGGTTTTGTTTTGCATTATCTTAGTGAGTGGTATCTTTGTTACGGAAATATGGAATTAAAAATTAATAAGAACCAATCCAAAAGGGTGTTAAGTAAACTGCTGGAGGAAGGAGGCATCTCAGTAAAATCAAGAACAGATAGGGCGTATGATAAGACAATACAAGGGTGTAGCCCATGGTTCATTAAAGAAGGGTTGTTAAATATATTACAATGGAACCATCATGGTGAAGATTTTAAAAAGATACAAAAGAAAGGCCCAGGAACTCTGCCAGTTGGCTCATTATCATTATGGATGTTGGTACAATCTTGTTTGCTTAGTCTAGGAGAAGACATTTTAAATGAAGTAAAGAGGAAGTCTCTCGAGTTAGTCAGACAGGGAAAAAAAAAAAAAGTTTAGAGAAGGAGGGGCTATCTGGAGAGAAGTTACAATGGGAGGTTGCTCCTAACATCTTTCTATCACCAGAGTGTGTAAGTGTCCAAACAACAGCTCCACCTATGGAGACAACATATGCTGAGTGACCTTCAGCCCCCGTAGTTGATAGATGGGATCCTGAGACGGGACCTCAAAGATTAGCATGCCCTGTATTTCAGGTGGTGGGAGGGCAGCGAAATCACCATGTTTTAAATTTCAAAACAATGAAGCAGCTAAAAGAGGCTGTAACAACCTATGGTCCTCAAGTACCCTTCACGGTAAGCTTGGTCGAATTCATTACCAACTTAAATATGACACCAGCAGATTGGACTAGTATGTGCAAAGCTGTGCTAAATGGAGGACAATACCTGTTGTGGAAGGTTGCCAATGAAGAATTTTGCATGGAGACAGCTAGGCGAAATGCAGCAGCTGGTTATCCTCAGAGAAATCTAGATATGTTGTTAGGAAAAGGACCTTATGAGGGTCAGATGCATCAAATTGCATATGATCCTGCTATATACTCACAAATTGCTGGAGATTATTGCAAGATTTAAGATCCATTAATAATGAGATGGTTATTATGTGACCTGCTCAATCGGGGATTCCCCAATTGTCTGTTTTGCCAAAAACCTGGTAGGTTTTAGCTATAGATATTAAAGATTTTTTTTTCAATTCCAATTCATTCTGGGGATAGTCCAAGTTTTGCATTTACTACGCCTGCACTGAATCATGAAGGTCCGGTCAGAGATATGAATGGAAAGTCCTCCCTCAAGGGATGGCTAACAGCCCAACTATGTTTCAAATTAATGTTAACAAAGCAATCCAGCCACTTAGAAATCAAAATCCTGAACTACAAATATTTTACTATATGGATGATGTATTATTAGCACACAAAAATAAAAACACATTGCTAGAATGTTATGTCACACTTACAAATTTGTTAAAAAATTATTATCTAGAGTTAGCAATAGATAAAGTACAATTAAATTTTCCAATTAATTACTTAGGAGTTCTATTATCCTCAACCATGGTCTGTCCACCAAAAATTCAAATATGAGTAGATCAACTCAAATCACTTAAAGACTTTCAAAAGTTTTTGGGAGACATAAATTGGATAAGGCCTTATCTAGGCATACCAACAGGAGAGTTGGGACCTTTATTTGATATCCTAAAAGTTCCATGGGATCCAAATTCACCCCACACATTAATGCCTGAAGCAAGAAAAAATAAAAATCATTGAATCATATATAAAAATATGCATTTGAATAGAATTGATACAAGTTTGCCTTTATCATTTATTGTACTATCAACAAAAAATATTCCTATGGCAGTATTTTGGCAAGAAGGTCCATTATTGTGGATACATTTATCTTATTCTCCTAACACTATTCTTACTAGGTATCCTGAGCCTGTAAGACAATTGATACTCATAGGAATAAAAGCAGCAAAGGAAATGTTTGGAATTTCTCCCAATAAAATTATTACTCCATATACTATGGATCAAATTGATAAGTTAGCTAATGAGTTAAATACTTGGGCAATAATCATGTGTAAATCTAATGTTTCATTTGATAACCACTTACCATGTAATCCTTTGTTGTCTTTTTGGTCTTCTCATCCTATAGTTTTTCCAAAAATGACAAGAAAAACACCTATCATGAATGCTCCAAATATATTCACTGATGGGTGAAATAATGGTACAGCAGCAGTAGTTACCAGCGATCAAACTTTTACATTTTTAGTACCCAAACAATCAGCTCAAAATGTAGAGCTTAATGCAGTATTACAAGTTTTTGTGATTTTTAAAGTTTCTGTATTTAATTTGTTTTCTGATAGTCAGTATATAGTTAATGCTATAGTATCCCTTGAAGATGCTGGTAGGATTTCCTCTTCCTCTACTGTTTTCTCTTTGTTTTCCACTATACAAAGTCTAATCTGGTACAGAAAAGCTCCATTCTTTATAGGACATATCAGGGCACATACAGGATTGCCTGGAGCCCTTAGTTTGGGCAATGATTTACCAGATTAAACTACACATGACATACATATTTTCTCTACAATAGAAGAAGCTACGCATTTTCATAAAAGGTTCCATGTCAATGCTAATACTTTACAAAAGCATTTTAAAATAATCAAGGACCAAGCTAGACAAATAATAAAATAATGTCAAAATTGTGTGACCTTTTTACCACAAGTTAATCTTGAAGTCAATTCTAGAGGACTGATACCTAACCATATTTGACAAATGGATGTCACACACTTGCAAGAATTTGGAAAATTAAAATACTTGCATGTTACAGTTGATGCTTCTTCCGGATTTTTGATGGGCTTCATTCATGCCAGAGAAAAAACTAAAGTTATTATAGCTCATTGCTTACAAAATTTTGCCACTGTGGGAGTTCCAAATCAGTTAAAAACAGATAATGGTCCTGGATATACTTCTGCCTCTTTTAAACAATTTTGCTCATCATTTGGCATTACTCATATAACAGGAATCCCATATAATCCACAGGAACAATGCATAGTTGAAAGAGCTCATCAAACTACTAAAATGTACTTATTAAAGCAAAAAGAGGGAATTGGAAAGGGGTATATATCTCCCAAAGATAAACTTAAAATAACCCTTTTTACTCTAAATTTTTTAAATTTGGATTCATCAGGGCTTAGTGCTGTGGAGAGGCCTATGTATCCAAAAAATGTACATAAGCCTAAGGTACTTTGGAAGGATATTTTAACAGGACAATGGAAATGTCCTGACCCAGTGATAGTCTGGAGTCGGGGTTCTGTTTGTGTGTTTCCACAGGGAGAACAGCAGCCAATTTGAATTCCAGAGAGACTAACTAAAGTGATTTCTACAGAACAAAAAGAATATGACTTGGCTCAAATCCACAACAGCTGGTAATCTTACATCTGCAACAGTGGTTCTCCCACACCTGGAGGCTAATGAATAATGAACACCATTAAAGCCTATTTGAAATGTAAAAAACCTTGGGGCTTGCTTGTGGGAATACCTTCAGACCCATTATGCAAGTTACAGGAAAAAGGATGGGATATCCAAAGAAGAGTCAAACCCAGGTGGTAACCAGGATGCCTTTTTCAGTATATATTTTATTATTGCCTTTTCCCACATCATGAAGTTCTATTTCATTTTTTGAACTCATACATACCTAGGTTAATGTTTTATCTATTTTTTGACTGTGGAGTTTTTAAACATTGCAATGGAGATTTCACTTCTGTAAAGCTACAAGGCCTTTACTATTTTCTTATGTGTTGTATGTTATGTGTGCACACTTGTGTTTTGTGTTGTATGTCTGTATGTGTGTATGCCCATATATCATATATGAGGAAAAAGATGAATGAAAAAATGGATCCAAATATTTTTTTTTTATTCACATCATTTAAATGTTTTAATTTAAATTGGGTAAACAGCTGTTGAGGATTGTTTTAATATGTGAAAAAAAAGGAGGATAACAGATCTGTTTGTTTACTTTCACCTTTCCTTTTCACTATATCTAATTCTATTCAGGATACTAAGTTGTTTACAAAATTACTTTTTTTTAGTGACTGCTGAAATGTTACATAATTTTTTTTTTTAGCCATCATTGCCAGAATTCCTATCTTCATCCCAATGCCAGTGAATACAAAGACAAAACCAAACTCGGCTTCTGCAATAGCTATCACAAAAAAACTGTATAAACTGATGCATCAATGAATAATGTAACTCAACAAGTGATGCTCAATCAAGGAGTCGATTTACTTTGGGAGGAAATGAAAATATTAATAGATTCCTCTGCTTTGAACTGCTTGCATAACTTGCCTGGACTTTGTATCACTTGTATGCATTGTGAACTATCTTTTGGTGCAGTGAATTGTGGTAGTGCCGGAGTATCTCTGCTGATGGTGTCCCTGGTGGTACAATTTTTCCAAAGGAGTCGTCTATTGGCTTGGTGTCGTGGCATTTCTGTATCCTCCTCCCTTCTGCTTGTGTCAGGTCGTTCAGATAATATATGGGGACCAACAGACGTGAGACAAAAACTTCACCCCCCCCACACTGTCACCAAGGCCAAATTTGGGGGCCAACAGAGGTGAGGCAAAGAACCTCACCCCCCACTGGTGCAAAGGCCAAATTTGCGGGCCAACAGAAGTGAGGCAAAAAACCTCACCCCCCCACACACTGGTGCAAAGCCGTATCCACAAGTATGGATGTATGCTGAACCAGTAGTCATTGATGGGTATGATCCAATAGCAATGGTACCAACCTAAGACAGGAGGCTGACACCTTGAGGTCAGCTCATCCAATGATGGGTAAGGACCATATGTGGAATTGGACAACCTAAGACAGGCATAATCCCTAAACCACATGCTTGGTGTTTAATTAAACAGAAGGGGGGAGATGCTGAGAGTCACAGCCAAGTCGGAATGACGCATGGCATTTTTGCCAGAACGGAGTGGTTGAGAGTTGACCCCAGCGAGCACTTGAGATGATGATGGTTATGTTAAGCTGTGTATTCTATTGTATATTAGATATTTGCAGTCAGCCTTGGCCCCTTACTTTGGAGTTCTCGTGCTATTTTTGAGTTCTCACGGAGATTCCTGGAAAGTTCACGTTTGTTGGGGAAGTGCTGGAGGAGGGATTTCCCTTTGGTGGTTCCTGGAAGGGCTGTGTGGGTGGCGTCTGCAGGGAATTCAGGGAATAAAGGAGTTCCTGTTTTGAACCTACATGTGCCTCGTAACAGCTCGGTTATTTTGTGCCCATCTAGACTGTGGCAGTATAGGGCTAGTGGTAGAGTCAGGTTTAGTATAAGTTTACTGGTAGGGCTAGTGTTAAGGTTTAGTCTAGGGTTAGAGTCAGGTTTACACCTAGGGTTAGTTTTATGGTCAGAATAAGGGTCAGGGTTCGGGTTAGCGTTTGGGATAGGTTAGAGCTAGAATGAGGGCTAGGTTTAGGACTATTAATAGGATTAGTGTTTTGATTATCCTAAGGATTAGGGATAGGTCTAGGGTTACCATTAGGGTTAGGGTTTTGCTTAGGTTTAGGGATATAGTTAAAGCTAGTGTTAGGGGTAGGGTTAAGATTAGGGTTAGTGTTAAAGCTAGGTTTATGGCTCAGATTACGGCTATTTTTTGTATTAGCATTAGGGATAGGGTTAGGGCAATGAACAATGTAAAAATAAGGATTACAATTAGAGTTACATTTAGGGTTAGTGCTTAAGATTAGTGTTTATGGTTAGGTTTTATATTAGGATGAACTTAGAGCTAGGTTTATTGTTAGGATAGGAGTCAGGGACACGGTTAGTTTTAGGATTAGGACTCAAATTAGGGCTAGGTTTACTGTTAGGGTTTAGTTTAAGGTTAGAGTGGTGTTTTAGTGAGTGTTAGGGTAAAAGTCAGGTTCAGGGTTAGTTTTCAGGTTAGAGTTAGGACTTGAGTTAGGACTAGGATTAGTTCTAGGTGTAATTTAGGGTTTGTGTTAAGTTAAGGTTTAGGGTTAGGTCTATTGCTCAGTTTTGTTTTAGTCCCAGGGTTAGGGTTAGCTCTAGTTTTATGATGAGTATTAGGGTTAGGTCTAGTGTTAGTGTTAGGCTTAGGCTTATAGTTACGGTTATATTTAGAGTTAATCTTAGATCTTGGATTAGGCTAGGACTAAGGATAGGGCAAGGGTTAGGGCAAGGGTTAGAGCAAGGGTTAGGGATAGGGTTAGAACTAGGAACAGGGCCAGTGTGAGAGTTAAAGTTTGTCTTAGAGCTAGGATTAGGGTTAGGGTTTGGATAAGGGTTCGGATAAGGGTTAAGTTAAGGCCAGGATTAGGGCTAGAGTTAGTGTACAGTTTAGGCCTAGCTAAAGGGTTATGGTTAAGGTTATGTTTAGGATAAGGGATGGCTTTATATCTAGGTTTAAAAGTAGGGTTAGTGTTAGAGTAGGGAGTGGGCTAGGCGTAGAGTTAGGGTTATGATTAAGGCTAGGTTTAGGGCTAGGATGAGGGCTAGTGTTTTTTTTAGGTTTAGGGCTAGGATTAGGGCTAGGGCTAATATCGGGTCTAGGGTTATGGTTAAAGATAATTTTAGGATTAGGTTTAGGTCTACATCTAGTGTAAGGGTTAGGCTTAGGGTAAGGTTCAGGTTAAGAGCTAGGGGAATTTTTAAGGCTAGGGTCGAGTTTTAGGTTTTGTTTAAGTTAGGATTTAGGTTTAGGGCTTGAATTACCATTAGGGTTAGAAAGGGTTTTGTTTCAGGTTCAGGTTAGGTTTAGGGAAATTGATAAGGTTAGCATTAGCAATAGGGTTAGGGTTAGGATTAGGGTTAGCATTAGGGTAAGGTTTATGGTTATGATAGTGGGTCATATTAGAGCTTAGGTTAGAACTAGGGTTATGGTTAGGAATAGGTCTTGAGTTATGGTTAGGGTTAGGTTTAGAATTAGGGTTAGGTTTAGGGTTATGGTTAATGTAAGGGTTTGGTTTTGAGATAGGATTATGGCTAGGGAAAGAGTTAATTTTAGTGTTAGGTCTAGGGATAGGATTATGGTAGAGTTAATGTTAGGGTTAGGATTATGGATAGGGTTATCATTAAGGTTAGGTTTAGGGTTACAGTAATGGATAGGGTTAGATATAGGGTTAGGGGTAGGGTTAGATTTTGGTTTAGGGTTAGGATTTTGGCTATGGTTATGTTTAGGTTTATGGTTAGGTTTAGGATTTCAGCTAGGGTTAGGGCTATGCCGAGTGTTAAATTTAGGATTATGTCTAGGGTCAGTTTTCCAGTTAGGGTTAGGTTTAGAGTTGGGGTTTGTGCTAGAATTATTAATAAGTTTAGGGTTAGGGTAATGGGTAGGTTTAGAGCTAGGTTTAGGGCTAGGATTGAGTTTAGGATTTGGGCTAGGATTAAGGTTAGAGTTTGTGATAAATCTAGGTTTATGTTTAGGGTAAGGTTTAAGCTTTGTGCTAGGGTTAGGACTAAGGTGAGGACTAGGTTTATGTTAGGGCTAGGGTTAGGGTTAGTGTTACTCTTAGGGCTTGGTTTAGGCCTCGGTTTAGCTCTATGTTTTTGTTAGGTTTAGGCCTAGTGTTAGGGCTATGGGTAATGTAAGAGCCCGAGTTATGATTAGGGCTTCTTTTAGTGTTAGAGTTATGGATGTGTTTAGAATTAGGTTTAGGTTTTGATAAGGGTCAGGTTTAGAGGTATGTTTAGTGTTAAAGGCATGGTCAGTGTTCGGGTTACAGTTAAAGTTCAGGTTAAAGCCAGAATTAGGACTAGGCATTGGTCTAGGGGTGGGGTTAGTATTTGGGGTAGGTTAAGGGTTATTGTAAGGGCCATGGCTAGGTTTTCTTTAGGTCTAGAGCTAGAGTTAAGGCTAGATTTAAAATTAGGTTTAGGTCTAGGGCTAATGGTAGGTTTTGATTTAGGTATAAGGTTACCAGTAGGGCTAGTGTTAAGGTTTGGCTTAGGGTTAGGGTCAGGGTCAGGTTTTGGGATAGGGTTAGAGCTAGAATGAGATCTAGATTTAGGACTATTAATAGGGTTATCATTTGGTTAACCTAAGGATTAGGGATATGTCTAGGGTTACCATTAGGGTTAGGGTTTTGCTGAGGGTAAGGGATACTGTTAGAGATAGGTTTAGGGCTAAGTTTAGGGTCATGTTTAGGGTTAAAGTTAGGTTTTGGGCTTAGATTAGGGCTAGTTTTATGTGAGGTTTAAGGCTAGGGTTAGGGCAATGACTAATATAAGAACGAGGGTTACAGTTAGGGTTAGTTTTAGCGTTAGGGTTAGGGGTAGGTCAAGAATTAGGGTTAGGTTTAAGGTTAGATTGATATTTATAGCGGGATTTGGTGTTAGAATATGATTCAGGTCAGAGTTAGTTTTAGGGTTAGTGTTAGGGTTAGAACTCGAATTAGGTCTAGGGTTACTGTTAGGGTTTGGTTTAAGTTTAGGGTGCTGTTTAGCGCTAGTGTGAGTGTTAGGATGTGAGTCAGGGTCAGGGTTATTTTTAAGGTTAGGATTTGGTTTTGAATTAAGCCTAGGGTTAGTTCTAGGTGTAGTGCTAGTGTTTGGTTTAAGTTAAGGCTGAGTGTTAGGCCTGTTGCTCAGTTTTGGTTTAGTGCTATGGTTAGGGTTAGGGCTAGTATTATGATTAGATTTAGGGTTAGGGCTAGGGATAAGGATTGGGTTAAGATTAATGGTAAATTTAACACTAGGATTAGGGCTAGGTTTTATGTTAGGTTTTGGGCAAGAATAGGGTTAGGGCTAATGTCAGGTCTAGGTTTATTGTTAAGGATAGTCTTAGGGTTAGGTTTATGGCTAGGTCAAATTTAAGTGTTACATTTAGGGAAAGGGTCAGGAATAGACCTAGGGGTATTATTAGGGTCAGGGTCAGGCTTTGGGTTTGGATTAGGTTAAGGTTTAGGTTTAGGGCTCAAATTAGCATTAAAGTTAGAATTACAGTAAAGGTAATGGATAGGGTTTAGTTTAGGTTTCAGGTTAGGTTTAAGGTAATGGATATGGTTTTGGTTTGTGATATGTTTAGGGTTAGGCCTAGGGTTAGCATTAGTGTTATTGTTATTTTTAGCATAATTTATAGGGTGAGACCTAGGGTTAGGGCTAGGGTTAGGTTAGGATTAGGGCTAGAGTTAGGGTTAGGGTCAGGGTTAGGGTGAGGGTTAGAGTTAGTATTATGTTCCCAGTATGGTTTAGGGTTTGAGCTAGGGTTAGTGCTAGGTCTCAGGTTAACTTAGGGTTTGGTCTGGGGTTATGGTGATGGTTAGAGCTAAGGTTAGTGTTAGGGTTAGGGCTAGGGTTATCATTAGATAGGGCAATAGGTTTAGATGTCAGTTTAGAGTTAGGGTTAGGGTTAGGTTAGCATTAGGGTTATGTTGAAGGTTAGGGTTAGGGTTTGAGCTAGCTTATGGTTAGGATTAGGGTGAGGTTCACTGTTAGTTCCAGTGTTAGGTTTATTTTTAGGTTTAGGGTAGGTTCATCTTTAGTTCTAGTGTTAGGGTTAAGTTTAGGGCTAGGTAATGGATAGGGTTCAAGCTAGGGTTAGGGCTAGGGTTATGGTTAGGGTTAGGTCTTTGGTTAGTTTTGGGGTCAGATTATGCTTATTGGTTAGGGATTGTGATAGTACTAGGGCTAGGGCAAGGGTTAGGGTTACAGTCAGGGCTAGTGTAGGGTTAGTGTTACGATTAGGGCTAGGGTTAGCATTAGTTTAGGGTTATGGTTAGGGAAATTGATAGAGTTAGTGCTAGGGTTTGGGCTATGGTTTTGGTTAGGATTCAGGCTAGTGTTAGGGTGAGGTTAGGGGTTTGGTTTAGGGTCATGTTTTGGGTAAGGTTAAGGGTTTGAGCTAGGGATAGGGCTAGGATGAGGGTTAGGGTTAAGGTTAGGGCTAGGTATAGGTATAGAGTTATGCTTAGGGTTAGGTTTAGGGCTAGGATTAGGGCTAGGTTTTGTGTGAGGTTTAGGGCTAGTGTTAGGTTTATGGGTAATGTAAGAACTAGGGTTATGGTTATAGCTACTTTTAGGGTTTGTCTAGTGTTAGGGTTAGTTTTGGGGTTAGGATAAGTTTTAGACCCAGCCATAACTCTAACACTAAAACAAGCCCTACTTATAACCCTACCTCTTAAATTACCCTTACCCTGACCATAGGCCTAAAGCTAACAGTAAACATAGAGCTAACTCGAGGCCTAAACCTAGCCCTAAGCATAACACTAATACTAACCCTAGCCCTACTCTAACCCTAGCCCTTGCCTTACTCCAAAACCTAGGTCAAAGCTTAACACTTACCCTAAACATAAACCTAGACCTATCCCTAACTCTAACCCTAACCCTAGCCCTAATCCTAAACTTACCTCTAGCCCTAAACCTAGCTCAAAACCTACCCATTACCCTAACCCTAAACCTAATATTATTGATGATCCGAGCCTGAACGCTATCTCTAAACCTAACCCTAACTGGAAAACTGACCCTAGACAAAACCCTAGGTCTAAAACTCAGCATAGCCCTAACCCTAGCTGAAATCCTAAACCTAACCATAAACCTAAACATAACCATAGCCCTAATCCTAACCCAAAACCAAAATCTAACCCTAACCCTAACCCTATATCTAACCCTATCCATTATCTTAACTCTAAACCCCTTAATGATTACCCTAGCCCTAACCCTAAACTTAATACTAACCCTACCATAATCCTATCATAGACATAATCCCAAATTGAACACTTGCCCTAGCCTTAATCAAGCTCAAAACCTAACCCTTACACTAAACGTAACGATAAACCTAAAGCTAGTTCTAAACATAAACCTAACCATATCTCAAAACCTATTCCTAACCATAACCCTAGTTCTAACCTAAGCTCTAATCCTATCCATGACCCCAATGATAACCTATATCCTAATGCTAACCCTAAGCCTAAACCTAACTTTATTGGTAATGCTAACCCTATCTATTACCTTAAACCTAACCTAAATCCTAAACCAAACACTATCATTACCCTAACCCTAACACTAATGCTATTTCGAGCACTAAACCTAAAACCTAACCTAAACCAAACCCTAATCTTGACACGAATCAAAAATCTTGCTAGCTCAAAACCTGAACCTTATCCTAAACCTAACACTTACACTAGATGTAGCCATAAAATTAACGCTAAAACTATCTTTAACCATAATCCTAGACCTGGTAATAGCCCTAGACATAATCTTAGGCCTAAATTTAAAACACTAGCCCTCATCTTAGCCCAAAACCTAGCCTTGATCATAACCCTAAACCTAACCCTAGCTGTAACCCTACTTTAACACTCACCCTACCTCTAAACCTAGCTATAACACCATCCCTTATCCTAAACATAACCCAATCGCTAGGCCTAAGATGAACACTAACCCTAGCCATAATCCTAGACCTAATTTAATCCTATCCCAAACCATAACCCTAATCCTAGCCCTCAGAAAAATTCTAACTCTCACACTAGTCCTATCATAGTTCTAACCCTATCCCTTACAATGACTCTAACCCTAGCCCTAACCCTTGCCCTAGCATTAGTCCTAGTCTAAGCCTAGATCTAAATATAACTCTAAATGTAACCCTAACTATAAGCATAAGCTTAACACTAACAATAGCCCTAACCCTAATACTAATCATAAAACTAGGCCTAGCCCTAACTCTAGGACTAAAACAAAACTGAGCAATGGACCTAACGCTAAACCTTAACATAAACCAAACCCTAAACTACACCTAGAACTAATCCGAGCACTAATTCGAGTTCTAACCCTAACCTTAAAACTAACCCTGACCCTGACTCATATCCTAACACTCACCCTAGCTCTAAGCACCACTCTAACCTTAAACCAAACACTAATAGTAAACCTACCCCTAATTTGAGACCAAATATAATACTAAAACTAACCCTGTCCCTTCTCCTATCCTAACAATAACCCTAGCTCTAATTCATCCTAAGCTTAAACCTAACCCTAGCACTAGAACTACCCTTAACTCTAACCCTAAAGCTAACGCTAATTGTAACCCTGATTTTTACATTACCCATTGCCAAAACCGTAGCCCTAATGCTAACACAAAAACTATCCCAAATCCTAGCCCTAAACCTAGCTTTAAAACTAACCCTAACCCTAACCCTACCCCTAACACTCGCTCTAAATCTATCCCTAAACCTAAGCAAAACTTAACTCTAATGGTAACCCTAGACCTATCCCTAATCCTTAGGCTAATCAAAACCCTAACCCTATTCAAAGTCCTTACCCTACCCCTCATTTTAGCCCTAAATCTAACCCAAACCCTACCACTAACTCTGACCCTTATTCTCACCATAACATTAACCCTAGGTCTAAACCTGACCCTAACCCTAGACCAAAACCTAACACTATCTCTACAAGTAACCATATACCTAAACCTTACCCTACCACTAGCACTAGACCAAAACCTAATCCTAAATCTAGCCTTAACTCTAGCCCTAGACCTAAACAGAAACCTAGCCCTAGCCCTAACAATAATAATCCTTAACCTAACGCAAAGACTAAACCTACCCCTAGACATAAACCTAGTCCTAATTCCTGGCTTTAACCTTAACTCTAACTCTAACATAAACACTGACCCTGCATTTAACACTAAGCTATCTCTAAACCTGACTCTATTCGAAAAACTAAACCTCACAGTAGACCTAGCCATAACCTTAACTCTACAACTAGCCCTAATCATAAACCTAGCTCTTACATTACCCATAGCACTAACCCTACACCTTAAATTAACACAAAACCTATAGGGAATCCTATGCCTAAAACTAGCCCTAAGCATAACCCTAACCCTAACCTTAGCCCTACCCCTTACCATGACCCTAGCCTTAGTCCTAAACCTTACTGAAAGCCTAAATCTTACCCTAAATATAAACTTAGACCTATCCCTAAATCTAACCCTAACCCTAGCCATAACACTAAAAAAAAACCCTATCCCTAAACCTAGCTCTAAACCTACCAATTTCCCTAACCCTAACCCTAACCATATTGATAACACTAGCCATAATCCTAACCCTATCCATAACCAGAAAACTAACCTTAGACCTAACCCTAAACCTAACACTAGCCATAGTCCTAACCCTAGCTCAAACCCGAACACATACCAGAAATCTACACCTAACCATGCCTTAATCTTAACTCTAAAACTAAATAAAATCCTAACCATAAACCTATATCTAACCGTATCCAATACCCTAACTTTTTTCCTAACCCTAATGATAATCCTAGCCCTAACCCTAACCCTAACACTAGACATATCATAGTCCTCTGCCTAGACATAACACTGAACATAACCCTCCACCTAGCTCTAGCCCTAACTCTAGCTCAAACCTTAAATCTTACCTCAAACAAACCCTAGCCCAACCCCTAACCCTAATCCTAACCATCACCATAGCCCAAACCCTAGCTCTAACTCTATCCATTACCCTAACCCTAACCCTAAACCTAATGCTGACATTAGCGCTAACACTAACACTAACTCTATCCCTAGCCCTGATTCTAAACTGAACCCTCAACATAGCCCTAGCACTTACTCAATCCCTGACCCTTACCCTTAACCTAACTGTAAAAAAATCCCAAGCCTAACACTAACACTAAACCATAGCCTTAATCCTAGCTCTAACCCCACCCATTACCCTAATCCTTACCATAAACCTCATGATAACCCTAGCCTTAACCCTAAACCTACTCTAACACTAAACATAAACCTAACTCTACACCTAACTGTAAACCTAACCCTTGCTGTAGTCCTAACATATCTCAAACCCTTACATTTACACTAAACCTAACACTAACCCAAGTCCTAAACATAAAGCTAATCCTAACCCTAACCTGACATCTAAACCTGTCCATTACCCTAACCCTAATGATAACCCTAGCCCTAACCCTAATACTAACCTTAACCCTAGACCTAACCCTAAACCTAATCCTAGCCTTAGCACTAACCCTAGCTCAAACCCTAACCCTTACCCTAAAACCAACCCTAGCCTTAACCCTAAACCTAACCTTAACTCTAGCCCTAATCCTAAACATGATGTTAGCCCTAACCTTAACTGTAACCCTATCCATTACCCTAATGATAACCATAAACCTAATGCTAACCCTGGGCCTATCCATTACCCCAACCCTATCCATTACCCTAAACCTAACCTGAAGCTTAAACCTAACGCTATCCATTACCCTAATTCTAACTCTAATGCTGATTTGAGCCCTCATCCTAACCCTTAACCTAATATAAACCCAATACCTGACACCGACTATTTTATTACCCCTAGCTCTAAACCCGAACCTTACCCTAAACCAAACTCTGACACTAAACCTAGCCATAAACCTTACCCTAAAATTATTTTTAACCATAATCCTAGACCTGATATTAGCCCTAGCCCTAAATCTTGCCATAACCCTAACACAAACACTAGCCCTCATCCTAGCCCTAAATCTAGCCTTGATCCTAACCCGAACCCTAACTCTAGTCCTATCCCTAATTTTATCCCTTGCCCTAGTTCTGAACCTAGCTATAACCCCATCCCTTCCCCTAAATCTAAACCTAATCCTAACCCTAGACTTAATCCTTACACTAATCATAGACCTGATCCTAGCCCTAATTTAGCCCTAACCTTAAACATTAACCTAAACAAACCCTAACCTTGACCATGACCCTAATAATACCCAACCTCTAAAACTGACCTCATCCCTAAACCTAATCCTTACACTACACCTAGCCATAAACCTAACAAAGAAACTATCCCTAACCATAATAACCCTAGTCCTGATATTTGCCTTAGCCCTAATGCTAGCCCTAACTCTAACAAAATCCATAGCCCTAATATTGTACCTAAACCTAGCCTTAATCTTAAACCCTAACCCTACCACTAGCCATAACCCTAAATTTAACTGGTTCCCTAGCCCTAAACCTAAATATAAATCATATCATACCCTCATCGTAATCCTAATCCTAGCCCCAAACCAAGGCCTAGCCCTAATACTAACTCAAGCTCTAATCCTAGCCCTAATTTAGCCCTAACCCTAAACCTACCTATATCCCTAGCCCTCAGACTAACTCAAACTCTCATCCTAGCCCTATCCCTAGTTCTAACCCTATCCCTTACCATAACCCAAAGCCTAGCCCTAACCCTAGCCCGAATACAGCCCTAAACTTAGCACTAACCCTAACTCTAACCCTAACCCTAACCCTAAACCTAAACCTCACCCTAACACTAGCCCTTACCCTAATGGTAATTTGAAAACTAGCTTACCTTAGCCATAGCCCTCAAACTAAGCTGAGCTATAGCCCTAATCCTAACCCATAACCTAAACCAAAATCTAACAATAAACATAGCCCTAACCCTAGCCCTATTTTGAGTCCTAACCCTAACCCTACAATTAATACTGACCATGACTCTGACCATAAAACTAACCCTATTCTAAACATCACCCTAATCCTAAACCTAACCCAAACACTAGACCTAGCCCTAAACCTAACCCTAAAACTATCCCTAATTGTAATGCAAGTTCTTAAATTAGTTATAGCCCTAGCCCTGATAGGAGCCCTAAGCTAGCTTTACCCCTAAACCTAATCCTAACCCTAGCCCTAAACATAACCCTAACCCTTGCTCTAAACCTATCACTTACCCTAAACCAAACCCTCACCCTAATGCTACCCTAGTGCTAACCCTAATCCTTAGCCTACCGCAAAGCCTAACTCTATTACTAGTTTTAACCCTAAGCCCTCAATTTATCTCTAACCTTAATCCAAACCTTAAGCCTATCCCTGACTCTTATTCTGACCCTAACACTAACCCTAGGTCTAAGCCTGACCCTAACCCTAAACCAAACCCTAACACTTGCCCTATCATTAAACTTATACTTAAACCTAACTGTAAAACTCACACTAGACCTAAACTTAATCCTAAATATAGCCATAACTCTAGCCCTAGCCCTAAACAAAAACCTAACCCTAGCCCAAACAATAACCATTAATCTAACACAAAGATTAACCCTACCCCTAGACTTAAGTCTAGTTCTAATTCTGGCCCTAACCCTAAAACAAATGCTAACCCAAACACTGACCCTTACCCTAACACAAACCCTAGCTCTAAACCTTATCCTAACTCAAAACCTAACCATAATACTAGACTTATCCATAACCCTAACCCTAAAACTAGTCATAAACAAAACCCTAGATCTTAAATTACTCATAGCCCTAACATTAGCCATAAACCTTAAACAAAACCTAGGACTAAACCTAGCCCTAAACCTAGCTCTAAGCATAACCCTAACACTAGCCCTAGCACTAACCCTAATCCTAACATTGCCCTAACACTAACCCTAGCTCAAACGCTAACCCTTACTCTAAACATAAACCTAGCTCTAACCCTAACCCTAAACCTAAACCTAGATCTTATCCTAACTGTAACCATAGCCAAATCCCAGCTCAAACTCTATCCATTACCTTAAACATAACCCTGATCCTAATGTTAATCCACGCCCTAACTCTAACCCTAAACCTAACTGTAGCCCTGATTCTAAACATAACCCTCACCCTCGACCTAAAACTAGCTCAAAGCCTAACACTTACCCTAAAACTAACCCTAACACTAACCCTAGCCTATCCATAACCCTAGCCAAAATCCTAACCTTAATTCAAGCCCTAACACTAGCACTAAACCTATTCATTACCCTAAACATAAGCCTGTCCCAAATGCTAATCCTAGGCCTAATACTAACCCTATCACTAACACTAACCCTATACATTACATTAAACCTAATCTGAAACCTAACCATAACCCTATCCATTACTCTAACCCTAACCCTAACCATAACACTAATTTGAGCACTAACCCTAAATCTTAACCTAACCAAACCCTAAACCAGACTTTTACCATAATAATACACCTAGCTCTAAACCTGACCCTTAACCTAAACCTAATACTTACACTAGGCCTAGACATAAACTGAACCCTAATACTATACCTATAACCCTAGAACTGATATTAACCCTAGCCCTAATTCTAGACCTAACCCTAACATAAATCCTAGCCATCATCCTAGTCCTGAACTGAGCCTTAATTCTAACCTGAAACCTCACCCTAATTCTATCCATAATTTTAACCCTCGATCTAGCCATTAACCTAGCTATAACCCCATCCTTTCCCCTAAAACTAACCATAAAACTAACACTAACACTAACACAAACCCTAGCCCTAACCATAGGCCTAACTATAATACTAACACTAACACTAATCCCAGCTGTAATTTAGTGATAACCCTAACCAAACCCCTAAGCCTAGCCCTAAAATTAAATCTAACTCTCATCCTAACCCTATTTCTATATCCAACCCTATCCATTACCATAACCATAACATTATCCCTATCCTTAGCCCTAACCCTAGCAATAGGCCTAACCCTAGATCTAACCATAATTCTAAATTAAACACTAACCTTAAGCCTAAACCTCACCCTACCACTAGCTGAACACTGCACTATTCATAAAACTAACCCTAACACGAGCCCTAGCCCTAAAACAAAACAAAACCATTGCCCTAAACCTACACCTGAACCTAAACCAATCCCTAACCCTACAACTAGCCATAACACTAGCTCAAATTTGATTCCTAGGCCTAAAACTAACCCTAACCCAGACTCTTATCCAAACACTAACCCTAGCTCTAAATATCACCTTAAACCTAAAGCTAATGTTAACACTAGACCTAGCCCAACCCTAACCCTAAAAATAATCCTAGTCATAACCCTAGTTCTTACATTAGCCATAGCCCTAACCCTAGCCATAACCCCAACACAAGAAGCTCTAATCTGAGCCCTAACACTAGATTAATTCTAACCTAACCCTAGCTCTAACCCTAGCTCTAACACTATCCCTTACCCTAAGCCAAATCCTATTCATAATGCTAAGCCAAGTCCTAAACCTAATCCATAGCCTAAAACAAACATTAAACCTAGTACTAGTCCTAACCAAAGCCCTCATTTTCGCTCTAACCCTAACCCAAAACATAACCCTAACTTTCACTCTTATTCTGACCCTAAGACTAATTATAGGTCTAAACCTGACCCTTACCCTAAACTGAACCCTATAACTAGCCCTACCAGTAACCTTTAACCTAAACCTAAGCCTAACACTAGCCCTAGACCTAAACCTAATCCTAAATCTAGCAATAACTCTAGCCCTAGACCTAAACAAAAAATTAGTCCTAGCCCTTAAAATAACCCTTAATGTAAATCAAACACTAACACTACCCTGAAACCTAAACCTAGTCCTAATTCTGGCTTTTACACTAACCCTAACTCTAAACTGAACACTGACCCTAACATTAACACTAAACCTAGCTCTAAACCTGACTCTAAACCAAAAACTAAACCTAACACTAGACCTAAACCAGACTTTTACCATAATAATACACCTAGCTAACCCTAAAACTACCCTAATTAGAACCCTAGATCTTACATTACCTATAGCACTAGCCCTAAGCCTAAACCTAACACAAAATCTAGCCCTAATTTAAGCCTAAACCTACCGTAAGCATAACCTTAACCCTAAACCTAGTCTTAACCCTCACCCTTACCCTCACCTTAGTCCTAACACTAGCTCAAATCCTAACCCTTACCCTAAACCCAGTAGTAAATCTAGCCATAAAACAAAAATTCACCCTAAAACTAACCTTATATCTAACCCAATCTATTACCCTAAACGTAACCCTCACCCTAATGAAAACCCTAGCCCTAACCCTAAACCTGACCCTGACCATAACCATAGCCCTAACCCTAGAAAAACACTAAAGCTAACCCTCACCCTAGGACTAACCCTAGCTCAAAATCTAACCTTTACCCTAAACCTAACCCTAACCCTAGTCTAAGCTAAGATTTGTTGCCCTAATCCAAATCCTAACCCTAACTATAGCGCTAATACAAACACTAAGCCTACCCCTAGACCTAAACCTAGGCTTAATTCTGGCTGTAACCCTAACTCTAACTCTAACCCGAACACTGACCCTGCCTTTAACAGTAAACCTATCTCTAAACCTGACCCTAACCAAATATCTAAACCTAAAACTAGATCTAGCCATAACCCTAACTCTAAAACTAGCCATAATCATTACGTTAGCTCTTACGTTACTCACAACCCCAACACAAGAAGCTCTAATCTGAGCCCTAACACTAGATTAATTCTAACCCTAAACCTAACACAAAACCTAGAGGTAATCCTAGGCCTAAACCTATCCCTAAGCATAATCCTAACCCTAACCCTAGCCTTAATCCTAACCTAACCCTCCATTGGTCTTAACCCTAGCTAAAAGCGTAACCCTTACCCTAAACATAAACCTACACCTATCTCTAAATCTAACCCCAACCCTAGACCTAATTCTAATCTTAACTCTATCCCCAAACCTAAGCCTAACTCTATTGATAACCCTAGGCCTAAACCTAACCCTAAACCTAACCAGAAAACTAACCCTAGACCCAACAATAAACCTCACAATCACCATAGACCTAACTCTAGCTCAAATCCTAACCCTTACCATAAACCTAAACATAACCATAGTCCTAAACCTAAGCCTAAACCTCAATCTAACACTAACCAAAACCCCATACCTACGTCTAACCATATCCATTAATCTAAAACTAACCCTAACCCTAATAATGACGCTAACCCTAATCCTAACTCTAACCCTAATCATACTGTAATCTTATCTCTAGATCTAATTCTAAACCTAACTCTCACCCTAGACCTAACTCTAGATCAAAACCTAACCCTTATGCTAAACATAACCAAAAACCTAACCCTAGGTATAACACTTACCCAAACCATAACTCAAGACCTAGCCCTAATTGTAGCTCTAACACTATGCATTATCCTAACCATTACCCTTACCCTAAAGCTAACCCTAGGCCTAACACTAACCCTAATGCTTACTCTAACCCAAACCCTAACAATTACCCCAAACCTAACCCTAACCCTAACTCAAGACCTATTCCTAACCATAACCCTAGCCTTAAACTTAGTTCTAACCCTACCAATTATCCTATCAATTACCCTCACCCTAATGATAACTCTAGGCCTAACACTAAACCTATCACTAACCCTAACCCTACCAATTACCCTAAACCTAAACCGAAACCCTAAACTCAACTAAACTGTAACTCTGAGCCTGACCCTAATAATTTCCCTAGCTCTAAACTTGAACCTTACCTTAAACCTAACACTTACATTAGATCTAGCCATAAATCTAATCCTAAAACTATCCTCAAACGTAATCCTAGAGCTGACATTAGCCCTAGCCCTGATCCTAGCTCTAACCCTAACAAAAACCCAAGTCCAATCCAAACCCTAAGCCTAGCCTTAATCCTAACCCTAGCCCTAACCATAACACTAACCGTAGCCCTAATCTTAGCCATAATTTTGTCCTATCCCTAATCCTAACCGTAGACCAAACAATAACTCTAAATTTCACACTATCCTAGCACTAATTCTAACCCTATCCCTTACCATAACCATAACCCTAGCCCTAGGCCTAGTTCTAACCCTTGCCCTATCCATAGCCCTAGTACTTATCTTAGATCAAATCTAACTCTAAATCTAACCCTAACCATAAGCCTAAACCTAACCCTAACTCTTGCCCTAACCCTATTCCTAAAACTAGCCCTAACCTTAGAACTAGCACTAAAACAAAACCAAGCCATAGCTCTAACCCTAACTCTTAAACTAACCAAACCCTAACCATACATCTACCCCTAACCCTAGCCCTAATTCAAGATTTATGCTGAACCCTAAAACTAATCCTGACCCTGATTCTGAAACTAACACTAACCCTAGCTCTAAATATCATCCTAACCCTAACACTAAACCTAGCCCTAATCTTAACCCTAAATTAGCCCTAATTGTAACTCTTGTAATTACATTAGTCATAATCCTAACCCTAGCACTAACTTAACCCCAAACCTAGCCCTAATCCGAGCTTTAACTCTAACCCTAACCCTAACCCTAGCCCTAATCATAACCATAACCTTATCCCTAAACCTAACTCTAACCCTATCCACTATCATAACCCTAACCCTAACCCTAATGCTAACCCTAGGCCTATACATAATGTTATCTCTAATCCTATACTATCCATTTCACTAAATCTAACATGAACTCTAATACTAAGCCTATCATTACCCTAACCCTAACACTAATGCTAATTCTATCCCTACCTTTAAGACTTAACCTATCCTAAAACCTATCCAAGACCTTGACCTTAATAATAAAGCTAGCCTAATCCTGACTCTAACCCTAATCCTAAACCTTTCACTAGACGTAGCCATAATCATAACCCTAAAACTATCTATACATAATTCTTGATCTGAAATTACTCATACTTCTAATCCTAGCCCTAACCCCAAAACAAACCCTAGCCCTCATCCTAGCCCTAAAGCTAGGCTTAATCAATATCCTAACAATAAACATAGAACTAAACGTAATTCTAAACACCATTCTACCTCTAAACCTAGCTATAACACCATCTTTTACCCTAAATTTAATCCTAAATATAACCCTAACTCTATGCTTAAACTGAACACTAACCTTAACCCTAATCCTAGCCCTAATTTAGACCTATCTCTAACCCTAACCCTAACCTTAGCCTGAAGACTAACTCTAATTCTCAAACTAGCCCTATGACTAGTTCAAAACCTATTTCTTACCATAATTCTAACCCTAAACCTAATGCTACCACTAACCCTTGCCCTATTTTTAGTCCTAGCCCAAACCCTATATCTAACCCTAACTCTAAATTTAACCCTAACCCTAAGCCTAACCTTAACACTAACATTAACCCTATCCCTAACCCTATCCCTATTGCTAATCTCGAAAAAATAGCACTAACACTAACCCTATCAGTAAAACAAAACCGAGCAATAACCCTAACCCTAAACCTTAACTTAAACCAAATACTAACGCTACACCTATACCTAACTCTAGCCTTAATTCGACTTCTAACAGTAACCTCAAAACTAACCCTGACCCTGACTCATATCCTAAACTCACCCTAGCTCTAAACACCATCCTAACTTTAAACCAAAACCTAACAGTAACCCTAGCCCTTATTTGAGTCCTAATCCTAACCGTGGCCCTCACTCATATTGTAACACTAACCCTAGCTCTAAATATCACCCTAACCTTAATCCTAACCCTAACACTAGACCTACACCTAAACTTAACCCTAAAACTAACCCTAATTGTAAGCCTAGTTCTTACATTAGCGATTGCCCTAACACTAGTCCTCAAAGTAACACAAAAACTAGCCCTAATCTGAGCCCTAAACCTAGCTTTAACCTAATCCTAACCCTACCTGTAGCCCTAACACTAACTCTAACACTATCCCTAACTCTAACCCTATCCTTTACCCTAAATGAAACCCCGACCATAATGGTAACCGTAGACCTATCCCTAAAACCCTAGAACTCATTCTAGCCCTAAACCTAGCCTTAGTCATAACTCTAATGAAGCCCTAGCCCAAACCCTAATTCTAACCTTTGCCCTAGTCCTAAAACTATCTCTAACACCATCGCTTACACTAAACATAACTCTAAGCCCAAAACTAATTCAAGGCCTAAATATAACCATAAACCTAGCCCTATACCTAGCCCTAATTAAGCCCTATACCTAACCCAAACCTTAAGCCCATCCTTAAGACTAACTCTCACTTTCGCCCTGCCCTATCCTTAGCTCTAACCCTATCCCTTACATTAACCCTAATCCTAGCCATAAACCTAGATCTTATGTTAGCCCTATTGTTAGCCCTACACCTAACCCTATATCTAATCCTAACTCTAACTCTAACCCTAAGCCTAAACCTAACCCTAACACTAGCCCTAAACCTAACACTAATCCTAAAACTAGCACTAACCATAGCCCTAGCCCCAAAACAAAAGTGAGCCATAGCCCTAACTTTAAAACTTAAAATAAACCAAAATATAAACCTACACCTAGCCCTAATCCTAGCCCAAATTTGAATATAAAACCTAAACTTAAAACTCGCCCTGACCTTTAATTTGACCCTTACACTAACTCTAGCTTTAAACATCACCTTAACCCTAACCCTACCCTAACACTAGACCTAGTCCTAACCCTAATCCTATAACTAGCCCAAATCATAACCCTAGTCTGTACATTGGCTGTGAATTTAAACCTAGCCCTAACTCTAATCAAAACCCAGATCTAAACTGAGACCTAACCCTAGCTTTAACCCTTACACTAACTCTAACACTAGCCCTAACCCTAACCCTAAACATAGACCTAACCCTAGCTCTAACCCTATCCCTTACCCTAAGTTAACCCTAACCCTAATACTAACACTAGTCTTAACCCTAATCCTTACTTTAACCCAAACCCTATTAATAGTCCTAACCTTAGTCCTCATTCTAGCTCTAACCATACCCAAACCTGACACTTATTCTGACCCTAACTGTAACAGTAGGTCTAAACCTGACCCTAACCCTAAACTGAACCCTAACAATAGTACTAGTTATAAACCTATACCTAAACCTAACCCTAACCCTAAACCTAGCACTAATCCTATCCCTTACCCTAAGCCAAACCCTAACCCTAATGCTAACCCTAGTTTTAAACCTAATCCTTAGCCTAACACAAATCCTAACTTTATTACTAGTCCTAACCCTAGCTACCATTCTAGTTATAATCATAACCCAAACACTAACCCTAACCCTGGCCCTTATTCTGACCCTAACCATAAACCAAACCCTAACACTAGCCCTACCTGTAAACCTATACCTAAACCTAACCCTAACACTAGCCCTAGACATAAACCTAATCCTAAATCTAGCCATATCTCTCACCCAAGACCAAAACAAAAACCTAGCCCTAGCCTTAATGATAACCCTTAACTTAACCCAAACACTAACCCTACATATAGACATAACCAATACTAATTTAGGCTCTATCCCTAAACGTAATCCTAATCCAAATACAGACCCTGACACTAACATTAACTTAGTTTTAAAACTGACCCTAACCAAAACATAAACGTAACACTAGACCTAGCCAAAACCCTAACCATAACCCTAGTACTTATATACCCATAGCCCTAATCCTAGCTCTAAACCTGAAACAAAATTTAGCCCTAATCCTAGGCCTAAACCTATCCCTAAGCATAACCCTAACCCTAACCGTATCCTTCACGCCAATCCTAACACTCACCTTAGACCTAACCCTAGCTAAAACCCTAACCTTATCCCTAAACATAACCCTAGCCCTATCCCTAAACCTAACGCTAACACTAGCCCTAATCATAATATTAATACTAGCCCTAATACTATCTCTAAAATTATCCATTACAATAAACCTAACCCTAAACCTAATGATAACCCTAGCTCTAACTCTAACTGTAAACCTAATCCTAGACCAAACCCTAAACCTCACCCTCATCATAGCCCTAACCCTAGATCAAACCCTAAACTATACTCTAACCTTAATCCTAGCTCAAACCCTAACACTAACCCTAAACCTAAAACTACCCCTAACACTAACCCGACATCTAATACTATCCATTAACCTAACTCTAAAGGTAACCTTAGCCCTAACCCTATCTCTAACCCTAATCTTAACTATAAATCTAACCCTAGACATAACACTAAACCTAACACTCACCCTAGTACTAACCTTAGTTCAAAACCTAACCCATATGCTAATCCTAACCCAAACACTAACCCTAGGCCTAGCTCTAACCCTAACCCTAACTCTAGCCCTAATCCTAACCAAAATGCTAGCCCTAACCCTAGCTCTAATGATATCCATTACCCGAACAATAACCAAAACCCAAATGCTAACCCTAGGCCTAACTCTAAGCCTATAATTAACCCTAACCATACCCATTATCCTAATCTTAACCTGAATGCTAAACCTAAACCTATCCATTACCCTAAACCTAACACTAACCCTAACCCTAATTTGAGCCCTAACCCTAAAACTTAACCTAACCCATAAACGAAACCTGAAGTTGACCTTAAAAACACCTAATTCTAAACTTGATCCTTACCCTAAACCTAACCCTTATACAAGACCTCGCCATGAAACTAACCCTATAAGTACTCCTAGCCATAACCCTAAAACTGACATTATTCCTATCCCTAAAATTTGCCCTAAACCTAACAAAAATCCTAGTGCTCATCCTAACACCAAATCTACCTTAATCTTAACCCAATCCTAACCCTATCCCTAAACCTAATTCTAATCATTGCCCTAGCTCTAAACCTAGCTATAACCCCATCTCTTCCCCTAAACCTAACCCTAAACATAACCCTAAACCTAACCCTAAACATAGCCCTAACATTAGGCCTAACCCTAACACTAATATAAGACCTATTCCAAGGCCTAGTTTAGCCCTAACCCTAACCCTAACCCTAGCCTTAAGACTAAATCTAACTCTCGACTAGCCCCATTTCTAGTTCTAACCCTATCCCTTACCATAACCTTAACATTAGCTCCAAAACATAACTGAGCTATAGCACTAACCCTAATCCTTAACTTAAACCAAATCCTAACCTATATCTATCCCTAAACCTACCCCTAATTCAAGTCCTATCCCTAACCTAAAACTAACCCTGACCCTGACTCTGAACCTAACACTAACCCAAGCTCAAAACATCACCCTATTTAATGTTACTCTTTTCTTCCTACTCTTCCTCCCTGCTCTGTTCATACTTGCTCTCATTATATCAAAGAAGACATTTGGTATCTGTAAAATAAAGGGTCTCTTTAAGAACACAAAAAAAAAAAAAAAAACATCACCCTAAACTTAAACCTAACCCTAAAACTAGATTTAGCCCTAACTGTAACCCTAAAATTAGCCCTAATCATAACCCTGCTTCTTACATTAGCCATATCCCTAACAATATCCCTAAAAAAACCCAAAACCTAGCCCTAATATGAGCCCAAATCCTAGCTTTAACCCTATCTCTAACCCTAAATGTAGCTCTAACCCTTACCCTAAACCTAACCCTAAATTTAATCCTACACTAACCCTAAAACTAACCCTAAACCTAGCCTAACCCTAACCAAAACCCTAGCCCTATCCCTAGCTCTAACCCTATCCAATACCCTAACTGAACCCTAACCCTAATGCTAACCCTCAGCCTAACCCTAACACATCAGCTAACCCTAACCCATCCATTATCCCAAACATAACCCTAACACTAAAGCTAACCTAATACTAGACCTAGACGTAACAATAACCCTAAAACTAGCCCTAATTGTAACCCTAGTGCTTACATTAGCTGTAGACCTAAAGCTAACACAAAACCTAGCCCTAATCCGAGTCTTAACACTAGCTTTAACTCTATCCCTAGCCCTAACCCTAACCCTCACCCTAAGCCAAGCCCTAACCCTAGCACTAACACTTTCCCTTACCCTAAGCCAAACTCTAACCCTAAAGCTACCTAGTTTTAAGGTAATCCTTAGCCTACCCCAAACCCTAACTCTATTACTAGTCCTAACACTATCTCTCAATCTAGTTCTATCCCTATTCAAAACCTTAAATCTAACCTTGACCCTAATTCTGACCCTAATACTAACCATAGGTCTAAACCTGACCCTAACCCTAAACTGACCCCAACATTGGTGCTACCTGTAACCCTATATCTATACCTAACACTAACACTAGATCTAGATCTATACCTAATCCTTCATCTAGCGATAACTCTAGCCTTAGTCCTAAACAAAAACCTATCCCTAGTCCTAACAATAACCCTTAACCTAACCCAAACACTAACCCTACTCCTAGACCTAACCCTAGTCCTTATGTTGGACCTAATCAGAAACTTAACCCTAACCCAAACACTGACCCTTACCCTAACACAAACCCTAGCTTGAAACCTTTTCCTAACCGAAAACCTAACCCTAAACTAGACATAGACATATCACTAACGCTAAAACTAGTCATAACCATAAGCCAAATCCTACCTCTAACTCTATCCATTACCCTAACCCTAACCCTAAACCAAATGCTAACCCTCGCCCGAACCCTAAACCTGTCTGTAACCCTAAACCTCGTCCTAGTGCAAATTATAGCTCAAAACCTAACCTTTAAATATAACCTAACCCTAACACTAACCCTTGGACTAAACCTAACACTAACCTTAACCCTAGCCCTAATCCTAACCTTAACCCTAGCCATAACTCTAGCTCTAACCGTATCCATTACCCTAACCCTAACCCCAATGATAACCCTAGCCCTAACCCTAAATCTACCCTAACCCTAACCCTAGACATATCCATATACCTAAACCTTGTCATAGACCTAACCCTAGCTCAAACCCTAACCATTACCCTAAACCTAACCCTACACCTATCCCTAAACACTACCCTTAAGCCAAAACCTAATTCTAAACTTAACTCAAACCCAACATCAAACCCTATCCAATACCTTAAACCTAATGATAACCTTAGCCCTAATCCTAACACTAAACTTGACCCTAACCATAACCATAACCTAGCCCTAACCCTAAACTTAACATTCACCCAAGTGCTAACCCTAGTTCAAACCCTAAACTGTACCCTAAACCTAATGCTATCCCTGGGCCTAACCCTAACCTTAACCCTAACTCAAGCCCGAATATTAACCATAACCCTTGCTCTAACCCTAGTTCTAACCCTCTCCATTACCCTAAACATAACCCTTACCCTAATGCTAACCCTAGGCCTAAACTTAACTCTTTCACTAACTCTAACCCTATCAATTACCCTACACCTAACCTGAACCCTAAACCTAACCCTATCATACTATATCCCTAACCTTAATGCTAATTTGAGCCCTAATCATAAACCTTAACCTAAACCAAACCCGAAACCTGATTCTAACCCTAATAATACCCCCAGCTCTAAACTAACCATTACCCTAGACCTAGCCATAAATCTAACCCTCAATCTATCCCTAACCGTAACCTTAGACCTCAAACAAGCCCTAGCCCAAATTCTTGCCATAACCCTAAAATAAAGCCTAGCCCTCATTCTAGACCTAAACCTAGCCTTATTACTAACCCAAAACATAAGCCAAGCTGTAACCATAATTCTAACCTTCAACCTAGCCCTAACACTAACTATAACCCCATCCATTCCCCTAAAACTAACCCTATCCCTAAACCTAAACCTAAGCATAAAACTATACTTAACCCTAGCACAAACACTAGACCTAATCCTAGCCCTAATTTGGCCCTAAACCTAACCTAACCCTAGCCCTAAAACTAATTCTAACTCTCACCCTAGTGTTATTCCTAGTTCTAACCCCAACCCTTACCATAACCCTAAAACTTGCCCTAACCTTAGCCCTAAGCCAAGCCCTAGCCCTAATCCTACATCTAATCATAACTCTAAATGTAACCCTAAACCTAAGCCTAAATCTCTCACTAACACAAGCTGTAACACTAACACTACTCATAAAATTAGCCCTAACCTAGCCCAAGCCCTACAACAAAACAGAGCCATAGCCCTAACCCTAACATTTATGCTAAACCAAACTCTAAGCCTACTTCTAGCCCTAAACCTAGCTCTAATTTGTGTCTTACCCCTAATCCTAAAACTAACTCTGACCCTTACTCTGACCCTACACTAACTCTAGCTCTAAACATCACCCAAAACCTAAACCAAACCCAAACACTAGACCTAGTCCTAACCCTAACCCTAAAAGTAGCCTTAATCATAACCCTAGTTCTTACATTATCTGTAGCCCTAACCCTAGCAGTAACCTAACCCAAAATATATCCTAATCAGAGCCCTACCTAACTTTAACACTAACAATAACAGTAACCCTAGCTCTAACGCTTACCCTAAATCTAATGTTAACCCTAACCCTTGCTATAACCCAAAACCTAACACTAACACTAGCCCTAATCCTAACAATAACCCTAGCCCTAAACCCAGCTCTAATCCTATCATTACCTTAACCCTAACCCTAACCCTACTGCTAAACCTAGGATAACCCTAACTCTATTCCTAAGCCTAAACCTATCCATTACACTAAAACTAAGCTGAACCCTAAACCTAACCATATCCATAAACCTAACCCTAACCCTAACCCTAATGCTAATTTGAGCCTAACCTTAAACATTAACCTAACCCAACCTTGAAAACCTGTACCTTACCTAATAATGCCCCTAGCTATAAACCTTACCCTAAACCTTAACCTAACACTTACACTAAACATAGCCATAATCCTAACCCTAAAACTATCTCTAACCATAATCCTAGACCTGACATTAGCCCTAGGACTAAGAAAGCCCTAACCCTAACACAAACCCTAGTCTTATTCCTAGCCCTAAACCTAGTTTTAATCCTAACACTAACCCTAACACTAGCCCTAACCCTAATTTTAACCCTTGCCCTAGTTCTAAACCTAGCAATAACATTATGCCTAGCCATAACCATAACCCTAACCCTAGCCATAAACCTAGGCTTAGCCTTAATACTAACCCTAGCTCTAAACCTAGGCCTAATAAAGCCCTAACCCTAACCCTACCAAACCCTAACCCTAAGACTAACTCTAACTCTCGCCCTAGCCCTATTCCTAGATCTAACCCTATCTCTTATGATAACCCAAACCCTAGACCAAACCCTTGCCGTAACCTAAATTTAACCCTAACTCTAAATCTAACCTAAACATAAGTCTAAACCATACCCTAACACTAGCTCTAACACTAATGCAAATTTGAAAACTAGCCCTGACCCTAGCCCTAGCCCTCAATCAAAACCAAGCCATAGCACTGACCTTAACACTTATCCTAAAACATAGCTTAAACCTACACCTAGCCCTAACCCTAGCCCTAATTCAAGTCCTAACCCTAACCTTAGAACTAATACTAACCCTGACTATGACCCTAGCTCTACACATTACCCTATTCCTAAACCTAATCCTAACACTACACCTCACCATAAACCTAACCCTAAACTAGCCCTAATTGTAATGCCAGTTCTTACATTAGCCATAGCCCTAAACCTAACACAAAACCTAGCCCTAATCCAAGGCCTAACCCTAGCTTTAACCCTAACCCTAAACCTGGCCCTAAACCTAACCCTATGCCTAGTTTTAATCCAAGTTCTAACCCTATCCCTCACCCTAAGCCAAACCCTCACCCTATTGGTACCATAGTCCTAACACTAATCTTAAGCCTACCCCAAACCCTAACTTTATTACTAGTCCTAACTGTAGCCCTCATTCTAGCTCTAAACTTAACCCAAACCCTAACCCTAACCCTGACACTTATTCTGATTCTAACACTAAAGCTAGGTTTAAACCTTATCATAACCCTTATCTGAAAACTAAAACTAGCCCTACCAGTAACCCTATATGTAAACTTAACAGTAACACTATCCCTAGACCTAAACCAAATTCAAATATAGCCATAAACCTAGCCCTAGCCCTAACAATAACCCTTAACCTAAACTAAACACTAACCCTACCCCTAGACATAACCCTAGTCCTCATTCTGGACCTAACCTTAAACCTAATCCTAACCTGTACCCTGACACTTACCCTAGCAAAAACCCTAGCTCTAAAACTTATCCTAACCCCAAAACTAACCCTAACACTAAATGAACCCTAAATCTAGTCATAACCATAACTCTAGCTTTTAAATTACTAATACACCTGATACTAGCTCTAAACCTCACACAAAACCTAACCCTAATTGTAGCCCTAAACCTAACCCTAAGCATAAATCTAACCCTAAACCTAGCTCTAAACCTAACCCTAACCCTCATCCTAGCTCTAAACCTAGCTCAAACCCTTAAACTTACCATAAATATAACCCTAGCCCAAATCCAAAACCTCACCCTAACCCTAGACCAAATCCTAACCTTAACCATAGCACAAACCCTAGCTCTAACTCTACCCACTACCTTTACCATAACACTAAAACTAATGTTAACCCTAGCCCTAACCTTAATCCTAACTCTACCCTAGCACTGACTGTAACCCTAACCCTGACTCCAGCCCTAAACCTCCCTCAATCCCTAACTCTTAAACTTAAGCTAACCCTAACTCTAACCAAAGGCCTAACCCTAACCCTCACCCTAGCCCTAATCCTAACCTGAACCCTAGCCATAACCCTAGCTCGAATCCTAACCATTAGCCTAACCCTAAACTTAACACTAATGAAAACACTAGACCTAAAGCTAACATACCCTAAACCTAAACATATACCTAACCCTAGAACTTAGAGTGAGCCTAACCCTAATCCTAAACCTAAGACAGATCAAATCCTAACCCTAACCCTAAACCTAACCCTAACTCTAACATAAACTTATTCCTAACTCTAACCTGACATCTAAACCTATTACCATAAACCTAATGATAACCCTAGTCCTAACTGTAACACTAATGCTAACACTAACCATGACCATAACCCTAGCACTAACCTTACCATAGCACTAAACCTAGCTCAAATGCTAAACCATTCCCAAGACCTAATCCTAACTCTAACCCTCACCCTAACCCTTACCCTAACCCTAACTCTACCATAATCCTAACCTAACCCTAGCCCTAACCCTAGGTCTCACAGTATAAAATATCCTAAAAATAACCGTAACATTAATGCTAACCCTAGGCCTAACCCTAAACCTATCACAAACCAAAACCATATCCATTACTCTAAATCTAACCTGAACCCTATTCCTAACCCTATCCAACACCCTAACCTTAACTCTAACCTTAATGCTAATTCGAGCCCTAAACCTAAACCTTAACCTAACCAAAACCCAAAGCCTGACCATGACCCTAATAATACGCCTAGCTCTAAACCTGACCCTTTCCCTAAACGTAACACTTAAATTTTACCTAGCCATACACTTAACCCTAAGACCATCCCTAACTGTAAACCTAGACCTCACATTAGCCCTAACCCTATTTCTTGCCCAAAACCTAACACAAAACCTAGCCCTAATCCTAGTGTTAAACCGAGCCTTAATCCTAACCCAAACCTTAACCCTAGTCCCAACCCTAAAGCTAATCATAATACAAGGCCTAACCCTAACAATAGCACTAAAACAAAACCGAGCAACAGGCCTAACATTAACCTTAACTTAAACCAAAGGCTAGCACTACACCTAGAACTAAACCTAGTCCTAATTCAAGACCTAATCCTAACCTTAAAAATAAACCTGACCCTGACTCATATTCTAACTCTCACCCTAGTTCTGAACAGCACCCTAAACTTATACCAAACCCTAAGAGTAACCCTAGCCCTAATTCAAGTCCTAACCCTAACCCTAACCCTAAAACTAATCCTGACCTGACTCATATTCTAACACTAGCTATAAATATCAATTTAACCTTAAACCTAACCCTAACACTTGACCTACCCCAATCCTAACCCTAAAACTAACCCTAATTGTAACCCTCATTCTTACATTAGTCATTGTTCTAACCCTAACCTTAAACCACACAAAAAACTAACCCTAATCTGAGCCCTAAACCTAGCTTTAATCCTAAATGTAACCCTAACCCTAGCCCTAAACCTATCTCTAACAGTATCCCTTACCCTGAGCAAAACCCTAACCTTAATGGTAACCCTAGACCTATCCCTAATCCTTAGGTTAATCAAATGATAACCCTATTAATAGTCCTAAACCTAGATCTCATTCTAGCTCTAACACTATCCCAAACCCTACTCCTACCCCTGACCCTCATTCTGACCATAACACAAACCCGAGGTCTAAACCTCGGAAAACTGGAAAACTGACCCTAGACATAATCCTAAATTTAACACTCGGCATAGCCCTAACCCTAACTCATACCCTAAACCTAACTATAAACCTAAACATAACCATAGCCCTAATCCTAACCCTAAAACAAAATCTAACCCTAAACCTAACCCTATATCTAACCCTATCCATCACCCTACTCCTAAACATAACCTTAATGATAACCCTAAAGCCCTAACCCTAAACCTAACACTAACACTACCATAATCCTATCCCTAAACCAAACCCTAAAACTAACTCTTTCCCCAGCCATAATTCTAGCTCAAAACCAAACCATTACACTAACCATAACCCTATACCTAACCCTAGTTCTAAACCTAACCCTAACCATAACTCAAGACATATTCCTAACCTTAACCCTAGTTCTAACCTAAGCTCTAATATGATCCACTACCATAACCATAACCCTTATCCTAATGCTAACCCTAAGCCTAACTCTAACCCTATTGCCAATGCTGACACTATAAATTACACTAAACCTAACCTGAATCCTAAACCAAAACCTATCATTGCCCTAACTCTAAACCTAATGCTAATTCGAGCCTTAAACCTAAATCCTAACTTAAACAAAATCTAAACGTTGACCCTAACCTTAAAAATTCCCCTAGCTCTAAACCTGAACCTTACCCTAAGCCTAACCCTTACACTAGATGTAGAACTAAAGCTAACCCTAAAATTATCTTTAACCATAACACTAGACCTGATATTAGCCTAGCCCTAATCCTAGCCCTAAACCTAAAAACAAAAACAAAAACAAAAACTAGCCTTCATCCTAGGCCTAAACATAGCCTTAATCATAACCCTAACTCTACGCCTAGCCTATTCCCTACTCTAACCAAAACCCTACCTCTAAACCTAGATATAATGATATCCCTTATCCTAAACATAAACCTAACTGTAGCCCTATTGCTAGGCCTAAACTGAACACTAACTCTAGCCCTAAACCTGGTCTTAACCCTTTTCCAAACCCTTATCCAAACCCTAACCCTAATCCTAGCCCTAAGACAAACTCTAACTCTCACACTGGCCCTATTCCTAGTTCTAACCCTATCCCTAACCCTTGCTCTAACCCTTGCCCTAACTCTTGTCCTATCCTTACTTCTAGCCTAACCCTAGATCTAAGCCTAACTCTATAAATAACTCTAACTATAAGGCTAAGCCTAACACTAACACTAGACCTAACCCTAATATCATAAAACTAGAGCTAACCCTAACCCTGGGACTAAAAAAAAAAAAAAAAAAAAATGAGCAATAGACCTAACCCTAAACTTTAACTTAAAACAAACCCTAAATTACACCTAGAACTAATCCTAGTCCTAACTTGAGTCCTAACCCTAGTCCTAACTTGAGTCCTAACCCTAACCTGAAAAATAACCTTGACCCTGACTTTTACCCTAACACTCACCCTAGCTCTAAAACACCACTCTAACCTTAAACCAAACCCTAACAGTAAACCTAGCCCTAATTTGAGTCCTAATCCTAAAACTAACCCTGTCCCTGACTCCTATCCTAACAATAAACCTAGCTCTAAATTCATCCTAACCTAAAACCTAACCATAAACACTAATCTTAAACACTAACCCTAAATCTAACTCTAATTGTAATCCTGAGTTTTACATTGTTCATTGCCCTAACACTATCCCTAATGCTAACACAAAAATTAGCTATAATCTGAGCCATAAACCTAGCTTTAACACTAACTGTAATCCTAACCCTACCCCTAACAGTAGCTCTAACTCTATCCCTAAACCTAAGCAAAACCCTAACCCTAATGGTAACCCTAGACCTATCCCTAATCCTTAGGATAATCAAAACACTAATCCTATTAATAGTCCTAAACCTAGCCCTCATTCTAGCTCTAACCTATCCTAAATGCTAACCCGAACCCTGAACCTTATTCTGACCATAAAACTAAACCTAGGTCTAAACCTGACTCTAACCCTAGACTAAAACTTAACACTAGCCCTACCAGTAAACTTATACCAAACCTGACTCTTCCACTAGCCCTAGACCTAAACCTAATCCTAAATGTAGCCTTAACTCTAGCCCTAGATCTAAACAAAAAACTAGCCCTAGCCCTAACAACAACCCTTAACCTAATGCAAAGTCTAAGCCTATCCCTAAACATAAACCTAGTCCTAATTCTGGCTTTAACCTTAACCCTATCACTAACCTTAACACGGACCCTGCATTTAACACTAAGCTAATTCTAAACCTGACACTAACCAAAAACCTAAAGCTAACTCAGACCTAGCCATTACATAAACCTACCACTAGCCCTAATCATAATCCGAGTTCTTACATTACCCATAGCCCTAACCCTACATGTTAACCTAACATAAAACCTAGAGCAAATCTTAGGCCTAAACCTAGCCTTAAGCATAACCCTAACACTAACCCTAGCCCTAATTTTAACCATAACTCCAGCCTTAGTTCTAAACCTTACTCAATGCCTAACCCTTACCCTAAATATAAACTTAGATTTATCCCTAACTCTAATGCTAAACCTATCCCTAACCATAAACTTAACCCTATCCGTAAACCTAGCTCTGAACATACCCATTACCCTAAACATTACCCTAACCCTAACTGGAAAACTAACACTAGACCTAACCCTATACTTAACACTTGCCATAGCCCTAACCCCACTCAAACCCTAACCTGTACCAGAAACCTAAACCTAGCCATGCCTTAACCTTAACCCTAAAACTAAATGTAACCCTAAACCTAATGCTAAACTTACATCTAACCATACCCATTACCCTAACCCTTATCCTAACCCAAATAATAAACCTAGCCCTATCTCTAACACAAATCCTAAACTTACTGTAATCCTATCCCTAGACCTAATGCTGAACCTAACCCTCAATTTAGCCTTTCCCTAACTCTAGCTCAAACCCTAATCCTTACACTAAACAAACCTTAGCCAAATCCCTAACCCTAACCCTAGCCCTAAGAAAAACTATCTCACAATAGCCCTATTGCTAGTTCTAACCCAATCTCTGACCATAACCTAACCCTAGCCCTAAACCTTGCCCTATCCTTAGTCCTAGCCTAACCCTAGATCTAAGCCTAAATCTAACTGTAAACCTAAACATAAGCCTAAGTCTAACACTAACTCTAGACCTAACCCTAATACTAATTATAAAACTAGTCCTAAGCCTAACCCTGGGATAAAATAAAACTAAACAATAGACTAACCCTAAACCTTAACTTAAACCACACCTGCAATTACACCTAGAACTAATCCAAGCCCTAATTCAAGTCTTTACCCTAACTTTAAAACTAACCCTGACCCTGACTTATATCCTAACACTCACCCTAGCTCTAAAACACCACTCTAACCTTAAACCAAACCCTAACAGGAAACCTAGCCCTAATTTGAGTCCTAACTCTAACCCTAAAACTAACCCATCCCTGAATCCTATCCTAAAAATAACCCTAACTCTAAATTCATCCTAAACTTAAACCTAACCCTAACACTAGAACTACTCCTAACAGTAACCCTAAAACTAACCTGAATTGTAACCCTGATTCTTACATTACTTCTTGCCCTATTCCGACCCAACACTAACACAAAATCTAGCCCTAATCGGAGCCCTCAACCTAGCTTTAACACTAACCCTTACCCTAACACTACCACTAACACTACATCTAACTCTATTCCTAAACCTAAGCAAAACCCTAAACCTATTGGTAACCCTAGACCTATCCATAATCCTTAGGCTAATCAAAACACTAACCCTATTAATAATTCTAAAACTAGCCCTTATTCTAGCTGTAACCTATCCCAAACCCTAACCTTAACCCTGACCCTTATTCTGACCATAACACTAACCCTAAGTCTAAAGCTGACCCTAACCCTAGACCAAACCCTAACATTAGCCCTACCAATAACCTTATACTAAACCTGACTCTACCACTAGCCCTAGACCTAAACCTAATCCTAAATGTAGCCTTAACTCTAGCCCTAGATCTAAACAAAAACCTAGCCCTAGCCCTAACAATAACCCTTAACATAATGCAAAGCCTAACCCTAACCCTGGACATAAACCTATTCCTAATGATAGCTTTAACCTGAACGCTAACACTAACCTGAACACAAACTCTATATTTAACACTAAGCTATCTCTAAACCTGACCCTAACTGAAAATATAAGCCTAACACTCGACCTAGCCATAACCCTAACCCTACAACTAGCCTTAATCATAATCCTAGTTCTTACACTACCCATAGCCCTAACTGTATACCTTAACCTAACACAAAACCTAGAGTTAATCCTAGGCCTAAACATAGCCCTAGGTGTAACCCTAACCATATCCTAGCCCTAATCCTAACCCTAACTGTAGCCTCAGTCCTAAATTTACTCAATGCCCAACTCTTGCCCTAAATATAAACTTAGACTTATCCCTTACTCTATCCCTAACCCTATCCCTAACCCTAAACATAATCCTATCCCTAAACCTAGCTCTGAACATACACATTACCCTAACCCTAACCCTATTGATAACCCTAGCCATAACCCTAACCCTTACCCTAACTCTAACCGGAAAACCAACCCTAGACCTAACCCTAAACCTAACACTTGTCATAGCCCTAACTCTAGCTCTAACCCTAACCTGTACCAGAAACCTAAACCTAACCATGCCTTAAACTTAACCCTAAAACTAAATGTAACCCTAAACCTGAACCTAAACTTACATCTAACCATATCCATTAACCTAACCCTTATTTTAACCCTAATGATAAACGTAGACCTAACCCTAATATTAACACTAAACCTACTGTAATCATATCCCTATACCTAATGCTGAACCTACCCCAAAACTTAACCCTCACCCTAACTCTAGCTCAAACCCTAATCCTTACCGTAAACAAACCCTAGCCCAAACCCTAACCCTAATCCTAGCCCTAATCCTAACCGTAACCATAGCTCAAACACTAGCTCTAACTCTATCCATTATCCTAACCATAAACCTAAACCTAATGCTAACTGTAGCTCTAATAACCGTAAATCTACCTTTATCCCTAGCTCTGATTCTAACCTGAACCCTCAACCTAGCCCTAACACTTACTAAATCCATGAGCCTTACCAGTAACCTAACGGTAAGACAACCCTAAGCCTAACATTAACCCTAACCCTAGCCCTAACCCAAATACTAACCCTATCCCTTGGCCTAACCCTAAACCTCACCCTAGCCTTAGCTAGGTTAAACCCTAACCTGTATCCTAATCTTAACCCTAACCCTAACCCTAGCCTTAACCATAACCCTAACCCTAACTCTAGCCCTTAATCCTAAACATAACCCTAGCCCTAATTATAGCTCTAAATTGATTAATTACCCTAACAATAACCATAAACCTAATGCTAACACTAGGCCTAACCCTAACCCTATCCATTAACCAAAACCTAACATGAAACCTAAACCTAACCTGAAGCCTAAACCTAACCCTATCCCTTACACTAACCCTAACTCTAAACCTAATGTTAATTTGAGCACTAACCCTAAACCTCAACCTAACCCAAAACCTGACGTGACCATTATAATATCCCTAGGTCTGAATCTGAACCTTACCCTAATCCTATATTCATATCCATTAACCTTACCCTAAAACTATCCCTAACGGTAACCCTAGACCTGATATTAGCCCTAGCCCTAATTCTTGCCATAACCCCAACACAAATGCTAGCTCTCATTCTAGCCCTAAACCTAGTCTTGATCCTAACCAGAACCCTAACTCTAGCCCTATACCTAATTTTAACCCTCACCCTGTATCTGAACCTAGATATAACCCCAACCCTTCCCCTAAATCTAACCCTAACTCTGACCCTAGATTTAACCATTACACTAATCCTAGACCTGATCCTTGCCCTAATTTAGCCCTAACACTAATCCTAACACTAGCACTAATACTAACCCTAACTATTGCCCTAGCTCCATTGCTAGTTCTAACAATATCCCTTACCATAACCCTAACACTTTCTCTACCCTTAGCCATAAACCTAGTCTTATCACTAACCCTAGATCTAACAATAACTCTAAATTTAACCCCAACCCTAAACCTAAACCTCACACTAAATCTACATATAGCCCTAATGTTACCCTAAAACTCACCCAAAACCTAGCTCTAAGCATAACCCTAACCCTAACCCTTACCTTAACACTAACCCTAGCTCAAACACTAACCCTTACCCATATATAACTCTAGACCTAACCCTAATCCTAACCCTATTCCTAATCCTAACAATAACCAAGGGAAAACCCTAGTTCTAACTTTATTCATTACCCTAAACATAACACTAACCCTAATGCTAAACCTAGCTCTAAACTTAACCCTAACCTTAAACCTAGACATCACACAAACCCTAACCATTGCCCAAGCCCTAAATCTAGCTCAAATCCTAACACTTACCCTAAACCTAACCCTAACCCTAACTCTAACCCTAGCTCTAATCCTAACCATAACCCTAGCTCTAAACCTATTACCCTAAACATAAGCCTAATTCAAATGCTAACATTAGGCCTAACTCTAAACCTATCTCTAACACTAACCCTATCCATTTCCTAAAACTAACCTGAACACTAAACCTAACCTTATTAATTACTCTAACCCAATCCCTAACCCTAATGCTAAATCAAGCCCTAAACCTAAACCATAACCTAAACCAATCCCTAAACAAGACACTTACCCTAACAATACACCTAGCTTTAAACCGGGCCCTTTTCTGAAACCTAACCCTTACAATAGACCTAGCCATAAACCTAACCTTAACACTATCCCTAAGTGTAACCCTAACTGACATTAGCCATAGACCTAATTCTCACCCTAAACCTAACACAAACCCAAGCCCTAAACCTAGCCTTAATCCTAACCTGAACCCTAACCCTAGCCAATCTCTAATTTCAACTCTAGTTCTGAACCTAAGTATAACCACATCCCTTCCCCTAACCCTAACCCTAACCCTAATATGGACACTAACACTAATGCTAACCCTAACCCTAACACTAACCCTAACACTAACCCTAGCTCTAATCCTAGACCTAGTTTAGTGCTAAACATAACCCTAACTCTAACCCTACACCTAAGACTAACTCTAACTTTTGCCATAGACTTATTTCTAGTACTAACTCTATCTGCTACTATAACCCTAACACTAGCCCTAACCTAACCCCTAAACCTAGCCCAAGTCCTAACCCTAGATCTAACCATAACTCAAATACAATCCTAACCCTAAGCCTGAACCTCACCCTACCACTAGACCTAACACTATTGCTAATCCTAAAACTAGTTCTAAACCTAGCTATAGCTCTAAAACAAAACTGAACCCTAGCCCTAACCCTAACACTAACCTAACTGTAACTGCAGACCTGACATTAGACCTAGCCCTAATTCTTGCCCTAACCCTAACACAAAACCTATCCCTAACCTATCCATAACTCTAGCCTTATTTTGAGTGTTATCCCTACCCCTAAAACTAACACTGACCTTGACTCTGACCCTAATACTAACCCTATTTCAAATCATCACTCTAATCATAACCTAACCCTAACACTAGACCTAGCTCTAACCCTAACCCTAAATGTAGCCTAATCGTAAACCTAGTTCTTATATTAGCCATAGCCCTACCCTAGCCCTAACCTAATCTAAAACCTAGCCCTAACCCTAACCCTAACACTAGCTTTAACCCTAACTCTAAACCTAATCCTAACCCTAGCCTTAATCCTAACCATAACCCTAGCCCTAAATATAGCTCTAATCCTATCTATTACCTTAACCCTAACCCTAACCGTAATACTAATCCTAGGATAACCCTAACTCTATCCATAACCCTAACCCTATTCATTACCCTAAACCTAACCTGAACCCTAAACCTAACCATATCCATTATCCTAATCCTAAACATAATCCTAACCTAATTTGAGCCCTAAACCTAAACCTTAACATAAACAAACCCTAACCGTGACCCTGACCCTAATAATACCCCTGTCTCTAAAAGTGACCCTAACTCTCAACCTAACCCTTACACTATACATAACCATAACCTAACACTGAAACTAACCCTAGACCTGACATTAGTCCTAGCCCTAATGTTAGCCTTTATGCTTAAAAAAAAAAAAAAATAGCCCTAATTCTGGTCCTAAACCTAGACTTAATACGAACCCTAACTCTAACACTAGGCCTAACCATAAAGTGAACCCTCACTCTAGTCCTTAACCTAGCTATAATATCATACCGTACCCTAACCCTAATTCTAACCTTAGCTCTAAACGAAGGCCTAGCCCTAATATTAACCCTAGCTCTAATCCTCGACCTAATTTAGCCCTAACCATAAATCTAAACATATCTCTAGCCTTAAGACTAACTCTAACTCTTGCCCTAGCCCTATCCCTAGTTCTAATGTTATTATCCCTTACTATGATCCAAAGCCTAGCCCTAACCCTAGCCCCAAACTTAGCCCTAGCCCTAAACTTAGATCTAACCCTAACTCTAAATCTAACCCTAACCTAAAACCTAAACCTCACTCTAACACTAGCCCTAATCCTAATGCTAATTTGAAAACTATCCCTAACCATAACCATAGCTTTCAAGCTAAACTGAGAAACAGCTCTAAACCTAAACCTTAACCTTAACCAAGCCCTAACGCTATGCCTAGACCTTACCCTAGCCCTAATTAGAGTCCTAAACCTAACCGTACAACTAATAATGACCCTGACTCTGATCCTAACACTAACCCTAGCTCTAAACATTACCCTAACCCTAAACCTAACCCAAACACTAACCTAGCCCTAACCCTAATCCTAAAACTAACCCTAATCATAATGCCAGGTCTTACATTAGCAATAGCCATAAACCTAACACAAAACCTAGCCTTAATCTGAACCCTCACCTTAGCTTTAACCCTAATGCTAACCCTAACCCTAACCCTAACCCTAGCTCTTACCCTATCCCTTACCCCATGCTGACCCTCACCCTAATGCTACCCTAGTCCTAACCCTAATACTTAGCCTACCCCAAACCCTAACTCTATTACTTGTCCTAACCCTAGGCCTCTTTCTATCTTTAACCCTAATCCAAAACCTAAGCCTATCCCTGTCCCTTATTCTGACCCTAATGCTAACCCTAGGTCTAAGTCTGACCCTAACCCTAAACCAAACACTAACACTAGCCCTATCGGTAAACCTATACCTAAACCTAACCATAACATTAACACTAGACCTAAACTTAATCCTAAATATAGCCATAACTCTAGCCCTAGCCCTAAACAAAAACCTAGCTCTAGTACTAACAATAACCATTAGTCTAACACAATGACTAACAATACCCCTAGAACTAACCCTAGTAAAATTGTGCTCCTAACAGTAAATCCAATGCTAACCTGAACACTGACCCTTACCATAACACAAACCTTAGCTCTAAACCTTATCCTAACCCAAAACACACCACTAACACTAGACATATCCATAACCCTAACCTTAAAACTAGCCATAAATATAATCCTAGTTCTTACATTACCCATAGTTCTAATACTAACTATAAACCTCCCCCCAAAACCTCACCCTAAATGTAGCACTAAAACTAGCTGTAAGCCTAACCCTAACCCTAGTCCTTGCCTAACCCTCACACTTGCCTATCCCTAACCTTAGCTGAAATTCTAACTCTTACCCTAAATGTAACCCTAACCCTAACCCTAATTCTTGCACTAATCCTAACTGTAACCATAGCACAAATCCTACCTCAAATTCTATCCATTACCTTAAATATACCCCTAACACTAATGCTAACCCTAGTCCTAACTCTACCCCTCATTCTAACCATAGCCCTGACTATAACCCTAAACGTCGCCCTAGCCCTAACCATAGACACTTAGCCTAAACCTAACCCTAACACTAACCCTAGGCCTAATCCTAACCCTAGTCTTAATCCTAACTTTAACCCAATCCCTAACACTAGCACTAACTCTATTCATTACCCTACATATAAGCCTATCCCAAATGCTAACCCTAGGCCTAAACCTAACACTATCCCTAAAACTAACCCTATACATTACTCCATACTTAACCTGATCCCTAAACCTAATCCTATTCATTACTCTAAACCTAACCCTAATGCTAATTTGAGCTCTAACCCTAAACCTTAACCTAAATAAACCCTACCCTGGACTTTGCCCCTAATAATACACCCAGCTCTAAACCTGACTCTTAACCTAAACCTAATCCTTACACTAAACCTAGCCATAAACCTAACCCTAACCAAAACCCTAGACCTGACATTAGTCCTAACCCTAATTCTAGCCCTTACCCTAACACAAAACCTAGCCCTCATCCTAGCCCTAAACCCAGCCTTAATCCTAATCCAAACCCTCACCCTGGTTCTATCCCTAATTTTAACCCTCGACTTAGCCCTGAACCTAACTATAACCCCATCACATCACCTAAAACCAACCCTAACCCTAAAAATTACACAAACCCTAATCATAGCCTTAACCATAGGCCTAACACTAACACTCACTTTAGCACAAATCTTAGCCCTAATTTAGCCCTAACCCTAACCCTACTGCTAACCCTAGTCCTAAGACTAATTCACTCTCACCCTAGCCCTATTTCTATTACTAGTCCTAACTTTAGCACTAATTCTAGCTCTAATTCTAACCCAAAACCTAACCCTAACCTTCACCCTCATTCTGACACTAACACTAATTATAGGTCTAAACCTGAACCTAACCCTAAAACGAACCCTGAAACAAGCCTTATAGTAATCTTATACCTAAACCTAACCTTAACTCTAGCCCTAAACCTAAACCAAATCCTAAATCTAGTGATAATTCTAGCCCTAGACCTAAACAAAAACTTAGTCCTAGCCCTAACAATAACCCTCAACCTAAAACAAACACTAACTCTACCCCTAAACCTAACCTTTTCCTAATTCTGGCTTTCACCCTAACTCTAACTCTAACCTGAACACACCCTGCCTTTAACAGTAAACCTATCTCTAAACCTGAGGCTAACCAACATCTAAACCCAACACTAGACCTACCCATAACTCTAAGCCTAAAACTATCCCTAATCATAACCCTAGCTCTTATATTACCCATAGCCCTAACCCTATGCCTAAACCTAACACAAAACCTAGATCTTATCCTAGGCCTAATCCTAGCCTTAGGTATAACCCTAACACAAACTGTAGCCCTAATCCTATCCTAACCATCACCTTAGTCCTAACCATGGCTCAAATCCTAACCCTTACCATAAATATAAACCTACACCTATCACTAAATCTAACCCTAAACCTAGCCCTAACCCTAACCTTAACTCTAGCACTAAACATAGCTCTAAAGATACCCATAATCCTAAACATAACCCTGACTGTATTGATAACTCTAGGCCTAACCCTAACCCTAAACCTAGCCAGAAAACTAATCCTAGACCTAACCCTAAACCTCACCCTCACCATAGACCTAAACCTAGCTCAAACCCTAAACCTTATCATAACCTAAACATAACCATAGCCCTAACCCTAAGCCTAAACCTCAATCTAACTATAACCATAAACCTGAACATATATCTAGTCATATCTATTACCCTAACCCTAACACTACCCCTAATGATGACAATAGCCCTAATCCTAAACCTAATGCTAACCCTAGATCTAACCCTAACTCAAGACCTATTTCTAACAATCACACTAGCCCTAAGCTTAGCTCTAACCCTATCCATTATCCTAACCATAACTCTTACCCTAATGCTAACTCTAGAACCAACCCTAACCCTATTGCTAACCCTAACCTTATCAATTAACCTAAAACCTAAACTGAACCCTAAACAAAAACCTATCATTACTCTAACCTGACCCTGAAGCTAAATAGAGTCCTAACCCTAAACCCTAACCTCAAACAAACTCTAACCCTGATCCTTAAACTAATAAATCCCCTAGCTCTAAATCTGACCCTTACCCTAAACCTAACCCTTACAGTAGACCTAGCCATAAAATATTCTAAATCTATCCCCAACAGTAACCCTAGATTTGACATTAGCACTAGCCCTAATCCTAGCCCTAACCCTGACACAAACCCCAGCCCTTATCCTAGCCCTAAACCTAGCCTTAATCCTAACCCTAACCCTAACCTTAGGCCTAACACTAACACTAAACCTAGCCCTAAACTTAGCCCTAACCCTAGCCCTAATGTTAGCCCTAATTTACGCCTATCCCTAACCTTAGCCTTAACCCTAACCCTAAGACTAACTCTAACTGTCACCCTTGCCCCATCCCTAGTTCTGACCCTATCCCTTACTGGAACAATACTCCTAGCCCCAACCCTAGCCCTATCCTTAGCCCTAGCCCTAACCTAGATCTAACTCTAACTCTAAATCTAACTTTAACCCTAAGCCTAAACCTAAACCAAACACTAGCCCTAACCCTAATGCTAATTCTATAACTAGCCCTAATCCTTGCCCTAGCCCTAAAACAAAACCCAGACATAGCCCTAAACCTAACCCTTAACCTAAATCAAACCCTAAGCCTAACCCTAAACTTAGTCTTAATTCGAGTTTTAAGCTGAACCAAAAACTAATCCTGACCCTGAATCTGAACAGAACACTAACCCCACCTCTAAAGATCACCCTAACTCTAAACCTAAACCTAACACTAGACTTAGCCGCAACCCTAAACCTAAATTTAGCCCTAAATGTAACCCTGGTACTTGCATTAGCCATAACCCTAACCCTAGAATAATTTAACACAAAACCTAGCCCTAATTCATCCCCTAAGCCAAACTTTAACCCTAACACTAACCCTAACCCTAGCCCTAATCATAAGCATTACCTTAGCCCTAAACCTAGCTCTAACCCAATCTATCACCATAACTATACCCTAACACTAATGCTAACCCTAGGCCTAAACCTAACCCTATCCCTAATCCTAACCCTATCCATTACCCAAAACCAAACCTAAACCGTAAACCTCACCCTGTCATTACCCTAACCCTAACCTTAATGTTAATTCAACATTACACTACCTGTATCCATAAACCTAACCCTAAAACTATCTTTAACTATAACCCTAGACCTGATACTAGTTCTAGCCCTAATCCTAGCCCTACCCTAAAACAAAGCCTAGCCCTCATCCTAGCCCTAGAACCAGCCTTAATCATAACCCTAACCCTAACCGTAGGCCTAAACCTAATTCTAACACTCACTCTACCTCTAAACCTAGCTATAATGCCAATCCTTACCCTAAACTTAATCCTAAACCTAAACCTAATGGTAGGCCTAAGCTGAACAATAACCCTATCCCTAATTCTAGCCCTAATTTAACCCTATCCCTAACCCTAATTCTAGCCCTAAGACTAACTCTAACTTTCACACCAGCCCTATCACTAGTTCTAACCCTATTCCTTACCATAACCCTAACCATAGCTCTAATCCTAGCCATATACTTTGCCCTGTCTTTATTCCTAGCCTGTAACCTTAGATCTATACCTAACTCTAAATCTAACACTAACCCTAGGCCTAAGCCTAATATAACACTAGCCCTAACCCTAAACGTTACTCATAAAACTAGCCCTAACCCTGACCCTAGTGGTAAAAAAAAAAAAAACAAGGAATAGACCTAATACTAAACCTTAACTTAAAATAAATCCTAATACTACACCTAGACCTAACCCTTGCCCTAATTCGAGTCCTAATCTTAACATTAATACTAACCCTGACTCTGACTCATGCCCTAACACTCGCCCTAGCACTAAACACCATCCTAAAATTAAACCAAACAATTACAGTAACCCTAGCCATAATTTGAGTAATAACCCTAACCTTAAAACTAACCCTAACCCTGACTACTAACCTAACACTTACACTACCTCTAAATATCACCTTAACATTAAGCCTAATCCTAACACTAGAAGTCTAACCCCTAACCATACCATAAAACTAACCCTAATTGTAACCCTAGTTTTTACATTATCTGTTACTCTAACCCAAGCCCTAATCCTAACAAAATACTAGCCCTAATCTGAGCTCTAAACCTAGCTTTAACCCTAACCCTAGTCCTAAACCTAACTCTAACTCCATCCCTTACCCTAAGCCAAACCCTGACACTAATTTTGATCCTAATTCTAACCCGTTAACCTAATCCAAACAGTAATCTTATTTCTAGTCCTAACTCTAGCCCGCATTTTAGCTCTAACCATAATCCAATCCCTAACCCTCACCCTGAGATTTATTCTGACCCTAACATTAATTGTAGGTCTAAACCTGTACCTAACCCTAAACCAAACTCTAACACTAGCCCTAGACCTAAACCTAATCCTAAATCTAGCCAAACCTGAAGCCCTAGACCTAAAGAAAAACCTGGACCTAGCCCTAATAATAACCTTTAGCCTAGGTCAAACACTAACTTTTCCCCTAGACTTAACCCTAGTCCTAATTCTGGCTTTAATTCTAACCATAAACATAAACTGAACACTAACACTAACCCTAGCTCTAAACATAGCCCTAACCCTGAAACTATACCTAGCCCTAACATTAACTCTAAAACTAGCCCTAATCATAACAAGTTCTTAATTTAGCCATAGCCCTAACCTATTGAAAAAACTTGCCGTAATCCAAGCCCTGCCCTATCTTTAACCATAAAGCTAAACCTAACGCTAACCAGAGCCCTAACCCTAAGCCAAACTTTAGATCCAATCCTAAGCATAACCATAGCCCTAACCCTAGCTCTAACCCTATCCATTAACCTAAGGATAACCCTAACCCTTATGCTAACCCTAGGCCAAACCCTAATCCTATGCCCATCCCTAACCCTATCCATTACCCTACACCTAACTTTTACCCTAAACCTCAAACTATTTTTAACCTATCACTAAACCTAATGCTAATTTGAGCCCTAAACTTAAACCATAACTTAACCTAAACCCTAACCCTTATCCTAGTAATACCCCTAGCTCTAAACCATAAACCTAACACTTACAATAGACCTAGATAAAAACCTAACTCTAAGATTATTCCTAACTCTAACCCTAGACTTGATATTAGCCCTAACTCTAATCCTAGTCCTAACCCTAACACAAACCTTAACCCACATCCTAGGCATAGTCCTCGCCTTCATCATAACCCTCACCCTAAAATTAAACCTAATTCTAACCCTCACCCTAACCCTAAAACTAGGTATAATCTCATCCCTTACCCTAAACCTAACCCTAATCCAAACCCTAACACTAAACCTAGCCTTAAACCTAGGCCTAACTCTAACATTAACACTTGCCCTAATCCCAGACCTAACTTAGGCCATCCCTAACACTAAACATAACCCTAGCCCTACGACTAACTATAACTCTTGCCTTAGACCTATAGAGTAGAGTAGTTTTAACCTTTTCCCTTACCATCACCCTAAACCTAGTCCTAATCTGAGCACTAACCCTAGCCCTAAAACAAAACCGAGTCATAGCCCTAATTTTAAACCTTAACCTAAACTAAACCCTAACCTTACACCTAGCCCTAACACTATCCCTAACCCTAACTCTAATTCTAGTCCTAATCCTAACCTGAAAATTAAGCCTGACCCTGACTCTGACCCTAACACTAAACCTAGCTCTAAAATCATTGTAACCGTAAATCTAACCTTAACACTAGACCTAGCCTTAACCCTAATCTTATAACTAGAGCTAATCATAACCTTACTTTGTACATTAGCCATAGTCTTAACCCTAGCCCTAACCTAACCCAAAACCTAGCCTTAATCATAGACCTTATCCTAGCTTTAATGCTTACCTTAAACCTAACACTAACCACCCCAAAAGCCCTAATCCTATACATAACTCTAGCCCTATACTTAGGTCTAACTCTATACATTACCCTAATGATAACCCTAAAACTTAAGCTAAACCTAGGCGTAACCCTACCCTATGAATTACACTAAACCACTAGTAAACCCTGAACCTAACACTGTCATTACTCTAACACTAAATCCAATGCTAATTTGAGCCCTAAACTTAAACCCTAACCTAACACAAACCCTAACATTGATTCTGTCCCTAATAATAACCCTAGCTCTAAAACTGACCCTTACCATCAACGTAACCCTTACACTGGACCAAGCCATAAACCTAACACTAAATGTATCCCTAATTGTAACCCTAGACCTGACATTAGCCTTATACTTAATACTAGCCCTAAAACTAATACAAAGACTAGCCCTCATCCTAGCCCTCAACCCTAGCCTTAATCATAACCCTAACCCTAACCCTGGCCCTAACCCTAATACTAACCCTCACCAAGCCCTCAATCTTGCTATAACCCATTCCTTTAAACTAAATGCAACCCTAACTCTAACCTTAAACCTTAACCCTTGCCCTATCCTTAGCCCTAGCACTAACCTTAGATCAACACCTATCTCTAAATCTAACCCTAACCTGAAGCCTAAGCCTAGCCCAAACACTAGCCCTAAGCCTAACACTAATCCTAAAACTAACCCTAACCCTAGCCCTAGTCTAAAACAAAATTGAGCCATAGCTCTAACACTAATCTTTAAACTAAACAAAACCCTAACCATACACCTACCCCTAACCCTAGACCTAATTCGAGTTTTAAACTGAACCCTAAAACTAACTCTGACCCTAACTCTGAAAATAACATAAACCCTAGCTCTAAACATCACCCTGACCTTAAACCTAACCCTAACACCCAACCTAGCCCTAATCTTAACCCTAAAATTAGCCCTAAATGTTACTTTAATACTTACATTAGCCAGAATCCTAACCCTAGCACTAACTTAACCTGAAACCTAGCCATAATCTGAGCGTTATCCTGAGCTTTAAAGCCCTAACCATACCCTAGCCCTAATCATAACCATAACCTTAGCCCTAACCCTCATATAACCCTGTCCATTACCATAAACATAACCCTAACCCTAATGCTAGCCCTAGGTCTAAACCTAATGCTATCTCTAATCCTATTGCTATCTGTAATCCTAAACCTAACCTGGACCCTAATACTAACCTTATAATCATTCTAACCCTAACCCTAATGCTAATTCAATCCCTAATTTAGACCTTAACCTATCCCAAACCTTAATCCAGACCCTGTACATAATAATACCCCAAGCCCTAAACCTGAACCTACCCCTGAATCTAACCCTTACACTAGATGTAGCCATTATCCTAAACATAAAGTTATCTTTAAACATAATTCTAGACTTGAAATTAGCCATGCCCCAAATCCTAGCCCTCACCCTAAAACAAACACTAGCCCTCATCCTGGCACTAAACCTAGCCTTAATCATAACCCTAACTGTAACCAAAACTCTAATCCTAATTCTAAATATCACCCTACCTCTAAACCTAGCTATAACATTATCCATTACCCTAAACTTAATACTAACACATACCCTACTCTATATTTAAGCTGATCACTAACCATAGTCCTTATCCTAGCCATAATTTATCCATTTCCCTAACCCAAGCCCTAAGACTAACTGTAAATCACACTAGCACTATCCCCTATCCCTAGTTCTAACCCTATTACATACCATAATCTAACCCTAGCCCTAACCCTTGCCCTATCCTCAGTCCTAACCCTAAACCTAGATCTAATCCTAAATCTAATTCTAACCCTAACACTAGGCTTAAGCCTAACACTAACCTTAGCCCTAACCCTAATGCTAATCATAAAATTAGCACTAACCCTAACCCTAGCAGTCAAACAAAACCAAGCAATAGCCCTCATCCTAAACCTTAACATAAACCACCCTAACAGTACATCTAGACCTAACCCTAGCCTTAAATTCGACTCCTAACCCTAATCTTAAATATAACTCTGAAACAGACTCATATCCTAATGCTCACCCTACTTCTAGACCCCATCCTAAACTTAAACCAAACTCTAACAGTAACCTATCCGTAATTTGAATCCTAACCTAACTCTGACCCTCATTCATATCCTAACACTAACCCTAGCTCTAAATATTACTCTAACCTTAAACCTAATCCTAACACTTGACATATCCTTAACCCTAACCCTAAAACTAGCCCTAACGGTAACCTTAGTTCTTACATTAGCCATTCCCTTAACCCTAGCCCTAAACTTACAACAAAACTTGCCCTGATTCAAGCTCTAAACCTAGCTGTAACCCTAACCCTAACTCTATCCCTAGCTCTATCCCTATCCCTTACCCTAAGCAAAACTCTAACCCTAATGGTAACCCTAGAACTATTTCTAATTATCAGGCTAAATAAAATGTGAACCCTTGTAACAGTCCTGACTCTAGCCCTCATTCTAGCTCTAATCTTATCCCAAACCCTAAGACTAACCCTGACCCTTATTCTGACACAAACAATAACCCTAGGTCTAAACCTGAACATAAGCATAGAACAAAACCTAACATGGCCCTACCGGTAACCTTATAATTAAACATAACCCTAAACTTAGCCCTAAGACTAACTCTAACTCTCACACTAGCCCTATCCCTAGTTGTAACCCTATTCCTTACCATAACCAAAAACCTAGCCCTAAACCTAGCACTAATTCTTGCCCTATACTTCGTCCTTGCCCTAACCCTATTTCTATCCCTAATTCTACATCTAACCCTAAACCTAAGCCTAAGCCTAAAACTAACATTAGCCCTAACTCTAATATTAATCCTAAAACTAGCCCTAACCTTAGCAGTAAAACAAAATTGAGCAATGGCCCTAACACTTAACTTTAACTTAAACCACTCTAAAACTACATCTAGAAATAACCCTAGCCCTAAATTCAACTCCTAACCCTAACTTTAAATCTAACTCTTAAACAGACTCATATCTTTATGCTCACCCTAGCTCTAGACCCCATCCTAAACTTAAACAAAAACCTAACAGTAACCCTATCGCTAATTCAAGACCTAACTCTAAACCTGAACCTGACTCATATAATAACACTAAATCTAGCTCTAAATATCACCCTAAATTTAAACCTAACCCTAACACTAGCCTACCCATAACCCTAACCCTAAAACTATCCTTAATTGTAACCCTAGTTATAACATTAGCCAATGCCCTAACCCTAGCCCAAACCCTAAGACAAAACAAGCTCTAATCCAAGCTCTAAACCTAGCTTTAACCCTACTCTAACTCTAAATCTAACCCTAGCTCTAACCTTATCCCTTACTCTAAGCAAAACCCTAACCCTAATGATAACGTTAGATCTACCACTAATTCTTAGGCTAACCAAAATCCTAACCCCATTAATAGTTCTGACCCTAGCCCTCATCCTACCTCTAATCCTATCCCAAGATCTAATGCTAACCCTAACCCTTATTCTGACCCTAACACTAAACTTAGGTCTAAACCTGACCCTAACCCTAGACCAAACTCTAACACTGGCATTACCAATAAACTTATTCCTAAACCTAACTCTATTACTAGCCTTAGATCTAAATCTAATCCTAAATCTAGCCTTAACTCTAGCCCTAGACCTAAAAAAAAAACCCTAGTCCTAGTCCTAACAATAACCCCCACCCTAACCCAAACACTACCCCTACCCTAGACCTAAACCTAGTCCTAATTCTGGCTATAACCCTAAATCTAACTCTAACCTGAACACTGACCAGTATTTAATAGTAAAACTACCTCTAAACCTGACCCTAACCAAAAATATAAACCGAACACTAGACCTAGCCATAACCCTAACCCTAAAACTAGCCCTACACATATCCCTAGTTCTTACATTACCCACAGCCCTAAACCTAGAACTAATCCTAGAGCTAATCCTAGGCCTTAACCTACCCCTAAGCATAACCCTAACCCTAACCCTAGCCCTAATCCTAACTTAACCCTAGCCTTAGTCCCAAACCTAGCTCAAAGCCATAAACATAAACCTAGAACTATTGGTAAATCTAACCCTAAACCTAGCCCTAATCCTAACCTTAACCCTAGCCCTAACCCTAGCTCTAAGCTTACACAATACACTAAACCTAACCCTAAAACTATTGGTAACCCTTGCCTTAACCCTAACCATAACCCTAATCCTAACCAGAAAAATAAATCTAGACCTAACCCTAAACCTAACACTCGCTATAACTATAACCCTAGCTCGAAACCTAAAACTTAGCAAAAACCTAAACATAACCATAGCTCTAACCTTAATGCTAAACTTAAATCTAATCCTAACTCTAAACCTAAACCAAAATCTAACTGTTCCATTACACTAAACCTAACCCTAACCCTAATGATAATCCTAGCCCTACCCCTAACTCTAACCCTAAAACTACCATAATTCTATTCCTAAAACTAACCTTTAACCTAACCCTTGCTCTAGCCCTACCAATAGCTCATAACCTAATCCTTATGCTAAATATAACTCTAGTTCTAACCCTAACCCTAACCCAAACTCAAGACCTAACCCTAACCATAACCCTAGGCCTAAACTAAACTCTAACTGTATCCATTACCGTAAACATAAACCTTACCCTAATGCTAACCCTAGTCCTAATACTAACCCTATCACTAACTCCAACCCTATCAATTATCCTAAACCTAACCTGAAACATAAACCTAACCCTATCATTACAATAACCCTAACCCTAATGCCAATTTGAGCACTAACCCTAAACTCAAACCTAAACCAAACCCTAACTCTGAACATGACCCTAATAATTCCCCTACCTCTAAAACTGACCCTTACCCTAAACCTAATTCTTATACTGGACCCAGCCAAAAGCCTAAGCTTGAAAATATCCCTAACGGTAACCCTAGACCTGATATTAGTCCTACCCATTATCCTAGCCCTAACCCAAAAACAAACCCTAGCCCTTATCTTAGCCCTAAACATAGCCTTAATCATAACCCTAATCCTAAACCTGGACCTAACACTAACACTAACCGTAGCCCTAATCCTAGCCCTAATTTAGCCGTATCCCTAACCCTAATCCTAACCTAGTGCTAAGACTAAATCTAACTCTCACACTTGCCCTAAAACTAGTTCTAACCTTATCCCTTACTGGAACCCTAATCCTAGCTCTAACCTTAGGTCTAACCCTAGACCTTTTCTTGGCCCTAGCCCTAACCCTAGATCTAAACTTAAATCTAAATCTCACCCTAACCATAAGCCTAAACATAAACCTAACACTAGCCGAACCCTAACCTCAATGCAAATCCTAAAACCAGTCCTAACTCTAGCCCTAGCCCTAATACAAAACCAAGCCATAGCCCTAACCCTGACCCTTAACCTAAACCAAAACTTAACCCTACACCTAGCCCTAACCTTAGCCCTAATTTGAGTTTTAGGCCAAAAACAAAAACTAACACTGAACCTGACCTAACCCTAAACCTAGCTCTAAACGTCACTCTAACCCTAACCCTAAATCTAACACTAGACATAGCCCTAACCCTAACCATAAAACTAGCCTTAATTGTAACCCTAGTACTTATATTAGACGTAACCCTAATCCTAGCCTTAATTTAACCCAAAACCTAGCCCGAATCTCTGCCCTATCCATAGCTTTAACCCTAAACCTAACCTTAACTCTAACACTAGCACTAATTGTAACCATAACTCTAGCCGTAACCTTAGCTCTAACCCTATCCATCACCCTAACAATAACCCTAACCCTAATGCTAACCATAGGCTTAAACCTAACCCTATCACTACTCATAACCGTATTTATTACCCTAAACCTAAACTGAAACCTAACCCTAACCCTATCATTACCCTAATTTTAACCTTAATGCTAATTTGAGCCATAACTTAAAACCTTAACCTGTCCCAAACACTAATAATGACCCTTACCCTAATAATACCCTTAGCTCTAAACCTGACCCTAAACTTAAACCTACCATTACACTAGATGTGGTCATAAACCTAACCCTAAAACTATCTTTAACCATATGCTGGACTTGAAATTACCCTAGACCTATCCCAAATCATAACCCAAGTTTTAACCCTAATTCTAACCTTTGCCCTAGCCCTAAACCTAGCTTTAAGCTCATTCCTTACCCTAAACCTAACCTAACCCTAACCCATCGCCCCAACCCCAGGCCTAACAATAACACTAAGCCTAGCACTAATCCTAGCCCTAATTTAGTCCTATCCAAACCCTAAACTTAGCACTAAGACTAACACTTGTCCTAGCCCTATCGCTAGTTCTATCCTTAGGCCTAGCCCTAATCCTAACTCTAAAAATTAACCTATCTCTACATTTAACTGTAACCCTAAGCCTAAACCAAATCCTAACATAGTCCTAACAATAATGCTAATCGTAAAATTTGAACTACCCCTAGCCCTAATAATAAAACAAAACCAAGCCATAGCCCTAACACTAACCCTTATTTTAAACCAACCCCTAACCATCCATTTAGCCCTAACTCTAACTCTAAAACTAACCCTGAACCTGATGCTGACCCTAACACTAATTCTAGCTTTAAACATTACAATAACCTTAAATTAGCCTAGCACTAGACCTAGCTTTAACCCTAACCATAAAACTAGCCATAATCATAACCCTAGTTCATACATTAGTCATTGTTCTAACCCTACCCCAACCCTAACACAAATCCTACCCATAATCTAAGCCCTAACCCAGGATTTAACCCAAATCTTAACTCTCACACTATCCTTAACCCTAACCCTAGCCTTAACCCTTTCCCTTACCCAAAGCCAACCCCTAACCCAAATGCTAACCCTAGTACTAACCCTAATCCTTAGCTCAACTTATACTCTAACCATATTACTAGTCCTAACCCTAGCCTTCATTCTATCTCTAACCCTAACCCTGACCCTTATTCTGACCCTAACCCTAACTCTAGGTCTAAACCTGAACCTATCCCCTAAATAAAACCCTACTGGTAACCCTATATCTATACTTAACCCTAATACTAGCCCTAGACCTAAAGCTAATCCTAAAAATAGCTATAACTTTAGCCCTAGACCTAAGCAAAAACCTAGCCACAGCCCTCACAATAACCCTTAATCTAAACCAAACACTATCCCTATGCCTAGACCTAAACCTACTACTAATTCGGGCTATCAACATAACCCTAACCCTATCCTGAACACTGACCTAACACTAAACCTAGCTCGAAACCTGACCTTAATAAAACATAGACCTAACACTAGACCTAGCCATAACCCTAACCCTAAAACTAGCCCTAAACATAACTCTAGCTCTTACATTACCCATAATTCTAACCCTAGCCCTAAACCTACCATAAAACCTAGCCCTAATCCTAGGCCTAAACTTAGTCCTAAGCATAACCCTAAATCTAATAATAGCCCTAACACTAACCCTAAACCTAACACATGCCTTAGACTTAACTCTAGAACAATGAAAAACCCATTCACTAAACATAACACTATGCCCACCCTAAACTCTTACCTTAATCCTAGCTCTAATCCTAACTTTAATCATAGCCCAAACTTTAGCTCTAACCCTATCCATTACCATTACCCTAACCCTAATTATAACCCTATCCCTAACACTGAACCAAACCTAAATATAAATATAACCCTAGACCTAACCTAAACCTAACCCTTGCAATAGCACTAAACTTAGCTGAAATATTAAGCCTTACACTAAACCTAATCCTAACACTAGCCCTTACCCAAACCCTAACCCTAACCCTAACCCTAACCCCAACCCTAACCCTACCTCTAATGTTATCCATTACCCTAAAATTAACCCTAACCCTAATTAAATCCCTAGCCATAACCCTAACCCTAAACAAAACCAAAACCTTAAACATAAGCCTAGGCCTAAACTTAAACCTAACCCTCTCCCGGGCTCTAACTCTAGCTCAAACATTAACCTTTAATCTAGCTTAAGCATAACCTAGCGCTAACCCTAACACTTACAGTAACCCTAATACTTACTCTAAACCAAACCCTAGCCCTATCCCTAAACCCAACCCTAATCCTAGACTTAATCCAAACCATAACCTAGTCCTAACCCAAGCTCTAAACCTAACCATTACACTAAACATAACCCTAGCCCTAATGCTAACCCTAACCCTATCAATAAACCTAATACATTCTTTACCCTAACCATTACCTGAAACCTAAACCTAACCATATCCATTACCCTAAACCTAAACCAAAACCTACCACTAACTCAAGCCTTAAACATAAACTTTAACTTAAATCAAATCCCAATCCTGACTCTAATCCTAATAAAACACCTAACTCTAAACCTGACACTTACACTAAAAGTAACTCACTAGAACTAGGTATAACCTAATCCTAAAACTATCTCTAACCATAACCATACACCTGACATAATTCCTAGCCCTAGTCCTAGCCCTAAACCTAACACAAACCCTAGCCATTATTCTAGCCATAAAGCTACCTTAATCCTACCCTGAACACTAACCCTAACTTTAATCCCAATTCTAAACTTTATCCTAGACCTAAGGCTAGCCATAACACCAACCATTTCTCTAAACTTAACCTTGACCCTAATGCTAAACCTAAAACTAGCCCTACTCCTAGGCCTAACCCTCACATTAACCCTAGCCCTAATCCTAGCCCTAATTTAGCTGTAACCCTAACCCTAACCTAAGCCTGGTACTAAGTCTAAAACTAACTCTCTTCCTAGCCATATCCCTAGTTCTAACACTATCCCTTCCGGACCCTAACCTAGCCCAAACACTAGTCCTAGATATAACCCTAAATCTAACTCAAACCTAACCCTAATCCTAAACCTCATCCTAAAACTAGCCTTAACTCAAACACTATCCAAAAGTTATCCCTAACACTAGCCCTAGTCCTAAAAGAAAACCAAGCCATAGCCCTAACCCTGAACCTTACTTAAACCAAACCCTAACCCTACACCTAGCACTAACTTTAGCCCTAAATAGAGTTCTAATCCTAACCCTAAAACTAACCCTTACCCTGACTGTGACTCTAACACTAAACCTAGCACTATCCATCACCCTCACCCTAAATCTGCTTTGTATGCTTCAGCATAGGGCTACATTCACAAGGAACAAATCAGAGAGTGCCCAAAGTGTACTAATTGAGTGTGTGAAGTTTCAAGCAGCTAACCCTGTTTGTTATTCAGCTACATTTTCAATTACACATACAAGTCAAGATGAAGTGAAACCTTAAAACCCAAACTGTTCCTGACAGTGAACAATGAACCGAGGAAGCCCAAATATGGGGATTATAGTAAGAATAGGTAAAAGATGAATACTCCTTGGTATCAATGAAATTTAAACAAAACTAACTCTAACCCCAACACTAATTCTAACCCTAGCCCTAAATCTAACCCTAACCCTAACCCTAACCTGTTTATAGAACCTTTGATCATAGAAGACTCAAACTTGGGGTGACTTGTAGGGCAAGGTAACAAATAAATCCTGCCCAGTATAAAAAATATCTGACCAAATAATTAAGGGAGGTGTTTCAGTACATGCCTATTTTCCCTGTTTTTTCCTCAAGTGCTATTGTATAATGTTCTTTTCATTGCCATAGTTTTGGAAAACATTCACTAGGAAGAAACCAGAAAGTGCCCACAGAGAACTGATTGAGTGTGTGAAATTTCAAGCAGCTAGCACCGACCCTGTTTGATTACCAGCTCCATTACTATTTACCCATATAGGAAAACTTGAAGTAAAACTTTAAAATACAAAATGTTCCTGACAGTGAACAATTGAAATTAGAAGGCCCAAAACTGGGGAACATAATAAGACTAGGTAAAAGAGAAATCCTGCCCAGTATCAAAGAAATTTGAACAAAAATAACTCTAATTCTAACACTAGTTCTAACTTTATTCCTAACTCTAACACTAACCCTAAACCTATCCTGTTTAGAGCTTTGATCATACAAGTCCCAAACTTGGGGAACCCAGGGAAGCAAGCTAGCAAATGAATCATGTGCAGTATCAAACAAATCTGACCAAATAATTGGAGGGAGGTAGTTCAGGACATGCATATTTCCATGATTTATCATAAAGTGCTCTTGGATAAAGTTGTTTTTGCATACTTGTGGTTAGAGCTAATTTCACAAGGAAGAAACCACAGAGTTCCCACAGAGAACAGATTGAGTGTGTGAAGTTTCAAGCAGCTAGCACAAACCCTGTTTGATTTCTAGCTCCATTTCCATTTATCTGTATAGGTTCAAATGAAGTGAAACCTTAAAACTCAAACTGTTCCTGAAAGTGAGCCTTGAACCAAGAAGGCCCAAAACTGGTGAACATAGTAAGGCTAGGTAAAAGATGACTCCTGCCCAATATCAAAGAAATTTGAACAAAACTAACTCTAACCCTAACACTCGCTTTAACACTAGCCCTAACCTTAACCTGTTTAGAGAACCTTCGATCAAAGAAGTTCCAAACTTGTGGAGACTAGTGGGGCAAGCTAACAGATGAATCCTGTGTAGTAACAAAGAAATCTGACCAAATGACTGGGGGACGTAGTTCAGTACATGCATATTTTCCTGTTGTCTCCTAAAATGTTCTCAGATAATGTTTTTTTGTTGTTGTTGTTTTGTTTTGTTTTTTGCATGCTTCAGCTTTGTGATACTTTCACAAGAAAGAAATCACAGAGTACCGACAGGGAATTGATTAAGTATATGACATTTCAAGCAGCTAGTACCAACACTGTTTGATTTCGAGCTCCATTTCCATTTACCCATAGAGATCAAAATGAAGTGAACCCTTAAAATATACAGTGTTCCTGACATTGAACACTTGAACTGAGAATGTCCAAAACTGAGGAACTTAACAAGGGTAAGGGAAAGATGAATACTGCCCAGTATCAAATAAATTTGAACAAATCTAACTGTAACTCTAATGCTAGATTTGACTCTATCCACAACCCTAACCCTAACCTGTTTAGAGAACCTATGATCATAGAAGTCCCAAAATTGGGGATCCAACTGGGGCAAGCTAGTACATGAATCCTGCACAGTATCAAATAAATATGACCAAATATTTGGGGAAGGTATTTCAATATATTTATATTTCCCTCTTTTCTCCTAAAGTACTGTCAGATAAACTTGCTTTGCATGCTTCAGCTTAGAGCTACATTCACAAAGAACAAACCAGAAAGTACCCACAAATAACCGAATGAGTGTATGAAGTTAGAAGCAGCTAGCACCAACCCTGTTTGATTTCTAGCTCCAATTCCATTTAGATCAAAATGAAGTGAAACTTTAAAATAGAAACTGTTCCTGAAAGCAAACCATTGAATCCTGTAGGCCCAAATTTGGGCAGCCTAAGGCTAGGTGAAGGATGAACCCTGAACAGTATCAAAGTAATCTGACCAAAAAAATTCAAAGCTCTTTCAGTACATGTGTATTCTGATTGCTCCTAAATCACTCAGAGATAAAGCTGTTTCTTTCTACTTCACCTTAGGACTACTTCCACAGAAAACAAACCAGAGAATCCTCACTGAGAACTAATTGAGTGTGTGATGATTCAGGCAGCTAGCCCAAACCCTGTTTGATTTCTAGCTTCATTTCCATTCACCCCTATAGGGCAAAAAGAAGAGAAACATGAAAATTGAAACTGTTCCTGAAAGCAAACCCTTTATGTAGGAGGCCCAAACATTTGGAGTATAGTCAAAATAGGAAAAAGATAAATTCTGCACAGTATCATAGAAATTTGAAAACAAAACTAACCCTAACACTAGGTCTAAACCTAGTCCTAACACTAACTTTAACACTTACCTTAACCTGTTTAGAGTCCCTTTGTTCCTAGAAGTCTCACATTTGTGGAGCCAAGTGGGGCAGGCTAACAGATGAATCTTTCACAGTATCAAAGAAAACTGAACAAATAATTGGGGGAGGTAGTTTAGCACAGGCATATTTCCATTTTCTCCTAAAGTGCTCTCATATAAAGTTGCTTTGCATGCTTCCACTTAGGGCTGCTTTCACAAAGAATAAACCAGAGAATGCCCATAGAGAACTGATTGAGTGTGTGAGGTTTGAAGTAGCAAGTACCAACCCTGTTTGATTTCTAGTTCAATTTCCATTTACCCACATAGGTCAAAATAAAGTGAAAACTTAAAATACAAACGGTTCCAGATAGCTAACCCTTGACCCAAGAGGCCCAAACCTAGGAAATATAGTAAGGCTATGTAAAAGCTGAATCCTGCCCAGTATCAAAGAAATTTGAACAAAACTAAATCTAATAAAACACTAGCTGTAAACCTAGCCCTAATCTAATACTAAACCACACCTAACCTGTTTAGAGAACCATTGATCATAGTAGTCCCAATTAAAGGAGCCTAGTGGGGAAAGCTAGCAGATAATTCCTGCACAGTATCAAAGAAATCTGACGAAGTAATTGGGGAAGGTATTTCATTACATTCATAGTTTCCTGTTTTCTCCTAATGTCCTCTTGTTTAAATCCAGGTTTTGGACTCAGATTAGGGCTAATTTTCGTGTCAGGGTTAAGTAAATGGCTAATGTAAACACTAGGGTTACATTAGTTAGTTTTAGGGTTAGAGGTAGGGGAAGGTGTAGTGTAAGTTTTAGGTTTAAGATTATGATAATATTTACAGCTAGTGTTATTGTTAGGATCTGAGTAAGAATCAGAGTTTGTTTTAAGGTTAGGGTTAGGACTCAAATAAGGGCTAGTGTTACTCTTAGTGTTTGGTTTAAGATGAGGGTTGTGTTTAGATCTAGGGTGACTGTGAGGATATGAGATAGGGTCAGGGTTAGTTTTAAGGTTAGGGTTATGACATGAATTAGGGCTAGTGTTACTGTTAGGGTTTCGTTTAAGTTTAAGATGGTGTTTAGAGCTAGGTTGACTGTTAGGATATGAGTCAGGGTCAGGGTAAGTTTTAAGATTAGAATTAGGACTCCAATTAGGCCTAGGGTTAGGTCTAGGTGTAGTGTTAGGGTTTGGTTTAAGTTATGGTTTAGGATTAGGGGTATTGTTCAATTTGGTTTTAGTCTTAGGTTTGGGTTTAGCACTAGTTACATGATTAGCATGAGGATTAGGACTAGTTTTAGTTTTAGGCTATGCTTAGAGCTAGGATTAGATCTGAAGTTAGCATTAGATCTAGGGTTCGGGCTAGGTCTAAGTATAGGGCAGGGGTTAGGGCTAGGATTAGGTTGTTGGTAATGGATAGGTTTAGAAATACGGATAGGTCTAGGATGAGAGTTAGAGTTAGTCATAGAGCTAGAGTTAAGGTTAATTATAGGGATAGGGCTAAATTAGGGCTAGGATTAGGGCTAGGTTTAGTGTTCAGCTTAGGCCTACCATTAGTACTAGGGTTATGGTTATCTTTAGGGTAAGGGATGCCGTTATAGCTAGGTTTAGAGGTAAGGTGAGGGTTAAAATTAGGGTTAGGGGTAGGGATAGGGTTAGGGATATGGTTAAGTCTAGGTTTAGGGCTAGAATTAGTGCTAGGCTTTGTTGTAGGTTTAGTTCTAGAATTAGGGCTAGGGCTAATGTCAGGTCTAGTGTTACAGTTAGAGGTAGATTTATGGTTAGGTTTCTGTCTATGTCTAATATAAGTGTTATGCTTAGGTTAAGGGTCAGGTTTAGAGCTAGGTGTAATTTTAGGGTCAGGATCAGGGTTAGGTTTGTTTTATGTTAATGTCTAAGGATAGGTCTCACATGAGCATTAGGTTTAGGGTTAGAGTAATGGATAGAGTTAGGTTTAGGATTAAGCGTAGGTTTAGGGGAATGGAGAGGTTTCAGGTTAGCAAAACGGTTAGGGTTAGGCCTAGGGTTAGCATTAGGATTAGGATTATCATAAGGACAATGTATAGTGTTGAAGCTAGAATTAGGGCTAAATTTATAGTTAAGATTAGGGCTAGAGTTAGGCTTAGGGTTTGGGTTAGGGCTGGTAACCCTAACTTAGGGTAGGGTTAGGGTTAGGTTTAGGGAAAAGGTTAGGTTTTGTGCGTGGGTTAGTCCTTGGGTAAGGTTTAGGGTTAGGGCTAGTGTTTTCATTAGGGTTGCGGTTAGGTTTAGGGTAATATATTGGATTAGATATAAGGTTAGCTTTAATGTTAAGGTTAGATTTAGGGTTAAGTTTAGTTTTAGGGCTAGATTTACTGTTGGGTTTAGCATAAGGTTTAGGGTTTGTGTTAGGGTTAGGGCTAAAGGAAGGGTTAGGCTTAGGGTTAGGTCTAGGGTAAGGTTTATGGTTTGTATTAGGACTTTGGTTAGGGTTAGGGCTAGGGTTATCATTAGGGTTTGGGTCAGAGTTAAGGTAATGGCTAGGGTTAGAGCTAGGGTTAGGGCTATGGTTAACGTTAGGTTTTGGTTTAGGGTCAGGTTTAGAGCTAGGTTTAGTGTTAGTGTCAGGGTCAATGTTCAAGTACGTGTTAGGGTTAGGGTGAAAGCCAGAATTAGGACTAGGGTTAGGTATACGGATATGGTTAGTTTTTGTTTTAGGTTAATGATTATTGTTAGGGCTAGGACTAAATTTTTGTTTAGGTCTAGGGCAAGAGTTATCACTAGATTTAGGATTAGGTTTAGGTCTAGGACTAGTGTTAGGGTTAGGTTTAGGTGTAAGGTTACTGGTAGGGCTAGTTCAGGTTTTGGTTTAGGGTTAGGGTCAGATTTAGACTTATAAATATTGTTAGGGTCAGAATAAGGGTGAAGTTTCGAGTTAGGTTTTGGGTTAGGGTTAGAGCTAGAATGAGGGCTATGGTTAGGACTAGTAATAGGATTAGTGTTTGCTTTAGTCTAAGTGTTAGGATTAGGACTAGGTTTAGCATTATGGACAGTTTTGGCTTAGCGCAAGGGATAGGGTTAGAGCTAGGTTTAGGGCTATGATTAGGGTGAGGTTTAGGGCTAGGTTTAGGGTTAGGGTTACGGTTAAATCCAGTTAGGTCTCGGTATAGGACTATTTTTGAGTTAAGGTTAGGGGTATTTCCAATGCAACAACTAGGGTTTACAATTAGGGTAAGTTTTAGGGTTTGGGTTTGGGCTTGGTCTTGTGTTAATGTTAGCTTTAGAGTTAGGGTGATATATAGAGCTAGGGTTATTGTTTGTATAAGAGTTGGATCAGGGTTAATTTTTGGCGTAGGACTTGAATTAGAGCTAGGTTATTGGTAGTTACAGTAGTAAAGTTTGATATATATATATATATATATATATATATATATATATATATATATATATATATAGTGTGTGTGTGTGTGTGTGTGTGTGTATAGTGTGTGTGTGTGTGCGTATATATATATATATATATATATATATATATATATATATGGCTAGGGCTAGGGTTATGGGTAGGATTAGCAATAGTGTTAGGGCTAGTGGTAGGGTGAGGTTAGGTTTAGATTTAGCATTAGGGTTAGATCTAGGGTTAGGGCTATGGCTAGGGTTAGGGCTAAGATTAGGGCTGGAGTGAAGGTTACAAAAATGGATAGGGTTAGAAATAGAAATAGGGCTACGTTTGAGAGTTAGAGTTAGTCTTAGGGCTAGGGTTAGGGGTAGGGTACATGTTAGGGCTAAATTAGGGCTAGGATTAGCCCGAGGATAAGTGTTGGGGATAGGCCTATGGTTAGGGCTAGGGTTAGGGTTAGTTTTAGGGGCAAGGTTGGGGTTATATAGCTTGCTTCAGGGCTAGGGAAAGGGTTAAAATTAGGGCTAGGGCTAGGGCTAGGGTGAGGGTTTTCATTAGCATTAAGGCTAGGTTTAGGGCTAGGATGAGGGCTAGAGTTTGTGTTAGGGTTAGGACTAAGATTAGGGTAGGGGTAATATCAGGTCTAGGGTAAAAATTAGGGATAGTTTTAGGCTTTGGTTTGTGGCTAGGTCTAATGTAATAGTTAGGTTTAGGGTAGGGGGTCAGGTTTAGAGCTAGGTGTATTATTAGGTTCAGAGTCTGGGTTAGGGTTGGTTTGGGTTAAGGTTTACGGTTAGGGCTGGAATTAGCGTTAGGGTTAGGGTTCGGGTTAAAGTAATGGATAGGGTTAGGTTTAGGGTTCAATATAGGTTTAGAGTAATGTATAGGGTTAATGTTAGGCATAGGGTTGTGGTTAGGCCTAGTGTTAACATTTGGGTTAGGCTTATGTTTAGGGTAATGGATAGGGTTAGTGCTAGTGTTAGGGATTGGGTTAAGGTTAGTATTAGGATTAGGCTTAGGGTTATTGTTAGGGTTTGGGTTAGGGTAAGTGTTAGGGTTTGAGCTAGTGTTAGGGCTAGCGTGAGGTTTAGGGTTAGAGTCACTTCTATAGTTAGGGTTAGGGTTAGGTTTAGGGCTAGGGTTAGCATTAGGGTTCGGGTTATGTTTAATGGATAAAGTTAGACTAGGATTTGGGCTATGGTTACAGCTAGGATTCGGGATAGGATTAGGTTTAGGGTTTGTTCTAGCCTTAGGCTTAGGATAAGGGTTAGAGTTTGTGCTAGGGTAAGGGCTATGGCAGGCATTAGGGTAGGGTTCGGTTAGGTTAATGTTAGGGTTATGCTTAGGGCTAGGTTTAGGGCTATGTTTTATGTGAGGTTTATTGCTAGCATTAGGGCTATGGGTAATGTAAGAGCTAGGGTTATGGTTATGGCTAGTTTGAAGGTTAGGGTTATGGATAAATCCTGTGTTAGGGTTAGGGTTTGGGTTAGCATAAGGTTTAGAGCTAGGGTTTATGTTAGTGTGAGGGTCAGTGTTCAGGTTAGTATTGGATTTAGTGTTAGGGCCAGAATTAGAACTAGGGTTAGGTCTAGGGGTAGGGTTAATCTTTGTATTAGGTTAATGGTTATTGTTAAGGCTAGGGCCAGAGTTATGGCTATATTTAGGATTAAGTTTAGGTCTAGTGCTAGAGTTACAGTTAGGTAAAGGTATAGGTTTACCAGTAGGGCTAGTGTTATTGTTTGGTTTAGGATAAGGGTCAGGCTTATTCCTAAGGTTTGTGTTAGGGTCAGAATAAGGGTCAGGGTTAGGTTTAGGATTTGGGTTAGGGTTAGAGACAGAGTGAGATCAAGTGTTAGGGCTAGTAATAGAGTTAAAGGTTGGAGCATGCTAATGATTAGGGTTAGAGCTAGGGTAGCATTAGGTTGAGGGTTTGACTTAAGATAAGGGATAAGTTTAGAGCTAGGGTTAGGGGTATGGTTAGGACTAGGGTTAAAGCTAGAGTTAGGGCTCAGATTAAGGCTAGGTTTTGTGTTAGGTTTAGGGCTATGGCTAATGTAAGAACTGGTTTTACGATTAGGGCTAGTTTTCTGGTTAGGGATAGGGCTAGGTCTAGTGTTTGGTTTAGGTTTGGGTTTAGGGTGATATTTAGAGCTAGGGTTAGTTTTAGGTTCAGAGTCAGGGTCAATATTAGTTGTAGGGTTAGGGTTAGGGCTAGGTGTAACACTAGAATTAGGTTTAGGTTAAGGGTTAGGATTAGGCCTATAGCTCAGTTTTTTGTTTTTGTTTTTGTTTTTGTTTTTGTTTTTGAGGGCTATGACTAGGCTTAGGGCAAGTTTTCAAATTAGCTTTAGGTTTAGTGCTAGTGTTAGGGTGAGGTTTAGGTTTAGGGTTAGGGTCAGATTTAGAGTTAGGGTTAGATCTAGGTTTATGGCTAGGCCTAAGTTTATTGCTAGGTCTGGGCTAGTGTTAGGGCTAGGCTTTGGCTTATAGAAAAGGATAAGTTTAGAACTAGGGCTAGGGTGAGAGTTAGAGTTAGTCTTAGGGCTAGGGATATGGTTAGGTTTAGGATTAGGGCTAAATTAGGGTTAGGATTAGAGCTAGGATTAGTATTAGAGCTAGGGTATGGTATGATGTTATAGCTAGGTTTTGGCCTAGGGTGAAGGTTCAATTTAGGGTTAGGGCTAATGTTCTGGTTATGGTTAGGATTAAGGCTAAGTTTATGGCCAGGATTAGGGTTAAAATTTTTGTTAGGGTTAGGTCTAGCATTAGGATTAGGGCTAAGGTCAGGTCTAGTGCTATGGTTAATGGTAGTTTTAGGGTTAAGTTTATGGTTACGTGTAGTATAAGGGATAGGTTAAGGGTTAGGTTCAGTTTTCGATAGGGGTATTATTTGAGTCAGGAAAAGGGTTAGGGTTTGTTTAGGTTAATATTTAGATTTAGGGCTCAAATTAGCATTATGGGTAGGATTAGGGTTAGGGTAATGGATATGGTTAAGTTTAGGGTTCAGGTTAGGTTTAGGTAATAGTGTTAGAGTTATGGAAATGGTAGGGTCATCCTAGGGTTAGCATTAGCGTTAGGTTTAGGTTACAGTAATGGATAGGATTAGAGCTAGGCTTAGGGCTAGAGTTAGGGTTAGTATTAGGATTAGGTTTATGGTAAGGATTAGGATTAAGGTTAAATCTGGGGTTAGGGCTCAGAATAGGGCTTGGTTTTAGATTAGGTTAGGGCTAAAGTAGGGCTATGGCTAATGTAAGAACTAGCATTACGATTAGGGCTAGGTTTAGGGTTAGGGTTAGGGCTAGGTCTAGTGTTAGTATAGGGTTAGTTTCAGGGTGATGATTTGAGACAGAGTAAGTGATAGGGTCAGACTCAGGGTCAGTGTCTGTTTTAGGGTTAGGGATAACATTCGAATTAGAGCTAGGTTTAAGGGTAGGTGTAAGTTTAGGTTTTGCATTAAGGTTAGGACAATAATTAGGGCTAGGGCTAATGTCAAGTATATGGTTACATTTAGGTCAGTATTAGCATTAGGGCTATGGCTCAGTTTTGTTTTAGGTGTTGGGCTTGAGCTAGGGCTAGTTATTGGATTAGTGATAGTGTTAGGGTTAGTGATATGGTGAGGTTTAGGCTTAGGGTAAGGGCTTGATGTCGAATTATGGTTAGATCTAGGGTTAGGGCTAAAGTTAGGGCTAAGGTTAGTGCTAGTATTAGGGTTATGGTAACAGATAAGTTTAGTACTACAAATAGGTCTAGCTCGAGAGTTAGAGTTAGTCTTATGGCTAGGATTAGATTAAGGGTTACATTTAGTGATATATTAGGGCTAGGATTAGAGCTAGGGTTACAGTTATGGTTAGGCCTAGTGTTAGGGCTAGGGTTAGGGTTAGTGATACTGTTAGGGTTAGGGTTAGGGTTAGGGTTAAGGGAAGGGATGTGGTTATACCTAGGTTCAGAACTAGGGTGAGGGTTGAAATTAAGGATTGGGCTAGGGTTAATGTTCGGATTAGAATTAAGGCTAGGTTTAGGGCTAGGATGAGGGCTAGGGTTTTTCTTATGTTTAGGACAAGAATTAGGTAGAGTGCTAATGTCAGGTCTATGGTTTGGTTAGGGATAATGCTATGGGTTAGTTTTTATCTAGGTCTAGTGTAAGCGTTAGGTTTAGGGTAAGGGTCAGGATTGGAGCTAAATATATTATTACAGACAGTGTCTTGTTCAGAGTTCAGTTTGGGTTATGGTTTAGGTTTAGTGCTCGAATTAGCATTAATGTTAGTGTTATGGTTAGGGTTAGAGTAATTGTTAGGGTTAGGTTTAATGCTCAGGTTAGGTTTAGATAATGGATAGGGTTAGTGTTAGTGATAGGTTTAAGTTTAGGCTAAGGGTTAGCATTTGGATTATGCTTATATTTAGGGTAATGGATAGGTTAGGGCTAGGGTTATGGTTAGGATTAGGTCTAGGTTTAAGGTATGGTTAGGATTAGGCCTAAGGTTTGTGTTAGGGATAGGTTTAGGGTAAGTGTTGGGGTTTGACCTATGGTTAGGGCCAGGGCGAGGGTTACTGTTAGTGTCAGGTCTAGGTTTAGGATTAGGTTAAGTTTAGCACTAGGATTAGCATTAGGGTTAGGTTTATGTTTAGGGTAATGGATAGATTTAGAGCTAGGGTTTGATCTTGGTTATGTTTAGGATTAGGGTTAGGATTACGGTTAGGGTTAGTGTTAGGGCTAGGGTTATGTTTATGTTAAGGGTTAGTGTTTGACCTAGGGTTAGGGCTAGGGTGAGGGTTAGGTTTAGGGTTAGGTCTAGGGTTAGGTTTAGGGTTAGGCTTAGGGCTAGGGTTAGGGCTAGGTGTTGTGTGAGGTAGGGCTCGCATTAGGGCTATGGTATTGAATGAGCTAGGGTTAGAGTTATTGCTATGTCTAGTGTTAGGGTTATGTCTAGATTTTGGGTTAGCATAAAGTTTAGAGATAGCTTTGTGTTAGTGTATTGGTCATTGTTCGAGTTAGGGTTAGGTTTAAGGTTAGGGCCAGAATTAGTGCTAGGTTTAGGTCTAGGGGTAGGGTTAGTGTTTGAGTTAGGTTAAGGGTTATTGTTAGGCCTAGGGCTAGGTTTTTGTTTAGGGCTAGTACTAGAGTTATGGCTAGATTTAGGACTAGGATTTTTTCTAGGTCTGGTGTTAGGGTTAGGTTTAGGTATAGGGTTACCCTTAGGGCTAATGTTAGGGTTCGGTTTTGGGTTAGGATTAGGTTTAAACCTAGGGTTAGAGTTAGGATGAGAACAAGGGTCAGGGTTAGGGTTAGAGTTTGGATTACAGTTAGAGCTAGAATGAGGGCTAGGGTTAGGATTAGTATTAGAGCAATGGTTTGTTGTAGGCTAAGGATTAGGTTTAAGATTAGGGTAGCATTAGGGTGAGGGTTTGGCTTAGGGTAAGGGACAGGGTTAGAGCTAGGGTTGGGGATAGTAGTAGGGTTAGGGATAGAGCTAGGTTTAAGGTTAGAGTTAGGTTTAAATCTATGTTTAGGTCTCAGTTTAGGGCTAGGTTTTCTGTTAGGTCAGGGCCATGCCTAACTTAAGAACTAGAGTTCCAATTAGGTTATTTTTAGGGTTTCGTTTAGGGTTTTGGTGATGTTTAGGGCTAGGGTGAGGTTTAAAACTAGGGTTAGGGTTAGGGTCCGAGTCAGGGTCAGCATAATTTCTAGAGTTAGGATTCGGACTCGAATTAGTGCTAGGTTTAGGGCTGGGTATAGGGCAAGGGTTTAATTTAGGGTAAGGTTTAGGGTTATGCCTATGACTCAGTTTTATTTGAGTGCTAGGGCTAGGGTTAGGGCTAGTTTTCCAATTAGCATTAGGCATAGGGATAGTGTTAGTGTGAGGTTTAGGCTTAGAGTTAGGGTTACATATAGAGTTAGGATTAGAATTAGTTTTAGGGCTAGGGCAAAAGTTAGGGCTAGGGTTGGGGCTAAGTTTAGGGCTAGGATTTGGGTTATTTTAAGGGATAGGTTCAAAACTAGGGATAGGACTACAGTGAGAGAGTTAGTCTTAGGGCTAGGGTTAGGGTTAGGTCAAAATTAGTACTAGGATTAGTGCTAGGATTAGTGTTAGGGCTAGGCCTAGTTTTAGGGCTAGGTTTAGTGTTAGGGTTAGGATTAGGCTAGGTTAAGTGCTGGGATTAGGGTTAGGTTTTGTGTTAGGGTTAGGGCTAAGATAAAGTCTAGGGCTAATGTCAGGTCTAGGTTTATGGTTAGGGTTAGTTTTAGGGTGAGGTTTATGGCTAGTTCTATTGTAAATGTTAGGTTGAGGGTTAGGGTCTGTTTTAGAAATAGGGTTATTATTAGTTTCATGGTAACAGTTATGGTTTGGGTTAGGTTAAGGTTAAGGGTTAAGGCACTAATTAGCATTAGGGTTAGGGCTAAGGTTAGGGTAATGGATATGGTTAGGTTTACGGTTCAGGTTCGATTTAGGGTAATGGATAAATTGAGGGTTAGAGATAGGGTTAGGTTTATCCTAGAGTTAGCATTAGAGTTAGGGTAATGGATATTGTTAGAGCTATGGTTAGGTCTAGGTTTATGCTTAGGATTAAGACTAGAGTTAGGTTTAGGGTTAGGGCAAGTTTTAGGGTAATGTTTAGAGCTAGGGCCAATATTAAGGTTGGGGTTAAAATGAGGTGTAGGGCTCAGATTAGGTCTAGGCTTTGGGTTAGGTTAGGGCTATGGTTAGGGCTGCACCTAATGTAAGAACTACGGTCATGATTAGGGCTACTTTTAGAGTTAGGTTTAGGGATATGTCTAGTTTTAGGGTTATGTTTATTTTTAGGGTGATGTTAGAGATATTGTTAGTTACAGGGTCAGAGTCAGGGTCAAGGTTAGTATTAGTGTTAGGATAAGACTGGAATTAGGGCTAGGGTTAGGGCTAGGTGTTGGGTTAAGTTTTGGTTTAGGTTAAAGTTTAGGGTTAGGGCTGTGGCTCGGTTTTGTTTTAGGGCTATAACTATGTTAGGGCTAGTTTGGGGATTAGCTTTAATGTTAGAACTAACGTTAGTGTGAGATTTATGGTGAGGTTTAGGGTTACATTTAGAGTTCTGGTTATATCTAAAGTTAGGTCTAGGGCTAGTGTTAGGGCTAAGGTTAGGACAAGTGTTAGTCTTATGGTACGAGATAGGGTTAGAACTTGGAATAAAGCTAGGGTGAGAGTTGGAATTAGTCTTAGTACTAGTGTTAGAATTATGGTTAGGGTTAGTGGTAAATTAGGGCTAGGATCAGGTCTAGGGTTAGTTGTAGGTTTACATCTAGGGCTCGGGTTAGGGTTAGGTGTAGGGGAAGGGATGGGGTTATAGCTTGGTTCAGTACTAGGGCAAGGGATAAAATTAGGGATAGGGCTAAGTTAGGGTACAGGTTAGGATCAAGGCTAGGTTTAGAGCTAGGATGAGGGCTAGTGTTTTTGTTAGGGTTATGGCAAGTATTAGGGCTAGGGCTAATATCATGTCTAGGTTTATGATTAAGAATAGTTTTAGGGTAAGTTTTATGGCTAGGTCTAGTGTCAGAGTTAGGTTTAGGGTAAGGTTCAGGTTTAGAGCTAAGGGTATTAAAATGGTCAGGGTCAGGTTTTGGCTGTGGGTAGGTTAAGGTTTAGGGTTAGGACTCAAATAGCATTCTGGTTAGAGTTAGGGTTAGGATAATGGATAGGATTAGGTTTATGCTTCTGGTTAGGTTTAGGGTTCAGATTAAGTTTAGGGTAATGGATAGGGTTAGTGTTAGGCGTAGGGTTAGCATTAAGGTTATGGTTATTGTTAGGGTAATTGATAGGGTTAGAGCTAGTGTTAGGGATAGAGTTATGGTTAGGATTACGGCTAGAGTTAGGGTTAGGATTAGTGTTAAGGCTAGGGTAAGGTTTAGGTTTAGGGTATGCTTTAGGTTTTAAGCTAGGATTAGTGCTAAGTCTAGGGTTAGGTTTAAGGTTAGGACTAGGGCTAAGGTTATGTTTAGGATTAGGTTTAGTATTGTGGTTAGGTCCAGTTTTATCATTAGGTTTAGGGTAATGGACAGGGTTAGATGTCATGTTAGCGTTAGGGTTACGTTTAGGACTTGGCTTAGGGTTAGATTTAGGTTATGGTTGGGGTTTGATCTAAGGTTAGGACTACAGCAAAGATTGTGTTTAAAGTTAGGTCTATAGTTATGTTTATTTAGGATTAGACTAGGTTTTGTGTTAGGGCTATGGTTATCATGAGGTTTGTGGTTAGGTGTAGGGTAATGAGTGAGGTTACAGCTAGGGGTAAGGCTAGGGTTAAGTTTAGGATTAGGGATAGGTTTAATATTAGTCTTAGGCTTAGGGTAAGTCTTATAGTTAGGTTAAGGGTAAGGGACAGGGATTGAGTAAGGTTATGACTACACTGAGGGTTTGGGTTAGAATCAGTTTTAGGGATAGTGTTAGGGTAAAGATTAGGGCTAGAATTTGGGTTAGGGTTTGAGCTAAGTTTATGTTTATCTTAAGGGTGAGGGTTTGAGCTAGAGTTAAGGCTAGGTCTAGGTCGAGGTTTAGGTTCAGCATTAGGGCTAGGGATAGGATTATGGTAGTTTTAGGGTTATGGCTAGGGTTATCATTAGGGTTAGGATTAGGTTTAGGGTAATAGATATGATTATATATATAGGTTTAGGTGTAGGGTTAGGGTTAGATTTAGTTTTAGGGTTAGGGTTGTCTATTATTATGTTTAGGATTATGGTATGGGTTAGGGTTTGAGCTAGCGTTAGGGCTATGTTGAGTGTTAGGTTTCGGGTTAGGACCAGGATAATTTTTTTTTTTTTTATATTAGGGTTAGGGTTAGAGTTATGGCTAGGGTTATCAAAAGGATTAGGATTAGCAATAGGGTAATGGGTGGTTTAGAGCTAGGTTTAAGTCTAGGAATAAGGTTAGGATTAGGGCTAGGGTAAGTTTTAGAGATAGGGATAGGTCTAAGTTTATATTTAGGGTAAGGGTTAGACTTCAAGCTAGGTTTAGGACTCAGGCTAGGGTTAGGATTAGGGTTAGGCCTAGAGTTAAGTTTGTGGGTATGCTTAGGGCTAGGTTTAGGCCTAGGATTTGCTCTAGGTTTTGTGTTAGGTTAAGGCAAAAAGATAGGGCTCTGGATAATGTGAGAGCTAGGGTTATGATTCGGGCTAGTTGTAGGGTTAGGCTTATGGCTAGGTCTAGTGTTAGGTTTATATTTTCGGTTAGGGTCAGGTTTGGATGTAGGTTTACTGTCAAAGGCAGGGTCAGTGTTCAGGTTAGAGTTAGAATTAGGTTTAGAAACAGAATTAGGACTAGGTTTAGGCCTAGGAGTAGGTTTAGTGTTTGGGTTAGGTTAAGGGATATTGTTAGGGGTAGGTTTTTGTTTACGTCTAGGGCTAGAGTTAAGGCTAGGTTTAGAATTAGGTTTAGATCTAGAGTTAGTGTCAGGGTTTGGTCTAGACTTACTGTCAGGTTTAGACCTAGGGTTAGCGTTATGGTCAGAATAAGGGTCAAGGTTAGCATTAGTGTTTGGGATAGAGTTAGAGCTAGAGTGAGGGATACGGTTAGGACTATTAATGGGGTTAGGGTTAGGGTTAGTTTAATGGGTAGATTTAGAGCTAGGTTTAGGGCTAGGGTTAAGGTTAGAATTAGGGCTAGGTTTATATTCAGAGTTAAGGATAGGTCTAAGTTTATATTTAGGGTAAGAATTAGGCTTTGAGATAGTGTTAGGACTAAGGCTAGGGTTAGGATTAGTGTTAGGTCTAGGGTTAGGGTGAGGATTACGCTTAGGGCTAGATTTAGGTCTAGGAATCGCTCTACGTTTTGTGTTAGGTTAAGGCATAAGGTTAAGGCTATGTTAAATGTAAGAGCTAGGGTTATAATTGGGGCTAGTTGTAGGGTTAGGATTATAGCTAGCGGTAGTGATAGGATTAGATTTTCATTTAGGGCCAGGTTTAGAGATAGGTTTAGTGTTAAAGGGAGGGTAAGTGTTCAGATCAGAGATAGAGTTAAGGTTAAAGCCAGAATTCGGATTAGGTGTATGTCTAGGATTAGTTTTATTCGTAGTGTTAAGTTAAGTGTTACTGTGAGAGCTAGGGCTGGGTTTTTTCTTAGGTCCAGAGTTAGAGTTAAGGCTAGATTTAGGATTATGTTTAAGTCTAGGCCTTGTGATAGGGTTAGGCTTAGGTGTAAGTATTGGTAGGGCTAGTGTTAGAGTTTGGTCTAGGGTTAGGGTCAGGTTTAGACCTAGAGTTAGTGTTATGGTCAGAAAAGGTTCAGGGTTAGGGTTAGGGTTAGTGTTTGGGATAGGGGTATATCTAAAATAAGGGCTAGGTTTAGGACTATTAATTTAGTTAGGGTTTTTGTTATTCTTAGGATTAGGGGTAGGTCTAAGGTTACTATTAGTGTTAGCATTTTGCTTATGATTAGGGATAGGATTAGAGCTAGTGTTAGGGGTAGCGTTTGGGGTAGGGTTCAATCTAGATTTGGGACTCAGTTAGGGCCCCTTTTTCTGTTAGGGTTAGGGCTAAGGTTAGGGAAATTGCTAATGTAAGAACGAGGGTTAAATTAGGGTTCAATTTAGGGTTAGTTTTAGGGGTTAGACCTCTAGTGTTAGGGTTAGTTTTAAGGTTACGTTGATATTTAGAGCTAGGATTAGTGTTAAAATAGGAGTTAGGGTCAGAGTTAGTTTTAGGGTTAGGGTTAGGACTCAAATAAGGGCTAGGGTTACTCTTAGGGTTCTTTTAATATTAGAGTTGTGTTATGAGCCTGGGTGACTTTTAAGATATGTGTCATGGTCAGGGTTAGTTTAAGGTTATGGTTAGGACTCTAATTAGGGTTAGGTTTAGGTCTAGTTGTAGTGTCAGGGTTTGGTTTAAGTTAAGATTTAGTGATAGGGCTACTGCTCATTTTTGTTTTAGTCCTAGGGTTAGCGTTAGGCCTACTTTTATGATTAACATTAGGGTTAGGGTTAGTGTTAGTGTTAGGCTTAGGCTTAGTTTTAGGGTTACATTTAGAGTTAGGATTAGATCTAGGGATAGGGCTAGGACTAAGGATAGGGCAAGTGTTAGGGCTAGGGTTAGGGCTGGGGTTAGTGTTACGGTAAGTAAAAGTGTTAGATCTAGGGATAGGGTTAGTATGAAAATTAGAGTTAGTTTTAGGTTTATGGTTAGGAATATAGTTAAATTAAGGCTAGGATTAGGGCTAGGGTTAGTGTTTAGCTTAGGCCTATCATTATGGTTAGGTTTAGGGTTAGGGTTAAGGTTAAATTTAGGATAAGGTGTAGGGTTATGTTTAAAGATAGTTTCAGGGTTAGGTTTATGGCTATTTCTAGTGTTAGTGTTAGGTTTAGAGTAAGGTCAAGTTAAGAGCTAGGGAAAGTATTAGGATTAAGGTCAGGGTTAGGGTTTGGTTTAGGTTAGGATTTAGGTTTAGGGCTCAAACTAGCATTGGGGTTAGGTTTAGGGTAATTCATAGGGTTTGGGTTAGTGATAGGGTTAGGGTTAGGCCTAGGGTTAGCATTTGGGCAAGAGTTATGTTTGGGTAATAAATAGGGTTAGAGTTAAGTTTAGAGTTCTGGTTATCATTAAAAATAAGTCTTGAGTTAGGGTTAGGGTTAGTGTTAGAACTGGGTATAGGTTTAGGCTTATGTTTAGTGTAAGGGTTAGGTATTGAGCTAGGGTTAGGGTAATGGGTAGGTGTAGAGCTAGGTTTAGGGATAGATTTAAGTATAGTGTAGGGCTAAGGTTAGGGTTAAAGTTAGGGATAGGTCTAGGTCTATATTAGGGTAAATGATAGGCTTTGAGCTATTGTTAGGATTAAGTTTAGGGTTAGGGTGAGAGTTTAGCTAGGTTTAGGTCTCGGATTAGGGCTAGTTTTTGTGTTAGGGTTAAGGCTAAGGCTAGGGAAATGGCTAATGTAAGAACTAGGGTTACAATTATGGTTAGTTTTAGGGTTAGGTGTATGGGTAGTTCTAGTGTTAGGGTTAGGGTGATATTTATAACTATGGTTAGTGTTAGGATATGAATCATGGTCAAGGGTAGTTTTAGGGTTAGAGTGAGGACTCAAATTAGGGCTAGGGTTACTGTTAGGGTTTGATTTAAATTTAGGGTTGTGTAGAGATTGGGTGAGTGTTAGGGTACGAGTCAGAGTCAGGGTTATTTTTAAGGTTAGAATTAGGACTCAAATTAGGGCTAGGTTTTGGTAGGTGTAGTGTTAGAATTTGGTTTAAGTTAAGGTTTATGTTTTGGCCTCTTGCTTGGTTTTGTTTTAGTGCTAGGTTTAGGGTTAGGACTAGTTTTATGATTAGCATTAGGGTTAGGGCTAGCATTTGGATTAGGATTAAGGATAGGTTTAAGGTTAGAATTAGGTCTAGGTTTTGTGTTAGGTTTAGGTCAAGAATTAGGGCTAGGACTAATATCCGGTCTAGGGTTACAGTTAGGGATAGTTTTAGGGTTAGGTTTAGAGAAAGGGTGAGGTTTAGAGGTAGGGGTATTATTAGAGTCAGGGTCAGGTTTGGGGTTTGGGTTAGGTTAAAGTTTAGGCTTAGGGCTCAAATTAACATTAAGGTTAGAATTAGGATTTGGGTAATGGATAGGGTTTAGGTTTAGGGTTCAGGTTACATTTAGGGTAATGGATATTGTTAGGTTTTATGATAGGTTTAGGGTTAGGCTGAGGGTTAGCATTAGGGTTAATATTATCATTAAGGGTAATTTATAGTTAGAGCTAGGGTTAGGGCTAGGTTTATGATTTGGATTAGGGCTAGAGTTAGGGGTAAGGTCAAGGTTAGGGCTAGGTTTAGGGTTAGGATTAGGATAAGCGTACAGTTAAGGGTTTGATCTAGGGTTAGTTCTAGGGCTAGGGTTAGGTTTAAACTTATGGTTATGGTTAGTATTAGTGTTAGGGCTAGGTTTAACATTAGTGTTAGGGTAATTGATAGGGTTAGATGTCAGGTTAGATTTAGGGTTAGTTTTAGGGTTAGGGTAGGGTTAGGTTTCGGATAAGGGTTAGGATTTGAGCTAGGGTTAGGTTTAGATTTAGGGTTAGGTTTCAGTTAGTTCTAGGGTTAGGTTTATGTTTAGAATTAGGGTAGGTTTAGGTTTAGGTCTAGGTTTATCATTAGGATTAGATTTATGGTTAGGGCTATGTGTAGGATTCGATCTAGTGTTAGAGCTAGGGTTAAGTTTAGGATTAGGGCTAGGGTTAGAGTTTGGCCTTGGGTTAGTGTTATGGTTAGGTTAAGGGTAAGGTTTAGGGATCAAACTAGGGTTAGGTCTAGTGTGAGGGTTTGTTTAAAGTCAGGGCTAGGGTAGGCTTAAGGTTAGGGATAGGGCTAGGCTTAGCATTAGGTTTAGGGTTATGTTTAGGGTAATGGATAGAGTTAGAACTACGACTAGGGTGACATTTAGGGTTTGGGGTAGGGTTATGTTTAAGGTAAGGTTTAGGATTTGAGCTTGGGTTAGGGCTAGGGTTGCGGTTAGGGTTAGGGTTAGGGTTAGGACTAGTTTTAAGTTTAGGATTATGCTTAGGGTTAGGTTTAGGGCTACAATAAGGGCTAGGTTTTGTGTGAAGTTTAGGGCTAGTGTTAGGTTTATGGGTAATCTAAGAGCTAGGGTTATGGTTATGGCTAATTATAGGGTTAGTCTGGTGTTAAGGTTAGTTTTGGGGTTAGGATAAGGTTTAGAGTTAGGGTTTTTGTTAGGGTAAGGGTCAGTGTTCAGGTTAGGGTAAGTTTTAGGGTTACGCCCATAATTAGGACTAGGATTAAGTCTAGGATGAGTTAGTGTTTGGGTTAGATTAAGGGTTATTTTTAGGTTGAGGGCTAGAGTTATGGCTATATTTAGGATTAGATTTAGGTCTAGGGCTAGTGTTAATGTAGATTTAAGTATAGGTTTACCTGTAGGGCTAGTGTTAGGTTTCAGTTTACGGGTAGGGTCAGGTTTAAACCAATGGTTAGTGTTAGGGTCAAAATAAGGGTCATGGTTATGGTTAGAGTTGGGTTAAGTTTAGAGCTAGAATGAGGGCTAGGTTTAGGACTAGTAATAGAATTAGGGTTTTGGGTAGACTAAGAATTAATGTTAGGACTAAGGTAGCAATAGGGTGAAGGTTTGACTTAGTGTAAGGGATAGGGTTAGAGCTAGGACTAGGACCAGGGATAGGGTTAGGGTTAGGGCTAGGGTTAGAATTAAGGTTAAGTTTAGGGCTAATGTCAGGTCTAGGGTTAGATTTAGGGATAGATTTAGGGTTATGATTATGGCTAGGTAGAGTGTAAGTGTTAGATTAAGTTTAGGGTATGGTTTAGAGCTAGGGATATTATTAGGGTCAGATTCAGGGTTATTGTTTGGGTTAGGTTAATGATTAAGTTTAGGGCTCAAATTAGCTTTAGGTTTAGTGTTAGGGTTATGGATAAGGTTAGGTTTAGGGTTCAGGTTAGGTTTAGGGTAATAGTTAGGTTTAGGGTTAGGGATAGGTTTAGGGTTATCCTAGAGATAGCATTAGGTTATGATTAGGGTTAGGGTAATGGATAAGAATACAGCTAGGGTTATGGCTAAGGTTATGGTTAGGATTAGGGCTAGGGACAGGTTTAGGGTTAGGGCAAGTTTTGGGGTTAGGGTTAGGTTTAGGGTAAGGGTTAGGGCTAGGGTTAGTGTTATGGTTAGTGTTAAAGGAAGTTTTAAGTCTCTGATTAGTACTTGTTTGGGGGGCTAAATTAGGGCTAGAATTAGGTCTAGGGTCTGTGTTAGGTTTATTCCTAGTGTTAGGCTTAGGTTTATTCTCACGGATAGGGTTAGGTTTAGGGGAAGGGATGGGATTATAGCTAGGTTTAGGGCTAGGTAGAAATTTAGAATTATGGTTAGGCCTAGGGTTATGGTTTTGGTTCTTAATAAAGCTAGGTTTAGGGCTAGGTTGGGGGCTAGGTTTTATTTTGGGGTTATGGCAAGAATTGGGGCTAGGGCTAGTGTCCAGTCTAGGGTTATGGTTAGGGACAGATTTAGGGTTAGGTTTATTGCTAGGTCTAGTGTAAGGGTTAGGGTTAGAGTACGGGTCAGGTTTAGAGCGAGCTGTATTAATAGGCTTAGGGACAGGTTTAGGGTTTAGTTTAGGTTAGGATTTAGGATTAGGGCTTGAATTAGCATTAGGTTAGGGTTAAGGTAATGAGACTGTTAGGTTTAGGCTTTAGATTAGGTGTAGGGTAATTGATAGGGTTAGAGTTAGCGATAGGGTCAGGGTTACACCTAGGGTTAGCTTTAGGGTAAAGTTTATGATTAGGGTAATGGATAGGGTTAGAGCTAGGGTTAGGGCTAGGGTTATGGTTAGTATTAGTCTTAGAGTTAGGGTTAGGTTTAGGTTTAGGGATAGTGTTAGGTTTAGGTTTAGGTACAGTTTAGGGTTTGAGCTAGGGTTAGTTTGCACTATGGCGAGGGTTAGGTTAAGGATTATGTCTATGTTAGAGTTACCAATAGGGTCTAGATTACTGTTAGTGTTAGGGCTAGGGTTATCATTGGGTTCAGGGTATTGGATAGGATTAAATGCTAGGTTAGGTTAGGGTTAGGATTAGGGTTAGTTTTAATGTAATGGTTAGGGTTTGAGCTATGGTTAGGATAGGGTTAGGGTTAGGGTTAGGGTAATGGATAGGTTTAAGGCTTGCAATAGAGTTAGGTTTTGGCCTAGGGTATAGTTAAGTTTAGGGTTAGGGCTAGTTTTATGATTAGCATTAGGGTTATGGCCAGTGTTAGGGTGAGGTTTAGGCTTAGGGTTAGGGTTCGATTTAGTTAAGTTTAGATCTAGGGTTAGGGCTAGGGTGAAGGTTAGGTCTCGGGTTTGTGCTAGGTTTAGGGCTAAGTTTTGGGTTATGATAAGTGATAGGTTTAGAACTATTAATAGAACTAGGATGCGAGTTAAAGTTAGCCTTAGGGATAGAGTTAGGGTTACAGTTAAGGTTAGGGCTAAATTAGGGCTAGGATTAGGGCTAAGATTAGTGTTAGGGTAAGGGCTAGGTTTAGGTCTAGGATTAGTTTTAGGATTAGGGTAGGGTAAGGTATGATGTTACAGCTAGGTTTAGGGCTAAGGTGAGGGTTAAAATTAGGGTTATGGCTAGGATTAAGTTTAGGGTTAGGATTAAAGCAGGTGTTAGGCCTAGGATTAGGGCTACAATTTGTGTTAGGGTTAGGGCTATCATTAGTATTAGGTTTAATATAAGGTATAAGGTTATGGTTAGGGATAGTTTTAAGGGTTAGGATGAGGGTTAGGGTCAGCTTTAGAGGTAGGGTTATTATTAGGGTCAGGGTCATGGTTAGGGTTTGGTTTAGATTAAGGTTGAGGGTTAGGTCTCAAATTAGCATTAGGGTTAAGGTTATAGTTAGGATAATGGATATGGCTGCGTTTAGGGTTCAGGTTATGTTTATGGTAATGGATAGGTTATGGTAAGGGATAGTGCTAGAGTTAGGCCAGGGGATAGCATTAGGTTTAGGGTTAGGGTTTAGGTAATGGATAGGGTTAGAGCTAGGGTTAGGGCTACGATTATGGTTAACATTAGGGCTAGGCTTAGGATTAGGTTTAAAGATAGTGCAAGGGTTAAATTTAGGGTTAGGTTTAGAGTAAGGGTTAGGGCTAGGTTTAGGGTTAGTTTTTGGGTTAATGCTATGGTTGGGTCTCAGATTAGGGCTAGGTTTTGGATTATGTTAGGGCTAGTGTTAGGGATATGGCTAATGTAATAACTAGGGTTATAATTAGGGCTAGTTTTAGAGTTACCATTAGGACTAAGTCTAATTTTAGGATTAGGTTTAGGTTTAGGGTGATGTTTTGAACTAGGGTTAGTGTTAGGGTCAGAGTCAGAATCAGGGTTCATTTTAGGGTTAGGGATGGGATTTGAATTAGGGGTAGGCTTAGGGCTAGATGAGGGGTAAGGATTTGGTTTAGGTTAAGGTTTAAGTTTAGCGCTATGGCTCGGTTTTTTATTTGGGCTAAGTCTAAAGTAAATGGTACTTTTACAATTAGTGTTATTGCTAGTCATAGTGTAAGTTTGGGCTTAGGGGTAGATTTAGAGTTATGATTAATTCTAGGGTTAGGACTATTGCTAGGGATAGGGCTAATGTTAGGGATAGTGTTTGGGTTATGTTCAGGCATGGGGTTAGAATTAGGAATAGGGATAGGGTGAGAGTTAGAGTTAGTTTTATGCCTAGGTTTAGGGTTAGGCTTAGGGTTAGGTTTAGGGAAAGGGATGCCTGTTTGATTTTTACCTCCATTTTCATTTACCCATATAAGTCAAAATGAAGTGAAACCTTAAAATACAAAGTGTTCATGATAACGAACCATTGATTTGAGAAGTGCCAAATCTTGGGAGCATACTAAGACCAGATAAAAGGTGAATCCTGCCCAGTATAAAAAAAAATTTGAACAAAACTAACTCTCACCCTAACACTACCTCTAATTCTAGCCCTAGACATAACCCTAAACCTAACATTAACCCTAATCTGATTAGAGAACCATTGACCCTAGAAGTCCCGCACTTGGGAGCCTTGTGAGGCAAGCTAAGTAATGAATCCTATGCAGCATCAAACAAATCTGACCAAATAATTATGGGAGGTATTTCAGTACATACATATTTCTCTGTTTTTCCCTAAAGCACCCTTGGATATAGTTGTTTTTGTATGCTTAAGCTTAGGCCTACTTTCACAAGGAACATACCAGAGTCCCTACAGAGAACAGATGAAGTGTGTGAAGTTTCAAGCAGACAAACCCTGTTTAATTTTCAGCTCCATTAACTTTCCCGTATAGGTCAAAATGAAGTGAAATCTTGAAATACAAATTGTTCCTGACAGCAAACCTGTGAACGGAGAAAGCCTAAACCTGTGGAACAGAGTAAATCTAGCTAAAAGATAAATCCTGCCAAGTATCAAAGAATTTTGAATAAAACTAACTATAACCCTAACACTAGCTCTAACCCTAACCGTTCCCCTAACCCTAACTTTTCTATGGAACCTTTGACCATAGAAGTTCCAAACCTGGGCAGCCTAGATTGGCAAGCTAAGGGATGAAAGCTGTGCAGTATAAGAGAAATCTGACCAAATAATTGATGGAGTATTGTTGGGGTTCGAGTGTGAAGAGTTTAGCTCCCTCAGTCCTGACAGGTTGCAAGAGCTGTGGCTGTGATTTAGGTCAGCTGAGGCAAACCTCAGTTAGGAGGAGAAAAAGTTCTCTTCCCCTTATTGCAAGTCACAAGTTCTGCATGGTTTGGCTAGGAGGAAGAAGCTTCCGGCATACTTGTCCTGGGAATGGTACATTCTAAAGAAACAACTGCATCCTCAGAGGATTAGATAATGTTTACAAAGAACTTAGGGAGGGTACATATCATATGAACAGGAACAATCTGAATTTAGCTCTGTGTACCCGCTGAGGCATGATATTTGGGCAATGTGGGTAAAGTGTTAATTTCTTGCTTTGTTAGAAGAAGAATATAAAAGGAACTTGCAAATAAACCTCAGCATGCAGTTGCAACTGCTGCCTTTGCTCTGCATCCTCTGTGTCCTGGTTATTTTGCGACCCTTACCCAGGGACCTGAACGCTCTAGACATTCACAGAGTATATCAGTACATGCATTTTTCCCCTTTGTCTCCTAAAGGACTCTTGGATAAAGTTGTTTTTACATGCTTCAGCTTAGGCCTACTTTCACAAGAACAAACCAGAGATTGCCCACAGAGAATTGATGGAGTGTGAAGTTTCAAGCAGCTAGCATCAATGCTGTTTGATTTCCAGCTCCATTTCCTTTTGCCTGTGTAGGACAAAATGAACTGAAACTTTAAAATACAAACTGTCCCTTAAAGGGAACCATTGAACCTAGGAGGCCCAAACATGTGGAGTATAGTAAGGGTAGGAGAAAAATGAATCCTGCCCAGTATCAAAGAAATTTGAACAAAACTAACTCTAACCCCAATACTAGCTCTAACACTAGCCCTAACACTATCCTTAACACAAACCCTAACCTGTTCTAAAAACTGTTGATCCTAGAATTCCCAAACATAGGGAGCCTAGTGGGCTAAGCTATCAGATGAATCCTATGCACTATCAAAGAAATATGACTAAATAATTGGGGTGGTATTTCAGTTCATGCATATTTCTCTGTTTTTTGCAAAAGGGCTCTTAGATAAAGTTGTTTTTGCCATCTTCATCTTAAGGCTACTTTTACAAGGAATAAACGAGAGAGTTCCCACAGAGAACTGATTCAGTGTCTGAAGTTTTAAGCAGCTAGAACCAACCCGGTTTGATTTCAACCTCTATTTTCATTTAACAATATGGGTCAATATGAAGTGATACCTCAAAATACAAAGTGCTCCTGATAGCGAACCATAGAAACAAGAAGGCCCAAACCTGAGGAGCATATTAAGGCTAGATAAAAGATGACTTCTTCTAAGTATCAAAGAAATTTGAACAAAACTAACTCTCATCCTAACACTACATCTAACCCTAGCCCTAACCCTAAACCTAACACTAACCCTAACCTGATTATAGAACCATTGATCTAAGTCCCACACTTGGAGAGCTTTTTGGGGCAAGCTAAATAATGAATCATATACAGTGTCAAACAAATCTGACCAAATAATTATGGGAGGAATTTCAGTGCATGCATATTTCCCTGCTTTTTCATAAAGTGCTCTTGGATATAGTTGTTTTTGCATGCTTCAGCTTAGGCCTACACTCACAAGGAACATACTACAGTGTCCCCACAAAGAATTGAGGGTGTGTGTGCAGTTTCAAGCAAGTAGCATAAACCCTGTTTGATTTCCAGGTTTATTTCTATTTACTCCTATAGGTCAAAATGAAGTAAAATGAAAATATTAACTGTTCCTGACACTAAACAGCTGTACCAAAAGACCTAAACCTGGGGAACAGAGCAATTTTAGTTAAAGATGAATCCTGGATTGTATCAAATAAATTTTAATTAAGTAACTCTAACCCTATAACAACCTCTAAACTTAGCCCTAAACCTAACCCTAAACATTAACATAGCCCTATTCCTAACTATAACTTTAACCCTAATTTTAATTTTACCATTCCCCAAACCCTAGCTGTAACTCTACCCATTACCATAACCCTAACCATAACCCTAATGGAAACCATACCCCTAACCTTAAACTTTACCCTATACCTGCTCTAACCCTAATCCTGCCCTAGACTTAAACCTAGTTCAAACCCTAACACTTACCCTAAACCTACCCCTAAACCTAAGCTTAACCCTAACCCTAACTCTAATCCTATCCATAAACCTAGCCCAAAACCTAGCTGTAATCCTATCCATTACCCTAAATATAAGCCTAACCCAAATGCCAACAATAGGACTAAACCTAACCATATACTTATCCCTACCACTACTCAAAACTCTAAACCTAATCTGAATCCTAAATCTAATCTGATCCACTACCCAAAGCCTAATGCTAATTCGAGCCTTAACCCTAGACCTTAACCTAAACCAATCCCTACTCTGACCCTGACCCTAATAATACACCTAGCTCTGAACCTGATCTTTACCCTAAACCTAACCCTTACATCAGACCTAGCCATAACCTAATGCTAAAACTATCCTTAACCATAATACTAGACCTGACATTAGCCCCAGCCGTAATCCTAGCCCTATCCTTAACACAAACCCTCATTCTAGCCCTAAACCTACCCTTAATTCTAAAATGTACCCTAACCCTAGCCCTGACCCTAGGTATAACACTCACCCTAGCCCTAAACCTAGTTATAACCCCATTTTCCCCTAACTCTAAACCTAACACTTACCCTAACATTAACCCTAACTCTAGCCCTAATGCTAGGCCTAATCCTAACACTAACCCTAGCACTAATCCTAGCCCTAATTTAGCCCTAATCCTAAACCTACTCCTAACCCTAGCCCAAAGAATAACTCTACCTTATACCCTAGCCCTATTTCTTTTTCTAACCCTAGTATTACCGTAACACTAACACTAGCTTTAACCTTAGCCCTAATCCTAGCCCTAGGCCTAAACCTAGAACTAACAAAAGAAAAAAAATCTAAGCCTGAACCTCAACCTACCACTAACCCTAACACTATTGCTAATCCTAAAGCTAGCCCTAATCTTAGCCCTATCTAGTTAACAACCAGAATCAACAAATGGGACTTACTCAAACTAAAAAGTTTTCTCTCAACAAAAGAAACAATAAGAGAGATAAACAGGGAGCCTACATCCTGGGAACAAATCTTTACCCCACACACTTCAGATAGAGCCCTAATATCCAGAGTATACAAAGAACTCAAAAAATTAGATAATAAGATAACAAATAACCCAATCAACAAATGGGCCAAGGACCTGAACAGACACTTCTCAGAGGAGGACATACAATCAATCAACAAGTACATGAAAAAATGCTCAACATCGCTAGCAGTCAGAGAAATGCAAATCAAAACCACCCTAAGATACCATCTCACTCCAGTAAGATTGGCAGCCATTAAGAAGTCCAACAACAACAAGTGCTGGCGAAGATGCGGGGAAATGGGTACACTTGTTCATTGTTGGTGGGACTGCAAAATGTTGCAGCCAATTTGGAAAGCAGTATGGAGATTTCTTGGAAAGCTGGGAATGGAACCACCATTTGACCCAGCTATTCCCCTTCTCGGTCTATTCCCTAAAGACCTAACAAGAGCATGCTACAGGGACACTGCTATATCAATGTTCATAGCAGCACAATTCACGATAGCAAGATTGTGGAACCAACCTAGAAGCCCTTCAATAGATGAATGGATTAAAAAAGTGTGGCATTTATACACAATGGAGTATTACTCTGCAATAAGAAATGACAAAATCATAGAATTTGGAGGGAAATGGATGGCATTAGAGCAGATTATGCTAAGTGAAGCTAGCCAATCCTTAAAAAACAAATGTCAAATGTCTTCTTTGATATAAGGGGAGTAACCAAGGACAGGGTAGAGATGAAGAGCTGGAGAAGAAGATTAACATTAAACAGGGATGATAGGCGGGAGGGAAAGTGAGAGTTAAGGGAAATTGCATGGAATTGGAAGGTGAGCCTCAGGGTTATACACAATTACATATAAGAGGAAAGGAGGAGTAGGAGAAAAATTATATAAGTGGAAGAAACAATTTATAGTAGAGCGGATGGAGAGAGAGAAGGGGAGGGGAGGGGAGGGGAGGGGAGAGGGGACAGTGGAGAATGGGATAGACAGCAGAATACATCAGTCACTAGAAAGGCAATTTGTAAATCAATGTAAATGTAACTGATGTGACACAGCAATCTGTATACGGGGTAAAAATGGGAGTTCATAACCCACTTGAATCAATCTGAAATACGGTATATTAAGAACTATGTAATGTATTGAACAACCAACAATAAAATAATTAAAAAAAAACAAAACTGAGCCATAGCACTAAACCTAACCCTAGACCTAACATTAGCCCTATCCCTAACTCGTACCCTAACCCTAACACAAACCCTAACCCTAAACCTAGCCTTAACCCTAGCCCTAATTCTAGTCCTATCCCTAACCCTAAAGGTAATATTGATTCTGTCTGTGACCCTAAAACTAACCCTATCTCTAATTATCACCCTGAACCTAAACCTAACCCTAACACTAGACCTAGACTTAATGCTAACCCTAAAACTAGCCTTATTCGTAACCCTAGACCTTACATTAGACATAGTGCTACACTAGCCCTAACCTAACCCAAAACCTAGCCCTAATCTGAGCCCTCACCCTAGCTTTAACACTTACCCTAACCCTAACTCGGGCCTTAACACTTAACCTAAACATGACCCTAAACTTAACCTGTCCTAACCTAAAACCTAACCTGAACTACAGCCCTAATCTTAACCATAACCCTAGCCCTAACACTAGCTAGAATCCTATCCATTACCCTAACCATAACCATAACCAAATTTTAATCCAAAGCCTAACCCTAATCATAGCCTTAATCTAACCATAACCCTAGCCCTAACTGCAGTTCTAATCCTATTTGTTACACTAACCATGACCTAACCAGAACCATAGCCCTAATTTTAACCCTAAACCTAGCCCTAACCCTAGCTTGAATACTATCCATTACCCTAACCATAACCCTAACCAAATTCTAACTCAAGGTCTAACCCTAATCATAGCCATAACCTAACCAGAACCCTAGCCCTAACTGTAGCTCTATTCCTATCCATTAGCCTAACCATAACCCTAACCAAATTCTATCCCTTGTCCTAAACCTAACTGTATCACTAACCCTAACCCTATCCATCACCCTAAAACTAACCTGAATCCTAAACCTAACCATAACCATTACGCTAACCCTAACATTAACTCTAATGCTAATTTGAGCCCTAACCCTAAATGTGAACCTAAACTATACCCTAACCCTGACTCTGACCCTAATAATACCTAGCTGTAAACCTGACCCCAACCCTCAACCTCACCCTTAAAATAGACCTAGCCATAAACCTAACTGTAAAATTATTCCTAACCATAACCCTAGACCTGTCATTAGCCCTAGCCCTAAACCTAACACAAACCCTAGCTCTAATCCTAGCTCCAAGCCTAGCCTTAATTCTAATCCTAATCTTAACTCTAACCCTAACCTTAATTTTACCCCTTGCCCTAACCCTAAACCTAGCTGTAATATCATACCTTACACTAACCCTATCGTTAGCCCTAACACTAGCCCTAAATCTAGGCCTAAATGTAAAAATAACTCTAGTGCTAATCCTAGCCCTAATTTAGCCTAACCCTAAACCTAACCCTAGCCCTAGCCTTAAGACTAAGTCTAATTCTCACCCTAGCCCTAGTCCTAGTTCTAAACCTACCCCTTACTATAAACCAAAACTTAGCCCTAACCCTAACCATAACCCTAGCCCTAACCTTTACTCTAGACCTAAACATGGATCCAACCCTAACATTGACAATAAACCTCACCCTAACACTAGCCCTAACCCAAATTATAATTGGAAAAATAGCCCTAACCCTACCCAAGCCCTAAAACAAACTGAGCCACAACTATAACCCTAACCCTTAACCTAAACCAAACCCTAACCCTATACCTAGAACTAAACATAGCTTTAATTTGAGCCCTAACTCTAACCCTAAAAATAACCCTGTCTCTGTCTCAGACCCTAACACTAACCCTAGCTCTAAACATTGTCCTAATGCTAACCTTAAAACTAGCTCTAATTGGAAACCTAGTTTTTACTTTAGACATAGCCCTAATGCTAACACAAATCCTAGCCCTTATCCAACTCTAGGCCTAATGCTATACTAGCTCTAATCCTAACCTTAACCCTAGCCCTAACCTTAGTTCTAACCCTATCCATTACCTTAAAGATAAGCCTAACTTAAATGCTAACCATATCTCTAACACTAACCTTTTTCATTACTCTACCTAAGTTGAATTGTAAACCTAACCCTATCCATTACCCTTACCCTAAATCTAACTCTAACACTAAATCAAGCCTTAACCCTAAACCTTAACCTAAACAAAACTCTACCCGGATCCTGACCCTAATAATATACATAGCTCTAAACCCGATCTTTATCCTAAACCTAACACTTACACTAGGCCTAGCCACAACATAACCCCAAAACTAACCCTAACCATATACCTAGACCTGACATTAGCCCTAGCCTTAATACTAGCCCTTACCCTAATACAAACCATAGCCCTCATCCTAACCTTAATCCTAACCTGAACCCTAACCCTAGCCCTACCCCTGATTTTAACCCTCACATTAGCCCTGAATCTAGCTATAACCGCATCCTTTCCCCTAATTCTAATCCAAACCCTTACACTAACACTAACCCTAACTCTAGTCCTAAACATAGGCCTAACCCTAACACTATCCCTAGCGCTAATTCTAGCCCTAATTTAGCCCTAACCCTACCCCTAACCTTAGGCCTAAAAGTAAATCTAACACTTGCCCTAGCCCTATTTCCAGTTCTAACCCTATCAGTTACCATAACCCTAAGACAAGCGCTAACCTTAGCCTTAATCCTAGCCCCAGAGCAATCCCTAGACCTAACCATAACTCTAAATCTAACCCTAAACCTAAGCTTAAACCTCACCCTACCACTAGACCTAACACTATCACTAATCCTAAAACTAGCCCTAACATTAGCCTTAGGCCTAAAACAAAACAGAGCCATTTCCCTAACCCTACACCTTAACCTAAACTGTAACCCTACACCTAGCCATAACCTCCTTACTCTAATTTGAGTCCTAGGCCTAAAACTAACCCTGACCCTGACTTATATCCTAACACTAACCTTGGTTATAAATATCACACTAACCCTAAAGATAATATTAGCACTAGACCTAGGACAAACACTAACCCCAAATTTAACCCAAATAATAATCGTAGATCTTACATTAGCCATAGCCCTAACCCTAGCCCAAACCTAATCTAAATCTTTGCCCTAATCCGAGCCCTAACATTAGTTTTAACCCTATCCTTAAACCTAAACTTAATCCTAAAACTAGCCTTAATACTACCCATAATCCTAGCCCTAAACCTATCTCTAATCCTATCCATTACCTTAACCCTAACCCTAACCATAATGCTAACCCTAGGATAACCCTAATCCTATCTATAACCCTAACCCTATCCATTAACCTAAACCTAATCTGAACCTTTAACTTAAACCTTAACGCTATCCATTACCCTAATCCTAAACCTAACCCTAATGCTAATTTGAGCCCTAACACTAAACCTTAACCTAAACAAACCCTAACCCTGACCCTGACCCTAATATTACCCTAGTTCTATAAGTGACGCTATCCCTCAACCTAATCCTTACACTATACCTAGCCATAAACCTATACCTGAAACTATCCCTAACCATAATAACCTTAGACCTCATATTAGCCCTAGCCCTAATATAGGCCTAAACATAACACGAACCCTAGCCCTGATCCTAGTCCTAAACCTAGCCTTAATCCTAACCCAAACCCTCACCCTATCCCTATCCCTAATTTTAACTCTCACCCTAGCCCTGTACCTAGCTATAACCCTATCCCTTCCCCTAAAACTAACCCTAAACCTAACACTAACACTAACCCTAACCATAGCCCTAATCATAGGTATAACCCTAACACTTAACCTAGCCCTAATCCTAGCCCTAATTTTGTGCTAACCCTAAGTGAACTCCTAACCCTAGCCCTAAGACTAACTCTAACTCTCAACCTACCCTTATTTCTATTTCTAACCCTATCCATTACTGTAACCTTAACATTAGCCCTAAACTTAGCCCTAAACCCAGGCATAGCCCTAACCCTAGATCTAACCATAACTGTAAATCTAACCCTTACCTTAAGCCTAAACTTCACCGTACAACTAGATGAACATTATTGCAAATCTCACAACTAGTTCTAACCTTAGCCCTAGCCCTAAAAGAAAACCAAGCCATTGCTCTAAACCTAAACCTTAACCTAAATCAAACCTTTACTGTACAACCAGCCATAACACTAGCTCAAATTTCAGTACTAAGACTAAAACTAACCCAGACCCAGACTCATATCCAAACACTAACCCTAGCTCTAAATATCATCCTAACCCTAAAGCTAATGCTAACACTAGACCTAGCCCAAACCCTAACCCTAAAACTAACCCAAATCATAACCCTAGTTCTTACATTAGTCATAGCCCTAACCCTAGCTCTAACCCTAACACAAAAATAGCCCTAATCTGAGCCCTACACTAGATTTAACTCTAAACCTAACCATAACCCTAGCCCTAAACCTCACCCTAACACTAGCCCTAACCCTATCTCTAACCCTATCCCTTAACCTAAGCCAAACCCTATCCACAATGCTAATCTTAGACCTAATCCTAATCATTACCTAAACCAAACACTAACCCTATTACTAGTCCAAACCCTAGCCCTCATTCTAGCTCTAACCCTAACCCCAAACCTAACCCTAACTTTCACCCTTATTCTGACCCTAACACTAATTATATGTCTAAACCTGAACCTTACCGTAAACTAAACTCTGAATCTAGCCCTACAAGTAAACTTTTACCTAAACCTAAGCATAACACTAGCCCTAGACCTAAACATAATACTAAATCTAGCAATAACTATAACCCTAGCCCTAAACAAAAACTGAGTCCTATCCCTAACAATAACCCTTAACTGAAACCAAACACAAACACTACCCCTAGACCTAATCCTAGTCCTAATTCTGGCTTTCACCCTAACCCTAACTCTAAACTGAACACTGACACTGACACTAACAATAAACCTAGCTATAAACCTGACCCTAAACCAAAATATAAACCTAACACTAGACATAGCCATAACCCTATCCCTAAAACTACCACAATTAGAACCCTAGATCTTACATTACCCATAACACTAACCTTAGGCCTAAACCTAACACAAAACCTAGTCCTAATTAGAGGCCTAAACCTACCCTAAGCATAACCCTAACTCTAACACTAGACCTACAAAACACTCACCTTAGTCCTAAACCTAGCTCAAAGCCTAAACCTTAGCCTAAACAAAACCCTAGCCCTATCACTAACAATAACCCTAATCCTAGTCCTAAACCTAACCTTAACCCTAGTCCTAACCCTAACAATTACCTTAACTCTAACCCTTACCCTAATGATAAACCTAGGCCTAACCCTAACCGAAACCCTAATTCAAATCATAAACCCAACTCTAGACCTAAACCCAAACCTAATCCTTGCCATAACCCTCATCCTAACTCAAACCCTAACCCTTACTTTAAACCCAATAGTAAACCTAGCTCTAAAACTAAACTCAACCATAAAGCTAACCTTACATCTAATCCAACCTATTACCCTAAACCTAAACCTAACTCTAATGAAAACCCTAGCCTTAACCCTAAACCTAACCCTGACCATTACTAAACCCTAACACTAGACCTAACACTAAATCTAACCCTCAACCTAGAAATAACCCTAGCTCAAAACCTTACCTTTACCCTAAACCTAATTATAACCCTTCTCTAAGCTAGGGTTACTAGCCCTAATCCAATCTCTAACCTTAACTCTAGCCTTAATCCTAACCATAACCCGAGCTTTAACCCTACACATTACCTGTATGATAACCCTATTCCTAATGCTAAACCTAGGCCTAACACTAACCCTATCACAAACCCTAAATCTCTCCATTACCCTAAACCTACACCGAACCCTAAAACTAGCCCTATCCATTACCCTAAACCTAACTTTAACCCTAGATCTAATCCTTACTCCAAATCTTAACCTAAGCCTATGCCTAAGCCTAACAATAACACTACACCTAACCCTAATACTAATTTTATACCTAGCCCTAACCCTAAGCCTAAGACTAAAACAAAATTGAGCAATAGCCCTAACCTTAAACCTTAACTTAATGTAAACCCTAACACACAACTAGACCTAACCCTAGCCCTAATTGGAGTCATAATGCTAACCTTAAACTAACCCTGACACTGACTCATATCATAACACTCACCCTAGCTCTAAATACCACTCTAAACTTAAACAGAAACCTAACAGTAACCCTAGCCTTAGTTTGAGTTCTAACCCTAACCTTAAAATTAACCCTGACCCAACCCATATCCTAACAGTCACCCTAGCTCTAAACACTTCCTCAACTTAAATTGAACCTTAACAGTAATCCTAGCCCTTATTTGAGTCCTAACCCTAAACCTAACCCTAAAACTAACACTGTTCCTGACTCGTATCCTAACAGTATCCCTATCACCTTAACTTTAAACCTAATCATAACACTAGACTTAGGCATAACTCTAACCCTAAAACTAGCCATAATAATTACCCTAGCTCTTACATTACCCATAGCCCTAACCCTAGGCCTAAACCTAAAACAAAACCTAGAGCTAATCCTAGGCCTAAACCTATCCCCAAGCATAACCCTAACCCTAACCCTAACCTAACACTCAATTAGTCCTAAGCCTAGCTCAAAGCCTAACCCTTACCCTAAACATAAACCTACACCTATCCCTAAATATACCCCTAACACTAGCCCTAATCCTAAACTTAACCCTAGCCCTAAACCTAGCTCTAAACCTACCCATTACTCTAAACCTAACCCTAGACCTATTGATAAACCTAGGCCTAAACATAACTCTAAACCTAACCGGAAAACTAACCCAAGACCAACCCTAAACCTCACACTCAGCATAGACCTAATTCTAGCTCAAACCCTAACCCTTTCCATAAACTTAAACATAACCATAGCCCTAACCCTAAACCTAAACCTCAATCTAACACTACCCATAACACTATACCTACATCTAGCCATATCCATTACTCTAACCCTAACCATACCGCTAATGATGACGCTAGCCCTACTCCTAACTCTAACCCTAACTTTACTGTAATTTTAACCCTAGACCTAATTCTAGACCTAACACTCGCCCTAGGCCTAACCCTAGCTCAAAACCTAACCCTTATGCTAAACATAACACTAAAACTAACCCTATTTCTAACACTAACCCTAACCCTAACTCAAGACCTATTACTAACCCTAACCCTAACCCTAATCTTAGCTCTAACCCTATCCATTATCCTAACCATTACCCCTACCCTAATGCTAACCCTAGGGCTAACACTAACCCTATCGCTAACCCTAACCCTATCAATTACCCTAAACCTAATCTGAACCCTAAACAAAACCCTATCATTACCCTAATACTGAACCTAATGCTAATTTGAGCCCTAACGCTAAACATTAAACTCAACCAAACTCTAACCCTGACACTGACCTTAATAATTCTCCTAGCTCTAAACCTGAATCTTACCCTAACCTAATCCTTACATTAGACCTAGCCAAAAACATAACCCTAAAACTATTCTCAAAACCATAACCCTAGACCTGATATTAGGCCTAGCCCAAATCCTAGCCCTAAAACTAACAAAAAATCCACTCCTTATCCTAGCCCTAAACCTAGCCTTAATCCTAACCCGAACCCTAATTCTAACCCTAGCTCTAAACCTAATACTAACCCTAGCCCTAATCTTAACTCTAATTCCGCCCTATCCCTAAGCCTAATTCTAGACCTAAGACTAACTCTAACTCTCACACTATCCTATCATTAGTTCTAAACCTATCCCTTACCATAACTAAACCCTAACCTAGTGCTAACTGTTGCCCTATACATAGCCCTAGCACTAACCTTAGATCAAAATCTCACTCTAAATCTAACCCTAACCCAAAGCCTAAGCCTAACCCTAACACTAGCCCTAAGCCTAACACTAATTGTAAAACTAGCCCTAACCCTAGCCCTAGCCCTAAAACAAAACCGAACTATAGCTCTAACACTAACCCTTAAACTAAACCAAACTCTAACCATACATCCACCCCTAACCCTAGCCCTAATTTGAGTTTTAAGCCAAACCCTAAAACTAACACTGACCGTGACTCTGAAACTAACACTAACCCTAGCTCTAAATATCACCCTAACCCTAAACCTAACCCTAACACTAAACCGAGCCCTAATCTCTACCCTAAAATTAGCCCTAATCATAACCCTGGTACTTACATTAGCCATAACCCTAACCCTAGCACTAACTTAACACAAAAACTAGCCCTAATCTGAGTCCTAACCCAAGCTTTAAACCTAACCCTAACCCTTGCCTTAACCATAAGCATAAGCCTAGCCCTAACCCTAGCTCTAAATCTATCCATTATAATAACCCTAACCCTAATGCTAACCCTAGGCCTAAACCTAAACCTATCTCTAAACCTAATCCCTATCCATTTCCCTAAACCTAAGATAAATCCTAATATTAAGCCTATGAATATCCTAAACCTAACCCTATAGCTAATTATATCCCTAACTTTAAGCCTTAACCTATCCCAAAACCTAACCCAGACCTTGAACTTAATAATAGGCCTACCCCTAAACCTGACCCTAACGTAAACCTTACACTAGATGTAGCCATAATCCTGAATCTAAAACTATCTTTAAACATAATTTTAGACCTGAAATTAGCCATACTTCTAATCCTAGGCCTAAACATAAAACAAACCCTAGCCATTATATTGCCCTAATCCTAACCTTAATCAATACCCTAACCCTAACCATAGCCCTAACCCTAATTCTAAACATCACCCTACCTCTCAACCTAACTATAACACCATCCCTTACCCTAAACTTAATCCTACATCTAACCCTAACTGCTAAGAGCCACAGCCAAGTAATTTAATGCATGGCACTTTTGGTTGAAAAGTGACAAGTGATGCCAGCTAGCCATTTAGATGATATGATTATGTTAAGATTTGCATTCATATGGATATTGGACTCCTGCTGTTCACCTGGGCCCACTATGGGACTCCTAGAGAGTTCCCATTGGTTGGGGAAGTACAGTAGGAGGGGATTCCGGGGGAGGAACTTGTTCTGGGGTTCTGGTAGAACACCACCGCGTGTGTGGACCGGCTTCTTCGCGGACATGTACGGGGTATTGGTGGCATTTTCAAAAATAAAGTTTGTTCCTGCTTGAGTGGCTCGTGATTCTGTGCCCAGCCAGACTGCGGCACCTAACTCTATGCTTAAGCTGAACACTAACACTAACCCTAATCCTAGCCCTAATTCTAGCCCTATAAAAACCCTAAACCTAACTTTAGCTTGAAGAAAAACTCTAATTCTTACACTAGCCCGATTGCTAGTTCTAACACTATCTCTTACCATAACCCTAAACCTAGCACTAACCCTTGCCCTATCCTTAGTCCTAGCCCTAAACCTAGATCTAACCCTAACTCTAAATCTAACCTTAAACCTAAGCCTAAGCCTAACACTAACACTAACCCTAACCCAAATGCTAATTGTAGAAATAGCCCTAACCCTAACCCTAGCAGTAAAACAAAACCAAGCAATAGCCCTAACCCTAAACCTTAACTTAAACCAAACACAACACTACACCTAGACCTAACCCTAGCCTTAATTCAAGTCCTAACAGTAACCTTAAAACCAACCATGACCCTGACTAATATCCTAACACTCACCCTAGCTCTAAACACCCTCCTAACCTTAAACCTAACAGTAACCCTAGCCTTTATTTGAGTCCTAACCCTAACCCTGAACCTGAATCATATCCTAACACTAACCCTAGCTCTAATTATCACCGTAACCTTAAACCTAACCCTAACACTAGAACTACCCTAACCCTAATGCTAAAACTAACCCTATTTGTAACTCTAGTTCTTACATTAGTGATTGCCCTAACCCTTGCCCTAACTCTAACAAAAAATAGCTCTTATCTGAGCCCTAAACCTAGCTTTAACCCTAACCCTAACCCTATCCCTAGCCCTAACCCCAGCTCTAAACCTATCCTTTACTTAAGTAAAACCCTAACCTTAATGGTAAACATAGATCTATCCCTAATCCTTAGGCTAACCAAAATCCTAACAATATTAAAAGTCCTAATCCTATCTCTCATTCTAGCTCAAATCCTATCCCAAACCCTAATGCTAATCCTAAACCTTATTGTGACTTTAACACAACCCCTAGGTCTAAATCTGACTGTAACCCAGAGCAAAACCTAACACTGGCCCTACAGATAACCTTATACCTAAACCTAAACCTAACCGTAACCCTAAGACTAACTCTAATTCTCACACTAGCCATATCCCTTAGTTCTAACCCTATACATTACAGTAACCCTAAGCCTAACCCTAACCCTAGCCCTAACCCTTGCCCTATCCTTAGTCCTAGCCCTAACCCAGATCTAAACCTAACACAAAATTTAACCCTAACCCTAAGCCTAAGCCTAACAATAAAACTAGCCCTAACCCTAATGTTAACCGTAAAAAGAGCCCTAACCCTAACCCTAGCAGTAAAACAAATTGAGCAATAGCCCTAACCCTAAACCTTACCTTAAACCAAACCCTAACACTACACCTAGACCTAACCATAGCCTTAATTCAAGTCCTAATCCTAATCTTAAATCTCATATCCTAACATTCACCCTATCTCTAAACACCCTCCTAACCTTAACCTGAAACCTAGTAGTAAACCTATTCCTAATCGAGTTGTAACCCTAACCCTGACCCTGACTCATATCCTAACACTAACCCTAGCTCTAAATATCATCCTAAACTTAAACCTAACGCTAATACTAGAACTATCCCTAACCATAACCCTAAAACTAGCCCTCATTGTAACCCTAGTTCTTACATTAGCCATTGTCCTAACATTAGCCCTAACCCTAACACAAAAACTAGCTCTAATTCGAGCCTTAAACCTAGATTTAAACTGAATCCTAACTCTAGCCCTAACGCTAGCTCTAAGGCTATCCTTTACCCTATGAATGACCCTAATCCTAATGGGAGCCCTAGACCTATGCCCAATCCTTAGGCTAACCAAAATCCTAACACTATTAATAGTCCTGAACCTAGCCTCATTCTAGCTCTTATCCTATCCCAAACTGAAACACTAACCCTGACACTTATCCTGACCTTTACACAAACTCTAATTCTAAGCCTGAACCTAACACTAGACTAAAACCTAACAATAGACCTGGACCTAAACTTAATCCTAAATCTAGCCTTAACACTAGCCCTAGACCTAAACAAAAACCTAGTCCTAGGCTTAACAATAACTCTTATCCTAACACAAACATTAACCCTACCCCTAGACCTAAACCTACTCCTAATTCTGGCTGTAACCTTAACTTGAACTCTAACCCAAACACTGACTCTGCCTTTAACAGTAAACCTACTTCTAAACCTGACTTTAACTGAAAATCTAAACCTAACACTAGATCTTGGCATAACCTGAACCCTAAAACTAGCCCTAATCATCACCCAGCTCTTACATTACCCACAGCTTTAACCCTAGGCCTAAAACTAACACAAAACCTAGAGCTAATTCTAGGCCTTAACCTAGCCCTAAGCATAACCCTAACTCTAACCCTAGCCCTAACCCAAAACTAACCATCGCCTTAGTCCTTACCCTAGCACAAACCTAACCCTTACTATATATATAAACCTAGAACTATACCTGAATCTAACCCTAAACCTAGTCCTAATTCTAACCTTAACCATAGTCCTAATTCTAGCTCTAAACCCATTACCCTAACCCTAACCCTAATCCTAATTATAACCCTAGCCTTAACTCTATAATAATCCTAACCCTAAACAGAAAACTAACCCTAGACCTTTCCCTATACTAATACTTGCTATAGCCCTAACCATAGATCAAACCCTAAACCTTACCATTAACCTAAACATAACCATAGACCTAACCCTAAACTTAAATCTAACCCTGTCCCTAACCCTAAACCTACATCTAACCATATTTATTACCCTAACCCTAACCCTAAACTTAATTATAACCATTTCCCTAACCCTTACTGTAACCCTTAACCTACAGTATTCCTATCCCTAAACATGACCCTGAACCTAACCCTTGCTCTAACCCTAATCATAGCTCAGAACCTAACTCCTACACTAAACATAACACTAACCTTAACCCTAGTTTTAACCCATAACCTAACACAAACTCAAGACCTAATCCTAACCATAACTTTAGCCCTAACCTTAACTCTAACTGTATCCATTACCCTAAACATAACCCTTACCCTAATCCTAACCCTAGGCCTAATCCTAAACCTATCACTAAACCCAACACTATCAATTACTCTAAACTTAACCTGAACCCTAAATCTAACCCTATCATGACCCTCACCATAACCCTAATGCTAATTTGAGCCTTAACCCTAAACTCAAACCTAAAACAAACCCTAACTATGGCCCTGACGCCTAATAATTTCCGTAACTCTAACCTAACCCTTACCCTAAACCTAATCCTTACATTATATTTAGCCAAAACCTAACCATAAAACTATCCATAACCATAACCCTAGACCTGACATTAGCCTTAGATATAATCCTAGCACTAACCCGAACACAAACACTAGCCCATAAACTTTAGCCCTAAACATAGCTTTCATCATAACCCTAACCTTAAACCTAGGCCTAACTTAAAACCAAGCCTACCTCTAATCTTATCTCTACCTTAGCCCTATCCCTACCCTAACCCAAATCCTAACCCTAGCCCTAAAACTAAGTCTAACTCTCTCCCTAACCCTAAAACTAGTTCTAACCCTATTCCTTACTAGAACCCTAAACCTAGCCCTAACCCTAGATCTAACCTTAACTCTAAATCTAACCCTAATGCAAAGCCTAAACCTAAACCTGACAGTAACCCTAACCCTAATTCTAATGCTACTCCTAAAACTAGCCCTAACTCTAGCCTAGCCCTATTACAAACCAGAGCCATAGCCATAACCCTAACCCTTAACTTAAACCAAACCCTAACCCTACACCTAGCCCTAAACCTAGCCCTAATTCGAGCTTTAAGCAGAACCCTAAAACTAACCCTAACCCGGATTCTGACGCTAACACTAACCCTAGCTTTAAACATCACCCTAAACATAACACTAGACAAAAACCTAGCTTAATCTGAACCCTAAACCGAGTTTTAACCCTAACCCTAACCTTAACCGTAAACCTAGCACTAAGAATAACCATAACATTAGCTCTAACCCTAGTTCTAACCCTATTCATTACCCTAACCATAATCCTAACTCTAATGCTACCCCTAGGCCGAAACCATACAATATTCCTAATCCTAACTATATCCATTACCCTAAACCTTACTTGAAGCATAAACCTAACTATATCATTAACCTGATCCTAACCCTATGCTAATTGGAGCCCTAAATTTAAACCTTAACCTATCCCAAATACTAATCATGACCCTGACCAAACAATACCCTTAGCTCTAAACCTGACCCTAACCCTAAACCTAACCCTTACACTACATATAATCTAACCCTAAAACTGTCTTTAAATGTAAAACTGGACCTAGCCATAATCCTAGCCCTAAACCTAGCCTTAGTCCTAACCCAAACCATAACCCAAGGTTTAACCCTAATTCTAATCCACTCCCTAGCCCTAAATCTAGCTATAACCCAATCCCTTACCCTAAACCTAACCATAACCATAACTTAACCATAATCTTAAACCTAAACATAACCCTTGCCTTAACCCTAGGCCTAACACTAACACTAAGCCTAGCACTAACCCTAATTTAGTCCTATCCTTATCTTAAACCTAGCCTTAAGACTAAATCTAACTTTTGCCTTAGCCCTAGCCCTCATTCTATCCTTAGCCCTAGCCCAAACCTAGATTCAAACCTAACTCTAAATTTAAGCATAACCATAATCCTAATCTAAACTCTAACACTAGTCCTAACAATATGCTAATCCTAATACTTTACTTACATCTAGCCCTAGCCATAAAACAAAACCAAGCCACATCCCTAACCCTAACCCTTAACCTAAACCAAACCATAAACCTAAACCTAGCCCTAACCCTAACTCTAAAAGTTACCGTGACCCTGACACTGATCCTAACACTAATCCTAGCTCTAAACATCACTCTAATCTTAAATTAACCCTAACACTAGACCTAGCCTTAACCCTAACCCTAAAACTAGCCCTAATTTTAACCCTAGTTCATACATTAGTTGTTGTCATAACCCTAGCCCTAACTCTAACACAAATTCTAACCCTAATTCTAGTCCTAACCCAAGCTTAAAACCTAACCCTAACCCTAACCCTAGCCCTAACCCTAGCTCTAACCCTATACTTTACCCTAAGCCAAACCCTAAACCAAATGCTAACCCTGGTCCTAACCTAATCCTTAGCCTAACTTAAACACTAACAGTATTACTAGTCATAACCCTAGCCCTCATTCTAATTCTAACCCTAACCTTGATCCTTATTCTGATCCTAAGAGTAACCCTAGGTCTAAACCTGACCCTAAACCTAAACCGAACCCTAACACTAGAGCTACTGGTAACACTATAACTATAGCTAAACTTAACACTAAATCTAGACCCAAAACAAATCCTCAATATAACTATAATTCTAGCCCTAGACCCAAACAAAATCCTAGCTCTAGCCCTAACAATAACCCTTAACCTAAACTAAACACTTACCCTACCTCTAGACCTAAAACTAGTCCTAATTCTGGCTCTAAAGCTAACCCTAATCCTATCCAGAACACTGACCCTGACCAACATTAACCTATCTCTAAAGCTGACCCTAACCCAAAACCTAATCCTAACACTATACCTTTCCATAACCCTAACACTAATGCTAGCCCTAAACATAACCCTAGCCCTAATCCCATCTTAAACCTAATCTTAACTCTAACAGTAGCCCTAGCCCTAACTATAGTCCGAACCCTAGCCCTAAACCTAACACAAAACTTAGCCATAATCCTAGGCCTAAACTTAGCCCTAAGCATAGCCCTAACCCTAACACTAACCCTTGCCTTAGACCTAACGCTAGTTCAAAGCCAAACCTTTAAACTAAACATTACCCTAGCCCTATCCTAAACCATAACCCTAACCCTAGCTCTTATCCTAACCTTAATCCTAGCTCGAACTTTAGTTTTCAGCCTTTCAATTCCCCTAACCCTAACCCTAACCCTAATTATAACCCTATCCCTAACACTAAACCTAACCCTAAACATAAATGTATCCCAAGACCTAACCATAAACTTAAACCTCACCATAGCCCTAACCATAGCAGAAACATTAAGCCTTACACTAAAGCTAATCCAAAACTAGCCCTAATCTATACCCTAACCCTAACTCTAAATCTAACATTATTCATTACCCTAAACATAACCCTAATTATAATAAAAACTCTAGCTATAACCTGAACCCTAAACCAAAACCTAACCATAAACATATCCCTAGAAATAAAAATAAACCTAACCCTCGCCCTAGCCCTAACACTAGCTCAAACACTAACACTTACCCCAACCTAACCATAACTCTAGCCTTAAACCTAACAATTATTGTAAACCAAACCCTAGCCCTATCCCTAAACCTAACTCTAATCCTAGACGTAATCCAAACAATAACCTAGCCCTAACCCTAGCTCTAAATCTATCCATTATACTAAACATAATACTAACCAAATGCTAACCTCAACCCTATTGCTAAACCTAATCCACCCATTACCGTAAAACTTAAGTAAAACCTAAACCTAACCCTATCCTTTACCCTAACCCTAAGCCTGAATCTAACAGTAATTCAAGCCCTAACCCTAAACTTTGATCTTAACCAAATGCTAACCCTGACCTTAACACTAATATTACCCCTAACTGTAATCCTGACCCTTACACTAAACAGAGCCCTAGCCCTAGTTCTAGCCCTGAACCTAACAGAAACCCTAGCCTTAATCCTAACCTAAAAACTAACTCTATCACTAATCCTATCTAACCCTCACCCTAGCCCTAAAGCTGGCTATAACCCAACCCATTCCACTAAACTTAATCCTAAAACAAATTCTAATCCTAAACCTAGCCCTACCCCTAGGCCTAACCCTAACACTAACCCTAGCCCTAATCCTAGCCCTAATTTAGCTTTAAGCCTAACCCTAACCCTAACCCTAACCCTAATCCTAGTCCTAAATCTGAATCTAACTCTCGTCCTAGCCATTTCCCTAGTTCTGACCCTATCTTTTACTGTAAAACTAACCCTAACACTAACCCTAACCCTGGATCTAATGCTAACTCTAAATCTAACCCTAACCCTAAGCCTAAACCTTACCCTAACACTAGTTCTAACCATAAAACTAATTTAAAATCTAGTCCTAAAACAAAACAGAGCCATACCCCTAACACTAAACCTAACCCATAGAAGTCAAGATGAAGTGAAACCTTAAATCACAAACTGTTCCTGACAGTGAACCTTGAACTGAGAAGGTCCAAACTGGGAAACATGGTAATGCTAGGTAAAAGTTGAATCATGACCAGTATCAAAGAAATTTGAACAAAAATAACTCTAACTCAAACATTAGTTCTAACCCTAGCCCTAACCTGAATCGTAAAACTAAGTCTTTCCTATTCATAGAGCTTGAACATAAAAGTCCCAAACTTGGGGTGCCTAGAGGGTAAATTAACACATGTATCCTTCACAGTATCAAAAAATTCTGACCAATAATTGGGGGAGGTGTTTCAGTACATGCCTATTTCCCTTCTTTTCTCCTAAAGTGCTCTTGGATAAATTAATTTTTCATGCTTTAGCTTAAGTTACTTTCACAAGGAACAAACCATAGCATGCCCACAGTGAAGTGATTGAATGTGTCAAATTTCATGCAACTAGCACCAACCCTGTTTGATTTCCAGCTCCATTTACATTCACACCTATAGGCCATAATGTAGTGAAAACTAAAAATTCAAACTTCCTAAAACTGAACCATTAAATCTTGAAGGACCAAACTTGGGAAGCCTACTAAGGTTGGTCAAAGAAGAATCCTGTACAGTATCAAAATAATCTGACCAAAAAAATTTGAAGCTCTTTTAGTACATGTGTATTTTGCTTGCTCCAAAGCACTCAGAGATAAAGCTGTTTCTTTCTACTTCCTCTTAGGGATACTTCACAGGAAAGAAACCAGAGAATGCTCACTGAGAACTGATTGAGTGTGTGAAGTTTCAAGAAGCTAGCACAAACCCTGTTTGATTTCCAGCTTCATTTCCATTCACCCCTATAGGGCAAAAAGAAGAGAAACATGAACATTGAAACTGTTCCTGAGAGAAAACACATTTATGGAGGAGGCCAAAACATTTGGAGTATAGTCAAAATAGGAAAACGTGAATTCTGCCCAGTATCATAGAAATAAAAAAAAAAAAAACTAACTCTAACCCTAACACTAGGTCTAAAACTAGTCCTAACACTAAGTCTAACCCTAAACCTAATCTGTTTAGAGAGCCTTTGATCATAGAAGTTTCAAAATTGGTGAGTCTAGTGTGGCAAGCTTTCAGATGAATCATGGGCAGTTTCAAAGAAATCTGACAAAATAATTGGGGGAGCTATTTCAGTACATGCATATTTCCCTGTTTTTTTCCTAAAGTGTACTCAGATAAATTTGTATTGCATGCTTCAGCTTATTACTAATTTCACAAAGAACAAACCAGAGAGTGCCCACAGAGAACTGATTGAATGTGTGAAGGTTCATGCAGCTAGCACCCACTTTGTTTGATTTCCAGCTACATTGTCATTCACACCTATAGGCCATTATGAATTTAGGCCTAAAAATTCAAACTGTTCCTGACACTGAACCATTGAACCTTGAAGGCCCAAACTTGGGAAGCTACTAAGGCTAAATCAAGGATGAATCCTGTACAGTATCAAATTAATCCAACCAAAAGAAAATTTGAAGCTCTTTCAGTACATGGGTATTCTGCTGGCTCCTAAAGCACTGAGAGATAAAGCTGTTTCTTTCTACTTCAGCTTAGGGCTACTTCCACGGCAAACACCAGATTATGCTAACTGAAAATTGATGGAGTGTGTGAATGTTTCAAGCAGCTAGACCAAACCCTGTTTGATTTCCAGCTTCATTTCCATTCACCCCTATAGGGCAAAAAGAAGAGAAACATGAAAATTGAAACTTTTCTTGAAAGCAAACCCTTTATGTAGGAGGCCCAAACGTTTGGAGTATAGTCAAAATATTAAAAAGATGAATCCCGCACAGCATCTTAACACTAGGTCTAATCCTAGTCCTAAAACTAACCCTAACACTAACCTTAACCTGTTTAGAATCTCTTTGATCCTAGAAGTCCCACACTTGGGGAGCCAAGTTGGGTAAGCTAACAGATGAATCATTCACAGTATTAAAGAAATATGACCAAATAATTGGGGAGGTAGTTCAGTAAATGTATATTTCCCTGTTTTCTCCTAAAGTGCTCTCACATAAAGTTGCTTTCCATGCTTCAGCTTAGTGCTACTTTTACAAGAAATAAACCAGAGAATGCCCATAGAAAACTGATTGAGTGTGTGAGGTTTGAAGTTGCTAGCACCAAACCTGTTGGATTTCCAGCTCCATTTCCATTTATACACAAAGGTCAAAATGAAATGACTACTTAAAATACAAACTGTTCAGGAGAGTTAAACCCTTGACACAAGAAGCCAAAACCTAGAGAATATAGTAAGGTTAGGTAAAAGTTGAATTCTGCCTAGTATCAAAGAAATTCGAACAATACTAAATCTAACAAAACACTAGCTGTAACCATAGCCCTAAACTAATACTGATTGAGTGTGTGAAGTTTCAAGCAGCTAGCACAAAACATGTTTGAGTCCAGCTCCTTTTCCATTCACCCATATAGGGCAAAATGAAGTGAAACATGAAAATTAAAACTGCTCCTGAGAGCAAACCCTTTTATAGGAGGCCCAAACTTGGGGACCATACTAAGAATAGGAAAAAGATAAATCCTGCCCAGTATTCAAAAAGTTAAAAAAAAAACTAACTCTAACCCTAATACAGTTCTAACACTTGCCCTAACTCTAACCTAACACTAAGCCTAACCTGTTAAAAGAAACTTGGATCATAAAAGTTTTAAACTTGGGGAGAATAGTGGCGAAAGCTTACAGATGAATCCTCCACAGTATCAAAGATATCTGACCAAATAATTGGGGGAGGCATTTCAGTACATGCATATTGCCCTGTTTTCTCCTAAAGTGCTCTTACATAAAGTTGTTTTGCATGCTTCAGCTTATGGATACTTTTACAAGGAAGAAACCACAGAGTGCCCACAGACAACTGATTTATTATGTGAAGTTTCAACCAGCTAGCAGCAACCCTCTGATTTCCAGATCCATTTGCATTTACCCATATAGGCCAAAATGAAGTGAATCATTAAAAACAAACTATTCCCAACAGAGAACCATTGAACTGAGAAGGCCCAAAACTGGGGTGAAAAGTAAGGCTAGGTAAAAGATAAATCTTCCCAGTATCAAAGAAATTTGAACAAAACAAACTGTAACCCTAACACTAGCTCTAAAGCTAGCCCTAACCATAAAATTAACCCTTACCTGTTTAGAGAACCATTGATCCTAGAAGTGCCAACCTTGGGGAAACTAGTGGAGCAAGCTAAAAGATGAATACTGCAAAGTGTCAAAGTAATCTGATCAAATTGTTGAGAGGACTTATTTTGGTACATACATGTTTCTCTGTTTTCTCCTTAAGGGCTCTCAGATACAGTTGCTTTTGCATGCTTCATCTTTGGCCTACCTTCAAAAGAAAGAAACTAGAGAGTGCCCACTGAGAACTGATTGTGTGAAGTTTCAAGCACCTCCTGCCAACCCTGTTTGATTTCCAGCTCAATTTTCATTCATATCAATAAGCCATGATGAAGGGAAACCTTAAAATAAAAACTGTTCCTGACAGCAAACCATTGAAGCGACAAGGCCCCAAACTGTGGAGCACAGTAAGGCTAAGTAAAAGATGAATCCTGCCCAGTATAATAGAAATTTGAAAAAAAAAAAAATAGGGCCACATTGGGTGCTCTCAGCACAGATGGAAGGCTGAGCTGCGCAGTTATTCTGGGCACAGACAGCAGTCTCAGCCACACAGGTGCTCTCTGCACAGACGGAAGGCAGCACAGAACACAGAGGTTTTGCTTGCGGGTCACCAGACTGAGCTCTGGACACAGCACAAAGTCTCTCCAGAACCACCCACTTCACCAAACACCATACATGGTTAATAAATGGAATCCATCTTGCAAAACCTTACTCACCATCTATTGGTGGGCGTGGCTACCAGCTTAGTTCTGCAGCTTATCAGGTACCTGGTTTCCAACTCCCCTACCTCCAGCTGTGATAACTCAAGATTTTTCTCACAACCTTTTGGGGGGTATAGCTATCAATGTGGAACAGCAACTGTACAGGCACCTGGTTTCCAATTCAGAGACTAAGAGTAGGGAGACTCCAAATAGAAGATTGAGCCCTCTCACCCTGGCTACCTCCACCACCCTGAGCACAGAGACTCAAGCTAGGAATTGACAACTCCACCTACTACAAGAAAAGAAAACAGAGTTCTTAGAGACTTTTTTTTTCTTTCTTACTTTTACTTTCTTGCTCTTCTCATCCATTCTCCTCTACCCTTCCCCCTCTGGTCCTCACAACCACAATATATATGAAACCAATTACTTTCCATGAAATTGGACTTTAAGAACTGAATCACTAGGATAGTATAATATAGAGGAATTTCATAGGCCCCACCTCACCACCTCTTTATTTGCTCTTATTTTTTTTCTCCCTCTCTTTTTTTTCTTTCCTTGTTACTTTTTCTTCTTTTTCTTTCTCCCTCTATCCCCCTTTCAGCCTCCTAACTTTTACTATTTATATATAGGGTATTTTCATGAATACAGATAAGGAGTTTCAATCTATACCTTGTTCCATAAATTCTCCCTGTAGAGTTCTCCTCCAAAGTTGCTAAGTTAGAATCATCACATACCCTCACTTCTTTCCCCCTCAAGAATCATCACATACCCTCACTTCTTTCCCCCTCAACATAGCATCGTCCCCCTGACCCTCAGTTCTCTATATATCACCAGAAATGCTATGCCTTTTATGAAACTAATGACTATATTCTAAATAATAATTAAAGCCAACATCTGTAGACAAAGGGTCTAAATTTAAATGTATTTATAATGATTAGACTTAGGCTTCGGGTTAGGTTTAGATTTAGAGTTTGGTTTTGATGTATGGTTAGGGCTAGGGCTAAGGATAGAGCAAGGGTTATGACTAGGGTTTGGGTTAGGTTTAGAATTATGGTAAAGGTTAGGGTTAGAACTAGTGATAGGGCTAGTATGAGAGAGTTAGTCTTAGTGCTAGGTTAGGGTTAGGGTTAGGAATAGGGTAAATTAGGGCTAGTGTTAGTGTTAGGTTTAGGCCTTGTGTTAGGGTTATAGTTAGGATTACATTTAGGTTAAGGTATTGCATTATAGCTACTTTGAGAGCTAGGGCAAGGGTTAGTATTAGGGTTAAGGCTAGAGTTAGGTTTAGGTTTATGATTAAAGTGAGGTTTAGGGCTAGGGTGAGGGCTAATGTTTGCATTAGGATTAGGGCTAGTATTAGGGCTAGGGCTAATGTTAGGTCTAGGGTTACAGTTAGGGATAGTGTTAGGTTTATGGCTTGGTCCAGTGTATAGAATTGGTTTATACTAAGGGTCAGTTTTAGAGCTAGGGTTATTATTAGTGTCAGGATCAAGGTGAGGGTTTGGGTTAGGTTAGGGTTTAGGTTTAGGGCTTGAATTATCACTAGGTTTAGGATTAAGGTAATGAAAGGGCTAGGTTTAGGGTTTAGGTGTGGTTTAGTGTAATGGATAGGGTTAGGGTTAGGCCTAGGGTTAGCATAAGTGTTGGGTTATCATTAGGGTAATGGATAGGGTTAGACATAAGATTATGGGTAGGGTAATGTATAGGATTAGGGCTTTTGTTTGGGTTAGGGCTAGGTTTACATTTAGGGTTAAAACTAGGTTTATGGGCTGGGGATGTGACTCAAGAAATAGCATGCTCGCCTGGCATACACGAGTTGCTGGGTTCGATCCTCAGCATTACATATCAATAAAATAAAGATGTTGTGTCCACCAAAAACTAAAAAAAATAAATATTTTTAAAACCTAAGTTTAGAACTCGTATTAAGGCTAGGTTTTGGGTTAGGTTATGGCTAGGTTTAAGGCTATGGCTAATGTACAAAGTAGTTTTATGATTAGAGCTAGTCATAGTGCCAGGGTTAGGGCTACGTCTAGTGTTAGGTTTAAGTTTCTAGTGTTAGGGTTAAGTTTACGGTTACGATGATGTTTAGAGCTAGGTTTAATGTTAAGGTCAGAGTCAGGGTCCGGATTAGTTTTCAGGTTAGGGTTAGGACTAGAATTAAAGATAGAATTAGGGTTAGGTGTAGGGTTAGGGTTTGGTTTAGGTTAAGTGTTAGGGTTAGGGTTATGATTGGGTTTTGTTTTAGTGCTAGGGGTCAAGATAGGGCTCGTTTTAGGATTAATGTTGGGATTAGGGCTAGTGTTAGTGTGAGGTTTAGTCTTAGTTTTAGGGTTAGATTTAGAGTTAGGTTTAGATCTTGGCTTTGAGCTAGGAGTAAGGATAGGGCTAGGATTAGGGCTAAGTTTAGGGCTACATTTAGGGTGATGGTAAGGGATAGGGTTAGAATTAGGTATAAGACTAGGGTGAGAGTCTGAGTTAGTCTTAGGGCTAGGGTTAGGGTTGGGGTAGGGATAGGCCTAATTAGGGCTGAGATAAGGACTAGGGTTTGTGTTAGTGTTAGGCCCAGGTTTAGGACTAGTGTTAGTGTTAGTGTTAGTGTTAGGGTTAGGGTTAGGGTTAAGTTTATGTTAAGGGATGGGAATATAGCTACTTTTAGGACTAGGATGAGGATTAGAATTAGGGTTATGGTTAGCGTTAGGTTTATGATTAAGGTGAGGTTTATGGCTAGGATATGGGCTAAGTTTTGTGTTAGTATTAGGACTAGTATTAGAGGTAGGGCTAATGTCAGGTCTAGGGTTATAGTTAGAGAGAGTTTTAGGGTTTTAGTTTATAGATAGGTCTATTGTAAGGTTTAGGTTTTTTTGTTAGGGTCAGGTTTAGAGCTATGGATATTATTAGGGTCAGGGTCAGAGTTAGGGTTTTTATTAGATTAAGGTTTAGGTTTAAGGCTCAAGTTATCACTATGAGAGTTTTAGGTTTAGAGTTCAGGTTTAGACGTAGGGTAATGGGTAGAGGTAGGGTTAGGGATAGGATTAGGATTCGGCCTAGGGTTAGCAGAAGCATTAGGGTTATCATTAGGGTAATGGATAGGGTTTGAGCTAGTGATAGGGCTAGTGTTATGCTTAGTATTAGGTCTAGGGTTAGGCTTAGTTTTAGGGTTAGGGCGAAGTTTAGGATTATGGTTAGCTTTAGGGTTAAAGCTGTGGTGGTGCGTGTGTTAGGGCTAGATTTTGTGATAGGTTATGGCTATGGCAAATGTAAGAACTTTGTTAGGATTAGGGCTAGTTTTAGGGTTAATTTTAGAGCTAAGTATAGTTTTAGGGTTAGGTTTAGGGTTAGGGTGATGTTTAGAGCTAGGGTTAGTGTTAGTGTCAGGGTCAGTGTTCAATTTATGGTTATGGTTAATGTGAAAGCCAGAATTAGGACTAGGGTTAAGTCTAGGGGAAGGATTAGTGTTTGACTTTAGGCTAAGGGTTATTGTTAGGACTAGGGCTGGGTTTTTCTTTAGGTCTAGGGCTAGAGTTATGGATAGAGTAGGATTAGGCTTAGGTCTAGGGCTGGTGTTAGGTTTAGGTATAAGGTTACCAGTAGGGCTAGTGTTAGGGTTCGGTTTAGGGTTAGGTTCAGGTTTAGACCTATAATTAGTGTTAGGGTCAGAATAAGGGTCAGGGTTAGGGTTAGGGTTTGGGTTATGGTTAGAGCTAGAATGAGGACTAGGGTTAGGACTACTAATAGGTTTAGGGTTTGGGTTAGGTTAAGGATTAGGGTTAGGATTAGGATTAGCATTAGGTTTAGGGTTTGACATTGGGTAAGGAATAGGTTTACAGCTAGGGTTAGGGCTAGGGTTAGGGTTAAAGCTAGGTTTAGGGCTCGGATTAGGGCTAGTTTTCATGTTAGGTTTATGGCTAGTGTTAGAGCAATGGCTAATGTAAGAACTAGAGGTTTTAGGGTTAGTTTTGGGGTTATGGTTATGGGTTAAAGCTCTAGTGTTAGGATTAGGTTTAAGGTTAGGGTAAAATTTAGAGCTAGTGTTAGTATTAGGTTAATAGTCAGGGTCAGGTTTATTTTTATGTTAGGTTTAGGACTCAAACTAAGGCTAGGGTTACTGTAAGGGCTCAGTTTAAGGTTAGGGTGCTGTTTAGAACTAGGGTGAGTATTAGGATATGAGTCAGAATTAGGGTTAGTATTAAGGTTAAGATTAGCACTCGAATTAGGGCTAGGTTTAGGTCTAGGTGTAGTGTTAATGTTTGGTTTAAGTTAAGGTTTAGGGTTAGGGCTATTACTCGGTTTTGTTTTACTGCGAGGGTTAGGGTTAAGGCTAGTTTTATGATTAATATTAGGGCTAGGGCTAGTGTTAATGTTAGGCTTAGGCTTAGGGTTATGGTTAGATTTAGAGTTAGAACTAGGAATAAGAATTTGGCAATGGTTATGGATAGGTTTAGGGCTCGGGTTAGGGCTAGGTTTAGGATTATGGGAATCGATAGGGTTTGAATTAGGGATAGGGCTAGTGTGAGAGTTAGAGTTAGTCTTAGGGCTAGGGTTAGGTTTACGGTTAGGGATAGGGCTAGGATTATGGCTAGGGTTAGGGTTCACCTTAGGCCTAGAGTTAGGGTTAAGTTTAGGGTAAGGAATGTCATTATTGCTAGGTTTAGAGATAAAGTGAAGGTTAGAATTAGGGTTAGGGTTACGGTTAGGGTTATGGTAATGATTAAGGCTAGTTTTAGGGCTAGGATGAGTACTGTGGTTTGTTTTAGTGTTAGGGCTAGGATTAGGGCTAGGGATAATATCAGATCTAGGGTCATGGTTAAAGATAGTTTTTAGGGTTAGGGTCATGTTTAGAGCTAGGGGTATTATTAGGGTCAAATTCTGGGTTAGAAGTTTGGGATAGGTCAAGGTTTAATGTTAGGGCTCGAATTAGCGTTATGGTTAGTGTTAGTGTAAGGATATGATGAGGTTTAGGGTTTAGGTTTGGTTTAGAATAATGCATAGGTTTAGGATTAAAAATAGGATTAGGTTTAGGCCAAGAGTTATGGTTACGGCAATGGATAGAGTTAGAGATAGGGTTAGGGCTATGGTTAGGATTAGGGTTAGGGTTAAAGGTCGGTTTAGGGCTTGGATTAGGGCTAGGTTTGGGGGTAAGTTAGTGCTAGGGTTAGGGGTAAGGTTAATGTAAGTACCAGGGTTACAATTAGGTTTAAATTTAGGGTTAGGGTTAGTGGTAGGTCTAGTGTTAGGTTTAGGGTTAGGGTTAGGGTGACGTTTAGACAAGGTTCAGTATTATGGTCAGAGTCAGGGTCAGTGTTAGTTCCAGTTTTCAGATAAAAACTAGAATTAGAGCTAAGGTTAGAGTTAGGGTTATGGGTTGGTTTAGGTTAAGGGTTAGGTTTAGGGCTATGGCTTGGTTTTGTTTTAGGGCTAGGGTTAAAGTTAGATTTAATGTTAGGGTTAGAATTTGATTTAGAGTTAAAATTAGATCTAGGTTAGGGCCAGAGCTAATTATTGGGCTAGGGTTAGAGCTGGGTTTAGCGCTAGGATTAGGGTTCCAGTAAGGGATAGGGTTAGAACTAGGGATGGGGCTAGAGTGAGAGTTAGAGTTAGTCGTAGGGCTAGGGTTAGGCCTAGGCTTAGGAATAGGACTAAATTAGTGCTAAGATTAGGGCTAGGTTTAGTTCTTGGTTTAGGCCTAAAGTTAGGTTTACGGTTAGGATTAAGGCTAGGTTTAGGGCTATGGTAAGGTCTGGGGTTTTGTTAGGTTTAGTGCTAGGATTTAGGCTATGGATAATGTCAGGTCTAAGCTTATGGTTAGGGATAGTTTTAGATTAGTGTTGTTGCTAAGTCTAGTGTAAGGGTTAGGTTTAGTGTAAAAGTCACCCTTAGAGCTAGGAGATTTATTAGGGTCAGGGTCAGTGTTAGAGTTTGTTTGAGGTTAGGTTTCAGTTTTAGGGCTTGAATTAGCAGTAGGTTGTGGGTTAGGGTAATGATAGGGTTTTATTTTATTTTATTTAGGTTTATAGTTAAGAATAGGTCTTGAATTAGGGTTAGGATTAGGGTTAAAACTAGGGTTAGGCTTAGGTTTATGTTTGGAGTAAGGGTTAGGTTTTGAGCTAGGGTTAGGGCTAGGGTGAGGGTTACATTTAGGACTACTTCTAGGGATAAAATAATAGTATTCATAGGTTTAGGGTTAGGATTAGGCTAGGGACATCATTAAGAATAGGGTTAGGGTTAGGGTAATGTATACGATTAGATGTAGATTTTAGGGCTATGTTTAACATTAGATTGTGGTTTAGGTTTAGAGTTAGAGCTATGGTTATGTTTAGGTTTATAGTAAGGGTTAGGGTTTGAGCTAGGGTTAGGTCTATGGCAAGTGTGAGGTTTAAGGTTAGGTCTAGGTTTAGTTTTCCATTTAGGTTAAGGTGTAACATTTAACCTAGAATTATCAATAAGCTTAGGTTTAGGTTTAGAGTAATGGGTAGGTTTAGACCTAGGTTTATGGCTAGGTATGAGGTTAGGATTAGGGATAAGGTTAGGGTTAGATTGAAGGATAAACATTAACCCTAGCCCTAATTCAAGTCATAACCCCAACCTTAAAGCTAACCCTGACCCTGACTGATATCCTAACAGTCACCCTAGCTCTAAAGACCGCCCTCACCTTAACCTGACCCCTAAAATAATCCTAGCCCTTATTTGAGTTCTAACTCTAAACCTAAAACTAACACTGTCTCTGAATCATCTAATATTAACCTAGCTATAAATATCACCCTAACATTAAACCTAACCCTAACACTACCTACCCCTACCCCTAACCCTAACTGTAACCTAGTTATTACATTATCCATTGCCATAACATTAGCCCTAACCCTAATACAAAAATTAACCCTAATCTGAGACCTACACCTAGATTTAACCCTAAACCCAACCCTATCTCTAGCCCTAAAACTAGCTCTAAGCCTATCCTTTATCCAAAGCGAAACCATAACCCTAATTGTAACCCTAGACCTATCCCTAATCCTTAAGCTAACCAAAACCCTAACCCTATTAATAGTCATAATCCTACACTCACTCTAGCTCCAACCCTATTCCAAACCCTAATGTTAACCCTGACCATTATTTTGACCCTAACACTAACTCTAGGTCTAAACATGAACCTAACCCTAGACCAAACCATAACACTATCGCTAGAACTAAATCAAATGCTAAATCTAGCCTTAACTCTTGCCCTAGACCTAAACAAAAACCTATCACTAGCCCTTAAAGTAACTCTTAACCTAACACAAACACTAACCCTACCCCTAGACCTAAACCAAGTTTTAATTCTGGCTGTAACCCTAACTCTAACTCTAACCCAAACACTGACCCTGCCTTTAAGAGTAAACCTACCTCTAAACCTGACCCTAATCAAAAATCTAAACCTAACACCAGAGCTAGCCAAAATCCTAACCCTCTAACTAGCCTAATCATAACCCTAGCACTTACATTACCCACAGCCCTAACCCTAGGCATAAACCTAACACAAAACCTAGATAATCCTAGGCCTAAGCATAACACTAACCCTAACCCTAACCCTAACCTAACACTTGATTAGTCCTAACCCTACCTCAAAGCCTGACCCTTATCCTAAACATAAACCTGCACCTATCCCTAAATATACCCCTAACACTAGCCCTAATCCTAAACTTAACACTAGCCCTAAACCTAGCTCTAAACCTATGTATTAGCCTAAAATTAACCCTAAACTTATTGATAATCCTAGGCCTAACACTAACCCTAAACCTAACCAGAAAACTAACACTAGACCTAACCCTAAACCTCACACTTGCCATAGACCTAACTATAGCTCAAACCCTAAACCTTACCATAAACCTAAACATAACCATACCCCTAACCCTAAACCTAAACCTCAATCTAACACTAACCATAACCCTATGCCTACATCTAACCATATCCATTACTCTAAACTTTACCCTACCCCTAATAATGATGCTAGCTCTAATCCAATCCTAAACATAACCATAAGATGATCTTATCCCTAGACCTAACTCTAAACCAAACCCTAGGCCTAACCCTAGCTCAAAACCTAACCCTTATGCTAAACATAACCCTAACCCTAACCCTAGTTCTAACCCTAACCCTAACCCTAACTCAAGACCTATTCCTGACTATCACCCTAGCCCTAACCTTAGCTGTAACCCTATCTATTATCCTAACCATTACCATTACCCTAATGCAAACCCTAGGCCTAACACAAACCCTATCATTAAAAATAACCCTATCAATTACCCTAAACCTAACCTGAACCCTAAACAAAAACCTATCATTACCCTAACCCTGACCTTAATGCTTATTTGACCCCTAACCCTAAACCCTAACCTCAACCAAACTCTAACCTGACTCTGACCCTAATAATTCCTCTAGCTCTAAACCTGACCCTTAACCCTAAACCTAAATCTTACACTAGACCTACCCATAAGCCTAATTCTAAAACTGTCCTCTCCTCAACCATAACCCCACACATGATATTAGCCCTAGCCCTAATACTAGCCCTAACCCTAACAAAAACCACAGCCCTTATCCTAGCCCTAAACCTAGATTAATCCTAACCCTAACCCCAACTCTAGCTCTAACCCCAATACTAACCCTAGCCCTAATCTTAGCCCTATTTTCACCCTATCTTTAAACCCAACCATAACCCTAGACGTAAGAATAAATCTAACTCTCACACTAGCCCTATCACTAGTTCTAACCAAATCCCTTAACTTACCCTAACCCTTGCCCTATCCATAGCCCAAGCACTAACCTTAGATCATAATCTCTCTTTAAATCTAAACATGACCTGAAGCCTAAGCCTAACCCTAACACTAGCCCTAACCCTAACACTAATCCTAAAACTAGCCCTAATGCTAGCCCTATCCCTAAAATAAAACCAAGCCATAAGCTCTATTCCTAACCCTTAAACTAAACCAAACACTAAGCATACAACTACATCTAACCCTAGCCCTAATTCGAGTTTCAAGCCGAACCCTAAAACTAACCCTGACACTGACTATGACACTAACACTAATTCTAGCTCTAAACATCACCCTAATACTAACACTAACACTAAAACTAAACCTAGCCCTAATCTTAACCCTAAAATTAGCCCTAATCATGACCCTTGTACTTACATTAACCCTAATCCAAGCCCTAACCCGAACTTTAACCCTAACCCTAAACCTAACCCTAGCCCTAGTCTTAATCATAACCATAACCCTAGCCCGAACCCTATACATTACCATAACAACAACCCTGACCCTAATGCTAACCCTAGGCCTAAAGCTAACCCTATTTCTAATCCTATCCCTATCCATTTCCCTAAACCTAACATGAACTCTAATTCTAAGCCTATCATTACCCAAACACTTATCCTAATGCTAATTCAATCCCTAACTTTAAGCCTTAACCTATTCCAAACCCTAACCTAGACCTTCACATTAATAATACGCCTAGCCCTAAACCTGAGCCTAACCCTAAACCTAAACCTTAAACTAGAGGTACCCATAATATTAACCCTAAAACTATCTTTAATCAAAATTCTAGACTTGAAATTAGCCATACTCCTAATCCTAGCTCTAACCCCAAACCCTAGCCCTCATCCTAGCCCTAAACTTAGCCTAAATCCTAACCCTAATCCTAACCCTTATTCTAAACATCACTCTACCTCTAAAACTAGCACAACACCATCTCTTACCCTAAACTAAATCCTAAATCTAATTCTAATTCTATGCTTAAACTGAACACTAACCATAGACCTAATCCTAGCCCTAATTTAGCCCTATTCCTAACCCTAACACTAACCTTAGCCCTAAGACTAACAATAATTCTCACACTAGCCCTATCACTAGTTCTAATCCTAGCCCTTACCGTAACCCTAACCCTGGCCCTAACCCTTGTGCAATCCTTAGTCCTAGCCCTAACCCTAAGCCTAAACCTCACGTTAATACTAAACCTAATCCTAATGCTAATCATAAAACTAGCTCTAACCCTACCACTAGCAGTAAACCAAAACTGAGCAATAGCCCTAACCCTAAACCTAACTTAAACCAAAACCTAACACTACACCTAGACCTAACCATAGCCTTAATTAGAGTCCTAACCCTAAACTTAAAAGTATATACCTGACACTGACTCATATGCTAAACTCACCCTAGCTTGAAACACCATCCTAAACTTAAACCAAAACTTAACAGTAACCCTAGCCCTTATGTGAGTCCTAACACTAACCATGACCATGACTCATATCCTAAAATTAAACCTAGATATAAATATCACCCTAACTTTAAACTTAATCCTAACCCTAACCCTAACCCTAAAACTAACACTAATTGTAACCCTAGTTTTTATATTAGTGATTGCCCTAAACCTAATCTTAACCCTAACAAAAAACTAGCCCTAATCCGAACCCTAAATCTAACTTTAACCCTAATCCTACCCTAACTCTAGTCCTAAACCTAGCTCTATCTCTCTCCCTTACCCTAAGTGAAACCCTAACTCTAATGGTAAACCTAGATCTATCCCTAATCCTTAGGCTAACCAAAATTTAACCCTATTAATAGTCCTGACCCTAGCCCTCATTCTAGCTCTAATCCTATCCCAAATCATTACGCTAACCCTGACCCTTATTCTGACCCTAACACAAACCCTAGGTCTAAAACTGTCCCTAAACCTAGAGCAAACCTTAACACTGGCCATACCGCTAACTTATACCTAATCCTAACCCTAACCCTAGCCCTAAGACTAACCATAACTCTCACACTATCCCTATCACTAGTTCTAAGCCTATCTATTACCATAACCCTAACCCTGGCCCTAACCATTGCCCTATCCTTAGTCCTAGCCCTAACCCTAAATCTAATCCTAACTAGAAATCTAACCCTAACCCTAAGCCCAAGCCAAAAACTAAAACTTGGCCTAACCCTAATGCTAATGGTAAAACTAATTGTAATCCTAGCCTTAACCCTAACAACAATCCTAACCCTAAACAGAAAACTAACCCTAGACCTAACCCTAAACTAATATTCACTATAGTTCTAACCATAAATCAAACCCTAATCCTTACCATAAACCTAAACATAACCACAGAGCTAACCCTAACCCTAAACTTAAATCTAGCCCTGTTCCTAACCCTAAACTTACATCTAAAGGTATTTATTGCCCTAACCCTAACCCTAAACTTAATTATAACCATTCCCCTAACCCTAACCCTTACCCTAAACCTACAATAATTCTATCCCTAAACATAACCCTGAACCTAACCCTTGCTCTAACCTTAATCATAGCTCAGAACCTAACTCTTACACTAAACATAACACTAACCATAACCCTAGCTCTAAACCATAGCTTAACATTAACTCAAGACCTAATCCTAACCATGAGTTTAGGTATAAACTTAGCTCTAACTGTATTCATTACCCTAATCATAACCCATATCCTAATGCTAATGCTAGGCCTAACCCTATCTCAAGACCTAATTCTAACAATAACCCTAGCCCTAACCTTAACTCTAAATGTATCCATTACCCTAAACATAACCCTTTCCCTAATGCTAACCCTAGGCCTATCCCCAAACCTATCACTAACTCCAACCCTATCACTTACCCTAAATTTAACCTGAACCCTAAATCTAACCCTATAATTACCCTAACCATAACCCTAATGTTAATTTGAGCCCTAACCCTAAACTCAAACCAAAAAGAAAAAAAAAAAAAAACTAACCATGACCCTGACCCTAATAATTCCCCTCGCTCTAACCTGAAGTTTACCCTAAACCTAATCCTTACATTAGACCTAACCAAAACCTAACCCTAAAATTATCCATAACCATAACCCTGGACCTGAAATTGGCCCTAGATATAATCCTAGCCCTAACCTGAACACAAACCCTAGCCCATATTAGCACTAAACATAGCCTTAATCATAAACCTAACCTTAAACCTAGGCCTCACTTAAAACCACCCTATCCCTAATCTTAGACCTAACTTAGCCCTATCCCTAACCCTAATCCTAAACCAAGCCCTAAAACTAAGTCAAACTCTCTCCCTAGCCCTAAAACTAGTTCTAACCATATCCCTTACTTTAACTCTAAATCTAGCCCTAACGCTAGGCCTAACTTTAGCTATTTCCTTAGCCCTAGTCCTAACCCTAGATCTAAGCTTAACTCTAAATCTGACCCTAATGCAAAGCATTAGCCTAAATTTAACACTATCCCTAACCCTAACTCTAATGCTACTCCTAAAACTAGCCCTAGCCCTAATACAAAACCGATACATAGCCCTAACCCTAAACATTAACTTAAACCAAAGCATAACCCTACACCTAGCCCTAACACTAGCCCTAATTCTAGTTTTAAGCAGAACCCTAAAACTAACGCTAACCCTGATTCTGAAACTAACACTAACCTAGCTTTAAACATCACCCTAAACATAAATCTAATATAACCCTAGACCTAGCCCTAACCCTAATCCTAACCCTAAAAATAGCACTAATTGTAACCCTAGTACTTACATTAGCCATAACCCTAACCCTAGCCCTAATTTAACCCAAAACCTAGCCTAATCTGAGCCCCAAACTGAGCTTTAACCCTCACTCTAATTGTAACCCTAAACCTAGCACTAATAATAACCATAACCTTAGCTCTAACCCTAGTTCTAACCCTATCCATTACCCTAACCATAATCCTAACCCTAATGCTAACCTTAGGCCTAAACCTTACCATATCCCTAATCCTAACCCTATCCATTACCCTGAACCTAACTTTAAATGTAAACCTAACTATATCATTACCCTAATCCTAAACCTATGCTAATTTGAGCCCTAAATTTAAACCTTAACCTATCCCAAACAGTAATCACGACCTTGACCCAAACAATACCCTTAGCTCTAAATCTGACCCTAACCCTAAACCTAACCCTTACACTACATCTAACCTAACACTAAACTATCTTTACCTGTAAAGCTGGACCTGAAATTAGCCCTAGCCCTAATCGTAGCCCTAAACCTAACCTTAATCCTAACCCAAACCATAACCCAAGGTTTAACCCCAATTCTAACCCTTGCCCTAGAACTAAACCTAGCTATAACCCAATCCCTTACTCTAAACCTTACCATAACCCTAAATCTAACTATAATCTTAAACCTAACATAACCCTTTCCATAAACCTAGGCCTAACCCTAACACTAAGCTTAGCACTAACCCTAATTTAGTCCTATTCTAACCCTAAACCTAGCCTTCAGCCTAATTCTAACTCTTGCCTTAGCCCTCTCCCTAGTTTTATCCTTAGCCCTAGCCCAACCCTGGATCTAAACCTAACTCTAAATATAACCTAACTCTAAATTTAAGCATAAACATAATCCTAAACCAAATCTTAATACTAGCCCTAACAATAATGCTAATCCTGAAACTTGACTTACCCTAGCCCTATCCTTAAAACAAAACCAAGCCATATCCCTAACCCTAACCCTTAAACTAAACCAAACCATAAATCTACACCTAGCCCTAACCCTAACTCTAAAAATAACCCGGACCATGATGCTGATCCTAACACTAATCCTAGCTCTAAACATCACCCTAACCTTAAATTAACCCTAACACCAGAGCTAGCCTTAACCCTAACCCTAAAACCAGCCTTAATCATAACCCTAGTTTGTACATTATTCATTGGCATAAACCTAGCCCTAACCCTAACACAAATCCTACCCCTAATTCTAGTCCTAACCCTAGCTTAAACCCTAATCTTAACCCTAACTCTAGCCCTAACCCTATCCCTAACCTGAGCCCTAATCCTAGCTGTAACCCTAGCCCTTACCCTAAGCCAAACCCCAAAACCAAATGATAACCCTGGTCCTAACCCTAATCCTTAGCCTAACTTAAACACTAACAGTATTACTAGTCCTAACCCTAGCCCTCATTCTAGTTCTAAGCCTAACCCTGACCCTTATTCTGATCCTAAGAGTAACCCTAGGTCTAAACCTAACCCTAACCCTAAACCAAACTCTAACACTAGCCCTACTGGTAAGACTATAGGTATACCTAACCAAAACATAGATCTAGACCCAAAACTAATCTTAAATATAGCTATAATTCTAGCCCTAGACCTAAACAAAATCCTAGCTCTAGCCCTAACAATAACCCTTAACCTAAACTAAACACTTACCCTACCCATTGACTTAACACTAGTCCTAATCCTGGCTCTAACCCTAACCCTATTCCTATTAGGAACACTGACCCTGACACTAATATTAAACTATCTCTAAACCTGACCCTAACCCAAGACCTAGCCAAAACCCTAACCCTAATACTAGCCCTAAACATAACCCTAGCCCTAACCATATTTTAACCCTAATCTTAACCCTAACAGTAGCCCTAACCCTAACCATAGTCCTAACCCTAGCCCTAAACCTAACACAAAACCTAGCCATAATCCTAGGCCTAAACTTAGCCCTAAGCATAACCCTAACCTTAACCCTAGCCCTAACCCTAACACTAACACTTGCCTTATACCTAATCCTAGCTCAAAGCCAAACCCTTATGCTAAACAGTACCCTAGTCCTATCCTAAACCATAACCCTAACCTAGCTCTTATCCTAACCTTAATCCTAGCTCAAACTTTAGTTCTAACCCTGTCAATTACCCCAATTATAACCCAATCCCTAACACTAAACCTAATCCTAAACATAAACGTATCCCAAAACCTAAACATAAACCTACCATAGCCCTAACCCTAGCAGAAATATTAAGCCTTACACTAAAACTAATCCTAAGACTAGCCCTAATCCAAACCCTAACCCTAACCCTAACCGTAACCCTAAATCTAACATTATCCATTACCCAAAACCTAACCCTAACTGTAATGAAAACTCTAGCCAGAAGCCAAGCCCTAAACCAAACCCTAACCATAAACATATCCCTAGACCTGAACATAAACTTAACCCTCACCCTAGCCAATACCCTAACTCAAACAGTACCCCTTACCCTAACCTAACCATATCCTTGGCCCTAAACCTAACACTTACCATAAACCAAATCCTAGACCTATCCCTAAACCTAACTCTAATTTTAGACTTAACCCAAACCATAATTTAGCCCTAAACCTAGCTCTAAATCTATCCATTATACTAAACATAACCCTAATCTAATGCGAACCTTAACCCTATTGCTAAACCTAACCCATCCATTACTATAAAACTTAACTGGAACCTAAACCTAAACCTATTCATTACCCTAAACCCTAAGCCTAAACCTAACACTAATTCAAGCTCTAAACCTAAACTTTGACCAAAACCAAATGCTAACCCTGACCCTAAACCTAATAATCCCCTAGCTCTAAACCTGACCCCTACCCTAAACATAGCTCTGACACTACACCTAGCCATAACCTAACCCTAAAACTATCCTTAATCATAACCCTAGACTTGACATTAGCCCTAGCCCTAGTTCTAGCCCTGAACCTAACAGAAACTCTAGCCCTAAACCTAGCCTTAATCCTAACAATTACACTAACCCTAGCATTAATACAATTTCTAACCCTCTGCCTAACCCTAAAGCTAGCTATAAACCCACCCATTCCCCAAAACTTAATCCTAACCCGAATCCTAATTCTAAACCTAGCCCTACCCCTAGGCCTAACCCTAATTCTAACCATAGCCCTAATCCGAGCCCTATTTTAGCTTTAACCCTAACCCTAAGCCTAGTCCAAAATCTAAATCTAAGTCTCATCCTAGTTATTTCCCTAGTTCTAACCCTATCCCTTACCATACCACTAACCCTAGCCATAGGCATAAAACTGGATTTAACCCTAACTCTAAATCTAACCCCAAACCCAAGCCACAATCTCACTCTAAGACTAGTCCTAACCCTGACACTAATTCAAAATCTAGCCCTAACCCTAGCCCTATCCCTAAAAAAAACAAGCCATAGCCCTAACATTAACACTAACCCTAAACCTAACCCATAGAAGTCAAGATGAAGTGAAACCTTAAAACACAAACTGTTTCTGACAGTGAAACTTGTACTGAGAAGGCCCAACCTGGGAAACATAGTAATGATAGGTAAAAGATTAATCCTGACTGGTACCAAAGAAATATGAACAAAACTAACTCTAACCTTAACATTAGTTCTAACCCTAGCCCTAACACTAATCCTAAAACTAAGCCTTTCCTGTTTATAGAGCTTGATCGTAAAAGTAAAAAACTTGGGGTGCATAGTAGGGAAAGGTAACAGATGAATCCTGCCCAGTATCAAAAATTCTGACCAATAATTGGGGAAGGTGTTTCAGTACATGCCTATTTTCCCTGTTTGCTCCTAAAGTGCTTTTGGATAAATTGTTTTTTCATGCTTCAGCTTAAGGTACTTTCACAAGGAACAAACCAGAGCATGCCCACAGTGAAGTGATTGAGTGTGTGAAGTTTCAAGCAGCTAGCACCAACTGTGTTTCATTTCCAGTTCCATTTCAATCCACAACTATAGGCCATAATGAAGTGAAAACTAAAAATTCAAACTGTTCCTGATACTGAACCATTGAACCTTGAAGGCCCAAACTTGGGGAGCCTACTAAGGTTGGTCAAAGATGAATACTTTACAGTATCAAAGTAAACTGACTAAAAAAATTTTGAAGATCTTTCAGTACATGTGTATTTTGCTTGCTCCTAAAACACTCAAGAGATAAAGTTGTTTCTTTCTATTTCAGCTTAGGGATATTTCACAGGAAACAAACCAGAGAATGCTCACTGAGAACTGATTGAGTGTGTGAAGTTACAAGCAGCTATCACAAACACTGTTTGATTTCCAGCTTCATTCCCATTCACCCCTATAGGGCAAAATAAAGAGAAACATGAAAATTGAAACTGTTCCTGATTGAAAACCCTTTTACATAGAAGGCCCAAACATGTGGAGTATATTAAAAATAAGAAAAAAAGGTTAATCCTGCCCAGTATCATAGAATTAAAAAAAAAAAAAAAACTAACTCTAACCCTAACAACAGGTCTAAACCTAGTCATAAACTAAGTCTAACCCTAAACCTAATCTGTTTCGAGAATCTTTAATCATAGAAGTTTCAAAATTGGGGATTCTAGTGGGGCAAGATTACAGATGAATCATGGGCAGTTTCAAAGAAATCTGACAAAATAATTGGGGGAGCTATTTCAGTACATGCATATTTCCCTGTTTTCTCCTAAAGTGCTCTCAGATAAATTTGTATTACATGCTTCAGCTTATTATTAATTTTACAAGGAACAAACCAGAGAGTGCCCACAGAGAATTGATTGAGTGTGTGAAGTTTCAAGCACTTAGCACCAACCTTGTTTGATTTCCAGCTCCATGTCCAATTAATCATGTAGGTCAAAACGAAGTGAATCCATAAAATACAAATTGTTCCTGGAGCAAATAATTGAACCGAGAAAGCTGAAACTGGGGGAACATAGTAAGGCTAAGTAAAAATTTATCCTGCCCAGTATCAAAGAAATTTGAACAAGACAACCTCTAACCCTAACACTAGACCTAACTCTAACCTAACCTGTTTAGAGAACCTTTGATCATAGAATTCTAAAAGTTGAGGAGCAGAGTGGGGCAAGCTATCAGATGAATTCTGCCCAGTATCAAAAAATCTGACCAAATGATTGGGGGAGATAGTTCAGTACATGCATATTTTCCTGTTGTCTCCTAAAATGTTCTCGCATAGTGTTGTTTTTGCATGCTTCATCTTTGGGATACTTTCACAAGGATAAAATCAGAGCATCCTCACAGAGAACTGATTGAGTGTGTGATGTTTCAAGCAGCTAGCAAAAACCCTGTTTGATTTCCAGCTCCATTTCCATTCAACCATATAGGTCAACATGAAGTAAAACCTTAAAATAAAAACTGAAATACTGACAGCAAACCAGTGAAGTTAGAAGGCCCAAACATGAAGAACATAGTAAGGCTAGGTAAAAGATAAATCCTTCCTAGTATCAAAGAAATTTGAACAAAACTACTTTAAACTTAACACTAGATCTATCCTTAATCCTAACCCTACAGCTCGCCCTAGCCTGTTTAGAGAACCTTTGATCATAGAAGTCCCAAACTAAGAGAGCCTAGAGGGGCAAGCTAACAGATGAATCCTGCACAGAATCAAAGAAATCTGAGCAAATAATTGGAAGAAGTGTTTCAGTACATGCATATTTCCTTGATTTCTCCAAATGCGCTCTGGGATAAAGTTGCTTTGCATGTTTCAGCTGAGGGCAATATTCACAAGGAACAAACCAGAGAGTACCCACAGAGAACCGATTGAGTGTGTGCAGTTTCAAGCAGTTTCACCAACCTTGTTTGATTTCATGCTCCATTTCTCTTGAACAAAATAGTTCAAAATAAAGTGAAACCTTAAAATACAAACAGTTCCTGACAGCGAACCATTGAAACAAGAAGGCCCCAACCTGGGAACATTGTGAGGATAGGTAAAAGATGAATCCTGCCCAGTATCAAAGATACATGAACAAAACGGACTCTAATCCTAACACTAGGTTTAAACCTAGCCCTTACCCTAACCATAAATCTAACCCTAATCTGTTTAGAGAACCTTTTATCATAGAAGTCCCAAATTAAGGGAGCCTAGTGAGGCAAGCTAACAGATGAATCTTGTGCAGTATCAATGAAATGTGACCAAATAATTTGGGGAGGTAGTTCAGTACATGTATATTTCCCTGTTGTCTCCTACAGTACTTTTGGATAAATATGTTTTTGCATGCTTCAGCTTTGAGAAACTCTCACAAGGAAGAAAGCAGTGTGCCCACATAGAACTGATTGAGTGTGTGCAGTTTTAAGCAGCGATCACCAAGCCCTGTTTGATTTCAGGTTCCATTTCCATTTACCCGTATAGATCAAAATGAAGGAAACCTTAAATTACAATCTGTTCCTGACAGCAAACCATAGAAGGGATAATCCCCATACCTGGGAAAAATTGTAAGGCTAGGTAAAAGACAAATTATGCCAAGTATCAAATGAATTTGAACAAAACTCACTCTAACTCTAACACTAGAACTAACCCAACCCTAACCTAATCATTGATCATGAGAGTTTTAAACTTGGGGAGACTAGTGGGGTAAGCTTACAGATGAATCCTGCACAGTATCAAAGAAAATTGACCAAATAATTGGGGGAGGTATATCAGTACTTGCATATTGCCCTGTTTTCTCCTAAAGTGCTCTTGGATAAGCTTGTTTTTCATGCTTCAGCTTATTGCTACTTTTACAAGGAAGAAACCAGAGAGTGCCCACAGACAACTGATGAGTATCTGAAGTTTCAACCAGCTAGCACAAACCTTCTGATTTCCAGCTCCATTCATTTACCTATATAGGTCAAAATGAAGTGAGGCATTAAAAATAAACTATTACCAACAGTGAAGCATTGAACCAAAAAGGCCCCAAACTGGGGCACATAGTAAGGCTAGGTAAAAAGATAAATCTTCCCAGAATCAAAGAAATTTGAACAAAACAAACTCTAACCCTAACACTAGCTCTAAAGCTAGCCCTAACTCTAACCATAACACTAACACTTACCTGTTTAGAGAACCATTGATCCTAGAAGTGCTAAACTTGGGGAGCCCAGTGGAGCAAGCTAAAAGATGAATACTATGTAGTATCAAAGAAATCTGATCAAATTGTTGGGAGACTTATTTCAGTACATACATGTTTCTCTGTTTTCTCCTTAAGGGCTCTAGGATACAGTTTCTTTTACATGCTTCATCTTTGGCCTACCTTCAAAAGAAAGAAACCAGAGAGTGCCCACTGAGAATTGATTGTGTGAAGTTTCAAGCACCTCCTGCCAACCCTGTTTGATTTCCAGCTCAATTTTCATTCACATCAACAAGCCATAATGAAGGGAAACCTTAAAATACAAACTCTTCCTGACAGCGAACCATTGAACTGATAAGGCCCAAACCTGTGGAGCATAGTAAGGCTAGGTAAAAGATGAATCCTGCCCATTATCATAGAAATTTGAAGAAAACTAGAGCTGCATGGATGCTCTTGGTGCAGATGGAAGGCTGGGCTGTGCAGCTTCTCTGGGCACAGACAGCAGTCTCAGCCACACAAGCGCTCTCTGCACAGATGGAAGGCAGGACAGAACACAGAGGCTTTACTTGCAGGTCGGGTCACCAGACCAAGCTCTGGAAACAGCACAAGGTCACTCCAGAACCACCCACCTCACCAAACACCATACATGGGAAATAGATGGAATCCATCTTGCAAAACCTTACTTGCCATCTATCAGTGGGTGTGGCTACCAGCTTGGTTCTGAAACTTATCAGGTAACTGATTTTCAACTCCCCTTCTTCCAGCTGTGATAACTCTAGATTTTTCTCACAACCTTTTGGGGGGTGTAGCTGTCAATGCAGAATAGCAACTGTATAGGCACCTGGTTTCCAATTCAGAGACTAAGAGTAGGGAGGCTCCAGGTAGAAGCTCAAGCCCTCTCATCCTGGCTACCTCCACCACCCTGAGCACAGAGACTCAAGCTAGGAATGAACAATTCCACCTACTGCAAGAAAAAAAAAAGAGTTCTGAGAGACTTTTTACTTTTCTTTTTTTGCTCTTCTCATCCATTCTCCTCTACCCTTCCCTCTCTCGTCCTCACAACCTCAACATATGTGAAACCAAGTACTTTCCATGAAATTGGACTTTAAGCACTGAATCACTAGAATGCTATAATATAGAGCAATTGCATAGGGCCCACTCACCACCTCTTTATTTGCTCTTATTTTCTTTCTCCTTCTCTTTTTTCCTTGTTATTTTTTCTTCCTTTTTCTTTCTCCCTCTATCCCACTTTCAGCCTCCTAACTTTTACTATTTATACATTGGTAATTTTATGAATACAGATAAGGAGTTTTAATATATACCTTCTTCCATAAATTCCCCGTCTATTCATGAGTTCTCCTCCAAAGTTGCTAAGTTAGATTAATCACATACCCTCATCCCTTTCCCCCTCAACATAGCATCCTACCCCTGACCCTTAGTTCTCTATACACCACCAGAAATGGTATGCCTTTATGAAACTAATGACTATATTCTAAATAATAATTGAAGCCAACATCTGTAGACACAGAGTCTAAATATACATGTATTTATAATAGTTAGGCTTAGGCTTCGGGTTACAGTTAGATTTAGAGTTAGGTTTTGATCTATTATTAAGGCTAGGGCTAAGAATAGGGCAAGGGTTAGGAGTAAGGTTTGGGTTAGGTATAGGATTATGGTAAGGCATAGGGTTAAAACTAGTGATAGGGCTAGTATGAGAGTTAGAGTTAGTCTTAGGGCTAGGGTTAGGGTTAGGGTTAGGAATAGAGCTAAATTAGAGCTAGTGTTAGTGTTAGGTTTAGGCCTTGGGTTAGGGTTAGAGTTAGGATTACATTTAGGTTAAGGTATTGGGTTATAGGTAGGTTGAGGGCTAGGGAAAGGATTAGTATTATGGTTAGGGCTAGGGTTAGTTTTAAGGTTATTATTAAAGCTAGGTTTAGGGCTAGGATGAGGGCAAATATTTGTGTTAGGGTTAGGGATAGTATTAGTGTTAGGGCTAATATCAGGTCTAGGGTTACAGTGAGGGATAGATTTAGTGTTAGGTTTAATGCTTGGTAGAGTGTAGGGGTTAGGTTTATACTAAGGGACAATTTTAGAGCTAGGGTTATTATTAGGGTCAGGATCAAGGTGAGGGTTTGAGTTAGGTTAGCTTTTAGGTTTAGGGCTTGAATTATCATTAGGGTTTCTAGTTAAGGTAATGAAAGGGTTAGGTTTAGGGTTTAGGTGTGGTTTGGTTTAATGGAATGGGTTAGAGTTAGGCCTAGGTTTAGCATAAGAGCTATCATTAGGATAATGGATAGGGTTCGACCTAAAATTAGAGGTAGGGTTATGTATAGGATTAGAGCTTTTGTTTGGGTTAGGGTGAGGGTTTAGGTGTGGTTTTGTGTAATGAATAGGGTTAGAGTTAGGCCTAGGGTTAGCAAAATGGGGTATCATTAGGGTAATGGATAGGGTTAGACCTAAGATTAGGGGAAGGGTTATGTATAGGATTAGGGCTTTTGTTTGGTTTAGGGTTATATTTATGTTTAGGGTTAAAGCTAGGTTTAGTGACTGGGAATGTGGATCAATAAGTAGCCTGCTCCCCTGTATGTGCAGGGCACTGGGTTCAATCCTGAGCACCACATACCAATAAAATAAAGGTGTTGTGTGTACCGAAAACTGAAAAATAAATATTAAAAAAAACTAAGTTTAGGACTCACATTAAGGCTAGTTTTGGGGTTAGGTTAGGGCTAGGGTTAAGGCTTTGGTTAATGTACAAAGTAGCATTATGATTAGAGCAAGTGATAGGTCAGAGTTAGGGATACATCTAGTGTTATGGTTAAGTTTATGGTTACAATGATGTTTAGAGCTAGGTTTAATGTTAGGGTCAGAGTCAGGGTCCGGATTAGTTTTTAGGTTAGGGTTAGGACTAGAAATAGAGATAGGATTAGGGCTAGTTGTAGGGTTAGGGTTTGATTTAGGTTAATTGTTAGGGTTAGTATTATGATTCGGTTTTGTTTTAGGGCTAGGAGTAGAGTTAGGGCTAGGTTTAGAATTAATGTTAGGATTAGGGCTAGTGTTAGTGTGAGGTGTACGCTTAGGTTTAGGGTTAGATTTAGAGTTAGGTTTAGATCTAGGCTTTGAGCTAGGGCTAATGATAGGGCTAGGATTAGGGCACAGTTTAGGGCTATGTATAGGGTGATGGTAAGGGATAGGGTTAGAACTAGGTATAAGGCTTGGGCGAGAGTTTGAGTTAGTCTTAGGGCTAGGGTTAGTGTTGGGTTAGGGATAGGGTTAAATTAGGGCTGGGATTAGGACTAGGGTTTGTGTTAGGGTTAGGCCTAGGTTTAGGGCTAGGGCTACTGTTAGTTTAGGGCTAGGGTTAGGTTTAGGTTAAGGGATGGGGTTATAGCTACTTTTAGGACTAGGGTAAGGATTAGAATTAGGGTTATGATTAGCCTTAGGTTTATGTTTAAAGCAAGGTTTATGGCTAGGATGTGATCTAAGGTTTGTGTTACGATTAAGACTAGGATTAGAGCTAGGGCTAATGTCAGGTCTAGGGTTACAGTTAGGGAGAGTTTTAGGGTTAGGTTTATAGCTGTGTCTATTTTAAGGATCAGGTTTCTTGTTAGGGACAGGTTTAGAGCTATGGGTATTATTAAGGTCAAGGTCAGGGTTACAGTTTTTATTAGATTAAGGTTTAGGATTAAGGCTCAAGTTACCATTATGGTTAGGGATAGTTTAATGATGGTTTTAGGTTTAGATTTCAGGTTAGGTGTAGGATAATGGATAGGGTTAGTGTTAGGGATAGGATTAGGGTTCGGCCTAGGGTTAGCAGAAGCGTTAAGGTTTTTATTAGGTTAATTGATAAGGTTAGAGCTAGTGATAGGGCTAGTGTTATGCTTAGGGTTAGGTCTAGAATTAGGCTTAGGTTTAGGTTTTGGGCTAAGGTTAGTGTTATGGTTAGCTTTAGGTTGAAAGCTAGGGTAGGGCTTGGGTTAGGGCTAGGTTTTGCAATAGGTTATGGCTATGGTAAATGTAAGAACTTTGTTAGGATTAGGGATAGTTTTAGGGTTAATGTTAGAGCTAAGTATAGTTTTAGGTTCAGATTTAGGGTTAGGGTTATGTTTAGAGCTAGGTTTAGTGTTAGCGTCAGTGTCAGTGTTCAGGTTAGGGTTATGGTTAATGGGAAATCCAGAATTAGGATTAGGGTTAAGTCTAAGAGAAGGGTTAGTGTTTGGATTTAGGCTAAGGGTTATTATTAGGGCTAGGGCTAGTTTTTTTTTTTATTTATAGGGCTAGAGTTATGGATAGATTAGAATTAGGTTTAGGTCTAGGGCTAGTGTTAGGGTTAGGTTTTGTTATAAGGTTACCAGTAGGGCTAGTGTTAAACTTTGGTTTAGGGTTAGGTTCAATTTTCAAACTATGATTAGTGTTAGGGTCAGAAAAGTTTCAGGGTTAGGGTTAGGGTTTGGCTTATGGTTAGAGCTAGAATGAGGACTAGGGTTAGGACTATTAATAGGGTTAGGGATTGGGTTAAATTAAGGATTAGGATTAGGTTTAGGGTTTGGTGTAGGGTAAGGGATAGGATTAGAGCTAGGATTATGCCTAGGGTTAGGGTTAAATCTAGGTTTAGGGCTCAGATTAGGGCTAGTTTTGTGTTAGTGTTATGGCTAGGGTTAGAGCAATGGCTAATATAAGAACTAGGGTTTTAGGGTTATGGTTGGGGTTAAACCTCTAGTGTTAGTATTAGGTTTAAGGTTAGGGTGAAATTTAGAGCTAGTGTTAGTGTTAGGTTAATAATAGTCAGGGTCTGGTTAAGTTTTAGGGTTAGGGTTAGGACTTGAATTAAGGCTACGGTTACTATAAGGGTTCAGTTTATGGTTAGGGTGGTGTTTAGAGCTAGGGTGAGTGTTAGGATATGAGTCAGAGTTAAGGATAGTATTAAGGTTAAGATTAGGACTCAAATTACTGCTAGGGTTAGGTCTAGGTGTAGTGTTAAGGTTTGGTTAAAGTTAAGGTTCAGGGTTAGGGGTATTTTTAGGTTTTGTTTTTCTGCAAGGGTTAGGGTTAGGGCTAGTTTTATGATTAGCTTTAGGGCTAAGGCTTGTGTTAATGTTAGGTTTAGGCTTAGTGTTAGGGTTAGATTTAGCGTTAGGGTTAGATCTATGATTATGACTAGAAATAAGGATTAGGCAATTGTTATGGCTAGGTTTAGGGCTAGGGTTAGGATTATGGTAATGATAGGGTTAAAAGTAGGGATAAGGCTGGTGTGAGAGTTAGCGTTAGTCTTAGGGCTAGGGTTAGGGTTAGGGTTATGGATAAGTTTAAATTAGGGCCAGAATTAGGGCTATGGTTAGTTTTCACCTTAGGCCTAGCGTTAGGGTTAGGGTTAGGGTTAAGTTTAGGGTAAGGAATGGCGTTATAGCTACGTTTAGAGATAGGGTGAGGGTGAGAATTAGGGTTAGGGCTATGGTTAGGGTTAGGGTTAGGATTAAGGCTAGGTTTGGGACTAGGATGAGGGCTATGGTTTATTTCAGGATTAGGGCTATGATTAGGGCTAGGGCTAGTATCAGTTGTAGGTTTATGATTAAAGATATTTTTAGGGTTAGGTTCATGGCTACATGTAATGGAAAGGTTAGGTTTAGGGTTAGGGTCAGATTTAAAGATAGGGGTATTATTAGGGTCAAGGTCTGAGTTAGAATTTTGGGATAGGTTATATTTTAAAGTTAGGGCTTGAATTAGCATTATGGTTAGTGTTAGTGTTAGTGTTAGGGTGAGGTTTAGGATTTAGGTTTGGTTTAGAATAATGCATAGGTTTAGGCTTAGGGTTAGTGTTAGGTTTAGGTGTAGGGTTATGGTTACAGCACTGGATAGGGTTAGAGCTAGGGTTAGGGCTAGGTTTATTGTTTTGATTAGGGCTCGGGTTAGAATTAGGGTTAGGTTTAAAACTCGAGTTAGGGCTTTGATTAGGGCTAGGTTTTGGGTTAAGTTAGTGCTAGGGTTACGGGTAAGCCTAATGTAAGTACCAAGGTTACAATTAGGGTTAAATTTAGGGTTAGGGTTAGTGGTAAGTCTAGTGTTAGGTTTAAACTTAGGGTTAGGGTGATGTTTAGGGTTCATATTATGGTCAGAGTCAGGGTCAGTGTTATTTTTAATTTTCAGCTTAAAACTAGAATTAGAGCTAAGGTTAGGGTTAAGGTTAGGGTTTGGTTTAGGTTAAGGTTTAGGGTTAGGGCTATGGCTCAGTTTTGTTTTAGGGCTATGATTAAAGTTAGATTTAGAGTTAGGGTTAGGGTTATGGTTAGGTTAGCATTAGGGTTTGATTTAGAGTTAAAATATATCTAAGTTAGGGCTAGAGCTAATGATAGGGCTAGGGTTAGGGCTAGGGTTAGGGCTAGGGTTAGGGCTAGGATTAGGGTTCCGGTAAGGGATAGGGTTAGAACTAGGGATGGGGATAAGGTGAAAGTTAAAGTTAGTCTTAGGGCTAGGGTTAGGAATAGGACTAAATTAGGGCTAAGATTAGGGCTAGGGTTCGTTTTGATGTTGGGCCTAATATTAGGTTTAGGGTCAGGATTAAGGCTAGGTTTAGGGCTAGGATAAGGGCTAGGGTTTGTGGTAGGTTTAGGGGTAGGATTAGGGTTATGGCTAATGCCAGGTCTAAGGTTATATTTGGGGATAGTTTTAGGATTAGGGTTATGGCTAAGTAAGGGTTAGGTTTAGTGTTAAAATAAGCTTAAAGCTAGGAGATTTATTAGGGTCAGGGTCAGTGTTAGAGTTGAGGTTAGGGTTTGGGATTAGGGTGTGAATTAGCACTAGGGTGTGGGTTGGGTAATGATAGAGTTTTGTTTAGAGTTCACATTAGGTTTTGGGTAATTGATAGGGTTAGGGTTAGTGATAGGGTTAAGGTTAGGCCTAGCATTTGCGTTAGAGTAAGGGTTATGGTTAGTATAATGGATAGGATTAGAGCTAAGTTTAGGGCTGGGTTTATGGTTAGGAATAGGTCTTGAATTAGGGTTAGGGTTAGGATTAAAATGAGGGTTAGGCTTACGTTTATGTTTAGCTTAAGGGTTACATTTTGAGCTAGGGTTAGGGCTAGGGTGAGGGTTAGGTTTAGGGTTACTTCTAGGGATAAGATTATAGTACTCATAGGATTAGGATTAGAGCTAGTGACATCATTAGGGATAGGGTTAGGTTTAGGGTAATGTATACGATTAGATGTAGATTTAGGGCTATGTTTAACCATATATTGAGCTTTAGGCTTAGAGTTAGCGCTACGGTTATGTTTAGGTTTATAGTAAGGGTTAGGATTTGAGCTAGGGTTAGGTCTATGGCAAGTATGAGGTTTAAGATTAGGTCTAGGGTTACTTTTCCAGTTAGGCTTAGGTTTAGCATTAAGCCTAGGATTATCAATAAGCTTAGGTTTAGGTTTAGAGTAATGGGTAGGTTTCAAGTTAGGTTTAGGGCTAGGGTTAAGGTTAGGACTAAAGCTAGTGTTAGATTAAATTGAGGGATAGGTGTAGGTTTATGTTTAGAGCAATGTTTAGGCTTTGAGCTAGGTTTGGACTAAGGCAAAGATTAGGTTAGGGCTAGGGTTAGGGTTAGGTTATGCTTAAGTCTTGATTTAGGCCTAGGATTAGCTCTAGGTTTTGTGTTAGGTTCAGGCCTAGGGTTAGGGCTATGTGTAATGTAAGAGCTAGGGTTATGTTGAGGGATAGTTGTAGGGTTAGGGTTATGGCTAAGTCTAGTGTTAGGTTTAGATTTTCAAGTAGGAACAGATTTAGAGATAGGTTTACTCTAAAGGCAGGGTCAGTGTTTGGGTTAGAGTTAGTGTTAGAGTTACAGTCAGAAATCAGACTATGTTTAGGTCTAGGTGTAGGGTTAGTGTTTGAGTTATGTTGAGGATTATTGTTAGGGCTAGGGCTAGGTTTATGTTTAGGCCTAGGGCTAGAGTTAAGACTAGATTTTGGATTTAGTTTAGGTCTAGGGCTAGTGTTAGTGTTTGGTCTAGGGTTAGGGTCAGCTTTAAACTTAGGCTTAGTTTTAGGGTCAAAATAAGGGTCAGCATTAGTTTTAGGGTTTGGGATAGGGTTAGAGCTAGAATGAGGGCTAGGGTTAGACTATTAATTGGGTTAGGGTTTTGGTTAGCCTAAGGATTAGAAATAGGTCTAAGGTTACCATTAGGGTTAGGGTTTTTCTTAGGTTAAGTGATAGCCTTAAGGAAGGGGCCCAGCGGCCCACTGACGCGGTAGACAAATCACCTCAATTGGAGGACGGACCCAGCCGCTGCCTGCGCCTGCATGGGAGGCAGACCATGCAATCTGGAGAAGGGGCCCAGCAGCCCATCAACGCTGTAGACAGAACACCCCAATAGGAGGAGGGGCCCAGCCACTGCCTGTGCCTCCATGGTGGGCAGAATGTGCCACCCGGAGAAGGAGCCCAGCGGCCCAGTGGCACAGTAGACAGATCACCCCTATTGGAAGAGGGGCCCAACCACCGCCTGCACCTGCATGGTAGGCAGAACATGCAACCTGGAGAAAGGGCCCAGCCACTGGCCTGCGCGGTAGACAGAACACCACAATTGGAGAAGGGGTCCAGCTGCCACCTGCGCCTGCACGGTAGGCAGACTGCACGACCCGGAGAAGGTGTCCAGCGGCCCACCTATGTAGGAGACAGACCACCCCAATTGGAGGAGGGGCCCAGCTGCTGCCTGTGCCTGCACAGTAGGCAGACCACGTGACTTGGAGAAGGGGTCCAGCGGCCCGCTGACGTGGTAGTCAGACCACCCCAAGTGAAGGCGGGGCCCAGCCACCGCCGGCACGATAGGCAGACAACACGACTGAGAGAAGGGTCCCAGCGGCCCGCCTGCGTGGTAGACAGACCACCTCAGCTTGAAGAGAAACCCAGTCCCCTGCCTGAGCAGTTGGCGGACTGCCTGACCCGTAGAAGTGGCCCAGCAGCCCACCGGCGTGGTAGACAAACCACCCCAATTGGAGGAGGGGCCCAGCTGCCACCTGCGCCTGCACAGTAGGCAGACCCCGCGACCCGGAGAAGGGGCTCAGCAGCCCGACTGCACAGTAGACAGACCTCCCCAGTTGGAGGAGCCCAGCATCCCACCGTTGTGGTAGACAGACCACTCCAACTGGAGGAGGGGCCCTGCTGCCCGCCCATGCGGTCACCTGACCAAGCTCTTGACAAACATAAGGTTTCCCCAACGCCCCCCACATCATCAAACACCTTATGAGAAAAACTGATGGAACTCATCTTGGAAAATCCCACCAACCCTTAAAACCTACCACTGGTTAGCGTGGCTACCAGCGCAGTTCTGCAGCGGATCAGGCACCTGGTTTACATCTCAGAGAATAAGAGTAGAGAGGCCACAGGTGGAAGCTCAAGTCCTCTCACACTGACTACCACCACCATCCTGAACCCAGAGACTCAAGCTAGGAATAGACAACACCACCAACTGGAAGAAATGAAAACAGAGTTCTGAGAGACATTTTTTTTTCTTTCTTTTTCTCTCTTCTCTCTCTCTTTTCAGCCATTCACGCAGTCTCCTCTACCCTTCCCCCTTGGGTCCTCGCAACCTCAACATATGTGAAACCAAAGATTGTGCATGAAAAAGGTCTTTAATAACTGAATCACCAGAATAATATACTACATAGGAATTGCATATGCCCCACCTCCCTCCCCCCTTTTTATTTCTTTATTGTTTTCTCCCTCTTACTCCCTCTATCCCACTTGCAACACCCTAAATTTTACTATTCATAAGTAGGGTAATCTTATAAATATAGAAAGGAATTTGAATCTATACATTTTTCCATAAATTATCCATCTATTGGTTAGAGCTCTACAAAGTTACTAAGTTAGATTAACCCCATACCCTCACTCCTTTCCCCATAAACATAATATCCTACACCTGAAATTCAGTTTTCATCAAGGTACCAGAAACAGTATGCCTTTCATGAAACTAATGACCATATTTGTAAATGAAAATTGAAACCAACATTTGTAGACATAGAGTCTAGCTATAAATGTAGTAATAAGGAAAACATGTGCTTAGATGATGTACTATTGATATTGACAACTGTTAACATTGTCTTTCTCCACAAAAGGGAGACTTTGCAACCATGCAAGAGCAATATAAATATATATGGGGAAAATTCAATAGCACAACAGTTTCACAAAGCAGAAAGAAGTGCAAGCAGTATGAAAAGACAAGGAAAGAAAGGACAACAAGCAATGCAAGTGAACTCAACTTTACAAGAGGTAATATCTGCAGCAGATGGAATGTCAGATAAAGAATTCAGGATTTACATGCTTCAGATGATCTGGAGTCTCAAGGAAGACATTAGACAGCAAAATCAGACAATGAAAGATCACTTCGACAATGAATTACATAAACAAATCCAAGAAGCAAAAGATCAACTATACAGGGAGATAGAGGTTATAAAAAACAAACAGAAATCCTAGAAATGGAGGAAGCAATAAACCAAATTAAAAGCTCAAATGAGAGTACTACCAGCAGAGTAGAACACTTAGAAGATAGAACATCAGACAATGAAGACAAAGTATTTCAACTTGAAAAGAACATAGACGGCTCAGCGAGACTGTTAAGAAACCATGAGAAGAACATCCAAGAAATATGGGATAACATAAAGAGACCAAACATAATAATTATTGGGATACAGGAAGATATAGAGGTCCAAACCAAAGAAATGAGCAATCTCTTCAATGAAATAATACGAGAAAACTTCCCAAATTTGAAGAATGAAACAGAATCCCAAATCCTAGAAGCATACAGGATGCTGAATGTGCAATATCATAAGAGATCCACATCTAAACACATTATAATGAAGATGCCCAACATACAGAATAAGGAGAGAATTTTAAAAGCTGAAGAAGATTACATTTAGGGTTAAATCGATCAGGATAACAGCTGATCTTTCAACACAGACTCTGAAAGCTAGAAGATCCTGGAACAAGAAATTTCAAACGCTGAAAGAAAATGGGTTCCAACCAAGGATTGTGTATCCAGCGAAATTATGCTTCAGGATGGAAGATGAAATTAAAACCTTCCATGATAAACAAAAGTTAAAAGAATTTACAGCTAGAAAACCAGCTCTTCAAAACATCCTCTCAAAACATTACAGGAAGAGGAAATGGAAAATAACAATGAAAACCAACAGCGGGAGGTAGTACAGTAAAAGGAAAAAATAATCAAAGAGAAAAACAAACCATGTTAAGTAAATAAATAAACAAATATGTCTGGAAGAACAATCCACATCTCAATAATAACCCTAAATGTTAATGGCTTAAACTTACCAATCAAGAGACACAGGCTAGTAGAATGCATCAAAAAAAAAAAAAGATTCAACAATATGCTGCCTACAGAAGACGCATTTGATAGGAAAAGACATACATAGACTTAAGGTGAAAGGTTGGGAAAAATCATATCACTCATATGGACCTCGGAAACAAGCAGGAGAATCCTTACTCATATCAAATAAAATAGATTTCAAGCCAAAGTTAATAAAAAAGGATAGAGAAGGACACTACATACTGCTCAAGGGAACCATACACCAAAAAAACATAACAATCATAAATATATATGCCCCAAAAAATGTGTAGCTATGTTCATCAAACAAACTCTTCTCAAGTTCAAGAGTCTAAAAGACCACCATAAAATAATTATGGGAGACTTCAACACACCTCTCTCACCACTGCACAGGTCTTCCAAACAAAAGTTGAATAAAGAAACTATAGAACACAATAATAAAATTAATAACCTAGACTTAATTGACATATATAGAATATACTACCCAACATCAAGTATTTACACTTTTTTCTCAGCAGCACATGGATCCTTCTAAAAAATAGATCATATATTATGTCACAGGGCAACTCTTAGAAATTATAAAGGAGTAGAGATAATACCATGCATCCCATCTGATGATAATGGAATGAAACTGGAAATCAACAATAAAAGAAGGAAGGAAAAATCATGCATCACTTGGAGAATGAACAATAGGTTACTGAATGATCAATGGGTTATAGAAGACATCAAGAAGGAAATTAAAACATTCTTAGAGATAAATGAAAACACAGACACAACATATCAGAATCTATGGGACACCATGAAAGCAGTTCTAAGAGGAAAATTCATTGCTTGGAGTTCATTCCTTAAAAATAGAAAAAAAAAAAACAAATAAATGATCTTACATCTCAAAACCCTATTAAAAGAAGAGCAAAACAACAGCAAAAGTAGTAGAAGGCAAGAAATAATTAAAATCAGAGCTGAAATCAATGAAATTGAAACAAAAGAAACAATTGAAAAAATTGACAAAACTAAAAGTTGGTTCTTTGAAAAAATAAATAAGATCCACAGACCCTTAGCCATGCTAATGAAGAGAAGAAGAGAGAGAACTCAAATTATTAGCATACGGGATGAAAAAGGCAATATCACAACAGACACTTCAGAAATACAGAAGATAATTAGAAAATATTTAGAATCCTTACACTCCAATAAAACAGAAGATAGTGAAGGCATCAATAAATTTCTTAAGCCATATGATCTGCCCAGATTGAGTCAGAAGGATATATACAACCTAAACAGACCAATATCAATTGAGGAAATAGAAGAAGCCATCAAAAGACAACCAACTATGAAAAGCCCAGGACTGGATGGGTATACAGCAGAGTTTTACAAAACCTTTAAAGAAGAACTAATACTAATACTTTTCAAGCTATACCAGGAAATAGAAAAAGAGGGGGAACTTCCAAATTCATTCTATGAGTCCCAAATCACCCTGATTCCTAAACCAGACAAAGACACTTCAGAGAAAGAAACTACAGACCAATATCTCTAATGAACATAGATGCAAAAATACTCAATAAAATTCTGGCAAATTGGATACATACACATATAAAAAGATCATGCATCATGATCAAGTAGGATTCATCACTCTGATGCAAGGCTGGTTCAATATATGGAAATCAATAAATGTTATTCACCACATCAATAGACTTAAAAATAAGAACCATATGATCATCGTGATAGATGCAAAAAAAGCATTCTACAAAGTACAGCATCCCATTATATTCAAAACTCTAGAAAAACTGGGGATAACAGGAACATACCTCAATATTGTAAAAGCTATCTATGCTAAGCCTCAGGCTAGCATCATTCTGAATGGAGAAAAGTTGAAGGCATTCCCTCAAAAATCTGGAACAAGACAGTGATGCCCTCTCTCACCACTTCTGTTCAACATAGTTCTCGAAACACTGGCCAGAGCAATTAGACAGATGAAAGAAATTAAAGGCATAAAAATAGGAAAAGAAGAACTTAAGTTATCATTATTTGTGGATGATATGATCTTATACCTAGAAGACCCAAAAGGGTCTACAAACAAACTACTAGAACTAATAAATGAATTCAACAAAGTGGCAGGATATAAAATCAACATGCATAAATCAAAGTCATTCCTGTATATCAGCAACAAATCTTCTGAAATGGAAATGAGGAAAACCACCCCATTCACAATATCCTCAAAAAATATAAAATACTTGGGAATCAAGCTAACAAAAGAGGTGAAAGAATTATACAATGAAAACTACAGAACCCTAAAGAGAGAAATAGAAGAAGATCTGAGAAGATGGAAAAATATACCCTGTTCATGGATAGGCAGAACTGACAACATCAAAATTGTGATATTACCAAAAGTTCTCTATAGGTTTAATGCAATGCCAATCAAAATCCCAATGGCATTTCTTGTAGAAATAGATAAAGCAATAATGAAATTCATATGGAAAAATAAAAGACCCAGAATAGAAAAAAAAACAATTCTAAGCAGGAAGTGTAAATCAGGCGGTATAATGATTCCAGACTTCAAACTATACTACAGAGCAATAGTAACAAAAACAGCATGGTACTGGTACCAAAACAGGTGGGTGGAATAATGGTACAGAATAGAGGACAAAGAGACCAATCCACAAAATTACAACTATTTTATATTTGATAAAGGGGCTAAAAGCATGCAATGGAGGAAGAATAGCATCTTCAACAAATGGTGCTGGGAAAACTGGAAATCTATATGCAACAAAATGAAACTGAATCCCTTTCTCTCACCATGCACAAAAGTTAACTCAAAATGGATCAAGGAGCTTGATATCAAATCAGAGACACTGCGTCTGATAGAAGAAAAAGTTGGCTCCGATCTACATATTGTGGGGTTGGTCTCCAAATTCCTTAATAGGACACCTGTAGCACAAGAGTTAATAACTATAATCAATAAATGGGACTTACTCAAACTAAAAAGATTTTTCTCAGCAAGAAAAGCAGTAAGAGAGGTAAGTAGGGAGCCTACATCCTGGGAACAAATTTTTACTTCTCTCACTTCAGATAGATCCCTAATATCCAGAGTATACAAAGAACTCAAAAAATTAAACAATAAGAAAACAAATAACCCAATCAACAAATGGGCCAAGAACCTGAACAGACACTTCTCAGAGGAGGGTATACAATCAATCAACAAGTACATGAAAAAATGCTCACCATGTCTAACAGTCAGAGAAATGCAAATCAAAACCACCCTAAGATACCATCTCACTCAAGTAAGATTGGCAGCCATTATGAAGTCAACAACAACAAGTGATGGTGAGGATGTGGGGAAAAGTGTTCACTTGTACATTACCGGTGGGACTGCAAATTGGTCCGGATAATTTGAAAAGCAGTATGGAGATTTCTTGTAAAATTGGGAATGAAACCACCATTTTACCCAGCTATTCCCCTTCTCAGTCTATTCCCTAAAGACCTAAAAAGAGCATACTACAGGGACACTGCTACATCGATGTTCATAGCAGCACAATTCAAAATAGCTAGACTGTGGAACCAACCTAGATGCCCTTCAATAGATGAAAGGATAAAAAATGTGACATTTATACACAATGGAGTATTACTCTGCACTAAAAAATGTCAAAATCATGAAATTTGCAGAAAAATGGATGGCATTAGAGCAGATTATGCTAAGTGAAGCTAGCCAATCCCTAAAAAACAAATGCCAAATGTCTTCTTTGATATACGGAGAGCAACTAAGAACAGAATAGGGAGGAAGAGCATGAGAAGAAGATTAACATTAAACATGGAGGAGAGTGGGAGGGAATGGGAGAGAGAAGGGTAATTGCATGGAAATGGAAGGAGACCCTTCTTGTTATACAAAATTACATAAAAGAGGAAGTGAGGGGAAAGGGAAAAAAACAAGGGGGAGAAATGAATTACAGTAAATGGGGTAGAGAGAGAAGATGGGAGGGGAGGGGAGGGGAGGGGGGATAGTAGAGGATAGGAAAGGCAGCAGAATACAACATACACTAGTATCGCAATATGTAAAACAGTGGAAGTATAACCAATGTGATTCTGCAATCTGTATATGGGGTAATAATGGGAGTTCATAACCCACTTGAATCAAATGTGTGAAATATGATATGTCAAGAACTATGTAATGTTTTGAACAAACAACAATAAAAATTTTTAAAAAGGGATAGCCTTAGAGCTAGGTTTAATGCTAGAGTTAGGGTTAGGGTTAGGATTAAATATAGGTTTAGAGCTCAGAATAGGGCTAGTTTTTGTGTTAGGATTAGAGCTAGATTTGGGCATTGGCTAATGTAAGAGCCAGGGTTACAATTAGGGTTAGTTTTAGGGTTAGGGTTAGGGGTAGGTCTAGTGTTAGGTTTAGGTACAAGGTAATATGTAGAGCTAGAGTTATTATTAGGATATGAGTCAGAATCAGGTTTAGTTTTAGGGTTAGGGTTAGGACTCAAATAAGGGCTAGGCTTACTGTTAGTGTTCAGTTTTAGGTGAGGGCTGTATTTAGAGCTAGGGTGACTGTTAGGATATCAATCAGTGTCAGGGTTAGCTTTAAGGTTAGGGTTATAACTTGAATTAGTGATAGGGTTACTGTTAGGATTCGGTTTAAGTTTAGGGTGGTCTTTAGAGCATGGGTCAGTGTTAGGATATGAGTCAGGGTCAGGGTAAGTTTTAAGGTTAGGGTTAGGACTCCAATTAGGGCTAGGGTTATGTCTAGGTGTAGTGTTAGGGTTTGGTTTAAGTTAAGGTTTAGGATTAGGGCTGTTACTCACTTTTGTTTTAGTCCTACGTTTAGGGTTTGAGCTAGTTCTAAGTTTAGCATTAGGGTTAGGGCTAGTGTTAGTGTTAGGCTTAGGCTTTGGGTTATGGTTAAAACTGGATTTAGCGTTTGATCTAGGATTAGGGCTAGGTCTAACTATAGGGAAAGGGTTAGGGCTAGGGTTATGGTTATGGTAACAGATAGGGTTAGAACTAGTGCTAGGGATAGGGTGAGAGTTAGAGTTAGACTTAGGCCTAGGGTTTTGGTTAGTTTTATGGATAGGGCTAAATTAGGGCTAGGATTAGGGCTAGGGTTAGTGTTCAGCTTAGGTCTACTGTTAGGGCTGGGGTTATAGTTAACTTTAGGGTAAGATATGATGTTATAGCTTGGTTTGGAGGTAGGGTGAGGGTAAAAATTAGAGTTAGGGCTAGTGTTAGGGTTAGGGTTATGATCAAGGCTAGGTTAAGGGCTAGAATGAGGGGTAGGTTTTGTTGTAGGGTTAGGTCTAGAATTAGGTCTAGGGCTAATGTCAGGTCTAGTGTTACAGTTTGGGGTAGATTTAGGGTCAGGTTTGTGTCTATGTCTATTGTAAATGTTAGGCTTTGGGTAAGAGTCAGGATCAGGTTTAGGGTTTGTTTTAGCTTAAGGTTTAGGGATAAGGCTCAAATGAGAATTAGGGTTAGAGTTAGGGTATGGGTAATTGACTGGATTAAGTTTTGGTTTCAAGGTAGGTTTAGGGCAATGGAGAGCTTTAGGATTAGCAAAAGGGTTAGGGTTATGCCTAGGGTTAGCATTATGATTATCAAAAGGAAAATATATAGGTTTAGATCTATGGTTAGGTCTAGAGTTACGTTAGGATTAGGGCTAGAATTAGGTTAGGTTTTTGGTTAAGGCTAGTAACCCTAGCTTAGGGTTAGGGTTAGGGTTATATTTAGGGTAAAGATTAGGTTTGGAGCTAGGGTTATATCTAGGTGGAGGGTTATTTTTAGTGATATGGTCAGGCTTAGGTTTATGGTTAGGGCTAGGGTTTTCATTAGGGTTAGGATTAGGTTTAGGGTAATAGATTGGGTTAGATATAAGGTTAGCTTTATGGTTAAGGTTAGGTTTAGGTTTAAGTTTCGCTTTAGGTCTAGGTTTACTGTTGGTTTTAGGGTAAGAGTTAGGGTTTGATTTAGGGTTAAGGCTATGGCAAGTTTTAGGTTTAGGCTTAGGTCTAGGGTTAGGTTTATGGTTTAGGTTAGGGTTTCAGTTAGGGTTGGGGATAGGGTAATCATTAGGATTAGGGTTAGAGTTAGGGTAATGGCTAGGGTTAGAGTGAGTGTTAGGTCTAGGGTTAAGGTTAGGAGTAGGGCTACCGTTAGGGTTATGGTTAGGGATAGTGCTAGGGTTATGTTTAGGCTAAGGGTTAGGCTTTGAGCTAGGATTAGGACTAAGGTGAGGGTTACGGTTAGGGTTAGGACTAGGGTTAGGGTTAGGGTGAGGGTTATGCTTAGGGTAGGTTTAGGCCTCGATTAGGGTTAGGGTTATTTAAGTTTTGTGTTGGGTTTAGGCCTAGGGTTATTGCTATTTTTAATGTAAGATCTAGGTTTCTGTTTAGAGCTAGTTTTAGGGTTAGGGTTATGGCTAGTTATAGTGTTAAGTTTAGGTTTGGAGTTAGGGTCAGGTTTAAAGCTAGGTTTAATATTAGTATCAGGGCCAGTGTTCAGGTTAAAGTTAGGGTTAGGGTGAAACCAGAATAGGACTAGGGTTAGGTCTAGTGGTATGATTGGTATTTGGTTTACGTTAAGGGTTATCGTTAGGGCTAGCACTAAGTTTTTGTTTAGGTCAAGGGCTATTGAAATAGCTAGATTTAGGATTAGGTTTAGGTCTAGGGCTAGTGTTAGGGTTAGGTTTGGGTATAAGTTTACAGGTTTCAGTTTCGGTTTAGGGTCAGGTTTATACCTATAATTAGTGTTAGGGTCAGAATAAGGGTGAAGGTTAGAGTGAGGTTTGGGATTAATGTTATATATAGAATGAGGGCTCGTGTTAGGACTAGTAATAGGGTTATTGTTTGGGTTCAGCTAAGGATTAGGATTAGGACTAGAGTTAGCCTTATGAATAGGGTTTGGCTTAGGGTAATGGATAGGATTAGAGCTAGGGTTAGGGTTAGGATTAGGATTAGAGTTAGAATTAGGGCTAGTTTTAGGGTTAGGGTAAGGGTGAAATTTAGTTTTAGGGCTCAGATTAGGGCTATTTTTGTGTTAGAGTTAGGGCTAGAGTTTGGCTAAGGCCAATGTAAGAATTAGGGTTATGATTAGGGTTATTTTTAGGCTTAGGGTTTCGGCTAGGTCTAGTGTTAGCATTAGTTTTAGGTTTAGGGTGATATTTAGAGCTAGGGTTTGTGTTTGGATATGAGTCAGGGTGAGGGTTAGTTTTAGGCCTAAGACTCGAATTAGAGCTTGGGTTATGGCTAGTTATGGGTTAGGGTTTGGTTTAGGTTAAGATTTAGGGTTAGAGCAATGGCTCGGTTCTGTTTTAGGGCTAGGGATGGATTAGGGCTAGTTTTAGGATTAGCAATAATGTTAGAGCTAGTTGTAGAATGATGTTTACGCTTAAAATTAGGGTTAGATTTGAGTTATGGTTAGATCTAGGGTTACGGCTATTGTGAGGGTTATGGTAATGAATAGGGTTATAAATAGAAATAGAGCTAGGGTATGAGTTAGAGTTAGTCTTAGGGCAAGGTTTAGGGGTAGGTTAAGATTAGGGTTCTAATAGGGCTAGGATTAGTGCTATGATTAGTGTTAGGTTTAGGCCTATGGCCTATGGCTAGGGTTAGGTTTAGTTTTAGGGGAAGGGATGGGGTTATATAGCTAGGTTCAGTGCTAGGGTGAGGGTTATATTTAGGGATAGGGCTAGGTTGAGGGTGAGGGTGAGGGTTAGGATTAAGTCTAGATTTAGGGCTAGGATGAGGGCTAGGGTTTGTGTTAGTGTTAGGGCTAGGATTAGGGCTAGGGAAAATGTCAGGTCTACGGTTATGGTTAGGGATAGTGTTAGGGATAGATTTATGGCTAGGTCTAGTGTAAGGGTTAGGTATAGTGTAGGGGTCAGGAATAGAGTTAGGTTATTATTAGGGTCAGAGTATGGGTTAGGGTTTGGTTTGGGTTAAGGTTTAAGGTTAGGGCACAAATTAGCATTAGGGTTAGGGTTAGGGTTAGAGTAATGGATAGAGTTAGGTTTACAGTTCACGTTAGGTTTATAGTAATGTATAGGGTTAGTGTTAGGGATAGGGTTAGGGTCAGGCCTAGGGTTAGCATTTGGGTTAGGCTTATATTTAGAATAATGAATTGGTTTAGTGCTAGTGTTAGGGCTTAGGTTAAGGTTAGGATTAGGGCTAGGGTGTGGCTTACTCCTAGGGTTAGTGTTAGGGTTCAGTTTAGGGTAAGGGTTAGGGTTTGAGCTAGCGTTAGGTCTAGGGTGTGGGTTAAGGTTATAATCTGGGCTATGGTTAGGGTTAGTGTTAGGGTTAGGGTTAGGGTTAGAATTAGGTTTAGGGATATGTTTAAGGTAATGGATAAAGTTAAAGCTAGGATTTGGGCTATGGTTACACTTAGGATTCGTAATAGGGTTAGGGTTAAAGTTAGAGCTAGGGTTATCTTTAAAGTAAAGGTTAGAGTGTGAGCTAGTGTTAGGGCTAGGGCAAGCATTAGGTTTAGGTTTTGTGCTAGGTTAGGGTTAAGATTATGTTTAGGTCTAGGTTTAGGGCTTGTATTAGGGCTAGGTTTTGTGTGAGGTTTATGGCTAGTGTTAGGGCTATGGGTAATGTAAGACTAGGGTATGGTTATGGCTAGTTTTTTTGGGTTAGGGTTATAGATATGTCTAGTGTTTTGTGTAAGTTTTGGGTTAGGATAAGGTTTAGAGCTAGGGTTTGTGTTAGGGTAAGTGTTAGTGTTCGGGTTAGCATTGGGTTTATGGTTAGGGCCAGAATTAGAACTAGGGTTAGATCTAGGGCTATGGTTAGCCTTTGTGTTAGGTTAATGGTTATTTTAGGGCTAGGGCTAGGTTTCTGTTCACAACTAGGGCTAGAGTTATGGCTATATTTAGGAATAAGTTTAGGTCTAATGCTAGTGTTATGGTTAGTTGTAGGTATAGGTTTACTGGTAGGGCTAGGGTTTGGTTTAGTGTTAAGGTCAGGCTTTGACCTAGGGTTAGTGTTAGGGTCAGAATAAGGGTAAGGTTTAGGCTTAGGCTTTGGGTTAGGGTTAGAGACAGAATGAGGACTAGGGTTTGGACTAGTAATAGAGTTAGTGTTTGGGGAAAGCTAAGGATTAGGGTTAGAACTAGGGTAGCATTGGGGTGAGAGTTTGGCTTACGGTAAGAAATAGGTTTAGAGCTAGGGTTTGGGATAGTGTTAGGGTTAGGGTTAGGATTAGTGTTAAAGCTAGGGTTGAAGCTCAAATTAGTGCTAGGTATTGTGTTGGAGTTAGGGCTGTGGCTAATGTAAAAACTAGCTTTACAGTTAGCATTAGTTTTAGGGTTAGGATTAGGGATAGGTCTAGTGTTTGGGTTAGGTTTAGGGTTAGGGTGATGTTTAGAGGTAGGGTTAGTTTTAGGGTCAGAGTCAGAGTCAGTATTAGTTGTAGGGATAGGGTTAGGACTAGGTGTAGCATTAGGATTTGGTTTAGGTTAAGGGTTAGGATTAGGGTATAGCTTGATTTTGTTTGTGGGCTATGGCTAGGGTTAGGGCTAGATTTCAAATTAGATTTAGGGTTAGGGCTACTGTTAGGGTGAGTTTTAGGTTCAGAGTTAGGTTTAGATTTAGAGTTAGGTTTAGTTCTAGGTTTAGGACTATGGCTATGGTTAGGACTAAGATTAGGGCTAGTGTTAGGGTTAGGCAATAAATAAGGTTGGTACTAGATATAGGTCTAGGGCTAGAGTTAGGGTTAGTCTTAGGGCTAGGGTTAGAGTTAGGATTGTAGTTAGCAATAAATTAGGGCTAGGATTAGAGCTATGGTTAGTGTTAGGATTAGGCCTAGGGTTAGGTCTAGGGTTAGTGTTAGTGATATTGTTAGGGTTAGGGTTAGGGGAAAGGATGTGGTTATGCCTAGGTTCCGAACTAGGGCGAGGTTTGAAATTAGGGTTTGGGCTAGGGGTAGGGTTCAGGTTAGGATTAATGCTAGTTTTAGGGCTAGGATGAGGGATTGGGTTTGTGTTAGTTTTAAGGCAAGTATTAGGTAGAGTTCTAATATCAGGTCTAGGGTTATGGTTAGGGATACTGTTATGGTTAGGGATAATGTACAGGTCTAGGTTTATTGCTAGGACTAGTTTAAGGGTTATGTTTGGGATAAGGGTCAGGTTTAGAGCTAGGTGTGTTATTAGAGTCAGTGTCTTGCTCAGAGTTTCTGTTAGGGTTAGGGTTAGAGTAATTGATAGGGTTAGATTTAGTATTTAGGTTAGGTTTAGGTAAGGATACTGTTAGTGTTAGCTATAGATTTAGGGTTAGGCCTAAATGGATAGGTTTAGATTAGGTTTAAGACTAGGGTTAGTGTTAGGTTTAGCATAACTCTTAGGGTTTGAGCTAGGATTAGGACTACAGCAAGGGTTAGGTTTATGGTTAAGTCTAGGGTTAGGTTTACAGTAAGGGTTAGTGTAGGTTTTGGGTTAGGGCTAGTGTTATCATGACGTTTATAACTAGGGATAGGGTAATGGGTAGGATTAGAGCTATGTTTAGGGCTATGTTTGGGTTAGGCTTATGTTTAGGGTAATAGTTTTAGAGCTAGGGTTATGATTAGGATTAGGGCTAGGGTTAGGGTTAGGCCTAGGGTTAGTGTTAGAGTTAGGTTTAGGTAAGTGTTAGGGTTTGAGCTATGGTTAGGCCTAGGGTGATGGTTAGGGTTAGTGTCAGGTCTAGGTTTAGGATTAGTGTTAAGTTTAGGGCTAGGGTTAGCATTAGGTTTAGGGTTATGTTTAGGGTAATGGATAGGGTTAGAGCTAGAGTTAGGGCTAGGATTATGGTTAGGATTAAGTCTAGGGTTAGGTTTATGGTTAGGGCCAGTTTTAGAGCTAGTGTTATGTTTAGGGTAGTGCTTAGAGCTAGGGTTAGTGTTAAAACGTGGTGTAGGGCTCAGTTTAGGGATAGGTTTTGGGTTAGTTTAGAGCTAGGATTAGGGCTATGGCTAATGTAAAAACTAGAGTTATGATTAGGGCTACTTTTAGGGTTACAGGTAGGGCTAGTTCTAGTTTTAGGGTTAGCTCTACTTTTAGGGTGTTGTTAGAGGTAGGGTTAGTGTAATGTCAGAGTCAGGGTCAAGGATAGTTTTAGGGTTAGGTTAGGACTGGAATTAAGACTAAGGTTATGGCTAGGTGTAGGATTAGGTTTTGTTTTAGGTTAAGGGTTAGGGTTAGGGCTATGGTCCGGTTTTGTTTTAGGCCTTGAACTATATTAGGACTAGTTTTAGGATTAGTGTTATTGTTAGGGCTAGTGCTAGTGTGAGGTTTAAGCTTAGATTTAGGGTTGGACTTAGAGTTATGGTTAGTTCTAAGGTTAGGGCTAGGGGTAGTGTTAGGGCTGAGGTTAGGGAAAGTGTTAGGGTTATGGTAAGGGATAGGGTTAGATCCAGGAATAGGGCTACGGCGAGAGTTAGAGTTAGACTTAATGCTAGTGGTAGGGTTAGGGCAAAATTAGGGCTAGGATCAGGTCTAGGATTAGTGTAAGGGTTAAGACTAGAGGTAGAGTTAGGTTTAGATTTTGGGGAAAGGATGGGGATATAGCAAGGTTCAGAACTAGGGCAAGGGATAAAATTAGGTATAGGGCTAGTGTTAGGGTTCAGGTTAGGATCAAGACTAGGTATAAGGCTAGGATGAGGGCTACATTTTGTGTTAGGGTTATGGCAAGAATTAGGGCTAGGTCTAATATCAGGACTAGGGTTATGGTTAGGGATAGTTTTCCAGTAAGATTTATGGCTAGATCTAGTGTCAGAGTTAGGTTTAGGGTAAGGTTCAAGTTGAGAGTTAGGGGTAATATATTAGTCGGAGTCACGTTTTGGGTTTGGGTTAGGTTGAGGTTTAGGGTTATGGCTCAAATTAGCATTAGGTTTGAGTTAGGGTTAGATTAATGAATAAGATTAAGTTTAGGTTTCAGGTTACGTTTAGGGCTCAGGTTAGGTGTAGGGTAATGGATAGGGTTAGGGTTAGGCCTAGGTTTAGCATTAGGTTTATGGTTATCATTAGGGTAATGGATAGGGTTAGAGCTAGGGTTAAGGCAAGGGTTATGTTTAGGATTAGGGCTAGAGTTAGGGTTAGGGTTAGGGTTAAGGCTAGGGTTATGTTTTGGGTATGAGTTAGGGTTTGAGCTAGGGTTAGTGCAAAGGAAAGGGTTAGGTTTAGGATTAGTTCTACGGTTAGGATTAGGGTTATCATTAGGGTTAAGGTAATGGAATGGTATAGATATTGGGTTAGGGTTAGGGTTAGGTTTAGGTTTAAGACTAGGGTTAGTGTTAAGTTAAGCATAATTGTTAGAGTTTGAGCTAAGGTTAGGACTACAGCAAGGGTTAGGTTTATGGTTAGGTCTAGGGTTAGGTTTACAGTTAGGGTTAGACTTGGTTTAGGTTTAGGGATAAGGTTATCATGATGTTTATGGTTAGGGTTAGGGTAATTGGTGGGTTTAGAGCTAAGGTTTTGTCTAGTTTTAAGTTTAGGATTATGGCTAGGGTTAGGGTTAAGTTTAGGTTAGGCTTATAATTTTCTTACGGTTAGGTTAAGGGTAAGGGTCAGGGATAGAGTAAATGTTAGGGCTAGGTTGAAGCTTCAGGTTAGAATCAGGGCTAGGGATAGAGTTATAATTAGGGTTAGAGTTAGGGTTAGGGCTAGGTTTAGCATTAGGTTTAGGGTTATGTTTTGGTAATGGATAGAGTTAGAGCTAGAGTTTGGGCTATGGTTATGGTTAGGATGAGGGCTAGGATTAGGGTTAGGGTTTGGGGTAGGGTTATGTTTAGGGTAAGGGCTAGGGTTTGAGCTCATGTTAGTGCTAGGGTTTCAGTAGAGTATTAGGTTTAGCCTTAGGTCTAGGGACAGGATTATAGTAGGTTTAGGGTTAAGGTTAAGGTTAGGGCTAAGGTTACATTAGGGTTACGATAAGGATTAGGATAATGGATATGGTTAGATGTAGGTTTAGATTTAGGTTTAGGGTTAGGTTTAGTTTTAGAATTAATGTGAAGGCTATGGTTATGTTTAGGTTTATGGTACAGATTAGGTTTTAAGCTAGGGTTATGGCTATGGCGAGTGTAAGTTTTAGGGTTAGGACTATTATTAATTTTCTGGTTAGGGTTAGGGTTATGGTTAGGGTTAAGGCTAGGGTTACCAATACAGTTAGTTGTAGGTTTAGGTAAGGTGTAGGTTTAGAGCTAGTTTTAAGGATAGGGTTAAGTTTAGGGTTAGGGCTAGGGCTAGGGTTTAGAGTAAGGTATAGGTCTAATATTATATTTATGGTAAGGGTTAGGTTTTGAGTGAGGTTTAAGACTAAGGCTAGGGTTAGGTTTAGGGTTAGGTTTAGGGTTAGGGCTAGGGTAAGGGTTGGGTTTATTCTTAGGGCTATATTTAGGCCTAGAATTCGCTCTATGTTTTGTGTTAGGTTCAGACATAGAGTTTGGTTTATGGGTAATGTAAGAGCTAGGATTATGATTAGGGTTAGCTCTAGGGTGTTATGGCTATGTCTAGTGTTAGGTTTAGGTTCTTAGTTAGGGTAAGATTTAGAGATAGGTTTAGTCTTAAAGGCAGGGTCAGTGTTCAGGTTAGAGTTAGAGTTAAGATTAAAGCCATAATTGTGACTAGGCTTATGTCTAGTGGTAGGGTTAGTCTTTGCATTAAGTAAAGGGTTATTGTTAGGACTATAACTAGGATTTTGTTTAGGTCTACAGCTAGAGTTGAGTCTAGATTTAGGATTAGGTTTAGGTCTAGGGCTAGTGATAGGGTGTGGTTTAGGTATAAGGTTACTGGTAGGGCTAGTATTATGGTTTGGTCTAGCATTGGGGTCAGGTTTAGACCTAGGTTAGTGTTATGGTCAGAATAAGGGTCAGGGTTAGGGTTAAGGTTTGGGATAGGGTTAGAGCTAGAATGAGGGCTAGGGTTAGGACTATTAATATTATGAGAGTTTTGATTAGGCTGAGGATTAGGGTTAGGTCTAGGGTTACTATTAGGGTTAGGGTTTTGCTTAGGGTTAGGGATAGGGTTAGAGCTAGTGTTAGGAGTAAGGTTAGGGTTAGAGTTAGGGACAAAGCTAGGTGTAGGGCTCAGATTAGGGCTAGATTTTGTGTTAGTGTTAGAGCTAGGGTGAGGGCAACCTGTAATGTAAGAACCAGGGTTACAATTAGGATTACCTTTAGGGTTAGGATTAGGGGTAGTTCTAGTGTTAGTTTTAGATTTAATGTTAGGATGATATTTAGAGCTAAAGTTATTTTTAGGATAGGAGTCAGGGTCATGGTTAGTTTTAGGGTTTGAGTTAGGACTCAAATTAAGGCTAGGTTTACTGTTAGGGATCGATTTAAGGTTAGCATCATGTTTAGACTTAGAGTGAGTGTTAGGATATGAGTCAGGGTCAGGGTTAGTTTTAAGGTTAGGGTTAGGGCTCCATTAGGGCTAGGATTAGTTCTGGTAGTAGTTTAGGGTTTTGTTTAAGTTAAGGTTTAGGGTTAGTTCTATTGCTCCGTTTTGTTTTAGTCCTAGTGTTAGGTTTAGGGCTAGTTTTACAATTATTATTAGGGTTAGGGCTAGTGTTTAGTGTTAGGCTTAGACTTAGGGTTAGGATTACATTTATAATTATGTTCAGATTTAGGATTAGGCTAGGATTAAGGATAGGGCAAGTGTTAGGGCCAGGGTTAGAATTATGGTAAGGGATAGGGTTAGAACTAGGAATAGGGCTAGTGTGAGAGTTAGAGTTAGTGTTAGTGCTAAAATTACACTTAGGGTTTGGGATAAAGTTAAATTAGGACTAGGATTAGGGCTAGGGTTACTTCAGCTTAGGCCTAGCCATAGGGATAGGGTTAGGTTTAATTTTAGGATAAAGAATGACATTATAGCTAGGTATAGATGTAGGGTGAGTTTTAGAGTTAGGGTTAGGGTTAGAGTGGATTTAGGGTTATGATTATGGCTAGGTTTAGGGCTAGGATGAGGCTAGTGTTTGTTTTAGATTCAGGGCTAGGATTGGTTCTAGGGCTAATATCAGGTCTAGGGTTATGTTTAAAGATAGTTTTAATGTTGGGCTTATGGCTACGTCTAGTATAAGGGTTAGGTTTAGTATAAGGGTTAGGTTTAGGATAAGGGTCAGGTTTAGAACTCAGGGATTTATTAGGATTAGGATTTGGTTTAGGTAAGGATTTAGGTGTATGGCTCAAATTAGCATTAGGGTTAGGGTATAATTAGGGTTTGTTTTAAGGTTCAGGTTTGGTTTAGGGTAATTGATACAGTTAGCATTAGTGATAGGGCTGGGGTTAGGCTTAATGTTAGCATTAGGGTAAGAGTTATGGTTAGGGTAATTGATAGGGTTAGAGCTTAGGTTAGAACTAGAGTTATGGTTAGGAATATGCCTTGAGTTAAGGTTAGAGTTAGTGTTAGAACTAGGGCTAGGGTTAGGTTTAGGGTTATGTTTAGCATAAAGGTTAGTTTTTGAGCTAGTGTTAGGGCTAGGTTTAGGGTTAGGTCTAGGGATAGAATTATGGTAGGTTTAGGGTTAGGTCTAGGGTTATCATTAACGTTAGGGTTAGGGTAAGGTAATGGATAGGGTTAGGTTAAGTTTAGATTTTGGTTTAGAGTTAGAATTCGTGATAGGGTTAGGATTAGAACTATGGTTATGTTTAGGTTTATGGTTAGGTTTATGATTTAATCTAGATTTAGGGCTATGCTGAGTGTTAATTTTAGGGTTATATCTATGGTTAGTTTTCCAGTTAGGGTTAGGGTTAACATTAGGGTTTGGGCCAGGCTTATCAATAAGGTTAGGTTTAGGGTTAGGGTAATGGGGATGTTTAGAGCTAGGTTTAGGACTAGGTTAAGTCTAGGACTTGGGCTATGTTTAGGTTGAGAGTTAGCGATAGGTCAAGTTTTATGTTTAGGGTAAGAGTTGGGCTTTGAGCTATCTTAGGACTAAGGCGAAGGCTAGGGTTAGGTATAAAGCTAGTGTTGGGGTTAGGGTTATGCTTAGGGCTAGGTTTAGGCCTAAAATTAGCTCTATGTTTAGTGTTAAGTTTAGGCCTAGGGTTAGGGCTATGGGTAATGTAAGATTTAGCGTTATGATTAAGGCTAGTTTTAGGGGTAGGATTATGGCTTGGTCTGGAATTAGATTTAGGTTTTGATTAGTTTCTGGTTTAGAGGTAGGTTTAGTGTAAAGGCAGGGTCAGTGTTTGGGTTAGAATTAAAGTTAGGGTCAAGCCAGAATTAGGATTAGGTTAATGTCTAGGGTAGAGTTAGTGTTTGGGTTAGGTAAAGGTTTCTGTTAGGGCTTGGGACAGGATTTTGTTTATTTCTAGAGCTGGAGTTCAGCTAGATTTAGGATTAGGTTTATGGCTAGAGCTAGTGGTAGGATTAGGTTTAGGTATAAGGTTACAAGTATGGCTAGTCTTAGGGTTTGGTTTAGGGTTAGGGTCAGGTTTACACCTAGGATTTATGTTATTGTCAAAATAAGAGTCAGGGTTAGGGTTTGGGTTTGGGATAGTGTTAGAGCTAGAATGAGATCTAGCATTAAGAACTATTTATAGGATTAGGATTTGGTTAGCCTAAGGATTAGGGATAGGTCTAGGGTTACCATTAGGGTTAAGGTTTTGCTCAGGGTAAGGCATAGGGCTAGGGCTAGAGTTAGGTGTAGGTTAGTGTTAGGTTTAGGTTTAGGATTAGTGTTAGGGTTTGAGCTAGCTTATATTTAGGGTTAGGTTTAGGTTCACTGTTGTAGGGTTAGGTTTATGCTTAGGGTTAGGGTAGGTTTAGCTTTAGGTCTAGTGTTATCTTTAGGGTTAATTGTATGTTTAGGGTAATGGGTAAAGTTTGAGCTAGGGTTAGGGCTAAGGTTAAGGTTAGGAGTAGGGTTGGGGTTAGCGTTAGTGTTAGGCCTTGGGTTAGTGTTAGGGTTAGGTTAAGTGTAAGGGTTAAGGATTGAGCTAGATTTAGGAATAAGGCGAGGGTTAGGGTTACAGTCTGGGCTGGGTAGGTTTAGGGTTAGCTTTAGGGCTAGGGTTAGCATTAGTTTTAGGGTTATGGTTAGTGTAATGGATAGAGTTAGAGCCTGGGTTTGGGCTATGGTTACAGTTAGGATTAGGGCTAGAGTTAAGGTGAGGTTTAGGGTTTGGGCAAGGTTTATTTTTAGGGTAAGTTTTAGGGTTTGAGCTAGGGTTAAGGCAAGAATGAGGGTTAGGTTTAGGGTTAGGGTTACGGCCAGGTTTAGGGTTAGAGTTATGTTTAGGTTTAGATTTAGGGCTGTAATTAGGGCTAGGTTTTTTTGTGAGGTTTAGGGCTAGTGTTAGGTATATGGGTAATTTAAGAGCTAGAGTTATGGTTATGGTTAGATTTAGAGTTTGTCTAGTGTTAGGGTCAGTTTTGGGGTTAGGATAAGGTGTAGAGTTATGGTTTTTGTTAGAATAAGTGTCAGGGTTCAGGTTAGCATTAGGTTTAGGGTTAGGTCCAGAATGAGGACTAGGGTTAGGTCTAGGGATAGAGTTAGTGTTTGGTTTAGCTTAAGGGATATTGCTAGGGCTAAGGCTAGGGTTATGGCTAAATTTAGGATTAAGTTTATGTCTACGGCTAGTGTTAATGTTAGGTTTAGGGTTAGGGTTACTGGTAGGGCTAGTGTTAGGTTTTGGATAAGGGTTAGGGTCAGGTTTAAACCTAGGTTTGTGTTAGGGAAAGAATAAGGGTCAGCGTTTGGGTTAGGGTTTGGGTTAAGTTTAGAGCTAGAATGAGGGCTAGTGTTAGGACTAGTAATAGAGTTAGGGTTTGGGATAGGCATAGAATTAGTGTTAGGACTAGGATAGCAATAGGGTGAGGGTTTGACTAATTATAAGAAATAGGGTTAGAGCTAGGATTAGGACTAGGGATAGGGTTAGGGTTAGGGCCAGGGTTAGGCCTTTGATTATGGCTAGGTTTTGTGTTAGGTTTAGGGCTATGACTAATTTAAGAACTGGGATTATGATTAGGGCTAGTTTTAGGGTTAGGTTTAGGGCAAGGTCTAGTGTTAGGATTAGGTTTAGGGATAGGGTGATGTGTAGAGCTAGGGTTAGTGTTAAGGTCAGAGTCAGGGTTAGTATTAGTTCTAGTGTTAAGGTTAGGACTCGAATTAGGGCTAGGGTTAGGGCTACTTGTAGTGTTAGGGTTTGGTTTAGGTTAAGGATTAGGGTCAGTGCTGTGGCTCAGTTTTGCTTGAGGGCTAGGACTAGAGTTAGGGCTAGTTTTTAAATTAGTGTTAGGGTTAGAGCCTGTGTTAGGGTGTGGTTTAGACTTAGGTGTCACAGTCCAGCTCCAACAGGGTTTCTCAGGAGATGAACGGATGGTGAGGAGTCAATGAAAGTGCAGTGGAGAAACAACACAGACACCAAGTGAATGTGCTGAACCCCAATTTTTACTTGGGACGTTGATCATATATAATTTTCATTTTTGCAGGCTCACAGTACTTTGTGGTTACAAAACAGGAATCCTTATTCAAAAAAACAAAATATTACGTAGCTACAATTAGAATAGAAGAATCTATCTTGGCTTATGCATAAGCAAGCATTTTTACTTTCAGTTTGTGTTTTGCTTTGAGCTGTTTCTGCTTAGTTAACTTTTCATAATACCTAGAAATGTCCCAGATTATTGGCCTATAACTTGACTATTCTTTCTTTTTTTTTTTTAAAGAGAGAGTGAGAGAGGAGAGAGAGTGAGAGAGAATTTTTAATATTTATTTTTTTTAGTTCTCGGCGGACACAACATCTTTGTTGGTATGTGGTGCTGAGGATCGAACCCGGGCCGCACGCATGCCAGGCGAGCGCGCTACCGTTTGAGCCACATCCCCAGCCCTGACTATTCTTTCTTGACTTACTGATTGGAATCAGTGCCATGGTTACAGCGAGTGGTTAACTTGTTATTACTTTTAATCAAACAAGAGTAAGAGCACAAACCATTGTCCACAGGAACAAGAACATGTTGCTCAGTACTAAGCACTAATCTGTCTTCTTAACATTAATTATTCTTCTCTAGATTTTAATTTAATTTCTCAAAAACTTCCTTGACAGGAATACAGAGAGTTTTTTTTTTATTAATCTTTAACAATTTATGCCCCACAGATGAATCATCGCATTTAGAGCAAACAGATCTATTCTTTAGAAGAAGTTGCATTAATTGGGAAAGTCATGTTTTTTCCTTCATACTTAATGGTCATATGAGAAGTCTCAACTATACTTATTAAAGGAATACAAAAACAAACCAGCCCATTCCCAGAAATATACTGTGCTCCTCCAGAGGATGGACGCCTTGCGCCATCCTCTTCGGTAGGGCCTTGCTATTGCCTGAGTCAGGGGAAAGGTGCAGCACTTAGGGTTAGGGTTAGATTTAGAGTTAGAGTTAGATCTAGGTTTAGGGCTACAGCGAAGGTTAGGGCTAGTGTTAGGGCTAGAGTTTGAGTTATCATAAGGGATAGGGTTAGAAATAGGGATAGGGCTAGGGCAAGAGTTAGAGTTAGTCTTAGTTTTAGGGTTAGATTTAGGGTTAGAATTAGGGTTTAATTAGGGCTAGGATTAGAGCTAGGGTTAGTATTAAGGTGGAGCCTCGGTTTATGTCTAGGGTTATGGTTATGGTTAGGTATGATGTTATAACTAGCTTTAGAACTAGGGCAAGGATTAAAATTAGGGTTAGGTTTATGGTTAGGGTTAGGGTTGGGATTAAGGCTATGATTAGGGCTAGGATTAGGGCTAGAGTTTGTTTTAGGGTTAGGGCTTCATTAGGACTAGCGCTAATGTCAGGTCTAGGGTTATGGTTAGAGATAGTTTTAGGGTTAAAATTATTAAGGTTAGGATTAGGTTTATGGATGTGGTTAGGTTTAGGATTCAGGTTAGGTTTAGGGTAATGCATGGGTTTAGTGTTAGGAATAGGTTTAGGGCTATCCTAGGGTTAGCATTAGGGTTAGGATGAGGATTAGGGTAATGGATAGGGTTACAGCTAGATTCAGGGCTAGGTTTATGGTTAGGATTAAGTCTAGGGTTAGGTTTTGGGTTATGGAAAGGGTTAGGGTTAGGATTATGTTCAGGGTAAGGGTTAGGGTTAGAATTAGGGTTATAATTAGGGTTAAAGGTATTGTTAAGGCTCCAATTAGGGATAGGTTTTGGGTTAGGTTTTGGCTAGGTTTAGGGCTACAGCCAATGTAAAAACTAGGGTTATGATTAGAACTAGTTTTAGTGTTGGGGTTAGGGCTAAGTCTAGGGTTAGGTTTAGGTTTAGGTTTTTAGTGGTGTTTAGAGCTAAGGTTAGTGTTAGGGTCAGAGTAAGAGTCAGTGTTTGTTTTAGGGTTAGGGATAGGGCTCAAATTAGAGCTAGGTTTAGGGCTAGGGGTAGGCTTAGTGTTTGGTTTATGTTAAAGGTTAGGTTTAGGGCTATGATTCAGTCATTTTGTAGGGCTAGGTTAGGGCTAGTTTTAGGATTAGCATTAGTGTTATGACTTGTGTTAATGAGAGCTTTAGCTTAAGATTAGGGTTAGATTTAGAGTTAGGGTTAGATATAGGATTAGAGCTAGGGCTAGGTTTAGGGCTAATGTAAAGGCAAGTGATAGGATTATGTTAAGAGATAGGGCTAGAGCTAAAAATAGGACTAGAGCGAGAGTTAGAGTTAGTCTTAGGTCTAGGGTTAGGTTAGGTTTAGGGCTACATTAGGGCTAGGATTAGTCTAGCGTTTGTGTTATGGTTAGGCCTAGTTTTAGGCTTAGGTTTAGGTTTAGGGATAGGGTTAGGTTTAGGGGAAGGGATGGGGTTAGAGCTAGTTTTAGGGCTAGGTTGAAGGTTAGAATTTCGGTTAGGGCTATGATTATGGTTTGGTTTAGTAATAAGGCTAGGTTTAGGGCTAGGATGAGGGCTAGGGTTTGTTTAAAGGTTATGGCAAGTATTAGCACTAGGGCTAGTGTCATGTCTAGGCTTACATTAGGGATAGATTGAGGGTTAGATTTATGGCTAGGTCTAGTGTAAGGGCTCGATTTAGGGTAAGGGTCAGGTTTAGACCTAGGGGTATTATTAGGGTTAGAATTAGGTTTTGTGTTTGGTTTAGGTTAGGGTTTAGGTTTAAGCTTTAATTAGCATTAGGGTTTCGTTAGGGTAATGATAGGTGTAGGTTTAGGGTTCAAGTTAGGTGCAGGTTAATAAATAAGGTTAGAGTTAGCAAAAGAGTTAGGGTTAGGCCTAGGGTTAGCCTTAGGGTTGTGGTTGTGCTTAGGGAAATGAATAGATTTAGGGCTAGGGCTAGGGTTAGTATTAGGGCTAAAGTTAGGGTTAGGCCTAGGGTTAGGGTAAGGTTTAGGTTTAGGATATGGTTTAGAGTTTGAGCTTGGGTTAGCACTAGGGCAAGGGTTAGGTTTAGGGTTAGATCTAGGTTATAGTATGGTTAGGGTCAAGGTTAGTTTTAAGGTTAGGGCTACGGTTATCATTAGGTTTAGGGTATTGAATAGGGTTTGATGTCATGATTGGGTTAGGGGTAAGGTTAGGTTTCAGCTTAAAATTAGGGTTAGGAATACATTTAGGGTTAGGTTTAGAGTAATGTTTAGGGTTTGAGCAAGGGTTAGCTCTATGGCAAGGGTTAGGTTTATGGTTATGTCTTGGGTTAGGGTTAGGGTAGATTTAGGGTAAGGGCTAGGGTTATCATCAGGGTTAGGGTTAGGGTTAGGATAATGGGTAGGGTTAGAGCTAGGGTTAGGGCTAGGGTTATAATTAAGTTTAGATTTTGAATTAGGGTAATATGTAGGTTTAGAGCTAGGGTTAGGAATAGGATTAAGGTTAGGATTAAGGGTAGGGTTAAGGTTACATTTAGGTTTAGACCATAGATTAGTGTTAGTGCTAGTTTAAGTTTAAGGGTTAGGGATTGAGCTAGTGTTTAAACTAGGATGAGGATTAGGGTTAAGAGTCAGTGTGAGGGTTAGGGGTAGGGTTAGCATTAGGGTTAGGGTTAGGGTTAGGGTAATGGATAGAGTTAGAAGTAGGTTTTGGCCTATGGTGATGACTAATTTCAAGGTTAGTGATATGGCTAGGTCTAGTGTTAGGGTTATGGTTTTGTTGTTGTTTTTGTTGTTAGGATAAGGTTTAGAGCTAGGGTTTGTGTTAGGGTAAGGATCAGTGTTTGGGTTAGTGTTAGGTTTATTGTTAGGGCCAGCATGAAGACTAGGGTTTGCTTAGGGGTAGGGTTAGTGTTTGGGTTAGGTTAAGGGTTATTATTAGAGCTAAGACTAAGTTTTGTTTAGGGCTATACCAGGATTTATCAATATATAAAGAATTAAGTGTAGGTCTAGGTCTAGCATTAGGGTTAGGATTAGGTACAGGGATACAGGTTGTGCCAATATTAGGCATCGGTTTAGGGTTAGGGTTTAGACCTATTGTTAGTGTTAGGTTTAGGATTAGGGTTTGGGATAGTGATAGAGCTACATTGAGGGTTAGGGTTAGGACTAGTAATAGAGTTAAGTTTTCAGTTAGGCTAAGAATTAGGTTTAGGACTAGAGTAGCTTTAGGATTAGAGTTTGGCTTAGGGTAAAGGATAGGGTTAGTGCTAGTGTTAGGACTGGGGTTAGAGTTAAGGTTAGGATTAGGGTTAGATTTAGGGTTAGGTTTAAAGCTAGGTTAGAGCTTGGATTAGGGTTAGGCTAGGTTTTGAGTTAGCTTTAGGGCTAAGGATAATGTAAGAACTAGGGTTACATTTAGGGCTAGTTTTAGGGTTAATATTACGTCAAGGTTTAGTGTTTGGTCAGGTTTAGGGTTAGAGTTATGTTTAGGGTAATGGATAGGTTAGGGTTAGCAAATGTGTTAGGGTTAGGCCAAGGGTTAGCATTATTGTTAGGATTAGGGTTAGGGTTAGGGTTAGGTAATGGATAGGGTTAGAGCTAGGGTTAGGACTAGGGTTATGTTTAGTGTTAGGGTTTGTGCAAGGATTAAAGTTAGGGTTAGGTTTAGGGTAAGGTTTGGGACTTGGATTAGGTTTAGAGTTAGGGTTAAAGCTAGGGCTTGGGTTCACATTAGGGCTAGATTTTGGGTTACATTGTGGCTAGTCTTAGGGATACAGCTAATGTAAGAACTAGGGTTGTGATTAGGGCTAATTTTAGGGTTATGGTTAGGGCTAAGTCTAGTTTTATGGTTAGGTTAAATTCAGGGTGATGTTTTGAGCTAGGGTTACTGTTAGGTTCAGAGTCAGGTTCAGGGTTACTTTTAGGGTTGGGGATAGGACTCGAATTACGGTTAGGCTTATGGCTAGATGTATGGTTAGGATTTGGTTTAGGTTAAGATTTAGGGTTAGTGCTATGGCTTGTTATGTTTTAGGGCTAAGGCTAAAGTTAAGTGTAGTTTTACGATTAATGTTAGTGTTATTCCTAGTGATAGGGTGAGTTTAGGTTTAGGGGTATATTTAGAGTTATGGTTAATCGTAGGGTTAGGGCTATGGCTAGGGTTAGGGTTAGGCTAAGGTTAGGTCTAGTGTTTGGGTTATGGTAAGCGATAGGGTTAGAACTAGGAATAGAGCTAGGGAGATAGTTAGAGTTAGCTCTAAGGCTAGAATTAAGGTTAAGTTTAGGGCTAAATTTGGGCTAGCAATATGTCCAGGATTGGTGTTAGTGTTAGGCCTAGTGTTAGGGCTATGTTTAGGAATAGGTTTAGGGTTAGGTTTAGGGGAAGGGATGGGGTTATAGCTTGGTTTAGTCCTAGGGCAATGATTAGAATTAGGTTACACCTAGGGTTAGGTTTGTGTTAGGATTAAGGCTAAATTTGTGGTTAGGATGAGGGATAGGGTATGTATTAGGGTTAGCACAAGTTTTAGGGATAGGGATAATGTCAGGTTTAGGATTATGGCTAGGGATATAGTTATAGGGTTAGTTTCATCCCTCGGTCTGATGTTAGGTTTGGGGTAAGGAATAGGTTAAGAGTAAGGCGTATTTTAGGGACAGAGTCAGGTTTTGAGTTTGTGTTAGGCTAATTATTAGGGTTAGGGATCAAATTAGCATTAGGGTTAGAATTAGGATTAGGTTTATGGATAGGTTTAGGTTTAGTATTCAGGTTAAGATTAGGGTAATTGGTAGGGTAAGGGTTTGTCGCAGTCTGGCTGGGCACAAAAACACGAGCCACACAAGCAGGAACAAGCTTTATTTCCAAACCTCCCGCCAATGCCACGCATGCAGCCTTCTCCTGGGACACACTACACCAACAGGAAATCCCTCCTCCAGAAATCCCTCCTACCACACTTGCCCAAACAATGGGACTCTCACAGAGTCCTGCGAGAGCTCCAAAGTAGCAGGTGTAGGCAGACAGCAGGGGTATAATCTCCAATTGAATGCAGATCTTAACATAATCATTATCATCTCAATGGCTTGCTGGGGTCACCTTTCAACCAAAAATGCCATGTGTCATTCCTACTTGGCTGTGGCTCTCAGTATCTCCCCCCTCTGTTTAATTAAACAACAAGGATTGTGACTTACGGACCATGCCTGTTAGGTTGTCCAATACAACATATTGTCCTTACCCGTCATCGGATGAGCTGACCTCTAGGTGTCAGCCTCCTGTCTTAGGTTGGTACCACTGCAATTGGTTCATACCTGTCACTGACTACTGGTCCAGCATACATCCATACTTGTGGATAGGCCTATGCACCAGTGGGGGGGTTGAGGATCTTTGCCTCACCTATGTTGGCGCCCAAATTTGGACTTGGTGCCAGTGGGGGCTGAGGTTCTTTGCCTCACCTCTGTTGGCCCCCAAATTTTAGACCATCTATAGCAGAAGGGAGGAGGATACAGAAATGCCATGACAGCAAGCCAAGTGATAGCTCCTTTGAAAAATTGTACCACCGGTCTGTTCAGGTCCTTGGCCCATTTGTTGATTGGGTTATTTGTTATCTTATTGTCTAGGAGGATATACAATCAATCAACAAGTACATGAAAAAATGCTCACCATCTCTAGCAGTCAGAGAAATGCAAATCAAAACCACCCTAAGATACCATCTCACTCCAATAAGATTGGCAGCCACTATGACGTCAAACAACAACAAGTGCTGGTGAGGATGTGGAGAAAAGGGTACACTTGTACATTGCTGGTGGGACTGCAAATTGGTGCGGCCAATTTTGGAAAGATGGGAATGGAACCACCATTTGACCCTGCTATTGCCCTTCTCGGACTATTCCCTGAAGACCTTAAAAGAGCATGCTACAGGGATACTGCCACATCGATGTTCATAGCAGCACAATTCACAATAGCTAGACTGTGGAACCAACCCAGATGCCCTTCAATAGATGAATGGATAAAAAAAAATGTGGCATCTATACACAATGGAGTACTATGCAGCAATAAAAAATGACAAAATCATAGAATTTGCAGGGAAATGGATGGCACTAGAGCAGATTATGCTTAGTGAAGCTAGCCAAACCCTAAAAACAAATACCAAATGTCTTCTTTGATATAATGAGAGCAACTATGAACAGAGCAGGGAGGAAGAGCAGGAAGAAAAGATTAACATTAAACAGAGACATGAGATGGGAAGGAAAGGGAGAGAAAAGGGAAATTGCATGGAAATGAAGGGAGACCCTCATTGCTATACAAAATTACATATAAGAGGTTGTGAGGGGAATGGAAAAATAAACAAGGAGAGAAATGAATTACAGTAGATGGGGTAGAGAGAGAAGATGGGAGGGGAGGGGAAGGGGGTATAGTAGGGGATAGGAAAGGTAGCATAATACAACAATTACTGATTGGGCATTATGTAAAATCGTGGATGTGTAACCGACGTGATTCTGCAATCTGCATTTGGGGTAAAATTGGGGGTTCATAACCCACTTCAATCTAATGTATGAAATATGATATGTCAAGAGCTTTGTAATGTTGTGAACAACCAATACAAAAAATAAAATTAAAAAAAAAAGAAAAATTGTACCACCGGTGACACCATCAACAAAGATACTCCAGCATTACCACAATTTGCTGTACCAACAGAGAGTTCACAATGTATACAAGTGGTACATAGTCCAGGCAAATTCTGCAAGCAGTTCAAAGTGGAGGAATCTATCAATATGTCCATTTCCTCCCAAAATAAATCAACTCCTTGCATGAGCATTACTTGTTGAGTTATTATTCATTGATGCATCAGTTTATACAGTTTACTGTGATAGCTATAGAAGAAGCTGTAGTTTGGTTTCATCACTGTCTTCACTGGCACTGGGATGAAGATAGGAATTCTGGCAATTATGGCTAAAAAAATTATGTAACATTCCAACTGGTACTAAAAAAACAATTTTCTGAACAATTTACATTATCCTGAACAGAATTATTAAATATAATGAAAAGGAAAGGTGAAAGTAAACAAACAGATTTGTTTACCTCCTTATTTGTACACATATTAAAACAATCCTCAACAGATGTTTACCCAATTTAAATTAAACCATTAAAATCACGTGAATAAAAAAAATTCGGATTCATTTTTTCATGAGCCCTCCTCACATATGATATAATGACATACGCACACACAGACATACAACAAAAAACACAAGTGTGCACACAAATGTACAACACATAAGACAATAGTAAAGGCCTTGTAGCTTTACACAGGTGAAATCTCCATTGCAATGTTTAAAAACTCCACAGTCAAAAAATAAAACTGATCAGAAAAATATAAACCTAGGTCTGTATGAGCTAAAAAAATAAAATAGAACTTTATGATGTGGAAAAAATGCAATAATAAAATAGCATCCTGGTTAATCACTGGCGCAGGTGTAAGAATAGCCAAGCTGGAGCTCTGGATATAAGCTGTAATGGATTTGAGTCAAATCATATTCTTTTTGGTCTGTAGAAATCGCTTTGGTTAGTCTCTCTGGAATCCAAATCAGCTGCTATTCTCCCTGTGGGAACACACAAACAGAACCCCAACTCCAGACAATCACTGGAGCAGGACCTTTCCATTGTCCTGTTAGAATATCCTTCCAAAGTAGCTTAGGCTTATGTACATTTTTTGGATACATATGCCTTTCTGCAGCACTAAGCCCTGATGAATCCAAATTTAAAATGTTTAGAGTAAAAAGGGTTATTTTGAGGGTATCTTTGGGGGAAATATACCCCTTTCCAATTCTCTCTTTTTGCTTTAATAAGTACATTTTAACAGTTTGTTGAGCTCTTTCAACTATGCCTAGTCCCTGCATATTGTATGGAATTCCTGTTATGTGAGTAAAGCCAAATGATGAGCAAAATTGTTTAAAAGAGGTAGAAGTATAACCAGGACCATTATCTGTTTTTAACTGTTTTGGAATGCCCACAGTGGCAAAATTTTGTAAGCAATGAGCAATAATATCTTTAGGTTTTTCTCCAGCATGAAGGGAGCCCATCGAAAATCCAAAAGAAGCATCAACTGTAACATGCAAATATTTTAATTTTCCAAATTCTTGCAATTGTGTGACATCCATTTGCCAAATATGGTTAGGTATCAGTCCTCTAGAATTGACTTCAAGATTAACTTGTGGTAAAAAGGTCACACAATTTTGACATTGTTTTATTATATGTATGGCTTGTTCCTTAGTTATTTTAAAGTGCTTTTGTAAAGTATTAGCATTGACTTGGAAACTTTTATGAAAATATGTAGCTTCATCTAGTGTAGAGAAAATATGTATGTCATGTGTAGTTTTCTCTGCGAAATTATTGCCCAAACTAAGGGCTCCAGGAAATCTGTATGTGCCCTGATATGTCCTATAAAGAATGTAGCTTTTCTGTACCAGATTAGACTTTGTATAGTGGAAAACAAAGAGAAAACAGTAGAGGAAGGGGAAATCCTACCAGCATCTTTAAGGGATACTATAGCATTAACTGTATACTGACTATAAAAAATAAATTAAATACAGAATTTTTAAACATCAAAAAAGCTTGAATTACTGCATTAAGCTCTACCTTTTGAGCTGATGGTTTGGGTACTAAAAATGTAAAAGTTTGATCAGGGGTAACTACTGCTACTGTACCATTATTTGACTCATCAGTGAATATATTTGGAGCATTCATGATAGGTGTTTTTCTTGTCATTTTTGAAAAAAACTACAGGATGTGAAGACCAAAATGATATTAAAGGATTAGATGGTAAGTGATTATCAAATGAAACATTGAATTTATACATGATTATTGCTCAAGTATTTAACTCATTAGCTACCTCAGCAATTTGATCCATAGTATATGGAGTAATAATTTTATTGGGAGAAATTCCAAACACTCCCTTTGCTGCTTTTATTCCTTTTAGTATTAATTGTCCTACAGGCTCAGGATACCTAGTAAGAATAGTGTTAGGAGAATAAGATAAATGTATCCACAATAATGGACCTTCTTGCCAAATACTCCTGTAGGAATAAATTTGTTGGTAGTAAAATAAATAATAAAGGCAAACTTATATCAATTCTATCCAAATGCATATTTTTCATATATGTTTCAATAATTTTTAATGCCTTTCTTGCTTCAGGCGTTAACATGCGGGGTGAATTTGGACCTGATGGACTTTCTAGGATATAAAATAAAGATCCCAACTATCCTGTTGGTATGCCTTGATAAGGACTTATCCAATTTATGTCTCCCAAAAACTTTTGAAAGTTGTTAAGTGATTTGAGTTGATCTACTCGTATTTGAATTTTTGGTGGATGGACCATGGTTGAGGATAATAGAACTCCTAAATAATTAATTGGAAAATTTATTTGTACTTTATCTATTGCTATCTCTAGATTATAATTTTTAATAAATTTGTAAGTGTGGCATAATATTCCAGCAATGTGTTTTTATCTTTATGTGCTAATAATACATCATCCATATAGTGAAATATTTGTAGTTCAGGATTTTGATTTCTAAGTGGCTGAATTGCTTTGTTAACATAAATTTGACACATAGTTGGGCTGTTAGCCATCTCTTGAGGGAGGACTTTCCATTTATATCTCTGACCAGGACCTACATGATTCAGTGTAGGGATAGTAAATGCAAAACGTGGACTATCCTCAGAATGAATTGGAATTGGAAAAAAAAAAAAAAAACAGTCTTTAATATCTATAGCTAAAACATGCCAGGTTTTTGGCAAAGCAGACAATTGGGGAATCCCCGATTGAGCAGGTCCCATAATAACCATCTCATTATTAATGGCTCTTAAATCTTGCAATAATCTCCATTTACCAGATTTATTTTTGATGACAAAATGGGAGTATTATGAGGAGATATGGAAGGTTGTATATGTCCCTCTGCTAATTGTTGTTTGACCAGGTCATGGGCTACTTGTATCTTTTCTTTAGTCAGGGGCCACTGAGGAACCCATACTGGTCTTTCTGATTTCCAAGTAATTTTGATTGTCTCAGTGGCCCCTTCTGAAAACCCAATCCATGTCTATTTATTCCTTGATCTATTTGAATTGGTGCTGGTATATCCTGTTCTTGTTCTTCTAATCTTTTTTCTTTCCTAAAACCTTATCTAGCCCTATTAGTGGGCGCATTAGGATTGATGTTATTTGTGAATGTCAAACCTAATTGATCTAGGACATCTCGTCCCCATAAATTTATAGGAAGATTATCCAATACATATGGCTGTATAGTTCCTTCACATCCTTCAGGATCCTTCCAATCTAATACCATTGCATTTCTATGGGGATTAGTTGCCACTACTAGGCCTCGAATCGTTTGAGTGGCTTGTTGTAATGGCCAATGTTTTGGCCATTCTTGACAAGATATGATGCTAAGGTCTGCACCTGTGTCCAGTAGCCCATTAAATTCATGTGTTTGAATATTCAGTTTTAGCATTGGGCGAGAATCTAAATTTAAAGACAGCAAAGCCCAATCTACACCTGTGGATCCTAATCCCCTGGAACCTCTTTCTACAGTATAACTGGAAATTTATCATGCAGGCTGGGTATTATTAACAACTGTGCTATTCTATCTCCTGGTGAAATTACTGATATACCTCTTGGAGAACTAGCTATAATTTTTATTTCACCTACATAATCGGATCAATTACCCCAGGACTTATCATAAGTCCTTTTAGTGTAGAAGAAGTGCATCCCAATAATAAGTCTACTGTTCCTTGGAGAAGAGGTCCTTTTACTCCTGAGGGAATGATTTGAACTTCCATTTCTGGAGTTAGTACTGCTCTGGCAGAGGTGCAGATGTCCAACCCTGCACTCCCTCTGGTTTGTTTGATGAGGGATTTAATGGATAATGTGTCCTGGGCACTACCCTGATGGTGTTGTTGGGTTCCTCCACTGCCCTGTATATTTCTGGTTGTGGGCCCCGGAGAATTGGGCCCCCCAGTCTGTTTTTTTTGGCAATGGAGCCTGATGCCTTTCTCCATGATATTGTGGGTTAACACCTGGTCCTTTTCCGTTTTTTTGGTAAGGGAGTACCCTCTATGGTGGTTTGAGAATGGCGTTCATTAGCCCAATGTCTCCCTCTACGGCATCATGGGCAAATACCCAGTATTGTATTCCTTTGATACCTAGTTTTGTTAAACTGTTTTTCTATTGAGCAATTCCTTTTAAAATGTCCTGTTTGTTCACAATTGTAGCATGTTTTTGGCCTGGCATCTAAAGCCTGTTGTACTGCAGCTGCCAAGACTTGCCCTTGTTCATTAATGTCTCTACATAATTTAATATATGTGTTTAAATCTTCATGTTTCTATTGTCTAATAATCTCTCTGCAGCAATGATCTGCTTGGTCATAAGCCAGTTGTTTTATTAATGGCATTTCTTGTTCTGTATCGCAAAAAACTCTGGCAGCTGTTTGAATAAGCCTATCTACAAATTCAGCGTAAGGTTCATTAGCTCTCTGTATTACCTTAGATAATTGACCTTGTAAATCTCTGTGTCCTTGTAAAGTCTTCCATGCCCTAACTGCGTCTGCAGCAATTTGTGCTTATATAGCAGAATCAAATTCAATTTGTTGCCGTTGACCCTCATAAGGTCCTTTTCCTAACAACATATCTAGATTTCTTTGATGGTAACCAGCTGCTGCATTTCGCCTAACTGTCTCCGTGCAAAATTCCTCATTGGCAACCTTCCATAACAAATGTTGTCCTCCATTTAGCACAGATTTCCACATGCTAGCCCGATCTACTGGCGTCATGTCCAAGTTGGTAATGGATTTGACCATGCTTACAGTGAAGGGTGCTTGGGGACCATAGGTTGTTACAGCCTCCTTTAACTGCTTCACTGTTTCGAAATCTAGAGCATGGTGAATTCACTGCCCTCCTGCCTGCTCAAGTACAGGGCATGCTAATCTTTGTCCTGTCTCAGGATTCCATCTATCAACTATGAGGGTTGAGGGCCACTCAGCTGTCTCTATAGATGGAGCTGTTGGTTGAATTACACCCTCTGGTGATAGAACAGTGTTAGTAGTCACCTCCTGTTGTAGCTTTTTTCCTAATAGCCTCATTTCCTTTAAATTTTCTTCCTCTGTCTGACTAGCTCGAGAGTCCTTCTCTTTTGCTTGATCTAAAATGTCTTTCTCCATGATCTGAACCTCTAACAATTTACTTAAGACTCTTTTGGTTTGTTTTTTTACTAATTTCTAATCTACTATAAAGATAACGCAACCCAACAAGAAAACAGAAAACAAAACCAAAACAGAATGAAACAAAAACAGAACAAAAAATCGTTGTATCAATTTTCTCTTCCTGAGGGCCGAACAACTTCAAACCTTGAGCCAACCATTTTTCCCAGTTTGCCTGAGAATGTTCTACGGATAGGCAGCTTGAAACAAAGACAAAATAAATCAAACCAGAACACATTGTTTTTTGAAATGGTCACCCATTCTCTCGCCTTCCCTCAGGGGCGAGCAATTTCACTTACCTCTGAGCTTCAGGCGTTCCACGCATGGGCCGCCAAATGCCTCACTCTGGCTGGGCACAAAATCACGAGCCACTCAAGCAGAAACAAGCTTTATTTCCAAACCTCCCGCCAATGCCATGCATGCAGCCTTCTCCTGGGACACACTACATCAACAGGAAATCCCTGCTCCAGAAATCCCTCCTACCGCACTTGCCCAAACAAGTCCTGCGAGAGCTCCAAAGTAGCAGGTCTAGGCAGACAGCAGGTGTATAATCTCCAATTGAATGGAGATCTTAACATAATCATTATCATCTCAATGGCTTGCTGGGGTCACCTTTCAACCAAAAATGCCATGTGTCATTCCTACTTGGCTATGGCTCTCAGCAAGTGTTAGTGATATGGTTAGGGGTAGGCCTAGGGTTAGTATTTGGGTTAGGGTTATTTTTAGGGAAATGAATAGCATTAGAGCTGGGGTTAGGGCTAGGGTTTTGGATAGGATTAGGGCTAGAGTTAGGGTTATTGTTAGGTATAGGACTAGGGTTAGGGTTTGTGATAAGTTTAGGGTACAGGTTATGTTTTGAGCTAGGGTTAGTGCTAGGGTGAGGTTTAGGTTTAGGATTTTGTCTAGAGTTAGATTTATGGTTAAGGTTAGAGTTAGTGTTAGGGTTAGGGCTAAGGTTATGTTTAGAGTTAGGTTAATAGATAGGGTTAGATGTCAGGTTAGGATTAAGCGTAGTTTTAGTTTTAGGGTTAGTGTTAGGGTTAGGGCTAATATTATCATTAGAGGTAGGGTAATGCATAGGTTTAGGTGTCAGGTTAGGGTAAAGGTTAGTTTTAGGTTTAGGGTTATTGTTAGAGTAAGGGTTAGGGTTTTATCTAGAGTTAAGGCTACGATGAGGGTTAGGAATAGGGTAGGTCTAGGATTAGGATTACAATTAGGATTAAAGCTAGAGTTATCATTAGGGTTAAGTTTCGGTTTAGGGTTATGGCTAATTTTAGAGATAGTATTAGTGCTAGTGTTAACATTATGACTAGGGCTAGGATTAGGATTAGGTTTAGGGATAGGACTAGAGTTATGCTTAGGGTTCACTTTGGGTTTTATCTAGGGTTAGGTCTAAGGTGAGGGTTAGGATTAACGTGAGAGTTAGGCTTAGCATAAGGGATAAGGTTAGGTTAGGGATAGGGTTATGCTTTGGGCCAGATTTAGGCCTAGGAGTAGGGCTAGGTTTTGTGTTAGGTTTTGAGCTAGTTTTAGTGCTATGATAATGTGAGGGTAATGTTTACGGCTATGATTAGTTCTAGTGTTAGGTTTAGGTTTTGGTTACGGTCCGTTTTATAGCTAGGGTTTGTGTTAATGTCAGGGTCTGTGTTTGGATTAGGATTAGGGTTAGGGCTAGAGCCAGAATTAGGATTGGTTAGGTCTAGAGGTAAGGTTAGTGTTTGGATTAGATTAAGTCTTATCATTAAAGCTAGGGCTAGGTTTTTGTTTAGGTATTCATTAAAGATATGGCTAGATTTAGGATTAGGATTAATCTAGGGCTAGTGTTAGGGTTAGGTTTAGATATAGGGTTATGGGTAGGGCTGGTGTTAGTGTTTGGTTTAGGTTCAGGGTCAAAATAAGGGTCAGGGTTAGGGTTAGGATTTGGGTTATGGTTATAATAAGAATGAGGGCTATGTTTAGGACTAGTAATAGGGTTAGGGTTTGGGTTAGACTAAGGATCAGTTTTAGGACTAGGGTTAGCATTAGTCTAGGTTTTGGCTAGAGTAAAGGATAAGGTTAGAGCTAGGGTTAGAGCTAGGGTTTGAGTTAGGGTTAGGGCTAGTGTTAGGGTAGGTTTAGGGTGAAAGCTAGGTTTAGGTCTCAGATTTTGGCTACGTTTTGGTTAGCATTAGGTTTAAGGTTACTTCTAATGTATTATCTAGGGTTATGATTAGAATTAGAGTTAGGACTAGGTCTAGTGTTAGGGTAAGGTTTAGGTATAAGGTAATGCTTAGAGGTAGGGTTGGTGTTCATGTCAGAGACAGGTTCAGGAGTATTGTTAGGGTTAAGCTTAGTACTCAAAATAGGGCTAGGCTTAGGGCTAGCTGGAAGTTTAGGGTTTGGTTGAGGTAAAAGTTTATGGTTAGTGTTATGACTCAATTTTTATTTAAGGTTAAGCCTATGGTTAGGGTGAATTTTAGGATTAGCATTAGCATTAGGGCTAGTATTAGGGTTAGGTTTAGTTGTAGAATTAGGGTTAGATTTAGAGTTAGGCTTAGATCTAGGGTTAGGGCAAGGTGTAAGGTTAGAACTAGGGTTATTCCAGGCTTAGGGCTAGGAATAAGATTACAGTAAGTGATAGGGTTAGAATTAGAGCTAGGGCTAGGGCGAGAGTTATAGTTAGTCTTAAAGCTAGAGTTAGGGTTAGGTTTAGAATTAAGGCTAGGGTTAGTGTTAGGTTTAGTTCTAAGGTTAAGATTAGGGTTAGGGTTACTTGTAGGGTTTGGGTTTGGTTTAGGGTAAGCCATGAGGTTATAACTAGGTTCAGGGCTAGGGAAAGGGTTAGAATTAGGTTAGGTTATGATTAAGGCTAGGTTTTGGTCTAGGATGAAAGCTAGTGTTCATATTAGGGTTAGGACTAGGATTAGGACTAGGGCTAACATCAGGTCTAGGGTTACAGTTAGGGATAGGTTTCGGGTTATGTTTAAGGTTAGGTCTAGTGTAAGGGTTAGATTTAAGGCAAAGTTCAAGTTTACAGATATCTGTATTATTAGTGTCAGTGTATAGCTTAAGGTTTGATTTAAGTTAAGGTTTAGGTTTAGGGCTCGAATTAGCATTAGGGTTAGAGTTAGGGTTAGGGTAATGAATAAGCTTAGGATTAGGGTTAAGGTTAGTTTTAGGATAATGGATAGGTTTAGGGATTGTGATAGGGTTAGGGTTAAGCCAACTTTAGCATTAGGGTTAGGATTATGGTTAGGATAATGGATAGATTTAGAGCTATGGTTAGGGCTAGGTTTATAATTAGGATTAGGGCTAGGATTAGGGTAGTGGATATAATTAGAGCTATGGTTAGGGCTATGGTTAAGGTTAGGATTAGGGCTAGTGTTAGGATAGGTTTTGGGATAGGGCTATGGTTATGTTAAGGGTAAAGGTTAGTCTTTGGACTAGGGTTAAGTCCAAGCGAGGCTTTGTGTTAGGGTTAGGGTTACATATAGGGTTACACTTAGGGCTATGATCAGGCCTAGGATTAGGGCAAGGTTTTGTGTTAGATTAGGCCTAGGGTTAGGGCCATAGGTAATGTAAGAGCTAGGGTTATGATTAGGGCTAGTTTTAGGATTAGGGTTATATCTAGGTCTAGTGTTAGGATTAGGTTTTGGGTTAGGGTAAACTTTTGAGCTAGGATTATGTTAGGGTCAGGGTCAGTGTTCAGGTTAGAGTTATTGTTGGAGTTAGTGCCAGAGTGCCAGAATTAGGACTAGGGCTATGTCTAGGGGTAGGTTTAGTGTTTGGGTTAGGTTAAAATTATTGTTAGGGCTAGGGCTATGTTGTTGTTCAGGTCTAGGGCTACAGGCTAAATTTAGGATTAGGTTTAGGTCTAGGGCTAGTGTTAGGTTTAGGTTTAAGTATAGGATTAGTGTTCGGTTTTGGGTTAGGGTCAGGTTTAGTACTATGGTTAATGTTAGGGTCAGAATAAGTGTCAGGGTTAGGGTTTGTGTTTGTGTTAGGGCTAGAGCTAGAACAAATTTTAGAGTTTGGACTAGTAATAGGGTTAGGATTTGGGTTAGGCTATTGATTGGGGTTAGGAATAGGGTTAGCATTAGGTTTAGGGAGTAGCTTAAGTTAATGGATAGGGTAAGAGCCAGGATTAGAGATAGGGTTAGGGTATGGGTTAGGGCTAGTTTTAGGGTTAGGGTTAAAAATAGGGTTATTGCTCAGATTAGGGCCAGGTTTGGAGTTAGGTTGGGGCTAGTGTTAGGCCTATAACTACTGTATAAACCAGGGTTAAGATTAGGGCTACTTTTTGGGAAAGTGTTATGGCTACGTAAAGTTTAGAGTTAGGGTTAGCATTAGCATGATGTTTAGAGCTAGGGTTAGTGTTAAGGTCAGGGCCAGTGTTTGGGTTATAGTTAGGTTTGGGTTAAACCCAGAATTTTCACTAGAGTTAGGTCTAGGGGTAGGGTTAGTGTTTGTGTTAGGTTAAGGTTTATCATTAGGGATAGGGATAGGTTTTTGTTTAGATCTAGGGCTAGAGATATGGCTAGATTTAGGATTAGGTTTAGGAATAGAGCTAGTGTTAGGGTTAGGTTTAGGAATAGGTTTATTTCTAGTGCTAGTTTTAGGGTTCAGTATAGGGTTAGGGTCAGGTTTAGACCTACAGTTACCATTAAGGTCAGAATGATTGTCAGGTTTGAGTTTTGTTGAGAGCTAGAATGAGGGCTAAGGTTAGCACTAATAATAGGGTTAGGGTTTGGGTTAGGCTAAGGATTAGGGCTAGGCTTAGGGTTAGCTTTAGGGTTAGAGTTAGCTTAGGGTAAGGGATAGGATTAGAGCAAGGGTTAGGGCTATGTTTAGGTTTAGCATTAGGGCTAGTGTTAGGTTTAAGTTAAGGGTTAAAGCTAGGTTTAGGTCTTGCATTAAGGCTAGGATTTGGTTAGAGTTAGAGCTAGGTTTAGAGTTATGGCCAATGTATGGACTAGGGTTTTGATTTGGGCTAGTTATAGAATTAGGGTTAGGACTAGGTCTAGTGGTAAGATTAGGTATATCATTAGGGTGAAGTTTAGAGCTAGACTTAATGTTAGGGTCAAATTCAAGTTCAGATTAGTTTTAGGGTTAGGGTTTGGACTCGAATTAAGGCTAGGGTTAGGGATCAGTGTAGGGTTAGGTTTTGGTTTAGGTTAAGTTTTAAAGTTAGGGCTATGGCTTGGGGTTTTTAGGGCTAGGGCTATGGTTAGGGATAGTTTTAGGCTTAGCATTAAATTTAGAGTTAGTGTTCAGTTTAGATTTAGATTTAGGGTTAAAGTTAGATTTAGATTTAGGATTAGGTCTAGGGCTAAGGATAGGGCTACTCTTAGGTCTTGGTTTGTGGCTAGGATTAGGGTTATGGTAAGGTATAGGGTTAGAAGTAGGAATAGGGCTAGGGTGAGAGTGAGAGTTAGTCTTATGGGTAAGCTTAGTGTCTGGTTAGGTATAGGGCTTAATTAGGGCTAGTAATAGGGTAGGATTATGTTTATGTTTAGGCCTAGGGTGAGTTTTAGACTTGGGTTTGGTTTAGTATAAGCAAGTGGGTTAGAGCTAGGGATAAGGCTAAGGTGAAGGTTAGAATTAGGGTTAGGGCTAGGATTTTATTAGAGTTATGATTAAGGCTAGGTTTAGGGCTAGGATGAGGGCTATGGTTTGTGTTAGTGTTAGGACTAGGATTAGTGTTAGGGCGAATATAGTATCTAGGGTTATGGTTAGGGATAGTTTTAGGGTTAGGTTTATGGCTATGTTTAGTGTGTTAGGTTTAGGGGAAGGATCAAGGTTAGAGCTAGGGGTATTATTAGGGTCAGGGTAAGGTTTAGGGTTTTGTTTAGGTTAGGGTTTAGGGTTAGGGCTCAAATTAGCATTAGGGTTTTGTTTAGGGTAATGATAGGGTTTGGTTTAGGGTTCAGGTTAGATTTAGCATAATGGATAGGGTTACGGTTAGGGATAGGGTTACATTTAGGCCTAGGTTTAGCAGTATAATTAGGGTTGTGTTTAGGGTAATTTATAAGGGTTAGAGCTAAATTTAGGGCTAGGGTTATGGATAGGATTAGGGCTAGGGTTAGGGTTAGGGTTATGGGTTTTGTTTTTGTTGAGGTTAGGGCTAGAATTACGGCTAGGCAAATGTCAGGTCTAGGGTTATGTTTAGGGTTAGTTTTAGGGTTAGTTTTATGGCTAGGTCTAGTATAAAGGTTAGGTTTAGGGGTAGGGTCAAGGTTAGAGCTAGGTATATTATCATGGGAAGGGTCAGAGTTAGGGTTTGGGTTAGGTTAAGGTTTAGGATTAGGGCTCAAATTAGCATTAGGGTTAGAGTTAGGGTAATGATAGTGTTAGGTTTAGGGTTCAGGTTAGGTTTAGGTTAATGAAATAGGTTAGGGTTAGGGATAAGTTTAGGGTTAGGCCTAGGGTGACCATTAGAATTATGGTTATGGTTAGGGTAATGGATAGGGTTAGAGCTAGTGATAGGGCTAGTGTAATGGTTAGAATTCTGCTTAGTGTTAGGGTAAGGTTTAGGGCTAGGTTCTGGGTTAAGGTTAGGTTTAGTGTTAGGGTTAAATCTAGGGATAAGCTTCAGATTAGGGTTGGTTTGGGGTTTAGTTAGGGCTAGGGTTAGGTCTATGGCTAATGTATGAACTAGTGTTACAATTTGTGCTAGTTATAGGGTTAGGGTTAGGGTTAAGTCTAGGTCTAGTATTACGGTTAGGTGTAGGGTTAGGGTGGTGTTTAGAGCAAGGCTTAGTGTTACGGTCACTGTCAGAGTCAGGGTTAGTTTTAGGGTGAGGTTTGGAACTCGAATTATGGCTATAGTTAGTACTGGGTGTACAGTTAGGGTTTGGTTTAGGTTAAGGCTTAGGGATATAGGTTGGTTTTGTATTAGGGCTGGGGCTACGGTTACAGCTAGATTATGGATTAGCATCAGGGTTAGGGCTAGTGTTAGGTTGAGGTTTAGGCTTAGAGTTAGGGTTAGATTTAGAGTTAGGGTTAGATCTAGGTTTAGGGCTAGGGCTAGGGCTAGGTTTAGGGTGAGGGTTAGGTTTATAGTAATGAATATGATTAGAACTAGGGAAATGGCTAAGGTGAGAATTAGAGTTAGTCTTATTAGTAGTCTTAGGGTTAGGGTTAGGGCTATATAATGACTATGATTAGGGCTAGGATAGGGCTAAATTCGGGCTAGGATTAGGGCTAGGGTTAATGATAGGATTAGGACTAAATTAGGGCTAAAATTAGGGCTAGAGTTAGGGTTAGGTTTAGGGCTAAATTAGGGCTAGGATTAGGGCTATGTTTAGTGATAGGGTTAGGGCTAAATTAGGGCTAGGATTAGGGCTAGAGTTAGGGTTAGGTTTAGGGCTAAATTATGGAAATGGATTAGGGCTAGGGTTAGTGTTAGGTTAGGGCTTAATTAGGGCTAGTAATAAGGCTAGGGTTAGTGTTGGGGATAGACCAAGGGGTTGGGCTAGAGTTAGGGTTAGCATTTGTGTTAAAGTTAAGTTTAGAGGAATAGGTGTGGTTGTAGCTATCTTTAGGGCTGGGGTGAGGATTAAAATTAGGATTAGGCCTAGAGTTATGCTTCAGTTTAGGATTAAGTCTAGATTTAGGACTTAGTTAAGGGCTAGGGTCTGTTAGGATTATGGCTAGGACCAGGTCTAGGGCTAATATCAGGTCTAGGGTTAATGATAAGGATAGTTTTAGGGTTAGGTTATGGTTAGGTCTAGTGTAAGAGTTAGGTATAGGTTAAAGGTCAGCTTTAGAGCTAGGGCTATTATTAGCATCAGGGTCAGAGTCAGGATTAGTATTTGGTTTAGCTAAAGGTTTAGGGTTAGGGCTCAAATTATCAATTAGGGCTAGCATAATGGATAGAGTTTAGTTTAGGTTTCAGTTAAGGTTTAGGGTAATGGATGGGTTAGGTTTAGCGATCAGGTTAGGGTTAGTATTAGGGTTAGAGTTATTTTTAGTGTAATGGATAGGTTTATAGCTACTGATAGGGCTAGTTATGGTTTGGATTAAGTCTATGAATAGGGCTAGGTTTAGGGATAGGTCTAGGGTGTGGTTTGGTGTAAGTTTTAGGGTTAGGGTAAGTGTTAGGTTTAGGGCTAGGGTTATGGTTAGGTTAGGGTAGAGGTTAGTGTTTGAGCTAGGGTTAGAGCTAGGGAGAGTGTTAGCTTAAATTACTCAAATTACTAACATACGGGATGAAGAAGGCAATATCACAACAGACACTACAGAAATATAGAAGATAATTAGAAATTATTTTGAAACCCTATATTCCCATAAAATAGAAGATAGTGAAGATATCGATAAATTTCTTAAGTCATATGACTTGCCCAGATTGAGTCAGGAAAATACACACAATTTAAGCAGACCAATAACAAAGAAGGAAATAGAAGAAGCCATCAAAAGACTTCCAACCAAGAAAAGCCTGGGACCAGATGGGTATACAGCGGAGTTTTACAAAACCTTTAAAGTAGAGTTAATACCAATACTTTTCAAGTTATTTCAGGAAACAGAAAAAGAAGGAGCTCTTCCAAATTCATTCTATGAGGCCAACATCACCTTGATCCCAAAACCAGACTAAGACACTTCAAAGAAAGAAAACTACAGACCAATATCTCTAATGAACCTAGATGCAAAAATCTTCAATAAAATTCTGGTGAATCAGATACAAAAGCATATCAAAAAAAATTGTACACCATGATCAAGTAGGATTCATCCCTGGAATGCAAAGCTGGTTCAATATATGGCAATAAACGTTATTCACCACATCAATAGACTTAAAGATAAGAACCATATGATCATCTCAATAGACGCAGAAAAAGCATTTAACAAAGTACAGCATCACTTTATATTCAAAACACTAGAAAAACTATGGATAACAGGAACTTACCTCAACATTGTAAAAGCTATCTATGCTAAGCCTCAGGCTAGCATCATTCTAAATGGAGAAAAACTGGAGGCATTCCCTCTAAAATCTGGAACAAGACAGGGTTGCCTTCTCTCACCACTTCTATTCAATATAGTTCTCAAAATACTATCCAGAGCAATTAGACAGACAAAAGAAATTAAAGGCAATAAGATAGAAAAAGAAGAACTTAAGTTATCACTGTTTGCAGACGATATGATCTTATACCTAGAAGACCCACAAGGGTCTACAAAGAAACCACTAGAGCTAATAAACAAATTCAGCAAAGTGGCAGGATATAAAATCAACAAACATAAATCAAAAGCATTCCTGTATATCAGCAACAAATCTTCTGAAATGGAAATGAGGAAAACCACCCCATTCACAATATCCTCAAAAAAAAAAATACTTGGGAATCAACCTAACAAAAGAGGTGAAAGATTTATACAATGAAAACTACAGAACCCTAAAGAGAGAAATAGAAGAAGATCTGAGAAGATGGAAAAATATACCCTGTTCATGTATAGGCAGAACTAACATCATCAAAATGGCGATATTACCAAAAGTTCTCTATAGTTTCAATGCAATGCCAATCAAAATCCCAATGGAATTTCTTGTAGAAATAGATAAAGCAATCATGAAATTCACATGGAAAAATAAAAGACCCAGAATAGCAAAAGTAATTCTAAGCAGGAAGTGTGAATCAGGAGGGATAGCGATACAAGATTTCAAACTGTACTACAGAGCAATAACAACAAAAACAGCATGGTACTGGTACCATAACAGGTGGATGGCCCACTGGTACGGAATAGAGGACACAGAGCCCAATCCATAGGTTTGGGTAAAGGGGTAGGTTTACTTTTATGATTATATTTAGGTTTAGTTTTAGGGATAGAGTTTAAATTAGGGTTAGAGTTAGGGTTAGGGTATGGTTAGAGCTAAAGTTCAGGCTAGGTTTAATGTTAGGACTAGGGTTAGGGTTAGGGTTTAGGATAGAGCTAGGTTTATGTTTAGTGTAAAGGTTAGGCTTTGAGCTAGGGTTAGGTCTAAGGCGAGGCTAAGGTTAGGGCTAGGTTTAGGGCTAGGGTTAGGCTGAGTGTTATGCTTAGAGCTAAGTTTAGGCCTAGGATTAGGGTGAGATTTGTGTTAGATTATGTGTTAGCTTTAGGACAATACATAATGAAAGAACTAGGATTATGTTTAGGGCTAGTTTTAGGGTTAGGGTTATGGCTAGATCTAGTTTTAGGTCTAGGTTTTGGGTTAGTGTCAGGGTTAAAGCTCGGTTCAGTGTTAGAATCAGGGTCACTTTTGGAGATTGGGTTAGGGTTAGGGTTAGATCCAGAATTAGGACTAGGTTTAGGTCTAGGGGTAGGGTAAGTTTAGGTTAAGGGTTATTGTTAGGGCTAGTGCTAGGTTTTTGTTTAGGTCTAGAGCTAGAGTTATAGCTATATTTATTATTAGCTTTGGGTCTACGTCTAGTGTTAGGCTTAGGTATATGTAAAGGGTTACCAGTAGGGCTAGTGTTAGAATTTCATTTAAGGTTAGGGTCAGGTTTAGACCTAGGGTTACTGTTAGTGTCAGATGAGGTTCAGGGTTAGGTTTAGTGGTAGAATGAGGGCTAGGGTTAAGATTAGTAATATGGTTAGGGTTTAATTTAGGCTAAGAATTAGGATTAGATCTAGGGTTAGCATTTGGGTTAGGGTTTGGCTTAGGTTAAGGAATAGGGTTAGAGTTAGGCTTAGGACTAGTGTTAGAGTTAGGGTTAGGGATAGTATTAGGGTAAAGCTAGGGTTAGGGCTAGGATTAGGGGTAGAATTTGTGTTAGTGTTAGGGCTACGGTTAGGACAATGACTAATTTACGAACTAGGGTTATGATTAAGGCTAGTTTAGGGTTAGGTTAAGGCTAGATATATTGTTAGAGTTAATTTAAAGTTAGGGTGATTTTTAGAGCTAGAATTAGTGTTAGGGTCAGGGTTAGTTTTAGAGTTAGTTTCTGGGCTAGTTGTAGGGTTAGTATTTGATTTAGGTTAAGGGTTAGGATTTGGGCTGTGGCTTGGTTTTGGTTTATGTTTAAGGCTAGGGATAGGGCAAGTTTTAGGATTAGCATTATGTTTAGGGGTAGTGTTAGAGTTTGGTTTAGGCTCATTATTACAGTTAAATTTAGAATTAGGTTCAGATTTAGACTCAGGCTTAGATCTATGTTTAGGATTAAGGCTAAGGATAGAACTAGGGCTATGGCTAGGGCAAGAGTTAGAGTTAATCTTATGGCGAGGTTTAGGGTTAGAATAGGATTAAATAAAGGCTAGGATTAGCACTAGGCTTTGTGTTACGCCTAGGTTTAGGGCAAGGGTTAGGGTTATGGTTAGTTTTTGGGTACAGGATGAGGTTATAGGTAGATTTAGGGCTAGGGCGAAGAATAGAATTAGGGTTAGGACACGGGTTATGGTTCATGTTAGGATTAAGCATAGATTTAGAGCTAGGATTATAGCTAGGGCTAATTTCAGGTCTAGTGTTACAGCTAAAAATTGTTTTAGGGTTAGATTTATGGCTACGTCTAGTGTAAAGTTTAGGTTTACGGTTAGGGTCAGGTTTAGTGCTAAGGGTACTATTAGGGTCAGGGGTATGTTAGTGTTTTGGATAGGTTAATGCTTAATGTTAGGGCTCAAATTAGCATTAGAGTTTGGATTAGGGTAAAGATAGTGTTAGGTTTAGGTTTCAGGTTAGGTTTAGGGTAATGGATAGGGTTAGGATTAGGCATACAGTTAGATTTAGGCCCAGATTTAGCATTAGGGGGAGGGTTATGTTTAGGATAATGGATAGGGTTAGAGATAGGGGTACAGCTAGGGTCAATGTTAGGATTATTGATAGGGTTAGGTTTTGGGTTAGAGTTACAGTTAAATCTAGGGTTACGGCTAGGGTTATAGTTACAATTAGTGATAGGGTTAGGGTTAGGGCTAAATCGAGGGATAGTGCTCTGAATAAGGCTAGGTTTTGGGTTAAGTTAAGGCTAAGTTTAGGGTTATGGCTAATGTAAGTACCAGGGTTGTGATTAGGGCTAATTTAAGGGTTATGTTTAGGACTAGGTCTATTGTTAGGTTTAGGTATAGAGTTAGGGAGATGTTTGGAGCTAGGGTTAGTGTTAAAGTCAGAGTCAGGGTCAGGGTTAGTTTTAGGGTTTGGCTTAAATCTCGAATTAGGGCTAGAGTTATGGCTAAGTGTAAGGTTAGGGCTTACTTTATATTAAGGGTTAGGATTAGGTCTATGGCTTGGTTTTATTTTAGGGCTAGGGTTAGTTCTAGTTTTAGGACTAGCCTTAGGGTTATGGCTAGTGTTAGGTTTAGGTTTAGGATAAGGGTTAGAGTTAGATTTAGTGTTAGGGTTAGATCTATGGTTGCTGCTAGGGCTATGAATAGGGCTAGCGTTAGACCTATGGTTTGGGCTATGATTAGGTTTCTAGTAAAGTATAGGGCTAGAACTAGGGTTAGGACTAAGGTGAGACTTAGAGTTAGTCTTTGGACTAGGTTAGGGTTAAGGTTATGGATAGGGCTAAATTAGATCTAAGATTAGGTCTACGGTTAGTGTTAGGGTTAGGCCTAGGGTTATGGTTAGGGTTATAATTGAGGCTATGTTTAGGGCTAGGATAAGGTCTAGGGTTTGTGTTAGGCTTAGGGTTAGTATCATGGCTAGGGCTAATATCAGGTCTAGGGTTATGCTTATGGATAGTTTTAGGGTTAGTTTTATGGCTAGGACTAGTGTAAGGGTTAGGTATAGGGTAAGAGTGAGGTTTAGAGGTAGCGGAATTATTAGGGTCAGTGTTAGGGTTTGGTTTAGTTTTGAGTTTAGTGTTAGGGCTTAAATCAGCATTAGGGTTAGGGTTAGGGTAATGATTGGATTAGATCTAGGATTCAGGGTAGGTTTAGGGTAATTGATGAGTTTGGGGATAGTGATATATTTAGGGTTAGGCCTAGGGTTAGCATTAGGGTAAAGGTTATGTTTACGGTAATGATACAGTTAGACTTAAGGTTAGGGGTAGGGTTATGGTTAGGATTGGGTCTTGATTTAGGGTTAGGGTGAGAGTTAGAACTAGGGTTAGGTTAGGATTATGTTTAGTGTAAGGGTTAGGTTCTGAGGTATGGTTTGTGCTTGGCTGAGATTTAGGTTCAGGATTAAGTCTAGGGATAGGATTACGGTATATTTTGGGTTAGGATTAGACCTAGGATTAGTGGTAGTGTCAGTAAAAGGGTCAGGGTTGTTCTTAGGGTTTTGGATAGGGTTAGATCTAGAATGAGGGCAAGGGTATGGGCTATTAATAGGGTTAGTGTTTTGGTTAGCCTAAGGATTAGGGATAGGTCTAGGGTTACCCTTAGGTTTAGGGTTTTGCTTAGGTAAGGGATTGGTTTAGAGCTAGGGTTATGGCTATGGTTATGGTTAGAGTTAAGGTTAAAGCTAGGTTTAGGGCTCAGATTAGGCCTAGGTTTTGTGTTAGGGTTAGGGCTAGGGTTAGGGCAATGGCTAATGTAAGAACTAGGGTTACCATTAGGGTTACTTTTAGTGTTAGGTATGGGTTAGTTTTAGTGTTAGAATTGGGTTTAAGGTTAGGGTGATATTTATAGTTAGGGTTCATGTTAGGATAGGAGTCAGGGTCAGGCTTAGTTTTAGGGTTAGATTTAGGACTCGAATTAGGTCTAAGGTAACTGTTAGGATTCAGTTTAAGGTGAGGGCAGTCTTTAGAGCCAGGGTGAGTGTTAGGATATGAGTCAGGGTCAGGGTTGGTTTTAAGGTTAGGTTTAGGAGTCGAATTAGGGCTAGGGTTAGGTCTAGTTATAGTGTTAGGATTTGGATTAAGTTAAGGTTTAGGGTTAGGGCTCATACTAGGTTTTATTTTAGTCCTAGTGTTAGGGTTAGCACTAGTGTTAGTGTTATGCTTAGACTTAGGTTTAGGGTTAAATTTGGAATTAGGGGTTGATCTAGGGTTAGAACTAGAACTAAGGATATGGCAAGGGTTATTGCTAGGTTTAGGGTTATGGTAAGGGATAGGGTTAGAACTAGGGATAGGGCTAGGGCAACAGTTAGTCTTAGAGCTAGGGTTAGTGTTAGGGTTAGAGATAGGGCTAAATTAGGGCTATGATTAGGGCTCAGTTTAGTATTTAGTGTAAGCCTAGGTTTAGGGTTAGAGTTAGAGATAGGGCTAAATTAGGGCTAAGATTTGGGTTAGGTTTAGTGTTTAGTGTACGCCTAGGGTTAGGTTAGTGGTAGGGTTAGGGTTAGGGTGAGGGTTAGAGTTTATATTTAGAGTTTACAGTTTGGATTTAGAGTTCAGCCAAAGTTTTGGGTAAGGGATGTCTTTACAGCTAGGTTTAGAAGTAGGTTGAGGGTTATAATTAGGGTTAGGGCTGTGGTTAGGGTTAGGGTTATGATTAAAGCTAGGTTTAGTCCTAGGATGAGGGCTAGGGTTGTTTTTTTCTTTTAGGGTTAGAGCTAGGATTAGTTCTAGGGCTAATTTCAGGTCCAGGATTATGGTAAAATATTATTTTAGGTTTAAGATTATGGGTACACCTAGTGTAAAGTTAGGTTTAGGATTAGTGTCAGGTTTAGAGCTAGGGGTATTATTAGGGTCAAATTCTGGGGTAGGGTTTGGGGTGGGTTAAGGTTTAAAGTTAGGGCTTGAATTAGCATTAGGATTAGGGTTATGGTTATCGTAATGGATAGAGTTAGAAATCAGTTTTAGGGCTAGGGTTATGGTTATCATTAGGACTAGGTGTGGGGTTAAGTTAGTGCTAGGGTTAGGATTACAGCTAATGTAAGTACTAGGCTTTTGATTATGGCTAATTTTAGTGTTTTAGGGCTAGGTTTACTGTTAGGTTTATGTTTAGGGTTAGGGTGATGTTTAGACCTCAGGTTAGTGTTATGGTCAAAGTAAGGGTCTGGGTTAGTTTTAGGGTTTGTCTTAAAAATCGAAATAGGGCTGGGTTAGGTTTAGGTGTAGGATTAGGGCTTGATTTAAGTTATGTGTTAGGGTTAGAGCTTTGGCTCAGTTTGGTTTTAGGCCTAGGGTTAGGGTTAGTGAAATTTTTATGATTAGTGTTAGGGTTAGGGCTAGTCAGATTTAGGCTTAGGCTTCAGTTTAGGGTTAAATTTAGAATTAGGGTTTTATCTAAGGTTAGTGCTATGGCTATGGATAGGGCAAGGGTTAGGACTAGGATTTGGGATAGGTTTAGGTTTATGGGAAGGGATAGGATTAGAACGAGCCATAGGGCCCGTGTGAGAGTTAGAGTTATTCTTAGTGCTAGGGTTAGGGTTAGGGTTAGGGATAGGGTAAATTACAGCTAGGGTTAGTGTTAGGGCTAGAGTTAAGGCTATTTTTAGAATTAGCATCAGGGTTAGGGCTAGTTTTATGCTTAGGCATCAAGTTAGGATTTGATTTAAAGTTAGGTTTCAATCTAGTGTTAAAGCTAGCGCTAAGGATAGGGCAATTGTGATGACAAGGGTTAGGGTAAAAGTTAGGGTTACGTTTAGGTTAAGGGATGTGGTTTTGGCTAGATTTATGGCTAGGGTAAGGGTTAGTATTAGGGCTAGGGCTTAGTTACGGTTAGGGTTATGATTTAGGCTAGGTTTATAGCTAGGATGAGGTTTAGGGTTTGTGTTAGGGTTAGGAATAGTATTAGAGCTAGGGCTAATGTCAGGTCTAGAGTTATAGTTAGGGCTAGATTTAGTGTTAGGTTTATGGCTTGTTCCAGTGTAAGTATTAGGTTTAGGGTAAGATTCAGGTTTATATCTAGGGTTATTTTTAGGGTCAGGGTCAGTGTTAGGGTTTGGGTTAGGTTAGTGTTTAGGTTTAGGGTAATGACAGGGTTAGTATTAGGGTTTAGGTTTGATTTAGTGTAATGGATAGGGTTAGGGTTAGGCCTAGGGTTAGCTTAAGTGTTAGGGTTATTGTTAGGGTAATAAATAGGTTTAGACCTAAGGTTAGGGCTAGGGTTATGTATAGGATTTGCATTAATTTTGGGTTAGGGTTAGGTTTAAATTTAGGGTTAAAGATTGGTTTAGGACTCGGATTAAGGTTAGGTTTTGGGTTAGGTTAGGACTATGATTAAGGCTATGGCTAATGTATGAAGTAGAGTTATGATTAGCCCTAGTTATAGGGTTAGAGTTAGGGCTAGGTATAGTGTTAGGTTGAGGTTTATGGTGATGATGATGTTTAGAGCCAGGGTTAGTGTTAGGGTAAGAGTCAGGGTCAGGGTTAGTTTTTGGGTTAGGCTTAGGACTAGACTTAGGGATATGTTTAGGGCTAGGTGTAGGGTTAGGGATTGGTTTACTTTAAGGGTTAGGGTTATGGCTGTGACTCGGTTTTGTTTTAGGGCTAGAGCTAGGGTTAGAGCTTGTTTTAGGATTAGCATTAGTGTTAGGGCTAGTGTTAGGTTTAGTTTTAGGATTCGGGTTAGGGTTAGATTTAGAGTTAGTGTTATTTCTAGGGATATGACCAGGGCTATAAATAGGGCTAGGGTTAGACCAAGGGTTAGGGCTGGGATTATGGTTCTAGTAAGGGATAGGTTTAGAACTAGATTTAGGGTTAGGGTGAGAGTTAGAGTTAGTCTTTGGGCTAGGGTTAGGGTTATGGTTGGGGATAGGGCTAAATTAGGGCTAAGATTAGAGCTAGGATTAGTGGGAGGTTCAGGCCTAGGGTTTGGGTTAGAGATAAAATTAAGGCTATGTTTAGGGATAGGATAAGGGTTAGGATTTGTGTTAGGGTTAGGGCTAGGATTATGGCTAGGGTTAATATCAGGTTTAGGGTTAAGGTTAGAATAGTTTTAGGGTTAAGTTTATGGCTAGGTCTAGTGGAAGGGCTGGTAAGGTAAGAGGTTTATAGCTAGGGGAATTATTAGGGTCACAATCAGTGTTAGGGTTGGTTTAGGTTTGAGGTTAGGTTCAGGGTTCGAATTAACATTAGAGTTAAGATTAGCATAATGATAGGGTTAGGTTTAGGGTAATTGATAGGTTTGGGGAAAGTGATAGGGTTAGGTTTAAGCCTAGAGTTAGCATGATGGTAAGGGTTATGTTTAGGGTAATGGATAGTTAGAGATAAGGTTAGGGCTAGGGTTATGGTTAGGATTAGTCTTGTGTTAGGGTTAAGGTGAGGTTAGAACTAGGATTAGGTTTAGGGTTATGTTTAGCATAAGGGTTAGATTCTGAGCTATGGCTAGTTCTAGCCTGAGAGTTAGGTTCAGAGTTAGGTCTAGGGAAGGATTATGGTAAATTTTAGGTTAGGATTGGGGTTAGGGTTAGACCTAGGTTTAGTGTTAGGGTCAGAATAAGGGTCAGTATTAGGGTTAGGGTTTGGGATAGTGTTAGAACTAAAATGAAGGCTAGGGTTAGGACTATTTATAGGGTTAGGGTTTTAGTTAATCTAAAGACTAGAGATAGGTCTAGGTTTACTCTTAGATTTAGGGTAACAGGTTAATTTAGATCTAGGGTTAGGGCTATGGTGAGGGTTAGAATTAGAGTTAAAACTAGGTTTAGGGCTCGCTTTAGGGCTCATTTTAGGGCTAGTTTTTGTGTTAGCTATAGGGCTAGGATTAGGGTAATGACTAATGTAAGAACTAGGGTTACCATTAGGGTTATTTTTAGGGTTAAGGTTAGGGGTAGTTTGAGTGCTAGGGTTAGGTTTATTGTTAGGGTGATATTTATAGCTACGGTTCTTGTTAGGATAGGAGTCAGAGCCAGGGTTAGTTGTAGGGTTAGCATTAAGACTCAAATTAGGTATATTGTTAATGTTAGTGTTTGGTTTGAGTTTAAGGCAGTGTTTAGAGCTAGGGTGAGTGTTAGAATATGAGTCAGGGTCAGGATTAGTTTTAAGGTGAGGCTTAGGACTTGAATTAGGGCTAGGTTTAGGTCTAGGTGTAGTGTTAGCGTTTGGTTTAAGTTAAGGTTTACGGTTAGGGCTATTATTACTCTGTTTTGGTTTACTGCTAGGATTATGGTTAGGGCTAGTTTTATGATTATAATTAGGGTTAGGGCTAGTGTTAGTGTTAGGCTTAGGCTTAGGTTTAAGGTAAGATTTAGAGTTAGGGTTAGGGCTGGGACTAACTTTTTGGCAAGTGTTAGGGCTAGTGTTAGGTTTATGGTAGCGGATAGGGATAGAACTAGGGATAGGGCTAGGGCAAGATTTAGAGTAGTCTTAGGGCTATGGTTAGGATAGGGTTAGAGATAGAGCTAAATTAGGGCTAGGGTTAGGGCTAGGTTTTGTGTTTATCTTAAGCCTAGGGTTAGGGTTAGGTTTAAATTTAGTGTAAGGGATGACATTATAGCTAGGTTTAGAGGTAGGGTGAAGGTTAGAATTAGGGTTAGGTTTAGGGCTAGAGTTAGGATTATGAATAAGGCTAGGTTTAGGGCTAGTATGAGGGCTAGGTGTGTGTTTATGGTTAGGGCTAAAATTACAGCTAGAGCTAATTTCAGGTCCAGAATTATGGTTAAAGATAGTTTTAGGATCAGGTTTATGGCTACGTCTTGACTAAGGGTTAAGTGTTGGGTTACGGTCAGGTTTAGAGTAGGGGTATTATTAGTGTCAAGATCTGGGTTAGGGTTTGGGATAGGTTAAGGTTTCATATTTGGGCTTCAATTAGTTTCAGGATTAGGGTTAGGCTTATGATAGGATTAGATTTATGATTCAGGTTAGGTTTAGTGTTAGAGTAAGGGATCAGTTTAAGGCTAGAGTTATGGTTACAATTAGGGCTAGTGTTAGGGTTAGGTTAGGTTTAAAGCTAGGGTTAGGGCTTGGATTAGGGCTAGGTTTTGGGTTATGTTAGGACTAGGGTTAGGGTTACACCTAATGTAAGTACTAGGTTTAGAATTAGGACTAGTTTTAGGGTTTTAGTCCTAGGTTTATTGTTAAGGTTAGGGTTAGGGTTAGGGTGATGTTTAGAGCTAGAAGTGTTAGGGTCAGTGTCAGGTTCAGTGTTAGTTTTAGGGTTCAGCTTCCAACTCAAATTAGGACTAGGGTTAGGTCTAGGTGTAAGGTTAGGGTTTGATTTAGGTTAATGGTTAGGGTTAGAGCTATGGCTCGGTTTTGTTATAGGGCTAGGGTTAGGGCTCGTTTTAGAATTAGTGTTATGATTTGGGCTAGTGTTAGGGGTAGGCTTAAGCTTCGGGTTAGGGCTAGATTTAGAGTTACATTTTGCCTAAGGTTAGTGCTAGGGATAAGGATAGGGCAAGGTTTAGTACTAGGGTTAGGGCTGAGGTTAGGCCTAGGTTTAGGATTATGTTAAGGGACAGGGATAGAACAAGTGATAGGGCTAGTGTGAGAGTTATAGTTATTCTTAGGCCTAGAGTTAGGGTTAGGGTTAGGGATAGGGCTAAATTACAGCTAGGGTTATGTTAGGGCTAGGGTTAGGGCTAGTTTTAGGATTAGGCTTAGGCATCAAGTTAGGGTTAGATTTAGAGTTAGATTTCAATCTAGGGTTAGTGCTAGGGCTAAGAATAAGTAAGAGTTATCATTAGGGTTAGGGTTAGAGTTAGGTTTTAGTTTAGGGTAAGGATGTCGTTATAGCTAGGTTTAGGGCAAGGTTGAAGGTTAGTATAGGGTTAGAACTGGGGTTAGGTTTAGGGTTATGATTAAAGCTATGTTTAGGGCTACGATGAGGACTAGGATTTGTTTTAGGGTTAGGAATAGTTTTAGGGCTATGGCTAATGTCAGGTCTAGGGTTACAGTTAGGGATAGATTTAGTGTTAGGTTTATGACTTGGTCCAGTGTAAGGGTTAGGTTTATGGTTAGGGTCAGGTTTAGATCTAGGTTTATTTTTAGAATCAGGGTCAGGATTAGGGTTTGGGTTAAGTTAGTGTTTAGGTGCAGGGCTCGAATTAGTATTAGATTTTGGGTTAGGGTAATGACAGGGTTAGGTTTGGGGTTTAGGTTTGGTTTAGTGTAATGTATAGGGTTAGGTTTAGGTCTAGGGTTATCAGAAGGGTTAGGGTTATCATTAGGGTAATGGATGGGGTTAGCCCTAAGGTTAGGGCTAGGGTTATGTATAGTATTAGTGCTAGTGTTTGGGTTAGTGTTTTAAGTTTAGGGTTAAAACTAAGTTTAGGACTCGAATTAAGGGCAGGTTTTGGGTTAGTTTAGGGCTAGGATTAAGGCTACTGTTAATATATGAAGTAGGTTTATTATTACAGCTAGTTATAGGGTTAGAGTTAGGTCTAGGTCTAGTGTTAAGGTTAGGTTTACAGTGATGATGATGTTTAGAGCCAGGGTTAGTGTTAGGGTCAGAGTCAGGATCAGGGTTAGTTTTCGGGTTAGGGTTAGACTATAATTAGAGATAGGGTTAGGGCTAGGTGTAGGGTTAGGGTTTGGTTTAGATAAGGGTTAGGACTATGACTCGTTTTTTTTTTTTAATTATTTTATTGTTGGTTGTTCAAAACATTACATAGTTCTTATTATACCATATTTCACAGATTGATTCAAGTGGGTTTTGAACTCCCATTTTTACCCCGTATACAGATTGCTGTGTCACATCAGTTACATTTCCATTGATTTACAAATTGGCTTTCTAGTGACTGATGTATTCTGCTGTCTATCCCATTCTCCACTGTCCCCTCACCCCTCCCCTCCCCTCCCCTCCCCTCCCCTCCCCTTCTCTCTCTCCATCCCCTCTACTATAAATCGTTTCTTCCACTTATATAATTTTTCTCCTACTCCTCCTTTCCTCTTATATGTAATTGTGTATAACCCTGAGGCTCACCTTCCAGTTCCATGCAATTTCCCTTAACTCTCACTTTCCCTCCCGCCTATAATCCCTGTTTAATGTTATTCTTCTTCTCCAGCTCTTCGTCTCTACCCTGTCCTTGGTTACTCCCCTTATATCAAAGAAGACATTTGACATTTATTTTTTAAGGATTGGCTAGCTTCGCTTAGCATAATCTGCTCTAATGCCATCCATTTCCCTCCAAATTCTATGATTTTGTCATTTCTTATTGCAGAGTAATACTCCATTGTGTATAAATGCCACATTTTTTTAATCCATTCATCTATTGAAGGGCTTCTAGGTTGGTTCCACAATCTTGCTATCGTGAATTGTGCTGCTATGAACATCGATATAGCAGTGTCCCTGTAGCATGCTCTTGTTAGGTCTTTAGGGAATAGACCGAGGAGGGGAATAGCTGGGTCAAATGGTGGTTCCATTCCCAACTTTCCAAGAAATCTCCATACTGCTTTCCAAATTGGCTGCACCAATTTGCAGTCCCACCAACAATGAACAAGTGTACCCATTTCCCCGCATCCTCGCCAGCACTTGTGGTTGTTGGATTTCTTAATGGCTGCCAATCTTACTGGAGTGAGATGGTATCTTAGGGTGGTTTTGATTTGCATTTCTCTGACTGCTAGCGATGTTGAGCATTTTTTCATGTACTTGTTGATTGATTGTATGTCCTCCTCTGAGAAGTGTCTGTTCAGGTCCTTGGCCCATTTGTTGATTGGGTTATTTGTTATCTTATTATCTAATTTTTTGAGTTCTTTGTATACTCTGGATATTAGGGCTCTATCTGAAGTGTGTGGGGTAAAGATTTGTTCCCAGGATGTAGGCTCCCTGTTTATCTCTCTTATTGTTTCTTTTGTTGAGAGAAAACTTCTTAGTTTGAGTAAGTCCCATTTGTTGATTCTGGTTGTTAACTCTTGCGCTTGGGGTGTCCTATTGAGGAATTTGGGGCCTGACCCCACAGTATGTAGATCATAGCCGACTTTTTCTTCTATCAGACGCCGTGTCTCTGATTTAATATCGAGCTCCTTGATCCATTTTGAGTTAACTTTTGTGCATGGCGAGAGAAAGGGATTCAGTTTCATTTTGATGCAAATGGATTTCCAGTTTTCCCAGCACCATTTGTTGAAGATGCTATCCTTCCTCCATTGCATGCTTTTAGCCCCTTTATCAAATATAAGATAGTTGTAGTTTTGCGGATTGGTTACTGTGTCTTCTTTTCTGTACCATTGGTCCACTCGCCTGTTTTGGTACCAGTACCATGCTGTTTTTGTTACTATTGCTCTGTAGTATAGTTTGAAGTCTGGTATCGCTATACCGCCTGATTCACACTTCCTGCTTAGCATTGTTTTTGCTATTCTGGGTCTTTTATTATTCCATATGAATTTCCTGATTGTTTTATCTATTTCTACAAGAAATGCTGTTGGGATTTTGATTGGGATAGCATTGAACTTATAGAGAACTTTTGGTAATATCGCCATTTTGATGATGTTAGTTCTGCCTATCCATGAGCAGGGTATATTTTTCCATCTTCTGAGGTCTTCTTCTATGTCTCTTTTTAGGGTTCTGTAGTTTTCATTGTATAGGTCTTTCACCTCTTTTGTTAGATTGATTTCCATGTATTTTATTTTTTGGGGGGATATTGTGAATGGAGTAGTTGTCCTCATTTCTGTTTCAGAGGATTTGTCGCTGATATACAAGAATGCATTTGATTTATGCGTGTTGATTTTATATCCCGCCACTTTGCTGAATTCATTTATTAACTCTAATAGTTTCTTTGTAGACCCTTTTGGGTCTGTTAGGTATAGAATCATATCGTCTGCAAATAGTGATAATTTAAGTTCTTCTTTTCCTATTTTTATGCCTTTAATTTCTTTCGTCTGTCTAATTGCTCTGGCCAGTGTTTCGAGGACTATGTTGAACAGAAGTGGTGAGAGAGGGCATCCCTGTCTTGTACCAGATCTTAGAGGGAATGCCTTCAATTTTTCTCCATTCAGGATGATGCTGGCCTGTGGCTTATCATAGATTGCTTTAACAATGTTGAGGAATGATCCTGTTATCCCTAATTTTTCTAGAGTTTTGAACATAAAGGGATGCTGTACTTTGTCGAATGCCTTTTCTGCATCTATCGAGATGATCATATGGTTCTTATTTTTAAGTCTATTGATGTGGTGAATAACATTTATTGATTTCCGTATATTGAACCAGCCTTGCATCCCAGGGATGAATCCTACTTGATCATGGTGTATAATTTTTTTGATATGTTTTTGAATCCGATTCGCCAGAATTTTATTGAGGATTTTTGCATCTAGGTTCATTAGAGATATTGGTCTGTAGTTTTCTTTCTTTGAAGTGTCTTTGTCTGGTTCAGGAATCAGGGTGATGTTGGCCTCGTAGAATGTATTTGGAAGTTCTCCCTCTTTTTCTATTTCCTGAAATAACTTGAAAAGTATTGGTGTTAGTTCCTCTTTAAAGGTTTTGTAAAATTCTGCTGTATACCCATCCGGTCCTGGGCTTTTCTTGGTTGGTAGTCTTTTGATGGTTTCTTCTATTTCCTCTATTGTTATTGGTCTGTTTAGGTTGTCTATATCTTCCTGACTCAATCTGGGCAGATCATATGACTTAAGAAATTTATTGATGCCTTCACTATCTTCTATTTTATTGGAGTATAAGGATTCAAAGTAATTTCTGATTATCTTCTGTATTTCTGAAGTGTCTGTTGTGATATTGCCTTTTTCATCCCGTATGCTAGTAATTTGGGTTCTCTCTCTTCTTCTCTTCATTAGCATGGCTAAGGGTCTGTCAATTTTATTTATTTTTTCAAAGAACCAACTTTTGGTTTTGTCAATTTTTTCAATTGTTTCTTTTGTTTCAATTTCATTAATTTCAGCTCTGATTTTAATTATTTCTTGCTTTCTACTTCTTTTGCTGTTATTTTGCTCTTCTTTTTCTAGGATTTTGAGATGAAGTATGAGATCATTTATTTGTTGTTTTTTTCTTTTTTTAAGGAATGAACTCCAAGCAATGAATTTTCCTCTTAAAACTGCTTTCAATGTGTCCCATAGATTCCGATATGTTGTGTCAGTGTTTTCATTTATCTCTAAGAATTTTTTAATTTTCTCCTTGATGTCTTCTATGACCCATTGGTCATTCAGTAACCTATTGTTCATTCTCCACGTGGTGCATGATTTTTCCTTCCTTCTTTTATCGTTGATTTTCAGTTTCATTCCATTATGATCAGATAGGATGCATGGTATTATTTCTACTCCTTTATATTGTCTAAGAGTTGCCCTGTGACATAATATATGATCTATTTTTGTGAAGGATCCATGTGCTGCTGAGAAAAATGTGTAACTACTTGATGTTGGGTGGTATATTCTATATATGTCAATTAAGTCTAGGTTGTTAATTGTGTTGTTGAGTTCTATAGTTTCCTTATTTAACTTTTGTTTGGAAGATCTGTCCAGTGGTGAGAGAGGTGTTTTGAAGTCTCCCATGATTATTGTATGGTGGTCTATTAGACTCTTGTACTTGAGAAGATTTGCTTGATGAACGTAGGTGCACCATTGTTTGGGGCATATATATTTATGATTGTTATGTCTTGTTGGTGTATGGTTCCCTTGAGAAGTATGCAGCGTCCCTCTTTATCCTTTTTGATTAATTTTGGCTTGAAATCTATTTTGTTTGATATGAGTATGGACACTCCTGCTTGTTTCCGCAGTCCATATGAGTGGAATGATTTTTCCCAGCCTTTCACCTTCAGTCTATGTATATCTTTTCCTATCAAATGCGTCTCCTGTAGGCAACATATTGTTGGATCTTGTTTTGTGATCCATTCGACTAGCCTGTGTCTCTTAATTGGTGAGTTTAAGCCATTAACATTTAGGGTTATTATTGAGATTAGGTTTGTTCCTCCAGTCATATTTGTTTATTTATGTTACTAAACCTGATTAGTTTTCCTCTTTGGTTACTTTCCCCCCTTTACTGTCCTATCTCCCACTGATGGTTTTCAATGTTATTTTCAGTTTCCTCTTCCTGTAATGTTTTGCCAAGGATTTTTTGAAGAGATGGTTTTCTAGCTGCAAATTCTTTTAACTTTTGTTTATCGTGAAAGGTTTTAATTTCATCTTCCATCTTGAAGCTTAATTTCGCCGGATACACGATTCTTGGTTGGAGCCCATTTTCTTTCAGTGTTTGAAAAATGTTATTCCAGGATCTTCTAGCTTTCAGAGTCTGTGTTGAGAGATCAGCTGTTATCCTGATTGGTTTGCCCCTAAATGTAATCTGCTTTCTTTCTCTTGTAGCTTTTAAAATTCTCTCCTTATTCTGTATGTTGGGCATCTTCATTATAATGTGTCTAGGTGTGGATCTCTTATGATTTTGCACTTTTGGCGTCCTGTAGGCTTCTAGGATATGGGATTCTGTTTCATTCTTCAAGTCTGGGAAGTTTTCTCGTATTATTTCATTGAATAGATTGTTCATTCCTCTGGTTTGGAGCTCTGTGCCCTCCTGTATCCCAATGACTCTTAAGTTTGGCCTTTTAATGTTATCCCATATCTCTTGGATGTTCTGCTCATGGTTTCTTAGCAGTCTTGCTGAACTGTCTATGTTCTTCTCAAGTTGAAATACTTTGTCTTCATTGTCTGATGTTCTATCTTCTAAGTGATCTATTCTGCTGGTAGTATTGTCTATTGAGGTTTTAAGTTGGTTTATTGCTTCCTGCATTTCTAGGATTTCTATTTGTTTGTTCTTTATTACTTCTAGCTCCCTGTGAAATTGATCTTTTACTTCCTGGATTTGTTTCTGTAGTTCCTTGTCAATGTGATCTTTCATTGTCTGATTTTGCTGTCTCATGTCTTCCTTGAGAGTCCAGATCATCTGAAGCATGTATATCCTGAACTCTTTATCTGACATTCCATCTGTTGCAGCTATTACCTCTTCTAGGGTTGAGTTGACCTGCATTGCTTGTGGTCCTTTCTTTCCTTGTCTTTTCATGTTGCTTGCGTTTCTTTCTGCTTCGTGAAACTGTTGTGTTTTTGAAATTTTTCCCTCTGTTTATTTTTGTTGCTCTTGTATATTTGGGATATCTCTCTTGTAGGGCGGGTAGTGGCTGTGATCCTCCTCTAATCAGGGTGATCTATATACTACGCTGGTTGGTCGTAGGTCTGCCCGCCCTGCGGGCACGGGTGGCTGCTCTACTCTGCCCCCCACTCCAATTGCGGTGACGTTCCCACCACGTCCTCGGATCGTTGGTCCTGATCCGGACGTGGGCAGCAGCTCTTCTCCACCCCTACTCCAATTGATGTGACGTGTCTACCACGCTGGTCGGCCTCCAAGCCTGTTTCGCCAGTGGGTCTCAGATCTGCCCACCCTGCGGGCCTGGGCTGCAGTTCTGCTCAACCCCCACTCCCAGTGGGGGTACCTAACTGCCTCTCCAACGGGTCTCTGGGCTCCTTCCGGATGCTGGCGGCGGCTCTGTTCAACCCCCACTCCAACCAGTGTGACGTGACTGCCTCGATGCTACTCGTCCACTACACTGGCCGGCTGCCAAGCCTGTCCTGCCAGTGGGACGCAGGACTGCCTACCTTGCAGGGTCAGACGGCAGCTCTTCACGGCCTCTACTCCAAGTGGGTTGACTTGGCTACCCTGCCGTCGGGTCGCTGGTCCTGTTCCAGGCGTGGGCGGCTACTCTCCTCGGCCCCAGCTGCAGTTGGGGTGTCGCGATACCACACCGGCGGGACCCTTAGCCTGCTCTGGGCACAGGAGGCAGCTCCACTCTGCCCTCCAGGCCCCCGCAGTACCCAGCAGGACCCGGACCAAGAAGCAGTCCCTGTAGGATCCCCAAACCTGAGCCAGAGCCGCTTCGGGAGCCAGGAGCCGGTCTCTCCTATCCCCGCCACTTTCTGCTAGGAGCAGGCTCCTCAGGGCAACCACCGCGGGTTCCCCAAACCCAGGCCAGAGCCGCCCCGGTAGCCCAAGCCTGGCCGCACCAGACTCTCCCTGCGAGGTGCCCAAGCCTGGCCGCACCAAACTCTCCCTGCTCGGTGTACGGTCCCCTTGGAGCAGAGTCTAAGACGCACTTCCCGCGGGCTCTCCAGCTCCGGGTCAAAACTGTTCCAGGAGACAGAGTCCCGCTGCCCCTCGTCGCAAGTTTCACTTGTTGCTGGCCTCAGCTCGCGGTCCCCACAGGCTTCGCGGCCCTGGGCTCAAGCCGCCACGAGGGCCAGAACCCAGCCTCTCCGATCCCTGCCACACTCTGCTCGGAGCAGGGTCCACAGAGGTACCCCAGCCTCAGGCCCAGGCGGCCCCCGCCCGGGCCTGGCAGCTCCAACCTCTCCCAGCTCAGTGTACGCTCAGACAGGGGCAGGGTCAAAGACACAGTCGCAGCGGGTTCCGTAGCCCCGGGCCAAGAAGGATCTCCCGCCCTGGGCCAAAGCAACCCGGGGAACTAGAATCTGGCTGCTCAAAGCCCGGCGCCCGCCTTGCCAGGGGTGAGGCCTGAAGAGTATTCTCCTCAGAGTTTCCAATCCTGAGCCTGAGCGATCTGTCTGCGCGACGCAGGCAAATACCAGCCTGGAATCACCTGTTCTGTAGTTGAATGAGCTGAGATCAGTAGAAAACAGGGATGATTGCGTCAGCTCTCCATGATGGCGGCTGCAGTTCTCCTGCGTGTTCCGACCGGTGTCGGGAAACGAACTGGACCGATTCTCTCCTGTATTTCAAAGCTGGAATTCAGCACTCAGTGCGGCTAGTGTGCCACTGGCAGGAGCCTGCAGAATCCGCTTCGCTGTATTCCCTCTCTGGTAACTCGCGGCTAATTAACTCGGGCGCGTCCCAGACTCCATCCACGGGGCGGTCCGCCGACCAAGTACTGCTTTGCTCCGTGCGGAGAAATCGCCCGCTACCAAGCCCCTGCAGCCGAATCCCGCGCGCTGGAATTTTGACCTCTAGATTCTGGAGCACTTCAATTTCACTGGGGATTCCCACCAAGGTAGGCTTCAGCCATTTCACCTCGTGTTTCTCCCACACAGTGGCGCAGCGTACTGGTGTGCTGCACTCCCTTGGCCGCCATCTTCTTTTTTTTTTTTTTTTTTTAGGGCTAGGGGTAGGGTTAGGGTTAGTTTTAAGATTAGTGTTAGGGTTAGGGCTAGTGTAAGTGTGAGATTTAGGCTTAGGTTAAGGATTAGGGATAAGAGTAGAGTTATGATTAAATTTAGTCTTAGGGTTAGGGTTAAATTTGGAATTAGGTTTAGATCTAGGTTTTGAGATAGGACTAATATAGGGCTAGGGTAGGGCTATTTTTAGGGCTAGGTGTATGGTGATGGTAAGGGATAGGGTTAGAACTAGATATAGGGCTAGTGTGAGTGTTAGAGTTAGTCTTAGGCCTAGGGTTAGGGTTAGGGATAGGGCTAAATTAAGGCTTGGATTAGGGCTAGGGTTAGTGTTAGTGTTAGGACTAAGATTAGTGTTAGGGTTAGGGTTATGGTTAGGTTTAGTATAAGGAAAGGGAATATAGCTAGTTTTAGGACTAGGGTGAGAATTAGGATTAAGGTTAGGGTTAACGTTAGTGTTAGGGTTATGATTAAGGTGAGGTTCATGGCTAGGATTTGGGCTAAGTTTTGTATTGGGCTTAGGGCTAGGATTAGAGCTAGGGCTAATGTCAGGTCTAGGGTATGGTTAGGTATCGTTTTAGGATTAGGTTTATGGCTAGGTCTATTGTAAAGTTTAGGTTTCTTGTTAGGGTCAGGTTTAGAGCTATGGGCATTATTAGAATCAGGGTCAAAGTTAGGGTTTGGGTTAGGTGAAAGTTTAGGTTTAGGGCTCAAATTAGACTTATGTTTAGGGATCGGGTAATGACACAGTTAGGTTTAGGGTTCAGGTTAGGTGTAGGTTAATGGACAGTGTTAACTCTAGTGCTAAGATTAGGGTTTCGCCTAGGGTTAGCATAAGGATTATAGTTATCTTAGGGTATTGAATAGAGTTAGAGGTAGGGTTAGGGCTAGGGTTGTGGTTAAAATTAGGTTTGAGTTAGGCTTAGGGTTATGGTTAGGGCTAGGGTTATTGTTAGGGTTATCTTTAGTGTTAAAGCTAATGTGGGCCTTGGATTAGGACTGGCTTTTATGATAGGTTAGGGCTATGGCTAATGTAAGAACTAGTGTAATGATTAGGACTAGTTTTATGTTTAATGCTAGGGCTAGGTGTAATTTTAGGGTTAGTTTTAGGGTTAGGGTGAAGTTTAGACCTAATGTTACTGTTAATGTCAGGGACAGTATTTGGGTAAAGTAATGGTTAGGGTTAAAGCCAGAATTAGGAATAGGGTTAGGTCTAGAGGTAGGGTTAGAGTTTGGGTTAGGTTAAGGGTTATTGTTAAGGCTATGTCTAGTTTGTCTTTAGGTCTAGAGCTATAGTTATGGTTAGATTTAGGATTAGGTTTAGGTCTAGGTCTAGTATTAGGGTTAGGTTTAGGTATAAGGTTACCAGTAGGGCTTGTGTTAAGTTTCGGTTTAGGGTTAGGTTTAGATTTAGATGTAAGATTAGTGTTAGGTCAGAATAATGGTAAGGTATAGGGTTAGGGTTTGGGTTATGTTAGATCTAGAATGAAGACTGGGGTTAGGACTAGTTATAGGGTTAGGATTTTGGTTAGGCTAAGGATTAGTGCTAAAAATACTGTTAGCACTAGGTGAGGTTTTGGCTTAGGGTAAGGAATAGGGTTAGAGCTAATGTTAGGACCAGGTTTAGGTTTAGGTTTAGGGTTAAAGCTCGTGTTAGGGCTTGGATTAGGGCTCATTTTGTATTAGAATTAGGGCTAGTGTTATGGTTAAGGCTATTGTAAGATCTAGGTTTAAAATTAGGGTTAGTTTTAGGGTTCAGTTTAGGGCTAGGTCTAGTGTTAGGGTTAGGTTTAAGGTTAGGGTGATGTTTAGAGCTAGGTTTAGTGTTTGATTATAAGTCAGGGTCATGGTTATGTTTAGGGTTAGGGTTTGGTTTCAAATTATGGCTAGGTTTAAGGCTGGTGTAGGGTTAGGGTTTGGTCTAGGGTAAGGGTTAGTGTTAGGGGTATGGCTCGGTTTTGTTTTAGGGCTAGCACTAGGGTTAGGGCTAATTTTAGGATTAGCATTAGGGTTAGAGCTAGTTTCAGGGTTATGCTGAGGCATTGTGTTAGGGTTAGTTTTAGAGATAGGTTTTGATCTAGAGTTAGTATTAGGGCTAAGGATAATGCAAGGGTTACAACTAGGGTTAGAGCTTTGGTTAGGGTTACTGTAGGGATAGGGTAGAAGTAGGGATAGGTCTTGTGTGAGATCATAGTCTTCATTCTAGGGTTAGGGTTAGGAATAGGGCTAAATTAGGGCTAGGAAAAGGGCTAGGCTTAGTGTTAGGGTTAGGGCTAGAGTTTGTTTTATGGTTAGGGTTAGGGCTAGTGTTAGGGTTAGGGTAAGGGTTAGAGATTAAGCTACAGTTAGGGCTAGGTGGAGTGTTAGGTTTAGTGTTAGGTCTGGGTTAGTGTTATGGTTGTGGTTAGGGTTAGGGTTGGGTTAGGGCTAGGGTTTTTCCCTAGGATTAGGGTTAGTTTTAGAGTAATGTATTGGATTAGATGTAAGAATAGGTTTAGGGTTTAGTTTAGGTTATGGATAAATTTAGGTTTAGGAATAGATTTAGTTTTGAGTTATGGTAAGGGTTACAGTTAAGTTTATGGCAAGGGTTATGTTTACAGTAAGGTCGAGGTTTAGGTTTATGATTAGGGTTAGGGATAGGGTTAGGTTTAGGGCTAGGATTATTATTAAAGTTCGGGATAGGGTTAGGGTAATGTTAGGGTTAGACCTAGTGTTGTACTAGGGTTAAGGTTAGGATTACGTCTAAGGTTAGGTTTAGGTTTAGGAATAGGGCTAGGGTTATGTTTAGGCTCAGGGTTAGGCTTTGAGTTAGGGTTGTGTGTAAGGCAAGAGTTAGGGTTACGGCTATTTTTAGGATTATGGTTATGCTTAGGGTAGGTTTAGGCCTCAGATTAGGGCTAGGTTTTGTGTTAGGTTTAGGCCCAGGGTTAAGGCTATTTGTAATGTAAGATCCAGGGTTCTGATAAAAGCTAGTTTTAGGGTTAGAGTTATGACTATATCTAGTATTATGTTTAGGTTTGGGGTTAGGTTCATATTTAGAGCTAGGTTTAGTGTTAGTGTTAGGGTAAGTGTTCAGTTTAGAGTTAGGTTTAAGGTGAAAGCAAGAATTAGGACTAGAGTTAGGTCTAGGGATAGGGTTAGTATTTGTTTTAGGTAAAGGATGATGTTAGGGCTAGAGCTAAGGGTTTTTTTAGGTCTAGGTCTAGAGTTATGGCTATATTTAGGATTAGGCTTAGGTCTCAGGATAGTGTTAGGGTTAGGTTTAGGTATAAGTTTACTCATAGGGCTAGTTTTAGGGTTCAGTTCAGGGTTAGGGTCAGATTTGGAATGAGGGTTTGTTCTAGGGTAAGGATTTGAGTAGGGTTAGAGCTAGAATGAGGACTAGAGTTAGGACTAGTAATAGGTTTAGAGTTCAGATTAGGCTATGGATTAGGACTTATGACTAAGGTTAGCACTATGGATATGGTTTGGCTTAGGGTAAGTGATAGAGTTAGAGCTAGGTTTAGGTATAGGGTTAGGGTTAGGGTTAGGGCTAAGGTTAGGTTTAGGTTTACTTTTAGGGTTAGGGCTCAGATTAGAGCTAGTTTTTCAGTTAGGTTTAGGGCTAGGGTTAGGGCTATGTCTAATATAAGAACTAAGGTTATGATTAGAGTTAGTATTTGGTCTACATCTAGTGTTAGCGTCATCTTTAGGGTTAGTTTGATATTTAGAATTAAGGTTACTGTTAGAATATGTCAGGGTCAGGGTTAATCTTAGGACCAAGACATGAATTAGAGCTATAAGGTTATGGCTAGGTTTAGGGTTAGGGTTTTGTTTAGGTTAACATTTAGGGTTAGAACAATGGCTTGGTTTTGTTTAAGGGATAAGGCTAGGGTTGCAGCTAGTTTTAGGATTAGCGATAGTGTTAGGTCTAGTGGTCGGATGAGCATTAGGCTTAGGTTTAGGGTCAAATGTAGAGTTATGGTTAGATCTAGGGTAGGGTCTAGGGATAGGGTTAGGGCTAAGGTTAGGGCTTGTGTTAGGTTTATTGTAATGGATAGGGTTAGAACTAGAAATAGGCCTGGGGGAGTTAGAGTTCATCTTAGGCCAAGTTTAGGGGCAGAGTTAGGGTTAGGGATAAGTTAGGTCTAGGATTAGTGTTAGGGTTAGTTTTAGGGTTAGGCCTATGGTTTGGGCCAGAGATATGGTTAGTGTTAGGGTTAGGGTTAGTGATAGGGTTAGGGGAAAGGATTGGGTTATACCTAAGTTCAGGTCTAGAGCAAGGATTAAAATTTGAGTTAGGGCTAGAGTTAAGGTTTGGGTTAGGATTAAGGCTAGGTATAGGCCTAAGATGAGGACTAGTGTTTGTGTTAGGGTTAGGGCTAGGATTAGGGCTGGGGATAATGTCAGGTCTGGGTTTATAGTTTTGGTTAGTTTTAGGGTTAGGTTATGGCTAGGTCTAGTGTAAGGTTCAGGTTTAGGTTAAGGCTGAGTTTTAAATATAGGTGTATTATTAGGGTCAGTGTTCCAGTAGGGTTTGGTTTAGATTAAGATTCAGAGTTAAGGCTTGAATTAGCATTAGGGATAGGGTTAGGGTCCAGGATAGGGCAATTGATAGGGTTAGGTTTCAGGTTCAGGTTAGGTTTAGAGTAATGAATAGGGTTAGTTTTAGCAATAGTGTTAGCATTAGGCCTTGGGTTAGCATTTGAGTTAGGCTTATCTTTATGGTAATGGATAGGGTTGGAGCTAACGTTAGGGCTAGGGTTAAGGTTAGAATTAGGACTAGGGTCAGGGTTAGGCCTAGGGTTCATGCCAGTGTTAGGTTTGTGGTAAGTGTTAGTGTTTGAGCTAGGATTAGGGCTAGCGTGAGGGTTAGGGTTGGAGTGAGGGCTAATGATAGGGTTAGGGTTATGTTTAGATTAAGTTTAGAGTTTGAGCTAGAATTAGGGTTAGGGCAAGAGTTAGGGCTATGGTTAGGTCTAAGCATATGGTTAGGGTTACAATAAGGGCTAGGTTTAGGGCTAGGAAAAGGGCAATTTTTTGTGTGAGATTTATGGCTATCATTAGGGCTATGGGTAATGTAAGAGCTAGGGAAATGGTTATGCCTAGTTTTATAGTTAGGGTAATGGATAAGTCTAGTGTTCTAGTTAGGTTTTGGGTTAGGATAAGATTTAGAGCTAGGATTTGTTTTAGGGTAACTGTCATTGTCAGGTTAGGGTTAGGTTTAGGGTGAGGACCAGATTTAGGACTAGCATTGGGTCTAGAGATACAGTTAGTCTTTACGTTAGGTTAACAATTATTGTTAGGGCTAGTGCTAGGATTTTGTTTAGGGCTAAGGCTAGATTTATGACTCTATTTAGGATTAGGTTTGGTCTAGTGCTAGTGTGACTGTTAGGTATAGGTATAGGTTTAGTGGTCGGGGAAGATTTAGGGTCCGGTTTACGGTTAGTGTCAGGTTTGGATCTAGGGTTAGTGTTACGGTCAGAATAAGGGTCAGGTTTTGGGTTAAGGCTAGAGCTAGAGGAAGGCCGAGGGTTAGGACTAGTAAAAGAGTTAGGGTTTGGAATAGGCTAAGGATTAGTGTTACGACTAGGCAGCATTAGGGTGAGGGTTTGGCTTAGGGTAATGGATAAGATTAGAGGCAGGGTTAGGATTAGGGATAGGGTTAGGGATAGGTTTAGGGTGAGGGTTACTGTTAGGATTAGGTTTAGGATTAGGGTTGCGGTTTCAGTTAGTGTTAGATTTAGAGTTAAGGTTAGGGATAGTGTTAGTGTTGGGGTTAGGGTTATAGTTAGATTGAGGATTAGTGTTATTTTAGGGTTACGTTTAGTGTTAGCTTTAGGGTTAGGGTTAGGGTTAGTGTTAGGGTTAGGGTTAGGGTTAGAGTTAGGGTTAGTGTTAGGTTTAGTGTTACAATTTGTGTTAAGGTTTGGGTTTAGGTTAGGCTTAGGGTTACAGTGAAGATTAGGGTTATGCTTAGGGTTAGGGTTAGTATTAGGATTATAGATAGGGTTAGTGTTAGAGTTAGTGTTAGGGTTATGGTAAGTGTTTGTGATAGGGTTAGGTTTAGGCTTAGGGTTCCGGTTAGAGTTAGGGTTAGTTTTAGAATTAGGGTTAGGGTTGGCTTTAGGGGTAATGTTAGAATTAGTGTTAGGGTTAGTGTTCGGTTAGGGTTAGGGTTTGTGTTAGGGTTAGGGTTAAGGTTTTCATTAGGGTTATGGTTAAGATTAGAGTTAGATTCAGGGTTAGGGTTAGGGTTACGTTTAGGGTTTGGGTTAGTGTTAGGTTTAGGTTTAGTTTTAGGGTTAGTTATAGGCTTAGTGTTAGGGTTAGGGTTGGGGTTAGGGTTATGGTTAGTGTTAGGATTAGGTTTGGGAATATGTTTAGGTAGGGGTTAGGGTTAGCTTAGGGTTAGGGTTATGGTTTGGTTAGGGTTTGTGTTAGGGTTAGCGTTAGGTTAAGGGTTTGTGTTAGGTTTAGGGTTAGGGTTTGGGTTACTGTTAGGGTTATGGTTAGGATTAAGTTTAGGTTTCGTGTTAGAGTTAACATTAGGCTTAGTGTTAGGGTTATGGTTAGGATTAGGTTTAGTGTTCGTGTTAGACTTAGGGTTAGGGTTAGTGTTAGGGTTAGGTGTAGCTTTACAATTAGGATTAGGGTTATTTTACAGTTATGTTTAGGTTTAGGATTAAGATTATTCTTTGGGTTAATGTTAGAGTTAGGTTTAGGGTTAGTGTTACGGTTAGATTTAGAGTGTTAGGGTTAGGGTTATGTTTATGGTGAGGTTTAGTGTTAGTGTTATTGTTTAGTGTTAGTATTAGTGATAGGGTTTGGGTTAGGTTTAGGGTTAGTTTTAGGGTCGGGGTGAGGTTTAGGTTTAGGTTTAGTGTTAGGGTAAGGGTTATGTTTAGGATAGTTTTAGGGTTAGGCTTAAGATTAGGGTTAGAGTTAGTTTTAGGGTTAGTTTTCATGTTAGGTTTAGGCTTCATTGTAGCATTAGGGTTAGAGTTAGTATTAGGGTTAGGGCTAGGGTTAGGATAAGTGTTAGGGTTAGGATTAGGGTACTGTTAATGTGTTAGGTTTAGGTTTAGTTTTAGGATTAGTGTTAGTGTTAGGGTTATGGTTAGGATTAGGTTAGTGTTAGTATTCGTGTTTTAGGGTTAGGGTTCAAGTTAGGGATAGTTTTAGGGTTAGGGTTAATTTTAGGGTTAGTGTTAGAGTTAGGGTTATGGTTATGGTTAGGTTTAGGGTTATGGTTAGAGTTAGTGTTAGGTTTAGGTTTAGGGTTAGTGTTAGTCTTAGGGTAAGGGTTAGGGTTAGCATTAGGATTAGGATTAGAGTTTGGGTTAGGGTTAAGTTTAGGGATAGGATTAGTTTTAGGGTTAATGTTAAAATTATGGTTTGTGTTAGGGTTAGATTAAGAGTTATGATAGGTTTAGGGTTATGGTTTGTGTTAGGGTTAGGGTTAGGGTTAGGGTTATAGAAGGATTATATTTAGAGTTAGAGTTAGGAAGTGTAGGGTTACTTTCAGGTGAAAGGGTAGGTTTAGGAGTAGTGTTAGGATCAGTGTTAGGGTTACAGTTAGGGTTAATGTTAGGTTTGGCATAAGGGTTATGGTAAGGTTTAGTAATAGGGTTAGGGTAGGGGTAAGAGTTAGTGTTAGGGTTAGTGTTAGTGTTATGTAAGGTTTAGAGTTAGTTTTTGATTAGGTTTAGGTTTATTGTTTGGATTAGGGTTTGTGATCAGGTTAGGGATTGGGTTAGGGATAAGGTTACAGTTAGTGTTAAGATTAGTGTTAGTGTTAGGGTTTGGGTTAGGTTTTGTGTTAGAATAAGAGTTAGGGTTAGGATTACTGTTTGGGTTAGGATTAGAGACAGGTTTAGGGTTATTTTTAGGTTCAGGGTTAGTGTTAGTGTTAGGGTTCATGTTAGGCTTAGGTTAGGGTTAGGATTAGGGTTAGGTTAAGGATGGGGTTAGTTTTAGGAGTAGGGTTAGTGTTAGGGTTACTTTTAGTGTTAGTGTTAGGGTTAGGTTAGGGGAATGGTTAGGGTTAGAGTTAGGGGAATGTTTTGTTTAGATTTAGGGTTAGTGTTAGGTTTAGGTTTTTTGTTAGTTTTAGAATTAGGGTTAGGGTTATGAATAGGGTTAGGGTTTGTGATAGGTTAAGGTTAGGGTTAGGGTTAGGTTGAGGTTTAGGATTAGGGTTAATGTTAGGGTTAGGGTTAGTGTTAGGGTTAGGGTTTAATTTAGGGTTAGTGTTAGGGTTAGTATTAGTGTTTTGGTTAGGTTTAGTGTTAGGTTTGGCATTAGGGTTAGAGTTAGGGTTAGTGTTAGGTTAGAGTAAGGGTTGGTTTAGTGTTAGTGTTAGGGTTAGTGTTAGGGTTAGGGTTTTCCTTAGGGTTAGTGTTAGGGTTAGTATTAGCATTTTGGTTTGGTTTAGTTATAGGGTTAGTCTTAGGGTTAGTATTAGGGTTAGTGTTAAGTTAGGATTACTGTTGCTGTTAGGGTTAGTGTTAGGGTTAGGGTGAGAAATCCTGTTAGGGTTCATGTTAGTGTTCACATTAGGGTTAGTGTTAGAGTTAGTATTAGTGTTTTGGTAAGGTTTAGTATTAGGGTTAGTATTAGTTTTAGGGTTAGGGTTTTTGTTAGGTTAGGGTAAGTGTTAGGGTTTTGGTTAGTTTTAGGGTTAGCATTAGGGTTAGGTTTAGGGTAAGGTTTAGGGCTAGGGTTAGGGTTATGAGAAGAGTTAGTCTTAGTGTTAGGGTTAGGGCTAGGGTTAGGGTTAGGGTAAGGTTTATGTTTAGGTTTAGTGTAAGTGTTAGGGTTGTGTTAGTGTTTTTGTTAGGGTTACTCTTAGGGTTAAGTTTAGTATTATGGTTACAGTTAGGATTCTGATTAGAGAAAAAATTTAGGGTTAGAATTAGGTTAAGGTTAGGGTCAGGGTTAGGATTAGTGTTAGGGTTAGGGTTGGGTTAGCATTAGGGTTAGTGTTAGGTTTAGTGTTAGAATTTGTGTTAGATTTAGGGTTGGGTTAGGCTTAGGATCACAATTAAGATTAGGGTTACAATTAGAATTAGGGTTAGGATTAGGGTTAGGGTTAGTGTTAGTGTTAGGCTTAGAGTGAGGGTTAGTGTTTGTGATAGGGTTAGGTTTAGGCTTAGAGTTCAGTTTAGGGTTAGGGTTGGTTTTAGATTAAGGTTTAGGTTTGGCTTTAGTTTAGTGTTAGGGTTAGTGTTAGGGTTAGTGTTCTGTTAGGGTTAGGGTTTGTGTTAAGGTTAGGGTTAAGGTTATCATTAGGGTTATGGTTAAGATTAGATTTAGAATTAGGTTTAGAGTTAGGGTTACAGTTAGGTTTAGGGTTGGCTTAGTTTTAGGGTTAGTTATAGAGTTAGGGTTAGATTTAGGGTTAGTGTTAGAGTTAGTATTAGCGTTTTGCTTAGGTTTAGTGTTAGGGTTAGTGTAGAGTTAGGGTTAGGGTTAGTGTAAGTTTAGAGTAAGGATTAGATTTAGTTTTAGTGTTAGTGTTAGGGTTAGGGTTAGTGTTAGTGTTAGGGTTAGGTTTAAGTTTAGTGTTAGGGTTAGTATTATCATTTTGGTTAGGTTTACGGTTAGGGTTAGTTAAGTTTTAGATTAGGGTTACTGTTGTGGTTAGGGTTAGTGTTAGGGTTAGGGTAAGAGGTCCTGTTAGGATGAGGGTTTGGGTTAGTGTTAGGGTTAGGGTTAGCGTTAGGGTTAGTGTTAGAGTTAATATTAGTGTTTTGGTTATTTTTATTGTTAGGGATAGTATTATTTGTAGGGTTAGGGTTAGTGTTTGGTTAGGGTAAGGGTTAGGGTTTGGATAGTATTAGGATTAGGGTTAGGGGTAGTGCTAGGATTAGGGTAAGGTTTAGGGCTGGATTTAGGGTTATGAAAAAAGTGTTAGTGTTAGGGTTAGGGTTATGGTGAGGTTTAGAATTAGGGTTAGTGTTAATATTAGGGTGTGTTAGGGTTTGTATTAGGGTTACAGTTAGGGTTACATTTAGAGTTACAGTTACAGTTAGGATTCTGTGTAAGGTTAAAGTTAGGGTTAGAATTAGGTTAGGGTTAGGGTTTAGGGTTAGGTTTAACATTAGGATTAGTGTTAGGTTTAGTGTTAGGATTTGTGTTAGGGTTAGGGTTGGGTTAGGCTCAGGGTCAAAGTTAAATGTATGGTTACGGTTAGAATTAGGGTTAGTATTAGGGATAGGGTTAGGGTTAGGTTTAGTGTTAGGGTTAGAGTTAGGGTTAGTGTTTGTGATAGGGATAGGTTTAGGCTTAGGGTTCAGTTTACGGTTAGGGTTAGTTTTAGAGTTATCGTTAGGGTTGGCTTTAGGGTTAGTGTTAGGGTTAGTGTTCTGTTAGGTTTAGGGTTTGTGTTAGGGTTAGGGTTATGGTTATCATTAGGGTTATGGTTAAGATTAGATTTATAATTAGGGTTAGGGTTAGGGTTACAGTTAGGGTTAGGGTTAGTGTTTGGTTTAGTTTTAGGGTTATGGTTAGTTATAGAGTTAGGGTTAGATTTAGGGTTAGTGTTAGGTTAAGGGTTAGTGTTTGGTTTAGGTTTAGGGTTATGGTTAGTTATAGAGTTAGGGTTAGATTTAGGGTTAGTGTTAGGGTTAGTATTAGTGTTTTGGTTAGGTTTAGTGTTAGGGTTAGTGTAGGGTTAGGGTTAGGGTTAGTGTTAGTTTAGAGTAAGGGTTAGGTTTAGTATTAGTGTTAGGGTTAGGGTTAGAGTTAGTGTTATGGTTAGGATTAGGTTTAAGGTTAGTGTTAGGGTTAGTATTAGGATTTTGGTTAGGTTTAGGGTTAGGTTAGTGTAGGCTTAGGGTTAGGGTTAGTGTTAGTTTAGAGTTACTGTTGCAGTTAGTGTTAGTGTTAGGGTTAGGGTGAGAGGTCCTATTAGTTTTAGGGTTAGTGTTACTGTTAGAGTTAGAGTTAGGGTTATAGTTAGGTAGGGTAAGTGTTGTTTTAGTGTTAGTGTTATGATTAGGTTTAGGGTGAGTTTTATGTCAGGGTTAGGGTTACATTTAGGTTAAGGTTAGAATTAGTGTTTGAATTAGGGTTGGGTTTAGTTTTAGATTTATAATTAGTGTTCGTTTTAGTGTTAGAGTTAGTGTTAGGGTTAGGGTTAGTGTTAGTGTTAGGTTTAGGGTTAGGTTTAGTGTTATGTTTATAATTAGGGTTAGTGTCAGGGTTAAGGTTAGGTTTAGGGTTAGTGTTATGGTTAGGGTTAGGGTTAGTGTTACATTTAGAGTTATGTTTCGTGTTAGGTTTAAGGTTAGGCTTTGTTTTAGGGTTATATTTAGGGTTATGGTGAGGGTTAGGGTTAGAATTACTGTTAGAGTTAGTGTTAGGAATAGTGTTACAGTAAGGGTTCATGTTGGGTTTAGGCTTAGTGTTAGGGTTAGGTTTAGGGTTAGGGTAAGGGTGTGTTTTATGGTTAGTGTTAGGGTTAGAGTTTTGGTTAGGATTACGGTTATGGTAAAGATTAGTTTTAGGGATAGGGTTATGGTTAGGGTTAGTGTTAGGGTACTGTTAGGGTTATGGTTAGGGTTAGTGTTAGGGATAGGATTAAGTTTAGGTGTAGGTTTAGTGTTAGGGTCAGATTTATGGTTCGTGTAAAGGTTAGGGTTAGTGTTAGGGTTAGGGTTAGGGTTGTGGTTAGTGTTTGGTTAGTGTTAGGTTTCAGGTTAGTTTAAAGGTTAGGGTTAGGGTTAGGGTTACGGTTAGGGTTTGTGTTAGCATTAGGGTTAGGGTTAGTGTTAGGGTTAGTTAGGTTCAAGGTAACGTTTAGTGTTAGTGTTTGGGGTAGGGTAGGAACATTGTTAGGGTTAGGTATAGTTTTAGGGTTAATTTTAGGGTTACAGGTAGGGTTAGTGTTACAGATGGGGTTAATTTTATGTTTAGGGTTTGTGTTAGGTTTAGGGTTAGGGTTGGGTATAGGTCTAGGGTTTTCATTAGGGTTAGAGTTAGTTTTAGAAAATGTATTGGATTAGATGTAAGATTATGTTTAGGTTTAAGTTTAGGTTATGGTTAAATTTAGGTTTAGGGATAGATTTAATTTTGATTCATGGTAAGGTTTAGGGTTAAGTTTATGGCAAGTGTTAGGTTAAGGGTTAGGTCGAAGATTACATTTATGATTAAAGTTAGAAATAGGGTTCGTTTTAGGGCTAGGTTATTATTAGGGTTAGGAATAGGGTAATGTTAGGGTTAGAGCTAGGGTTAGTATTATGGTGACGGTTAAAATTAGGGCTAGGGTTACGTTTAGGTTTAGGAATACGGCTAGGATGATGTTTAGGGTTAGCGCTACATTTAGGATTATGGTTATGCTTAGGTTAGGTTTAGGCCTCAGATTAGGGCTAGGTTTTGTGTTAGGTTTAGGCCCAGGGCTAAGGCTATCTGTAATGTATGATCTAGGGTTTTGATTAGAGCTAGTTTTAGGGTTAGGGTTATGGCTATGTCTACTGTTAGGTTTAGGATTTGGGTTAGGTGCAGGTTTACAGCTAGGTTTAGTGTTAGTTAGGATCAGTGTTCAGTTTAGAGTTAGGTTTAAGGTGAAAGCAAGAATTAGGACTAGAGTTAGGTCTAGGGACAGAGTTAATGTTTGCCTTAGGTTAAGGATTATGTTAGGGCTAGAGCTCAGGGTTTTTTTAGGTGTAGGTCTAGAGTTATGACTATATTTAGGATTAGGTTTAGGTCTCGTGATAGTGTTAGGGTTAGGTTTAGGTATAAATTTACTCATAGGGCTAGTTTTAGGGTTCAGTTCAGGGTTCAGGTTATATTTAGACTGAGGGTTTGTGTTAGGGTAAGGATTTGAATTAGAGTTAGAGCTAGAATTAGGGCTAGAGTTAGGACTACTAATAGGGTTAGGGTTTGGATTAGGCTATGGATTAGGATTAGGACTAAGGTTAGCATTATGGATAGGGTTTGGCTTAGGGTAAGTGATAGAGTTAGAGCTAGGGTTAGGGCTATGTTTAGGGTTAGGGCTAAAGTTAAGTTTAGGTTTAGGTTTACTTCTAGGGTTAGGGCTCAGATTAGGGCTAGCTTTTCTGTTAGGTTTAGGGCTAGGGTTAGGGCTATGTCTAATATAAGAACTAAGGTTTTAATTAGAGTCAGCATTTTGTCTACACCTAGTGTTAGCGTTATCTTTAGGGTTAGTGTGATATTTAGAATTAAGGTTATTATTAGAATATAAGTCAGGGTCAGGGTTAATTTTAGGACTAGCACATAAATTATGGCTAGGTTTAGGGTTAGGGTTTTGTTTAGGTTAACATTTAGGGTTAGGACAATGGCTCGGTTTTGTTTAAGGGATAAGGCTAGGGTTGTGGCTAGTTTTAGGATTAGCGATAGTGTTAGGTCTAATGGTAGGTTGAAGATTAGGCTTAGGGTTAGGGTCAAATGTAGAGTTATGGTTAGATCTAGGGTAGGGTCTAGGGCTAGGATTAGGGCTAAAGTTAAGGCTTGTGTTAGGTTTATTGTAATGGATAGGTTTAGAACTAGAAATAGGGCTAGTGGCAAGGTTAGAGTTCGTCTTAGGCCAAGGTTAGGGGTAGAGTTAGGGTTAGAGATAAATTAGGGGTAGGATTAGTGCTAGGGTTAGTGTTAGAGTTAGGCCTATGGTTAGGGCTAGATATATGGTTAGTGTTAGGGTTAGGGTTAGTGATAGGGTTAGGGGAAAGGATGGGGTTATATCTAAGTTCAGGTCTAGGGTGACGGTTAAAATTAGAGATAGGGTAGAGTTAGGGTTTGGGTTAGGATTAAGGCTAGGTATAGGCCTAAGATAAGGACTAGTGTTTGTGTTAGGGTTAGGGCTAGAATTAGGTCTGGGGCTAAAGTCAGGTCTAGGTTTATGGTTATGGTTAGTTTTAGGGTTATGTTATGGCTAGGTCTAGTGTAAGGGTTAGGTTTAGGTTAAGGGTCAGGTTTAAAGCTAGGTGTATTAGGTGTATTATTAGGGTCATGGTTCCAGTAGGATTCGGTTTAGGTTAAGATTTAGGGTTAAGGATTGAATTAGTGTTAGAGATAGGGTTAGTGTTCGGGTTAGGGTAATTGATAGGGTTAGGTTCAGGGTTCAGGTTAGGTTTAGAGTAATGAATAGGGTTAGTGTTAGCAATGGTGTTAGCATTAGGCCTAGGGTTAGCATTTGAGTTACGCTTATCTTTATGGTAATGGATAGGGATAGAGCTAAGGTAAGGGCTAGGGTTAAGGTTAGAATTAGGACTAGGGTAAGGGTTAGGCCTAGGGTTCATGTCAGTGTTAGGTTTGTGGTAAGTGTTAGCATTTGAGCTAGCATTAGGGCGAGTGTTAGGGTTAGGTTTAGAGTGAGGGCTAATGTTAGGTTTAGGGTTATGGTTATGTTTAGATTAAGGTTAGAGATTGAGCGAGAATTAGATTTCGGGCAAGGGTTAGGGTTAGGGTTAGGTCTAGGCTTCTTGTTAGGGTTTCAATAAGGGCTAGGTTTAGGGCTAGGATAAGGGCTACGTTTGTGTGAGTTTTATGGCTTGCATTAGGGCTATGGGTAATGTTAGAGCTAGGGATATGTTTATGGCTACTTTTAGGGTTAGGGTTATGGATAAGTCTAGTGTTCTAGTTAGGATTTGGGTTAGGATAAGATTTAGAGCTAGGGTTTGTTTTAGGGTAATGGTAATTATTGAGGTTAGGGTCAGATTTAGGGTGAGAGCCAGATTTAGGAATAGTGTTGGGTCTAGGGATAGAGTTAGTCTTTAAGTTAGGTTAACGGTTATTGTTAGGGCTAATGCTAGGTTTTTGCTTAGGGCTAAGGCTAGATTTATGACTCTATTTAGGATTAGGTTTGGTCTAGTTCTAGTGTTACTGTTAGGTTTAGGTATAGGTTTACCTGTAAGGGTAGGGTTAGGTTTTGCTTTAGGGTTAGTGTCAGGTTTAGATCTTGGTTTAGTGTTTGGGTCAGAATAATGGTCAGGGTTAGAGTTAGGGTTAGAGCTAGAATGAGGGCTAGGGATAGGACTAGTAATAGAGATAGGTTTTGAGGTAGGCTAAGGAATATGATTAGAACTAGGGTAGCATTAGGGTGAGGGCTTGGCTTAGGGTAAGGGATAGGGTTAGAGGTAGAGTTAAGGTTGAGTTAGGGTTAGGGTTATGTTTATGGTTAAACCAAGGTTTAGGCCTCAGAATAGGGCAAGGATTTGGGTTAGCATTAGGGCTACAGCTAATGAAAGAAGTAGGATTCCGATTAGGGCTAGTTCTAGGGTTAGCATTAGGTAAATGTTTAGAGCTAGGGTTACTGTTAGGGTCCAAGTAAGGTTCAGGGTTACTTCTAGGATTAGGGTTAGGAATCAAATTAGGGTGACATGTAGGGCTAGGTTTAGGGTTAGTGTGTGGTTTAGGTTAAAGATTAGGGTTAGGGTAATGGCTCGATTTTGTTTTAGGACTAGGGTACGGTTAGGGCTAGTTTTCCAATTAGCATTAGGGTTAGGGTGAGTGTTAGAGTGAACTTTTGGCTAAAGGTTAGGGTTAGATCCAGGTTTAGGCCTTGGGTGAATGTTGGGGCAAGGTTTGGGCTAGGGATATGGATAGGGTTTGGGTTATGGCAACGGATAGGTTTAGAACTAGGGATAGGGCTAGGCAAGAGTTAGAGTTAGTCTTAGGGCTAGAGATAGTGTTAGGTTTAGGGTTAGGGCTAAATTAGGGCTAATTTAGAGCTATGGTTAGTTGTAGGTTTAGGCCTAGGTTTATGGCTAGAGTTAGGGTTAGCATTAGGGTTAGGGTAAGGTATGATTTTACAGCTACATTTAGGACATGGGCAAAGCATAAAATTAGGGTTAGGGCTAGGTTAATGTTAGGGTTAGGATTAAGACTAAGCTTAGGTATACGGTTAGGGCTGGGATTTGTATTAGGGTTAGGGCTAGGATTAGGGATAGGGCTAATGTCAGGTCTAGGGTTATGGCTATGGGTAGTTTTAGGTTAAGGATTATGGTCAGGTCTATTTTAAGTGTTAGGTTGAAGGTTAGGGTCAGGTTTATAGCTAGGGGTATTATTAGGGTCAGTGTCAGGGTTAGGGTATGGGTTAGGTTAAGGATTAGGCTTAGGGCTCAAATTAGCATTAGGGTTTGTGTTAGGGTTAGAGTAATGGATATGGTTAAGTTTAGGGTTAAGGTTAGATTTAGAGTAATGGGAAGGTTTAGGGTTAGGGATATAGTTAAGTTTAGGCCTAGGGACAGAATTCGGTTAGGGTTATGGTTAAGGTAATAGATTGATTTAGATCTACAGTTAAGACTAGGGTTATGGTTAAGTTAGAGCTATGGTTAGGGTTAGGTCTAGGGTTAGAATTTGTTTTGGGTTATGGTTAGGGTAATGGATAAGATTAGAGCTAGGGATAGGGCTAGGATTACTGTTAGGATTAGAGCTATGATTTGGGTTAGATTTTGGGTTAGGACAAGGTTTAGGTTTATGGTTAGTTTTAGGTTAAGTGTTAGGGCTAGGGTTAGGGTTAGGGCTAGGGTTAGAGCTAGGTTTAGGGTTAGGGGAAGGGATGTGGTTATAGCTAGGTTTAGGGCTAGGACAAGGGTTAGAATTAGGGTTCGAGCTAGGGTTAGGATTAAGGGTATGCTTAGTGCTAGGATGAGGGTTTGTGTTAGGGCTAGGGCTAGGATTAGGGATAGGGCTAATGTTAGGTCTAGATTCATGGTTAGTGTTAGTTTTAGGGTTAGGTTATGGATAGGTCTAGTGTAAGAGTTAGGTTTAGGTAAGGGTCAGGTTTAAAGATATGTGCATTATTAGGATCAGGGTCTGCATAGGGTTTGGTTTAGGTAAAGTTTTAGGGTTAAGGATTGAATTAGATTTAGGGTTAGGGTTATGGATAGGGTAATGCATAGGACTAGGTTTTAGGGTTCAGGTTAGATTTAGATTAATGGATAGGGTTAGTGTTAACGATAGGGTTAGCATTAAGCCTAGAGTTAGCATATGAGTTTGGCTCATATTTAGGGTAATGGATAGTGATAGAGCTAAGGTTAAGGCTAGGGATGAGGTTACGATTAGGGCTAGGGTTAGGGTTAGGCCTAGGGATAGTGTCAGGCATAGTTTTATGGTAAGTATTAGCATTTGAGCTAGGGTTAGGTCTTGGGCGAGGGTTAGGGTTAGAGTCAGGGCTAGGGTTAGGGTTAGGGTTATATTTAGGTTAAGGGTTAGAGTTTTATCCAGGTTTAGGGCTAGGGTGAGTGCAGGATTAGGCATAGGTCTAGGATTATGGTTAGGGTTACCATTAGGGCTAGGTTTAGGGCTAGGATAAGGGCTAGTTTTGTGTGTGGTTTAGGGCTAACATTAGAGCTATGGGAAATATAACAGCTAGGAATATGTTTATGGCTAGTTTTAGGGTCAGGGTTATGCATATGTCTAGTATTAGGGTTAGATTTTGGGTTAGTATAAGGTTTAGAGCTAGAGTTTGTTTAGGGTTAAGGGTCATTGTTCAGGATAGGGTTAGGTTTAGGGTAAGTGCCAGAATTACGACTAGTGTTGGGTCTAGGGATAGGGTTAGTCTTTAATTTAGGTTAACAGTTATTGTTAGGGCTAGTGCTAGGTTTTTGTTTAGGGTTAGGGCTAGATTTATGACTATATTGAGTACTAGGTTTTGTCCAGTGTTCGTATTACTGTTAAGTTTAATTATAGGCTTATCATTATGGGAAGTGTTAGGTTTTGGTTTAGTGTTAGGTTCAGCTTTAGACTTAAGGTTAGTGTCAGGGTCAGAATAATGGTCAGGGTTAGGGTTAGATTTAGAGCTTAAATGAGGGCTAGAATATGACTAGTAATAGAGTTAGGTTTTGGGGTAGGCAAAGGATTAATTTTAGGACTATGGTAGCATTAGGGTTAGGGTTTGACTTAGGGAAAGGGATAGGGTTTTAGGTAGGGTTAGGGTTAGGGTTAGGTTTAGGGCTAGGTTTAGGGCTAGGATAAGGGCTAGGTTTTGTGTGATGTTTAGGGCTAACGTTAGGACTATGGGTAATGTAAGAGCTAGGGATATGGTTATGGCTAGTGTTAGGGTCAGGGTTATGGATAAGTCTAGTGTTAGGGTTAGGTTTCTGTTTAGGATAAGGTTTAGAGCTAGGGTTTCTATTAGATTAAGGGACATTGTGGGGTTAGGGTTAGTTTTAGGATTAGGGCCACAATTAGGACTAGCGTTTGGTCTAGTGATAGGTTTAGTCTTTATATTAGGTTATTATTAGGGCTAGTGCTAGGTTTTTGTTTAGGGCTAAGGCTAGATTCATGACTCTATTTAGGATTAGGTTTGGTCCTGTGCTAGTGTTAATGTTAGGTTTAAGTATAACTTTACCAATAGGGGTAGTGTTAGGGTTTGGTTTAGGGTTAGGGTCAGGTTTAAATCTAGGGTTATTGTTTGGGTCAGAATAAGGGTCAGGGTCAGTATTAGCATTAAAGCTAGAATGAGGGCTAGGTTTAGGACTAGTAATAGAGTTAGGGTTTGGGGTAGGCTAAGGATTAAATTTAAGAATAGAGTAGCATTAGCCTGAGGGTTTGGCTTAGGGTAAGGAATGGGTTAGAGGTACGGTTAGGGTCAGGGTTAGAGTCAGGGCTTGGATTAGGGTTAGGATTTGTGTTAGCATTAGGGCTATGACTAATGAAAAAACTAGTTTTCTGATTAGGGCTAGTTCTAGGGATAGCGTTATGGCAATGTTTAGAGCTAGGGGTACTGTTAGGGTCCAACTCAGGGTCACGGTTATTTCTATGGTTAGTGCTAGGACTCAAAATAGGGCTACGTTTAGGGATAGGTATAAGGTTAGTGTTTGATTTAGGTTAAGGGTTAGGGTTAGGAATATGGCTCGGTTTTGTTTTAGGGTTAGGGTAGGGTTAGGGCTAGTTTTCCAATTGGCATTAGGTTTAGGGATAGTGTTAAAGTGAGGTTTGGGTTTAAGGTTAGGGTTTACAACCAGGTTTAGGGCTAAAGTGATGGTTAGAGTTAGGGTTGGGTCTAGGGATAGGGCTAGGTTTTGGGTTATGGTAAGAGATAGGTTTTGAACTTTGGATAGGGCTAGGGCGAGAGTTAGAGTTAGTCTTAGGGCTAGGGATTGGATTAGGTTTAGGATTAGGGTTAAATTAGGGCTAGGATTAGCCCTAGGGTTAGTGTTAGGTTTTAGCCTAGAGTTAGGGATAGGGTTTGTGTTAGTGTTAGGGTTAGGGTAAGGTATGATGTTATACCTACATTTTGGCTATGGCATGGTATAAAATTAGGGTTACAGCTCTTGTTAAGGTTAGTCCTAGTATAAAGGCTAGGCTTAGATCTAAAATTAGGGGTAGGGTTTGTGTTAAGGTTAGGGCTAGGATTAGGGATAGGGCTAATGTCAGTTCTAGGGTTATGGTTAAGGATAGTTTTAGGTTTAGGTTTATGTTCAGGTCTATTGTAATGGTTATGTTGAGCATTAGGTTCAGGTTTATAGCTAGGGATATTATGATTAGGGCTAATCTTAGGGTTAGCATTAGGACTAGGTCTAGTGTTTATATTAGGTTTAGGTTTAGGGGGATGATTAGAGATAGGGTTAGTGTTAGAGTCAGAGTCTGGATCAGTGTTAATTTTAGGATTAGGAATAGGACTCAAATTAGGGTGAGGGTTAAGGCTAGGTTTAGGGTTAGGATTTGTGTTAGGGTTAGGGTAAGAATTAGGGATAGGGCTAATGTCAGATCTAGGGTCACATTTAGGTTAGGATTAGGGTTGGGTCTATGGCTCAGTTTTTTTTTTTTTTTTTAGAACTAGGGGTAGAATTAGGGCTAGTTTTGTGATTAGTGATAATATTAGGGATAGTAGTATGGTGAGGTTAAATCTTATATTAATTGTTATGGTTAGATCTAGGTTTAGGGCTAGGGCTATGGTTATGGCTAAAGTGTTACAGTTATGATAACAGATAGGGTTAGAACTAGAAATAGTGCTAGGGCGAGAGTTAGAGTTAGTCTTAGGGCTAGGGTTAGGGGTGGGTTTAATGTTAGGGCTAAATTAGGGCTAGGATTAGCGCTAGGGTTAGTGTTAGGGTTAGGGCTAGGGCTAGGGTTAGATATGTGTTACAGATAGGGTTAGGTTTAGGGAAAGGGATTGGGTTAGAGCTAGGTTTAGGGATAGGGCGAGGGTAGAATTAGGGTTAAGGCTAGGTTACAGTTTGGGTTATGATTAAGGCTAGCTTCAGGGCTAGGTTTGAGGGTTTGTGTTAGTGCTAGGTCTAGGATTAGGGGCAGAGCTAATGTCAGGTCTAGGGTTTTGGTTAGAAATAGTTTTAGGGTTAGGTTATGGCTAGGTCTAGTGTAAGGATTATGTTTAGTGTAAGGGTCAGGTTTAGAGCTAGCCGTATTATTAGGGTCAGGGTCGGGTAGGGTTTGGTTTAGTATAAGGTTTAGAGTTAAGGGTTGAATTAACATTAGGGTTAGGGATAGAAGTAGGGTAATGTGTAGGGTTAGGTTTAGGGTTCAAGTTAAGTTTAGAGTAATGGATAGGGTTAGTGTTGGCGATAGAGAGTTAGTGTTAGGCCTATGCTTAGCATTTGAGTCAGGTTTATCTTTAGGTTAATGGTTAAGGTTAGAGGTAAGGTTAGTACTAGGGATAAGGTTAGGATTAGGGCTAGGGTTAGGTTTAGGCTTAGGATTAGTGTCACGATTATGTTTAGCGTAAGTGTTAGGATATGAGCTAGGGTTAGGGCTAGGGCAATGGTTAGGGTTAGAGTCAGGCTAGGATTATGGTTAAGGTTACGATTAGGGCTAGGTTAAGGGCTAGGTAAAGGCTAGGTTTGTGTGGTGTTTATGGCTAGCATTAGGGCTATCGTTTAGGATCAGGGTTAGGGTTAGAGTTAGGGCCAGAATTAGGACTTGTGTTGGGTCTAGGGATAGGATTATACTTTGCATTAGATTAAGGTTTATTTTTAGGGCTAGTGCAAAGTTTTTTTAGGGCTAGGGCTAGATTTATGACTCTATTTAGGATTAGGTATGGTCTAGTGCTAGTGTTACTGTTAGCTTTAGGTACAGGTTTACTGATAGGGGTAGGGGTAGGGTCCGGTTTAGGGTTAGTGTGAGGTTTAGATCTAGGGTTAGTGTTAGAGTCAGAATAAGGGTCAGGGTTTGGGTTAGAGTTACAACTAAAATGAGGATTAGGGTTAGGACTAGTAATAGAGTTGGGGATTGGGGTAGGCTAAGGATTAGGGTTAGGACTAAGTAACATTAGGGTAAGGGTTTGACTTAGGGAAAGCGATGGTTTTAGAGGTAGGATTCGGTTTAGGGATAGCTTTAGGGCTAGAGTTAGGTTTAGGGTTAGTCTTAGGGTTAAACCTATTTTTAGAGCTTGGATTAGTGCTAGGATTTGTGTTAGCTTTAGGGCTATGGCTAATGAAAAAAACTTGGTTTCTGATTAGGGCTAATTCTAGGGTTAGCATTAGGGCAATGTATAGAGCTAGGTTTAGTGTTAGGATCCAAGTCAGGGTCAGGGTTACTTCTAGGGTTAGGTTTAGCACTCAAATTATGGCAAGGTTTAGGGCTAGGTTTAGGATTAGTGTTTTGTTTAGGTTGAGGGTTAGGTTTAGGTTTATGGCTCAGTTTTGTTTTAGGGCTAGGTAGGGTTAGGGCTAGTTTTCAAATTAGCATTAGGGTCAGGGCTAGTGTTAGTATTTGCTTTAGGCTTAAGGTTAGGGTTATACTGACGTTTAGGGGTAGGGCAAATGTTAGGGCTAAGGTTGGGGCTAGAAATAGGGCTAGACTTTGGGTTATGGTAAGGGATAGGTTTAGAACTAGGGATAGGGCTAGGGCGAGAGTTAGAGTTAATCTTAGGGCTAGGGATAGGGTTAGGTTTAGGTTTAGGGTTTAAGCTAAATTAGGGCTAGGATTAGTGCTTGGGTTAGTGTTAGGTTTAGGGTAAGGTATGATGTTTCAGCTACGTTTTTGGCTAGGTCAAAGCATAAAATTAGGGATAGGGATAGGGTTTAGATTATGGTTAGGATTAAGGCTAGATTTAGTGCTAGGATTAGGGCTAGGGTTTGTGGTAGAGTTAGGGCTAGGATTAGAGTTAGGGCTAATGTCAGGTCTAGGATTATGGTTAGGGATAGTTTTAGGGTTAGGTTTATATCCAGATCTATTGTAAGGGTTAGGTTTATTGTTAGGGTTAGCTTTACAGCTAGGGTATTATTAGGGTGGGAATCAGGGTTAGGGTATGTGTTAGGTTAAGGTTTAGGGTTAGGGCTCAAATTAGTATTAGGGTTAGTGTTAGGGTTAGGGTAATGGATATGGTTAGATTTATGGTTCAGTTTAGGTTTTGGGTAATGGACAGCCTTAGGGTTAGGGATAGTGGTAAGGTTAGGCCTAGGGATAGAATTCAGTTAGGGTTATGGTTAGGGCAATGGATAGGAATACAGCTACAGTTAGGGCTAGGGTTATTGTTAGGTTAGGGCTATGGTTAGTGTTAGGCCTAGGGTTAGAATTCTGTTAGGGTTATGGTTAGAATAATGAATAAGATTAGAGCTAGGGTTAGGCCTAGGGTTTTGGTTAGGCTTAGGGCCATGTTTCGGGTTAGGTCAAGGTTTACTTTTGGGGTTAGGTTTAGTTTAAGTGTTAGGGCTAGGGTTAGGGTTAGGGATAGGGTTAAAGCTAGGGTTAGGGATCAGATTAGGGCTAGATTTTGGGTTAGGTTAGGGATAAGTTTGGACGACGGCTATTGTAAGAATTAGAGTTAAGATTAAGGTTAGTTTTAGAGTTAGCATTAGGTCTAGGTCAAGGTATAGTGTTTAGATTAGGTTTATCTTTAGGGAGATGATTAAATATAGGGTTACTGTTAGGGTCAGAGTCAGGATCAGTATTACTGATCAGGGTTAGGGATAGGACTTGAATTATGGCTAGGATTAAGGCTAGGTGTAGGGTTAGGTTTTGTGTTAGGGTTAAGGTAAGAATTAGGGATAGGGCTAATGTCAGGTCTAGCGTTACCATTAGGCTAGGGTTAGGTTAGGGCTATGGCTCAGTTTTGTTTTTGAGCTAGGGCTAGAGTTTGGGCTAGTTTTAGGATTAGCAATAGTGTTAGGGCTAGTGGTAGGATGAGGTTTAGGCTTAGATTTATTTTTATGGTTAGATCTAGGTTTAGGTCTAGGGCCTGCATTAGGATTAAGGTTAGGGCTAGGGTTAGGGTTATGGTAACGGATAGGGTTAGAACTAAAAATAGAACTAGGGTGTGATTAGAGTTATTCTGTGGGCTAGGGTTAGTGGTAGGTTTAGGGTTAGGGCTAAATTAGGGCTAGGATTAGCGCTAGGGTTAGTGTTAGATTTAGGCCTAGGGTTAGGGTTAGGGTTATGGTTAGTGTCAGTGTTAGGGTTAGGGTTAGATTTGGGGGAAAGGATGGGGTTATAGCTAGGTTTAGAGCTAGGGTTTGGGTTAGAATTTGATTTAGGGCTAGGGTAATGTTAGGTCTAGGTTCAAAGTAAGTGGTAATTTTATGGTTAGGTTATGGCTAGGTCTAGTGTAAGGGTTAGGTTTAGTGTAAGGGTCAGATTTAGCGCTAGGTGTTTTTTTTTTTTTTTTTTTTTTTTTTTTTTTTTTTTTTTTTTTAGGCTCAGGGTCCGTGTATGGTTTGGTTTAGATTAAGGTTTAGGGTTAAGGCTTGTAATAGCATTAGTGTTCGGTTTAGGATTTGGGTAATGGATAGGGTTAGGTTTATGATTCAGGTTAAGTTTAGAATAATGGATATGGTTATTTTTTGCAATAGTTTTAGCATTAGGCCTAGGGTTAGCATTTGGTTTAGGCTTATCTTTAGGGTAATGGATAGGGTTATAGCTAATTTAGGGCTAGGGTTAAGGTTAAGTTTATGGCTAGGGCTAGGGTTAGGCCTAGGATTAGTGTCAGGGTTAGGTTTAGGGTATGTATTAGGGTTTGAGCTAGGGTTAGGTCTAGGGCGAGGATTAGGGTTAGAGTCAGGGCTAGGGTTAGGGTTAGTGTTAGTGTTATGATTAGGGAAAGGGTTAGTTTGAGCTAGGTTTAGGACTAGGTCGAGGTTTAGGGTTAGGGTTAGGTCTAGAGTTATGGTTAAGGTTACAATTAGGGCTAGGTTTAGGGCTAGATAAGGGCTAGTTTTGTGTGATGTTTATGGCTAGCATTAGGGCTATGAGTAATGTAAGAGCTCAGGTTATGGTTATGGCTAGTTTTAGGGTTAGGGTTATGGATAAGTCTAGTGTTAGGGTTAAGTTTTGGGTTAGGATAAGGTTTAGAGCTAGTGTTTGTGTTAGGGTAAGCATCAGTGTTTGGGTTAGGTTTAGGGCCAGAATTAGGTATAGCATTGGGTTTAGGGATAGGGTTAGTCTTTGTGTTAGGTTAAGGGTTATTGTTAGATCTAGTTCAAGATTTTTGTTTAGGGCTAGGGCTAGATTTATGACTCTATTTAGGATTAGGTTTGGTCTAGTGCTAGTATTACTGTTAGGTTTAGGTATAGGTTTACTGATAGGGGTAGAGTTACAGTCCAATTTAGGGTTAGTGTCAGGCTTAGATCTAGGATTAGTGTTAGGGTCAGAATAAGGGTCAGGGTTTCGATTAGGGCTAGAGCTAGAGCTAGAATGAGGCCTAGATTTAGGACTACTAATAGGGATAAGGTTTGGGATAGGCTAAGAATTAGTGTTAGGCCTAGGGTAGCATTAGGGTGAGGGTTTGGCTTAGGGTAAGGGATAGGATTAGAGGTAGGGTTAGGATTATGGATAAGGTTAGGGATAGGGTTAGAGTTAGGGTTAGTCTTAGAGTTAAACCTAGGTTTAGGGCTCAGATTAGTGCTAGGATATGTGTTATCATTAGGGCTATGGCTTGAAAGAACTCGGTCTGATTAGGGCTACTTTGTGGTTTAGCATTAAGGCAATGTTTAGTGCTAGGGTTAGTGTTAGGATCCAAGTCAGGGTCAGGGTTACTTCTAGGGTTATGTTTGGCACTCAAATTATGGCAAGGTTTAGGGCTAGGTTTAGGGTTAGTGTTTGGTTTTTGTTAAGGGTTAGGGTTAGGTTTATGGCTCAGTTTTGTTTTAGGGCTAGGTTAGGGTTAGGGCTATTTTTCCAGTTAGCATTGTTGTTAGGGCTAGTGTTAGGGTGAGATTTAGGCTTAAGGTTAGGGTTTGATCCAGGTTTAGGGGTAGGGAAAATGTTAGGGCTAAGGTAGGGGCTAGGGATAGGGCTATGTTTTGGGTTATGGTAAGGGATGGGTTTAGAACTAGGGATAGAGCTAGGGCAAGAGTTAGAGTTAGTCTTAGGGATAGGGATAGGGTTAGGTTTAGTGTTAGGCCTAAATTAGGGCTAGGATTAGTGCTAGGTTTAGTGTTAGGTTTAGGCCTAGGTTTAGGCCTAAGGTTAAGGTTAGTGTTAGTGTTATGGTTTGGTATGATTTTAATAGCTATGATTAATGCTAGGACAAGAGATAAAATTAGGGATAGAGCTCAGCTTAAAATCAGGATAAGGATTAAGTCTGCGTTTAGAACTCGGATTAGGGCTAGGGATAGAGCTAATGTAAGGTCTAGGTTTAAGGTTAGGTAGGATTAGGGATAGGGCTATGGCTCAGTTTTGTTTTAGATCTAGGCCTAGGGTTAGGGCTAGTTTTATGATTAGTGATAGTGTTAGGGCTAATGATAGGGTGAAGTTTAGGCTTAGATTCATTGTTATGGTTAGATCTAGGTTTAGGACTATGGCTAGGGTTAGGGCTAAGTTTAGGGCTAATGTTAGGGTTATGGTAACAGATAGGTTTAGAACTAGAAATAGGGATAGGTTGAGAGTTCAAGTTAGTCTTCGGGCTAAGGTTAGGGATAGGTTTAGGGTTAGGGCTGAATTAGGGCTAGGATTAGCACTAGGGTTAGTGTTAGGGTTAGGCCTAGGGTTAGGGTTAGTGTTAGTGTTAGGGTTAAGATTTTGTTTAGGAGAAGGAATAGGGTTGTAGCTAGCTTTAGGGCTAGGGCAAGGGTTAGAATTAGGGTTAGGACTAAGGTTAGGTTTTGGGTTAAGATTAAGACTAGGTTTAGGGCTAGGCTGAGGGATTGTGTTAGGGCTACGACTAGGATTAGGGGTAGGGCTAATGTCAAGTCTAGGTTTATGGTTAGTATTAGTTTTATTGTTAGGTTATGGCTATGTCTAATGTAAGGTTTAGGTGTAGGGTAAGGGTCAAGTTTAGAGCTAGGTGTATTATTAGGGTCAGAGTCAGGGTAGGGTTTGGTTTAGGTTAAGATTTAGGGTTAATGCTTGAATTAGTGGTGGGTTCAGGTTAGGGTTAGGGTAATGGATAGAATTAGGTTTATGGTTCTGGTTAGGTTTATAGTAATGGATAGGATTAGTGTTAATGATAGGGTCATTGTTAAGCCTAGGGTTAGCATTTGGGTTTGGCATTTCTTTAGGGTAATGGATAGGGTTAGAACTAAGGTTAGGGCTAGGCTTAAGGTTAGGTTTAGGATTATGGTTAGTGCTAACCCTAGGGTTAATGTTAGGGTTAGGTTTAGGATAAGTGTAGGCATTTGAGCTAGGGCTAGGGGTAGGGTGAGGGTTAGGTTTATTAGTCAAGGCTAGTGTTAGGTTTAGGGTTGGGATTATATTTAGGCTAAGGATTAGAGTTTGAGCTAGGGTTAGGGCTAGGATGAGCGTTAGCATTAGGGTTAGGTCTAAGGTTATGGTTAGGGTTATGATTAGGGCTAGGTTTAGGGCTAGGATAAGGGCTAGGTTTTGTGTGATATTTAGGGCTAACATTAGGGATTGGGTAAAGTAAGAGCGAGGGATAAGGTTATGACTAGTTTTAGGGTAAGGGCTATGGATAAGTCTAGTGTTAGGGTTAGGTTTTGGTTTAGGTTAAGTTTTAGAGCTAGAGTTTCTATTAGATTAAGGGACATTGTGGGGTTAGGGTTAGTTTTAGGTTTAGAGCCACAATTAGGACTAGTGTTTGGTCTAGTGAGAGGTTTAGTCTTTATGTTAGATTAAGGGTTATTGTTAGGGCTAGTGCTAGGTTTTTGTTTAGGGCTAAGGCTAGATTTATGACTGTATTTAAAATTAGGTTTTTCTAGTGTTAGTATTACTGTTATGTTTAGGTTTAGATTTACTGGTAGAGGTAGTGTTAGGGTTTGGTTTATGGTTAGTGTCAGGTTTAGATCTAGGGTTAGTGTTAGGGTCAGAATAAGGGTCAGGGATAGGGTTAAAGTTAGACCTAGAATGAGGGCTACGTTTAAGACTTGAAATAGATTTAGGGTTTGGGAAAGGCTAAGAATTATGGTTAGGACTAGGGTAGCATTAGGGTGAGGATTTGGTTTAGGGTAAGGGATAGGGTTAGAGGTAGGACTATGGTTAGGGTAAGGGTTAGGGTTAGTGTTAGAGTTAGGGTTAAGGTCAGCATTAGTGTTTGGTTTTGGGTTATAGTTAGGTTAAGGGTTAGTGTTAGGGTTAGTGTAAGGTTTAGGTTTAGGATTAGGTGAGTGTTAGGGTTAGAGTTAGGGTCAGGGTTAGGGTTAATGTTAGGATTAGGGTTAGGACAGCTTTAGGTTTAGGGTTAGGGTAGTGTTTGTGTTAGGGTTAGGGTTAGGATTACATTAAGGTTAGGGATAGGTTTAGGTATGGTTAGGGTTAGTCTAAGGGGGGTTTGTATTCAGGTTAGGGTTAGGGTTACGGTAAGGTTTAGGGCTAGTGTTAGGCTTAAGGTTAGGTTTATTGTTAGGGTAAAGTTCAGGGTTAGGATTAGTGTTAGGGTCAGGGTTAGGTTTAGGGTTACAGTTAGTGTTAGGGTTACTGTTAGGGTTTGTGTGAGAATTAGGATTTGGGTTAGGGTTAGGGTTACAGTTAAGATTAGGGTTACATTTAGGGTTAGGTTTAGGATTAGGGTTAGGCTTAGGGTAAGGTTAGTGTTAGGTTTAGAGTTAGTGTTTGTGATAGGGTTAGGGTTAGAATTAGCATTCAGGTTAGGGTTAGTTTTAAAGTTAAAGTTGGTGTTAGGTTTAGGTTTAGTGATAGGGTTAGTGTTTTGTTTAGGCTTAGGGTTTTTGTTAGAGTTAGGTTTTGGGTTAGCATTAGAGTTAGATTTAGCATTAGGATTAGGGTTAGGGTTAGTATTATGGTTAGGGTAATGTTAGTGTTACAGTTAGAGTTAGGGTTAGTGTTAGGTTTAGGCTTAGGGTTAGGGTTAATGTTATAGAGTTAGGGTTGGGGTTAGGAGTTGTGTTAGGTTTAGGGTTAAAGTTAGTGTTAGGGTTAGTGTTAGGGTTAGTTTTAGGGTTAGGATTAGGCTAGGGTTAGGGTTAGTTTAGGGTTAGTTTTAGGGTTAGGGTTAGGCAAGGGTTAGGGTTAGTTTAGGGTTACGTTTAGGGTTAGGGTTTGTGTTAGGATTAGGGTTAAAGTTAGGGTGTGTATTAGGGTTATTGTTAGGATGTGGGTTAGTGTTAGGGTTAGGTCTCGTGTTAAGGCTAGGTTTGGGGTTAGTGTTAAGATAAGGTGTAGGTTTACAGTTAAGGTTAGGGTTATTGTTATAGTTAGCATTAGGGATTGGGTTAGGATTAGTGTTTGGTTTAAGGTTACAGTTAGGTTTATGGTTAGTGTTAAGGTTAGGGTTAGATTTAGTGTTAAGGTTAGTGTTAGGTTTATGGTGAGGTTTAGTGTTAGTTTAGGGTTAAGTTTAGGTTTAGTGTTAGGGTAAGAGTTAGGGTTAGGGTTAGTCTTGGGTTTAGTGTTTGGGTTAGGATTTGTGTTAGGGTTAGCTTTAGGGTTAGGGTTAGAGTTACTGTTAGGATTAGGTTTTGAGTTTGAATTAGTATTAGTGTTAGGGTTAAGGTTAGGGTTAGTGTTAGTGTTTGAGTTAGGGTTATAGTTAGGTTTAGGGTTAGTGTTAGGTTTAGGGTTACGGTTAGTGATAGGTTTATTGTTAGGATTAGGTGAGTGTTAGGGTTAGGGCAATGGTTAAGGTTAGGGTTAGTGTTACGGTTAGGGTTAGGGTTAGGGACAAGGTTAGATTTAGGGTTAGGTTAGGGTTTGTGTTAGGGTTAGCTTTATGGTTAGGGTTACAGTTAGGATATGGGTTAGCTTTAGGGTTAGGGTAATGGTTAGTGTTAGGGTTAGGGTTATTTTTGTGTTAGGGTTAGGATTAGTGTTAGTGTTAGGGTTAGGGTTACTATGGAGAGGGTTAGGGTTTGTAACAGGGTTAGGGTGAGGGTTAGGGTTACGATTAGAATTACCATTAGGGTTAAGGATAGGGTTAGGGTTAGTGTTAGGGTTAAGGTTAGGGTTAGGAGTAGTGTAAAAGTTAGGGTTAGTGTTACGGTTAGGGTTGGTGTTAGGGTTAGGATTGGAGTTAGGGTTATTTTTAGGGTTAGGTTTAGGATTAGGTTTAGTGTTATGGTTAGCATTAGGGTTAGATTTAGGGTTACTGTTATGCTTACCATTAGGAATAGAGTTAAGATTAGGGTTAGTGTTAGCATTAGGGTTAGGGTTAGGGTTAGTTTTCATGTTTGGGTTATGGTTATGGTTAGTTTAATGTTACGGTTAGTGTTAGGCTTATGGTTAGGGTTAGGGTTAGGGTTAGTGTTTGGCTTAGGGTTAGGATAACAGTAAGCTTTAGGGTTGATGTTAGGGTTAGGGTTAGGATTAGGGTTAGGTTTAGTGCTAGGATTAGGGTTATGCTTAGGGTTAGGTTTAGGTTTAGTGTTAGGGTTAGGGTTATGCTTAGGTTTAGGGTTATTGATCGTTTTATTGTTAGGGTTAGGGTTTGGGTTAGGGTTAGGTTTACAGGTAAGATTAGGGTTATGGTTAGGGTTAAGGTTAGTATTAGGGTAAGGGTTAGTGTTAGAATTAGGGTTAGTGTTTGTGATAGGGTTAGGTTTCCAGTTAGGGTTAGGGATAGGATTAGGGTTACTTTTAGGTTTAGGGTTAAAATTAGGGGTAAGGTTTTTGGTACAGTTAGGTTTAGGGTTAGTGTTAGGGTTAGGGTTATGTTTATGGTTAAATTTAGTTTTGGGGTTAGGGTTAGGGTTAGGGTTCTGGTTAGGTTTAGTTTTGGTTATGATTAGTGTTAGGGTTATGGTTACGATTTGGGTTAGAGTGAGGCTTATGTTTAGGTTTAGGGTTAGTTTTAGGGTTCCTTGTAGGTTTGGGTTAGGGTTATAATTATTGTTAGGGTTAGGATTAGGTTAAGGTTTGTGTTAGGGTAAGGTTTAGGGTGAGGGTTAGGGGTAGTGTTAGCTTTAAGGTTAGGTTCAGTGTTATTGTTATTGTTATTGTTGGTTAGGTTTAGTAATAGTGTTAGGTTAGGTTAGTGTTAGCTTTGGGTTTATGGTTAGGATAGGGTTAGGTTTAGAGTTTGTGTTGGAGTTACGATTGGGGTTAGTTTTAGGGTTAGATGTAGGTTTATAGTTAGGATTAGGGTTAGTGTTAGAGTTAGAATTAGGGTTAGGTTTAGGATTAGTGTTTGCATTAGTGTTAGAGTTAGGTTGAGTCTTAGTGTTAGCGTTAGGGTTAGAGTAAGTGTTAGGGTTAGGGTTAAGTTTATGGTGAGGTTTAGTGTTTGTGTTAGTGTTAGGATTAGGGTTTGTGAGAGTTTTAGGGTTAGGTTTAGGGTTAGTGTTAGGGTTAGGGATAGGTTTGGGATTAGTTTTAATGTCAGGGCTAGAGTTAGGGTTAGGTTTAGGGTTCGTGTAAATTCAGTGTTACTGTTAGTGTTAGAATTAGGATTAGAAATAGTGTTAGGGTTAAGGATAGGTTTAGGGTTATTTTAGGTTTAGGGTTAGAATTAGGGTTAGGGATAGTGTTATGGTTAGGTTTAGGATTAGTATTAGAGTTAGGGTTAGGGTTGGGTTTACAGTTACTGTTAGGGTTACTGTTAGGGTTAGGTTCGTGTTTGTGATAGGGTTAGGGTTAAGGTTATTAAGGTTATGATTAAGATTAGAGGTAGATTTAGGTTTAGGCTTAGGGTTATGGTTAAGGTTAGGATTAGTGTTAGGTTTAGGGTTAGGGTTAGGGTTATGGTTAGTTATAGGGTTAGAATTGTAGTTAGAGTTAGTGTTAGGGTTAGATTCAGGGTTAGTGTTACAGTTAGTGTTAGGGTAAGCCTTAGGCTTAGGGAAGGTTTAGGGTTAAAGTTAGGTTAGGGTTAGGGCTTGGTTAGGGTTTGTGTTACGGTTGGCGTTAGGGTTAGGGTTTTTGTTAGGGTTAGGGTTAGGGTGTGGGTTAGTGTTAGGGTTATGCTTAGGGTGATATTTAGGGTTCATGTTAGAGTTATGGTTAGGGTTAGTTATAGGTTTATGTTTAGGATTAGGGTTAGTGTAACAGTTAGAATTAGGGTTCGGTTTAGGATTAATATTTGCGTTAGTGTTAGAGTTAGGTTGAGGCTTAGTGTTAGTGTTAGGGTTAGAGTAAGTGTTAGGGTTAGGGTTTCATTTATTGTGAGGTTTAGGGTTAGTATTAGTGTTAGGATTAGGGTACATGAGAGTGTTAGTGTTAGGGTTAGTGTTAGGGTTAGGGTTAGGTTTATGGTTATTGTAAGGGTTAGGGTTAGTGTGTTAGGATTAGGGATAGTGTTAGGGTTAGGGATAGGTTTAGGGTTAGTTTTAGGGTTAAGGCTGGGGATTGTTTTAGGGTTAGGGTTCGTGCTAGGGTTAGGGTTTGGGTTATGGTTAGGGTTACTTTTAGGGTTAGGATTAAGGTTATGGTTAGGTTTAGGGATAGTTTAACAGTTAGTGTTAATGTTAGAGTTAGGGTTAGGGTTCATGTTAGTGTTAGGGATAGGTTAGTGTTAGGGTTAGGATTAGGTTTAGGGTTAGCTTTAGTGTTAGTGTTATGGTTAGGGTTGGGGACAGTGTTAGGGTTAGGGCTATGGTTAGGGTTAGTGTTAGTCTTGCAGTTAGGGTTAGGGTTAGTTTTAGGATTCGTTTTAGGATTAGGGTTAGGGTTATGTTTAGGGTTAGTTTTAGGGTTAGGTTTAGTTTTATGGTTTGGGTTAGGGTTAGGGTTGGTTTTAGAGTTCAGGTTAGGGTTAGAGTTGGTTTTAGAGTTCTGGTTAGGGTTAGGTTTAGTGTTAAGATTGTGATTGTATGAGGGATATGGTTTGTGTTAGGGTAAGGTTTAGGGTTAGGGTTTATGTTAGGGTTAGGGATAGGGTAAGGGTTAGAGTTAGGGTTAGAAATTGGGGTAGACTGAGGCTTAGTGTTAGATTGAGGTTTTGTTTTAAGGTTACTTTTAAATTAGGGTTAGTGTTAAGGTTAGGATTAGATTTAGTTTTAGTGTTAGGGGTTGTGTTATGGTAAGGATTAGGGTGAGGATTAGGGGTAGGGTTAGGTTTAGGGTTAGGTTCAGTGTTAGTGTTAGGGTTAGGGTTAGGGATAGTGTTAGGTTTAGGGGTAGGTTTAGGGTTACTTTTAGGTTTAGGATTGGAATTAGGGTCAGGGTTAGTGTTTCGGTTAGGGTTAGGGTTATGGTTAGATTTTGTATTAGGGTTATGGTTAGGTTTATGGTTAAGCTTAGTTTTCCAGTTAGGGTTAGGTTTAGTGTTAGGGTTAGGGTTAAGATTAATTTTAGTATTAGTTTTAGGGTCTGGTTTATGTTTAGTGTTAAGGCTAGTGTTAGGGTAAGATTATGGTTTGTGTTAGGGTAAGGGTTAGGTTTAGGTTTTGTTTTAGGGTTAGAGTTAAAATTATGGTTTTGGTTATGATTAGAAAAATGGTTAGAGTGAGGCATAGGGTTAAGGTTTAGTTTTAAAGTTACGGGAACTTTAGTTATAGAGTAAGGGTTTAGGTTAGAGTAAGGGTTAGTGTTAGTGTTAGGGTTAAAGTAAGGTTTAGGGATAGGGTTAGTGTTAGGTTTAGGGTTAGGGTTAGTGATAGGGTTAGTGTTGTTGTTAGGGTTAGTGTTAGGATTAGGGTTAGGTTTAGTGTTAGGGTTAGTTTTAGTTTTATGTTTAGGTTTAGGGTTAGCGTAAGAATTGGGGTTAGGGTTAGATTTAGGGTTAGTGTTAGGGTTACGGTTAGGTTTAGGGTTAGCTTTAGTGTTAGTGTTAGGGTTAGGGTTAGAAAGAGTGTTACAGTTAGAGACAGATTTAGGTTTAGGGCTAAGTTTAGTGTTAGGGTTAGTATTACAGTTAGGGTTAGGATTAGGGTTTGTTTTAGGGTTAGGGATAGGGTTATGTTTACGGTTAGTTCTAGGGTTATGGTTAAGTTTAGGTTTGGGTTAAGGTTAGGGTTAGTTTTTCAGATATGATTAGGGTTAGTGTTAGGGTTAGGGTTAGTGTTAGGATTAGTGTACGTGTGAGGGATATGGTTTGTGTTAGGATAAGGGTTAGAGTTAGGGTTTGTGATAGGATTAAAAATAGGGTTAGGGTTAGGGTTAGGGTTAGGATTTGGGTTAGAGTGAGGATTAAGTTTAGGCTTAGGGATAGGTTTAGAGTTACTTGTAGGTTAGGGTTAGTGTTAGGGTTAGGGATAGGATTAGTGTTAGGGTTAGGTTTAGGTTTAGGGTGAGGGTTAGGTGTAGGGTTGGGTTTAGGTTTAGGTTCAGTGTTACTGTTAGTGTTAGGGTTAGGTATAGGAATAGTGTTAGTATCAAGGATAGGTTTAGGGTTATTTTTAGATTTAGGGTTAGAATTAGGGTTAGAGATAGTGTTACGGTTAGGGTTAGGCTTATGGTTAATGTTAGTATTAAAATTAGGGTTAGGTTTATGGTTAAGATTAGTTTTTTGGTTAGGGTTTGAGTTATGGTTAGGGTTAGATTTAGAATTAGGGTTAGTGTTTCAGTAAGTGTCAGTGTTAAGCTTAGTGTTTGTGTGAGAATTATGGTTTGTGTTAGGGTAAGGGTTAGGTTTAAGTTTTGTGTTAGATTAGAGATAAAACTAGGGTTTTGCTTATGATTAGAAAGAGGGTTAGAGTGAGGCGTAGGGTTAGGGTTAGGATTAGTTTTAGGGTTATGTGTAGTTTAGTTATAGTGTTAACATTAGGGATAAGGTTAGTATTATTGTTAGTGTTAAAGTAAGGGATAGGGTTAGTGTTCTGTTTAGGGTTAGGCTTAGGCTTAGGATTAGTGATAGGGTTAGTGTTGGGGTTAGGTTTAGTGTTAGGATTATGGTTAGGGGTAGTGTTAGAGTTAGTGTTAGGTTTAGAGTTAGGTTTAGGGTTAGTGTAATGGTTAGGGTTAGGATTAGTTCCAGGGTTAGTGTTACTGTTAGGGTTAGGGTTAGAGAGAGTGTTAGGGTTAGGGATAGGTTTAAGGTGAGGGCTAGAAATAGGGTTAGGGTTACTGTAACAGTTAGGGTTAGGGTTAGGTTTATGTTTAGGGTTAGTTCTAGGGTTAGGGTTAGGGTTCAGGTTAGGTTTAGGTTTAGTTTTAGAGTTAGGGTAGGGTTAGGGTTAGTGTTAGGATTAGTGTTCATGTGAGGGATATGGTTTGTGTTAGGGTATGGTTAAAGTTATGTTTAGGATTAGGGTTAGAGTGAGGCTTAGGGTAAGGTTTAGGGTTAGTTTTAGGGTTACTTGTAGGTTAGGGTTAGTTGTAGAGTAAGGGTTAGGATTAGTGTTAGGGTTAAGGTTAAGGTTTGTGTTAGGGTAAGGATTAGGGTGAGGGTTAGGGGCAGGGTTAGGTTTAGGGATAGGTTCAGTGTTAAGGTTAGGGTTAGGGATAGTGGTAGGGTTAGGGATAGGATTAGGGTTACTTTTAGGTTTAGGGTTAGAATTAGGTTTAAGGTTAGTGTTAAGGTTAGGGTTAGGGTTAGAGTTAGGGTTTGTGTTAGGGTTAGCATTATGTTTATGGTTAAAGTTAGTTTGGGGGTTAAAGTTAGGGTTAGGGTTCTGATTAGGGTTAGAGTCAGTTTTAGAATTGGGTTTAGGGTTTGGGTTAGGTTAGTGTTAAAGTTAGTGTTAGGGTAAGAATAATTATTTGTGTTAGGGTAAGGGTTAGGTTTAGGTTTTTTTGTAGGGTCAGAGTTAAAATTAGGGTTTTGGTTATAATTAGAAAGAGGGATAGAGAGAGGCATAGGGTTAAGTTTACTTTTAGGGTTAGGTATAGTTTTAGGGTAAGGGTTAGTGTTAGTGTTAGTATCAGGGTTAAATTAGGAGTCAGGGATAGGGTTAGTGTTAGGTTTACGGTTAGGCTTAGGGTTAGGGTTAGTGATAGGGTTATTATTGGGGTTATGGTTAGTGTTAGGTTTAGTGTTAGGGTTTGTCTTAGGTTTAGGGTTAGGTTTACGGTTACATAAGGATTAGGGTTAGGGTTAGGGTTCAGTTAGGTTTAGGGTTAGGTTCAGGGTTATGTTTAGTTATAGAGTTAGGGTTGGGGTTAGGGTTAGTGTTAGAGTTAGGGTTTGTTTTAGGGTTAATGTAAGGGTTAGAATTTGTGTTAGGGTTAGGGAAGTGTTAGGGCTAGGTTTAAGGTTAGGGTTAGTGTAAGGATTCGTGTTAGGGATAGGATTAAATTTAGTATTAGGGTTAGGGTTAGGGTTAGTGTTAGGTTTAGGATTGGGGTTCGGGTTATTGTTAGGGTTAGTGTTATGGTTAGCGTTATAGTACATTTAGGGTTACTGTTAGGGTTAGAGTTAGTTTTAGTGTTAGTGTTAGTGTTAGGGTTAGGGTTAGGGTTAGTGTTAGATAAAAGTTAGGTTTATTTTAGCTTATGTTCAAGGTTATGTTTTGGGTTAGGGATTGTGTTAGGGTTATGGTTATGTTAGGGTTCGTGTTACATTAGATTTAGGGTTAGGGTTAGGGTAAGGATTACTGTAAGGGTTTGTGTTAGGTTAGGGTTAGTGTTAGGGTTAGGGTTAGTGTTAGGGTTAGGGTTAGTGTTATGGTTATTGTTAAGTTTAGGGTTAGTGTTAGTGTTAGTGTTAAAGTTAGGATTAGGGTTAGGATTAGTGTTAGGTTTAGGGTTAAAATTTGTGTTAGGGTTATGGTTAGGATTATATTTAGGGTTACATTTATGGTTAGGATTAGCATTAAGGTTAGGGTTAGACTTAGGTTAGGGTTAGGGCAGGGTTAAGGTTAGTGTTAGGGTTCAAGTAAGGGTTAGGATTAGGGTTAATGTTAGGGTTAGGTTTGGTTTAGGGTTAGGTTAGAATTAGGGTTAGAGTTAGGGTTCGTGTTAGGTTTAAGGTTAGGGTAATAGTTAGCTTTATGTTTATGGTTAGCGTTATGATTAGGGTTAGTGTTAGTGTTAGGGTTAGGGTTATACTTAGGTTTAGAGTTAGTGTTATGATTAGGGTTAGGTTTTGGGATAGCTTTAGGTTCAGGGGTAGGTTTAGAGATATTGTTACGGTTAGGTTTAGGTTTAGGATTAGGGTTAGGTTTAAAGTTAGGATTAGTGTTAGTGTTAGGGTTAGTTTTAGGGTTAGGACTAGGGTTTCTTTTAGGGTTAGGGTTAGGGTTACGGTAGGGTTTGTGTTAGGATTAGGTTTAGGGTTAGTGTTAGGGTTAGGGTGAGGGTTACGGTTAGGGTAAAATTTAGGGTTAGATTTAGGGTTACGTTTAGAGTTAGTGTTAGTGTTAGTGTTAGGGTTAGTGTTAGGATTAGGTTTTAGGTTAGTGTAAGGTTTATCATTAGGGTTTGTGTAGGGGTTATGGTTAGGGTTATAGTTAGGGTTATGATAAAGGTTAGTATTAGGTTTAGAGTTATGTGGTGAGCTATTTTGCTGTGCTGCCTTGTGTGGGCATGAGCTTAATTCTTGGGCTGAGACCCAGTTCTTTGTTTTCAGCCACTCCCTAGAATGGAATGTATCAATTGTCCAGCTCCTGGAACAAACTGTTTTCAAGAAGTGCTTGTTGTTTTGCACAAGCTGGAACTGGGTGTCTCTTGCCTTGTGTGCAAGTGCTGGGTCTATCATTCTATTGGCTGCTGCTGTGTTGCTATGCGCTCTTTGTCCAATGGTGTACGAGCAGGGCTGCAGTTGAAGTATATAAGGGGTGGTTTTTTCGGACTCGGGGTCTTTCCTCTCATCTATACCTAATGGATGCTCCCAATAAAGCGTGTTAAAGAAGAATCCTGTTGTTGTCGTCATTCCTGCTGGCGGGTAGACGCGACAAGTGGTGCCGAAATCCCGGGAATTGTCATCTGTCAGCTACGAGGGGACCCCCGATATTTTGCGGGAGGATTCAGAACTTTACACGTGGAGCGGTGGCGCCGGTAAGTAATCCCCTGATCCGGTGGCTCTGGCTTAGTATAGTGCTCTATCATGGGTCAATATCAGTCTGTTTTCCTGAAACCACTAAAAGGGGACAGGAGATTTTGGTGGAGCATCAGGATACTGGGTCAGAGTCAGAGGAATCTAAGCAAGAAAGACATGAAACAAAACAAAAAAAGGGGATCTAATGCAAAGTTAAGTGAAAGTGCACTCAAGGAACAAAAGGACGTGACTCCAGCGTTAGGAGCACGCCCGAAACTCTATCCAGATTTATCTGCCTTCCGTAAATTAAAGATAGTTGACTCAGATGAGTCTGAGTCGGAAGGTGAGTCAGAAGGCTTTACCCCAGAAGAAGAACAAAGCTTAGAGAAAATGGTGGCTGAATATGAGCATGGCCGCTATGACGCGGCAATGGCCGCCGCCCTTCTTCCTCCGAAGCCTCCGGCGTATTCTGTAGCTAAACAACTGTTGCCACGTAAAGGGTCTCCACCCACTGCTCCAGGTGGAGCTTGTGGCTTCATAAAACGCAGTACTTGGAGGAAGCTGGAGGAGGAGGGGGCATATCCTGTTGGTGCATATCCTGTCTTTGAGGATGCACAGGGACAGAGATATTTTGAGCCCATTCCTTATAAATTAGTTAAAGACATAGCTGAATCTGTCAGGACTAATGGTGTCACAGCATCTTTTACAATTGCATTGCTTGAACGCTTATATCTTAATGCTATGGCACCAATGGATTGGTATCATTTAGCAAAGGCTTGTCTCTCCATGGGACAATATCTTGATTTTAAGGCATTATACTTGGATGCCGCTATACAACAGGCTCATGCGAATGCGGCTGATGGTCAACAAGCCTGGGATGTGGAGATGCTGACCGGGACAGGTCAGTGGGCCCAAAATCAAAATGTTTATCCATTAGTAGTATATCAACAAATTAATATTTTGGCCTTACGTGCCTGGAAGGCTCTCCCCAATAGAGGTGAAACAACAGGGAATCTTACAAATTCATACAGGGCCCAGCTGAGCCATTTTCAGATTTTGTCGCCCGAATGCTTCAAGCAGCTTCAAAAATTTTGGGGGATACGGAGCAGGCGATGCCCCTAGTGAAGCAGTTAGTGTATGAACAATGTGTTAATCATACTGACAATTCTACTATAGTTGATTGTACTGTAAAAGAGTGTTATTTAACCCAGTGTTGGAATACTTCCTTGTCATTGGCTTTGGTGGTAAAGGTTCCGACCTTTGTGCCCATGCCAGTTAAGGCCGATCCTAATTCTTTTCCCCTGGTACAGTTGGTCAGGGAAAGGAGAGATTTCGGCATTACAGCTGCTATATTTACAGCTATTGTGGCGTCTGCCGCAGCAGCTACCACTGCAGCCATAGCTATGGCCTCTCAGGTACAAACAGCTCAAGTCATTAATAGTGTAGTAGATCAAACAGCTAAAGCCTTAACTACGGTGGAAGAAATCAATAGACATCTTACTGCTGGTATTTACTTGCTTAATCAAAGAGTAGATATAATACAAGAACAAGTAGAGGAAGTTTATAAAATTACTCAGTTAGGATGTGTATCTCATTATAAGTATGTGTGTGTTACTCCTTTATATTACAATATGACTGCTTCCGTGGAACAGAGTAATAGATTGTCTAGATTTCTACAGGGAAACTGGACCCAGGAAGGAGAGCGACTCACTCAAGAACTGCTGTCTCAGATTGCTAACTTAAATGGAACACACGTGGAACCTCTTTCTGTTGCAGACTTCGCCTCCTGGGCTTCTTCTATATTTTCCTACTTTAAAGAGTGGGTAGGGGTTGGGTTATTTAGTGCTATGCTTCTTTGTGGCCTTGTCTTATGCCTTTGGATGATTTGTCGTATGCGACGCACGCAGCAGAGTGATAGAGTCAAGGTAGTTCAGGCACTTGCTGCACTGGAACCTGGGGCCTCCCCACAAATTTGGCTAGCCAGCTTGGCAAAATCCTAAAACCCCTGTTTTGATGTGGATGGCCTTTGCACACCAAGTGACCTTGTTGTCATTGCACCTTGGAAGGCTTCCATGTCTTAGGAAGACAGCCTTTGCACTCTGAAGGGTAAATGTTGCCCATTGCACTCAGAAAGGTGACTTCCTTGTTTGGCCTTTGAATGCCACCCTTGATCGGAGGGGTCATCATGAGGACACTTCCTGGATCGGGAGAATTTCAAATGGCTCGAACAAAACTAAAAAGGGGGAACTGTGGTGAGCTATTTTGCTGTGCTGCCTTGTGTGGGCGTGAGCCTAATTCTTGGGCTGAGACCCAGTTCTTTGTTTTCAGCCACTCCCTAGAATGGAATGTATCAATTGTCCAGCTCCTGGAACAAACTGTTTTCAAGAAGTGCTTGTTGTTTTGCACAAGCTGGAACTGGGTGTCTCTTGCCTTGTGTGCAAGTGCTGGGTCTATCATTCTATTGGCTGCTGCTGTGTTGCTATGCGCTCTTTGTCCAATGGTGTACGAGCAGGGCTGCAGTTGAAGTATATAAGGGGTGGTTTTTTCGGACTCGGGGTCTTTCCTCTCATCTATACCTAATGGATGCTCCCAATAAAGCGTGTTAAAGAAGAATCCTGTTGTTGTCGTCATTCCTGCTGGCGGGTAGACACGACAGAGTTAGGTGGAGGTTTAGGGTTAGGTTAGGGTTAGGGTTAGGGTTAGGGATAGTGTTAGGGCTAGGGTTAGGATTAGTGTTAGCATTAGAGTTAAAGTTTGTGTTAAATTAGGGTTATGGTTATGGTTACTGTTCATGTTAGGGATAGGGTTATTGTTTTTGTTAGTTTTAGTTTTATCTTTAGTGTTAGGGTTAGGATTAGTGTTAGGGATAGGTTTAGGTTTATGGTTAGAGACAGTGTTAGGGTTAGGGTTAGGGGTAGTTTTAATGTTATGGATAGGGTTATGGTTAGGTTTAGTGTTAGAGTTATGGTTAAGGTTAGATTTAGTTTTTATTTATTTAGTTTTATCTTGGATTAAGGTTAGAGTTAGGTTTATGGTTAGTGTTAGAATTAGGGTTAGGGTTAGTGTTAGGTTTAGAATTAGGGTTAGGGTGAGGCTTAAGTTTAGTGTCAGGGTTGGGTTTAGATTTAGGGTTAGGTTTTAGGGTTGGCATTAGAGTTAGGGTTATGGTTAGATTAAGGGTAGTATTTAGTTTAGGGTATGTTTTAGGGTTAGGGTTAGGGATAGTGTTATGATGAGGATGAGTGTTAGAGTTAGGTTCCGGTTAGGGGTGGGATAGGGTTCGTTTTGGGGTTAGGGTAGGGTTATTGTTAAGTTTAGGTTGAGGGTTAGAGTTAGAGTTAGGTTTGGTGTTAGTGTTAGATTACTGCTAGGGTTATGGTTAGGATTAGTGTTAGTGTTAGGTTTAGGGTTAGGGATAGAGTTATGGTTTGGTTTAGGGCTAGTGTTAGTGACATGATTACAGTTAGGATAAGGGTTAGGTTTAGGTTTAGGTTTAAGGTTAGGCTTAGGGTTAGGGTTAGAGTTAGGGTTAGGGTTAAAATTACTGTTAGGGTTAGGGTTAGGCTTAGGGTTAGGGTTAGAGTTAGGTTTAGGGTTAAAATTAGTGTTAGGGTTAGGTTTAGGGTATTATTGTTTGGGTTAAATTTAGGTTAATGGTTAGAATTAGGGTTAGGGATATTTTTAAGGTTTGTATTATGGTTAGGTTTAGGGTTAGTGTTAAAATTAGGGTTAGGGATAGGGTATGGTTAGTGTTAAGTTGCAGTTAGGGTTTGTGTTATTGTCAGAAATAAAGTTTGGGTTAGGGTTAGTGTTACGTTAAGGTTAGGCTAGGGTTCGGTTAGGGTTAGGGTTATGGAAAGGATTAGGGTTAGGGTTATGGTTGGGGATAGGGTTGCAATTAGGGTTATGGTTAGGATTAGGGTTAATATTAGGGTTAGGTTTAAAAGTAGGGTTTGAATAATAATAATAAAAAAATGTAGGGTTTGTGTTAGGGTTAGGGTTAGCATTAGGGTTTGTTTTAGGGTTAGGGTTAGGGTTAGGGTTAGTGTTAGGATTAGTTTTAGGATTAGGGTTAAAGTTAGATTTGTGTTAGGGTTAGTGTTTAGGTTATGGTGTGGTTTAGAGTAAGTTTTATGGTTAGGGTTATTGTTATGATGAGAGTTAGTGTTAGGGTAAGGGTTAGGGTTAGGATTTGAGTTAGGGTTAGGATTAGGTTTGGGGTTAGTGTTATGGTTAGGGTTAGTGTTAGCATTAGTGTTAGCATTAGGGTTAGTGTTAGCTTTAATGTTATTGTTAAGGTTAGGGTTAGAGTTAGGGTTAGTGTTAGGATTAAGGTTAGGGTTTCTGTTATGTTTAGTGTTAGTGTTAGAGTTAGGGTTAGTGTTAGGGTTAGGGGCAGGTTTAGGGTTAGTGTTAGGGTTAGGGTTAGGGTTAGTGTTAGGGTTAGGGTTAGGGTTAGGGTTAGTGTTTTGGTTAGGGTTCAGGTTATGGTTAGGGTTAAGGTTAGTGTTAGTGATAGGTTTAGTGTTAGGGTTAGGGTTAGTGTTAAGATTAGGGTTAGGATTAGTGTTAGGGTAACTGTTAGGTTTAGTGTTAGGGTAAATGTTAGGTTTACCTTTAGGTTTAGGATTAGTGTTAGGGTTAGGGTTAATTTTAGTATTCGGTGTCAGTTTAAGGTTAGTGTTAGGGTTTGGTTTGTGGTTTGTGTTAGGATTACAGCCAGGTTTAGGGATTGTGTTAGGGTTAGGGTAAGAGTTAGGTTTATGGTTAAGGTCATGGTTAAGATTAGGGTTAGTTAGGGTTAGGATTAGCATTAGGGTTAGTGTTAGGGTTAGTGGTAGGTTTAGGGTTAAGTTGGGGTTAGGCTTTGTGATAGGATTAGAGTTGGGGTTAGGTTTAGTGTTAGTGTTAGGGTTAGTGTCACAGTTCCTCTTAGGGAAAGGATTATGTTTAGGGTTAGGGCTACAGTTAGGATTACGTTTAGGTTAACATTAGGATTATGATGTGAGTTATGATTTATGTTAGAGTTAGGGTTATGCTTAGGTTTTGGGCTACAGTTAGGGTTAGGGTTAAGAATAGGGTTACAATTAGGGTTAGGGTTAATGTTAGGTTTAGTGTTAGGTTTAGTGTTAGGGTTCTGTTTATGGTTAGGGTTAGGTTTAGTGGTAGGCCTGGGGTTAGGGTTAGGGTTAGTGTTTGCGTAAGGGTTAGGGTTAGGTTTAGGGTTTGGATTACTGCTAGGTTTAAGGTTACGATTGGGGTTAGGGTTAGGTTTCGTGTTTGGTTTAGGGTTTTGTTTTGGCTTAGGGGTAGGATTAGGTTTAGAGTTATGGGTAGGATTAGGGTTAGAGTTAAGTTTAGGGTTAGGTTTACATTAGATTTAGGGTTACGAGTAGTGTTAGGGTTAGTTTTAGAGTAAGGAGTTTGGTTAGGGTTAGGATTAGTGTTAGGGTTAGGGTTAGGTTTAAGTTTAGCGTTAGTGTTAGGGTAAGGGTTAGTGAGAGGGTTATGGTTGGAGTTAGGGTTAGTGTTATGGTTATTGTTAGGGTTACTGTTATGGTTAATTTAGGGTTAGGGTTAGGTAAGAGTTAGTGTTAAAGTTAGTGTTAGTGTTAGCATTAAGTTTAGGGTTGCAGTTAGTATTAGGGTAGGGTTAATGTTAGGGTTAGGGTTAGATTTAGAGTTAGTGTTATAGTTAAGGTTAGAATTTGTGTTAGGATTAGGGTTAGTTTAAATGTTATGGTTACGGTTAGGATAAGGTTTAGGGTTAGGATTAGTGTTAGTGTTAGGTTTTGTGTTAGAGCTACTGTTAGGGATAGTGTTAGGGTTAGAGTTAGGGTTAGTGTTAGTTTTAGGGTTATGGTTAGTGTTAGGGTTAGCTTTATGTTTGAGTTAGGGTGAGGTTTCGTGTTAGGGTTAGGATTAGGGTTAGGGTTGGGGTTAGGGTTATTGTTAGGTTTAGGGCTAGGGTTAGTGTTAAGTTTAGCATTAGGGTTAGGTAAGGATGAGGATTAGGGTTACGTTAGGGTCAGGGTTATGGTTTAGATTAGGGTTTGTGTTAGGGTTAGGGTTAGATTTAATGTTAGTGTTAGGGATAGGGTAAGGGTTAGTATTAGGGTTAGGGTAGGTTTAAGATTATTGTTAAGGTTAGAGTTAGGGTTATGGTTAGCGTTAGTGTTTTCTTTAGAATTAGGAATCATGTTATGGTTAGTGTTAGTGTTATTGTTAGGGTAAGAGTTAGTGTTAGGTTAGGGTTAGGGTTAAAAAGAGTGTTAGTGTTAGGGGCAAGTTTAGGTTTAGTGTCAGGGTTAGGGTGATGGTTAGTGTTAGTGTTATGGTTAGGATAGAGTTAGAGTTAGGGTTAGTGTTAGTGTTAGTGTTAGTGATAGTGTTAGGGTTAAGGTTAAGGTTAGGGTTAGGGTTAGTGTTAAGTTGAGGGTTAGGGTTAGGTTGTGTATTAGGGTTAGGTTTTGTATTAGGGTAGGTGTTAGGGTTAGGTTTAGGGTTAGTGTTAGGTTAGGGTAAAAATTAGGTTTAGTGTTAGTATTAGGGTTGGGTTTAGAGTTAATTTTAGGGTTAGGGTGTGGTTAAGGTTAGTGTTAGTGTTAGTATTAGCATTTTGGTTAGGTTTAGGTTTAGGGTTAGTGTTAGGGTCTGGGTTAGGGTTAGTGTTAAGTTAGGCTTACTATTGTGGTTACGGTTGGTGTTAGGGTTAGGGTGAGAGGTTTTATTACGGTTAGGGTTAGGGGTTAGTGTTAGGGTTAGTGTTAGGGTTAGAGTTAGGTGAGGGTAAGGGTTGGTTTAGTGTTAGTGTTAAAATTAGGGTTAGGATTAGGGTTAGTGTTACTGTTAGGGTTAGGGTTTGTGTTTGGAATAGTGTTAGGGTTAGTATTATAGTTTTGGTTAGGTTTAGGGTTAGGGTTAGTGTTAGTGTTACTGTTAGGGTTAGGGTTAGTGTTAGGTTAGGGTTACTGTTGCAGTTAGGGTTAGTGTTAGGGTTAGGGTGAGAGGTCCTGTTAGGTTTAGGGTTAGGGTTAGTGTTAGGGTTAGGGTGAGAGGTCCTGTTAGGTTTAGGGTTAGGGTTAGTGTTAGGGTCAGGGTTAGCATTAGTGTTAGTATTAGAGTTAGTATTAGTGTTTTCTTTAAGTATAGGGTTAGGTTTAGTATTAGTTTTATAGATAGGGTATGTGTTAGGTTAGGGTAAGGGTTAGGGTTAGAGTTATCGTTAGGCTTAGGGTTAGTGTTAGGGTTACGGTAAGGTTTAGAGCTAGGGTTAGGGTTTTGAAAAGAGTTACTGTTAGCGTTACGGTTAGGGTTCAGGTGAGGTTTAGGGTTAGGGTTAGTTTTAGTGTTAGGGTTGTGTTAGGGTTTGTTTTAGGGTTACGGTTAGGGTTAAGATTAGGGTTACAGTTACAGTTAGGATTTGGGTTAAGGTTAGTTAGGGTTAGAATTAGATTAGGGTTAGTGTTAGAGTTAGTGTTTTGGTTAGGTTTGGGGTTAAGGTTATTGTTAGCTATATAGTTAGTGTTGGTTACGGTAAGGGTTCGGGTAAGGGTTAGTGATAGGATTAGGGTTAGTTTTAGTGTTTGGTTTAGGTTTAGAGTAAGCTTTAGGATTAGGGTTAAAGTTAGTGTAAGGGTTTTGTTAGAGTTTTGTTTCCAGTAGGGTTGAGGTTAGTGTTAATTTAGGGTTAGGTTAGGGTTAGGCTTATGGTTAAGTTTTCGGTTTATGTTACAGTTAGTTTTAGAGTTAGGATTAGGGTTAGGGTTAGGGTTACGATTAGGGTTAGTGTTAAGGTTACAGATAGTGTTAGTGTTAGGTTTAGGTTTAGGGTTATAGTCAGTGTTAGGGTAAGATTTAGGTTTAGGTTTTTGTTAGGGTTAGGCTTAGTGTTAGGATTGTATTAGGGTTAAGTTAGGGTTAGGGTTAGTATTAGGATTGTATTAGGGTTAAGTTAGGGTTAGGGTTAGTATTAGGGTTGGGGTTAGTTTTGGGTTTAGATTTCATGTTAAGGGTAGGGTTAGGATTAGATTTAGGTTAGGGTTAGGGTTTGGCTTAGGGTTCGTGTTAGGGTTAGGGTTAGTTTTAGGCTTAGGATAAGGGTTAGTGTTAGGTTTAGTGTTAGCGTTACACTTAGGGTTAGCGTTAGTGTTTGGTTTAGTGTTATAATTAAGTTTAGGGTTAGATTTATGGTTAGGGTGGTGTTAGTGTCAGGTTTAGAGTTAGGTTTAGTTCTAATCTAAGGGCAAGGTTTAGGGATAGGCTTAGGGTTTGGTTTAGTGTTAGGGTTAGAGTTAGGATTTGGTTTAGGTTTCAGGTTACGGTTGGGTTTGATGTTATTCTTAGGGTTAGGGTTAATTTTAGAGTTAGGTAAAAGTTAGTGTTAGGGTTAGGATTAGTGTTATATTTGGATTATGGTTAGGTTTATGGTTAGGATTATGTTTAGTGTTAGGTTTCGGGTTAGGGTTAGGGTTAAGGTTACTGTTAGGGTTAGGGTTAGTGTAAGGTTTAGTTTAGAGTTAAGGTTGGAGTTAGTTTTAGGGTTAGAGTTAGTTAGGTTTAGGGATAGTGTTATGGTTAGAGTTGGTTTTAGGATTACGGTTAGTGTTATGTTAGTGTTAGGGTTAGGGTAAGTTTAGGGTTAGGGTTATGGTTATGGTTAGGGTTTGTGTTATGGTTACCGACAGGTTAGGGTTTGTGTTAGTGTTAGGGTTAGGGTTATGGTTAGTGTTAGGGTTAGGGTTAGGGTTAAGGTAAGGTTTAGGGTTAGGGTTAGGGTTATGTTTACAGTTAGGATTAGGGTTAGGTTTGGGGTTAGGGATCGTGCTAGGGATAGGGTTAGGGTGAGTGTTAGTGTTAGGGTTAGGGTGAGTGTTAGGCTTAGGTTTAGGGTTAAGGTTAATGTTAGTTTTAGGCTTAGTGTTATGGTTAGGGTTAGTGTTATGATTAGGACTAGGGTTAGGTTTAGGTTTAGGCTTAGGGTTAAGTAAGGGTTAGGGTTAGGGTTATGGTTACAGTTAGGATTAGGGTTAGGTTTGGGGTTAGGGATCGTGTTAGGGATAGGGTTAGGATTAGTTTTACTTAGGGCTAGGGTTAGGGTTATGTTCTTGTTATGGTTAGGGTTAGGATAAGTGTTAGTGTTAGATTTATGTTTAGGGTTAGGCTTATTGTTGGTTTTAGGATAAGGGTTAGGGTTAGCCTTAGGATTAAAGTTAGTGTTAGGGTTAGGTTTACGGTTAGTGTTTGTGTTTGATTGTGGTTAAGATCAGGTTTCGGTTTATGGTTACAGTTAGTATTACTGTTAGAATTAGGTTTACGTTGAGTGTTAGGTTTAGAGTTAGGCTTAGGTTTAAGCTCAGTGTTACATTTAGGGTTAGTGTAATGGTTAGGGTTACAGTTATGATTAGGATTAGGGTTCGGTTTAGATTTAGGGTTAGGGTTAGGTTAGGATTAGAGTTAGGGTTTGGGTTAGTGCTAGGGTTAGGGTTAGAGTTGGGGTTACGGTTCAAATTAGGGTTAGAGTTAGGATTAGGTTTACTTAGGTTTAGGGTTAGGGTTAGGGTTTGTGTTAGGGTAGGGTTAGGGTTAGTGTTAGGTTTAGATTTAGGTTTAGGGTTATGGTTAGGGTTAGTGTTAGTATTAGGGTTAGGGTTAGTGTTAGCATTAGGGTTAGGGTTAGGTTTAGGGTTAGTGTTAGCATTAGGGTTAGGATTAGGGTTATTGTTACTGTTATGGTTAGGATTAGGGTTCGTATTAGCATTAGGGTTATGGTTAGTGTTAGAGTAGGGTTAGATTTAAGTTTAGGCTTACTGTTAGTCATAGGGTTAGTGTTAGGTTTAGGGTTAGTAAAAGTGTTAGGGTTAGGGGTAGGTTTAGAATAAGTATTTGGGTCAGGGTTAAGGTTAAGGTTAGTTTTATATTTAAAGTTAAAGTTAGGGTTAGTGTTATGGTTAGGTTTAGGTTTAGGTTTAGTTTTAATATATGGGTTAAAGTTAGGGTTAAAGTTTGGGTGTTAGGGTTAGGGTTAGGGTTCGGGTGAGGGTTATGTTTAGTGTTAGATTTAGGGTTATAATTTGTGTTAGGGTAAGGGTTAGGTTTGTGATTTGTGTTAGGGTTAGGTTTAGGGTTAGCGTTATGGTTAGTATTAGGGTTAAAGTTAGTGTTAGGTTTAGGGCTATTGTTAGGGCTAAGGTTAGGGTTGAGGTTAGGGTTAGGGTTAGGGTTAGGTTTAGGTTTAGTGTTAGTGTTAAGTTTAGTGTTAAGGTTAGTGTTAGCTTTAGGGTTAGCTTTAAGTTTAGGTTTAGAAATAGGGTTAGGGTTAGGGTTAGTGTTAGGGTTAGGGTTAGGGTTAGAATTAGTGTTAGTGTCAGTCTTAGTGTTAGGGTTAGGGTTAGGGTTAGGTTTATGTCAGGGTTAGGGTTACAGTTAGGTTAGGGTTAGGGTTAGAGTTTGGATTAGGGTTAGGTTTTGTTTTAGATTTATGGTTAGGGTTAGTGTTAGGGTTAGATTTAGTGTTAGAATTAGGCTTAGGGTTAGTTTTAGTGTTAGGGTTAGAATTAGGGTCAGTGTCAGGTTTAAGTTTAGGTTTAGGGATAGTGTTATGTTTAGGGTTAGGTGTAGTGTTAGGTTTAGGGTTAGATTTCATTTTAGGGTTATATTGAGGGTTATGGTGAGGGTTAGGTTTAGAATTACATTTAGAGTTAGTATTGGAATAGTTTTTGGGTAAGGGTTAGTGTTGGGTTTAGGCTTAGTGTTAGGGTTAGTGTTAGCTTTAAGTTAAGGGTGAGTTTTAAGGTTAGTGTTAGTGTTAGGGTTAGGGTTAGGATTACGGTTATGATAAAGATTAGGTTTAGGGATTGGGTTAGGGTTAGTGTTTGTGTTAGGGTACTGTTAGGGTTAGAGATAGGGATAGGTTTAGGTTTAGGTTTACATTTAGGGTTAGGGTTAGGTTTAGAGTTAGGGTTAGTGTTAGTGTCAGATTTATGTTTCGTGTAAAGGTTAGGGTTAGTTATTGTTAGGGTTAGGGTTTGGTTACGGTTACGGTTATTGTTAGGTTAGTGTTAGGTTTAGGGTTGGTTTAAAGGTTAGGCTTAGGGTTAGGATTATGGTTAGGGTTAGGGCTTGTATTAGCATTATGGTTAGGGTTAGTGTTAGGGTTAGAGTTAGGTTTATGGTTACGTTTAGTGATAGTGTTTGGGTTAGGGTAGGAGTATTTTTAGTGTTACAAATAGGGTTAATGTTATGGTTGGGGTTTGTTTTAGGTTTAGGGTTAGGGTTATGGTTAGGGTTAGTTTTAGGATTAGGGTTAGGGTTATTGTTCAGGTTAGGTTTAGGGTCAGTTTTAGAATTAGGGTTAGGATTAGAGTTAGGGTTAGTGTTAGGATTATTGTTGGGTGAAGAATATGGTTTGTGTTAGGGTAAGGGTTAGGGTTAGGGTTTGTGTTAGGTTTAGGGATAGGGTAAGGTTTATGGTTATGGTTAGAATTAGGGCTAGAATGAGGCTTAGGATTAAGTTTAGGCTTAGGTTTAGGGTTATGCATACGTTAGGGTTAGTGTTAGGGTTTGGGTTAGGGTTAAGTTTAGAGGTAGTGTTAGATTTCGGGTTAGAGTATGGGTTAGGGTTAGTGATAGGGTTGGGGTTGGGGTTAGGGTTAGTGTTAGGATTAGGGTTAGATTTAGCATTAGGGTTAGAGTTAGGGTTAGGGTTAGGGTATAGTTAAGGGTTTGTGTTAGGCGTATGGTTTGGGTTAGGGTTAGGTTTTCGTTAGGCTTAGGGTTAGGTTTATTTTTAGGGTTATGGCTATGTTTCGGGTTAGTTGTAGGGTTAGGGGTTGGGTTAGTGGTTGTGTTGAGGGTTAGGTGTAAAATTAGGATTTGTGTTACAGTTAGGGTTAGGGTTAAGCTTCATGGTAGGGTTAGGGTTAGGGTTAGTGTTAGGTTTAGTTTTAGTTTTAGGGTTAATTTTAGGGTTAGTGTTAGAATTAGTTTTAGGGTTAGGATTTGGATTCTTGCTAGGGTTAGGTTTAAGGTTAGTGTTATGGGTAAGGTTAAATTTAAGGTTAGGCTTAGTGTTAGTGTTAGGTCATGTTTAGGGTTAGGATTAGGAATAGTATTGGCATTAGGGATAGGTTTAGGTTTAGTGTTTGGATTAGGGTTAAAGGTAGGCTTAGTGTTAAGTTTAGGGTTATGGTTAGGGTTAGCATTACAGTTAGTATTAGGGTTAGAATTAGTGTTAGGTTTAGTATTAGTGTTGGGTTAATTTTAGGGTTAGGGTTAGTGTTATGGTTAGGATTAGGTTTAGAATTAATTTTACTGTTAGGGATAGTGTTATGGTTAGTGTTAGGTTTAGGGTTAGGTTTACGCTTAGGGTTAGTGATAGGGGTAGGGATAGGGTTAGTGTTAGTTTTAGGATTAGGGTTAGGGTTAGGGTTAGGTAAGGGCTAGGGTTAGAATTAAGTTAGGGTTAGGAAAGGGTTAGCATTAGGGTTAGGTCAAAGTTAGGGTTAATGTTAGAGTTAGTTTTAGAGTTAGTGTTAGGGTTAGGTTTAGGTTTAGGTTTAGTGTCAGGGTTAGGGTTACTTTAGGGTTACTATTAGGGTTAGGGTTAGGTTTAGGGTTAGTGTTAGTGTTAGGATTAGGGTTAGTGTTATGGTTAGTGTTAGTGTTTGTGTTAGGTTTAGGATTAGGCTTTGTGTTAGTGTTACAGTTATTTTTAGGGTTAGTGTTAGGCTTAATATTAGTGTTACAGTTAAGGTTACAGTTAAGTTTAGGATTAGTGTCTGGGTAGGATTTAGAGTTAGGTGTAGGGTTAGTGTTAAGGTAACGGTTAGGTTTAGTGTTAGCATTAGGTTTAGGTTTGGGGTTAGGTTTATGGTTAGTTTTAAAGTTTGGGTTAGGGTTAGGGTTGTGGTTGGGATTAGGGTTAGGTTTAGGGTTAGAGTTAGGATTTATTTTAGGTTTAGGTTTAGGGTTAGGGTTAGTGATAGTGTTAGCTCAAATTTAGGGTTATGGTTAGTTTTAGGGTTAGGGTTAAGTTTAGGTTTAGGGTTAGTGTTAGGTTTAGAATTAGGTTTAGGTTTAGGGTTAGTGTTAGTGTAATGGTTAGGGTTAGTTTTATGGTTCGGTTTAGTGTTAGGTTTAGGTTTTGTGTAAGTGTTATGGTTATGGTTAGTGTTAGTTTTAGTTTTAAGGTTAGGTTAGTTTTAAGGTATAGGTTAGGATTAGGGTTAGTGTTAGGGCTAGGGTTAGGTTTAGGGTTAGTGTGAGTGTTAATGTTAGGGTTCGTATTAGGGTTAGGGTTCGTATTAGGGTTAGGGTGAGTGTTAGGTTTAGGTTTATGTTTAGGGTTAGTGTTAGTATTAGAGTAAGTGTTAGGGTTAATGTTAGAGTTAGTGTTAGGTTTTGTGTTAGGTTTAGGATTAGTTTTTGTGTTAGGGTTACATTTAGGGTTAGTGTTAGGCTTAGTCTTAGTGTTACAGTTAGTGTTAAGTTTAGTATTAGTGTTTGGGTAAGGGTTAGAGTTAGGTTTATGTTTAGTGTTAAGGTTATGGTTAGGTTTAGTGTTATGGTTAGGATTAGTTTTAGGGTTAGGTTTAGGGTGAGTTTTAAAATTAGTGTTAGGGTTAGGGGTAGGGGTAGTGTTATGGTTATAGTAAGGATTGGGGATTGGGTTAGGGTTAGGGTTAGGATTAATGTTAGGTTAGTCTTAGGGTAAGGTTAATATTACTGTTAGGTTTTTTGTTAGAGTTAGTGTTAGGTTAGGATTAGGTTAAGTTTAGAGTTATTGTTCATGTTAGGTTTAAGGTTATGGATAATGTTAGGTTTAAGTTAGAGTTAGGGTTAGAGTTACTGTTAGTTTTAGGGTTATGGTTAGGATGAGAATTAGGGTAAGGGTTTTGGATAAGGTAAGGATTATTGTTAGCTTCAGGGTTAATATTAGGCTTAGGTAAGGATTGGGGTTAGGGTTAGAGTTGTGGTTGGGATTACGGTTAGGTTTAGGGTTAGAGTTAGGGTTAATTTTAGGTTTAGGGTTAAGGTTAGGGTTAGTGATAAGTTTAGGTCAGGTTTAGTGTTATGGTTAGTGTTAGGGTTAGGATTAGGTTTAGAATTAGGGTCAGTGTTAGGGTTAGGATTAGGTTTATTTTTAGGGTTAGTGTTAGAGTTAGGTTTAGGGTTATGGTTAGGTTTAGTGTTAGGTTTAGGTTTAGGTTTCACGCAAGTTTTAGGGTTATGGTTAGTGTTAGTGTTAGGGTTAGGTTTAGGGTTATGGTTAGTGTTAGGGTTATGGTTTGGTTTAGGGCTAGTGTAAGGGTTAATGTTAGGATTAGTATTAGGGTTAGGGTTAGGGTTTATGTTAGCATTAAAGTTAGGGTTAGGGTTAGGTTTAGGTTTAGGGTTAGTGTTAGTGTTAGGTATAGGGTTAGTGTTAGTGTTAGTGTTAGGGTTAGGGTTAGTGTCAGGGATAGGTTTAGGTTTTGGGTTAGCTTTAGTGTTACTGTTAGGGTTAGGATTAGTGATAGTGTTAGGGTTAGGGATAGGCTTAGGGTTAGTGCTAGGGTTACAGTTAGGGTTAGTGTTATTGTTAGGGTATGGTTAGTTTTAGGGTTAGTTTTAGATTTAGGATTAGGTTTATGTTTTAGGGTTAGGGTTAGGGTTAGCTTCTGGGTTAGGTTTTCGGTTAGGTTTAGGGTTAGTTTTATAGTTAGGTTTAGGGTTAGGGTTACTGTTAATATTACTGTTAGTTTCAGGAATATGTTTTGTGTTAGGGTAAGGTTTAGGTTTAGGGTTTCTCTTAGGGTTAGTGATAGGGTTAGGGTTAAGGTTATGGTTAAAACATTAGAGTAAGAATGAGGCTTAGGATTAGCTTTAGGGTTAGTTTTAAATATATCGGTAGGATAGGGTTAGTGTTAGTGTTATGGTTAGGGTTAGGGTTAAGGTTAAGATTAGGGTTTTTGTTAGGGTTAGGGTTATTGTTACGGTTAGGGTTCTGGTTAAGGTTAGGATTAGGGTTTTGTTATGGTTAGGGTTACTGTGAGGGTTAGGATTAGAGTTAGGTTTCATGTATGTGTTAGTGTTAGGGTTAAAGTAAGGGATAGTGTTAGGGTTAGGGATATGTTTAGGGTTACTTTGAGGGTTAGGGTTAGGGCTAGAATTAGTGTTACAGTAGGTTTAGGGTTGGGTTAATGTTAGGATTAGATTGAGGGTTAAGGTTAGCTTTGAGGTTAGGGTTAGGGTTAGAGTTTAGGGTTAGAGTTAGGTTTACAATTAATTTTAGTGTTAGGAATAGTGTTAAGCTTAGTGTTAGGATTAGTGTTAGGGTTAGGGTTAAGGTTCGGGTTAGTGTTTGGATTAGGTCTAGGGTTAGGTTTAGTTTTAGGTTTTGGAACAGGTTTAGGTTATATTTAGGGTTAGGGTTAGGGTTAGTTTTAGGGTTAGGGTTAGTTTTTGTGTTTGTGTTAGGGTTAGGGTTAATGTAAAATGTAGGGTTAGGGTTAGGGTTAGTGATATGGTTTAGGGTAGGGGTTAGGATTAAGGTTAGGGTTCGTGTTAGGGCTAGGGATATGGTTAATGTTAGGGTTAGAATAAAGGTTAGGGTTAGTGATAGGGTTAGTGTTGGGGTTAGGGTTAGTTTAGGGTTAGTGTTACAGTTAGAATAAGGGTTAAGTTTAGGGTTCATGTTAGGGTTAGGGTTAGGGTTAGAATAAAGTTTAGGGTTAGTGATATGTTTAGGTTTAGGTTTAGGGTTAGTGTTAGTTTAGGGTTAGGTTTAGGGTTAGGTTAAGGTTAGGGTTATGGTTAGTTTTAGGGTATGTGTTATGGTTAGGGTTAGTGTTGTTAGTGTTAGGGTTAGGGTTAAAGTTAGTGTTAGCATTTGGTTTAGGGTTAAGATTAGGTTAAGGTTTAGGATTAGGTTAAGGGTTATGGTCCAAATTCATGTTAGGGTAAAATTAGGGTTAGGGTTTGTGTTAGGGTTGTGGTTATGGTTAGTTGTAGGGTTAGGGTTAGGGTTTGTGTTAGGGTTACCGTTAGGGTTATGTTTAGAATTATGGTTACGGTTTGAATTAGGGTCAGGGTTAGGGTTAGTGTTAGGGTAGGTTTGGGTTAGGGTTAGGGTTAAGGTTAGTGTTAGGATTAGTGTTAGGCTTAGGTTTAGTGTTTTGGTTAGGGTTTTGTTAGGGTTGGAGTTAGGCTTAGGGTTAGTGCGAGGGTTAGTTTTAGGGTAAGGGTTAGGTTTATTGTTAGGTTTAAGATTTGGGATAGGGTTAGGGTAAGGGTTAGGGTTTCTTTTAGGATAAAAGTTAGGGTTAGGTTTAGAATTAGTGTTAAGGTTAGTGTTTGGGTGAGGGTTAGGCTTAGTGGTATGGTTAGGTTTAGGGTTTGTGTTAAAGTTAGGGTAGTGTTATTTTTAGTGTTAGGATTAGAATTACATTTAGGCTTAGGTAAGCGTAATCATTTGGGTTAGGTTAGGGGTAGGTTTATGTTTTGGCTTAGGGTTAGGGTTAGGGCTAGGGTTGTTTTAGGTTTGCAGTTAGGGTTATGGTCAGGGTTAGGTTTACAGTTAGTGTTAAGTTTCAGGTTAGGTTTAGGGTTAGGTGTAGATTAGGGTAAGTGTTAGGATTAGGTTAGGATTAGGATTAGGGTTAAGGTTCATGTTAGGGTTAAGGTTAGGGTTAGTGTTATGTTTAGATTTAGGGTTGGGTAGGTTAGGGTTAGTGTTATGTTTAGATTTAGGGTTGGGTAGGTTAGGGTTAGTGTTAGGGTTATAGTTATTTTTAACATTAGTATTTGGGTTAGGGTTATAGATAGATTTATAGTTAGTTTTAGGATTAGTGTTATGGTTAGTGTTTGGTTTAGGGTTAGGTTTAGGGTGAGCGTTAGTGTTAGGGTTAGTGTTAGACTTAGGGTTAGGATTAGAGTTAGGATTAGTGTTAGGGTTAGTGTTATAGTTAGGTTTAGTTTAGTTTAGAATTCATGTTAGACTTAGAGTTAGATTTAGGGTTAGTGTTAGGTTTACTGTTAGGTTATGGCTAATGATATGGTTAGTGTTGGAGTTAGGGCTAAGGTTAGTGTTAGGGTTAGTTTTAGGGTTAGGATTGAAGTTCGTGTTAGGGTTAAGTTTAGTGTTAGTGTTAGGGTTAGGATAAGAGTTAGTGTTCATGATAAGGTTAGGGTTAGGGTTAGGGTTATGTTTAGGGTTAGGGTTAGGGTAGGGTTATGTTTAGGGTTAGGGTTAGGGAAGGGCTAGTGTTTAGTGTTGGAGTTAGGGTCAGGATTAGTGATAAGGTTAGGGTTAGGGTTTGTGTTAGTGTTAGGGTTAGTGTTACATATAGGGTTAGGTTTAGGGTTAGAATTTGTGTTAGACTTAGATTTAGGTTTAGGGCTAGTGTTAGGTTTAGTGTTAAGGTTAAGTTTAATGATTTGGTTAGTGTTGGGGTTTGGGTTAGGGTTAGTTTTAGGGTTAGGTTTAGGGTTAGGGTTAGGGTTAGGTTACGGTTAGGGTTAGGGTTAGTTTAAGGTTCATATTATTGTTAAGGTTGGGGTGTGTGTTATGGTTAGGATTAGGTTAGGTTTAGTTATAGGGTTAGAGTTAAAGTTAGTGTTAGGTTTAGGATTAGGGTTAGGTTAAGGTTTAGGATTAGGTTTATGGTTGTGGTTAGAATTAGTGTTAGTGTAATTTAGGGTTAGTGTTAGTGTTAGGATTAGGGTTATGGTTAGTGTTAGGGTTAGGTTTAGGGTTTGTGTTAGGTTTACATATAGGTTTATGGTTACGGTTAGGATTAGTGTTAGGGTTAGGGATAGGTTTACGTCAGGATAGGGTTAAAGTTAGTGTTAAAGTTATTGTTAATGCTAGGGTTAGGTTTATTGTTAGGCTTAGGGTTACAGTTAGGGTTAGGTTAGGGTTAGGTTTAGGGTTAGGGTTCATGTTAGATTTAAGCTTAAGGTTAGTGTTAGGTTTAGGTTTAGGGTTTGGGTTAGCGTTAGGTTAGGGTAAGGGTTAGCGTTAGTGTTTGGTTTAGGGTTATAATGAGATTTAGGGTTCGTGTTAGTGTCAGGGTTAGGGTTAGCATTAGGGTTAGCATTAGTGTTAGGTTTAGGAATAGGTTTATGGTGAGGGTAGGTTTAGGGTTAGGGTTAGAGTTATTGTTATGATTAGGATTATGGTTAGGGTTAAAGTTAGGGTTAAAGTTAGGGTTAGGAATAGTGTTAGGGTTAGGGTTAGACTTAATGTTAGGATTTCTGTTAGGGTTAGGGATAGGTTTAGGTTTAGGGTTAGTATTAGGTTTGGGGTTAGGGTTTGGGTGAGGGATGGGCTTAGTGGTATTATTAGAATTAGGATTTGAGTTAGGGTTATGGTTAGGGTTAGTGTTAGGGTTAGTGTTAATATTGGGAATTGGGTTTGGTTAGGTAAGCGTTACTGTTAAGGTTAGGTAAAGTTAGAGTTATGGTTTGGGTTAGGGTTGTTGATAGGTTTAGGATTAGGGTTAGGTTTTGTGTTAGGGTTAGGGTTAGGTTTTGCGTTATGGTTAGGGTTAGTTTTATGGTTAGGGCTATGGTTACAGTTAGTGTTAGGGTTAGGATTAGGGATAGAATTACCTTAGGGATAGGGTTAGGGTTAGGTTAGGTTAAGGTTAGTGTTAGGGTTAATGTTTATGTTAGGGTTATAGTTAGGGTTAGGGTTACTGTTAAGTTTAGGTTTAGGGGTTAGGGTCAGGGTTAGTGTTAGGGTTAGGCTTAGGATTAGGGTTACTTTTAGTATTGGTGTTAGGGTTATAGTTAGGTTTAGGTTTAGTATTAGGGTTAAGGTTAGGGTTAGTGTTAGGTTTAGGATTAGTGTTAGGGTGAGGGTGAGGCTTAGTTCTAGGGTTATTTTTAGGTTTATGGTTAGGGTTAGTGTTAGTATTAGGGTTAGTGTTAGGGTTAGGGTTAGGTTTAGGGTTAAGCTTCATGTTAGGGTTATGGGTAGGGTTAGGTAAGTGTGAGGGTTAGAGTTAGGCTTACAGTTAGAGTTAGTGTTATGGTCAGGGTTAGAGTTAGTGTTAAGTTTAGTATTAGAGTTAGGGTTAGTGTTTGTGTTAGGGTTAGGTTTAGGGTTAGGTAAGGGTGAGGGTTAGGGTTAGATTAGGGTCCAGATTATGTTTGGATTAGAGTTTGTGTTAGGGTTAGAGTTAGAGTTTTAGTTAGTGATAGTGTAAGGGTTAGGGTTAGAATTAGTGTTAGTGTTAAGGTTAGGATTAGGTTTAGTGTTAGTGTTAGTGTTAGGGTTAGGGATTGGTTTAGGGTTGAGCTTAGTGGAATGGTTAGGGTTAGGGTTTGTGTTAGGGTTACCGATATGGTTATGTATAGGTTTACAGTTATGGTTAGGATTAGGGTTAGGGTTAGGGAGAGTTTTAGTGTATGTTAGGGTTAGGGTTAGTGTTAAGGTTATTCTTTTTGTTAGGGTTAGGGTTAGGATAAGGGTTAGGGTTAGAGTGAGGTTTAGGTTAGTGTTAGGTTTAGGTTTAGGGTCAGAATTAGTGTTGGGTTTAGGTTTAGGGTTAGGGTTAGTGTTAGTTTTAGAGTTAAAGTTAGGATTAGGGTATGGATAGTTTTAGGATTAAGGTTAGGTTTTGGGTTAGAGTAAGGTTTAGGGTTTGGATTAGGGTAACAGTTACAATTTGCGTTAGTGTTGGTGTTAGGTTTAAGGTAGGTGTAGGGTTAGGGTTCGTGTTAGGGTTAGGGTTCATGTTAGGGTTAGATTTACTGTTAGGTTTAGGGTTAAGTTTAGGGTTATGTTGGGGCTTGGGTTAGTGCTAGGGTTAGGGATAGTGTTAGGGTTAGGGTAGGATTAGGTTTAGCATTAGTGTTTGTGTTTGGGATATAGTTAGGTTTAGGGTTGGTGTTAGCATTTGAATTAGGGTTAGTATTAGATTTAGCTTTAGGGTTAGGGAGCAGGTTACGTTTAGAGTTCCAGTGAGGGTTAGGTTTAGGGTTAGGTAAGGATTAGGATTAGGGTTAAGTTAGGTTTAGGGTTAGGGTTTGTGTTAGAATTAGGGTTAGGGTTAGGGTTATGGTTATATTAATGTTAGGGTTAGAGTGAGGGTTAAGGTTAGGATTGAGTTAGGGCTAGGATTGAGTTAGGGTTAGGGTTATTGTTAGGGTTGGGGTTACAGTTACAGTTAGGGTTATGTTTAGGTAATGGTTAGATTTAGGGTTACGGTTACGGTTACGGTTAGGATCAGGGTTAGGTTAAATGTAGGGTTAGGGTTATTCTTAGAGTTAGTTTTAGCATTAGCGTTAGTGATTGTATTAGTGTTAACGTTAGTGTTTTCATTTGTGGTAGGTTTAGGATTAGGTTTAGGTTTTGTATTACAGTTAGAGTTAGGGATAGTTTTATGGTTAGTATTAGGTTAGAGTGAGGCTTAGGTTTAATTTTAGGGTTACGATTAAGGTTAGGGTTAGTGTTAGGGTTAGGTTTAGGGTTAGTGTTAGGGTTAACGTATAGGTAGGGTTAAGGTTAGTGTTAGATTTAGGGTTAGGGTTAGGGTTAGTGTTAGTATGGAGTAAGGGTTGGGGTAAAAGTCAGTGTTAAGATTTGGGTTTGAATTAGTGTTAGGTTTAGAGTTAGGGTTAGGGTAAGGGTTAGGGTTATGTAAGGTTTAGTGTTGGGGTTAGGTTAAGATTATTGTTATGGTTTCGGTTAGGTTTTTTGTTATGGTTAGGGTTAGGGTTGGGAATACAGTTACATTAGGGTTAGGGTTAGTGTTAGTGTTAGGGTAAGGGTGACGGTTAGATTTATTTTTAATTTTAGGTTATGGTTAGCTTTAGAGTTAGTGTTATGGATAGGGTAAGTGTTAGTTTAAGGGTTAGGGTTAGGTTTGGGGTTAGTGTTAGGCTTATGGTTAGGGTTAGGTTTAGTGTTAGTGTTAAGGTTAAAGTTAGGAAATGGTTAAAGTTAGTGATATGTTAGGGTTAGGGTTATGTTTTGGGTTAGTGTTTTTGTTTGGGTTACAGTTAGGGTTAGGGGTAGGGTTACTTTAGGCTTAGGGTTAGTGTTAGGGTTAGTGTTATGGTTAGGGTTAGGGTTAAGGATAGGTTTAGTATTACGGTTATGGTTACTTTTAGGGTTAGTGTTAAGGTTAGGTTAGGTTTAGGGTGAGTGTTAGGGTTAAGTTTAGTGTTAGGGTTAGGGTTAGGGTTAGGGTTTGTGTTAGGGTTAGGTTTAGTGTTAGTGTTAGTTTTAGGGTAAGGTTTATGGTTAGGGTTAGTGTTACTTTTAGGGTTATGGTTAAGGTTAGGATTAGTGTTTGGGTTAGTGTTAGAGTTAGGTTTAGGGATAGTGTTAGAATTAGGATTAAATTTAGTGACAGGGTTAGTGTTAGGGTGAGGCTTAGGGTTAGTATTAGGGTAGGGTTTGGTTTAGGGTTAGAGTTAGTGTTAGGGTTAGGGTTAGATTTAGGGTTTGTGTTTGTATTTGGTTTAGGGTTAGGGTTAGGGTTATTGTTAGTGTTTGGGTTACGTTTAGGGTTAGGTTTAGTGTTAGGGTTAGAGAGAGTTTTAAGGTTAGTATTATCATTAGGTTAAGGGTTAAGGTATTACTGTTAGGGTTAGGTTTAGGGTATGATTAGTGTTAGGGATAGGTTTAGGGTTATGGTTAGTGTTAGGGATAAGTTACGGGTTTTGGATAGTGTTAGGGATAAGGTAAGGGTTTGGGTTACTGTTAGTTTTTGGTTAGGGTTAGGTTTCAGTTATTGTTAGAGTTAGTGTTGGGGTTAGAGTTAGGGTTGGGGTTAGAATTTCGGTTAGGGTTAGGGTAAGTGTTGGTGTTAGGATTAGGGTTAGGTTTAATAACTAGAATCAACAAATGGGACTTACTCAAACTAAAATGTTTTTTCTCAGCAAAAGAAACAATAAGAGAGATAAACAGGGAGCCTACATCCTGGGAACAAATCTTTACTCCACACACTTCAGATAGAGCCCTAATATCCAGAGTATACAAAGAACTCAAAAAAGTAGATAATAAGATAACAAATAACCCAATCAACAAATGGGCCAAGGACCTGAACAGACACTTCTCAGAGGAGGACATACAATCAATTAACAAGTACATGAAAAAATGCTCACCATCGCTAGCAGTCAGAGAAATGCAAATCAAAACCACCCTAAGATACCATCTCACTCAAGTAAGATTGGCAGCCATTATGAAGTCCAACAACAATAAGTGCTGGCGAGGATGCGGGGAAAAGGGTACACTTGTTCATTGTTGGTGGGACTGCAAATTGGTGCAGCCAATTTGGAAAGCAGTATGGAGATTTCTTGGAAAGCTGGGAATGGAACCACCATTTGACCCAGCTATTCCCCTTCTCGGTCTATTCCCTAAAGACCTAATAAGAGCATGCTACAGGGACACTGCTACATCGATGTTCATAGCAGCACAATTCACGATAGCAAGATTGTGGAACCAACCTAGATGCCCTTCAATAGATGAATGGATAAAAAATGTGGCATTTATACACAATGGAGTATTACTCTGCATTAAGAAATGACAAAATCATAGAATTTGGAGGGAAATGGATGGCATTAGAGCAGATTATGCTAAGCGAAGCTAGCCAATCCTTAAAAAACAAATGCCAAATGACTTCTTTGATATAAGGGTAGTAACCAAGGACAGGGTAGGGACGAAGAGCTTGAGAAGAAGATTAACATTAAACAGGGATGATAGGTGGGAGGGAAAGGGAGAGAAAAGGGAAATCGCATGGAATTGGAAGGTGAGCCTCAGGGTTATACACAATTACATATAAGAGGAAAGGAGGGGTAAGAGAAAAATAATACAAGTGAAGAAATAATTTACAGTAGAGGGAGTAGAGAGAGAAAATGGGAGGGGTGGGGAGGGGAGGGGAAGGGGGATAGTAGAGAATAGGATAGACAGCAGAATACATCAGTCACTAGAATGGCAATATGTAAATCAATGGAAGTGTAACTGATGTGATACAGCAATCGGTATACGGGGTAAAAATGGGAGTTCTTAACCCACTTGAATCTAATTGTGAAATATGATATATTAAGAACTATGTAATGTTTTGAACGACCAACAATAAAAAAAAATTTAAAAAATAATTTAAAAATAATAAAATAAAATAAATCTCAAAAAAAATATTAGGGTTAGTGTTTGAATTAGGGTTATCAAAAGCTTTATATTTAATATTTAATATTAGGGTTAGGGTTATGGTTATGATTAGTGTTAGGGTTAGGGTTAGGGTTAATGTTAGGGATAGTGTAAGGGTTAGTTTTAGGTTTAGGGTTAGGGTTTGTGTTGAGGTTATGGTTAGTGATATAGTTTGGGTTACAATAAGGGTTAGGATTAGGGTTAGATTTAGGTTAGGGTTAGGGTTAGGTTTAGGTTTAGTATTAGGGTTAGGGTTATGGATAGGTTTAGGATTAGTGTTTGTGTTAAGGTTATTGTTATGGTTAAACTAGAAATAGGGTTAGAGTTAGGGTTCTTGTTAGGGTTAGCATTCGTGTTAGGTTTAGTTTTAGGGTTGGGGTTAAAGTTAGGGTGAGTCTTAGGGTTAGGGGTATGTTTAGGGTTATAGTTAGGTTTACAGTTACTGATAGTGTTAGAGTTGGGGTTATTTATAGGTTTAGGCTTAGGGTTAGGTTGAGGCTTAGGGTTAGGGATAGGGTTACAGTTAGGGTTTGGATTAGGGTTAAAGTTGGGATTAGTGTTAAAATTAGTGTTAGGGTAGGGTTAGGGTTAGGGTTTGTGTTAGGATTAGGGTTAGTGTTAGGGTTTGGGTTAGGGTAAGTGTTAGAGTTAGGGTTAAGGTTAGAGTTCGTGTTAGGGTTAGGGTTAATGTTAGGGTTAGCATTAGACTTAGGGTTAGGGTTAGTGTTAGTTAAAGGTTTATGGTAGGGTGAGGTATAGTGTTAATGTAAGGATTAGGGTTAGCTTTAGGGTTAGCATTAGGGTTGGGGTTAGGGTTATGGTTATGGTTAGGTTAAGGTTAGTGTTTGGCTTAGGTTTTGTGTTAGTGTTAGGGTTAGGGTTATGGTGAAGGTTAGTGTTAAGGTTAGGTTCAGTTTAGGATTAGGGTTTGAGTTCATTTTAGGGTTAGAATTAGGATTAGTGTTAGGTTTAGGTTTAGGGTGAGGGTTACAATTAGGGTTAGGGTTAGTGTTAGTGTTAGGTTAGTTTTATGGTTAGGGTTAGGGTTAGTGTTAGGATTACGGTTAGGTTTAGGATTAGATTTAGTATTAAGGTTAGAGTTATGGTTAGGTTTAAGTTAGGGTTAGGTTAAGGTTAGGGACAGGGTGTGGGTTCGTGTTAGTGTAAGGGTTAGGGTTAGTGTTAACATTTGGTCTAGGTTTAGGGTTAGGGTTAGTGTTAGTGTTATGGTTAGGGTTAGGTTTAGTGTTAGAGTTTGGGTTAGGGTTATAATTAGGTTTAGGTTTAGTGTTAGGGTATGAGTTAGTGTTAGTGTTATGGTTAGGGTTAGGTTTAGTGTTAGATTTTGGGTTAGGGTTATAGTTAGGTTTAGGTTTAGTGTTAGGGTATGAGTTAGTGTTAGTTATAGGTTTAGGGTTATGGTTACTGTGACGGTTAGGGTTAGGGTTTGGGTTAGGTTTAGGGTTATGGTTATTGTTACTGCTACCGTTAGGGATAGGGTTATGTTTAGGTAAGTTTTAGATTTAGGGTTAGGGTTAAGGTTCGGGTTAGGGTTAGCTTTAGGGTTAGTGTTAGGGTTAATCGTGGGTGTAGGTTTAGCCTTAATTTTAGTGTTAGGGTTAGGGTTAGGGTTAAGATTAGGGTTATAGTGAGGCTTAGGGTTAGTGTTAGGGTTAGTTTTAGCATTATGTTTAGCATTGGGGTTATTGTTAGGGTTAGGGTTAAGATTAGGATTATAGTGAGGCTTAGGGTTATTGTTAGGGTTAGTTTTAGCATTACGTTTAGCATTGGGGTTATTGTTAGGGTTAGGCTTATGGTTAGGGTAAACTTTAGTGTTAGGTTTAGAGTTAGGTTTAGGGTTAGCATTGGGGTAAGAGTTAGTGTTAACATTTGGGTTAGGGTTAGTGTTAGGTTTAGGGTTAGGGTTATGTTAGGGTTAGTTCTAAGATTAGGATGAGGCTTAGGTTTAGTGTTAGGGTTAGGGTTAGAGTTAGTTTTAGAATTAGGATTAGTGTTAGGGTTAGTGTTAGTGTTAGGGTTAGGGACAGGGTTAGGGTTATGGTTAGGGTTAGTGTTCGGATTAGGGTTAGTTTTCGTGTTTGGGTTGGGGTTAGTGCTAAGTGTAGGGTTAGGGTTAGGGTAAGTGATAGGGTTAGGGTTTGGGTTAGGGTTAGGTTTAGTGTTAGTGTTACAATTATGATAATGGTTAAGGTTAAGGTTCTTGTTTGGATTAGGGTTACGGTTACAATTTTTGTTAGTGTTAGTTTTAGGATTAGGGTTAGGGTTAGTGCTAGGGTTATGTTTAGTGTTAGGGTTAAGGTTAGGGTTTGTGTTAGGGTAACAGTTTATGGTTACGGTTACGGTTATGGTTAAAGTTAGGATTAGGGTTGGGGATAGGGTTAGGTTTAGTGTTACATTTGGTTTAGGGTTAATGTTAGTGTTAGTGTTAGTTTTAGTTTAGGGTTAGTGTTTGGTTTAGGTTTAGGTTGAGGGTTAAAGTTCGGGAAAGGATTAGGATTATGCTTAAGTTAAGTGATAGGTTTAGGGTTAGGGTTAGATTTAGGGTTAATGAGAGGTTTAGTGTTAGGGTTAGTGTTAGGGTTAGGGTTAGTGTTAGGGTTAGTGTTTGGCTTAGGTCTAGGGTTAGGTTTAGTGTTAGGTTTTGGGATAGGTTTAGGTTAGATTTAGGGTTAGGGTTAGGGTTAGTGTTTGGGTTAGGGTTAGTTTTCATGTTTAGGTTAGGGTTAGTGCTAAGTGTAGGGTTAGGGTTAGGGTAAATGATAGGGTTAGGGTTTGGGTTAGGGTTAGGTTTAGTGTTTGTGTTACAGTTACGATAAGGGTTATGGTTAGGGTTCTTGTTTGGGTTAGGGTTAGAGTTAGTAATAGGATTAGGATAAAAGTTAGGGTCAGTGATAGGGTTAGGGTTAAGTTTATGGTTAGTGTTAGTGTAAGGTTAGTGTTAGGGTAAGGTTAAGGTTGGGGTTATGATTAAACTTAGGATTTGTGTTATGGTTAGTGTTAATATCGGGGTTAGTGTTAGGGTTATGGTTAAAGTTAGTGTTAGGATTTGTTTTAGGGTTAGCGTTAGGTAAATGTTTCAGATTAGGTTAAGGGTTATGGTTCGAATTCATGTTAGGGTAATATTCTGTTAACAATATTAACTAACACCAACTGTAACCCTAACCTGTAACACTAACACCAACTATAAAGCTAACCCTAACACAAACCCCAATATTGTGTTGGGGTTTGTGTTAGGGATAGGGTTAGGTTTAGTTGTAGGGTTAGGCCTATGTTTTGTGTAAGGGTTACCGTTAGCGTTATTTTTAGAGTTACGGTTACATTTTGGATTAGGGTTAGGGTTAGGGTTAGTTGTAGAGTAGGTTTGGGTTAGGTTTAGGGTTATGGTTAGTGTTAGGGTTAGGGTTAGGTTTAGTGTTAGGTTTAGTGTTAGTGTTAGGGTCAGGGCTTTGTTAGGGTTAGGGTTAGGGTTAGGTTTAGGGTCAGGGTTAGGGTTATGGTTAGGGTTAGTGTTAGGTTTAGGTTTGGGGTTAGGATTAGTGTTAGAGTCAGGGTTAGGGTTACGGTTAGGGTTAGAGTTAGTGTTATGTTTAGGTTAGGGTTAGTGTAAAGTTTAGGGTTAGGGTTAGGTTTAGGGTTAGAGTTAGGGTTTGGTTTAGGATTAGGTTTAATGTTTGTGTTAGGGTTAGGGATAGGGTTAGGTAAGGGTGAGGGTTAGAGTTAGATTAGGGTCATTATTATGGTTGGGTTAGGGTTAGGTTTTGTGTTAGTGTTAGAGTTAATGTTAGTGTTAGTGTTAGGGTTAAGGTTAGGATTAATGTTATTGTTAAGGTTAGGATTAGGTTTAATTTTAGTGTTAGGGTTAGGTTTTGGATTAGGGTTAGGGTTAGGGTTAGTGTTCCAATTAGGGTTTGTGTTAGGGTTCGGGTTCATGTGAGTGTTAGTGTTAGGGTTAGGGTTAGAGTTAGGTTTGTGTTAGGATTAGAGTTAGGGTTAATTATAGTGTTAGGGTTAGGGATAGGTTAGTGTTAGTGTAAGGGTTAAGGATAGGGGTAGAGTTAAAGTTAGTGTTAGTATTAGGGTTAGGGTTAGTGTTATGGTTAGGGTTATGGTTTGGTTTATGGTTAGTGCTAATGTTGAGGTTATGGTTAGTGTTAGTGCGAGGGTAAGAGTTAGATTTATGGTTAGTGTAGGGTTAGAGTTAGTAAGGGTTAGGGTTTGGGTTAGTGTTAGGGTTAGGGTTTGTGTAAGTGTTAGGATTCGTGTTAGTATTAGGGTTACAGATTAGATTAAGGTTATATTTAGGGTTAGAATTAGGGTTAGGTTTAGTGTTAGGATTATGATTAGGTTTAGAGTTACAGTTAATGTTAGCATTAGGGTTAGGGATAGAGTTAGGGTTAGTGTTAGTGTTAGGGTTAGGGTTATGGTTATGGTTAGGGTTAGTGTTAGGTTTGGGGTTATGTTTAGGTTTAGAATTAGTAATAGGATTAGGATTGGGGTTAGGTTTATTGTTAGGTTAGGTTAAGGTTTAGGGTTAGTGTTACAGTTGGTGTTATTGTTAGGGTTAGGGTTAGGGTAGTGTTAGGTTTAGTGTTAGGGTTAGGGTTAGACTTAGGGTTCGTGTTAGGGTTTGGTTTATGGTTTGCATTAGGCTTAGTGTTAGGGTTAGGGTTAGCGTTAGGTTTAGGGTTGGGTTAGTGTTATGTTTAACTTTAGTGTTAGGGTTAGTTTTAGGGTTAGGCCTAGGGTTAAGTTTAAGGTTAGTGTTAGGGTTAAGTTTAGGTTTACAGTTAGTGTTAGGGTTAGAATTAGTGTTCATGTTAGGGTTAGGGTTACAGTGAGTGTTAGGTTTATGGTTAGGGTTAGGGTGAGGGAGAGGGTTAGGGTTAGGTTTAGTGTTTGTGTTAGGGTTAGGGTTAGAATTATTATACTGTTAGAGTTAGGTATAGGTTTAGAGTTAGTTTTAGCATATGGGTTAGGTTTTAGGGTTAGTGTTATGATCAGTTTTAGGGTTAAGATTAGTGTTAGGTTTAAGATTATTGGTAGGGTTTTCCTTAACTTTAGTGATAGGGTTTTAGGGTTAAGGTTAGTTTTAGGGTAAGGGTTAGGGTTAGGGTTAGGGTTAAGATTCAGGTTAGTGTTAAGGTTAGGTTTAGTGTTTGAGTTAGGATTAGGGTTAGGATTATTGTTAGGGTTAGGGTTACAGTTAAGATTAGGATAGGGTTAGGGTTAGGGTTAAGTTTTGTGTTAGGGTTAGTGTTAGGATTCTGTTTACGGTTAGGTTTAAATTTAGGGTTAGGGTTAGGGGTAGGTTTAGGGTTAGTTTTAGGTTTAGGATTAATGTTAAATTTAGGGTTAGTGTTAGGGTAAATGTAAGGGTTAGATTATGGTTAGGGTTAACTTTAGTTTTAGAATTAGAATTTGTGTTAGGGTTTGGGTTCGGTGAGTGTTAGTGTTAGGGTTATGGTTAGGTTTGTGTTAGGGTTAGGGTCAGGGTTAATTATAGTGTTAGTGTTATGGATAGGTTAGAGTTAGTGCTTAAGATTAGGGTTAGATTTAGAGTTATGGTCACATCTAGGGTTAGGCCTATGGCTAGGGTTAGAGCTAAGGTTAGGTCTATTGTGAGGGTTATGGTAAGGAATAGGGTTATAAATGAAAATAGGTCTCGGGTGAGAGTTAGAGTTAGTCTTAGGGCTAGGGTTAGCTGTAGGGTTAAGGTTAGGGTTCAAATAGGGCTAGGATTAGCGCTATGATTAGTGTTAGGGTTAGGCCTATGGTTAGGGCTAGGTTTAGTGCTAGTTTTAGGGGAAGGGATGGGGTTATATAGCTAGGTTCAGTGCTAGAGCGAGGGTTATATTTAGGGATAGGGCTATGGTGAGGGTTCGGGTTAGGATTAAGTCTAGGTTTAGGGCTAGGATGAGGGCTAGGGTTTGTGTTAGGGTAGGGCTAAAATTAGGGCTAGGGATAATGTCAGGTCTAGGGTTATGGTTAGGGATAGTGTTAGGGATAGATTTATGACTAGGTCTAGTGTAAAGGTTAGGTTTAGTGTAGGAGTCATGTTTAGAGCTAGGTTATTATTAGGGTCAGAGTATGGGTTAGGGTTTGGTTTGTGTTAAGGTTTAAGGTTAGGTCTCAAATTAGCAGTAGGGTTAGGGTTAGGGTTAGAGTAATGGATAGAGTTAGGTTTACAGTTCAGGTTAGGTTTAGAGTAATGTATAGTGTTAGTGTTAGGGATAGGGTTATGGTTAGGTCTAGGGTTAGAATTTCATTTAGTCTTATGTTTAGAGTAATGAATAAGTTCAGTGCTAGTGTTAGGGCTTAGGTTAAGGTTAGGATTAGGGCTAGGGTTTGTGTTACTCCTAGGGTTAGTGTTCAGGTACGGTTTAGGTAAGTGTTAGGGTTAGGGCTAGGGTGAGTGTTAGGGTTAGAATCAGGGCTACAGTTAGGGTTAGGGTTAGGGTTACGGTTAGGGTTAGGATTAGGGTTAGCATTAGAGTTATGGTTATGTTTAAGGTAATAGATAAAGTTAGAGCTAGTATTTGGGCTATGGTTACACTTAGGATTAGGGATAGGGTTAGGGTAAGGGTTAGGGTTAGAGCTAGGGTTATGTTTAGAGTAAGGGTTAGAGTTTGAGCTAGTGTTCGGGCTAGGACACGCATTAGGTTTAGGTTTTGTGCTAGGGTTATGGTTAAGGTTATGATTGGGTCTAGGTTTAGGGCTTCTATTAGGGCTAGGTTTTGTGTGAGTTTTATGGCTAGTGTTAGGGCTATGGGTAATGTAAGAGCTAGGGTTATGGTTATGGCTAGTTTCTTGGGTTAGGGTTATAGATATGTCTAGTGTTAGGTTTAAGTTTTGGGTTAGCATAAGGTTTAGAGCTAGGGTTTGTTAGGGTAAGCGTCAGTGTTCGGGTTAGCACTGGGTCTATGGTTAGGGCCAGAATTAGAAATAGGATTAGGACTAGGGCTAGAGTTAGTGTTTTCGTTAAGGTAATGGTTATTTTAGGGCTAGAGCTAGGGGTTTTTTAGGACTAGGGCTAGAGTTATGGCTATATTTAGGAATAAATTTAGGTCTAGTGCTAGTGTTATGGTTAGTTGTAGGTATAGGTTTACTGGTAGGGGAGTGTTAGTGTTCGGTTTAGTGTTAAGGTCAGGCTTTGACCTAGGGTTAGTGTTAGGGTCATAATAATTGTAAGGTTTAGACTTAGGCTTCGGGTTAGGATTAGAGATAGTATGAGGGCTAGCGTTTAGACTAGTAATAGAGTTAAAAGTTGGAGTAAACTAAGGATTAGGGTTAAAACTAGGGTAGCATTAGGGTGAGAGTTTGGCTTATGGTAAGGAATAGCTTTAGAGCTAGGGTTTGGGTGAGTGTTAGGGTTAGGGTTAGGGTTAAAGCTAGGGTTGAGGCTCAGATTGGTGCTAGGTTTTGTGTTAGGGTTAGGGCTGTAGCTAATGTAAGAACTAGCTTTACCATTAGGGATAGTTTTAGGGTTAGGATTAGAGCTAGGTCTAGTGTTTGGGTTAGGTTTATGGTTAGGGTGATGTTTAGAGGTAGGGTTAGTTGTAGGGTCAGAGTCAGGGTCAGTATTAGTTGTAGGGATAGGTTTAGGACTAGGTGTAACATTAGGATTTGGTTTAGATTAAGGGTTAGAATTAGGGATATAGCTCAGTTTTGTTTATGGCTATGTCTAGGATTAGGGATAGTTTTCAAATTAGAATTAGTGTTAGGGCAAGTGTTAGGGTGAGGTTTAGGTTTAGGGTTAGGGTTAGATTTAGAGTTAGGGTTAGTTCTAGGTTTAGGACTAGGGCTAGAAGACTAAGGTTAGGGATAGTGTTAGGGTTAGGCAATAGATAAGGTTGGTACTAGATATAGGTCTAGGGCTAGAGTTAGGGTTAGTCTTAGGGCTAGGGTTAGAGTTAGGTTTACAGTTAGCAATAAATTAGGGCTAGGATTAGAACTATGGTTAGTGTTCGGATTAGGCCTAGGGTTAGGGCTAGGGTTAGTGTTAGTGATAGTGTTAGGATTAGGGTTAGGGAAAAGCATGTGGTTATACCTAGGTTCAGATCTAGGGCGATTGTTGAAATTAAAGTTTGGGCTAGGGTTAGGGTTTGGGTTAGGAGTAAGGCTAGTTTTAGGGCCAGGATGAGGGCTCAGGTTTGTATTAGGTTTAAGTCAATAATTAGGTACAGTGATAATGTCAGGTCTAGGGTTATGGTTAGGAATACTGTTAGGGTTAGTTTTATGGCTAGGTTTAGTTTAAGGGTTATGTTTAGGGTAAGGGTCAGGTTTAGAGCTCAGTGTGTTATTAGAGTCAGTGTCTTGCTCAGAGTTTGGGTTAGGTTTTGGTTTAGTTTTAGGGTTTGAATTAGCATTAGGGTTAGAGTTAGGGTTAGAGTAATTGATAGGGTTAGGTTTAGTGTTCAGGTTAGGTTTAGGTAAGGATAAGGTTAGTGTTAGTTATAGATTTAGGGTTAGGCCTAAATGGATAGGGTTATATTTAGGTTTAAAACTAGGGTTAGTGTTGGGTTTAGCATAACTGTTAGGGTTTGAGCTACGATTAGGACTACAGCAAGTGTTAGGTTTATGGTTAGGTCTAGGGTTAGGTTTACAGTTAGGGTTATGTTGGTTTAGGGTTAGGACTAGTGTTATGTTTACAGTTAGGGTTAGAGTAGGTTTAGGGTTAGGGATAGTGTTATCATGGCATTTATAGTTAAGGTTAGGGGAATGGGTGGGATTAGAGCTATGTTTAGAGCTATGTTTGGGTTAGGATTATGTTTACGGTAAAAGATCAGTTTAGAGCTAGGGTTATGGTTAGAATTAGGGCTAGGGTTAGGTTTAGACCTAGGGTTAGGGTTAGGGTTTAGGTTTAGGGTAAGTGTTAGGGTTTGAGCTATGGTTAGGGCTAGGGCTATGTTTAGGGTTAGTCAGGTCTAGGTTTAGTATTAGGGTTAAGTTTAGGGCTAGGGTTAGCTTTAGGGTTAGAGTTATGTTTAGGGTAACGGATAGAGTTAGAGCTAGAGTAGGGCTAGGATTATGGTTAGGATTAAGTCTAGGATTAGGGATAAGGTTAGGGCCAGTTTTGGGGTTAGGGTTAAGTTTAGGGTAATGGTTAGGGCTAGGGTTAGTGTAAAGGTTAAATCGAAGTGTGAGGCTCAGTTTAGGTATAGATTTGGGGTTAGTTTAGAGCTAGGACTAGGTCTATGGCTAATGTAAGAACTAGAGTTATGATTAGGGCTACTTTTAGGGTTATGGTTAGGGCTAGTTCTAGTTTTAGGGTTAGGTATACTTTTAGGGTGTTGTTAGAGCTAGGGTTAGTGTAAGGTTAAAGTCAGGCTCAAGGTTAGTTTAAGGGGTTAGGTTAGGACTGGAATTAGGAATAAATTTAGGGCTAGGTGTAGGGTTAGGTTTCGGTTTAGGTTAAGGGTTAGGGTTAGGGCTATGGCTCAGTTTTTTTTAGGGCTTGAACTAGATTAGGGCTAGTTTTAGGATTAGTGTTATTGTTGGGTCTAGTGTTAGTGTGAGGTTTAGGCTTAGGGTTAGGGTTGGACTTAGAGTTATGGTTAGTTTTAGGGTTAGGGCTAGCGCTAGTGTTAGGGTTAGGACTAGTGTTAGGGCTAAGGTTAGGGCAAGTGTTAGGGTTATGGTAAGGGATAGGGTTAGATCTAGGAATAGGACTAGGGTGAGAGAGTTAGTCTTAGTGCTAGTGGTAGGGTTAGGGCTAAATTAGGACTAGGATCAGGTCTAGGATTAGTGTAAGGGTTAAGTCTAGAGTTAGAGTTAGGGTTAGATTTGGGGGAAGGGATGGGGTTATAGCAAGGTTCAGGGTGAGGGATAAAATTAGGGATAGAGCTAGAGTTAGGGTTTGGGTTAGGATCAAGGCTAGGATTAGGGCTTGGATGAGGGCTAGCATTTGTGTTAGGGTTATGGCCAGAATTAGGGCTAGGGCTAATATCATGTCTAGGGTTATGGTTAGGGATAGTTTTCGGGTAAGATTTATGGCTAAGTCTAGTTTCAGAGTTAGGTTTAGGGTGAGGTTCAAGTTGAGAGTTAGGGGTAATATAATAGTCAGAGTCACGTTTTGGGTTTGGGTTAGGTTGAGGTTTAGGGTTATGGCTCAAATGAGCATTAGGTTTGAGTTAGGCTTAGGGTAATGGATAATGTTAGGTTTAGGCTTCCGGTTAGGATTAGGGCTCAGGTTAGATTTAGGGTAATGGACAGGGTTAGGGTTAGGGTTAGGCCTAGGGGTAGCGTTAGATTTATGATTATCATTAGGGTAATGGATAGGGTTACAGGTAGGGTTAGAGCTAGGGTTATGTTTAACATTAGGGCTAGAGTTAGGGTTAGGGTTAAGGCTAGGGTTAGGTTTAGGGTATGGGTTAGGGTTTGAGCTGTGGTTAGTGCTAAGGATAGGATTAGGTTTAGGATTAGGTCTAGGGTTAGGATTAGGGTTACCATTAGGGTTAAGGTAATGGACAGGTTTAGATGTTGGATTAGGGTTAGGTTTAGGTTTAGGACTAGGGTTAGTGTTGAGTTTAGCACAATTGTTAGAGTTTGAGCTAGGGTAAGGACTACGGCAAGGTTTAGGTTTATGGTTAGGTCTAGGGTTAGGTTTACAGATAGGGTTAGAGTAGGTTTAGGGTTAGAGCTATGGTTATCATGAGGTTTATGGTTAGGGTTAGGGTAATGGGTGGGGTTAGAGCTAAGGTTAAGTCTAGTTTTAAGTTTATGATTAGGGCTAGGGTCAGGGTTAGGGTTAGGCTTATCATTTTCTTATGGTTAGGTTAAGGGTAAGGGTCAGGGATTGAGTAAGTGTTAGGGCTAAGTTGAGGCTTCAGGTTAGAATTAGGCTAGGGATAGAATTAGGGTTAGGGTTAGGCTTAGTGCTAGTTTTAGCATTAGGTTTAGGGTTATGGTTAGGGAAATGGATGGAGTTAGAGCTAGGGTTTGTGCTATGGTTATGGTTAGGATTAGGGCTAGGATTGTGGTTAGGTTTTGGGCTAGGGATATGTTTAGGGTAAGGGCTAGGGTTTGAGCTAGTGTTAGTGCTAGGGCTAGGTCAAGGATTAGGTTCAGCCTTAGGTTTAGGGACAGGATTTTGGTAGGTTTAGGGTTAAGGTTAAGTTAGAGCTAGGGTTATCATTAGGGTTAGGATAAGGGTTAGGGAAATTGATATAGTTAGATGTAGGTTTAATTTTAGGTTTAGGGTTGGATTTAGTTTTAGAGTTAATGTTAAGGCTACAGTTATGTTTAGGTTTATGGTATGGGTTAGGTTTTGAGCTAGGGTTAGGGCTATGATGAGTGTTAGTTTCAGGGTTTGGTCTATAATTTTCTGGTTAGGGTTAGGGTTAAGGTTAGGGTTAAGGCTAAGGTTATCAATATAGTTAGGTGTAGGGTTAGGTTAGGTGTAATTTTAGAGCTAGGTTTAGGGATAGGGTTAAGTTCAGGGTTAGGGCTAGGGTTAGGGTTAAGAGTAAGGTATAGGTCTAAGTTTGTATTTATGGTAAGGGTTAGGCTTTGAGTAAGGTTTAAGACTAAGGCTAGGGTTAAGTTTAGGGTTAGGGATAGGGCTAAGGTTAGGGTTGGAGTTACACTTACAGCTATATTTAGGCCTAGAATTCGCTCTACATTTTGTGTTAGTTTAAGGCATAGAGTTAGGGCTATGGGTAATGTAAGAGCTAGGATTATGAGTAGGACTAGTAGTAGGGTTAGGGTTATGGCTATGTCTACTGTTAGGTTTAGATTTTTGGTTAGGATCAGTTTAGAGATAGGTTTAGTGTTAAAGGCAGGGTCAGTGATCAGGTTAGAGTTAAGGTTAAAGCCAGAATTGGGACTAGTTTTATGTCTATGGGTAGGGTTAATCTTTGCATTAATTTAAGGGTTATTGTTAGGACTAAGACTAGGTTTTTGTTTAGGTCTACAGCTAGAGTTAAGTCTAAATTTAGGATTAGGTTTAGGTCTAGGGCTAGTGATAGGTTCTGGTTTAGGTATAAGGTTACTGGTAGGGCTAGTGTTATGGTTTGGTCTAGCGTTAGGGTTAGGTTTAGACCTAGGTTAGTGTTATCGTCAGAATAAGGGTCTGGGTTAGGGTTAACATTTGGGATAGGGTTAGAGCTAGAATGAGGGCTAGGGTTAGGACTATTAATATGGTGAGAGTTTTGATTAGGCTGAGGATTAGGGATAGGTCTAGGGTTACCATTAATGTTAGGGTTTTGCTTAGGGTTAGGGATAGGGTTAGAGCTAGTGTTAGGGAAAGAGTTAGGGTTAGGGTTAGGGTTAAAGCTAGGTGTAAGGCTCGTATTAGGGCTAGTTTTTGTGTTAGTGTTAGGGCTAGTGTTTTGGTAGTACTTTAGGGTTTAGTTTAAGTTACGGTTTAGGGTTAGGTCTAATGCTCGGTTTTGTTTTAGTCCTAGGGTTAGAGTTAGGGCTGGTTTTACAATTAGTATTAGGCTTATGGCTAGTTTGAGAACCAGGGTTACAATTAGGATTAGCTTTAGGATTAGGGTTAAGGGTAGCTCTATTGTTAGTGTTAGATTTAAGGTTAGGGTAATATTTAGAGCTAAAGTTATTTTTAGGATTGGAGTCAGGGTCAGGGTTAGTTTTAGGGTTTGAGTTAGGACTCGAATTAGGGCTAGGTTTACTGTTAGGGTTTGGTTTAAGGTTAGCGTCATGTTTAGAGTTAGGGTGAGTGTAAGGATATGAATCAGGGTCAGGGTTAATTTCAAGGTTAATGTTAGGACTCGATTAGGGCTAGGATTAGTTCTGGTAGTATTTTAGGGTTTGGTTTAAGTTAAAGTTTAGGGTCAGGTCTATTGCTTGGTTTTGTTTTAGTCCTAGGGTTAGAGTTAGGGCTAGTTTTACAATTAGTATTAGGGTTAGGGCTAGTGTTAGTGTTAGGTTTATACTTAGAGTTAGGGTTACATTTATAGTTAGGTTAGATCTAGGATTAGGCTAGGATTAAGGATAGGGCTAGGGTTAGGGCCAAGGTTAGAATTATGGTAAGAGATAAGTTTAGAACTAGGGATAGGGCTAATGTGAGAGTTAGAGTTTGTGATAGGGCTAAAATTAGAGTTAGGGTTTGGGATAGGGCTAAATTAGGGCTAGGATTAGGGCTAGGCTTAGTGTTCAGTTTAGGCCTAGTGATAGGGATAGGGTTAGGTTTAAGTTTAGGATAAAGAATGGTGTTATAGCTAGGTTTAGACTTAGGGTGAGAGTTAGAGTTAGGGTTAGGGTTAGGGTTGGGGTTAGGATTATGATTAAGGCTAGGTTTAGGGCTAGGATGAGGGTTAGTGTTTGTATTAGATTCAGGGCTAGGATTAGTGCTAGGGCTAATATCAGGTCTAGGGTTATGGTTAAAGATAGTTTTAGTGTTAGACTTATGGCTACGTCTAGTGTAAGGGTTAGGTTTAGGGTAAGGGTCAGTTTTAGAGCTAGGGAAATTATTAGGATTAGGATTTGGCTTAGGTAAAAATTTAGGTTTATCGCTCAAGTTAGCATTAGGTTTAGGTTTAGGGGTATAGTTAGGGTTTGTTTTAAGGTACAGGTTTGGTTTAGGGTAATTGATGCAGTTAGCGTTAGTGATATGGCTAGGGTTAGGCTTAGGGTTAGCATTAGGGTAAGGGTTATGGTTAGGTAATTGATAGGGTTAGAGCTTAGGTTAGAACTAGAGTTATGGTTAGGAATATGCCTTGAGTTAGAGTTAGATTTAGTGTTAGAACTAGGGTTAGGGTTAGGTTTAGGGTTCTGTTTAGCCTAAAGGTTAGGTTTTGAGTTAGGGTTAGGGATAGGTTTAGGGTTAGGTCTAGGGATAGGATTACAGTAGGTTTAGGGTTAGGGTTAGAGTTAGGGCTATGGTTATCATTAACGTTAGGGTTAGCATTAAGGTAACAGATAGGGTTAGGTTAGGTTTAGATTTGGTTTAACATTAGAATTAGTTAGAGGGTTAGGATTAGAGCTATGGTTATGTTTAGGTTTATGGTTAGGTTTATGGTTTGATCTAGATTTAGGGCTGAGTTTAATTCTAGGGTTATGTCTAGGGTTAGTTTTCCAGTTAGGGTTAGGGTTAACATTAGTGTTCGGGCTAGGATTATCAATAAGTTTAGGTTTAGGGTTAGAGTAATGGGTAGGTTTAGAGCTAGGTTTAGGTCTAGGTTTTTTTTAGGGCTAGGGTTAGGATTTAGTTTAGATCTAGAGCTAGAGTTCAGGCTAGATTTAGGATTAAGTTTAGGTCTAGATTTGGGCTAGGGTTAGGGTGAGAATTAGGGATATATCTAGATTTATGTTTAGGGTAAGGGTTTGGCTTTGAGCTATCTTAGGACTAAGGTGAGGGTTAGGGTTAGGTCTAGGGTTAGTGTTAGGGTTAGGGTTATGCTTAGTGCTAGGTTTAGGCCTAGAATTAGCTCTATGTTTAGGGTTAGGTATAGGGCTAGTGTTAGGGTTAGGGTTATGCTTAGTGCTAGATTTAGGCCTAGAATTAGCTCTATGTTTAGGGTTAGGTATAGGGCTATTGTTAGGGTTAGGGTTATGCTTAGTGCTAGGTTTAGGCCTAAAATTAGCTCTATGTTTAGAGTTAGGTTTAGGCCTAGGGTTAGGGCTATGGGTAATGTAAGATCTAGGGTTATGATTAAGGCTAGTTTTAGGGTTAAGGTCGTGGCTGGGTCTAGAATTAGGTTTAGATTTTGGTTAGTTTCAGGTTTAGAGGTAGGTTTAGTGTTAAAGCCAGGATCAGTGTTTGGGTTAAAGTTAGGGTTAAAGCCAGAATTAGTACTAGGTTTAGGTCTAGGGGTAGATTTAGTGTTTGGGTTAGGTAAAGTGTTTTTTTTAGGGCTAGGGTTAGGATTTAGTTTAGATCTAGAGCTAGAGTTCAGGCTAGATTTAGGATTAAGTTTAGGTCTAGAGCTAGTGGTAGGGTTAGGTTTAGGTATAATTTTACAAGTAGGGCTAGTGTTAGGGTTTGGTTTAGGGTTAGGTTCAGGTTTAGACCTAGGGTTTATGTTACAGTCAGAATAAGGGTCAAGGTTAGGTTACGGTTTGGGATAGTGTTAGAGCTAGAATGAGATCTAATGTTAGGACTTTTAATAGGGTTAAGATTTGGTTAGCCTAAGAATTAGGAATAGGTCTAGGGTTAACATTAGGGTTAAGGTCTTGCTCAGGGTAAGGCAAAAGGTTAGGGCTCGGGTTAGGTATATGGTTAGGGTTAAAGCTAGGTTTAGGGCTCAGATTAGGGCTAGTTTTTGTGTGATGTTTAAGGCTAGAGTTAGGGCAATGGCTAATATAAAAACTAGGGTTACAATTAGGGTTAGGGATAGGGGTAGGTCAAGTGTTAGTGTTAGGTTTAAGATTAGGGTGATATTTATAGCTAGGGTTAGTGTTAGGATATCAGTCAGGTCAGGGTTAGTTTTAGGGTTAGGATTAGGACTCGAATTAGGGCTAGGTTTACTGTTAGGGTTCAGTTTAAGTTTAGGGTGGTGTTTAGAGCTAGGATGAGTGTTAGGGTATAAGTCAGGTTAGGGTTATTTTTAAGGTAATGATTAGGACTCAAATTAGGGCTAAGGTTAGATCTAGTTGTAGTGCTAGAGTTTGGTTTAAGTTAAGGTTAGTGTTAGGTCTGTTGCTTTTTTTTTAGTGCTATGGTTAGGGTTAAGGCTAGTTTTATGATTAGCTTTAGGGTTAGAACTAGAATTATAGTTAGGTTTAGGATTTAGGCTAGATTTAAGGCTAGAATTATGGCTAGGTTTTGTGCTAGGTTTAGGGCAAGAATTAGGGCTAGGACTAATATCAGCTCTAGGTTTATAGTTAGTGATATTTTTAGGGTTAGGTTTATGGCTAGGTCAAATTAAAATGTTACGTTTAGGGAAAGGTTCAGATTAAGAGCTGGGGTATTATTAGGGTTAGGGTCAGGCTTTGGGATTGGGTTAGGTTAAGGTTTAGGGTTAAGGCTCAAATTAGCATTGAGGTTAGAATTAGGGTTAGGGTAATGGATAGTGTTAGGTTTAGGGTTCAGGTTAGGTTTAAGGTAATGGATATGGTTAGGGTTTGTGATAGGTTTAGGGTTAGGCTGAGGGTTAGCATTAGGGTAATGGTTATTGTTAGGGGAGTTTATAGGGTTAGACTTAGGTTAGGGCTAGGATAATGGTTAGGATTAGGGCTAGAATTAGGGTTAATGTCAGGGTTAGGGCGAGGGTTACACTTAGGATTAGGTTTAGGGTACAGTTTAGGGTTTGAGCTAGGATTTTTGTTATGGCTAAAGTTAATTTAGGGTTTGTTCTAGGGTTATGGTCATGGTTAGTGTTACAGTTAGGGCTAGGGTTATCATTAGGGTTAGGGTAATATGTTTACATATCAGGTTAAAGATAGGGTTAGGTTTAGGTTAGTGCTAGGTTTAGGATTAGTGTTAGGGTTTGAGCTAGCTTAGATTTAGAATTAGGATTATGTTCACTGTTAGTTCTAGGGTTAGGTTTATGTTTAGGGTTAGGGTAGGTTTAGCTTTAGGTCCTGTGTTATCATTAGGGTTAAGTTTAGGGTTAGGGTAATGGGTAGGGTTCAAGCTAGGGTTAGGTCTAGGGTTAAGGTTAGGATTAGGGCTGGGGTTAGGATTAGGATTAGGCCTTGGGTTAGTGTTAGGATTATGTTAAGTGAAAGGGTTAGTGATTGAGCTAGGTTTAGGGCTAGGGCGAGGGTTAGGGTTACAGGCTAAATTAGGGTTAGTGTTAGGTTTAGGCCTAGGGTTAGCATTAGTTTTAGGGTTATGGTTAGTGTAATGGATAGAGTTAGAGCTAGGGTTTGGGCTATGGTTACAGTTAGGATTAGAGCTAGAGTTAGGGTGAGGTTTAGGGTTTGGGCTAGGGTTATGTTTAGAGTAAGGTTTAGGGTTTGAGCTAGGGTTAGGGAGAGAACAAGGGTTAGGGTTAGGGCTAGAATGAAGGTTAGGGTTAGGGTTAGGGCTATGTTTAGGGTTAGGGATATACTTAGGGTTAGGTTTAGGGCTGTAATTAGGCCTAGGTTTTGTATGAGGTTTAGGGCTAGTGTTAGGTATATGGGTAATGTAAGAGCTAGAATTATGGTTATGGCTAGATTTAGAGTTCGTCTAGTGTTAGGGTTAGTTTTTGGGTTAGGATAAGGTTTAGATTTAGGGTTTTTGGTAGGGTAAGTGTCAGAGTTCAGGTTAGAATTGGGTTTAGGTTAGGTCCAGAATGAGGACTAGGGTTAGGTCTAGGGGTAGAGTTAGTGTTTGGTTTAGGTTAAGGGTTATTGTTAGGGCTAAGGCTAGGGTTATGGCTATATTTAGGATTAGGTTTAGGTCTAGGGCTACTGTTAGTGTTAGGTTTAGGGTTAGGGTTACTGGTAGGACTAGTGTTAGGTTTTGGATAAGGGTTAGGGTCAGGTTTAGATCTAGGTTTAGTGTTAGGGTCAGAATAAGGGTCAGCATTAGGTTTAGGGTTGGGGTTAAGTTTAGAGCTAGAATGAGGGCTAGGTTTAGGATTAGTAATAGAGTTAGGGTTTGGGGTAGGCATAGAATTAGGGTTAGGACTAGGGTAATAATAGGGTGAGGGTTTGACGTGTAAGAAATAGGGTTAGAGCTAGAATTAGGACTAGGGATAGGGTTCAGGTTAGTGCCAGGGTTAGGGTTAGGGTTAAAGCTAGGGTTAGGCCTCAGATTAGGGCTAGGTTTTGTGTTAGGTTTAGTGCCATGGATAATGTAAGAACTGGCATTACAATTAGGGCAAGTTTTTTAGGGTTAGTTTTAGGTTGAGGTCTAGTGTTAGGATTAGATTTAGGGATAGGGTTATGTGTAGAGCTAGGGTTCATGTTAAGGTCAGAGTCAGGGTTAGTATTAGTTCTAGGGTTAGGGTTAGGACACAAATATGGCTAGGGTTAGGGCTAGGTGTAGGATTAGGTCATGGTTTAGGTTAAGGATTAGGGTAAGTGCTATGGCTTGGTTTTTCTTGAGGGCTAGGGCTAGGGTTAGGGCTAGTTTTCAAATTAACATAAGGGTTAGAGCTAGTGTAGGTTGTGGTTTAGACTTAGGGTTAGGGTTAGATTTAGAGTTAGGGTTAGATCTAGGTTTAGGGCTACAGCGAAGGTTAGGGCTAGGGTTAGGGCTAGTGTTTGAGTTATCATAAGGGATAGGGTTAGAACTAGGGATAAGGCTTGGGTGAGTGTTAGAGTTAGTCTTAGTGTTAGGGTTAGAATTAGGGTTAGAATTAGAGCTTAATAAGGGCTTGGGTTAGAGCTAGGTTTAATATTAAGGCAGAGCCTAGGTTTATGGCTAGGGTTATGGTTATAGTTATGGTTAGGTATGAAATCATTCCTAGCTTTAGAACTAGGGTGAGGGTTAAAATTAGGGTTAGGTCTATGCTTAGGGTTAGGGTTAGGATTAAGGCTAAGATTAGGGCTAGGATTAGGGCTAGAGTTTGTTTTAGGGCTAGAGTTTGTTTTAGGGTTAGGGCTTTATTAGGGCTAGGGCTAATGTCAGGTCTAGGGTTATGGTTAGAGATAGTTTTAGGGTTAGAATTATTAGGGTTAGGATTAGGTTTATGGATATGGTTAGGTTTAGGGTTCAGGTTAGGTTTAGGGTAATGTATAGGTTTAGGTTTAGGAATAGGTTTAGGGTTATCCTAGGGTTAGCATTAGGTTTAAGGTTAGGATTAGAGTAATGGATAGGGTTACAGCTGGGGTTATGGCTAGGTTTAGGGCTACAGCCCATGTAAGAACTAGGGTTATGATTAGAACTAGTTTTAGGGTTAGGGTTAGGGCTAGGTCTAGGGTTAGGTTTAGGTTTTGAGTGATGTTTAGAGCTAGGGTAAGTGTTAGGGTCAGAGTCAGGGTCAGGGTTTGTTTTAGGGTTAGGGGTAGGACTTAAATTAGAGCTAGTTTTAGGACTAGGTGTAGGCTTATACTTTGGTTTATGTTAAAAGTTAAGGTTAGAGCTATGGCTTGGTTGTTTTGTAGGGCTAGGGCTAGGGTAGGGCTAGTTTTAGGATTAGCATTAGTGTTACAGCTTGTGTTAGTGAGAGGTTTAGCTTAGGGTTAGGGTTAGATTTAGAGTTAGGTTTAGATATAATATTAGGGCTAGAGCTAGGGTTAGGGCTAATGTACAGGCAAGTGATAGGATTATGGTAAGGGATAGGGTTAGAACTAGAAATAGGACTAATTCGAGAGTTACAGTTAGTCTTAGGGCTAGGGTTAGGTTAGGTTTACGGCTAAATTAGGGATAGGATTATGTCTAGCCTTTGTATTAGGGTTAGGCCTAGTTTTAGACTTAGGCATAGGTTTAGGTTTAGGGATAGGTTTAGATTTAGGGGACGGGATGGGGTTAAATCTAGTTTTAGGGCTAGGTAAAAGGTTAGAATTCGGTTAGGGTTAGGGTTATGGTTTGGTTTAGTAATAAGGCTAGGTGTAGGGCTAGAATGAGGGCTAGGGTTTGTTTTAGGGTTATGGCAAGAATTAGGGCTAGGGCTAGTGTCAGGTCTAGGCTTACGTTAGGGATAGATTGAGGGTTAGATTTAAGGCTAGGTCTAGTGTAAGGGTTCAATTTAAGATAAGGGTCAGGTTTAGAGCTAGAGGTATTATTAGGGTTAGAATCAGGTTTGGGTTTGGTTTAGGTTACTGTTAAGGTTTAGAGCTTGAATTAACATTAGGGTTTGGTTAGGGTTCATGTTAGGTGTAGGGTAATTGATACGGTTAGAGTTAGCAAAGGGTTAGGGTTAAGCCTAGGGTTAGCCTTAGGGTTATTGTTGTGCTTAGGATAATGGATAGGTTTAGAGCTAGGGTTATAGTTTGTATTAGGGCTAGAGTTAGGGTTAGGCCTGGGGTTAGGGTTAGGTTTAGGTTTAGGATATGATTTAGAATTTGAGCTAGGGTTAGCACTAGGGCAAGGGTTAGGTTTAGGGTTAGGTCTAGGTTATAGTTACGGTTAGGGTCAAAGTTAGTGTTAAGGTTAACGCTAGGGTTATCATTAGGTTTAGGATATTGGATAGGGTTTGATTTCGTGTTAGGGTTAGGGTTAGGTTTTGTCTTAAGGTTAGGATTAGGGATAGGCTTAGGGTTAGGTTTAGGATAATGGTTAGGGTTTGAGCAAGGGTTGGCTCTATGGCAAGGGTTAGGTTTATGGTTATGTCTAGGGTTAGGGTGAGGGTAGATTTAGGGTAAGGGCTAGGGTTATCATCAGGGTTACAGTTAGGGTTAGGGTAATGGGTAGGGTTAGAGCTAGGGTTAGGGCTAGGGTTATAATTCAGGTTAGGGTTAGAGTTAGGGTAACATGTAAGCTTAGAGCTAGGGTTAAGGATAGGATTAAGGTTAGAATTAAGGCTAGGGTTAAGGTTAGGTTTAGGTTTAGGCCATGGGTTAGTGTTAGGGTTAGGTTAAGTTTAAGGGTTAGAGATTGAGCTAGTGTTTGGACTAGGAGGAGGATTAGGGTTAGAGTCAGTTCGGGGCTTAGGGCTTGGGATAGCATTAGGGTTAGGGTTAGGGTTAGGGTAATGGATAGAGTTAGAAGTAGGTTTTGGCCTATGGTGATGGCTAGTTTCAAGGTTAGTGATATGGCTTTGTCTAGTGTTAGGGTTATATTCTTTGTTAGGATAAGATTTAGAGCTAGGGTTTGTGTTAGGGTAAAGGTCAGTGTTTTGTTTAGTGTTAGGTTTATTGTTAGGGCCATCATTAGGACTAGAGTTTGGTCTAGGAGTAAGGTTAGTGTTTGGGTTAGGTTAAGGGTTATTATTTGTGGTAGGACTAAGTTTTTGTTTAGGGCTATGCCTAGAGTTATCACTAGATAAAGGATTAAGTGTAGGTCTAGGTCTAGTGTTAGGGTAAGGTTTAGTTATAGGATTGCAGGTAGTCCCAATGTTAGGGGTCGGTTTAGGGTTAGGATCAGGTTTAGACCTATGGTAGTGTTAGGGTCAGAATAAGGGTCAGGGTTAGGGTTAGGTTTGGGATAGTGATAGAGCTAGATTGAGGAATAGATTTAGGACTAGTAATAGAGTTAGGTTTTGTGTTAGGCTAAGAATTAGTTTTAGGACTAGGGTAGCTTTAGGGTGAGAATTTGGCTTAGGGTAAGGGATAGGGTTAGCGCTAGTGTTAGGGCTAGGGTTAGGGTTAGGGTTAGGGCTAGGGTTAGGTTTAGGGTTAGGTTTAAAGCTAGGGTTAGAGCTTGGATTAGAGCTAGGCTAGGTTTTGTGTTGGTTTTAGGGCTACAGCTAATGTAAGAACTAGGGATACAATTGGGGCTAGTTTTAGGGTTAGTGTTACATCTAGGTTTAATGTTTGGTTAGGTTTAGGGTTAGGATTATGTTTAGGGTAATGGATAGGTTAGGGTTAGCGAATGTGTTAGGGTTAGGCCGAGAGTTAGCATTAGGGTTAGGATTAGGGTTAGGGTTAGGGTAATGGATAGGGTTAGAGCTAGGGTTAGGGCTAGGATTATGGTTAGTGTTAGTGTTAGGTTCAGGGTTAGTGTAAGGATTAAAGTTAGGGTTAGGTTTAGGGTAAGGGTTAGGACTTGGTTTAGGTTTAGAGTTAGGGTTAAAGCTAGGGTTGGGGCTCCCATTAGGGCTAGATTTTAGTTACATTAGGGCTAATGTTAGGGATAAAGCTAATGTAAGTACTAGGGTTATGATTAGGGCTAATTTTAGGGTTACAGTTAGAGCTAAGTCTAGTTTTATGGTTAGGTATAAGTTCAGGGTGATGTTTTGAGCTACAGGGTTCTCCCTGTAGAGGGGGAAGTCCCCTCGACCTTGGGTGCAGTGATGTATGAGCACCTCCCGACAACCCAGTTCAGGGTGTCTCCCACATAGAGGGGGGAGTCCAGTTGACCTTGGGTGGGTGTTATATGATTGCCCTCCGACACCAGGTTTAAGGGGTCTCCCCGTACAGGAAAATGTCTGTCAACACTTGGTGCGTTGGTGTATGAGCACACCCCAAATCCCGGGTTTGAGGGGTCTCTCCCGTAGAGGGGGGAGTCCCTTCGACCCTGGGTGTGGTAGTATATTAGCGTCACCCAACACCCGGGTTTGAGGGGTCTCCCCCACAGATGGGGGAGTTCCCTCGACTTTGGGTGCTATGGGATATGAGAGCTCCAGACACCTGGTTCGAGGGGTCCCCCCATAGAGGGTGGTGTCTCCTCGACCCTGGGTGCGGTGATGTATGAATGCCCCACGATACCCGAGTTCAAGGGGTATCCCCCGTAGAGGGGGCATTCCCCTCAAAACCTGGGAGTATTGGTATGTGAGTGCCCTTCAACATCCAGTTTCGAGGGATCTCCCCCATAGAGGGGGGAGTCCCCTTTACCCTGGGTGTGGTGGTATGTGAGCACCCCCACAATACCTGGGTTCAAGGGGTATTGCCAGTCAAGGGGGCAGTCCCCTCAACTCTGGCTGCTGTGGTATGTGTGTGCCCCCTGAAACTTGGGTTCGAGGTGTCTAAATTGTAGAGGAGGGAGTAACCTCAACCCTGGGTGCAGTGGGAGGTCCCTGCGACACTTGGGTTCGAGGAGTCTTCCCCATACAGGGGCAGTCCACTCGACCCTGGGTGGGGTGTTATGTGAGTGTCCCCCGACACCTGAGTTTGAGGGTTTTCCCCATAGATGGGGGGTACCCTCGACCCTGGGTACTGTGGTGTATGAGCTCCCCCAGATACCCGAGTTCTATAGGTCTCCCCCTAGAGGGGGGGGAGTCACCTCAACCCTGGGTGTGGTGGTGTATGAGCGGACCCGACACCCAGGTTTGAGAGTTCTCCCTGTAGAGGGGGAAGTCCCCTCGACCTTGGGTGTGGTGATGTATGAGCGCCTGCCGACACCCGGTTTCTAGGTGTCTCCTCTATAGATCGGTGGTATGTGAGCGCCCCACAACAATGGGAATCAAGGGGTGTCCTCCGTAGAGTGGGCAGTCCCCTTGACCCTGCGTGTGGTGGAATGTAAATGCCCCTGATACCTGGGTTCGAGGTGTCTCCCTTATAGAGGGGAAAGTACACTAGATCCTGAGTGGGGTGTTATATGAGCATCCCCTGACACCTGGGTCGAGGGGTCTCCCTGGTAGAGGGGGGATTCCATGGACTCTGGGTACATTGGTTTATGAGTGCCCCCCAACACCCGGGTTTGAGGGGTCTCCTCTGTAGTGGGCAGAGTCCCCTAGACCCTGGGTGCAGTGATATATGAGCATCCCCACCACCCAAGTTTAAGGGGTCTTCCCGGTAGAATGGGGAGTCCCCTCAACACTGGGTGCAGAGGTATATGAGTGCCCTCCAACACCTGGGCTCGAGGGGCCTCCTCCATAGAGGGGTGAGCCCCTCTACTGTGGTTGCGGTGATGTAAGAGCACTGCCAACACCTGGATTCGAGGGGTCTCCCTGTAGAGGGTGAGTCCCCTCCACCCTGGGTGCAGTGGTGTATGAGCACCCCCTGACACACTAGTTCAAAGGGTCTTCCCAGTAAAGGGGGCAGTCCACTTGACCCTGAGTGCGCTGCTTTGTGAGTGCCCCACAAAACCAAGTTCAAGGGGTCTCCCCATAGAGGGGGGAGTTCCCTTGACCGTGGGTTCAGTGGTGTATGAGTGCCCACCAACAACCGGGATTGAGGGGTCTTTCCGGTAGAGGGGGGAGTCCCCTCTACCCTGAGTGCAGTGGTATATGAGCACCCCCCGAAATCTGGGTTCGAGGTGTCTCCCCTGTAGAGAAGGTATTCCCCACCACCCTGGGTGTGGTGAAAGGTCCCCCCACACCTGTTTCCAGGGGTCTTCTTCATAGGGTAGGGAGTCCCCTCGACCCTGGGTGCAGTGGTATAGGAGCAGCCCCCCCGACACCAGGTCCCATGGGTCTCCTCCATAGAGCATGGAATCCCATCAACCCTGGATGCAGTGGTGTATGAGCAGACCCTGACACCTGAGTTCCAGGGGTCTCCTCCATAGTGGGGAGAGTCTCCTGGACCCTGGGTGGGGTGGTATGTGAGTGCCCCTCGACACCCGGGTTTGAGCGGTCTTCCCCGTAGATCGTAGAGTGGCAGTCCCCTCAACCCTTGGTGCAATGGTATGTGAGCGCCCAGACACCCGTGTTTGAGGTGTCTCCCTTATAGAGGGGAATGTATACTCGATCCCAGGTGCGGTGTTATATGAGTGCCCCCAGACACCCTGGTAGAGGTATCTCCCCTGTAGAGGGGGCAGTCCCCTTGACACTGGGTGCGGTGGTGTATGAGCGCCCCCAACACCCAGGTTCCAGGGGACTCCCCTGTATAGGGGGGTGTCCCCTTGACCCTGGGTGTGGTTTTGTATGAGCGCCCCCCGACACCCGGTTCAAGGAGTCTCCCCCGAAGAGGGGGGAGGCCCCTCGACCTTGGGTCCGTGGTGTATGAGTGTCCCCCCATCCGGGCTAGAGGGGTCTCCCCCATATAGGGGGGAGTCCCCTTGACTCTAAGTGAGTTTTGTATGTGCGCCCCCCCAACACCTGGGTTCAAGGGGTCTCCTCCATAGAGCGGGGAGTCCCATCCACCCTGGGTGCAATGGTTTATGAGCAGGCCCCAACACCCAGCTTCAAGGGCTCTCCCCTGTAAAGGGGGTAGTCCACTCGACACTGGGTGTGGTGGGAGCTCCCCCCGACACCTGGTTCGAGTGGTCTTTCCCATAGAGTGGGGAGTTCCCTGAACACTTGGTGCAGTGGTATGTGAGTGCCCCATGACACCCAAGTTCGAGAGGTATACCCCATAGAGAGAGCAGTCCCCTCCACTCTGGGTGCAGTGCTAGGTGAACGCCCCTAGACACTGGGGTTCAAGGTGTCCCCCTGGTAGAGGGGGGGCATCCCCTCAACCCTGGGTGCTGTGGTGTATGAGTGCCCCAGACACCTGGGTTTGAGGGTCTCCCCCATAAGGGGTTGTCCCCTCGACCCTGGGTGAGTTGGTATAGGAGCAGCCCCCATTAGCCGGGTTGGAGGGGCTCCCCGGTAGAGTAGGGAGACCCCTCAACCCTGGGTGTGTGAGGTATGAGCAGACACGACACCCGGGTTTGAGGGGTCTCCCTCATAAAGGGGGGAGTCCACTAGACCTGGATGTGGTGATATATGAGCTCCCCCTGAAACCACATACAAGAGGTGTCCCACATAGTGGGGGGGCTCGACCCCGGTGCAGTGGTATATGAGCTCCCCTCGACACTGGGGTTTGAGCGGTCTCCCCCGTAGAGGGGAGAATCCCCTCCACACCAAGTGCAGTGGTATATTAGTGCCCCCGACACCCAGGTTCAAGGGGTCTCCCCTGTTTTGTGGGGAGTCCCCTCGACTCAGGGTGTGGTGGGAGCTTGCCTCCGACACCCTGGTTCAAGGAGTCTCCCCTGTAGAGGCAGAGTCCCCTCAACCCTGGGTGTGATGGGAGCACCCAACACCCTGGTTTGAGAACTCTCCCCCCAGAGGAGGTAGTCCCCTCGACCCCGTGTGTGGTGGGATTTCCGCGCAACACCCATGTTCAATGGTTCTCACACATATATGGGAGGTCCCCTCGACTCTGGTTGCCCTGGGAGGTACCCCAACATATGGGTTCAAGGGGGCTCCCTCTAGAGGGAGGAGTCCCCTTGACCCTGAATGTGGTGGAAACTCCCCCCGACACCCTGGTTCCATGGGTCTCCCCCATAGTAAGGGGAGTTCTCTCACCCCGGGGTGGTAGGAGCACCAACCAATCCCCGGGTTCGAGGGGTCTCCCCCATAGAGGGGGCATCCCTTTGATGTGGGTGCCGTGGTATATGAGCTCCCTGCAACACCCTGATGCTAGGGGTCTCCCCCATAGAGAAGGGAGTCCCCTCAACCACGGGTGTGGTGGGAGGTCTCCCTGACACTCAGGTTCATAGAGAGAGGTATCCCCTCGACCCCACGAGAGTGGTGAGAGCTCTACCAGACACCTGGGTTCAAGAGGTGTCCCCCATAGAGGGTGGAGTCCCTTCAACACTGGATGCAGAGGTATGAGTGCCCCTGACCTCTGGTTTTGAGGGGTCTCCCCCCTAGAAGGGAGATTCCCCTCGACCTCAGGTGTGGTGGGAGCACCCACTGACACCCAGGTTCAAGGGGTATCCCCCATAGATAAAAGAGTCTCTCAATCCTGGGTGTAGTGGTAAATGAGCACCCATCCACACCAGGGTTTGAGGGGTCTCCCCCCTAGAGGAGGGAGTCCCCTCGACCCCAGGTGGGGTGGAAGGTCCCCCATTACCCGAGTTCTAGAGGTCTCCCCTGTTGAGGGCCACAGCCTAGTCGGGATGACGCATGGCATTTTTGCCAGAAGTAGTGGTTGAGAGGTGATGCCAGCGAGCCATTAAGATGATAACTTTTGAGTTCTCCTGGAGTTCTAGCAGGGATTCCTGAAGAGTTCACATTGGTTGGGGAAGTGCCAGAGGATGCATTTCCGGAGGAGCGATTTTCAGTTGGTGGTTCCTGGAGGAGCCCCATTGGGTTTGGAAGAGTTCATGTGTGGAGTGTGCTGGTGGAGTTCAGAAATAAAGTTTGTTCCTCTTGAGTGGCTCCTAATTTGTGTCCAGACAGACTGCGGCAATCGGTGGTCTGTACGGGGAACGCCTAAAGCTCGGAAGTAAGTGAGTAAGTGAAATTGCTTTCCCCTGAGGGAAGGCGAGATAATGGGTGACTATTTCAAAAAACAGTGTGTTCTTGTTTTGATTTGTTTTGTTTTTGTTTCAAGCTGCCTAACCCAAGAACTTTCTCAGGCAAACTGGGAAAAATGATTGGCTCAAGGTTTGAAGTCGTTCGCCCCTGAGGAAGAGATAGAAATAGACCACAAATGCACATGTCAAGAAAATAGGAAAATTGAAACAACGATTTTTTGTTCCGTTTTTGTTTCATTCTGTTTCAGTTTTGTTTTGTGTTATCTTCTTGGGTTGTGTTATTTTTATAGTAGATTAGAAATTAGTAAAAAACAAACTAAAAGAATGTTAAGTAAATTGTTAGAGGTTCAGACCATGGAGAAAGACATTTTAGATCAAGTAAAAGAGAAGGTCTCTCAAGCTAGTCAGACAGAGGAAGAAAATTTAAAGGAGGAAGAACTATTAGGGAAAAAGTTACAACAGGAGGCTGCTACTAACACCTTTCTGTCACCAGAAGGTGTAAGTGTCCAACCAACTGCTCCACCTATAGAGACAACATATGCTATAGTGTCCCCAACCCCCGTAGTTGATAAATGGGATCCTGAGACAGGACCTCAAATATTAGCATGCCCTGTACTTGAGCAGGCAGGAGAGCAGTGAATTCACCATGCTTTAGATTTCGAAACAGTGAAGCAGTTAAAGGAAGCTGTAACAATCTATGGTCCCCAAGCACCCTTCACTGTAAGCATGGTTGAATCCATTACCAACATGGACATGAAGCCAGCAGATTGGGATAGCATGTGTAAATCTGTGCTAAATGGAGGACAATATTTGCTATGGAAGGTAGCCAAAGAGGAATTTTGCATGGAGATGGCTAGGTGATATGCAGCAGCCAGTTTTCCTCAAAGAAATTTAGATATATTGTTAGGAAAAGGACCTTATGAGGGTCAATGGCAACAAATTGAATATGATCCTGCTATATATTCACAAATTGCTGCAGATGCAGTTAGGGCATTGAAGACTTTACAAGGACATGGAGATTTACAAGGTCAATTATCTAAGGTAATAAAGGAAGCTAATGAACCTTATGCTGAATTTGTAGATAGGCTTATTCAAATAGCTATCAGAGTTTTGGGGGATATAGAACAAGCAATGCCATTAATAAAACAACTGGCATATGAGCAAGCAAATTGTTGGTGCAGAGAAGTCATTAGACCATGGAAACATGGAGATTTAAACACATATATTAAATTATGTAGAGACATTAATTAACAAGGGCAAGTCTTGGCAGCTTCAGTACAACAGGCTTTAGATGTCAGGCTGAAAACATGCTACAATTGTGTCCAAACAGAACATTTTAAAAGGAATTGCCCCATAGGAGGAGGGTTTAACAAAGCTAGGTATCAAAGGAGTAGAATACCGGGTATTTGCCCACGATGCCATAGGGGGAGACATTGGGCTAATGAATGCCATTCTCAAACCACCATAGAGGGTACTCCGTTATCAAAAAATGGACAAGTACCAGGTGTTTACCCATGATATCATGGAGAAATGCATCAATTTTTTCCATTGCCAAAAAACGGACAGGGGGGCCCGATGCTCCAGGGCCCAGGACCACAAATATACGGGGCAATGGAGGAACCCAGCAACACCATCAGGGTAGTGCCCAGGACACATTGTCCATTAGATCCCTCATCAGACAAACCAGAGGAAGTGCAGGATTGGACATCTGTGCCTCCGCCAGAGCAGTAGTAACTCCAGAGATGGGAGTTCAAAACATTCTCACAGGGGTAAAAGGGCCTCTTCCGCAAGAAACAGTAGGCTTATTATTGGGACGCAGTTCTTCTACACTAAAAGAACTTATGATAATTCCTGGAGTAATTGATCCCGATTGTGAAGGTGAAATAAAAATTATAGCCAGTTCTCCAAGGGGTATATGAGTAATTTCACCAGGAGATAGAATAGCAGTTATTAATAATACCCAGCCTGCATGATAAATTTTCCAGTAGTAATATAGAAAGAGGTTCCAGGGGATTGGGCTCCACAGGTGTAGATTGGGCTATGCTGTCTTTAAATATAGATTCTCGCCCAATGCTAAAACTAAATATTCAAGGATATGAATTTAATGGGCTACTAGATACAGGTGCAGACCTTAGCATCATATTTTGTCAAGAATAGCCAAAACATTGGCCATTACAACAAGCCACTCAAACACTTTGAGGCCTAGGAGTGGCGACTAATCCCCATAGAAGTGCAATAGTATTAGATTGGAAGGATCCTGAAGGATGTGAAGGAACTATACAGCCATATCATCTTCCTATAAATTTATGGGGACGAGATGTCCTAGATCAATCAGTTTTGACATTAACAAATAAGATCAATCCAAATGTGCCCATTATTAGGGATAGACAAGGATTTAGGAAAGAAAAAATTATTAGGAGAACAAGAACAAGGAATAGCAGCACCAATTCAAATAGATCAAGGAATAAATAGACATGGATTGGGTTTTCAGAAGGGGTCACTGAGACAATAAAAATGACTTGGAAATTAGAAAGACCAGTATGGGTGCCTCAGTGGCCCTTGAATAAAGAAAAGATACAAGCAGCCCATGACCTGTTCAAACAACGATTAGCGGAGAGACATATACAACCTTCTGTATCTCCCCATAATACTCCCATTTTTGTCATAAAAAAGAACCACTTACCATGTAACCCTTTGTTGTCTTTTTGGTCTTCTCATCCTGTAGTTTTTCCAATAATGACAAGAAAAACACCTATCATGAATGCTCCAAATATATTCACTGATGGGTCAAATAATGGTACAGCAGCAGAAGTTACCCCTGATCAAACTTTTACACTTTTAGTACCTAAACAATCAGCTCAAAATGTGGAGCTTAAGGCAGTGTTACAAGCTTTTGTGATGTTTAAAGATTCTGTATTTAATTTATTTTCTGATAGTCAGTATATAGTTAATGCTATAGTATCCCTTGAAAATGGTGGTAGGATTTCCCCTTCCTCTACTGTTTTCCACTATACAAACTCTAATCTGGGACAGAAAATATCCATCCTTTATAGGACATATCAGAGCACATACAGGATTGCCTGGAGCCCTTAGTTCAGGCAATAATTTTGCAGATAAAACTACACATGACATACAAATTTTCTCTACATAGAAGAAGCTATAAATTTTCATAAAAGGTTCCATGTCAATGCTAATACTTTACAAAAGTGTTTTAAAATAACTAAGAAAAAAGATAGAAAAATAATAAAACAATGTCAAACTTGTATGACCTTTTACCACAAGTTAATCTTGGAGTCAATCCTAGAGTACTGATACCTAACCATATTTGACAGATGGACATCACACACTTGCCAGAATTTGGAACATTAAAATATTTGCATGTTACAGTTGATACTTATTCCAGATTTTTGATGGGCTCCCTTCATGCCAGAGAAAAAACTAAAGTATTATAGCTCATTGCTTACAAAGTATTGCCACTGTGGGCGTTACAAAACAGTTAAAAACATATTATGGTCCTGGTTGTACTTGTACCTCTTGTAAACAATTTTGCTCATCATTTGGCATTACTCACATAACAGGAATTCCATACAATCCATAGGGACAAGGCATAGTTGAAAGAGCTCATCAAACCATTAAAATGTACTTATTAAAACAAAACAAGGGAATTGGAAAGGGGTATATATCCCCCAAAGATGAACTTAAAATAACCCTTTTTACTCTAAACTTTTTAAATTTGGATTCATCAGGGCTTAGTACTGCAGAAAGACATATGTATCCAAAAAAAAATGTACATAAGCCTAAGGTACTTTGGAAGGATATTCTAACAGGACAATGGAAAGGTCCTGATCCAGTGATTGTCTGGAGTTTGGGTTCTGTTTGTGTGTTTCCACAGGGAGAACAGCAGCTGATTTGGATTCCAGAGAGACTAACCAATGCGATTTCTATAGACCAAAAAAAAAAAAGAATATTTGACACAAATCCATAACAGCTGATATCCAGAGCTCCAGCTTGGCTATTCTTACATCTGCAACATGGTTCTCCCACACCTGGAGGCTAATGAATAATGAACACCATTAAGGCCTATTTCAAATGTAAAAATCCTTGAGGCTTGCTTGTGGGAATACCTTCAGACCCATATGCAAGTTACAGAAAAAAGGATGGGATTTCGAAATAAGAGTCAAACCCAAATGGTAACCAAGATGCTTTTTTTCAATATCTTTTTTATTATTGCCTTTTCCCACATCATAAAGTTCTATTTTATTTTTTGAGCTCATACAGACCTAGGTTAATGTTTTTCTGATCAGTTTTTTGACTGTGGAGTTTTAAACATTGCAATGGAGATTTCACCTGTGTAAAACTACAAGGCCTTTACTATTGTCTTATGTGTTTTATGTTATGTGTGCACACTTGTGTTTTGTGTTGTATGTCTGTATGTGCGTATGTCCAAATATCATATATGAGGAACGCTCATGAATAAATGGATCCGAATATTTTTTTTTTATTCACGTGGTTTAAATGGTTTTATATAAATTAGGTAAACAGCTGTTGAAGATTTTTCTTTTTTTTTTTTTTAATATTTATTTTTTAGTTATTGGCGGACACAACATCTTTCTTTGTATGTGGTGCTGAGAATCGAACCCGGGCCGCACGCATGCCAGGCGAGCACGCTACCGCTTGAGCCACATCCCCAGCCCATGAAGATTTTTCTTAAAGGTGGTTAACAGATCTGTTTGTTTACTTTCACCTTTCCTTTTCATTATATTTAATAATTCTGTTCAGGATAATGTAAATTGTTCAGAAAATCGTTTTCTTAGTACATCATTTTTTTTAGCCATCATTGCCAGAATTCCTATCTTCATCCTAGTGCCAATGAAGACAAAGATAAAACCAAACTACAGCTTCTTTGAACTCAAGGGGAACTCTGTGAGAACTCAAAAGTCATCATCTTAATGGCCATCATTGCCAGAATTCCTATCTTTTTTTAGCCATCATTGCCAGAATTCCTATCTTCATCCTAGTGCCAGTGAAGACAAAGATAAAACCAAACTACAGCTTCTTTGATAGCTATCACAGTAAACTGTATAAACTGATGCATCAATGAATAATAACTCAACAAGTAATGCTCGAGCAAGAAGTCGATTTACTTTGGGAAAAAAAAATGGACATATTGATAGATTCCTCTGCTTTGAACTGCTTGCAGAACTTGCCTGTACTCTGTATCACTTGTATGCATTGTGAATGATCTGTTGGTGCAGCGAATTGTGGTAGTGCTGGCGTATCTTTGCTGATGGTGTCACTGGTGGTACAATTTTTCCAAACAAGCCATCAATTGTCTTGGTGTCATGGCATTTCTGTATCCTCCTCCCTTCTTCTAGTGATGGCCTAAAACTTGGGGGCCAACAGAGATGAGGCAAAGAACCTCACCCCTCCACTGGCACCAATCCCAAATTTGGGGGCCAACAGAGATGAGGCAAAGAACCTCACCCCCACAGTAGTGCAGAGGCCAAATTTGGGGGCCAACAGAGGTGAGGCAAAGAACCTAACCCCCCCCACTGGTGCATAGGCCTATCCACAAGTATGGCTGTATGCTGGACCAGTAGTCAGTGATGGGTAAGATCCAACTGCAGTGGTACAAACCTAAGACAGGAGGATGATTCCTTGAGGTCAGCTCATCTGATGACAGGTAAGAACAGCATGTAGTATTGGACAGCCTAACAAGCAGGGTCCCTAAGCCACATTGCTTGTTGTTTAATTAAATAGAAGGGGAGAGATGTTGAGGGCCACAGCCAAGTTGGGATGACCACATGGCATTTTTGCCAGAAGTAGTGGTTAAGAGGTGAGGACAGTGAGCCATTAAGATGATGACTTTTGAGTTCTCACAGAGTTCCCCTTGAGTTCCGGTTGAGCTCTCTGGGGATTCCTGAAGAGTTCACATTGGTTGGGGAAGTGCCTGAGGAGGGATTTCTGGAGGAGGGATTTCCAGTTGGTGGTTCCTGGAGTAGCCCCTTGGAGTTTGGGAGAGTTCCTGGGGAGCATGTGTGGATTGTGCTGATGGAGTTCAGAAATAAAGTTTGTTCCTCTTGAGTGTCTCTGATTTGTGCCCAGCCAGACTGTGGCACTCCCCCATAGAGGGGAGAGTATTTTCTTCCCCTGGTGTGATGGGAGGTCCTCCTGAAACCCAGGTTCCAGGGTTCTCCCCCTATAGGATGATTCCACTGGACCTGGGTACAGTGGTATATGAGCTCCCACCGACACCCTGTTCAAGGGGTCCTCCCGGTAGAGGGTGGAGTCTCCCCAACCCCTGGATTTGACAGGTCTCTCACCTAGAGGGGGTAGTGGGACCTCCCACAGCACTGGGGTGGAGGGGTCTGCCTCCTCTAGGGGGGAGACCCCTAGAACCAGGGTGTCGGAGGGAGCTCATATACCACTGCATGCAGGTGGATGGTACTCCCCCTTCTATGAGGGAGACCCCTCGAACCCGGGAGTGGATGGGCGCTCATTTACCACCACACCCAGGGTCGAGGGCCTCCCCTATCTACGGGGCAGAACTCTCCAACCTGGGTGTGTTTGTATATGAGCACCACACGACACCCGGTTTTGACGGGTTTCTCACCTAGAGGGGGGAGTACCCTCCACCATGAGTGTGGTGGAAGATCCTCCCATACCCAGGTTCGAGGAATCTCTCCCCCCTAGATGGGGGAGTCCCCTTGACCCTGGGTACAGTGGGAGCTCCCCTGACACCCGATTTTGAGGGGTCTCCTCCATAGAGGAGTAGTCCCCTCCACCCCTGGTAGGGTGGGGACTCCCCCAGACAACTGGTTTCAAGGGGTGTTTTCCCTAGAGCAAAGAGACCCCTTGACCCTGGGTGTGGTGGTATATGAGCTCCCCGCAACAGCCGGTTAGAGGGGAATCCCCTCTTGATCATTTTTGCCGTGGCAGCTCCCCCTGACACTCGGGTTCAAGGGATCTCCCCCCCAGAGAGAGGGAGTCCCCTCAACCTCAGGTGCAGTCAGAGATCCCCTGACACCCAGGTTCGAGGGGTCTCCCCCATAGAAGGGGGAATCACTTCCACCCTGGATGTGGTGGTATATGAGCTTCCCCTGACACTCAGTTTCAAGGAGTGGGGAGAGAGCCCTCAGCCCCAGGTGCGGTGGGAGCGCCTCCCCCACCCAGGTTCGAGGAATCTCCTCCCCTGAGAAGGGGGATTCCCCTCAGTCCCAGGTGCAGTGAGAACACCCAGGGACACCTGGGTTCAAGGCATCACCTCCTGAGAGGGGAGAGTCCCCTCAACCATGAGTGCCGTGGGAGCTGACCCTGACACCCAGGTTCGCAGGATCTCCTGCCTACTGTGGGAAGTCCCCTCTACTTCAAGTGCAGCGGGAGCTCCATCCTACACTAGGTTTCATGGTGTCTCCCCCGTAGAAAGGGGAGTCCCCTCAACCCTGGGTGCATTCCTATATGAGCTCCCCCCAACACCTGGTTTCCAGGGGACTCCCCCCTCTGGGGGGGGTGAGTCCCCTCTACCACGCAAGCGGTGGGAGCTCCCTCCGACACCCAGTTTTGAGGGGTCTTCCCCCCCGTAGAGGGGGAAGTCCTCTTGATCTCAGGTGCAGTGTGAGCTCTGCCTGACAAACGGTTCGAGAGGTCTCCCCATAGAAGGGGGAGTCCCCTCGATACTGGTTGTGTTGGTATATGAGCTCCCCCCAGACACCCTGTTTCAAGGGGTCTTCCCCCCCTAGAGGGGGAATTCCCCTTGACCTTGGGTGCAGTGGGAGCTCCGTCCCACAACCAAGTTCCAGGTGTCTCCCCTCATGGAAGGGGGAGTCCCCTTGACCCTGGGTGTGTTGGTATATGAGCTCTGCCAGGCACCCGGTTTCGAGGGGTTTCCATCCCCTAGCGGGGGGATTCCCCTCGACCCCAGGTGAAGTGGGACCTCCCCCCCACACCCAGTTTGGAGGGGTCTCCCCCTACCCTAGAGCAGGGTGTCCCCTCAACCTTGGGTGCGGTGGGAACTCCCCCCGACACCCAATTTGTGTGGTCACCTCCACCGTAAAGGGGGTCTCCCCTTGACCTCGGGTGTGGTGGGAGCTTCCCCTGACAATCGGGTTTGAGGGGTCTCCCCATTGAGGGGGAAGTCCCCTGGACCCTGGGTGTGGTGATATGTGAGCACCCCTCGACACCAGGTTCGAGGGGTCTCCCCTGTAGAGGGTGGAGTCCCCTCGACCCTGGGCACAGTGTTATACGAGTGCCCCATGACACCTAGGTTTGAGGGGGTCTCTCACCTAGAGGGGGTCGAATCCTCGACCTGGATGTGGTTGGAGCACCCCCGACACCAGGGTCTGAGGGGTCTTCCACCCAGAGTGTGGAGTCCCCTGAATCCTGGGTGGAGTGGTATATGAGCACCCCCCCACACACCCGGGTTCAATGGGTATCCCCCATAGAGGGGGCGTCCTCTTGACCCCAGGTGCTGTGGGAGGTCCCCCAACACCCAGGTTCAAGTGTTCTCCCCCATAGATGGGGGAATCCCCTTGACACCTGTGCGGTGGTAGCCCCCCGGACAACCGGGTTTGAGGGGTCTCACCCGTAGAGGAGAGAGTCCCCTTGACCCTGGGTGCAGAGGTATGAGCGCCTCAGACCCCTGGGTTTGAGGGGTCTCCCCCGTAGTGTGCAAGGGGTCTCCCCCATAGAGGAGGGAGTCCACTCTACCCTGGGTGCAGTATGTTCTCCACTCGACAACCTGGTTTGAGGGGGGAGTCCCTTAGATTCTGGCTGTGGTGGCATATGAGAGCCCCTGACACCTGGGTTCCGTAGGTCTCCCTGAAGAGGGGGGGGATCCACTAGACCTGAGTGTGGTGGTATATGAGCTCCCTCCGACACCCCAGTTCAAGAGGTCTCCCCCATAGAGGTGGGAGTCCCCTCAAACTGAGTTCGGTGGAGCTCCCCCGACACCTATAGAGGGGAGAGTCCCTTCTGCCCCAGGTGTGGTGGAAGCACTCCCCAATACCCCAGTTTCAAGGGGTCTCCTCCGTATAGGGTGGAGTCCCCTTGACCCAGGGTTCAGAGGTATATGAGTGCCCACCAAATCCGAGTTGGAGGGCTCTTCCCGGTAGTGGGGGTGGCCACACGACCCTGGGTGTGGTGGGAGCTCCCCCCAACCCCCGGGATCGAGGCTTCTCTTGTGTTGAGTGGGGATTCCTCTCGACCCTGGGTGCATTAGTTTACGTGCTACGGGTTCCAGGGGTCTCCCCTGCAGAGGGCAGAGTGCCCTCGACTCTAGGTGCCTTTGTATATGAACACCCCTAACACCAAATTTCGAGGGTTTACCCCCACAGAGGGGGGAGTCCCCTCCACCATAGGTGTGGTAGGAGCTTCCCCGACACCCATGTTGGAGGGTTCTTGCCCATAGAGGGGGGAAGTCCCCTCGAGCCTGGGTGCAGTGGTGCATGAGCGCCCTTGACCCCTGGGTTCCAGGTGTCTCCCCCATACAAGGGGGAGTTACCTCGACCCTGGGTGTGGTGGTGCATGAGCGCCCCCAGACACATGGATTGGAAGGGTCTCCCCCATAGAGGATGGGGTCCCATCGACCGTGGGTGCGGTGGTGCAGGAGCGCTCCCACCACACCCAGGGTCGTGGGGCCAGCCCACTAGGTTCCAGGTGTCTCCCATGTAGAGGGGGCAGTCTACTTGTCTCTGGGTGCGGTTGTGTATGAGTGCCACCTGACACCTGGGTTAGAGGGTCTCACCCGTAGAGAAGGCAGTCCACTCGACCCTGGATGCGGTGTTATACAAGCGACCCCTGACACCCAAGTTCAGGGGTTCTCCCCTGGAGAGGGGGGATTCCCTCGACGTGGGTGCGTTGGTGTAGGAGCCCCCTCCAACACCCAGGTCGAAGGGTCTCCCCCCTAAAGAGGGGTTACCAATGACCCGGGGGATTGGAGGTCCCCCAAAACCCGGGTTTGAGGGGTCACCCCACAGAGGGGGAAGTCCCCTCCATGGGGAGTTGATGTTCCCCAACACCCGGGTTTAAGGAGTCACCCCCTTAGAGGGGTGAGTCCCCTTGACCCCGCGTTTGGTAGGTTCTCCCCCTGACACCCAGTTTCAAGGTGTCTCCCCATAGAGGGGGGAGTCCCCTCCACCCTGGTGTGGTTGGAACTCCCCCACACCCGAGGTTGAGGGGTCTCCCCTGAAGAGGATGGAGTCCCCTCGACCCTGGGTGCAGTGGCATATGAATGCCCCCTGACACCCGGGTTTGATGGGTATCCCCCGTAGAGGGGCGGGTCCTCTAGACCCCAGGTTTGGTGGGAGGTCTCCCTGACACCCGGGTTCAAGGGTTCTCCCCCATAGACGGGGTAGTCCCCTCGTCCCCAGGTGCAGTGGGAGGTCCCCACGACACCTGCGTTTGAGGTGTCTTCCCCGTAGAGGGGAGTGTTCCCTTGACCCGGGGTGCAGAGGTATGAGCGCCTCCTGATCCATGGGTTTGAGGGGTCTCCCCCATAGTGGGGGAGACCCCTCAACCATGGTGTGGTGGGAACACCCCCCACTTCTGGTTCGAGGGGTTTCCCCGTGGAGGGGAGAGTCCCCTCTCCCCCAGGTGTGGTGGGAGGTCCCCTGACAGTCGGTTATGAGGGGTCACCCTCCTAGAGGTGGGAATCCCCTTGACCCTGGTTGTGGTGGGAGGTAGCCCCGACATCTGGGTTAGAGGGGTCTCCCCCTAGAGGGAGGAGTCCCCTTGATCCCAGCTGCAGTGTGAGGTCCCCTTGACATCCAGGTTCGAGGGGTCTCACCCATAGAGAGGGGAGTCCCCTTGATCCCGGGTGAGGAGAGAGGATCCTCAACACCCAGATTCGAGGGGTCTCCCCCGTATAGGGGGGAGTCCCCTCGACCCCAGGTCTGGTGGGAGCTCTACTGGACACCCGGGTTCAAGGGGTTTCCCCCATAGAGGGTGGAGTCTCTTTGACTCTGGATGCAGAGGTATGAGCGCCTCGGATCTCTGGGTTCAAAGGGTCTCCCCAGTAGAGGGGAAAGTCCTCTGGACCCCAGTTCCGGTGGGAGCACCCACCGACACCCGGGTTCCAGAGGTCTCCTCTGTAGATGGGGGAGTCGCCTAGACCTGCTATCGGTGGTATATGAGCTCCCTCTGACACCCCGGTTCTAGGGGTCTCCCCCATAGAGGGGGGAGTATTCTCGTCCCCTGGTGCGATGGGATTTCCCCTTGAAACCCGGGTCTGAGGCGTCTCCCTGATAGAGGGGGAGTCCCCTCGACCCCTGGTGCAGTGGGTGCACTCTCCAACCTCCGGGTTCGAGGAGTCTCCCCTGTAAAGGGGAGAGTCCCTCCACCCTGGGTGCGGTGGTAGGTCCCCTCGACAACCTGGTTTGAGGGGTCTCCCCTGTAGAGGGAAAAGTCCCCTCAACCCCGGGTGCAGTGGAAGCACCCCCGACACCCTGGTTTGAGTGGTCTCCCCAAAGAGGGTGATTCCACTTGATCTGCTTGTGGTGGTATATGAGCTCCCACTGACTCCCTAGTGTGAGGGGTCTCCACCGCAGAGCGGGGAGTCTCTCCAATCTTCGGGTTTGATGGTTCTCTCACCTAGAGGAGGTAGTTTCCTCGAACCTGGGCATGGTCGTATATGAGCACCACATGACACCCGGGTTTGATGGGTTTCTCACCTAGAGGGGGTAGTCCCCTCGACTCTGGGTGTGGTTTGAGCTCCCACCAACACCCAGGTCCGAGGAGTCTCCTCCCTAATTGTGAAAGTCCCCTCGACCTTGAGTGTGGTGGCATATGAGTGACCTCCGACACCAGGTTTCAAGCGGTCTCCCCTTAGAGGGGGGAGTCCCTTTGACCATGGGTGCTGTGAGAGTGCCCTCCGACAAGAGGGTTGCAGGGGTCTCCCCCCCCAGAGAGGGGAGTCCCCTCGACCTTGGATGTGGTGGTATATGAGTGCCCCTTGACACCCGGGTTCTAGGGTTCTCCCCCATAGTGGGGAAAGTCCTCTGGACCCCTGTTTGTGGTGGTATATGAGCTCCCCCCGACACCCGGTTTCAGGGGTCTCCCCCCTAGAGGAGGGAGTCCCCTCGATTCTTGGTGCAGTGGGAGCTCCCCCTCTACATCCAGTTTCGAGGGGTCATTTCCCTAGAGGGAGGAGTCCCCTCTACCCCATTGTGGTGGGAGCTCCCCTGACATCTGCATTGGAAGGGTCTCCCTCCCCAGAGGGGGGAGTCCCCTAAACCCTGGGTGTGGTGGTACATGAGCACCCACCAACACCCGGGTTCAATGAGTCTCCCCCCCAGAGGAAGGAGTCCCTTCAGCCCCTGGTGTGGTCGGAGCTCCCCCCCCCATACCCAGGTTCCAGGGGTCTCCCCGTTAGAGCAGGGTGTCCCCTAAAACCTGAGTTCAGTGGTTCAGGAGCACCCCCGACACCCGGGTTTGAGGTGTCTCAACTTAGAAGGGTGAGTTTCCTCAGCCCTGGGTATGGTGGGAGCTCCCTCTCACATGCAGGTTTAAGGGGTCTCCCCCCAGAGGGGGGGTTTCTTGATCCTGGGTGTGGAGGGAGCACTCCCCGACACCAGGGTTCCAAGTGTCTCTCCCCCTACAGGGGGAGTCCCGTCGACCCTGGGTGCATTGGTATATGAGCTGCCCCGACAACCGTGTTCCAGGAGAATTCTCCCCTAGAAGGTGGAGTCCCCTCTACCCATAGAGGGGAGAGTCCCTTCAAGCCCGGTGTGGAAGGAGCTCCCCCGACACCAGGTTCCAGGAATCTTTCCTGTAGAGGGGGTAGCCTCCTCGATGCCGGGTGCGGTGGGAGTTCCCCCCCGACACCCAGGTTCGAGAGGTATCCCCCCCTAGAGGGGGGAGTCCTTTTGACCCTGGGTGTGGTGGGAGCTTCCCCCGACATCCAGGTTCGAGGGGTCTCCTTCCTAGAGGGAGGAGTTACCTCTACCCCAGGTGTGATGGTAAACAAGCCTCCAACACCCCAGGTCAAAGAGTCTCCCCTCTAGTGGGGAGAGTTCCCTCAGCCCCGGGTGCGGTGGTAGATGCCCGCCCCCCAAACACCCAGAATAGATCCCCGACCCCTGTACAGAAGGGAGTCCCCTTGGCCCCCAGTGCTGTGGTAGATGCCCCCCCATGTCCGTGTTCGAGGGGTGTCCCCCCTAGAAGGGGGAGACACCTCAGGCCCTGGTGCTGTGGTAGACTGGCTCCCCGACACTTGGGGTTGAGGGGTCTCACCCCCTAGAGTGGGGAGTCCCCTCAGCCTCAGGTGCGGTGGTATACAAGCTTCCCCCGACACTCTGGTTCGAGGAGTCTTCCCCATAGAAGGGGGAGTCCCCACAACCCCAAGTGCGGTGGTGGTGAAGGCGATCCCCCACTCACTGTCTTGACAGGGTCACAGTGAGGATGAATGCTGGCAAAGCCACGCTGGTTGGTGGGTAACCAGAAACCATGAGACCCTTTTTTTATGTAATTGGGACTTTGCATTTTCATGCTTATGTTTCTCACAGGAGGCATGAGTATGTTAAATGCCAAACAAATTAAATTTCAGATGGCTAGAACAGAACAGGTAGTTCATGCCTTGGAGGCCGTTCTACCATCCCTCAGCATATCAAGGACAAAATAAAAGGCTATTCTTCTATCTTAGTACATTGTGGACAAACCTAATAACGGACAACAATCATCCTCTGAAAGGACATGAGAACTAGTGCACCTTGACTAAAAAACAAACTCTTTGAGAACTAGTGTACCTTGACTGAAAAACAAACTCTTTGAAAACTAGTGTACCTTGACTGAGAAACAAAGAAACTCTTTGAGAAAGCAGCTCAACCAGTTTTATGAGAATAAATTTAGGAATTAATTAAAATAGCTTTATAAAACACAGTTTTAGAATAATGTTAGAAATATTATTTTATTTAGATTCTTAAGTTTAGAAATTCTTAAGTCTTTAGTTGTATAGGTTTCTGATATGTTTTAAGGATGATTCATAAACTTTAGGATATTTAAATATAAGATTTAAAGGGACTTTTTTAGATAGGAATTTTAAATTAGAAATAAAGTACAAGTGTACTTTAGGTTAATGATTGGTTAGGAGACTTAGAGTCTGGTTACGTAGTTTGGCATTAGTTAATAAGAAAATAACATATCTTGGGAAAAATAGTAAATCTTTGGAAAATCTGAAGAATGTAAATTAGTGACATATTTTATTAATGATTCTGTACTTTTAATAATTATATAACTGAAGGTCACATCTTGGAAAAATGTAAATTAATGTACCCTCAATCATGGTTAAGGAAATGTCATGTCTTGGCAAAGTTTTAAATTATATAATTAATGACGTATTGTGGATCTATGATGATGAAAAAAATTGTAATAAAAGGAGACCCAGAGAAAGCTGCTTTAGCTCTCTCTCTCTGGAGATTGCTCGAACAGAACGACTCCTGTCTCATCTTTTCGCCGACGCCACTCATCCTTCAGGACTCCCTGGACCCCGCTGGGGCTGGACCCTGGCAGTGGGAGCTCCCCCCGACACCAGGGTTCTAGTGGTCTAACCCCTAGAAGGGGGAGGCCCTCTACCCCGGGTGTGGTGGTAGACAGCCCCCCTAACACTGTGATCGATCGAGGCCTCTCCCCCCTAAAGGGCGGAGTCCCCTCGGCCCCGGGTGCGGTGGGAGATCTCCCCGACACCCGGGTTCGAGGGGTGTCCTTTGTAGAGGGGGGTCCCCTTAACCCCAGTTGCAGTAGTAGATGGGACTTCCCTACACCCGGGGTCGAAGGGTCTTTCCCCTATAGGGAGGAGTCCTCTCGGTCCCGGATGCAGTGGTAGACTGCCCCCACACATTCCTGGAGTTGAGGGGTTGGTTTCCCCCCTAGAGGGGGGAGTCCCCTCAGCCCCAGGTGCAGTTGTAGAGGGCTCCCCCTGACACCCGATTTGAGAGGTCTCCCCGCAGAGGGTGGAGTCCCCTCTGTCCCGGGTGCGGTGGTATACATGCTCCCCCCGACACCCAGGTTTGAGGGGTCTCCCCCGTAGAGGCGGGAGTCCCCTCGACCCAGGGTGAGGTGCTATACGGGCTCCCAGACACGCGGGTCAAGGGGTCTTTCACCAAAGGCAGGAGTCCCCTTGTCCCTGGATGCGTTGGTATATGGGCTCCCCTGGACACCCAGGGTTGAGGGGTCTCCCCCTCAAGAGAGAGACCCCTGGATTCTGGGTGCAGTTGTTTGGGAGCTCCCCCAACAGTTAGGCAAGAGGGGTCTCCCCGCTCAAGAAGGGAGTCCCCTCGATGCTGGGAGTGGTGGTGTGCAAGCTTCCACCAACACCCATGTGGGAGGGTTCTCACCCCTCGAAGGGGGGGTTCGCATGGACTATGGGTGCGGTAGTTTGGGAGCTCCCTAGGTCACCTAGGTGGGAGGAGTCTCCCCCGTCAATGCATGGTGCGGTGGTGTGGGAACTCCCCCCAACACACAGGTGGGAGGGGTCTCCCCCATTGAGGGGTATTCCCCTCCATGTTGGGTGTGGTGGTGTGGGAGCTCCCCACGAAACCGAGATGGGATGAGTTTCCCCCCTGGAGAGGGGATTCCCCTCGATGCTGGGTGCTGTGGTGTGGGAGCTCCCCTCCACACCCAGGGTTGAGGGGTCACCCCCTAGAGAGGGGAGTCCCCTCGACCCTGGGTGCTATGGTGTATGATCTTTCCCCGACACCCAGGTTCAAGGGGTCTCCACCCAACATCCAGGGTCCAGGCATCTCTGCCATGGAGGGGGGAGTCACTTTGATCCAGCTGCAGTAATATACCCGCTCCCCCTGACACCAGGGTCCAGAAGAATCCCCCCTAGTGAGGATAGTCCTTTTAACCCTGGGTGCGGTGGTATAAGGGCTCCCCTTGACACCCAGGGTCAAGGTGTCTCCCTATAGAGGTGGTGTCCTCTGGACCCTGTGTGCGGTAGGAGCTCCCCCCAACACCCAGGGTCGAGGCATCTCCCACTTAGGGGGAGAGTTCCCTCGACACTGAGTGTGGTAATATATGAGCTCACCCTGACACCCAGGGTCGAGGGGTCTCCCCCCTAGAGGGGAGAGTCTCCTCGATCCTGAGTACTGTGGTATACGGGCTCGAACCCACACCCAGGGTTGAGGCGTCTCCCTCCTAGAGTGGGGAGACCCCTAGACCTGGGTGCGGTGGTGTACAAGCTCTTCCTAACACACAGGGTGCAGGCATCTCCCCACTAGAGTGGCGAGTCTCCTCAACCCTGAGTGCAGTGTTATATGAGCTTCCATGGAAACCTAGGGTTCAGGGGACTCTCCAATCTAGAGGGGGGAGTCCCCTCGATCCTGAGTGCAGTGTATAAGGGCTCCACCTGACAACCAAGATCAAGGGGTTTCCTGCTAGAGGGGGGAATCCTCTCAACCCTAGGTGCAGTGGTATACAGACCCTCCCCAACACCCAGGATTCAGGCGTCTCCCCCAGAGAGGGAGGATTCGCCTACAAGGGGAAGTCCCCTGGACCCCTGAGTGCAAGGGTATCTGGGCTCCACCCAACAATCAGGGTCAAGGCATTGTCCCACTAGAGGGGGGGGAGTCCCCTCGACCATGGGTGCAGTGGTATACAGGCTTTCCCCAACACCCAGGGTTGAAGGGTCTCCCTGCTAGAGGGGGAGTCCTCTCGACCCTGGTGTGGTGGTATACAGGCTCCCCTGACAATCAGGTTCGAAGTGTTTCCTCCTAAAAGGGGATCCCCTCGAACCTGGGTGTGGTGGTATATGATCTTTCACCCTCACCCAGGGTCGAGGAGTCACACCTTAGATGGAGGAGACCCTTGACCCTGGGTGCCGTGGTGTATAAGCTCCTCTCGACCCTATGGTGGGAGTCCCCTCAACCCTTGGTGAGGTTGTATAGGGGCTCCCCCACACACAAAGGGTCTAGGGGTCTCCACGCTAGAGTAGGGAGTCCCTTCAACCCTGGGTGCGGAGGTATAGGGAGTCTTCCAGATACCCAATGTCGAGGGGTCTCACCCCTACAGGGGGAGTCCCCTCGACCCTGGGTGCAGTGGTATATGAGCTCCCCTGACACTGAGGATTAAGGGGAGTCCCCTCGACCCTGGCTGTGGTGGTATATGAGCTCCCCCTGACACCCAGGGTCAAGGGGTCTCCCCCAGACACCCAGGGACTAGGGGTCCCACCCCTAGAGGAAGGAGTCACTCGACCCTGGTGTGGTGGTATATGGGCTCCCCTGACACCCAGAATTGAGGAGTCTCTCCTAAAGGGGGGAGTCCTCTCGATACTGGGTGTGGTGGTATATGAACTCCCCTCAACACCCAGGTTTGAGGGGTCACCCCCTAGAGGGGGGAGTTCCCTTGGCCCTGGGCGTGGTGGTATAGGATCTTTCTCAGACATCCACGGTCGAGGGGTCTCCCCCTGACACCCAGGGTTCAGGTGTCTCCCCCCAGATGGGGGAGTAACCTCGACCCTGGTGTGTTGGTATATGGGCTCCCTCTGATACCCAGGGTCAAGAAGTCTCCTCCCTAAAGAGGGGAGTCCCTCTGATCCTGGGTCCTGTGGTATAAGGCTCCCCCTGACACCCAGGGTCAAGAGGTCTCCCCCCTAGTGTGGAGAGTCCCCATGGCCCTAGGTGCAGTGGTATACTGCTCCCCCCAAGAGCCAGGGTCGAGGTGTCTCCCCCATAGAGAAGGTGTTCCCTCGACCCTGGGTGTGGTAGGAGCTCCCCTCAACACCCAGGGTCAAGACGTCTCCCCTGTAGAGGAGTGAGTACCCTCGACCCTGGGTGCTGTGGGAGCTCCCTCTGACAACAAAGGTCGAGGTGTCTGCCTTCTAAAGAGGGGGGTCCTGTCAACACTGGGTGCGGTTGTATATGAGCTCCCCCCAATACCCAGGATTGACACGTCTCCCACTTAGAGAGGGGAGTCCCCTCGACCCTGGGTGCGGGGGTATTGGAGTTTCCCCCAACATCTAGGGTCAAGGTTTCTACCCCTAGAGGGGAGAGTTCCCTCGACAATGGATGTGGTAATATACGAGCTCATCCCGATACCCAGGGTGAAGTGTTCTCTCACCTAGAGGGAGGACTCGCTCTAGGATATACAGGGTCCACCCTGACACCCAGGTTTGAGTGCAAGTATATACAGGGTCCCCCCTGACACCCAGGTTTGAGGAGTGTTTTCCCTAGAGTGGAGAGTCCCCTCGACCCTGGGTGCAGTGATACATGGGCTCCCCCAGACTCCCAGGGTCGAGGAGTCTCCCCGCTAAAGGGGGGAGTCCACTCGATCCTGGGTGCTGTGTCACATGAGCTCAGCACAACACCCTGGTAGGCTCCTCGACCCATGGTGTGGTTGTATTCGGACTCCCATGACACAAAGGGTTAAGGGGTCCCCCCCAGAGGAGGGAGTCCCCTCTACCCAGGGTGCAGTGGAATACAAAGTCCCCCAGACACCCAGGGTCGAGGGGTCTCCCCCCCGAGAGAAGGGAGTCCCCTCGAACCTGTGGGGGGGTATACATTGTCCCCCTGACACCCAGATTCGAGGGTCTCCCCCTAGAGGGGGAAGTCCCCTTGAATCTGGGGTGGTGGTATATGGGCTCCCCCAGAAACAGGGTCTAGAAGTCTCCCCCCTAGAAAGGGGAGTCCCCTCAATCCTGGGTGCGGTGGTATATGGGCTTACCCTGACACCAGGGTCGAGGGGTCTCCCCCCTAGAGGGTGTGTCCCCTCAACCTTGGGTGTGGTAGGAGCTTCCCCTGACACCCAGGGTCGAGGGGTCTCCCCCTTAGAGGGGGAAGTTTCCTTGACCCTGAGTGCGGTGGTATATGGGATACATAAGACAGCCAAGTTCCAGAGGTCTGGGTGGGTGGGGGGGAGTCCCCTTGACCCTTGGTGCAGTGGTATATAGGATCCCCATGACATCCATGGTGAAGGCGTCTCCTCCCTACAGGGGCGATTCCCCTCAACCCAGGATGCGGTGGTATACAAGCTCCCTCTAACCCCAGGTTAGAGGGGTCTCCCTGCTAGAAAGGGAGTCCCGTCGACCCTGGGTGCAGTGGTATATGGGCGACCCCGATACCCAGGATCGAAGGATCTCTTTCTTCTAATGGGAGTCCCCTCAAACCTGGTGCAGTGGTATATCGGCTACCACTGATACCCAGGGTCGAGGGGTCTTCCCCAGAGAGCGGGGAGTCCCCATGACCCTGGGTATGGTGGTATAGGGGCTGTCCCCTGACACACAGCTTCAAAGGGTTTTCCCAGAGAGGGGGAAATCTCCTTGACCCTGGGTGAGGTGATATACAAGCTTCCTCTGACACCCAGGGTCAAGGGTGCCCTCCCGAGACAGGGGAGTCCCCTGGACCCTGGGTTCTGTGGTATAAGGGCTGCCCCTGACACCCAGGGTCAAGGGATTTCCCACTGAGAGGCGAGATTCCCCTCGACCCTGGTTGCAGGGGTACACGGGCTCACCCTGACACCCAGGGTCCAAGAGTCTCCCCCTGAAAGGGGGTATTCCCCTTGACCCTGGGTGCGCTGGTATATGGGCTCGCCCGGACACCCAGAATCAAGGGGTCTCCCCCCAAGAGCGGGGAGTTTCCTCGACCCAAGGTGCAGTGGTATACAGGCTCCCCCGACCCAGGGTTGAGTGGTCTCCCTCCAAACCTGGGTGTAGTGGTATACCGGCTTCCCGCAACACCTAGAATTGAGTGGTCTCCCCCCAAGAGAGGGGAGTCCCCTTGACACTGGGTGCAGTGGTATACCGGCTCCCTCTGACACCCAGTGTCAAGGGGGATCCCTCTAGAGGGGGGAGTCCCTTTGACCCTGGGTTTGGGGGTATATGGGCTCCCCCTGACACCCAGGGTCGAGGGGTCTCCCCCCAAGAGAAGGAGTCCCCTCAAACCTGTGTGTGGGGGTATATGTTGTCCCCCTGACACCCAGATTCGAGGGGGTCTCCCCGCTAGAGGGGGAAGCCCCCTCGAACCTGGGGTGGTGGTATACGGGCTCTCCCTGACACCCAGGATTGAGTGAGTCTCCCCCCTAGATGGTGGAGTCCCCTAGACCCTGGTGCTGAGGTATACTGGATCCCCCTGAAAACCAGGGTCGAGGGGTCTTCTCCAGAGAGGGGGGAGACCTTTTGACCCTGCATGCAGTGGTATATGAGCTCCCCGCAACACGCAGGGTTGAGGGGTCTCCCCCTTAGAGAATAGAGTCCCCTCGACAGTGGGTACGGTGGTATATGAGCTCCCCCTGACACCCAGGATGGAGAGGTCTTTTCTCTAAAATGGGGATTCCCCTCGACCCTAGAGGCTGTAGTGTATGTGCTCACCCAACACCCAAGGTCTGGGGTTCTCCCCCCAGGAGGGAGGAGTCCCCTCATCCCTGGGTGCAGTGGTATGCGGCCTACCCCTGACACCTGGGTTCGAGGGGTCTCCTTGCTAAAGTGGGGAGTCCCCTTGACCCTAGGGTAGGTGGTATATGGTCTTGCCTCGACACCCTAAGAGGGGGGAGTCCCCTTGACCCTGGATGAGGGGTGTATGAGCTCCCTGGGACTCCCAGGGTCAAGGGGTCTCCACATGAGAGGGGGGAGTCCCCTAGACCCTGAGTCCGGGGGTATACGTGCTCCCCCCCTGACACCCAGGATCGAGGGGTCTCCCCCTAGAGTGAAAGTCCACTCAACCTGGGGCGGTGGTATATGGGCTATCCATGAAACCCACAGTCTAAGGGTCTCCCCCCTAGAGGGGGAAGTCCTCTCAAACCAAGGTGCGGTGGTACATGAACTCCCGCTGACACCCAGGGTAGAGGGGTTTTCCCCTATAGGGTGGAGTCCCTTCGACCCTGGGTGCGGTGGTTTATGAGCTCTCCCCCACACCCAGGGTGGAGGGTTCTCCCCCCTAGAGGGGGGACTCCCCTCGACCCTGGATGCAGTGGTATATGAGCCCCAACTCACACCCAAGGTCGAGGGGTCTCCGCCTAGAAGTGGGAATCCCCTGGACCTTGTGTGTGGTGGTATATGATCTTCCCCAGAAACCCCCGGTCGAGGAGTCTCCCCCTACAGGGGGGAGACCCCTCGACCCTGGGTGTGGTGGTATATGAGCTTTCCCTGACACCTAAGGTGAAGGGGTCACCCCCTTAGATGAGGGAGTCCCCTTGACCCTGGGTGCAGTGGTATATGAGCTTTCCCCACACCCAGGATGGAGGAGTCTTTCCTCTAAAATGGGGAGTCCCCTCAACCCCAAGTGTGGTAGTGTATGAGCTCCCCGTGACACCCAAGGTCTAGGGTTCTTCCCCCAGGAGGGAGGAGTCCCCTTGTGCCTGGGTGTGGTGGTATATGGCCTCCCCCAACACCCTGGTTCGAGGGGTCTCCCTCCTAGAAGGTGGAAGCCCCTCGACCCTGGTGCTGTGGTATACTGGCTCTCCCTGAAATCCAGGGTTGTGGGGCCTTTCCCAGAGAGGGGGGAGACCTTTCAACACTGGGTGCGGTGGTATAAGAGATTCCCCCAACACCCAGGGTCGAGGGGTCTCCTCGCTAGAGGGGTGAGTTTTGCCAACACTAGGTGCGATGGTACATGAGCTCCCCCCCACACACACCCAGGACTGAAGGGTCTCCCCCCTAGAGGGGGGAATCCCCCCAATACTGGGTGTGATTGTATACTAGCTTCCTTAGACACCCAGGGTCAAAATGGCTCCTCCTAAAGGGGGAAGTCCCCTTGACCCTTGGTGCTGTGGTACACAAGCTCCCTGACATCCAGGGTCCAGACGTCTCCCCTCTAGAGGGGGGAGGCCCCCTGACCCAGGATGTGGTGGTATACGGGCTCCCCCAGTCACCCACGGTAGAGGAGTCACCCCCTAGAAGGGAAGTTCCCTTGACCCTGGGTGCTGTGGTATACAGGCTCCCCCAGACGCCCATGGTGGAGGAGTTTTCCCCAGAGAGGGGGAGTCCCCACGACCCTGGGTTTGGTGGTATAGGTGCTCTCCCTAACACTCAGGGTCAAGGGGTTTCCATAGAAAGGGGGTAATTCCCTCGATCCTGGGTGCAGTAGTATACAAGCTTCCCCCAACACCAGGGTTGAGGTGTCTCCCCCCATGAGGGGGGAGTTTCCTTGACCCTGGGTGCAGTGGTATATGGACTCCCCCCAACATCCAGGGTCGAAGGGACCCCTCTAGAGAAGGGATTCCTCTTGACCCCTGGTGCAGTAGTATACATGCTCCCCCTGACACCCAGGGTCGAGGGGTCTCTTCTCGAGAGGTTGGATTCCCCTTGACCCTGGGTGCAGTGGTATACAGGCTCCCCCTGACACCCAGAATCAAGGGGTCTCCGAGGAGAGACCCTTCGACCCTGGGTGCGGTGGTATAAGGGCTCTCCTCGACACTCAGAATCGAGGGGTCTTCCCCCAAAAGGGGTGAGTCCCCACGACCCTGGGTGCGGTGGTGTAAAACCTCCACCAACACCCCGTGATGAGGCATCTCCCCCAGAGCGGAATGAGCCCTCTCGACCCTGAGTGCGGTGGTATAGTGGCTCCCCCCGACACCCAGGGTGGAGGGATCTCCTCCCGAGAGGGCAGATTCCCTTCGACCCTTGGTGCGGTGTTATACGTGCTCCCACTGACACCCAGGGTCGAGGGGTCTTCCCCCAAGAGGGTGTTTCCCATCAACCCTGGGTGCGGTCATATATGGGTTCCCCTGACACCCAGGTTGAGGGGACTCCCCCCAAGAGGGTGGATTCCCATCGACCCTGGGTGTGGTGGTATATGGGCTCTCCCGGACACCCAGAATTGGGGTGTCTCCCCCCAAGTGGGGGGAGTTCCCTTGACCTTGGGTGTGGTGCTATACAGGCTTCTCTGACACCCAGTGTCAAGGGGACTCCCTCTAAAGGGGGGATCCCCTCGACCCTGAGTGTGGGGTTATCCAGGCTCCCCATGACACCCAGATTTGAGAGATCTCCCCCCTAGAGGGGGAGTCCCCTCAACCCTGGGTGCGGTGGTATAGGAGCTCCCACCAACACCCAGGGTGAAGTGGTATGCACCCTAGAGTGGGAAGACCCCTAGACCCTGAATGTGGTTGTATTTGAGCTCTTCCAAGACCGAGGGTCAAGGGGTCTCCTCCATAGAGGGGGAAGTCCCCATGAACCTGGGTCCCCTCGACCCTTGGTGCTCCCGCCCGACACCCAAGATGGAGTGGTCTCCCCCTAGAGAAGGGAGTCACCTCGACTCTGGGTGCAGTGGTATATGACTTTCCCCAACACTTAGGTTCAAGGGGTAACCCTCTTAGAGGGTGGAGTGGTATATGAGCCTCTCCCTAGAGGGGAGAGTCCCCTCGACCATGGGTGCAGTGGTATATGAGCTTAACTGACACCCAGGATAGAGGAGTCTCCCCTCTAAAATGGGGAGTCCCCTCGACCCTAGGTGCGGTAGTGTATGGACTCCCCACAACACCCAAGTTCGAGGGGGTCTTCCCCCTGGATGGAGGAGTCTCCTCGTCCCTGGGTGTGGTGGTATACAGGCTCCCCTCAAGAGGGGGAAGTCCCATCGACCCTGGATGCGGTGGTATAGGGGCTTCACCCCACACACAGGATCAAGGGGTTTCCCCAGAGAGGGGGGAGTCCCCTCATCCCTGAGAGTGAGGGTATACAAGATTCCCCAAAACCCAGGGTTGAGTGGTCTTCCCAAAGAAGGGGTATCCTCCACCCTGGTGTGGTGATACATGGGCTCCTCTCCAACCCAACACCAAGGGTCAAGGGGTCTCCCCATTAGAAGAAGGATTTTCCTTGACCCTGGGTGCAGTGGTTCACATGCTCCCCCAGAAAATCAGGGTCAAGGGGTCTCCCCCCCCAGAGGGGGGATTCCCCTCGACTCTGGGTTCCATGGTATATGTGCTCCCCCAAAACCTAGGGTCAAGGGGTATCGTTCTGAGAGGGGGGAGTCCCCTCAACCCTGGGTGTGGTGGTAGAGGGGTCTCTCCGCTAAAAGTGGGGAGTCCCCTAGACCCTTGGTGCGGTGTTATATGAACTCCCCCCAACACCCAGGGTCCAGGCGTCTCTCCTCTAAGGGGATAGTCCCCTCGATTCTGAGTGTGGTGGTATAGGAGCTCACCCCAACACCCAGGGTCCAGGCATCTCCCCTCTAGAGTGGGGATTCACCTAGACCCTGGGTGCAGTGGTATACGAGCTCCCCCAGACACCCAGGTTTGAAGGGTCTACCACCTAAAGGGGGGAATCCCCTCGACCCTGGATGTGGTTGTATACTAGCTCCCCTTGACACCCAGGGTCGAGGGGCCTCCCCCATAGAGGGTGCAGGCCCCTTGATCCTTAGTGCAATGGTACATGAGACCCCCAACATCCAGGATTCAGGCCTCTCCCCACTAGAGGGGGAAGTCCTTTGGATTATGGGTGCAGTGGTATAGAAGCTCCCCACGACACCCAGGGTCCAAGTGTCTTTCCCCTAGAGGGGAGATTCCCCTCCACGCAGGGTTAGGTGGTTTATGAGCTACCCCAACACCCAAAGTTGAGGGGTCTCCCCCTTAGGGGGGAGAGCCCTTCAACACTCCTTGTGGTGGTATACGGGCTCCCCACAACACCCAGGGTCGAGGGGACCCCCCCTCCTAAAAGGGCAGTCACGTCGACCCAGGGTGCTGTGGTATATGGACTCTTCCCCTCACCCAGGGTCAAGGGGTCTCCCCCCCTAGATGGGGGAGTCCCCTCAACCCTGGAGTGGTGGTATACAGGCTCCCCTGGACACCCAGGGTGGAGGGTTGTCCCCCCTAGAGGGGGAAGTCCCCTCGAACCTGGGGCGGTGGTATATGGGCTCTTCAGACACCCAGTCAAGGGGTGTCACCCCGAGAGGTGGGAGTCCCCTCAACCTTGGGTGCAGTAGTGTATGAGCTTCACCCGACACCCAGGTTCAAGGGGTCTCCCCCATAGAGGGGGGGATTTCCATCGACCCTGGGTGTGGTGGTATATGAGCTCCACCTGACACCCAGGGTTGAGAGGTCACCTCTTAGAGTGGAGAGTCCCCTCGACCCTGGGTGCGGTGGTATATGAGCTTTCCCTGACACTGAAGGTGAGGGGTTTCTCCCCTGGAGGGAGGAGTCACCTCGTTACTGGGAGCGGTGGCATATGGGCTCCCCCGACATCCAAGGTCAAGGGGTCTCCCCACTAGAGGGGGGAGTCCCTTGGACCCTTATGGGTGGTGGTTGGGCACCCCCTGACACCCAGGGTCGAGGGGTCTTCCCCTGAGAGGGGGGAGTCTCCTCGACCCTGGTTGTGGTGGTATAGTGGCTCCCCCCGAACACCCAGGGTCCAGGGGTTTCCCCAGAGATGGGAGAGTCCCTTTGACCCTGGGTGCAGTGGTATACAAGCTTCCTCCAAAACCCAGGGTCGAAGGATCTCCCCCCAGAGAGGGAATTACTCTTGAAACTGGGTGCAGTGGTATATGTGCTCTCCCTGACACCCAGGGTCGAGGGGTCTCCCTCCGAATAGGGGGATTCCCCTCGACCCTGGGAGCAGTAGTATACAGGCTCCCCTGTCCTGACACTCTGGGTCTAGGGGCCTCCTCCCGAGAGGAGGGATTACCCTCAACCCTGGGTGGTAAATGGGCTTTCTCCGACACCCAGGTGGAGGGGTATACCCCCTAGAAGGGGGAGTCCCCAAGACCCTGGGTGTGGTTGTATATAGGCTGCACCTGACACCAAGGAGAGTGGTCTTCCCCCTAGAGGGGGAAGTCCCCTCAATTCAGGGTCCAGTGGTATATGAGCTCCACCAGACACCCAGATTCGAGGGTTCTCTCCCTAGACGGGGGAGTCCCCTCGACCTTGGCTGTGGTAGTAGCTCCTCAGGACACCCTGGTTCGAGACATCTCCCCACTAGAAGGAGGAATTCCCTCGATCTTGGGTGCATTGGGAGCTCCCCCAGTGCCAATGTCTTGGCTTGGCACAGAATCATGAGCCACCACACAGCTTTGTGGATTCAAACAGCAATTCTTTATTCCCGAACTCACACCGGCCTTCACACACGTTCTCGTGCAATCCCAGTTCTGCTGCTACCCAATTCACCTACTCCACGAGGCTTGTTCTTCCAATACTTTCTGAATCTCATGAGAACTCAACGGGAACTCAGGCAGCAGGAACACCCTAATCCCAGCAGCAATAATCTTCAACCTCCAACTTCCCTAAAACCCTTATTGTCTTAAACCGGGAACGCCCTAAACCCAAGGAGCGGGATACTTCCTCAAACTGCAGGATACACCCTAATCCTGGATCCACCCGTCCTTGAGCAGGGTCACCTTTCTCAAACACACAGGCAATGTCACAGCGAATTTCCAAGGCAAGTCCATTTAACATGGGGTACGCTGGCAAGGAAATTTTGATGCGTCATTCCTACTTGGCAATGGCCCTCAGCACCCCAGACCCTCAAGGTCGAGGCATCTGCCCCACAGTAGGGGGAGTCCCCTCGACCCTGGTTGTGTGGTATACGAGTTCCCCCCGACAACCAGGGCAAGGCATCTCCCCCTTAGAGGGGAGACCCATACCACCCTGGATGCGGTAGTATGGGTCTCCCCATAAAGGGGGGAGTCCCCTAGACCCTTGGTGTGGTGGAGTACAAGCTCTCCCTGACACCCAGGGTCCAGGCGTTTCCCTGCTAGAAGGAGGAGCTTGTATACCTGGTGAAGTGATATACAAGCTCCCCCCCCCCAACAACCAGGGTCCAGGTGTCTCTCACTTAGAGGGGGGGAGTCCCCTCAACCCTGGGTGCTCTGGTAGAAGGGTCTTCCCCCTAAAGTGCGGAGTTCCCTAGACCCTTAGTTCAGTGGTATATGAGCTCACCCCAATACCCAGGGTTCAGCCATCTCCCCCCTATAAGGGGGAGTCTCATCTATTCTGGGTGCGGTGGTATACAAGTTTCCCCCAACACCCAGGGTCCAGACATCTCCCCCTTATAGGGAGGATTCACCTCCATCTTGGGTGCCCAGAGTCAAGGGGTCTCCCCTTTCTAGAACCCTCGACATTGGGTTTGGTGGTATACGAGCTCCCCTCCCCCGGACACCCAGGGTAGAAGGGTTTCCCCACTAAAGGGGAGATTCTACTCGACCCTGGGTGCTGTTGTATACTAGCTCCCCTCAACACCCAGGGTTGAGGGGGCTGACCCCTAGAGGGCGCAGTCCCCTTGACCCTTGGTGCGATGTACAGGAGCTCCCCTCGACATCCAGGGTCCAGGCGACTCCCCCCCCCCCAGAGGGGGGGAATCTCCTCTATTCTGGGTGTAATGGTACGCGAGCACACCCTACATCCAGGGTCCAGGCATCTTTCCCTTAGAGGGGGGAGTCCTCTCAATTCTGGGTGCAGTGTTATAGGAGCTCTTCCCGACACCCAGGATCTAGGAGTCTCCCAATTTGGGGGGACAGTCTCCTTGACCCTGGGTGCAGTGATATATGGGCTCCCCACGACACCCAGGATTGAGAGGTCTACCCCCAGAGTGGGGAGTCCCCTCCACCCAGGGTGCGGTGGTATAGGGCTACCCCCGACATCCAGGGTACAGGCGTTTACACCCTAGAGGGGGGAGTCCCCTCACCCAGGTTGCGGTGGTATACTGGCACCCCCCAACACCCAAGCTGAGGGGTCTTCCCCCTAAAAGGGGAGTCCCCTTGACACTGGGTGCGGTAGTATATGAGTTTCCACCGACACCCAGGTCAAGGGGACTCCCTCCTAAAAGGGCAGTCTCCTCGAACCTCGTGAGGTGGTATACAGGCTCCCCCAGACACCCAGGTCAAGGGGTATCTCCCCTAAAATAGAGAGTCCCCTCCCTTGAACCTGGGGCAGTGGTATACGGGCTCTCCACAATACCCAGAGTTGAGGGGTGTCCCCCCAAGAGGGGTGAGTCCCCTCGATCCTGAGTGTGGTGGTATTCGAGCTTTCCTGGACATCCAGGGTCCAGGCATCTCCTCCTTAGACAGTGAAGTCCCCTCAACCCTGGGTGTGGTGGTATACGAGCTCCCCCTGATACCCAGGGTCCAGGGGTCTCCCCATTAGAGAGGGGAGTTTCCTCGAAAATGGGTGCAGAGTTATATGAGCTCCCCTCACACCCAGGGTCAAAGGATCTCCTCCCTAGAGGGGGGAATCCCCTCGACCCTGGGTGCAGTTGTACTAGCTCCCCTAGACACCCAGGGTTGAGTGCCCCCCCCCTAGATGGGGCAGTCCCCTTGACCCTTGATGTGGTGGTACATGAGCTTCCCCTGACATCCACAGTCCAGGCATCTCCCCCCTAGAGGGGGGAGTACTCTCCATTCTAGGTGCGGTGGTCTATGAGATCCCCCCCAACACCTAGGGTCCAGGCATCTCCCCTCTAGAGGGGGGGGTCCCCTCAACCCAGGGAGCGATGATATATGAGCTTCCCCCAGACAGCAACGGTTGAGAGGTCTCACCCTTAAAGAGGGGAGTCTCCTCGACCCTGGTTGCGATGGTATATGGGCTCCCCATGTCACCCAGTTTCGAGAGGTCTCCCCCTAAAAGGGGGAGTCCCCTCGATCCTGGGTTCTTGGTATACAGGCTTCCCCCGACATCCAGGATCCAGGCATCTCCCCCCTAGAGGGGGGAGTCCCCTCGCCCTAGGTTGCGGTGGTATACCGGCTCCCCATGACCCTAGGTCAAGGGGTCTTTCTCCTAGAAGGGAAGTCCTCTGGACCCTGGGTGCAGTGGTATAACAGCACCCCCAGACCCACAAGGTTGAGGCATCTCCCCTCTAAAGGGGGAAGTCCCCCAGCCTGGTGCGGTGGTATACCGGCTCCTCCCTACACCCAGGGTCGGGAGTCTTCCCCAAAGAGGGGGGAATCCCCTCGACCCTAGGTGCGGTGGTATAGGAGTTTCACCCGACACCCAGGGTCGGGAGGTCTCCCTTCGAGAGGGGGGGGTCCCCTTGACCCTGGGTGAAGTGGTATACAAGCTCCCCCTGTCTCCCAGGGTTGAGGAGTTTCCCCTCCTAGAGGGGGGATTCCCCTCCACCTTTGGTGGGCTGCTATATGTGCTCCCTGGACACCCAGGTTCAAGGGGTCTCCCCCTAGAGGAAGAGTCACCTCGACCCTGGCTGCAGTGGTATATGACTTTCCCCAACACTTAGGGTTAAGTGGTCACCCCTTTAGAGGGAGGAGTCTCCTCGAACATGGGTGCTGTGGTATATGAGCTCCACCCAACACCCAGGTTTGAGGGGTCATCCCCTAGAGGGGAAAGTCCCCTTCACCCTGGGTGTGGTGGTATAAGAGCTTTAACCGACACTCAGGATCCAGGGGTCTCCCCTCTAAAATGGGGAGTCCCCTTGACTCTAGGTGCGGTAGTGTATGGACTCCCCTGGACACCAAAGTTTGAGGGGTCTTCCCCCTGGACTGAGGAGTCACCTCGTTCCTGGCTGCAGTGGTATATAGGCTCCCCCTGAAACCTATTGTCAAGGGGTCTCCCCCATAGAGGGAAGAGTTCCCTAGACCCTGGTGCGGTGGTATATGGGCTCCCCCCAACACCCAGGGTTGAGAGGTCTTCCCCCGAGAGGGGGAAGTCCCCTCGTCCCTGGATTTGGTGGTATACAAGATTCCCCCAACAACCAAGGTGGAAGGGTCTCCCCCCTAGTTGGGGGATTCCCCTTGACCCTCGGTGCGGTAGTATAAGGGCTCCCCCTGACACCTAGGGTCAAAGGGTCTCCTCCCGAGAGAGGGGATTCCCTGACCCTGGGTGCGGTGGTATATGGGCTCCCATTGGAACCCAGGATCAAGAGGTCTCCCCCTAAGAGGGTTGAGTCTCCTCGACCATGGGTGCAGTGGTATTTGGGCTTCCCCCAACACCCAGAATCGAGGGGTCTCTTCCTGAGATGGGGGAGTCCCATCAACCCTGGTTGCGGTGGTGTATGGGCACCCCGCAACACCCAGGTCAAGGGGTCTCCTCCCTAGAGGGGAGAGTACCCTTGACCCTAGGTGCAGTAGTATACTGGCTACCCCTGACACCCAGGGTTGAGGGATCTCCACCCTTTAGGGGGGAGTCCTCTCGACCCTGGGTGCAGTGGTATATGGGCTCCCCCAAAACCCAGGAGAAGGGTCTCCCCCCTAGAGGTGGGAGTCCCCTTGACCATAGCTATGTAGGAGCTGCCCCTGACACCCTGGGTGGAGGCGTCTTTCCAGTAGGGGGGTGGGGAATCCCTTCGACCTTGGATGCAGTGGGAACTCCCCCCCAAACTCAAGGTCGAGGCATCTTCCCCCTAGTAGGGGGGAGTCCCCTTGACCTGGGTGTGGTGATATATGAGCTCCCCACAACACCCAGGGTCGAGGCATCTCACCCTTAGAAGGGAGAGTCCCCTAGATCTTGGGTGTACTGGTAGAGGTGTCTCCCCTCTAAAGGGAGGAGTCCCCTAGACCCTTGGTGCGGTGGTATGCGAACTACCCCAGACACCCAGGGTCCAGGTGTCTCCCCTCTAGAGGGTGTAGTCCCCTCATTTCTGGGTGTAGTTGTATACAAGCTCCCCCGACACCCAGGGTCCAGGCGTCTCCCCCATAGAGGGGGGATTCACCTGGACCCTGGGTATGGTGGTATACAAGCTCCTTCAGATTCCCAGGGTCGAGGGTTCTCCCAGAGGGGAAGCCCCTCAACACTGGGTGTGGTAGTATACAAGCTCTGCCCGACAACCAGGGTCAAAGGGTCTCCTCCCTAAAGGGAGGAATCCATTCTACCCTGAGTGCAGTGGAAGCTCCCCCACACACCCAAGGTCGAGGCATCTGCCCCCTAGTAGCGGGAGTACCTCCACCCTGGGTGAGGTGGTATATGAGCTCCCCCCATACCCAGGGGTGAGGGGTCTCCACCCTAGAGGTGGGAGTACCCTTAACTGGGTGTAGTGGTATATAAGCTCCCCCCAACCCCCAGGATGAAGGGTCTCCCACATAAAAGGGTGGAATCCCCTCAACCTTGGGTGCGGTTGTATACTAGCTCCCATCGACACCCAGGGTTGAGAGGGCTCCCCCCGAGAGGGGGAAGACCCCTTGACCCTTGGTACGATAGTACAGGAGCTCCCCTCGACAACCAGTGTCTAAGCATCTCCCTCTAGGGAGGAATCTCCTCGATTCTGGTTAAGATGGTACAGGAGCACCCCAGACATCCAGGTCCATGTGTCTTTCCCTTAGAGAGGGGAGTCCCCTCGATACTGTGTGCTGTGGTATGGCAGTTCCCCCGACAGCCAGAGTCCAGGCATCTTTCCCCTAGAGGGGGTAGTCCCCTCGACCCAGGTTGCAGTGGTATATGAGCTCCCCCCAACACCCAAGCTGAGGGGAGGTTGGAGAGTACCCTCGACCCTGGGTGTGGTGGTATACGGGCTCCCAACAACACCCAGAATCAAGAAGTCTCCCCCCAGAGGGGGGAGTCCCCTCGACCCTGGGTGAAGTGGTGTACAAGATTCCCCCAACACCCAGGGTCGGGGGTCTCCCCCATAGGGGGTGATTCCCCTTGACCCTGGGTGTTGTGGTATACGTGCTCCCTCCAACACACAGGGTGGAGAGGTCTCCCTCCGAGTGGAGGGATTCCCTTCAACCCTGAATGGAGTGGTATACATGATCCCCCCGACACCCAACATCAAGGCGTCTGCCCCTTATTAGTGGGAGTCCCCTCAAACTTGGGTGCAGTGGTATACGAGCTCCCCCCAACACATACGGTCGAGGCATCTCCCCCTTACAGGAGGGAGTCCCCTCGCCCCTGGGTGCGGTGGTAGAGGGGTTGCCCTCCTAAAGGGGGGAGTCACATAGATCCTTGGTGCTGTGGTATAGGAGCTTGCCAGGACACCCAGTGTCAAAGGGTCTCCCCCATAAAGGGGAGAATCCCCTCCACCCTGGGTGTGGTTGTATACTAGCTCCCTTCGACACCAGGTTCAATAGGGCTGACCCCTAGAGGGGGCTGTCCCCTTGACACTTGGTGTAATGGTATAGGAGCGCCCCTCAACATCCAGGGTCCAGGCGTCTCCCCCCAGAAGGGAGAATCTCCTCGATTCTGGGTGCGATGGTATGCGAGCACCCCTGACACCCAGGTTCCAGGCATCTTTCCCCTAGAGGGGATAGTCCCCTTGATTTTGAGTTCATTGGTATAGGAGCTCCCCAACACCCAGGGTCCAGGCGTCTTTCCCCTAGAGGGGGGAGTCCCCTCGACCCAGGGTGCGGTGGTATATGAGCTCTCCCCAACACCCAAGGTTGAGAGGTCTCCCCCTTACGGGAGGGAGGCCCCTCGCCCCTGGGTGTGGTGGTATACAGGCTCCCCATGACACCCAGGATCGAGAGGTCTCCCTCCAGAAGGAGGAGTCCCCTTGACCCAGGGTGCGGTGGTATACAGGCTCCCTCCGACATCCAGGATCCAGGAGTCATCCCCTAGAGGGGGGAGTCCCCTCTACCCTGGGTGCGGTAGTATATAAGCTTCCCCGAACACCCAGGGTCGAGGGGTCTCCCCCTAAGGGGAAATTTCCCTCCACCATGGGTGTAGTGGTATATGGGCTGCCCCAAAAAATCAGGGTTGAGGGGTCTTCCCCCTAGAGGGGAAATACCCCTTGACCCTGGGTGCAGTGGTATACGGGCTCCCCCTGACACCCAGATCTAAGGGCCTCCCCCCTAGTAGGGGGAGTCCCCTCAACCCTGGGTACAGTGGTATATGGGCTCCCCCGACATCCAGGAGAGGGATCTTTTCCCTAGAGGGGGAGTCCCCTCTACCCAGGATCCAGAGGTGTATGAGCTCCCCCTGACACTCAGGGTTTAGGGGTCTCCCCCCAATGGGGGGTAGTCTCCTCAACTCTGGCTGCAGTAGGAGTCCCCCACACACCCTGGGTTGAGGCGTCTCCCCCCTAGAGGGGGTAATCCCCTCAATCATGGGTGCAGTGGGAGCTTCCCCTGACACCCAAGGTCGAGATATTTGTCCCCTAGTAGGGGGAGTCCCCTCAAACCTAGTGCGGTTGTTTACGAGCTCCCACACACACACCCAGGGTCCAGGCTTCTCCCCCTTAGAAGGAGGAGTTTCCATGACCCTGTGTGTGGTGGTATACGAGCTCCCCCTGACATCAAGGGTCCAAGTGTCTCCTCCCTAGAGTGGGGAGTCCTCTTGACCCTGGGTGCGGTGGTTTATGAGTTCCCAGGGACAACCAGGGTCTAGGCATCTCTCCCCTAGAATAGGGAGAATCCTCAACCCTGGTGCGATTGTATATGAATTCCCAGCGATACACCAGGTTGTGGGGTCTTCCCCCTAGTGAGGGGAGTCCCCTCGATCCTGGGTGCGGTGGGAGCTCCCCCAACACCCAGAGTCCAGGCGTCTCCACCCTAGAGGGTGGAGTCCCCTCGACCCTGGTGCAGTGGTATAAGAGCTTCCACCAGCACCTAGGGTCCAGGTGTTCCTCCTTAGAAGGGGGACTTCTCTCAAACCTGGTGCGTAGGTATATGAGTTCCCCACAACCCCCAGGGTTGAGGGATCTCCCCCCTAGGGGGGTAGTCCCCACGACCCTGGGTGCAGTGGTATATGGGCTCCCCCAACACCCAGGGTTGAGGGGTCTCCCTGCTAGATGGTGGAGTATCCTCCACCGTGGATCCGGTGGTATATACGGGCTTCCCCCTACACCCAGAATCGAGGGGTCTCCCCCTTAGAGGGGGGAGTCCCATCAAAGCGGGGGTGGTGATATATGGGCTCCCCCAGACACCCAGGGTTGAGAGGTCTCCCCTCTAGGGGGGAGTCCCCTCAACCCTGGGTGTGGTGGGAGGTCCCCCTGAATTCCAAGGTTGAGGTGTCTGCACTCAAGAGGTGGGAATCCCCTCAAACCGGTGAGGTGGATATGAGCTCCCCCAGACACCCAAGGTCAAGGCGTCTACCCCACAGAGGGGGGAGTACACTCCACCCTGGGTGCCCTGGTATAAAAGCTCCCCTTAACACTCAGGGTTGAGGTATCTCCCCCCAGAGAGGGGAGTCTCCTGGATCCTGGTGCGGTGGTATACCAGCTCTCTCAAACACCCAAGGTTGAGGCGACTGCCCCCTAGAGTAAGGAGTCCTCTTGACCCTGGGTGAAGTGGTATACAAGCTCCCGGCAACACCCAGGGCAAAGGTGACTCCCTCTTGGCATGGGGAATCCCCTCACCCTGGGTGTGGTGGTATCTGAGCTCCCACAATGCCACAGTCTGGCTGGGCACGAATAATTGAGCTGACACAAAGCCTTGTAGGTTCAAACAGCAACTAGTTTATTTCAAATCTTACCTGCGCTTTTCTGCTAAAGCCATCCACGTGGCCTTCTCCTGGGACACACCACACACCAACCGGAAATCCTTCCTCTAGAATTCTCTCCTCCTCCGGCACTTCTTTGGGGAACTCTCTGGGAATCCCCTGGAGAACTCCAAAGTAGCCCAGAAATCCAAAGTAGCCAGCGCCTGAGGCAGGAAGAGCTGCCCCATTGCCCAACAGTAAAGGTCAAATATACAATAGGATCAATCCAGCATCACGGCAATTATAGATAGCTTAACTCAAATCATCATCTCAATAATGATTTGAGTTAAGCTATGTATAACTTCGCTGGCATCACCTTTCAAACATTGCCTCTGGCAAATGCCAGGTGTCATTCTGACCTCTTGTGGCTCTCAAAATCTCCCCCTTCTGTTTAATTAAACAACAAGCAACGTGGCTTAGGGACTGTGCCTGTTAGGCTGTCCAATACTACATATGGTCATTACCCGTCATCAGATGAGCTGACCTCAAGGCTTCAGCCTCCTGTCTTAGGTTTGTACCACTGCAATTGGATCATACCCATCACTGACTACCAGTCCAGCATACAGCCATACTTGTGGATAGGCCTTTGCACCAGTTGGGGGGGGGGTTAGGTTCTTTGCCTCACCTCTGTTGGCCCCCAAATTTGGCCTTTGCAGCAGTTGGGGGGTGAGGTTCTTTGCCTCACCTCTGTTGGCCCCCAAAATTGGGATTGGTGCCAGTGGGGGTTAGGTTATTTGCCTCACATCTCTTGGCCCCAAAATTTTAGACCATCACTAGAAGAAGGGAAGAGGATAGAGAAATGCCATGACACCAAACCAATTGATGGCTCCTTTGGAAAAATCGTACCACCGGTGACACCATCAGCAGAGATACTCCAGCACTACCACAATTTGCTGTTTCAACAGATAGTTCACAATGCATACAAGTGATACATACTCCAGGCAAGTTCTGCAAGCAGTTCAAAGCAGAGGAATCTATTAATATGTTCATTTCCTCCCAAAGTAAATCAACTCCTTGATTGAGCATCACTTGTTGAGTTACATTATTCATTGATGCATCAGTTTATACAGTTTGTTGTGATAGCTATCACAGAAGCTGTAGTTTGTTTTTATCTTTGTCTTTACCAGCACTGGGATGAAGATAGGAATTCTGGCAATGATAGCTAAAAAAAAAAATATGTAACAATCCAGCAGGCACTAAAAGAGAGCAATTTTCTAAACAATTTAGCATCCTGAATAGAATTAGATATAATGAAAAGGAAAGGTGAAAGTAAAGAAACAGATCTGTTAACCTCCTTTTTTGTTCACATTTTAAAACAATCCTCAACAGCTATTTACCTAATTTAAATTAAAACATTTAAATCACGTGAATAAAAAAAAATTCGAATCCATTTTTTCATGAGCGCTCCTCATATATGATATATGGACATACCCACATACAGACATACAACACAAAACACAAGTGTGCAAACATAACATACAACACATAAGACAATAGTAAAGGCCTTGTAGCTTCACACAGGTGGAATCTCCATTGCAATGTTTAAAACTCCACAGTCAAAAAATAGAACTGATCAGAAAAACATTAACCTAGGTCTGTATGAGCTCAAAAAGCAAAATAAAACTTTATGATGTGGGAAAAGGCAATAATAAAATAGATATTGAAAAAAGCATCCCGGTTACCACCTCTTATTTGGATATCCCATCGTTTTTTCTGTAACTTGCATATGGGTATGAAGGTATTCCCACAAGAAAGCCTCAAGGTTTTTTTTTTTTTTTTTTTTTTTTTTTTTTTTTTTTTTTTTTTTTTTTTTTTTTTACATTTGAAATAGGCCTTAATGGTGTTCATTATTCATTAGCCTCCAGGTGTGGGAGAACCATGTTGCAGATGTAAGAATAGCCAAGCTGGAGCTCTGGATATCAGCTGTTATGGATTTGTGTCAAATATTCTTCTTTTTGGTCTATAGAAATCACTTTGGTTAGTCTCTCTGGAATCCAAATTGGCTGCTGTTCTCCCTGTGGAAACACACAAACGGAACCCCAACTCCAGACAATCGCTGGGTCAGGACCTTTCCATTGTCCTGTTAGAATATCCTTCCAAAGTAACTTGGGCTTATGTACATTTTTTGGATACATATATTTTTTCCACAGCACTAAGCCCTGATGAATCCAAATTTTAAAAGTTTAGAGTAAAAAGGGTTATTTTAAGTTTATTTTGGGGGGATATTTACCCCTTTCCAATTCCCTCTTTTTGCTTTAATAGTACATTTTAATAGTTTAATGAGCTCTTTCAACTATGCCTTGTCCCTGTGGATTGTATAGGATTCCTATTATGTGAGTAATGCCAAATGATGAGCAAAACTGCTTAAAAGAGATACAAGTATAACCAGGACCATAATCTGTTTTTAACTGTTTTGGAATGCCCACAGTGGCAAAATTTTGTAAGTAATGAGCTATAATATCTTTAGTTTTTTATCCAGCATGAAGGGAGCCCATCAAAAATCCGGAATAAGTATCAACTATAACATGCAAATATTTTAATTTTCCAAATTCTGGCAAGTGTGTGACGTCCATCTGCCAAATATGGTTAGGTATCAGTCCTCTAGGATTGACTCCAAGATTAATTGTGGTAAAAAGGTCATACAATTTTGACATTGTTTTATTATTCTTCTAGCTTGTTCCTTAGTTATTTTAAAAAGCTTTTGTAAAGTATTGGCATTGACATAAAAACTTTTTATGAAAATTTATGCCTTCTTCTATTGTAGAGAAAATATGTATGTCATGTGTAGTTTTATCTGCTAAATCACTGCCCAAACTAAGGGCTCCAGGCAATCCTGTATGTGCTCTGATATGTCCTATAAAGGATGTATCTTTTCTATCCCAGATTAGACTTTGTATAGTGGAAAAAAAGAGAAAACAGTACATGAAGGGGAAATCTTACCAGCATCTTCAAGGGATACTATAGCATTAACTATATACTGACTATCAGAAAATAAATTAAATACAGAATCTTTAAACATCACAAAAGCTTGTAATACTGCATTAAGCTCTACCTTTTGAGCTGATTGTTTGGGTAATAAAATGTAAAAGTTTGATCAGGGGTAACTACTGCTACTGTACCATTATTTGACCCATCAGTGAATATATTTGGAGCATTCATGATAGGTGTTTTTCTTGTCATTATTGGAAAAACTACAGGATGAGAAGACCAAAAAGACAACAAAGGATTAGATGGTAAGAGGTTATCAAATGAAACATTAGATTTACACATGATTATTGCCCAAGTATTTAACTCATTAGCTAACTCAGTAATTTGATCCATAGTATATGGAGTAATAATTTTAGTGGGAGAAATTCCAAACATTCCCTTTGCTCCTTTTATTTTTTTGAGTATCAATTGTCCCAAAGTTCAGGATACCTAGAAAGAATAGTGTTAGGAGAATAAGATAAATGTATCCACAATAATGGACCATCTTGCCAAAATACTCCTGTAGGAATGTTTTTGTTGTCATTACAATAAATAATAAAGGCAAACATATCAATTCAATCCAAATACATATTTTCAATATATGTTTCAATAATTTTTAATTCCTTTGTTGCTTCAGACATTAACATTCAGGGTGAATTTGGATCTGATGGACCTTTTAGGATATCAAATAAAGGTCCCAACTCTCCTGTTGGTATGCCTAGATAAGGCCTTATCCAATTTATGTCTCCTAATAACTTTCGAAAGTCGTTAAGTGATTTGAGTTGATCTACTCATATTTGAATTTTTGGTGGACAGACGATGGTTGAGGATAATAGAACTCCTAAATAATTAATTGGAAAATTTAATTGTACTTAATCTATTGCTATCCCTAGATAGTAGTTTTCTAATAACTTTGTAAATGTGGCATAACATTCTACCAATGTGTTGTTCTCTTTATGTGCTAATAATACATCATCCATACAGTGAAATATTTGTAGTTCAGGATTTTGATTTCTAAGTGGCTGGATTGCTTTGTTAACATAAATTTGACACATAGTTGGGCTGTTAGCCATCCCTTGAGGGAGTACTTTCCATTCATATCTCTGATCAGGATCTTCATGATTCAGTGCAGGGATAGTAAATGCAAAATGTGGACTATCCTCAGGATGAATTGGAATTGAAAAAAAAAAAAACAATCATTAATATCTATAGCTAAAACATACCAGGTTTTTGGCAAAGCAGACAATTAGGTAATCCCTGATTGAGAAGGTCCCATAATAACCATCTCATTATTAACGGCTCTTAAATCTTGCAATAATGTCCATTTACCAGATTTCTTTTTGATGACAAAAATGGGAGTATTATAGTGAGATGCAGAAGGTTGTATATGTTCCTCCGCTAATTGTTGTTTGACCAAGTCATGGGCTGCTTGTATCTTTTCTTTAGTCAAAGGCCACTGAGGAACCCATACTGGTCTTTCTGATTTCCAAGTAATTTTTATACTCTCAGTGACCCCTTCTGAAAACCCAATCCTGTCTATTTATTCCTTGATCTATTTGAATTGGTGCTGCTATTCCTTGTTCTTGTTCTCCTAATCCTTTTTCTTTCCTAAAACCTTGTCTAGCCCTAATAGTGGGTGCATTTGGATTGATCTTATTTGTTAATGTCAAACCTAATTGATCTAGGACATCTCATCCCCATAAATTTATAGGAAGATGATCCAATACATATGGCTGTATAGTTCCTTCACATCCTTCAGGATCCTTCCAATCTAATACCATTGCATTTCTATGGGGATTAGTCACCACTCCTAGGCCTTGAAGTGTTTGAGTGGCTTGTTGTGATGGCCAATGTTTTGGCCATTCTTGATGAAAGATGATGCTAAGGTCTGCACCTGTGTCCAGTAGCCCATTAAATTCATGTCCATGAATATTTAGTTTTAGCATTGGGCGAGAATCTAAATTTAAAGACAGCATAGCCCAATCTACACCTGTGGAGCCTAATTCTCGGGAACCTTTTTCTATAGTACTACTGGAAAATTTATCATACAGACTGGGTATTATTAATAACTGTGATATTCTATCTCCTGGTGAAATTACTGATATACCTCTTGGAGAACTAGTTATAATTTTACTTCACCTTCATAATCGGGATCAATTACCCCAGTACTTATCATAAGTCCTGTTATTGTAGAAGAACTGCATCCCAATAATAAGCCTCCTGTTCCTTGGGGAAGAGGTCCTTTTACTCTTGTGGGAATGATTTGAACTTCCAACTCTGGAGTTAGTACTGCTCTGGCAGAGGCGCAGATGTCCAACCCTGCACTCCCTCTGGTTTGTCTGATGAGGGATCTAATGGATAATGTGTCCTGGGTACTACCCTGATGGTGTTGCTGGGTTTCTCCATTGCCCCGTATATTTGTGGTTGTGGGCCCTGGAGCATTGGGCCCCTGTGTCCATTTTTTGACAAAGGAGCCCGATGCTTTTCTCCATGATATCATGGGTAAACACCTGGTCCTTGTCTGTTTTTTGATAATGGAGTATCCCCTATGGTGGTTTGAGAATTGCATTCATTAGCCCAATGTCTCACTTTACGGCATCGTTGGCAAATACCCAGTATTCTACTCCTTTGATACCTAGCTTTGTTAAACCCTCCTCCAATGAGGCAACTCCTTTTAAAATGTCCTGTTGGTTCTCAATTATAGTATGTTTTCAGCCTGACATCAAAAGCCTGTTGTACTGCAGCTGCCATGACTTTCCCTTGTTCATTAACATAATTTGATATGTGTGTTTAAATCTCCATGTTTCCATGGTCTAATGGCCTCCTTACACCATCTGTTTGCTTGTTCAAATGATAGCTGTTTAATTAACGGCATTGCTTTCTCTGTATCCCCCAAAACTCTGGTAGCTATTTGAATGAGCCTATCTACAAATTCAGTGTAAGGTTCATTAGCTTCCTTTATTACCTTCGATAATTGACCTTGTAAATCTTCATGTCCTTGTAAAGTCTTCCATGCCCTAACTGCATCTGCAGCAATTTGTGAATATATAGCAGGATCATATCTAATTTGTTGCTGCTGATCCTCTTAAGGTCTTTTTCCTAACAACATATCTAGATTTCTTTGAGGGTAACTGGCTGCTGCATTTCACCTAGCCGTCTCCATGCAAAATTCCTCATTGGCAACCTTCCATAACTGGTATTTTCCTCCATTTAGCACAGATTTACACATACTAGTCCAATCTGCTGGCATCATGTTCAAGTTGCTAATGGATTTGACCAAGCGTAGAGTGAAGGGTGCTTGAGGACCATAGGTTGTTCCAGCCTCTTTTAGCTGCTTCACTGTTTTGAAATCTAAAACATGGTGATTTCACTGCCCTCCTGCCTGCTCAAATACAGGGCATGCTAATCTTTGAGGTCCTGTCTCAGGATCCCATCTATCAACTACTGGGGTTGGGGGCACCATAGCATATATTGTCTCTATATGTGGAGCAGTTGGTTGGACACTTATGCCCTTTGGTTATAGAAAGGTGATAGTAGCAGCCTCCTGTTGTAACTTTTTCCCTAATAGTTCTTCCTCTTTTAAATTTTCTTCCTCTCTCTGACTAGCTCGAGAGACCTTCTCTTTTACTTGATCTAAAATGTCTTTCTCCATGGTCTGAACCTCTAACAATTTACTTAACACTCTTTAGTTTGTTTTTTACTAATTTCTAATCTACTATAAAGATAGTGCAACCCAACAAGTTAACACAAAACAAAACTGAAACAGAATGAAACAAAAATGGAACAAAAAATCGTTGTATCAATTTTTCAGTTTTCCTGACATGTATATTTGTGGTCTATTTCTATCTCTTCCTCAGGGGTGAACAACTTCAAACCTTGAGCCAACCATTTGTCCCAGTTTGCCTGAGAGAGTTCTAGGGATAGGCAGCTTGAAACAAAAACAAAACAAATCAAAACAAGAACACATTGTTTTTTGAAATGGTCACCCATTCTCTCACCTTCCCTCAGGGGTGAGCAATTTCACTTACCTCCAAACTTCAGGTGTTCACTGAATGGGCCACCAAATGCTGCAGTCTGGCTGGGCACAAATCATGAGGCACTGAAGCAGGAAAAAACTTTATTTCTGAACTCCACCAGCACACTCCACACACACTCCCCCGGAATTCTCCTGAACACCATGTGGCTCCTCCAGGAACCACCAACTGGAATTCCCTCCTTCGGCACTTCCCCAACCAATGGGAACTTTCCAGGAATCCCCTCAAGAACTCCAAAGTAACAGAGAACTCCAAAGTAGCAGGCTGAAGTGGACAGCAGGGGTCTAATATACACAGATTAACATAACCATTATCATTTCAATGGCTTGCTGGCGTCACCTCTCAACCACTCCTTTCTGGCAAAAATGCCATGTGTCATTCAGCCTCAGCTATGGCTCTCAACACCCTGAAACTCAGGGTCCAGGCATCTCCCCATAGAGGGTGCAGTCTCCTTGACCCTGGGTGCAGTGGTATACGAGCTCCCTCTGATACTTAGGGTCCAGACTTCTCCCCCTAAAGTGGAGTCCCCTTGACCCTTTGTGCGGTGGCATACTTGCTACCCCTGACACCCAGGGTCCAGGTGTCTCCCACCTATAGGGGGGAGTCCCCTCGATTTTGGGTGCAGTGGTATTCGAGCTCCCCCCGACATCCAGAGTCGAGGGGTCTCCTCTTTAGAGTTGGGAGTCCCCTCAACCTTAGGTGAGGTAGAAGGTCACCTCGACCCCCAGGGTCAAGATGTCTCCCCCCTAGAGAGGGTAGTGCCCTCGACCCTTGGTGTGGTGGGAGCTCCCCAGGTTGGAGGGGTCTCCCCCGTAATTGGAGGAGTCCCCTTGAACCTGGTGCGGTGTTACACGAGCTCACTTGACCCTGGGTGCGGTGGTATACGAGCTCCCCCTGACAACTAGGGTTGAGGAATCTCCCCCCTAGAGAGGAAATCCCCCCAAACCTGGGTTTGTTTGTAAAGGAGCTCCCCCCCCCAACATTCAGGGTTGAAGTGTCTCCTCCCTAGAGCGGGGATATCCCTCGAACCTGGGTATGGTGGTTGCTCCTCCCATCATCCAGGTTCGAGGGGTGTCCCCCCTAGATGATGGCGTCCCATATACACTGGGTGCAGTTGAATCTACCCTTGATATCCAGAGTCTAGGCGTCTCCCCCCTAGAGGCGGGAGTTCCTTCCAACCTGGGTGCCGGTGCGAGCTCCCTCTGCCACACAGGTTCAAGGGTTGTCCCCCCTAGAGTAGGGAGTCCCCTCTACCCTGGGTGCTGTTGGAGCTCTCCCCAACACCCAGGTTTGAGGGCTCTCCTCCTTAGAGGGGGTGTTCCCTTGACACAGCATGAGGTGGTATATGTGCTCCCCATGACACCAAGGGTCGAGGGGTCTACCTCTAGAAAGGGGAGGCCCCTCATCCCTGGGTGCAGTGGTATACGAGCTCTCCCCAACACCCATGGTTCAGGCATCTCACCCCTAGAGGGGTGTCCCCTTGATCCTGGGTGCAGTGATATATGACCTACCCTGACACCCAGGTTCAAGGTGTCTTTCCCATAGAGGGGGGAGCCCCTCGACATTGGGTGTGGTGGTGTACAAGCTCCTCGAACACCCAGGATCGAGGCATCTCCCCCCTAAAGGGGGGGTACCCTCGACCCTGGATGAAGTAGTAGATGAGCTCCCCCAACAGTCAGTGTCGAGGGGTCTCCCCCTAAAGGAGGGGGGTCCTCTTAACCCTGGGTGTGGTGGTATATGGACTCTCCACTACACACAGTGTCAAAGGGTTTCCCCTCCTAGAGGGGGGAGTCCCCTCAACCCTGGGTGCATTGGAGCTCCCACTGACACCCAACGTTGAGGCGTATGCCCCCAGAGGGAGAGTCCTTTCGACCCTAGGTGCGGCGGGAGCTCCCCCCAGCACCCGGGGATGAGGCGTCTGCCCCCTAAAGGAAGGAGTCCCCTCGACCCTGGGTACCTCAGTATATGAGCTCTCCCAGACACCCACGGTCCAGGCGTCAACCCCCCCAGAGGGGGGAGGCCCCTTGACTCTGGGTGCAGTGGTATACAAGCTCTCCAGGACACCCAGTGTCCAGGCATCTTCCCCCCCTAGAGTGGGGAGTTCCCTTGACCCAGGTGTGGTGGTATATGTGCTCACCCCAATACCCAGGGTCCAGGTGTCTCCCCCTAGAGGGAGGAGTCCCCTCAATCTTGGGTGAGTTGGTATATGAGCTCCCCCCAACACCCAGTGTCCAGGCATCTCCCCCCTAGAGTGGGGAGTCCCCTGGAACTTGGGTGCCCTGGTATATAAGCTCCCCTTGACACCCAGGTTTGAGGCATCTCCCCCCAGATAGGGGAGTCCCCTCAAACCTGGGTGCGGTGGGAGCTCCCACTGACACCCAGTTTCGAGGGGTGCCCCCCCCTAAAGGAGGACGTCCCCTCTATCCTGGGTGTGGTGGGAATTCCCCCCGACACTCAGGTTCAAAGGGTGTTCCCCTTAGAGGAGGGAGTCCCCCTACCTTGTGTGTGGTTGGAGCTCCTCCTGAAACCCAGGTTTGAGGTTTCTCCCCTCTAGAGGGGGAGTCCCCTCTACCTTGGGTAAGGTGGTAGTCCCCCTGACACCCAGGTTCCAGGGGTCTCCCCTGTAGAGGGGGAAGTCCCCTGTATCATGGGTGCTGTGTGTACAATCTTTTCCCAACATCCAGGTTCGAGGGGTATCCTTCCTAGAGGAGAAAGTCCCCTTGACTCTTGGTGCGGTGGTATACGAGCTCCCACTGATACCCAGGGTCGAGGACTCTCCCTGTTCTGGGGAAAGTTCCCTCGACCCTGGAAGTGGTGATATACAAGCTCCCTCAGACACCCAGGGTCAAGGGTTCTCCCCCTTAGATGGGGAATCCCCTCTATCCTGGGTGTGGTGGTGTAGGAGCTCCCCCTGACACCCAGGTTACAGGCATCTACACCCAAGGACTGGGGAGTCCCCTTGAACCTATGTGCGATGGTATAGGAGCTCCTCCTGAAACCCAGGTTCGAGGCATGTCCCCCCTAGAGGGGGGAGTCCCCTGGAACCTGGGTACAATGGTATACAAGCTCCCTCTGACACCCAGGTTCAAGGCATCTCACCCCTAGAAGGGGGGATCCCCTCGAACCTGGGTCCAGTGGGAGCTCCCCCCGACACACAGGGTCAAGGCTGCTATCCCCTAGAGGGGGGAGTCCCTTCCACCCTGGGTGAGGTCATATAGGAGCTCCCCCCAACACCCAGGGTCAAGGAATCTCCCCCCTAGAGGGGGGAATCCCTTCGACCCTGCATTCGGTGGTATATGAGCTCCCCTTGACACCCAGTGTCAAGGTGCCCCCCCCAGAGTGGGGAGTCCCCTTGAACCTGGTGTGGTGGTATAGGAGCTCCCCCCGACACCCATGGTCCAGGCATCTCCACCCATGAGGGGGGTTTCCCCTCGACCCTGGGTGCGGTGGTATAAGTGCTCCCCCTCACACACTCAGTGTCAAGGCACCTCCCCCCCTAGATAGGGGAGTACCCCTCAAATCTAAGTTCAGCATTATATGAGTTCCTTCAGACACCCAAGGTTGAGGCATCTCCCCCATAGAGGGGGGAGTCCCCTCAAATCTGGGTGCAGTGGGACCTTCTCCTGACAGCCAGATTCAAGAAGTGTTTCCCCTAGAGTAGGGTGCCCCATCTAACGTGGGTGCGGTGGGAGCGCCCCTCAACACCCAGGGTCCAGGCGTCTCCACCCTAGAGGGGGAAGTTCCCTTGATCCTGGGTGCAGTGGGAGCTCCCCCTGACACCCAGGTTCAAGGGTTGTCCCTCCAAGTGGAAGGAGTCCCCTCTACCCTGCGCGGTGGAGCTTCTCCCGACACCCAAATTCAAGAGGTCTCTCCCCTAGAGGGGCGAGGCCCCTTGACCCTTGGTGTGGTGGTATATGTGCTCCCCCTGACATCCATGGTTGAGGGTTTTCTCCCCTAGACGGGTGAGTCCCCTCAAACCTAGGTGTATGGTATACGAGCTCCCTTCGAAACCCAGGGTCGAGGGGTCTCCGCCTAGAGAAGGAAGTCTCCTCGACCCTATGTGCATTGGTGTATGAGCTTCCCCCAACACCCAGGGTCAAGGTATATCCTTCCTAGAGGAGGGAGTCCCCTCGACCCTGGATGCAGTGGGGTATGAGTTCCCCCTGACAACCAGGGTCCAAGCGTCTCCCCCCTAGAGGGGTGTGTGCCCTCAACCCTGGATGTGGTGGGAGCTTCCCCCAACACCCAGGGTCGAGGTGTCTCCCACATCTATGGGGGAGTCTCCTTTACCCTGGATGTGATGGGAGTCCACCTGACACCCAAGTTCAAGGCGATCTGTCCCCTAGAGGGGGGAGTCCCCTTGAACCTTGGTGCAGTAGTGTAAGAGCTTCCCCCTACACCCAGGGTCCAAGTGTCTGCCCCTAGATAGGGGAATCCTCTCGACCCTGATGCGGTGGTATATAGCTCCCCCTGATACTCGGTGTCTCCCCACTAGAGGAGGAAGTCATCTCAACCCTGGGTGTGGTGGGAGCTCCCCCAGACAACCAGGTTGGTGGTGTCTCCCCCCTAAAGGGGGGAGTCCCCTGGAACCTCAGTTCAGTGGAATCTCCTCCCAATAAACAGGTTCAAGTTGTCTCCCCCCAGAAGGGGGAGTCCCCTTGACCCTGGGTGCGATGTTATACAAGCTCCCCCAGACACAAATGCTAGAGGGGTCTTTCCCCTAGATGGTGTGATGGTACACCAGTTCCCCCTGACACCCACGTTCGAAGTGTCTCACTCCTAGAGGGGGAAGTCCCTTGAACGCTGGGTGCGGAGGTGTATGAGCTCCCACAGACACCCAGGTTTGAGGGATCTCGCCCCTAGAGTGGGGAGTCCCCTGGACCTTGGGTGTGGAGGTATATGAGCTTCCTCCCGACACCCAGTTTCAAGGGGTCTCTCACCTAGAGTGGGGAGTCCTCTGGACCCTGGGTGTGGAGGTATACCATCTCCCCTGACACCCAGGTTTGAGGGGTCATGCCCCTAGAGGGGGGAGTCCCCTGGACCCAGGGTATGGTGGAATACGAGCTGCCCCAGACACCCAGTTTCCAGAGGTCTTCTCCCTAGTTGGGGGAGTCCCCTCTACCCTGGGTGCGGTGGAATAGGAGCTCCCCCAGACAACCAGTTTTGAGAGGTCTCCCCCCTGGAGGGGGGAGTCCCTCTACACTGGGTGTGATGGTATATGAGCTCCCCCAGACACCCAGCGTCTAGAGGTCTCCCCCCTAGAGGGGGGAGTTCTCTCTACCCTTGGTGCAGTGGTATACAAGCTTCCCCAAACAGCCAGGTTTGAGGGGTTTCCCCCCTAGATGAGGGAGTCCCCTCTACCCTGGGTGCGTGGTATATGAGCTCCCCCCAACACCCAGTGAGAGGGGTCACCTGCACATGAACGCTTGCATTCAGGAGAACCAAATTTGAGGGACAAATGCGACAGGTGAAAGGCTCAGTCTTACCAAGTTTCAAGAAAATCCAGGCAGATGGAAGGCTCTCCCTCAAGGCATTTTGTGCAAAGAAAGGAGCTCCCACTTTGCAGTAGGCGCAGATGGAAGACCTTCCAGAGTGGCGCTTGGTGAACACTGAAGGTGGGGCAGAACACAAAAGTTTTGCTTGGGAGTCACTAGACCTAGCTGTGGACACAGCCCAAGGTCACCCCAGTACCCTCTACCTCAAGAAACACCATACATGGGAAACAGAAGGAATTCACATTGGAAAACCTTACTGCCATCTATTGGTGGGCGTGGCTTCCAGCGAGGTTCTATGGCTGATCAGATACCTGGTTTCCTGGTTTCCAACTCCCTCACCCCCAGCTGTGATAACTGGAGTGAGTTGGTATCTTAGAGTAGTTTTAATTTGCATTTCTCTATTGCTAGAGATGATGAGCATTTTTCGTATATTTGTTGATTGATTGTATATCCTCTTCTGAGAAGTGTCTGTTCAGGTCCTTGGCCCATTTATTGATTGGATTATCATTATTTTTTGGTGCTTATCTTGTTGAGCTCTTTATATACCCTAGAGATTAGAGGTCTATCTGATGTCTGAGGGGTTTAAATTTGTTCCCAGGATGCACACTCCGTATTCACCTTACATATTATTTCTTTTGCTGAGAAAAAAAAAAAAAACTTTTAGTTTGAATCTGTGCCATTTGTTGATTCTTGGTTTTAATTCTTGTGCTATAGGCATCTTTTTAGGAAAGTTGGGGCCTAGCCCCACATGATGGAGATTAGGGCCGACTTTTTCTTCTACTAGATGCAGAGTCTCTGGTTTGATCTCTAGATCCTTGATTTATTTTGAGTTAACTTTTGTGCATGGTGAGAGATAGGGATTCCATTTCATTTGATGCATATGAATTTCCAGTTTTCTGAACACCATTTGTTGAAGATGCTATCCTTTCTCTGGTGCATACTTTTGGCACCTTTGTCTAATATAAGGTAGTTGTAATTTTGTGGGATAGTCTCTGTGTCCTCTATTCTATACCATTGGTCTACTAGCCTGTTCTGGTGCCAGTACCATGCTGTTTTTGTTACTATTGCTCTGTAGTATAGTTCAAGGTCTGGCATAGTGGTACCACCTGTTTCACTCTCCCTGCTTAGAATTGTTTTAACTATTCTGGGTCTCTTATTTTTCCAGATAAATTTCATGATTGCTTTTTCTATTTCTATGAGGAATGCCATTGGGATTTTGATCAGAATTGCATTGAACCTGTATAGTGCTTTTGGTAGTATGATCATTTAATAATATTAATTCTGCCTACCCATGGGCAAGATAGATCTTTCCACCTTCTGAGGTCTTCTTTTATTTCTCTCTTTAGGGTTCTATAGTTTTCTTTGTAAAGATCTTTTACCTATTTTGTTAGGCTGATTCCCAAGTATTTTTCAGGATATTGTGAATGGGGTAGTTTTCCTCATTTCCATTTCAGAGGTTTTGTTACTGGTATACAGAAATGCCTTTGATTTATGGGTGTTCATTTTATATCCTGCCACTTTGCTGAATTTATTTAGTAGTTCTAGAAGTTTCTTGGTAGAGTATTTGAGTCTTTTAGGTATAGAATAACATCATCAGCAAATAGTACTAGTTTAAGTTCTTCTTTTCCTATAGCTATTCTTTTAGTTTCTTTCGTCTAATTGCTATGGCCCATGTTTCAAGAACCATGTTGAATAGAAGTGGAGAGAGAGGGCATCCCTGTCTTGTTCCAGATTTTACAGGGAATAACTTCAGTTTTTCTCCATTTAGAATGATGCTGGCCAGTGGTTTAGTGTAAATCCCCTTTACAAAGTTGAGGTAAGTTCCTGTTATCCCTAGTTTTTGTAGTGTTTTGAATATAATGGGGTGTTATATTTTGTCAAATGCTTTTTCTGCATCTATCGAGATGATCATATGGTTCTTATATTTAAGTCTATTGATGTTATGAATTACATTTATTGATTTCCATATGTGGAAACAACCTTGCATCCCAGGGATGAATCCCACTTGATCATGGTGCATGATCTTTTTGATATGTTTTTGTATCTGATTTGCCAGAATCTTATTGAGGATTTTTCCATCTATATTCATTAGAGATATTGGTCTGAAGTTTTCTTTCTTTGAGGTGTCTTTGTCTAGTTTTTAAATCAGGGTGTTATTGGCCTTGTAGAATAAATTTGGAAGGTCTTTAAAGGTCTTGTAAAACTCAGCTGTATGTCCATCCGGTAATGGGTTTTTCTTGGTTGTTAATCTTTTGATGGCTTCTTCTATTTCCTCACCTGATATTGGTCGGTTTAAGTTGTGTATATCTTCCTGACTCAATCTGGGAAGATCATATGACTTAGGAAATTTATCAATACCTTCACTATCTTCGATTTTATTAAAGTATAAGGTTTCAAAATAATTACTAATTATCTTCTGTATTTCTGTAGTGTCTGTTGTGATATTGCCTTTTTCATCCTGTATACTAGTAATTTGAGTTCTCTCTCTTCTTCTCTTAGTTAGCATGGCTAAGGGTCTGGCAATCTTATTGATTTTTTTCAAAGAACCAACTTTTGGTATTCTCATTTTTTTTCATTATTTCTTTTGTTTCAATTTCATTTATTTCAGCTCTGATTTTAATTATTTCTTGGCTTCTCCTGCATTTTCTGCTGATTTTTTCTTCTTTTTTCTAGGGATTTGAGATGTAATGTGAGGTAATTTATTTGTTAGCTTTTTCTTCTTTTGAGGAATAAACTCCATGCAATAAATTTTACTCTTATTACTGCTTTCATAATGTCCCAGAGATTTAGATATGTTGTTTCTGAGTTTTCATTTACCTCTAAGAATTTTTTAATTTCCTCCTTGATGTCTTTTGTAACCCAGTGTTCACTCAGTAGCATATTGTTCATTATCCATGTGATGTAGAAATTTTTCTTCCTTATTTTATCTTTGATTTCCCATTTCATTCCATTATGATTGGATAAAATTCATGATAGTATCTCTGCTCTTTTGTATTTGCTAAGTGTTGCCCTCTGACATAATATATGGTCTATTTTCGAGAAGGATCCATGTGCTGCTGAGAAAAAAGTGTATCAGCTTGATATTGGTTGATATTTTCTATATATGTCAATTAAGTCTAAGTTATTAATTTTATTATTGAATTCTATAGTCTCTTTATTCAATTTTTGTTTGAAAGCTCTATCCAGTGGTGAGAGAAGTGTGTTAAAATCACCCATGATTATTGTGTTGTGGTCTATTTGACTATTGAACTTGACAAGAGTTTGATTGATAAATATAGCTGCTGCATTGTTTCAGGCATATACATTAATGATTGTTACGTCTTGTTGGTGTATGGTTCCCTTGAGAAGTATGCAGTTTCCTTCTTTATGCCTTTTGATTAACTTTGGCTTGACATCTATTCTATTTGATATGAGTATGGACACCCCTGCTTTCTTCCTAGGTCTATGTGAGTGGCATGATTTTTCCCAACTTTTCACCTTCAGTCTTGGGATGTTATTCCTATCAGATGAGTCTCCTGTAGGCAGCATATTGTTGGATCTTTTTTTTTTTTAATCCAGTCTATAGACTATGTCTTTTCATTGGTGAATTTATACCATTAACACTTAAGGTTACTATTGAGGTATGGTTTGTATTTCTATCCATATTTGTTTACTTTTGTTATTTAAATTGATTTGTTTTTTTTTTTTTTCCTGTTTGACTAGTTTTGTCTTTACTGTACTACCTCCCACTGTTGGTTTTCATTGTTATTTTTCATTTCCTCTTCATGTATTATTTTGCCAAGGATGTTTTGAAGCACTGGTTTTCTAGCTGCAAATTCTTTTAACTTTTGTTTATTGAGGAGGCTTTTTATTTCATCTTCAATTCTGAAGCTTAATTTTTCTGGATACAAGATCCTTGGTTGGAACCCATTATCTTTTTGCATTAGAAATATGTTGGTCCAGGATCTTCTAGCTTTCAGAGACTGTGTTGAAAGATCACCATTAACCTAATTTGTTTACTCCTAAATGGAATCTGCTTCCTTTCTCTTATGGCTTTTAAAATTCTCTCCTTGTTCTGTATGTTGGGCATCTTCATTATAATGTGGCTTGGTGTGGATCTCTTGTGATTTTGCACATTCAGTGTCCCATAGGCCTCTAGGATTTGGATTTCTGTTTCATTCCTCATGTCTGGGAAGGTTTCTAATATTATTTCATTGAACAGATTGCTCATTCCTTTAGTTTGGACCTCCATACCTTCATGTATCCTAATAACTCTTTATTTATTTATTTATTTTTATTGTTGGTTGTTCAAAACATTACATAGTTCTTGATATATCATATTTCACACTTTGATTCAAGTGGGTTATGAACTCCCATTTTTACCCCGTATACAGATTGCAGAATCACATCAGTTACGCTTCCATTGATTTACATATTGACATACTCATGTCTGTTGTATTCTGCTGCCTTTCATATCCTCTACTATCCCCCCTCCCCTCCCCTCCCCTCCCCTCTTCTAATAACTCTTAAATTTAGTCTCTTTATGCTAACCCATATTTCTTGGATGTTCTGCTTGTGGTTTCTTATCAGTCTCACTATGCTATCTACACTCTTTTCTAGATGATATACTTTGTCTGTGTTTTCTGATTTATATCTACAAAGTGTTCTACTTTGCTGGTGATACTTTCATTTGAGTTTTTAATTTTTTTTTAAATTTTAATTTGGTTTATTATTTCCTTCATTCCCAGGATTTCTGTTTGTTTTTTTGTATAACTTCTATCTCCCTGTAGAGTTGATCTTTTGCTTCTTGGATTTGTTTATGTAATTCATTGTCAAAGTGATCTTTCATTGTCTGAATTTGATGTCTAACATCTTCCTTGACACTCCAGGTTATGTAATCCATGTATATCCTGAAACCTTTATCTGACATTCCTTCTGCTGCATATGTAACCTCTTCTAATGTTGAATTGCCTTGCATCTTTTGTGGTCCTTTCTTTCCTTGTCTTTTCATATTGCTCACATTTCTTTCCAGCTCTGCATGACTGTTGTCTTAATGTTACTTCCCTACATATTTGTATTGCTCTTGTATAGTTCCAAAATCTCTCTTTTTGTGGAGAAAGACAATGTTAACAGATCCCAATATCAATAATACATCATATATGAGCAACTTTCCACTATTAACACATTTATAGTTAGACTCTATTTCTACAGATGTTGGCTTCAATTATTATTTAGAATATAGTCATTAGTTTTGTAAAATGCATATTATTTCTGGTGGCATATAGAGGACTGAAGGTCAAGCATAGGACATTATGTTGAGGGGGAATGAGTGAGGGTATGGTATTAATCTAACTTAGCAAATTTGGAGGAGAACTCTAATGAATAGACAGGGGCAACTTATGGAAGAATATATAAATTCAAACTCCTATCTGTATGTAGAAAATTGCCCTATGTATAAATAGTAAAAGTTAAGAGGTTGAAAGTGGGATAGAGGGAGGAAGAAAAAAGAAAGAACATAAAAGGGGGAGGTGGGGCATATGCAATTTCTCTATATTATATTATTTTGGTGATTCAGTTCTTAAAGACATATTTCATGCAAAGTTCTTGGTTTCACATATGTTGAGGTTGGGAAAGATGCATGACTGTTTTAAGCTTCCATAATTCCAGTTTGTTACCTTTCATTAATTAGGTCCTGAGTTTCTGCTATGTACTACATACTGGATACAGAAAAAAAATTATAATGTAATTTAAATTCACAGGAGTACGATGAGGACTCAGTCATGGTAACAGGAGTGCTGTGCTGCTTTGGCCAGTAGAGGGTGCTAAAAGTGCAAAGGAACAAAGCACTAGGTAGCTGTCATTTCTGGCTATTTTGCAGAAAAAAAAATTATATATATATAATCTTTTTGCTCCCTACACTACCTATCCCATAAATAGCAGCCAAATAATAATTGTACCACAAGTTGTTGAACTGTTGCCCAGTCTAAAACCCTAAGTCATAGGAGATGTGATGATAGAAGCAGAGTCAGAAAGAAGGTTGAAGAGGGTTGAATATACTGCTGCAGATTTGATGATAGATGATTTCCAGGAGTCAAAGAAGAGTGTTTCTTTTAGAAGCTGGAAAAGGCAGGGATTTCCCCCTGTATGGAACTGGTCCTGCTAGCACCTTGATTTAGTCTGTGAGATCCAATTCAGATTCCTGGCCTTCAGAAATTTTGTGTTGCCTTAAATAACTAAATCTATGATAATTTGTTACATCAGCCATAGAAAATGAATCTAGCAAAATGTGCTTATACAAAAGCATTAGTAGTGCAATTCAAATGAATATGTTTTTTTTTTCAATAATGCAGTGAAAACAGCAGACATCTAGAGTATGTTGAGTTGATTTTCACATGTGTGAAATTGGTCAGGCATAAATAAAAATTGCTTTCTCTTTTTCTTGCCAACAGAAATGGCATAACAGTCATGTTAATAAACATGATTATTAGGAGTAGGCCAGTGTCCAATCCTCCACTGGAGGGGCAGACACCTGCCAAAGCCTACCCTCTGGTGCAGAACTGCATCTTCCTACCAGCAGATTACCACAGGAGGTCAAGCCCAGGTGCCCAGATCCACCAACACCAGCCTGTGCAGAACCAAGGCTCACAGTAGGCCTGGGTCCACCCCTCCAGCAGGCACCCACTGCAGCCCAGTCTCCAGCACAGGACCACCTCTTCTGACCAGCAGATGCAGCCAAACCCGAGACCCAGCCCAGAATGCCAAAACCAGTCTGTGCAGGACCCAAGCTCATTGTAGGCTCAGGTCCACCCCTCCATTGATGGAGCAGGCAATTGCCAGAGACTAGACTCTGGCAGGTCACCTCTCCTTCCAACCAGCAGACTACCATGGGAAGTCAAGCTCGGTGGCCCAGATCCAAACAGACTGGCCTGTGTGGGGCCCAGGCTCACAGTAGGCCTTTGTCCATGCCTCTACTGGCTGGCATCCACTGGAGCCAGCCTCTGACAGAGGACAGCCTTTTCCAGGAGTCCAGGTCTGGCCCAGATTTGTCCACACTAACTTGTGAAGGATCCAGGTTCAGAGTAGGTCAGAGTTCGCCCCCACCCATACCTGGAAACCTAAGCATAACTCACTTCCATCTTGGGACACTGCAATAATTGCCATAGCCTTCCTCACTTAGTAGTCCCTAACTCTTTGATGAGAGGGCCTACAAACATCTGCATCTCAGAGCAGGCACCCCAAAGGGAGTGTGAGGCTCACTATTTCAGCCCCATCTCTGTAAGACATTGTTTTCATCTTGGAGCACCTAAACTATTATCTCAAGCTACCTCCAATATTGCCACCAACAACTTTAGATGCAATAGCATACATTGAAGGGCACCATCAGGGTCTGTAAGCCCAACATCAAGGTGAGGTACAGACAATCAGCATGGGTACAACAAGAATATAGGAAAGAAACTGTAATATCTCAGATCCATATTGCAATAAAGGAACACACATAGACAATATAAAAAATCAACAAACAAACAAAAAACAAAAGAGGAAAGAAACTGCCCCAAACATACCAGGATACTATAATAACAGAACCTATGGACAGCGAAACTGATAAAATATCAGAGAAAGTGTTCAGAAGATTCAATGATCTGTGAATTAAAGAATGACCTAAATGATAAAATACAGACAAAAATTAGTCACTTCAAAAAAGAGATAAGAGAGCAAATAAAGGTACCAAAAGATTACTTCAAGAGTGAGATAAAAACTCTGAAAAACAACAACAACCAAAAAAAAAAAACAACAAAAACAAAACAAACAAAAAAGGCAGAAATCCTTGAAATGAAGGATACAATAAACCAAATAAAAATGCAATAGAAATCATAACCAACAGACTAGAACACTGGAAAGAAAGAATGTAAGATAATGAAGACAAAGTATACAACCTGGAAATTAAATTTGATCACATAGTGAAGATAGTAAGAAAGCAAGACATGAACAGAATATCCAAGAATTATGAGGCAGCATCAAAACACCAAATCTAAGAGTCATTGGGATAGAGGAAAGCACAGAGTTTCAAACTAAAGGAATCATAATCTCTTCAATGAGATAATATCAGAAAATTTCCCAAGCATGAAGAATGAATTGGAAAACTAAATATAAGAGGCTAACAGGACAACAAATGTACAAAATTACAACAGATCTACACCAAGGCACATTATAATGAAAATGCCTAGCATACAGAATAAGGATAGAATGTTTGTTGTTGTTGTTGATGTTTTTAAAAAAATAGTTGAATGAATTACAATTCTTATTACACATATAGAGCACATTTTTTATATCTCTGGTTGTATATAAAGTATGTTGAGACCAATTTGTGTCTTCATACATGTACTATGGATAATGATGTACACATTTCACCATTTTTGCTAATCCCCTGCCCCCTACCTTTCCCTCCCACCCCTCTGCCCTATCTAGAATTCATCTATTCCTCTCATGCACCCTCTCTATATGTCACTATGAGTCAGTCTCCTTATATCAGAGACAACATTCAGCATGTGTTTGGGGGGGATTGGCTAACTTCACTTAGCATTATCTTCTCTAATGTCATCCATTTACCTGCAAATGCCATGATTTTATTCTCTTTTATGGCTGAGTAAAATTCCATTGTGTATATATGCCACATTTTTTTATCCACTAATTCACTGAAGATCATCTAAGTTGGCTCCACAGTTTAGCTATTGTGAATGAGACAATATCAGAAAATTTTCCATCTAGGTTGGCTCCACAGTTTAGCTATTGTGAATTGTGCTGCTATAAACATTGACATGCTGTGTCCCTGTGGGTATAGTCCGAGGAGAGGGATAGCTGGGTCAAATAGTGGTTCCATTCTCAGATTTACAAGATATCTCGGGCTGGGGATGTGGCTCAAGTGGTAGCGCGCTCGCCTGGCATGCGAGCGGCCCGGGTTCGATCCTCAGCACCACATAACAAAACAAAGATGTTGTGTCCGCCGAAAACTAAAAAATAAAAAAAAAAAAGATATCTCCATACTGCTTTTCATAATGGGTGCACCAATTTGCAGTCCCACCAGCAATGTATGAGTGTATCTTCCCCCACACACACACATCCTCGCCAACACTTATTGTTGCTTATATTGTTGATAACTATCATTCTGACTGGAGTGAGATGATATCTTAGAGTGGTTTTGATTTGCATTTCTCTAATTGCTAGAGAACATAAACTTTTTTTTCATAAATTTGTTGATTGATTGTACATCCTCTTCTGAGAAGTGTTTGTTCAGGTCCTTGGCCCATTTGTTGATGTTTGTGTGTGGTGGGTGTTTATCTTTTTTGAGTTCTTTAAATACTCTAGAGATTAGTATTCTATCTGATGTGTGAGGGGTAAAAATTTTCTCCCAGTATGTAGGCTCTCTGTTAACCTCACAGGTTGTTTCTTTTGCTGAGAAGAAACTGTTTACTTTGATTCCATCCCATTTACTGATTCTTGATTTTAATTATTGCACTATGAATGTCTTATTAAGAAAGTTGGGGCCTAATCCCACATTATAAAGATTAGGGCCTACTTTTTCTTCTATTAGATGCAGAGTCTGGTTTAATTCCTAGGTCCTTGATCTACTTTTAGTTGAGTTTTGTGCATGATGAGAGATAGGGGTTTAATTTCATTTCAAAGATAAGAATCACATGATTATCTCAATAGATGCAGAAAAAAAAGCATTTGACAAAATAGAGCACCCCTTCATGTTCAAAACACTAGATAAATTAGGTATAACAGGAACATATCTCAACATCATAAAGGCTATCTATGCTAAGCCACAGGCCAACATTATTCTAAATGGAGAAAAATTGAAGGCATTCCCTATAAAAACTGGAACAAGACATGGATGCCCTCTTTCACCACTTCTATTTAATATATTTATTGAAACACTTGCCAGAGATATTATACAGATGAAAGAAATTAACGGGATACACATAAGAAAAGAAGAACTCAAATTGGCACTATTTGCTAATGATATGATTCTATGGCCTAAAAGTTTCACCAGAAAACTTCTAGAACTAGTAACTGAATTCAACAAAGTAGCAGGATATAAAATCAACACCCATAAATCAATGTATTTCTGTATATCAGCGGCAAATCCTCAGAAAGTGAAATAAGAAAATCTTCCCAATTTACAAAAGCCCCCACCCAAAATAAAATACTTGGGAATCAACTGAATGAAAGAAATGAAAGATATATACAATTAAAATTACAGAACCTTAAATAAAGAAGTCAAAGAAGACCTTAGAAGATGGAAAGATCTACCTTGCTCTTGGATACGTAGAATTAATATTATCAAAATGTCCATACTACCAAAAGCACTATACAGATTTAATGCAATTTTGATCAAATTCCAATAACATTCCTCATAGAAAAAAACAAACAGTCATGAAATTCATCAGGAAAAATAAGAGACCCAGAATAGCTAAAGCAATCCTTGCCAGGAAGAGTGAAGCAGGTGGCATCACTATACCAGATCTTATACTATACTACAGAACAATAGTAACAAAATCACTATGGTATTGGCACCAAAACAGACTGATAGACGATGGTACACAATAGAAGACACACAGACTAACCCACAAAATTACAATTATCTTATAGTAGAGCAATCCCCATACATTGGATAAAAGACAATCTTTTCAACAAATGGTGCTAGGAAAACTGCAAATCTATATTCAACAAAATGAGAATAAACTTCTATCTCTCATCATTCACAAAACTCAACTCAAAATGGATCAAGGACTTAGGAACAAAACCAGAGACACTGCATCTAATTGAAGAAAAAGTAGGCCCTAATCTCCTTCATGTGGAATTAGGTCCCAACTTCCTTAATAAGACTCTTTAGGTACAATAATTAAAATGAATAATCAATAAATGAGATGGACTCAAACTGAAAAGTTTCTTCTCAGCAAAAGAAACAATATGTGAGGTGAATAGAGAGCCTACATCTTTACACCTCACACAACAGATAGAGAACTCATCTACAGGGTATATTAAAAATTCAAAAAGTTAAACACCAAACAAACAAACAAACAACAACAAAAAAACAGTCAATAAATGTTCCAAGGACCTGAACAGATACTTCTCAAAAAATGATATTCAATCAATCAACAAATGTATGAAAAAATGTTCATCACTAGCAATTAGAAAAATACAAATCAAAACAACTCAAAGATTTCATCTCTCTCTAGTCAGAATGGCAACTATTATGAAGACAAACAACAATAAGTGTTGGCAAGGATGTGAGGAAAAAGGTACACTCATACATTGCTAGTGGGACTGCAAATTGGTGTAGCCAATATGGAAAACAGTATAGAGATTTTTTGGAAAATTAGGAATGAAACTACCATTTGACCCAGCTATCCCTCTCCTTTATTTCTCTCTTTGGTCTATACCCAATGGACTTAAAAACAGCATAACAGGAAAACATCCACATCAGTGCATAAAGCAGCACAATTTAAAATAGTTAAACTGTGGAACCAACATAGATGACCTTCAATGGATGAATGGATTAAAAAATGTGGCATATATACACAATGGAATATTACTCAGCAATATAAAAAAAAATAAAATGGTGGAGTTAGAGAAGATAATGCTAAGTGAAGTTAGACAATCCCCTAAAACCTGAACATTGAATGTTTTATTTGATAAAAGGAGGCTGATTCATAGTGGAATACAGAGAGGGAACATGGAAGGAATAGACAAACTATAGATAGGGCAGAGGGGCTGGAGGAAAAGGGAGGAGGCATGGGGTTAGAAATGATGGTGGAATGTGATTTATCATTATTATCCAAAGTGCTTGTATGAAGACACAAATTGGTGTGAATGTACTTTGTTTATAGGCAGAGATGAAAAATGTGCTCCATATGTATAATAAGAATTGTAATGCATTGTGCTGTCATATATAAATTTAATAAATGATAATTTGATCAAAGCTGTTGCATCCACTCTTCTTTCTTTTCCCCCATTTGGGGCAGCAGGACCTGGCATATTAGATAAAAGGGAATGGAAAGGGTGTGGTTTCACCACTGCCCAACTATTACTACAGAACCTGATCTCAGAGCTCTCTTAATCACTATCCTCCATGTCTAAAAAACCTTCTTAAGATTGTCCTAGCCCAGGTCTCCTCTCCACAGTACAGAAGAAATTTAATTGGGCTAACCCTAGAAAGCTTTTTCTCAGATCAATCAATGTGACTGAGGTAGCAAGGGAGGAGAACACAGAAGAAGGAAGGTGAAGAAGAAGGAAAAGTGACAGGAAAAATAAGACACTAAAAGGAGGGTGTCATTCTCCTTTTCTTCAACATCTTTCTGAGACTATGATCAGAAAAGGAAAGAAGGTGGAACAAAGTGAAGTAAAAAAGGTAGAGTAAGTAAGATAAGGCAGAGTATGTGAAAATAGAAACAAAAAAAGAAGGGTGGACAAGACAGGTATTAAAACCAGTAACAGTGTAGGCCCTGGTGATCATCATGGATGGAGGACTTTCTACCTCTCAAGCCTGGGCCTGTTTTCTGTGCTTCTGGAAGTGTTGTGATGGCAAAATCCTAAGCACTTTTACTTTTGGCACTGAATTCCTTCTTTTAAAATGAGAGGTTTTAGGGGTCCATGTCAACAATGCTTATACCACAGGATCTGTAGACTCATCTGTGGCCAATCAAAGATCTTTACTCTGCCCCAACCTTAATATAGTGTAGGTTCCAGAACTCATAGCTAACTCTAGTCAGTAGACAGAGAGGCCTTCTCATCAAGGTTTCCTGCCATGGTGTTTACAAAGAAAACAAGCTTCAATTGAGATTTACTCCATGATTTGACCTTGGTTGAGTAGCTTCTCCTAGGTCTCTATTTGTGAACTTTATAGTCAACAGGAGGATTCAAAGTTTCTTCCCACAAAAAAAGAACAATGTGACTGAATTCTCACCAAACTATTCTCTTTGTCTTTGTCATCTCTTGTAAACCTAGCCCTGTAGCTGTGCTGGGAGAAGTAGGTTTAAATCAGGAAACAAGGAAGTAATTCATGAATCTCATGTTATACTGAGAAAAAATGTCTTTTTGGAAATTTATTTTCCCTAGAAGTGATTTAATGCTGATGAAAATTGAGAGGGTGAGTAAGTAATTCCTCAAAGAACACTGAGAGTAAAATGCCAAAATTATGGATAAAAAGGTCCAGAGATAGTGGTGGCTGATGGATCATTTAACTTTTCAAAGGGTATCTGGAGGCAGCAAGAACTGGGCCACATAGGTGTGGAGTCAGAAAAGCAACAAAGTGGGATCCTGTGGGCAAAGACTTGAAACACATGATCTTGTGCTACAAGGGGCTTGCACAATGTGCTGAAGAAATAACACTCCTCGCAGGAGCAGGTCTTTTGAAAAGGAGCAGCTTGTTCATTCAGATCAGTATTCCCAAAAAAATATTATCATCTCTGTGTGCCCTAAAATGACAGTTAGGGCTTACAGCGTATAGCAGATGAATGACAACAGGAGAGAGATACCTCAAAGCAGAGTGATTACTTGTAGCTAAACCAATAGAGCGATGAGGCAGGGCCAAATGACCAATAATGACAGAAAGAGAAACTGGCAGAAAAAGAGAATCCTCATGCTCTCCTGAATAGAGAAATATATTCCTGTTTAACTTTTGAAACACTAGGTAGGAAATAGCTGAAAGGGAGACTGATAAAGATGTAGGAAGAGAAGTAATATTGAGCTTGTACACAGAAAGTATTGAATCACTAAACAGAATTCTACCCTGGAGTCTATGGGACTGTAAACAAAACTCACAGTCCATCATGCTGGAAGGAAATAGGCAGATGGTCAGCATTGACTCACCAGCCTTCTCTAGACCAGTGCTTCACACTAAAACTTTTCACAATGATGAGAATGTTTTATGTCTGTGCATATCTACCTTTATATCCATATGACTATGGAACACTAAAAAGGTGCCAAATGTGACTGGAAATTTTAATTTTAAATCTTATTTAAATTTAATTGATACTTAAGTTTAATTAGCTACCTATGGTGGGTGTCTGCCATATTGAAGAGCAGAGTCTTGAACAATAACCTTGAAGTGTTAAGCACATTGTGATTGAATACTTTATTTCTCAGTTAATTACTTATGAAATACAATATAAACTGAGGGAAACCTGAACCACAACCAAAGACATCGTGGAACTTAGGGCCTCAGCTCAATAATCTTTAAACAGAATCCTGCCAAATAACCACAAGAGGTTAGAAGTGGTTCCTTCACAGTCAAGATTTCAGATGTGTGTTAGGATCCTTCAGAGATAGAGAAGCAATAGATAAGATAGATAACAGATAAATAGATAGATAGATAGATAGATAGATAGATAGATGATAGATAGATAGATAGACAGATATAGTCATAGTAATAAAAGGGGTTTATTATTAGAATTTGCTCAGTAATCACAGAGGTTGAAGAGTGTAATGATCTACCATCTGCAAGCTCAAGTCAGAGGAAATATTGTGTTGTAGTTATTTCAATCCACATCCAACGACCTGTCAACTAGAAGCTTCAGGGTCTGAGAGGTAGGAGAAATGGATGTCTCAGACCAAACAAAGAGAGTGAATGTACATTTTCTCTTCCTTTTTGGTTGATTCAGCCCCTCAGTAGATTGGATGATTCCCACCCACATTTATTAAGAGCAGATGTTCTTTACTCACTCTACTGATTCAAATAATAATCTCTTCCATAAACTTCCTCATAGACTCACCCAGAAATAATGTGTTACCAGCCATTTGGTTATTCTTTATCTAAGTCAAATTAACACCTAAAATTAACCATTGTAAGATGAGAAATCAGCTCTGGCAACACCTTGTTTGTGAACCAGTTCTATGCTCTGATTCAAAAGACCCAACTCAGTCATGTACAGAATCTTAACCATAGAAACTCTGAGATAATAAACATGTGCTGTATTAAGAATTTAAGTTTGTGGTGACTTGTTATGAAACAATAGATACTGAATCCATGCTGTTTTCTTTCTGAGCCTGTTATAGTTGAAGCTTCATCCCATGGTTTCATAAACTGACTTCCAGACCACTCACATATAATCAAATCAAGCCTTTATTGAAGCACACCAGTGGCAGCTGACCAGAACATAAAGCTGTTCCCCTGATCAGCCCCCAACAATTGCAAGGGCACTCCTTATAAGCCTGAAAACCAAAAAAAAAAAAAAAAAAGGATGTTTGGGGGGTCTAGCCAATACAAGCAAGCCAGGTTACAGAAGCAAAACAGTGCATTCAAGCAGAGGGAAGCCTGACCAATCACAGTTAGCTCAGTCACCCCAGTTACAGAAACAGAGCCCTGTTACCCTAGTTAAAGAAACAATGCCCCATTAGGTAGTTGTGTGTTCTTAAAAGTTTCTATAGCAAAATGAAAAGAACATCTTGCCCCAGTCATGACTCTTCTATTGGCATGGTTGTTTTACAGGATGAAGTCATAAAACAAAATGGAGTCACAGTTGCACCTACTATCACAAGCCTAGTGCAAGACTCACTCTGTGCAAGTTTTAAAACAGGCAAACAAAACCACACACACTAATAATAATTATAATAATAATAATAATAATAATAATAATTAGAAAGAAAAAAAGAAAGGAAGAATGAAAGAAAGAAAGAAAGAAAGAAAGAAGATGATTTATCTACACTTGCCTTCCATGAAAGAAAAACTAAAAAAAAAAATCAAAGGATGCCAACTTTTTAGAAAGGGAAAAAACAGTGAAAATTTCTTTTTTGTCAACAATACCAAAAGTTCACTCTTGAAAATTAACAAAGAAGACAAGTGATGTGCTACCAGGATTGCATTAGATCTTTAAGTACAATAATCCTCAGCCATAGCCATAGTTATTTAACCTAAATAATTTCTATGACAAACACATGTTTTACCAAACACTTTGTAGAACACAAGAATATGGTTTTCTGTCTATAAATGTAAATTTTGTTCAAGATCTATTGCTATAAGTCTCAACACATTTACTTTGAGAACAAAAGAAGAGGTGGAGTGTTTTCTCTCTCAAATACTCTCATTCAATCTTAGCTACTCTGTCAAGTCTTGAGGCTTCAAAGTGCTTGGACTTTCCCATTTTTTCCTCATTTTTGAAGTTTCTTGTTTGTTGGAGATCACAGATCCAATCAGTGTTTTTCTTGTGCCATTGTAAAATCTAAAAGGAAGAAAAGACATCTCCCATAGGTAATTTCTAGTTTATAGAAATAATATTTCTGGATATAAATATATTGGCTTCTTAGTCAAGGTGTAAAATCCTAAGACCCAGGTATATCCATGTGTACAACAGATGCAGTTGTTGCAGTGTCTCCTCTACCTCTGACCCCCTGACCTTTCAGGATCAAACATCCAATGAAAGTACTTTCTTTTCAACTCCCCACCCCTTGTTCACCAGAGATCACCTGATGATGCAAATGTTTTCCTATTATTATTTCTGAACTCACAATTTACAAGAAGAAAAGAAAATCATGCACATTGCCCTCCTGTAATTATGGTGGTATAAATGAGTAATGTTTCAAAACTTCATTCTTCCATATTCAAATACATACAATTTATGGACAATTTTAAGCTGTGCACAGTGGCACACACCTGTAATCACAGTGGCGGCTGAGGAAAGATAATCACAAATTCAAAGCAAGCCTTAGCAAAAGCAAGACACTAAGTAACTCAGTAAGACCCTGTATCTAAATAAAATTCAAAATAGGGCTGAGGATGTGGTTGGTGATTGAGTGTCCCTGAATTCATTCCCTGGTATCCACCCCACCTCCAAAAAGCACTTTTAATCTGGGTATGGTACACACACCATAATCACAGTTACTTAGTAGACTGAGGTAAGAGGTTTATAAGTTCAAGGCTAGCATAGGAACTTAATGAGATCTTGTCTCAAAATAAAAAATAAAAAGGGTTAGGGACATAACTTGGGTTCTATTCCTAGAACTTCCAAAAGAAAAAAAGGCATATTTCCCTGCATATTTTTATTAGAGCACTGGGATAGTCTCATAGTAAACAGTCAAGGAATCGTTTATTTCTATTTTGAAGATGATGAAAGTGAGACTCAAAATATGTCATGTGACTATCATTAGATACAAAGCAAGTTGATATAACTTTACTGATGTTCATCTAGTTCTCTTTTCAGTTATCCCATCTGGTTTTCAAAAGTCCCGTGAGAATGATTCCTGAAGAGACAGGCCAATGTTGATGTACTTTTGGAGATGGATTTTTGCTTTCATCTGGCTTTCATCCATTGGACACTGTACATCCTGCAATCCTGAGTTCTTGTCCAGACTTCTGTGGAGAACTTGTACCTATATCTGATGCCATATGTCCTGGTGTGCTGCAAATAATTTTAGGCTGTGTCTAATGTCTTGAAATAATTCTTAAATATTCAAACTTTTATTTCCAAATTTCATGAACAGGATAATAATTTAATCGGTTTTTGCTCTCATTAGGCATCAGTGAAATTTTCTTCCCTGACAGCTATCTGTGAGATTTCACAATCTAATTAATTTCCTTAAAAGCAAATTAATTTAATCCTTGCATTTATCTTCCTCCCTCAAACACAGGTGAACTCTGATCTTGTTCCCTATGTTGTCCATACATGGGGATAAATCCTGCCCTTTTCCTACTAAGAAAAGTCTTCATTATTTCCCAAGGAGGGGAATGCATAAAATTTGCCTGCATAGCTATTAATGTATACTTTCTATATCCTGCCTTGCTGAATGCTATTTTTAGGGAGTGAGCCCCCTTGCCCTGCCTTAGGGAAACATTATTCCTCTGACATTTCAAATTTCATGGTTCTAGGAGTCATACAGCTAAGAGATCTTTAACAGAGAGTTCAACTCGCTAAGACTCAATTTCCAAAGCTGTAAAGCATGGACAATAATTCCAACTTCATGGTGTTTTTCTTAATTTGTTTTGTTTGTTTTTTAGATTTTTTCATCACAATTTTGTCAGCACAATGACCAAAATACCTAACAACAGCAGCAACATAGAGAGGGAAAAGTTTATTTGGGATTCATGGTTTCAGAAATCTCAGTACATATATGGCCAGCTCCATGGCCCTGGGCCTGAGGTAAGACAAAACATTGTAGCAGAAGGGCATAGCAGAGGAATGAAGCTTGGGACATGGCCATCAAGAAGCAAATAAAGCTCCACTCATCAAAGACAATATACAAATCCCAAAGTCACCATCAGTGGTCTACTTCCTAAAGTTACACCCTACCTGCCTATAGGTACCACCCAGTTAATCCATATCAGAGAATTAAACCACTAAAATAGTTCAATTCTTATACTCTAATCATATCATTGTGGAAATTTTTGCATTGTATTTTACATGAGCTTTTGGGGAACACCTCATATATAAACCATAGAAGGTTGTTATAAAGACAAATAGACATTTAATCTGACAATGCATTATGAAAAAGTTCTAAAAGTACTGATTTATTATGTCTCCTATGTACCCAAGTATTCATACTTAGAAGTCTATGATAAACCCTCCAATATACCCTGTCATATTGTCACCCATGCCCTAGCCTAATGGACTTTCTTCTCATTAGAGGAGTACTTGTAATTTTGCCATTTAATGATTGTGTTTGTGTGTTAGTTGGTTTTTAATACTACTGGTTTTAATTAATAGCTGCTATGTGAAAGCATCTCACTATTACAATTCTCACTCATTCATTTCCCTTGGTATCCATATTATTCATTTGAAAGATCATTCACAAACACCAGAGATTGGGTCTAGAATGATGCCAAGATTAGTAGCTCCCATGCACTGAAAACCAGGCTCTTGGACCATGAATGATCTTCAAACTTGCCAGGCCCCGTATGGTTCCCAGTGTCTACAATGCAGTTTCTTCGTCATGGCCACTTGGTTTTCACCTATAGAAAGTATTAACCTTCCTACCAGAAGTCCTGAAAAAAGTAATTCAACAGGTGGTCCTAATTATTATCGTTTATATTAAGGATTCCTTACTATTTTTTCTAGACTTAGTATCTCAAATATGACAATGTGATTCCTGAACCTTTGCCCTCTTCTTGAGCCTGAAGATATATGACTGGCTATATTTCTGCCCTGAACCCTACTTGAGCAGATGCCCAATATTTCAAAGCACTTCTTAGTTAAAAGTATTGCCTCATTGTGGCCTAACTCGGTCCATCTGAAGCCCATTGAACAGCTGAGGAGGGTGTGGCAAAGGAGGCAAATAGACATCTTCGTGTAAGATGTCTTGCTTGGCATATGGACAGCCATCTTAGGTGACAGATGCCATTTTAAGAAACATTTTCCTTTCCCACACAGGGGCATTTCTGAGAAAGACTCATACCAATGCAACACTTGACCAGCCGCATTCTTTCCTACCCAAGGGCATATCATGACTCCCTCATACCAATCCCACCCTTAACCATCCACATTAAGACATTCCTAGCTTTAATCCCTGAGCTTACCCCATAAAAGTTTCAAATGCCAAGCCTGTTTTGCTTCTCTCTGTCTATGGAGAGATGTGATTTTATTTGTCAGCTCTAACAAATAACTCTCATGTGTATCTCTGCCTGATCTCCATCTTTCATTTCTTGCTTTCCTGTCTCCAGCTTTCTTACTTTTCTTTCATTGATGATAAAACATTTGATCAAGTTCCCCAGTGTGCCCTCCCCTCTTGGAGGGTTACTGAGCATCCCCTGGTCCCAATCCAAATTCCATCATGGGAACAGGCCCTTTATTCTCCTGAAAACCATCTCTTCATCCACCATGAGATATTTCAGATAAGACCCCTGTCTCTGGTCAACCTAAATGACCAATAGATCACAGGAAGTGACCTTTGATCATCCAGAACTCCCAGGATTACCATGTGGTTGGGAGCACCCCCAGAAATGGCTTTCACAGCTACAGCTGATCCTTGCTGTCAACCGGGTCTATAGGTGCTCTTTTATTTGGGTCCTAGGTTTTGAGAAAATCCACGGAGGGTGATTGGGCATTGTCCCTGGTGAGACCTCTTGGCCTTGGGTTAATATCTACAGTTTCTGCTCCTACATAGTCCCAACAAGGTGCCCAAGTGTCTCTAAAGGCCCAGCCTCTGACACTTCCCCAGAGATGGTGATGACTGCCTGAACAAAACCATCCTCTTGACTGGGTGATACTAGAGACTTGGGGATGCCCCACCTCTAAAATTGCCTCCTACATCTCTTCATGAACAGCTCCTCATCCATTCTCTCCTAGGTTGCCTCCTGGCTAACTTAGGGGCTCTCTCTCTCTCTCTCATCTGGGTCCTAAACACCCCAAAACTTATCCGCTTGTACAATCAGATCTGGCCTCAATGTCCTTTGGAGTCTAAGTGGCTACTGAATGGCACTAACCCTAACCCTAACCCTAACCCTAACCCTAACCCTAACCCTGACACTCATCAGAGATCTTTTCAACTATTGTGAGCATTCAAGAAAGTGGAAAAAGATAATTATACATTCAGGCTTTCTCCTCTCTTTGTTCTAAGCTCTTTCTTTGCAACTCTTGTTTTTCACAAAAGTCCTCTTAGCTCAACTCCCTTATGCCTTATTCCAAAGGATCAGAAAATTCTACCCAGGACTCCTTCTCCTTTGAACCAGCAGATGACCCCTGCTATATCACAATTCTGATTCTAATGAAGCCTCCATAGCAACTGTCCTTTCAGTAGCTCTGCTCTTCTCTTCTGCCACACACTCAAGGGATGCTGCTTCTCAACCCACACCTCTGTGTCCTTTATGCAAGGAGGCTGGAGTGGATGGTGTAGTCCAGATTTAGGTGCTTTTGTTTTTGCCAGACTTTTCACAGACAGAAAAGTGGTTTGGGTCCTATACTTCAAGCCTACCACATATATCAAAGAGTTCCAATATCTTACTCAATTATATAATTTGACCTTCCATGATGTCCATATGATCTTGTCTAACACACTCCTGCCTGAGAAGCACAGTTGAGTTTGGGAGCCAGATTGAAATTATGCTAATGAGGTATATCAGGCCTTCCCTGCCCATCTGATTGGCACTGAAGCAGTGCCTAATCAGAAACCCAGTTGAATTATAATCCACCTAGAGTATTAACTAGTAGAAATCAATTTATTACTTGACTCATGGACTTTAAAAGGCTATCAATTATTAAAAGCTCAAGGAAGTCTTCCAAGATAAGAATGAAAACCTTTCAGCGATTTAGATTGCCTGTCCAAGGCTTTATTACAATATACTAATCTGGACCTTGTGACTTCATATAGGAGACAACTACTAATGACTGACTTTTTATCCCAGAGTTTCTACAATATTAAGGCCAAAGTAAGATATCTCGAGAGGGAACTTCTGACTCCCCAAGCTAAAGTTCTTGGAGTGGCCTTTAAGGTATATAATGAAAGAGAAGAGAAGGCTCAGAAAAAGAAATATCATATGCTTAATCAGGACATCTGTCCAGCCTCATCACCTTTCCCTGGTTCCACTGGTCCCTCAGGACTGTCCAGACACCGTTTTAAATATGGTCAGATGGGTCACTGGGCTTGTACATGTCCCAAGCCTCACAAGCCTTCAGACCCTTTTCCTTAATGCTATCAAGAGGGACACTGGGCAATTGACTATCATTGAGCCTATAGAGGCTCCTGGCCACCCAGCCTTTCTGATTTCCCTTTCCAACTCTTAGGACTGGCTGCAGAGGACTGATGAGGCCTAGGTTGCCATCACTTGACCACTACATCACTAAAATTGAACCCAGGGTAACTCTGTGTGTTTCAGGTAGGCCTCTCTCCTTTCTCCTATATACCAGGGCTGCATATTCAGTCCTCAAGGAGTTCTGGGGGCCTACTACCATCATTTACATACACCTAGCCTTGTTTGTGCCTTTGGCTCTCTAGTTTTTACCCACTATTTTTTGTTCATCCCACAGTCCCTTGTTCCCTTTATGGGAAGGGACACCCTCACAAAGTTGGGAGCTATGCTTTCCTTCTCCCTTTATATATGCTTCCATCCAGACTCACCTGCCATTCCCCTGATCCTTACCCTTACCTTAGGACTATCCCATATTACATTTGCCAGTACCTTCTCATTACCCTCTTCTGAGGTTGACTCTACTCTCTGGGATATTTCAAGTCCTTCCATTGCCTCATTCCACAAGCCCATTCACATCGTCTCAAAACCCCCTCCATTTTCTGGTCCAATCACAATACCTATTCTCCCTTCTTGCTGATGCTGTCCCTTTATTTTTGCAGAGCATCCTTGTCAGGCTCCTAACAATAGCCCACTTCTTATCCCAGAGGTGTGTATGTGACTAGTCCTGCACCACTTTTTCTTTCATTGATGCCAGTGACTCAATCGATCAGCCTTGCTCTTCTCTCTGAATATTTGAGCTATGAGATCCTGGCCTGAGGGCCCAAGACAATTAGGGCCATTACCAAGTAGGAAATTTCCTTGCCAGCGTACCCCATGTTAATTTCGCTGTTGACATTGCATGTAAGGTGACCCTGCCCAAGGACGAGGGTGGATCCAGGATTAGGGTGTATCCTGCAGTTTGAGGAAGTATCCCGGTCCTTGGGTTTAGGGCGTTCCCGGTTTAAGACAAGTTTAAGGCGTTCCCAGTGGAAGACAATAGGGGTTTTAGGGAAGTTGGAGGTTGAAGATTATTGCTGCCGGGATTAGGGCGTTCCTGCTGCCTAAGCTCTCATTGAGTTCTCGTGAGATTCAGAGGATTTTTGGGAAAAAGCCTCGTGGAGTAGGTGATTTTGGTGGCAGGAGAACTGGGATTGCCAGAACGTGTGTGGAGGCCGGTGTGAGTTCGGGAATAAAGAATTGCTGTTTGAATCTACAAAGCTGTGTGGTGGCTCGTGATTCTGTGCCCAGCCGAGACTGCGGCAGCTGATGCTGTCCCTTTATTTTTGCAGAGCATCCTTGTCAGGCTCCTAACAATAGCCCACTTCTTATCCCAGAGGTGTGTATGTGACTAGTCCTGCACCACTTTTTCTTTCATTGATGCCAGTGACTCAATTGATCAGCCTTGCTCTTCTCTCTGAATATTTGAGCTATGACATCCTGGCCTGAGGGCCCAAGACAATTACCATACACTTTCATCCATGCACCTACCACTTTTCTTCATCTACAAACTGGCCACATTTGGGTAAGTGACTTTGTTTTTCCCTTCCCCTACTCCTCACAAGTTTACTCTGTAGAGATGACAGTGACAAATCTCTCTAGAACTTAGATCTTGGACCAGCACCAAGACTCTCACCCATCCCTTCCCCTTGGTGAGTTCACTCCAACTCTCTTTGGGAAATTTCTGATCTTTTTTCTTTGTTGAGTTCACTCTTGGTTGTTCTCAGCATCTCATCAGAACTCATAAAAGCCCTATCCAGACAACCAAAACTTTCTACACACAAAGCCTGGGACTAGGGAAGTAGTGTGTGACTCCCTTCTCTCAGTCCCAGACTCCAACTTGCCATGGGGAACTCCCAAATCCCATCTGGTTCACCTCTCAGCTGCCTCCTTGCCCACTTAGCTCCACTCCATTTGGCTTCTGATCTAAAGGCCCATCAACCAATTCAACCTTCCAACCTTCAAAACTTTTGCAAGTGCTCATGAAAATAGAAGAAAACCCCTTATGTGCAGGCTTTCTTCTTTCTTCACTCTAAGCCTTCTCTTTGCTCCTCTTGCTTCCCTACCCTGCTTTTGCTTGCCACTAAAGCTCTGTATTCCTCCAGAGAATCTACTTCTTGACAAACAAGGAACCTAGAACTCTCCTACATTGTAAAGCTCTAGGAAGCAATCTCCCTGGCCAAGGCCACACAAATAATAACATTGAAATACAAAGGACAGTCTCAGCAGGCTTTATAAAAGGCATGGGCAGGGGGAGTGTCAATTAACTTTTTACTTGGCTACAACACAGAAGAAATTTCTCTCTCTCTATCTCCCTGATCTCACACACCCACTTCACCTTTATGCTGCCAACTGCAGGGATTTGTACTAGGGGTCCTCAGACACTTGCTGGAGGAAACCTTTGCTTCTGTGGCTTTATAAATCAAAGGTTCTTTATCCTACTCTTCACAGATGGGCCCTTTACCTAGGAAGGTTGGCCATAGCCTCTCTACTCATTAACAAGTCAAAGAAACTCACCTTTGGAACCCCACTCACCATTCTGGCTCCCCATAACCTAAAAGAACACTTCACCTTCAAGGGTTTACACTTGTTACCATTCTGTTGCTTTTTATCTACAGATTTCCCCAATGGAAGATTCCAGTCTTACTTTCCGCATGTATTCACCTTGAAACCCTGCTACTCTCCTCCTGACTCCTCAGGACTCTTTCACCTCTTCTCTCCTTACCCATTCATGAATTGAAACTCTGGAGGGGTTTTCTTTCACATCTCTATCACAAACAGGAAGACTCCTTGCTCCAGGCAACATACACAAGGTTCACAGATGGCTCCTTTTTCCTTCAGGAGGGAATTTGTCAGGCAGGGTATGCCATAGTCTCTCTAACGTCAGTTGTAGAAGTGGCTCCCCTCCCCAATAATACATCCAATGAGCAGGCTGAACTTGCTGCATTCTTCAGAGCCTTCATTTTGGCAAAATAAGCCTCCTTCAATGTCTACACTGACTCTCAATATATTTTCCACATACTCTCTCCCACTCTGCTATTTGGAAGGAGTGTGGATTTCTTACCATCAACAGAACTTCAATTACTAATGCCCCCATTATTTTCAGTCTTCTTCAGGCCACAAAGCTTCCCACTGCCATTGGAACTGAAGTACTGCAGCTAAGTGGCAGCTAAGTAACCCCCTTGTCCAGAAAAAAAATTGAGGAAGCAGGAGACAAGAGAGTGATAAATGAAAGACGGAGATCAGGTAGAGATACAAAAAAGTTTATTTGTTATAGCTGACAAAGGTGGGAAAAGGGAACATCCCTCTGTATTGGAGAGAGCCAGGAAAGCTTGGATTTGGGGTTTTATGGGCCAGGCTCAGGGATCAGAGTCACATGCATCCTAATGGCTGACTAGATGCTAAACAAAGACCTTTCCCACATTTTTTATTATTTTTGTGTCCCTTAAGGGACAGAGGCATAGATCAATCTTCTGTAGCTTCTTCCTGCTGGAAAGGGGCAGTGTCTGGATCCTTGTCAGGAGTGTGGGGTATCATTGAGACAATGGTAATGGTCAGGAGGTGCCAAGTGATGTTGACTGTGGAGGGCCCAATTTTGATGTGGAGTTGAAGGTCCTGTAACAGAAGCTGGTTCAGTTTGGTTAGATCTTTTGAATCTTTTCTTGAATAAATCTAATAACTCGGGGATAAAGCATTAACAGAAAGCCTATGACAAGGAGAGGAATCGGGAAAAGAAGTGTTCACTGAACAAGGGGGATACTTAGCAGCCATCCTTCAGCAGAGCAGAGCTATTGTTTCTAACATTCAAGGTCCTGTTTTATCTTGTCCTTTATTATACCTGATTTATTGGCATAAAAATAGCATTTCACACAAAGTCCACCTTTTTTAGGCATAAGAAGATTAAGGCCCCTTTGATTTTGCAGAAGCTAAAGGATTAAGTTAGGATTCTGTGGTTAGAATGAGAGAGGAGGAAAAAATGAAAAAGGGAAGGATGATACTCATGACTCTTGCAGTGCCCTCATGATCCTCAGAGATCAAAGGAATATTGAGAGTTCCACCTTGGAGAAACACAGATTGAGATGGCCTGTGGGTGTTACTATATAAAATGGTGGGAAAAAACATTTTAAGTGGGAATTATGAACCTAATATGGGATACCCTCAATGTGGGCCTCTGGGGGAGTGTTAAGAGTGACTTGATAGAGCTCAGTCCATTTTGTGGAAAGTATCAGGTCACCAGGAGATAGAGTAGTAGAAGGGAAAGAGGTAGAACTAGTTTTTGCTAGAACAGCATCACTGTATTGCCAAAGAAGGTTCCTAATGTATGCAAGAATGGGCCAGAAAAGATGAGGAGCAAGGGATGATGAGCTGAGCAGGGAGATAAGCCACCAATATAGAAGCTCAAAAGGGGAGATGTTGAATGGCTTTTTTTTGGGAGGGCCCATAACCTAAGAAGAGTCAAGGGAAGGAGCTGAGTTCAATCTAAGTGTCCACCTTGCAAGAGGACTGGGTGTGGTAAGGGATATGAAAATGCCAAGGAGATGTTGAGTGCATTAGCTACAGACCTTGAGACATGGGAATTAAATCCAGGACCATTATCAGACTGGAGAGAGGAGGGGATATGTAATTGGGGATGAATATGTTTAAAGAAGAGGATGGTCACTGTGGGAGTACATAAAGTGAAGGCAGGAGATTGGAGGTGGAATTTTAGATTGGGAGTTTCCTATGGAGAGGTGGCATGCTGGAATGGCTAGAGGCATTCATCTCCATCTTTAAGCTAAAACAGAGTGAGGGGACAAGAGTGAAAATGGGTCATAACTACATAATTCACTGGCCCTGGAGCTGAAGTCTAGTGGGGACTGAGAGAAGAGGATCATCACTCAGTACTTCCATAGTTCAGGCTTTTCCTGTAAAAAGTCTTGGTTGCCTGTCCAGGGCTTTCATAAGCTCTACTTAGGATCTGAGAACCAAAACCTAACAGTGGACTCACCAAGGGGAAGGGATGGATGAGGAGCCACCATGGTGAAATATTGGGGGGAAGGGCCCATGGAGGCACTTGAACACCTGGCCAGAAAGGGCAGAGGCCCTAGGGGCAGAAGTTGTATCACCCAAGGCCTAGAGGTCTCACCAGGAACAACTCCCAATAAAAGGCTTGGTGAATGGAGGAAGGTATGTAGTGACTATCCTGGGACCTCAGGCCAGGGTCCTGAAGAAGGTCAAATCCCCAGAGGGGAAAGCTAGATTGATGGGAAGGCCTAGGCCTAGATACGAATGAAAGAAAGGTGGCATAGGACTAATCACATACATACCTGGGATAAGCAAAATCTGACAGGCTGCTCTATGCAGAGAATGAGAGATAAAGGGGAATGAGTAGGTTGAAGAAATCCCTTTCACAAGAGGTCTTGAAAAATAAGCTGTAAGCCTAGAAGATTTGTCAGTCAAGCAGGTATTGTGATTTGTTCAGAAAAAGAAGGGAGTGTTTGAAACAGATGTGAATGGGCTCATGTTGTTAGGCAATTTCTATTGACTTGAAATAGTCTCCTCATATTTTCTGGCCAATTCTTGCATACATTAGGAACCTTCTTTGGCAATACAGTGATACTGTTCTGACAAGGACTTGAAACATCCCAGAGAGTGGGAGTACACCTACAAAGGGAGTAATAGGAAGGCACTGGCAGATGAAATATGAGATGGTCCTAAGGTAAGGGTGAAGATCAGGGGAGAGGCAGGCAAATATGAATGGAAGCATATATGAGGGGAGAAGGAAGTGTACATCCCAAATTTGTGAGGATGCCCCTTTCCATAAGGGGAACAGGGCACTGTGAAATGACTAAAAAGGAGTGGGTAAAAACTAGAGAGCCAGGCTGGGGATGTGGCTCAAGCAGTAGCGTGCTCGCCTGGCATGCGTGCGGCTCAGATTCGATCCTCAGCATCACATATAAACAAAGATTGTGTGTCCGTTGAAAACTAAAAAAATAAGTATTAAAAAATTCTCTCTCTCTCTCTCTCTCTCTCTCTCTCTCTCTCTCTCTCTCTCTCAAAAAAAAAAAAAAAAAAAACTAGAGAGCCAAAGGCACAAAAACAAGGCTGGATGTTTGCAAGGGCTGATAAGGTTTACCCTCAACCTTGTCAATGGAGGTCAGAGAATGAATAGTGAAGCCAGATTTAAAGATAGGTAGTTAGTGTAGTTAGGTAAATTGAGTCTAATATTGAGTAAAATAAAGAAAATGGAGGCCATTGTAGAGAATGGAGTCCAGAAAAGCAGAGCATCACTTGAGGAAATTGAAATGTTAATGTCCCCAAGGCCCGGAACCCATCCTAAGAAACTGTTAATGAAACATCTCCCAGAAAACAGGGAAGTGCTAATCAAAAGCTGCCCCCGGCCCTTCCTGCCCAGATTACTTTTTCAGCCCACGTATCTCCCACCTTTTGGGCCTTCCCACCTGCAAGATAAAGGGAACCAAAGAACAGGAGTGTGGGAAAGCTGAAATTCCTTAGCTATAAAAAAGGGAAGACCTCACCCTTCCATAGATTCCACCTCTCGGGTCCCCTTCTTCCTCCAGGGAGAAGTCTTTCCTGCTGTCCTTTAATAAAGCTTTCTACTTTACACTCTACATTTGCCTCAGCATGCTTCTCTAGTTATACTTCAGCATTCAGGGAAGTAAGGACTCATCACTGGTAAACAATGGTAACAGTAGCAGGCCTCCAGAACTCTTTGATAACTGAATATGTAGCCCTGGTATATAGGAGGAAGGAGAGAGGCCTACCTGTAACATGCAGAGTTACCCTGGGTTCATTTTAAGTGATGGTAGTGGCCAAATGATGGCAACCTGGGCCTCATCAGTCCTCTGCAGCCAGTCCTAATTTGGAAAGGGAAACCAGAAAGGCTGGGTGGCTGGGAGACTCTATGGGTTCAATGATGGTCAATTGCCCAGTGTCATTCTTAATAGCATTAAGGACAAGGGTCTGAAGGCTTGTGAGGCTTAGGATATGTACAAGCCCAGTGACCCATCTGGCTACATTTAAAACAGTGTCTGGATGGTCCTGAAGGACCCTTCCACAGTCCAGTGGAACCAGACAGATGGTGAGGCTGTACAGATATCTTTAGCAAGGATATGATATTTTCTCCTTCTGGGCCTTCTCCTCTCTCTCATTATACACCTTAAAGGCCATTTCCAGAACCCCAGTCAGGAGTTCCCTCTAGAGGTACTTTAGTTTGGCTTTAATATTGGAGAAATTCTGGGATAAAAAAGTAGGTCATTAGTAGTTGTCTCCCTTCTGAAGTCGCAAGGTCCAGATTAGTATATTGTAATAAAGCCTTTGTCAGGCAATCTAAATTGCTGAATGATTTTTATTCTTAGATGACTTCCTGGAGCTTTTCATAATTGATAGCCTTATGTGCTGGCTTTCTAAGTCCTGCCATGAGTCAAGTAATGAATTGGTTCCTATTAGTTACTCCTCTAGGTGAATTAATATCCCAATTGAGGTACCAATTAGGGAACATTTCAGTGCCAATAAGATATACAGGGGGAGTCCGATGTACCTCATCAGCATAATTTCTAGCTTGCTTTCAAACTTGCCTGTGCTCCTCAGGCAGAAGGGTGTTAGACAAGATTATATGGGCATATATGTGGTGGGACTTCAGTATAGTTCCTAAGCTGCTTTTCTATCTGTGAAAGATCTGAGAAAGAAGAAGACACATGAACCCAGATTACACCAACAACCTCAGCCACCTCACATGGAGGACACAGAGGTTGGGCAAAGAAAGCTCATGAGCATGTGGCAGGAAGAGAGAAGGGCAGAGGGGCCAAGGGGATAGTTGCTATAGAGGCTTCATTAGAAAGAGAGGAGAGGTTAGAGCTAAGATGTCTTGTGTAGAAAACCAAGAGTTGCAGAGAGAGAGAGAGCTTAGAGAGAGGAGAAAACTTCAATGTATAATCTCTCCATTTTCTCAAACACAATAGTTGAAAAGATCCCTAATAATATTGGGATTTAGAGTGGTGTTAAACAACCATTTAGAGTTGTTATCTAAAGGAAACAGAGGCTATATCTGATTGCAGAAATGGATGTTTGGGGGATTTTAGGTCATAGGGTGTGAGAGAGAGTTCCTAGGATAGCCAGGAGGCACGCCTAAGAGACTATGGGAGGGAATGGATGAGGAGCTTCCCAGGGTGAGATGTAACCCAAGGCCTAGAGGTCTCACCAGAAACAACTCCAATCACCCTCCATGTTTTTTTTTTTCCTCAAAATCCAGGAACCCCCCCCAAAAAAACAAAAGACTACCTACAGACCCGGTTGACAGTAGAGATCAACTGTAGCTATGAAAGCTGTGGCTGGGGTGCCCCTGACCACACGGCAACCCCGGGGGTGCTGGACAATCAATGTTCACTATATGAAATGTCCAATGGTTGGTACAGAGAGGGTGTTCAGCAGAATGGAGGACCTGGTCCCACAGTGGAGTTCAAATCAGGGCCCAGGGATGCTCAGTGACCCTCAAAGAGGAGAGAGGGCACATGGGGGAACCCAATTTTGGGTTTTGGCACCAATGAAAGGAAAGTGAGGAAGAAGGAGAAAGGCAAATGAGAAATGAAAGATGGAGACTAGGCAGAAATACATAAGAGAGTTTATTTGTCAGAGCTGACAAATAAAGGCACATCCCTCCATAGTAAAGAGGGGTAGGACAGGCTTGTATTGGGGGGCTTCTATGGGCCAGGCTCAGGGACCAGAGCCAGGTGGGTCCTAATGTGAGTGATTAAGGATGAGGTTGGTATGAAAGAGTAGTGAGCCCTTCCTGGAAAGGACTTTGGGTGGTATAATGGTGGCTGTCATTTAAAATGTCTGCTTGAATGTTAAACAAGGACCTACAGTGGGCACTTCCTTTCCTAACCTCTCTCTTTTTCATAGGTCTTTTGCTAATGCTTGCCCCCTGCATCATTAGATTTATTTAAGACACAATGCAAAGAATCTCTAACCAAACCATGAACCAGCATCTGTTACAGGACTTCCCACCCCTCACCAAAATTTGGCCCTCCATAGTCAGCATTGGCTAGCACCTCTTGCCCTTCACCACTGCCTCAATGACAAAAAAGTGTCCAGATGCCGTCCCTTTCCAGCAGGTAGAAGCTGCAGAAATTGATCTATGCCCCTGTCCTTTAAGTGGCCAAATAACAATCAGAAAAGGGGGGATGTAAGGTCCTTGCTTAGCATCTGGATGGCCATCTTATGTGACAGCTGCCATTTTAATAAAAATTTCACTTTCCCACTGAAGGACATTTCTGAAACCTTTATCATACCACTCCCTCATACCAAACCCATCCTTAACCACTGACATTAGGACCTGTCTGTCTCTAAATCCTGAGCCTGCCTTATAAAAGTCCCAAATCCCAAGCCTGTTTTGAGTCTCTCTAACTATGGAGGGGTGTGCCTTTATTTGTCAGCACACCTTTCATGTGTATCTCTTCCTTGTCTCTGTTTTGCATTTCTCACTCACCCATCTCCCTCTTCCTTGCTTTTTTTTTCCACTCTGCATACCAGTTTCAGAGTACTTGATCCACTTTATTTGCATAGGTAAGCCTTTTATACATAGTCTGTTACTAAAAAATTTTAGCCAAAGGTTATAATAATCCAACGAGGTAACTAGCTGCAATCAATTGGCTAAAAGCTCAACAGCAAAAAGCAGAAGAAAAAGTTACATGCTGTGCACCTGAGGGTGGCCAGGTTACCATGGTGATGGGGCTTGGCTTTGGTCAGTGTTCCAAACCACAAATATCTGGACTTGGTGTGTGAGCCCTAAGAGTTCCTTATATAGGCAACACAGGCTGCTTTCCAGCTCACAGACCCAACACTTCCTGATTGCCAACGCTTCTGAGAACCAATCCTCGATTCTAGACTTATAACTATTGCCCTGCTCCATGAGACCTAACTGCCCAAATTGGCAAATTTTGTCCACTCTTTGTGTTAAGGTATCCTTTGTTACTTTACCTTGGGCCCCACTTTTCTTACTCCTTACTTTTACCATGCACCTATTTCCCACCATTACCAGGTATTTTTAGCCATCCATCTAGGCTGGCCATATAAAATTCTTTACTTTTATCTACAGCCAGATCAACCTTCATTTGTAGTTCCAAGTGAGATGGTCTAGGTGGAATAGCTTATCTGTTTTCTTATTCATTCCTGATCAGTTCTGATTAATCTCAAGATCTAATAAATGAAAGAACCAGTCTAATCTGTTCAATTGATGTTAGTCATCTTTTTGTCATGCTGACAAATACCTGAGATGAGCTATTTAGAAGAAAAGATTTATTTTGGCAAATGATTTCAGAGATTTCTGTCCATGTTCACTTGCGCTGTTTCTTTTGGGTCTGTGGGAAAGTTGTACATCATGGTTGAATCACGTGGTGGAGGAAATCTTATTGAGACAGGGCAACAAAAAGAGTGAGGAAGGTTTAGTGTCCCCTTATCATATTCAAAGACACACTTCCAATGACCTAATTTTCTCACACTAGGCCCCACCTCCTAAAAGGTTCCAGCACCTCCTCTAGTGCCACATGTTGAAGATCAAGCCTTTAGTATGTAGACCTTTAGGGGACCTTAAGGGTGTAAACCATAACACTCAGCTTCCACCCACTCACTCGTAATTCCAGGAGCTCTGACTTCCCCTGGTTTTGCTTTGACCTTTGAGATATGATGTCCTCTTTTTCAATGAACATCTGACATAGAAAGACTATAGACAGTGATCTGGCCTTGGCTGCATGACCTCTGACTGGCACTTCTTCTACTTCCCACTTTAAGAGCCACACATGTAATCTTAGAGAAGCTGTTAGGATCACTGCTCATTCCCAGAGGAAAACTAGAATTTTAAATGAATAATAGATGATGTACTTGGTTGAGTGGCAGAAGTAAATAGAGGATCCTATGTTTGACAAAACTAAAATGAGGCCCAGGCAGTTGACACCCTCCTCCCAAACACTGCATATTATCCATCAAGGGAAGAAAGCATTGGCAGAATTAATTAGTACCTGGGAAACAATTTCACACTAGAATAAACAGAGGACACATGAAGTAATAAATGCATTGCTAAGTCAAGGTCTTAAGTTGGATCTTGATATTATAAAAAATAAAAGTTGGGCTGGTGATGTGGCTCAAGTGGTAGCATGCTCTCCTGGCATTCATGTGGCCCGGGTTTGATCCTCAGCACCACATACAAACAAAGATGTTGTGTCCACCAAAAACTAGGCTGGCCATATAAAATTCTTTACTTTTATCTACAGCCAGATCAACCTTCATTTGTAGTTCCAAGTGAGATGGTCTAAAAACTAAAAAATAAATATTAAAAATTCTTTCTCTCTCTCTCTCTCTCTCTCTCTCTCTCTCTCTCTCTCTCACTCTCTCTCTTTAAAAAAATTTAAAAGTCTGTTCCTCCAGTCATATTTGTTTATTTATGTTACTAAACCTGATTAGTTTTCTCCCTTTACTGTCCTACCTCCCACTGATGGTTTTCAATGTTATTTTCCTCTTCCTGTAATAGAGCATGCTACAGGGACACTGCTACATCGATGTTCATAGCAGCACAATTCACGATAGCAAGATTGTGGAACCAACCTAGAAGCCCTTCAATAGATGAATGGATTAAAAAATGTGGCATTTATACACAATGGAGTATTACTCTGCATTAAGAAATGACAAAATCATAGAATTTGGAGGGAAATGGATGGCATTAGAGCAGATTATGCTAAACGAAGCTAGCCAATCCTTAAAAAACAAATGCCAAATGTCTTCTTTGATATAAGGGGAGTAACCAAGGACAGGGTAGAGACGAAGAGCTGGAGAAGAAGATTAACATTAAACAGGGATGATAGGCGGGAGGGAAAGGGAGAGAGAAGGAAAATTGCATGGAATTGGAAGGTGAGCCTCAGGGTTATACACAATTACATATAAGAGGAAAGGAGGGGTAGGAGAAAAATTATACAAGTGGAAGAAATGATTTATAGTAGAGGGGGTGGAGAGAGAGAAGGGGAGTGGAGGGGAGGGGAGGGGGGATAGTGGAGAATGGGATAGTCAGCAGAATATATCAGTCACTAGAAAGGCAATATGTAAATTAATGGAAATGTAACTGATGTGATACAGCAATCTGTATACGGGGTAAAATTGGGAGTTCATAACCCACTTGAATCAAATTGTGAAATATGGTATATTAAGAACTATGTAATGTTTTGAACAACCAACAATAAAAAAAAGAAAAAAAAATTAAAAGTCAATTTTTTTCAGCAATGACTAAAAATCATATTGTTTAACAAAATAAGAAAAAAAGTTTGGAGTAAAGAGCTGGCTGTCTAATGGACTATATTCTGAGATGATAAATATCTATTGTCAAGCCATGGGCTTCTGAGAGGCAGATAGTAGGCAACCAGTGAGTTTAGAGAAGAGAGACATATTAGAACATTAGAAGATAACAGGCTTGGTGGGACACTCTTGTAATCCCAGCTACTTAAGAGGCTGAAGCCTAAGGATCACAAATTCAAGGCTATCCTGGGCAAACTTAGAACTTGTTTGCAAATAAAAATGGCTGGGGTTGTAACTCAGTGGTAAAATACTTGCCTAGCATTTATGAGGTTCTGAGTTCATTCACCATCATCAACAACACACACACACACACACACACACACACACTTACAAGTAAAAAAGATATTGCACCTACTAGAGAATATCTGTAAAACTGTTAAATTTCTTGAGGATAGAGAGGAAAAAAATCTTTTTTTTCTGATTATCTCTCTGAATAATTACCACAGAAGCGGTCTGTGACCTCTAGTCAACAAACTGTGTGTGAATTTTTTCCCACCAAGCAACTCTATAGATTCTGCAATAGGCACTAGCTGAGTGGCCTCTAATTCAATTCAATTCTGATACTATCTACCTGGAGGTATTACCAGATCCCACAGGTCCCATAAGATCACCTCCAAATTTGATGCCAATCTCAAGCCCCAGATTGTAACTCATGTTGACCCACTGGTTATAAATTGAGATAGCCCCAACCCCTTCCTCAGACTCTATTAATTTTCTAGATAAACACACAATTTAGGGGAACACTTAAGTTTACTATTTTCTTATAAAGATTTCAGATGAAGTGATAAATAGAGCAAGACATGTGGTAGTAGCATGGAAATTTTACGCTCTCCAAATACCAATCTGTCAGCACCTCTAAGTGTTAAGCCACCTAGAAGTGCCCAAAACTCTGTTATTTTAGTTTTAATTGATGTATTATTGTGATTACATAACTAATAAAATATTTGGCTACATTATTTTGTAGTCTCTCCCCATAACCAGAGTTGGGGTGAGGGGTAGTTAAAATCCTAACCCTTTAATCTTGACTTGGTCTTTCTCACAATCAACCTCTGTCGAGAAGTTGCCTCCAGTTTTCCAGACATCAATCAACAATTACCATATAAAAAGAAAGAAAAAAATGATAGTTTAAAAGAGAAAAGAAAAAGAAAAAAATTTGAATAAAACAAAAATTGAAAAGACACTCAGCACTGTGGAGAGTCCAAAGATTTTAGATTTCTATGGCAGGAAATGGAAATGAAGACCAAATAAAAATTTCACAATGTCACAGCCCTAAAAAACTGATATGGAAAGTGAAACTAAAAACAGAGAAAACAAGTTATCAAAATTGGAATATATTTTGTATCTATCAGGAATAATTTATTTTCATAAAAAAAAACTTTAAAAATCTGTTTTCTGTCCATAACAGTCCAAGGAGAAGACTTCTTCTAGGATGTATTTCCTATCTCTAGACTGCTTTTCTGGTTCTAATTGAAAGGGCCAAGGCATTTGATGAGCTCCTACAATCTCACTGAGCTGGAATTCCAATATCTCCCAACCCTTCAAGTACCTCTTTTTTTCTGTTTAGCTATCTTCTGGGTCTTGTGGAGTAGGAAATTACACATATTGGCCAGCTTTACGATGAAGTCCAAGTATGTAGGAAAAATTCACACATACCTCTGATACCTTCACACCTTGAGCCTTTGTGTCCTTACCCTGTCTGCAAACTCTTTGACTACAGCCTCAATAGGTATACAAGGCAGAAAATCATGATGACTGTGGGACTTCCTTGTGTGAATTTTGTCCTCTATTCTGTGCCACCTGTTGATGATCAATCCTCCAAAACAAACTACCTCATTCCTTTTGCCAAATGTCATGTTTTCTTAATGGCATGTAAGTTAAAAGTCATGGCATAACTATGTCATGGTGAAATACTAAATGTCATATGTGTGCACAAAAAAAAATTGCACAGGTTAATAAAAATCTTTTTTTAAATGTATGTGTATATTTAAAAATATATATTTATATTGTGTCCAACTAAAACTAATATACACATATAATATATTACAACTATTAGTTGTAGTTGAACACAATAAATTTATTTTATTTTTTAAAATTTTTATGTGTTGCTGAGGATTGAACACAGTGCTTTGCACATGGTAAGCAAACAATTTTCTACTGAGCCACAACCCCAGCCCCTAATAAAATCTTTGCAGCTCCAAATGAGAAGGTGTGTCAAAAAGCAAAGCAATTGTTTTCTGTAGAGAACATGGCCATTGAAACATGATCTCTGATACTTGCCCAGTTTAAGCCAGGAGAGCCACATACTTCCTGTTTGTAAATAGAAGCATAGGCAGGACTCTCTTCTGAAGGCCAGTAGGCAGGAACAAGAGCAATTAGCCTGCAGGACAAACTTAGCAATTCTGAAATGAGGCATGAGGTAAAACCAGATACATAACCAATGACTTGTGGCTTCTGCTATCAATGCTGAACCATCACCCACTATTATTTATACATGTCAATACCCTCATATACATACTATTTTTACAAACAGCCAAACCTAGCACTAATTTATAATATCTCATGGCATATTATCCCTTAGAGATTTTTGAAAGCTTTATTTGAGAAAGATGGAATTGTACAAATTCAAGAAACTGAGGCTCAGAGAAAGGGGGTGGCTGGTTCAAAGTCATAAATCAAACCTGTGGCAAAGTCAGCCCTGTGACTCTAAGCAGTGATATATAATGATCTAAAGAACTACATAGGGGGGCAGCCACAGTCCTTCTTTGAGTTCTCCCTTAGTCTAGCCTGTGGTACTGACCCGACCCTCAGTTTTCTCAGTCCTGGTCTGTTCATCTGTAAATTTAAGTCCTTAGGGCTATTTGTCTAACTTGAAGTTTTTGCCCTTTGGAGACAATGACATCAGCCTCTTCTTTTTGGATTATAAATTAATGAAAGCAGGGGAGGCCAATTATTATTTTAATGATACCCCACATTCAGTTACTAGAAGCCTCCAATTTATTGGTGCTTTAAGAAAAAATACTGAAAAAATCCTCACCAGCTGTAACTAAATGTTTCTGTAACAGCTTGAGCCTGAGATAAGCTACATGAAATTCATTCTTTTCTCCCACCTTGTTCAGAAGGAGGTAGCTATCTTTGTCATGGTAGACCCTATTAAGACCTGCTTCCTCATCTCTTCAGCACAAGCTCTATAGTTGCAAGTATTGTGATTTCTTGAAGAATAGCAGTGTGGGAGCTCAACAGGCTTGAAAGACCTTACTGAACATTCCCTACCTCCTCCTGAGTCCTGCAGATGGCCTGAATTGTTCCTTCCCCCCACATTTCACAACCAAAGGAAGCTGGCCTTTTGAAGCAATTGATGTCTTCTCCTGACCTGCCTTCTAGCCAGTATAGCCACTGAACAAGAGGAAAAATCTCCTGAAACCTCTCAGAAAACCTAAGGGGGGAGTCACCACCTTTGAGCCTTAAGCCAGGTCCATGTCTCTGGATGACTCAGATAACTGTATGCAATGAGATTAATCATGCTGGATGAGTACCAGAAGTCACAAACTTGTTTCAGTTTTGCCACATAACAGATACCATCCTTCACGCATGTCCAACACTGCAAATTAGTTTACTCCTCTGAACCCTGGGACCTCTGATTCATTAGTACTTACAAACGTCACTTGAGTGATTCTCATATCTTCCACTCTCTTTGAGATCAACTAAGTCCAGTGGTCTCTGACTCCACAGTTTCTTATAATTCTAGAAGGACTATCCCCATGATTTTTAGAACTAGGTATCTTTGCCACTTTCCTAGGCCACCATTTCCCAGGAACAAATTCAGCTAATGTGGGGACACAGATGGGCACTGCTGCTACTGCAATGAGGCATGATGCTAATTTGCCACATTTCACAAAGGATTTTGGGGGTTCACCTTCTCTAATCCCTATATTGGTCCTGCTTGCTATCATTATTCATGTTTTCACAAAAAGGAACACTGAGCCTTCTTGAAGTGAATTGCCTCCTCAAGGTCTCCCAATAAGTGGGTGATAAAAACAGAGGTATACTGGGCAGTGTGACCTCAGGTCTGAACCTGTTGCTGTGGGTCACTCAGCTACTTCAGTCTCGGAGGATGTGGAGGACTTGAAGTCAACACACAGACACCAGGAGCTGGTGAGAGCTGGCAGGTGGAAAACTCAGCAGACCTCCAACAAGCTCATTTAATGCATAAATGATTATAATTGATATAGGTGCATCCTCCAATCATTCATAAGCAAACAGGTAATACAACACCTAGAAGACAATCATCTTATGATTAATGTAACAACACTATGAGGAAGCTCTAAATATTGCTATGCGGTGAAAGGCAGACTGGAAGGATCATTGTCCCTATGAAAAGGAGTCCTTATGAGTTGAGGGAATCATGCCCTGAGGCCCTCATCTCTCAGTTCCCTGGCAACACTGACCTCACTGAGAATGTGGTTGTACTCAGAAGGCTCAGTAGATCAGAGTGCCCCATCCTGCAGGTGTTCCTGTCAGGCCTGTAGGAGTGTAGATTTTTTCAAGCACTCTGAGCTACTCGTAGTTGCTAGCTGCAAACTAAGAGTTACTCCTACATGAACCCTGCACTGCATGATAATTGTTCCTCAAATTTGGCTATCCACACATCTTATAGGTCCTGAACTTACCCCTGCATCTTCTCATTTTGCATCCTGCTCCTTGGGTCAGAATTTGGTTTCACCCTATTTTATAAAGCCTTGAGCATGTTTAGACAAGGCTCCCTCTCTAGGTGCCATTTCCAACCCCTGAAACTGGCTCTTCCCACAAAGAAATTCCATGCAGAGGCACTTCCTTAGGTCATCAGACCAAGAGGGTTAACCTCATTACTAGCAATGATTCCTTTTAAACTAAATTGTATTTCAAACCAAATTGTATACTTTGAGTTATATTTTCAACTAAACATTAAATTGGCCATCTTCCTCTCTTTGCCAAATCCAATTTAGCAAAGAATGCTACTAAGTGCTAAGAATTCTATTCCATAATAATTCTTCCACCTTTCATATGTAGTTCATTTTTTGTCTACCTTTAGCAAGATCCTTATTAATAAGTCAACTTTCTTCCACTATAACAATACCTGATATAAATCACCATGGATAAAATCATGGTGGAACAAAACCATATATCTTACCACTGGGGAATAAAAGAAGAAAGGCAAAGAATCTGTTTACCCACAGTCCCCTTCAAGTTCATACCATCCAATAACCTAATGAAATATCATAAGACCCTCCTCTAAAAGGTTCCACCACCTCCTAAAGGGTCAGGCTAAGAACAAAATCATCATTTCATGAACCTTTGGGGAATATTTAAGATTCAAACTATAGCAACTCAAAGTAGGTCAGTTTAGCAATATATTTAATCAAACTATTTTTTGGTAGTAGTGGGGTTATCAGGGCTTCAACTCAGGGGCATTCAACCACTGAGATACATCCCCAGACCTATTTTGTATTTTATTTAGAGACAGGATCTCACTGAATTGTTTGGAGCCTCACTTTTGGTGAGGCTGGATTTGCATTTGCAATCCTTCTGCCTTAGCCTTCTGAGCTGCTGGGGTTACAAGTGTGCACCACTGCACCCAGCTTGATCAAACTCTTAGTAATTTTTAATCCACTTACCTCCTGTGTTGATTGTATATAAATCCCCAGCTATCTCAGAATTGAGATCTGTTTCATACTGACGTCAGTTTCTCCTAATGAAGTAGTTCAAATTAAATCTGCCCTGCTGTTTTAGACAAATATACAGTGAATGTTTTTATTTTATATAACATCCCATGATCAAGATGGGAGAGACAACAGAAATAGATATTTTATCATCACTTCTTTTTCTAATCATTGACTGAGTAATAAAATGCATACACAAAATTGTATTGATATATGTAGAAGTTGGAATATTCTCATGAGTTGAATATAGCTATATGTTCATCCAGATCAAGAAAGATAATAAAATCAGAATCTTTCTTCTTATTTTGAAATTTTCTCAGAGTACAAGAAGTTCAGAACCAAATAATACTGTAAAAAGGACTGGACTAGACTAAATAGGCACTGAAATGGTTTTAACAAATCCCACCTATAACTTAACTGCATCCAATCCACCCTTGACCTCTGACTTTATATCCTATGTACATGAATAAGTTGTTATATAAGTAATATAAGCCAGTGACTAGAAGTGGAGGGAAATGGTTTTCACAAATTTATACAATGGTGTATTGAAACACATATTTCATTAAATCTTAAACACATTTTGTTAATGACAATTATGGTCTTTCCAAATAGTTTGTAAAATTTGTGAAGAAAATTAGATTCAGTTGTTATCATTGCCACAGATAGGAATCCCATCCTGTGTGAGGCATTGGTATAGTAATAACATATTATGTATTTAGTTCTTAGAACTACCCTTTAAGTTAAGTATGGGGGTTAAGTAACAAGAATCTCTGGGGTGTCAAGTGACTTGCTGTTGTCATAAAGCTAGGAGTGGTCTGAGTAAATTCTAGATGCAGGTCTATTTACAAAGTCTGACCTTACTGGTCTTATGCCACCACAAAGACATAGCACTCTCCTCATTTTCTTAGTTTCTGACTGAGACCACATTATCCCTCCCTCAAATGGGGGAGGATAATTCTGGCTTTTTTTTTGGAAATACCTCACATACTCTTCTTTCCAGAAATGGATTGGGGCTATTGCTAGGGTCTGGATGTTTTTGTCCCCCTAAAATTCATATGTTAAAATCCTCACCACTAAGGTTATATGGAGGAATAAGGTGAAAGAAATAGGCAATTTAAAAAACATAAAGAAAGGACAAGAAATTTTTTTTAAATTTAGAAATTCTGCATACTTTTCCAGGCCTATCACTTCCCAAGCCAGTCTCTTTCCTAGGCCTGTTACTCTCAAGTTTGTAGGAAATCTGTAAATTTACCTGTGTGCTATTAATTAACCACTAATTAAAGTGCCTAAACAAAGAGAAATATGATGACTTTCCAGTGCAATCTATTAATCAGATAACAAAAACTGTGTCAGACTAAGATTTTGGCACTAACCAGACCACTAGAACCAATTTTGAGATCACTGGACTGAAATCATTACTACATAACTTCCAATATCCACATTATACCAAACATTATCACTTAAATATGAGGTGCCCCTCCAAACAGTAAATACAGCTTCCCTCCACTTCTAGTCACTGGCTTATATTACTTATATAACATGTCTCATGTGTGAGACAATGCAAAAATTTTCAGAGGCAAGATGATTAAATTATTTAAAGTACAGTAAAATCAATGAATAAATCCACTGATATGGGTGGTAATTGTAAGCATGTAGGATATAGTTGGAAGAAGTAGGTAATGGGGGCTGCATGTGTCTTTGGGGTTTACATTGTATCTCTGGTGAGCAGAGGTTCTTCTTTCTCTCCCCTCCCCTTCCTTTTCTTCTCCCTCTCCTCCCTCCTCCTACCTCTCCCCCCTTCACTCTGTTTCTGTATTCGGGTTGTTATCTCCTGAGTACTTTCCTCTGTCACACTTTTCTTCCATATTGTTCTGCGTTATTTGGGCACACAGCAATGGAGTCTACTAATCATAGACTGAAGATCTGAAACTGTGAACCATAAAAGCCCCCTTTCTCCTTTAAAGTTGATCTTGTCAGGTCTTTTGTTATCAGAAATGCAAAAACTGACTAAAATGTCTGGGTTTTTTCTGTTTGTTTGTTTGTTTGTTTGTTTTTTGTTGAAAGAAGAGCTGAGAATCCCCAAAACACATCTATCTCTCACTCTTGAGATGGTCAACATTCTCCCTTGGGTGCATCTTACTTGCTTTACCCCCAATGGCATCTCTCTTGAGATACCCTGCATTCTCCCTTGTATCTGTATCTGTTTTCTAAATAAACTTCTGTCTATATCTGTCACTTGTGTGTGCTGACATTATTTTCCATCATGTATGCCAAGATCTGGTCCTGAGTTGAGTTTCCCCCTTCTCTCCATGAATTCCTTGGACTCTTATTCAAAGACATTTCTTCTCCTGTGGCAATGAAAGGAGTTTGGACCCTTGAGCATTGATTAGGTCATGAAGGCAGAGCCTAGGTGATTGTGATCAATGATCTTACAAAGGGACCTATAGAGCCCATCACCTCTTCCACCATACAAATACAGCAGAAGGGCAACTTCTATGTGCCTTCACAAGATATGGAACCCACTGAAATGCATCAAGTCTATCCCATGGAAGCAACAAAGTTCACCTTGCTCATCTACCTTCCTGTAGCCTCCAGTTGAGAAGCACTCCTGATGCCTTCATGAGAGCCCCCTGGAGACAAACCAGATCTGCAGCTCCACCCATAAGTATGGTGTGCTTTGATGTGCTCCTCCCTCATGCCCCACCCAGGAACTACCCTTAGGACTCTAGGTACATAGACGGCTTCACTTCATGTTGTCCTCTGATGGCCAGGAAACTGTGTGAGCTTCCCACTCACTACCTTCAAATTATGGCTCTGTTTCATGCTTACACACAATTTAACCTCAAATGAAACAAACAAGGGAGCACAATCTCATTAATGTGGATTCTCAAATTGTGTTTTTTCAAATGCTATCTTTATATTTCCATTATGTATTTTTAAAGGTTTTGCTGAACAAATAAAGAAAACAAATGAGATTTAATTAAGACATTTAAACACTTTAAAAGTACAACTATATCAAGTGTGTTAGGCATATGGTTTTGCATTGTTAAGATTCCTCAGTCTTAACTAGGCATTAATACATATCCTCCAGAGACCTCTACTAGACAATATTTTATGCGTGTGCTTAAGATAATATATAAAGACACAGTGAGTTTTTTTAAGTGAAGCAGAAAATTGAGGTAAGTATAATAACCAAAAATCTATTATTGGTACTCTAATTGAGCAATAAGTTTAGCATGAGTTTCTGGAAATTCATTCCAAATATTTAAAAATAGTAGTTCACATTTCTGTATATTTGATAGAAGGAAGCATACTATTTATTCAAGAAAGAAAAAATGCTTTAAGAGCTACATTATAAAAGGAAACTGTCATATGAGATTTTATGTATATCTTTAGAATTAAATAAAATGTACTTGTTTTTAAAACTTCCATCAATTATACTATTCACTAATTTCAACAGGTCTCTTACAACTATCCAAGTTAGTTCTTGCTTTCTTTTCTGTGTAAATTTGTTTGCTTTATTTTGTTTTTCTTTGTTTGGCAAATTTTCTTTTGATGTTTTTTAAGAGTTTTTGTTATTGTGCTTAATACTATAAGCATAGTCATTCACATACACTCACCCTCTCTCACATTCCTTCGCACAATTATATATGCTCACAGTCACATGCTCACACATTTGTATACAAATTCACATTCATTCACCCAAACTCACTCAGGTGAAGGCTGATATAACCAGGAGAGATATCTGGATATCTGGTGACTTGAACCAGATGTGAATGGGAGATATTAAAAAGTGGATGACTCAACATTACCCAGTAGGTTAAATTGACAGGTCTTAGAGATGGAGTCTATGTGGGATTGGCATCTGGAATGCACAAAGTGTTAATGAATATTCTAAGCTGCAGGTTCAAGTGGGTGGAGAAGCCATCATGAAATGTTATTATAGAGGAAAAAGATTGAACACTAGGAGGCAGCAGAGGAATGGAAGTTTCCCCCAACCAAAAAAAAAAAAAAAAAGAAAAAGAAAAAGAAAGAAAAGACATTGATAGAGAATAGAAACATAAAAAAAGCAGAGTAGATTTCATTCTAAGGAAGTCCTAGAATTCTCTGCTCCTGCTAACAAGGTTTCATAGGCTCCATTTTGTATAAGGTGACTCGGGAACCAATGACATGGACACTTTAAGTCACACAGAACATATGTTAGTCACCTGCATGAGAATATTCATCTGCTGTGAAAGAGAAGCCATAATTAGATAGGCAGTCAGTGTTGATAGGTAAATTGAGTCAGGTTGGATCTAGAAGGCCAATTTTGAGTGAGTCTGAGAAGTTGGATTCTGTCCCTTGAGGGATCTTAGCAAAAACCTGCCCCTCCTCCAACCTATTTCCAAGGTAACCTGTCCCAGGAATTTCCCTGTTAATGTGTCCTTGTCTACTCCATTCTGCCCTTCCCCATTCAGCCCACCTATTTCCCACCTTTTTGCCAGCATTCCTGGAGCTAGTCCTGTAGACAGGAAGGAAAAGGATAAGGGGTAAGGGGGAGGTAGGAAGGCAGGAGAACAAAGGAATTCTAGAACATATATAAAGGGAAGAACATCTTGTTTCTTGGGATGCCATGATACCAGCTATAGCACCCTTCTCCCTCATGGGAGAAGTCTGTGTTACCCCTTTTTAAATAAACTCTGCTTCATATGCTTGCCTCAGCATGCTTTTCTAATGTTCAAACTTCAACATATGGTGAAGCAGGACTCATCACCGATAACTGTCGGTACCATATTTGGAGGTTCCACTGAGGTCTACACCAAGGTAAGCTCCTCTCCATGCACCCCATATCTGTTTGAGGTGAGTCTTTCCGTCTCTTTCATTTTGGATTATGATGGACACCCATTGGCTATTTAAATGCAGTTAGTGCAGCTGCCACTCTTCAAGACTCCAGTGAAAAAATTTCCCAGCCTAGGCAGCTCTCAATCACCTGTTCAATACAGAGCTGGCATGTTGGGTTTTGCTGAGGCTGCTTTTTACTCTTCTACCCAGGCCAAGAGAGTAATTGGTGTGAGAACACAATGTCCCTAGTCCAAATACCTTGGATGTGTGGTGGTGGATGAAGGAGTATGGAACAACTGTGGAATTTCTGGCCTGGGCTACACTCAGGTGAAAATCCTAAGGTTTCTTCTCTGAAAACTCCTCCCAAATGCCCTAAGGGTTATCTAAGGTGATTGGTTGATAAATGGCACTGAAAGAAAGCCCCAGTTACATTTGCCTTAGTGAGGGCCATGCAACACTCCCATCCCCGCAACCATTCCCTCCTGGATGCTCTCTGCCAATCAGAAACTCTAGCAGTTAAGATTGTAGGACTGAGAGAAAGACATGAGATGATTAGTAAGAAAACATCCAGGTTCCCTTTGTTTAGCCTTTACAAGCCAGTTTAAAATCTCCCATTACTGTTCCTATGCTCAGATGAACTTAATGTATTTTTTTAAAATGCTGCAAGAGGGATATACTCTATTTTAACCAACTCCTCCCATAAATTCCTCTGAGAAATGGTATTTCTTATGCGCTTAATAACCAATAGATGTTCCCCTTACCCCTAGGAGATTCCCTTAGTCTATAGGACAGCAATTAGGCACAAAATGTTATGACATGTACAATTATCCTCTTTTTTTCATGGGTTTTTCATAATCAGGAGTTATAGTGGCAGGGAGGAAAGCAGTAATGCCCTTACATCTGAATCCTCCTAGCGTCTCTGGCATTGGGCAAACTGGGAACCTAGCACTTTGTCAAAGGAAGCCAGAAATAACTTTGGCAAAGCAAGATTACGAGAAACAGGTTTTTTTGGACTGTAATAAAGCTCAAGTTTAGGGAGACATACCTATCTATCACTCAGGCAGGAGCTTCTCTCTCAAGTCAGTTTGTAGATTGACCACTAGTCTACATACTGGGAAATTACTAATGATCAGGAAAAATGCCCCATTTTCATGTATTGTCAGGCCTAATCTCAATGTCTACCAGGAGAGAAGGCCTTAAGGAATCACTGAGGAAAAGAAATCAAGGGGACCCCCCAACTTAAAACAAAAAAGATCAAATTCAGGGAAATTTTGGAGGTTCTAAATAAATATATTGGAATGTTTCAAAACTTATGCCAGGTGCTTGACCTCATCTGGAAAAATATTATATTATTACTTAGCCAAACTTTAGCCTCCAGTAAGGAGGCTACCCACAAGCAAGCAGCTGAAGAATTTGGGGATTCACCTACATCTTGCCAATGGCCCCAAATCTAGAAACAAACCTAATTATTTATCTAGCGCACTGGCAATTCCCAGAAACAAATCCTGAATAGGACCCAAATGATGAATAGGATGCTTAGAAGATTACACAGTTCCAAATGTTGGTCCTTGAAGCCCTCAGGAAGATCAACAAAAGCCCATTAACTATTTCAAGGTATCTCAAATTACTCAGGGCCCCCTGGAAAGCCCTGCTATTTTCATGAGAAACTCAGGGAGACAGGAAAAACACACCACCCTAAATCCCAAATTCATAAAGGCCATCTACTTTTAAAAGATAAATTTACCAAAACAGTTTACTCCCCTTCTGAGTTATGAACAGGTTTTGGAAAACTTTAAAACATTAAAACGTTATTTTGAGCCCCTGTTCTCAACTTACCTATGGAGCAAAGTTTAACCTGTTTTTCATTGAAGCCCTGGGAATGGTTACACAAAACAATGGGTCTGCTCAGTAAGGAACTTACTATCATAGCTTTGTTCTCAAAATTAATAGAAAATATGGTATCATAATTTTCAACATTCAAACCTGTCCAATTACTAACTAGGCAAAAATGGTTAAAATGCCTTAGGCATGAGGTTTCTGCTCAGAAGTTTTCCCTGCTCCTTCCAGACCTCAGCCAGGATTTACCAAAATGCAAATGAAATAAGCCTGCGAGCTCAGTAGGAGACTGATCTGAGGCCCAAGGAGAAAAAAAAAAAAAGAAAAGAAAAACAACTAAAAGTGTCTTTTACCTGAACTCAAACTAGACTAAACCAAAAAGTAAATTGTATGGTACTTTACTAATTACCAGCTGGTCATTTTCCAGGACTCTTGCTTTTTCTTAGATTCTCTATTTTTTTTAAGCTTGTGATTTTGCTTCTACAGACCTAGGTTAATGTTTTTTCTGATCAGTTCTATTTTTATTTAACTATAGAGTTTTTAAACATTACAATGGAGATTTCACCTGTGAAAAGCTACAAGGCCTTTACTATTGTGTTATGTGTGCACACTTGTGTTATATGTTGTATGTCTACATGTGTGTATATCCATATATCATATACATGATATAAAATTGGCAGATATATAAGAAGCACTCATAAAATTTTTAAAAATATATCCAAATATCTTTAATTCACATGATTTAAAATGGTTCAATTTAAATTGGGTAAACAGATGAAAATATAGACGTCTTTAAACTTACAAGTCTCTCTAGGTGGTCAAAAAAACTAATAAAATGTTGATGTCTATAAAATGTCTAATCCCTTGGTTCTAGGACTTTTTTTCAACAAGGAAGAAATGGCTACTTCTGTCCAATATACTTATCTGATATTTGGTAAAATAAGCAAAGTAGATTCGACATGGGATTACTCAAATTAGTAATATTGTTAGACATCTCATTAATTTACAATGTTACAATGCTAAATGTTAAATATACAACAAATTATTAATGTTTTCATGAATTGGTAAATGAAGAAAAAAGGATTTAAAGTTTCTTTGTCATCACTAAAAATGTTACTAAAAATTTAAAGTCCCAACAGGTTCTATATACTTAAATATTGTGTTTTCATGAAATGGTAAACAGATGTGATTCTACATACAAAGGTTCATAGAAGATTTCTATATACAAAGGCCCAAAAGTTTTACCTAACTGAGAGTACTGTAAGTAAAACAAAGTATTTCTTTTTATTAAAATGAAATAATTTGCCTAAATTCAAAATTTTCAAGGATTGTTTCAAAATGTGAACAGAAAAGGAGGTTTGCTAGGAGCCACAAGCAGATAAATGATGCATGGCACCTTTGCTTGTAAAGTGATGCCAGCTAGCCACTGAGATGATATGATTATGTTAAGATTTACATTCATATGCAAATTGGGCTCCTGCTGTTCACCTTGGCCTGCTACCGGACTCAAGTTATGGGACTCCTGGAGAGTTCCCATTGGTTGGGGAAGGATAGTAGGAGGAAATTCCGGGGGAGGTCCGGGCCCCCCCGGTTCCGGGGGAACGCGCTGTTCCGGCAGACGCCCGCGTGGGAGGACCGGGTTTGGCTTGCCGGCGCCTACGGAGTATTGGCGGCTTTTTCAAAATAAAGTTTTGTTCCTGCTTGAGTGGCTCCTGATTCTGTGCCCAGCCAAGACTGCGGCATTTGGAGGCCCGTGCGGGGAACACCTGAAACTTAGAGGTGAGTAAAATTGCTCGCCCCTGAGGGAAGGCGACAGAATGGGTGACCATTTAAAAAAACAATGTGTTCTTGTTTTGATTTATTTTGTTTTTATTTCAAGCTCCCTAGCCCTAGAATTTTCTCAGGCGAACTGGGAAAAATGGTTGGCTCAAGGTTTGAAGTTATTCGGCCCTGAGAGAGAGAAAATTGATACAACCATTCTCTGCTTCGTTTTTGTTTCATTCTGCTTCGGCTTTGTTTTATCCTATCTTATTGGGTTATGTTACCTTTATAGTAGATTAGAATCCAGTAAAAAACAAACCGAAAAACTGTTAAGTAAATTGTTAGAGGTCCAAACTATGGTAGAAAAAAAATGCTAGGTCAAGCAAAAGAGAAGGTCTCTCAAGCTAGTCAGACAGAGGAAAATTTAAAGAAAGCAAGCTTAGAGGAAAAACAGCCATCAGGTGGAGAATTACAACAGGAGGTTGCTACTAACTCCGTTCTATCACCAGAGGGCGTAATTCAACCAACAGCTCCATCTACCGCTGAGCGGCCCTCAACTCCCGTAGTTGATGGACGGAATTCTGAGGCAGAACCCCAAAGATTAGCATGCCCTGTACTTGAGCAGGCAGGAGGGCAACGAATTCACCATGCTTTAGATTTCAAAACAATAAAGCAATTAAAGGAGGCTGTAACAACCTATGGGCCGCAAGCTCCCTTCACAATAAGCATAGTCGAATCTGTTACCAACTTGGACATGACACCAGCAGATTGGGCTAACATGTGTCGATCTGTGCTAAAGGGAGGACAATATTTGTTATGGAATGTTGCCAATGAGGAATTTTGCATGGAGACAGCTAGGCAAAATGCAGAAGCTGGTTACCCTCAAAGAAATATAGATATGCTATTGGGAAAGGGACCTTATGAGGGTGAAAGACAGCAAATTGAATATGACCCTGGCGTATACACACAAATTGTTGTAGTTGCAGTTAGGGCATGGAAAACTTTACAGGGGCATGGAGACTTACAAGGTCAATTATCTAAGGTAATACAAGGAACTAATGAACCTTACGCTGAATTTGTAGATAGACTTATATAGTCAGCCTCTAGGATATTTGGAAATACAGAACAGGTAATGTCATTTATAAAACAACTGGCTTATGACCGAGCAAATCGTTGCTGCAGAGAGGTCATTGGACCATGGAGACATGAAGATTTAAACACATATATTAAATTATGTACAGACATTAATGAACAGGGGCAAGTCTTAGCAGCAGTGCAACAGGCTTTAGATGCCAGGCCAAAAACATGCTATAATTGTAATCAAATAGGACATTTTAAAAGGAGTTGCCCCATAAGAGGAGGGTTTAACAAAGCTGGGTATCAAAGGAATAGAATACTGGGTATTTGCCCACGATGCCATAGAGGGAAACATTGGGCTAATGAATGCCATTCTCAAACCACCATAGAGGGTATTCCACTATCAAAAAACAGACAAGGACCAAGTGTTTACCCACGATATCGTGGAGAAAGGTATCAGGCTCCATTGCCAAAAAACGGACTAGAGGGCCCAATGCCCCGGGGCCCAAAACCACAAATATATGGGGCAATGGAGGAACCCAGCAGCACTATCAAGGTAGTGCCCAGGACACATTATCCATTAAATCCCTCATCAGACAAACTAGAGGGAGCGCAGGGCTGGACATCTGCGCTTCTGCCAGAGCAGTACTAACTCCAGAGATGGGAGTTCAAATCATTCCTACAGGAGTAAAAGGACCTCTTCCCCAGGGAACAGTAGGCTTATTATTGGGATGCAGTTCTTCTACACTAAAAGGACTTATGATAAGTCCTGGGGTAATTGATCCCGATTATGAGGGTGAAATAAAAATTATAGCTAGTTCTCCAAGAGGTATATCAGTAATTTCACCAGGAGATAGAATAGCACAGTTATTAATAATACCCAGCCTGCATGATAAATTTTCCAGTTGTAATGAAGAAAGAGGTTCCAAGGGATTAGGCTCCACAGGTGTAGATTGGGCTATGCTGTCTTTAAATTTAGATTCTCGCCCAATGCTAAAATTAAATATTCAAGGACATGACTTTAATGGGCTGCTGGACACAGGTGCAGACCTTAGCATCATCTCTCGTCAAGAATGGCCAAAACATTGGCCATTACAACAAGCCACTCAAACGCTTCGAGGCCTAGGAGTGGCAACAAATCCCCATAGAAGTGCTATGGTATTAGATTGGAGGGATCCTGAAGGATGTGAAGGAACTATACAGCCCTATGTATTGGATCATCTTCCCATAAATTTATGGGGATGAGATGTCCTAGATCAATTAGGATTGACATTAACAAATAACATCAATCCTAACGCGCCCACTACTAGGGCTAAACAAGGCTTTAGGAAAGAAAAAAGATTAAGAGAACAAGAACAAGGTATGACAGCACCTATTCAAATAGATCAAGAAATAAGTAGACATGGTTTGGGTTTTCAGAAAGGGCCACTGAGACAATCAAAATTACTTGGAAATCAGAAAGACCAGTGTGGGTTCCTCAGTGGCCCCTGACTAAAGAAAAGATACAAGTAGCCCATGACTTGGTCAGACAACAATTAGCGGAAGGACATATACAACCTTCCGTATCCCCCCATAATACTCCCATTTTTTTCATTAAAAAGAAATCTGGTAAATGGAGATTATTACAAGATTTAAGAGCCATTAATAATGAGATGGTTATTATGGGACCTGCTCAATCAGGGATTCCTCAATTGTCTGCTTTACCAAAAACCTGGCATGTTTTAGCTATAGATATTAAAGGTTGTTTCTTTTCAATTCCAATTCATCCTGAGGATAGTCCACATTTTGCATGTACTATCCCTGCACTGAATCATGAAGGTCCTGATCAGAGATATGAATGGAAAGTTCTCCCTCAAGGGATGGCTAACAGCCCAAGTATGTGTCAAATTTATGTTAATAAAGCAATCCAGCCACTTAGAAATCAAAATCCTGAACTACAAATATTTCACTATATGGATGATGTGTTATTGGCACATAAAGATAAAAACACATTACTAGAATGTTATGCCACACTTACAAACTTATTGAAAAATTATAATCTAGAGATAGCAATAGATAAAGTACAATTAAATTTTCCAATTAATTATTTAGGAGTTCTATTATCCTCAACCATGGTCCGTCCACCAAAAATTCAAATACGAGTAGATCAACTCAAATCACTTAATGACTTTCAAAAGTTATTGGGAGACATAAATTGGATAAGGCCTTATCTAGGCATACCAACAGGAGAGTTAGGACCTTTATTTGATATTCTAAAAGGTCCATCAGATCCAAATTCACCCCGCATGTTAACGCCTGAAGCAAGAAAAACATTAAAAATCATTGAAACATATATGGAAAATATGCATTTGGATAGAATTGATATAAGTTTGCCTTTATTATTTATTGTACTACCAACAAAAAATATTCCTACAGGAGTATTTTGGCAGGAAGGTCCATTATTGTGGATACAATTATCTTATTCTCCTAACACTATTCTTACTAGATATCCTGAGGCTGTAGGACAATTAATACTCAAAGCAGCAAAGGGAGTGTTTGGGATTTCTCCCAATAAAATTATTACTCCATATACTATGGATCAAATTACTGAGTTAGCTAATGAGTTAAATACTTGGGCAATAATCATGTGTAAAACTAGTGTTTCATTTGATAATCACTTACCATCTAATCCTTTGTTGTCTTTTTGGTCTTCGCATGCTGTAGTTTTTCCAAAAATGACAAGAAAAACCCCTATCATAAATGCTCCAAATATATTCACTGATGGGTCAAACAATGGTACAGCAGCAGTAGTTACTCCTGATCAAACTTTTACATTTTTAGTACCCAAACAATCAGCTCAAAAGGTAGAGCTTAATGCAGTATTACAAGCTTTTATTATGTTTAAAGATTCTGTATTTAATTTATTTTCTGATAGTCAGTATGTAGTTAATGCTATAGTATCCCTTGAAGATGCTGGTAGGATTTCACCTTCTTCTACTGTTTTCTCTTTGTTTTCCACCATACAAAGTCTAATCTGGGACCGAAAAGATCCATTCTTTATAGGTCATATCAGGGCACATACAGGATTGCCTGGAGCCCTTAGTATGGGCAATGAACTAGCAGATAAATCTACACATGACATACATATTTTCTCCACAATAGAAGAAGTTATAAATTTTCATAAAAGATTCTATGTCAATGCTAATACTTTACAAAAGCGTTTTAAAATAACTAAAGAACAAGCCAGACATATAATAAAACAATGTCAAAATTGTGTGACATTTTTACCACAAGTTAATCTTGGAGTCAATCCTAGAGGACTGATACCTAACCATATTTGGCAGATGGATGTCACACACTTGCCAGAATTTGGAAAATTAAAATATTTACATGTTACAGTTGATACCTATTCCGGATTTTTTATGGGCTCCCTTCATGCCAGAGAAAAAACTAAAGATGTTATAGCTCATTGCTTACAGACTTTTGCCACTGTGGGCGTTCCAAAACAGTTAAAAACAGACAACGGTCCTGGTTATACTTCCACCTCTTTTAAACAATTTTGCTCATCATTTGGTATTACTCACATAACAGGAATTCCATACAATCCACAAGGACAAGGCATAGTTGAAAGAGCTCATCAAACTATTAAAATGTACTTATTAAAACAAAAGGAGGGAATTGGAAAGGGGTATATATCCCCCAAAGATAAACTTAAAATAACCCTTTTTACTCTAAACTTTTTAAATTTGGATTCATCGGGACTTAGTGCTGCGGAAAGACATTTGTACCCAAAAAATGTACATAAGCCTAAGGTACTTTGGAAAGATATTCTAACAGGACAATGGAGAGGCCTGGATCCAGTGATAGTCTGGAATCGGGGCGCTGTCTGTGTTTTCCCACAGGAGGAACAGCAACCGATTTGGATTCCAGAGAGATTAACTAAAACAATTTCTACAGAAAAAGAAGATGATTTGACTCAAATCCATAACAGCTGACATCCAGAGCTCCAGCTTGGCTATTCTTACATCTGTGACAGTGATTAACCAAGGTGTTTTTTTTTTTTCAATATCTATTTTATTATTGCATTTTTCCCACATCATAAAGTTCTATTTTATTTTTGAGCTCATACAAACCTAGGTTAATGTTTTTCTGATCAGTTTTATTTTTTGACTGTGTTTTATTTTTTGACTGTGGAGTTTTTAAACATTGCAATGGAGATTTCACCTAGGTATAGCTACAAGGCCTTTATTTACTATTGTCTTATGTGTTGTATGTTGTGTGCGCACTTCTGTTTTGTGTTGTATGTCTGTATGTGTGTATGTCCATATTTCTTATATGAGGAGCGCTCATGAAAAAATGGATCCGAATTTTTTCTTTATTCACGTGATTTATATGGTTTAATTTAAATTAGGTAAACAGCTGTTAAGGATTGTTTTTAAAGGAGTTTAACAGATCTGTTTGTTTACTTTCACCTTTCCTTTTCATTATATTTAATAATTCTGTTCAGGATAATGTCTCTTTAGCATCATTGCCAGAATTTCCATCTCCATCCCAATTCCGGTGAAGACTGAGATAAAACCAAACTACAGCTTCTATGATAGCTATCACAGTAAACTGTATAAACTGATGCATCAATGAATATAACTCAACAAGTAATGCTCAATCAAGGACTTGATTTACTTTGGGAAGAAATGGACATATTGATAGACTCCTCCAATTTGAACTGCTTACAGAACTTGCCTGGACTATATATCAGTTGCATACATTGTGAAATATCATCTGGTGCACCAAATTGTGGTACTGCTGGCATATCCTTGCTGATGGTGTCACCAGTGATGCAATTTCCTTGCCAGCTCACCCCATGTTAATTGTGGTAATACTGGCATATCTTTGCTGATGGTGTCACCAGTGACGCAATTTTTCCAAAGGAGCCATCAATTGGCTTGGTGTCGTGGCATTTCTGTATCCTCCTCCCTTCTACTAGTGATGGTCTAAAATTTGGGGGCCAACAGAGGTGAGGCAAAGAACCTCACCCCCCCACTGGCACCAAGGCTAAATTTGGGGGCCAACAGAGGTGAGGCAAGAACCTCACCCCCCCACTGGTGCATAGGCCTATCCACAAGCATGGCTGAATGCTGGACCGGTAGTCAGTGACGGGTTGATCTGATTACAGTGGATTCAACCTAAGACAGGAAGCTGACGCCTAAAGGTCAGTTCTCCCATGACGGGTAAGAACCATATGTTGAATTGGACAACCTACCAGGCATGGTCCCTAGCCACATTGCTTGTTGCTTAATTAAACAGAAGGGGGCAGATGCTAGGAGCCACAAGCAGATAAATGATGCATGGCACCTTTGCTTGTAAAGTGACACCAGCTAGCCACTGAGATGATATGATTATATTAAGATTTACATTCATATGCAAATTGGGCTCCTGCTGTTCACCTTGGCCTGCTACCGGACTCAAGTTACGGGACTCCTGGAGAGTTCCCATTGGTTGGGGAAGGATAGTAGGAGGAAATTCCTGGGGAGGTCCGGGCCCCCCGGTTCTGGGGGAACGCGCGGTTCAGGGAGATGCCCGCGTGGGAGGACCGGGTTTGGCTTGCCGGCACCTACGGAGTATTGGCGGCTTTTTCAAAATAAAGTTTTGTTCCTGCTTGAGAGGCTCCTGATTCTGTGCCCAGCCAAGACTGCGGCAGAGGTTAACAGATGGGATGGAAAAAATAAAAGGATCTAGGTATGGAAATGATATTTAATAGAAGCTAAAAAGTATTTCTGGATAAGAAAGTCCTTATGTGATAAAGTAAATAAGAGGGTTTAAGTAAGTGATAAAGAAGGTTTGTGTAAGTTTATTTTTACAATCAGTCATATGTTAAGAGGACAAAAATTTCTTAAAACATTAGTTTATTCATAGCATTGTGTTTATTAAGTTTTGCTTCTTTTTTCTACAGCAAGTAACCTTAAAGAAATTAAACAACTGGTTAAACAAAAACTGTTATCTTAAAGGATTGTACTGTCATTTCTTTAAAAGCTACTCTTGTTTAATATAAAAATATCAACATAATTGTGGTGCTATTACTCTTCCTTGTATATTATATATGTTCATATCTTCCAGGTATACAATTCTTTAAGGTAGAAGCTTTAAAAGAGCATTATACCAGGCTGGTGTTCTAAAGTTGTATGGTAATTTTAGGCTTAAAACAAAAACATTGCGGATTTATTTATATCATTTAATGTTCTATATCAATTATCAATAAGATATATAAAGTTTTATGTTACTTTTTACACAGGAGTGCAATTTAAATGTATTTTTAAGTTAATGAGAGCCTAATCTATGTAAAGGTTAATATTGTAAGACACAAAAGTATTTTGCTACTTTTCCACAAAAGGTTAAATGTTTTCAGCTTTCTTTAATTCATGTTTTAGATGTGATATCATATTGTCTTAGCTAATATTCATGTGACCTCAAACAACAATTTATGCAAACTTTTAAAATGATATTTAAAAAGCAAAGATCAGCTTCAGAACTAGAACACTGTATTTAAGATTTATGAAGAGTCCTGCCTTACCTGAGATATGGTTCTGTGTCCCATCTCACTACATGTCAAATGACTCCACAGTAGGCCAGATTTCAGTTCATTTAAAGTTGTGTTTAATGATTGATTTTTGTTAAGATTAATAGGATGTTAAACAGCAGATATAATGTATAACTCAGCCAAAATTTGTACTTTCCTTATAAAAAGTCTAAATATTGATTGCCTCTTAATTTTTTGAAGAAATATTGCTTTAAGAACACACAACCTGGATTAATTTAAGATAATAAGCTATCATCTACAATATAGAGAGGTAGACATTAAAGCCCAGTCCTTTTAATTTAAGACTGTGAGACTTATTTGCTACATGTTTAAGATCAAGATTTAAAAATTAAAATTAAATTAAAAGGGCCAAGAAAACCAATATTTGGCTCTTGCCCTCTGAGTCAGTCTGAATTCTGGGAACAGGGGAAATTGCTAAAGAGCTTTGCATCTCTGGGCCACATAACCTCCCAATTGGGGAGATTAATGAGACCACTAGAGAACAGAAAGCCAATCAGTGCATTTGCTATGAAGAGAAGAGTAATTGGAGAGGGAGACATCCCTGATGCTTTCAAGGGAAGCCACATGGTCAAGCAAGACCTGGACTCATCCTAGCACAAATGGCACTAGCAGAACTAAGAAGCTGCTCTCAAGTTCCCCCAGGAGTGACTCCCATGGAAACTCAGCTGACTATTAACAACAGATAGAAACAAAGTCAGTTTGACTGCTTCATCTTAAACACCTAGCAAAAAACAGTTAAAAACAAAACAAAGACATTTCTGGACATTTTAAATAATAATAATAATAATAATAATAATAATAATAAGAAGAAGAAGAAGAAGAAGAAGAAGAAGAAGAAGAAGAAGAAGAAGAAGAAGAAGAAAATGTAACTTAAGGTATACACCTTGTGTTAGCCCCCCAAAATAAGTAAGGCTAAAGGCTACAAAAGCGATTCTTAGGCAGGGATGCCTGATAACTATCAAAAGAAACTATCAAGAGGAATTGCCAGAGTAATTTTTAGTTTAAGGCCTACAGATATACCTAACTTACACAGGTAGACTTGATGTTTGCTAGTATGATTATCCACCCCTAAGTAAAGAATTAAAGGGTTCTCTACTAGACAAAGGTCATACTAATAAAATAATTTTGCAAACTCAGATGCCATTAAATTATTTACTATATCTTAAGAGAATGAACATCTGTAACACTAAATGTTAAATGTTATGTTTACATTCCTGATAACTGGGAATGTTAAAGAACTACATTCTGAAATAAAGGCCTTGTCCTCTCCAATTTTGTTATGGGGACAACTTCTCAGCCCTCATACCTCCTGGTAAGAGAATTTCTATTATATGTTGACATGTTCCAGCTGCCACAACATTTATTCAGTACTCATGTTTTTGTTTCTCACTCATAGAAGCACCCATCCCCAGATGACTTACAACCTGTTCTTCCCCAACCAGACTTCAAATAGGCCTGACTTCTAAAAGGGAACTCCAAAGATGCTTGCCCCCTCATGTCACCCCCTATCAGATTTGAAGCAGCCAGAACAAACATTGCCTCTTCTCCTTACAGCAATAAGGAGTTCCTAAAATTAGAGGGGGGGGGTGAAGCCATAATTAGACAGGCAGTCAGTATCAAAGACATTCTCTTAGCCCATGTTTCCTAGAAAGTGGACTATGAGGTCTTGGGTTCATGTCCTTGATGAGACAGTAAGGACTCAATAACAAGAAAATTGAGGCTATTAGGGAAAAAGAGCAAAGATAAGGTATGCTAGGGTTATTGCTAGGTTCAACTGATATCTCTATTGTGAGGACAAAATTTTAAAACAACATAAACCATACCTCAGGATCTTTTATCATCAAAGTACATGAGAGAAACTATGTGACCATCTCTCATGATTCAGAAGTTTAGTCTTAAGTTTTTTCAATATGTTAAGTGTAAGTCAAGGTGCTGTCAGGTGGTAGGACTCTTGAAAATTTGGTTTAAGTATTTGTAGGGTAGCAAGGGCTACAATTAGTGGTCAAAGACCCTGTACACAGGTGAAAACAAGAGGTTTAAATGGCTCCTAGAAGACATCTGATTTTTAACCATGCTGCTGAGGAGAGGGAGCTGGATCCTTCTGAACACACAGAAGCCTTGGAGATTGACCACAGACCCATCAGGCCCAGGTCAGGTACAAGCATGGAGATCTCTATTTTACTGCTTAGTGACCCAAGGGAGAAGGGCTGCATGGCCTTCACACCTCACACTGTGGCCTAGAAATGAAATATAACCCAGAAAGTATAAAAGGGCATCAGTCAATTGTTCAAATTTGGCTTTGAGAATAGCAAGACAACTTCTTCCCAGCATATGTGACTGCCTTCCAGTGTTTTGTTGTTTGTTTGCATTTGAATATTAAAAGAAGCACCAGGTCTTTGAAGGTTGAAGACATTGGTATAAGACTTTCCCTTGGAAGAAACAAAGTTCTCACATGACTGACTATTAACTGAAATTGGCCAATGTTCTGGAAGCAGGCTCAGGGCCCACTGTTTGCTGTATGCTCCTGATAAAGAAGAACATGCACAGTTAGAGAAGCCCAGCCTCCCTTTCTGCTGCCAGAGAGTATGGGTGTGAGCTTTGTAGACTGGGAAGATGTGTCTGAGAGGCAACCCATTTGGCTGACAGTATGCAATGTTGGTAACTCAAAGGCCTACAATAGCCTCTTATGACTATTACACCCAATTCTTAATTCTATATCAATTTTTATGGCAATAAGAACCGGTTAGGGATAATTTTCACTTCTGTTTCCATTTTATGCCAATCATTAATGTGAGAAGCGGTTCACAGATTTCCTAAAAATGGGCCTCCAATTAAACACATCTCCACATTCTGGGAGGTCACTCTCTGTTTATTGCTAGGTCATAGGAAGAAATGATAATCTTGCTCTGGCTGGCTTCCTCCTGGAGGAAAACAGGTAGACAAATGGCTTAATCATTTTAGCCCTCACTATTGATCAGTTATTGTCTGTCAAATATTTATTAGTTTTAATTCTCATGAACACACTATCAGAAAAATATTGTTTTTTCCATATGAAAAATAACAGAGATAAGGCTATTGGTTAACTCTCCTGCTCAAGACCACACAGCTGAAGTAGTGAGACCAGTGAGAGAGGATCCAGCAAGGATCTTGTCTGGAGCAGGATTTAACAGGGCCTGTGTGAAAAGGGAGAGTCAAAGTCTTTCCCTCTTCTCCATATATTTAGGAAGAAGGGATATTTGAACAAGTTACATTTACCTAACTTAAAGAGTTCTTGAGGGATGTGACTCAGGGTAAATATGTCCTTACCAAGGAGCTCAGCTTTGCACTATGCTGTTTCTCAGTGTTCATACTTCTAAAAAAATTATATCTATTTTTTTTTATTTTTGCACATCAAATATCAGTTCTTCTGGTGCCTGTTTCTGCTCAGTTCAGTGGAAATGAAGCTTTCCTTGGCCCAGAGATCCTTCAGACACTGGGGAGAGTGTATGATCAGGGTCAAAGAGGCCTTACTCCAGACAAAGGGAGATTCCCTGAGCTGCCTATATCAGATCTGCTGGCTGACAGCTAACTGAATTTGACTTTTCATGATATAGTTCTGGGGTATCAGTGTGTGTGTGTGTGTGTGTGTGTGTGTGTGTGTGTGTGTAAGAGAGAGAAAGAAACAGAGGATGGACTCCCTTTTATTAAACAGGTCCATCCAGGCCAGAGAACTATAGGAAAAATCTGGAACCTTGGTGACCTCTGGGAGCTCTGAGTGCCAAGGTGGACCCTCCCTCCCTTTTCTCCTTATTGTACAGTAAGGGCCTCCCATGAACTGAAGCAGCTATAAAGGTCCCCATTTTACCCCAGTTCTTGAAATCATAAACCAGAAAAAAATTAGACATATCACTCAGAGTAACAAAAATGAGTTTATTAGAAGGAATAGGAAAGGGGGACAGGGGTTCATAAAAGAAAAGAAGGGTTATTCTAAGAGACAACAGTATACCTCTCCTTCCCTCCAGTTTTATTCTGAGCTCTGGGGAAGTTTTCAGAGACTAGTTCTACTTTTCGCTTTTTGACTGACCAAATAGAAACTTCCTGAAAGAGAGGATGGTGTGGTGCTCACAGGACTGTGGTTTAAGGCAATGAATTTCTCTGTTTTTGCCTTAATTTCCTGCTCCCTTCAATTGATTATTATCCTTTAAATAGTCATTAACAAGCTATCTTTGTCAGGGGCTTGAAGTTTTGGTTGCCATGGTGATGGGGTGTTGTTATAGCTTCAACAAAACAGCTTTTCTTAAGGGGGTATAATTATGGCTAGGGGGAATTAACATTCCAAACCCCCATCTTTCAGGTGCTTACATGTCAGATAAGGCTATCTCTGATTTTCAGTAACCTTTCATTGTTCTTTTCCTGCTTACTCACTCATGGCTTACTAGGTACACAACATGCCCTGTTTTGTCAGCTTTTTCACTGCTTTGATTAAAAGACTTGGCAGGAACAATTTTAGAGGTGGAAAAATTTATTTGGGGGCTTGCAGTTTCATAGGTTTCAGTCCACAGATTTTGTTCTTCTGGGCTTGAGGTGAGGCTCAACATCATGGTGGAAGAGTGTGATGAAGGGAAGAAGCCCACATAATAATTAGAAAGCCAAAAGAGACTCCACTCATCAGATGCAAAATATATCTCCCAAAGGCACCCCCTATTGCCCATCTCCTCTACCCATACCCTACATGCCTTCAGTTACTACTGATGGGGATTAATTCACTGACTGGGTCCTGCAAGCCTTCAGTTACTACTGATGGGGATTAATTTACTGACTGGGTTGAGGCTGTCATAACCCAATCACTTCACCTCTGAATGTACTTTCATTGTCTCACACATGAGTTTTTTTTTTTTTTTTTTTTTTTAATACACATCACATTCAAACCATTACATGTCCACATTTTCTTTTCTCTGTATCTTTTCTTCTGCATTGGGCCCATATTGTCCTTGCAGGGATTCAGCTATAATGCCAATTTCTTTCCAGGCCCACATAACTTTCCAATTTCTTCCCTTTGCACCTTTAGTATCTGTGAATACTATTCACTCCTTCAACTTGTAAATTGGAAGGATTTGTTCAATGCTCTGTAAGAATAAAAAATGACATTAGAAAAGAAACCTCTTTAACAAGTGGTGCTGAGAAAATTGGAAATTCATATGCAACAAAATGAAATTAAACTCCTATCTCACCATGCACAAAACTCCACTCAAAGTGGATCAAGGACCTAGGAATTAAACCAGAGATTCTGTGTTTATTAGAAGAAAGAGTTGGCCCTATCTTCATCATGTGGGATTAGGCCCCAACTTCTTTAATAAGACTCCTATAGCATAAGAATTAAAACCAAGAATCAATAAATGGGATGGATTCAAACTGAAAAGCTATTTCCAAGCAAAATAAACAACCTGTGAGGTGAGTAGAGAACCTACATTCTGGAAGCAAATTTTTACCCCTCACATGTCAGATAGAGCACTAATATCTAAGATATATAAAGAACTCAAAAGCTAAGCACCAAACAAACAAATAAACAAAAAATCCAAATAACCCAATCAATAAATGGGACAAGGACATGAACAGACACTTCTCTCAAGAGAATATACAATCAATTAACAAATATATAGAAAAGTTTATCATCTCTAGTAATTAGAGAAATTCACAGCAAAACTACTCTAAGATATAATCTCACTCCAGTCAGAATGGCAGCTATTATGAAGACAAACAACAATAAGTGTTGGCAAGGATGTGGGGAAAAATGCACATTCATACATTGCTGGTGGGACTGTAAATTGGTGTGGCCAATATAGAAAGCAGTATGGAGATTCCTTGGAAATCTGGAAATGGAACCACCATTTGACCCAGCTATCCCTCTCCTCAGGCTATATCTGAAAGACTTAAAAACAGCATACTACAGGGGCACAGCCACATCAATGTTTATAGCAGCACAATTCACAATAGCTAAACTGTGGAACCAATATAGATGTCCCCCAGTAGATGAATGGATTAAAAATATGGCATATATACAAAATGGAACATTACTCAGCAATAAAAGAGAAAAAAACATGACATTTTCAGGTAAATGGATGTCATTGAAGAAGAAAATGCTAAGTGAAATTGGCCAATCCCAAGAACACAAATGCTAAATGTTTTCTCTGATATAAGTAGTCTGACTCATAGTGGGGTAGGGAGGGGCAGCATGGAAGGAATCAACAAGTCTAGATAGGGCATAGGGTTAGGAGGGGAAGGGAGGAGGCGGGCGTTAGCAATGATGGTAGAATGTGATGGACATCATTATCCAAAGTACAGGTATGTAGACATAAATTGGTGTGAACATACTTTATATAAAACCAGAGATGTGAAAAAAAATGTGCTCTATATGTGTAATACAAATTGTAATGCATTTTGCTGTCATGTAGTTAAAAAATAAAATTACACACAAAAGAAAGAAATTAAGAAAGAAAGAAAGAAAGAAAGAAAGAAAGAAAGAAAGAAAGAAAGAAAGAGAAATTAAGAAAGAAAGAAAGAAAGAAAGAAAGAAAGAAAGAAAGAAAGAGAAATTCAGAAAGAAAGAGAGAGAGAAAGGAAGGAAGGAAGGAAGGAAGGAAGGAAGGAAGGAAGGAAGGAAGGAAGGAAGGAAGGAAGGAAGGAAGGAGGGAAGGAAGGAAGGAAGGACGGACATTAGAAATCCCTGTGGCCATACTTGAAAATGAGAAAACAGAAGCCAGTCTTTGTAGGTATCCTACCCAAATCCTCATTTGTAAGTAATCAAGTGACATATTAGCACTACTCTCCTTATTGTTCCACTAGCTGCATCACCAAAGTTTATTGTCAGGTTTGTCTGATTTGTGATATAATAATGACCGCCCTGTGCATAGGGCTAATAGAGTATGCAGATTCAGAGGGAAAGTACAAATGCCACCCTCTATCACTGTCAAACTTAGGGAAGAGAATCATGGATTTCATACTCAGAAATTCTTAAGTATGTGTGTTTTAAGTATGAATGGCCATACACATTAACACAGAAATATTCATAGAGATGGAAGATAAAAACGAACAAGCTATGTGTACATACATACACACAGAGACACACACACAACTACAATTAAAATTTACACAGAAAATATCAGAATCCTCTAAAAATGGAATATAACCCTTGATAGGGCTCTTGCATGCTCACCTCCAGGACAATATTTTGTCTCCATATTCTTCTGAATTTGCCTTTAGTATCTCTCTCCTGAACACACTGGTCTGAGCATACCATGTGGTCAACAGCCATGCACCCCAGACCTCTGTAAAGTCAAAGTGCCCACTAGCTAGAATGGCAGCCATGCTAATCCTCATCTCCTTCTGTGCTCATTTTATCTCACAGGCAGTTTTGGTTCTTCCAGAGGTACATCTTTTTCTCCTTTTTCTTTCCTTTTCTTTATCCTATTCCATACTTTAGATAGCATGTAGCATGGTGCCAGACTCAGGGCCCAATTATTGCCCCAATGTGGCTGGCTCATGGTCTTGACTATGCCCATGTCAGTACCCTCCTGACCCTTGTCTTGCACACTCAGTCCATCTGTACCTTTCTTACTCCTGGCATCACCCCTAGATGCTAATCCCAGTCTCTTCACTCAGGAAACTCTCATGGCCTCTGCTGTGTACCACATCTGCCCCAGCATCGGCCTTCAGAGTGTTTGGCAGCCTTCACCTGGTATAGGAGTGATTATCATGGAGGAAAAATATGTGAGAATGGGGCATAGGAAAAAAGTGCTCCAGAAGAATATGAGTAACTACTGCACACAGAGCAGTAAAATAAAAATTAATATGCAAGCATACTTTTATGATTTGGATATGAGGTATCCCTCCAAATCACCCATATCAATGCAGGAATGTTTGGAGTTAAAATGATTGGATTGTGAGAGCTATAACCTGATTAGTTCATCCTAGTTTAAATGGACTAACTGTAACTGTAGGAAGGTGGGATATGGCTGGAGGAGGTAGTTCACTGGACGCATGTCCTAGAAGTGAACAACTTCCTGAAGGCTCCTTCCCCATTTTCTCTGCTACCTGACTGTCATCAGTGGAGCATCTTATCTCTGACATACCCCCTTACCATGATGTTCTGCCTCAGCTTGGGCCAAGGGCAAAGTATTAAGCTTACCATGGACTAAACCTCTGAAAGTGAGCCAAAGAAATCCACCCCCTCAAAAATAATTGTCTTTGTTGGGTATTTTGATCACAGTGAAGAAAAACTGACTAACACAGACATTTAAAAAGGCATGCATTTTCTACAATGTATTTATGCCCAAATATTTGTTATCCCTCAGGTGAAATCAGATACAAAGGTGGTCTGCTTTTCCAGAAAAGTGGAGGAAGGTAGGTGTGGGAATCTTAGGGAAAAATGGGAAATTACACAAAGGATAAGACTCCCTAGAGAGAGAGAGAGAGATCAATGTGTGTCAGACACTGCAGAGGTGGGCATAGTTAGCCCTGTTTTCTGCCCCTGTGGACCATGGTGGGGAAGAAAACAAGCAACACAAAAACTGTGTAAGAAATCTTTTCAGCTCTTCTTCAAACTCTGCCACTTGAACTGTGAAAGGATGGATTTTTTCTCCTGCTATCCTCATAGTATTATTTCCTATGGGGAGAATTTTGCCTCTACACTCCAACTGCCACTGTTTCAGCATTCTTGCATTCCCCCAGCAGACAGTAATTGCCCACTATGTGCACAACCAGAAGAAGACAACATTTCTGCCTTCAAAACATTACTGTATAGTAAGGGAAATAATGTCTGCATATGAACAACTGAAATACAAACAACAACATAACAGTTCGATAAGCAAACATCTCTATACTGGGGAAAATTAGATGTATTCTATCCATGATCATCTCATTATTAATAAGAAACAAGTTGTTGACATCACTGGGCCTTGGGAAGCTTATTTAAAAATAAGTAAAGAAATAAAAAACCTCCATAAACCTAATCATGGTTTTAATATCAATAAAAAATGAATTATAAGCTAATCATTGTCATGAGCACAGAGAAAAAAATTAATGAACTTTGTTCTAGAAAAGCAAGGGTGATTTATCATTTGAAAATCAAAAAGTACAATAATCATTATTAATAAAAAATTAAAAGTTTATGATGCAGATGATAATGAAAAAATGTATTTTAAAAATTCAATATTAATTCAGAATAAAAACTTACTATGGAAAAAAGAAAGTAGAAAAAATATTTAATAAAATTTAGATTAATTCAGGATAGAAACTTATAAAAATAAAGAAAATGCCTTGCTTTTGTCATAGTTCCCAGAGATCAGAATCTAAATCCCTAGCCTTTCCTGGATAGTAGAAGTACCTTTGTTATTTATGATATCCTGAATCACCTTTGAGTTTATGCTAATGAGATGAAACCTAGATAACTTCAGAATGGGAGCTGATCACAGAAAAGAGTTTGGGCTTTGAGCCAGTCCAATCAATTTATAAAGCATATTACTAGTGAAAGAAATCAGTGAAAAGGATGCATACATTATGAATCCAACTATATGACATTCTGGAAAGGAAAAAAAAACTGTATAGAGAGACATAAAAGGTCAGTGGATGCCATGGGTCTTGGGTTATGTTTGTGAGTTTGTGTGTATATGGGCTGGGATGGCACAATGTGTATTTTAAGGGTAATACAGCAAAGGAAATATACTATGAGGCTTTGTCAAAACCCATACAACTGTGAACCCTTATGTATGGGCATTTTAGTTAATAACAATGTATGAATACTGCTTCATTTGTAACATAACACAGCAATCCCCGATGTTAATAGAGAAATTTTGCATATGGTTTAGGGATGTGTCAGAATTCTCTATAATTTTTGTAGTTTTCCTGTAAATTTTAAACTTCACTGAAAATAAAGATTATTAAATAAAAAGAAATTTAAAAATAGCAATGTATGACTAGAAAGCAATATGTCTTCTGGAATTTTTTTTATTTACATGTGAAAAAAATGAGAATTTTGTCACTCTTGGATGAAATTGATAGTGATTTCTGTTAAGTGTAGTTGATTTACATATCTGTGTTTGTTGTTATATTTTATCCTTGTTAATTTTCTGCCTAATTATTCTGCTATTAAAAGTGAGTTATTGAAGTATATGATATTATCATTAAATTTTCCAATTTGTACTTTAATCCTGTCACTTTTACTTCATGAAATGTGGATCCATTTTAAATGAATATTCACTTTCTATATCTTATAGATAATGTTATTACATTTTTATTGTTATTATATCTTTTGAGGCATTGAACCTTTTATTATTATGAAATGTCCTCTTTATCTCTAGTAAATTTTTAAAATTCTATTTCAGCTGATGTAAATGCAGCCACTCTAGCTCCCTAGAGTTCTATCTTTTTGCATCTTTTCACCTTAAATCTCTTTGTTTCTTTGAACTTAAATTATATTTTCTATAGTCCGAATTTATATAGAAATAATTCTTTTCAAAGTTCACCATCTGGGCTTTTCATTCATATATATCATTTCATATCATATATTCATATATATGTACTTACATTTATATATATATATATATATATGTATATATATATATATATACACACACTTTAAATAACCTAGAAGAAGAAAGGAGAAGTAATACACACATATACCACCTTTTAAAATTATATATTTACATATAAAGAATGTTTTTTTTTGTGCATAGATGTTAATTAGTTTCTGGGGTCAAAATCTTTTTTGTACAGTGGTATTACTGGACATGTGAGTGAAATCCTCAGTTTTTCCTGAGAAAAAAAATTCAAGCAAGATGCAGAAATCCAGAAAAGAAAATTTTATTAATGCAAAGAGGTATAATACACTTCCATATAAACAAAGTGAAAGAAACTGGATAATCTCTGGAGGATATCATCCCATTTCTTCCTATCTGCTGGGGTTTTATTCAAAACATACAGGAAATTGTGTGTTTTCCCCTTAGTTTTTCAATTCATGGCCCTGATTCATGAGTTGAATATGTAAGAGTTTTAGAAGACACTATGCAAGAGACTTCCAAAGCAAAATCCATGGAGGGGTGGTTTTGTAAGGGTAAAATTTCTAAGCTGATTCTAAGCTGCAAAAGTCTGAGTTAAAGTGTAAAAGACTAGGGCATTGTAAAGCTTCTAGATTGCAAGGCCTGGGCTAAAAAGTAAACAATTCCCCTGCTATTCCTGGAACCTGTAATGTCTGTAAAGTTGTTAGGACAATGCGAGAGCTGCTCAGTAAATATCTCCATTGATTCCCTGGTTGTTTAATAGCTAAGGGCTCCAGGTAACATGGCACGTATGCATACAGGCCCCAGGACCAATCAGTTTGAATGTGTGCCCTACTTGGAAGTGACCAATCACCCCTGCCCATACTGTTCCCTCCAATGAATGGACTAATCATGTATCAGAATTGTTGTTCAATTTCCCCACGCCTCATGATGATTTGTTCTGATGTATGCAAAGCCCACCGCCCTCTCCAAAAAGTGTACTTAAGCTCTGCTTGACCTCTGCTCTGGGCTCTGGGCTGCTCTCCCTTCCTGAGTGAGCACGGGACCCTAGCGCACTAGAACGGATCCCTAATAAATCCCCCTTGCCATTGCATGGAGCTAGTCTTGTGTGGTCTCTTTCTCCGACGCTTCGCCGGACCCTTACAGTTTCAAAACCATAATTACAATGATATTATACCACTATGGTAATAAAGTTAAGGTTATGGTCAGTCAGGTTGTGGCACTAAGGCCAACTATAGCCAGACCTTGCTCTGTATTTGTGATTTAGATCCCATTGCTCAATCCAATTACCTGACTGATAATTGTTAAGGTGCACTATTTTGTTTATTCCATTAGTTTAATAGCTAACTGCAGCAAGAGTTAGTTACTCTGCACATAACCATTGTGTCAAGACTTGACTGCTCTGAGAACCCCAATTACCAATTATTTTTGTTTTATTTAGTTTTAAAGTTTAGACCCTTAGATATGACTTTCTGATTCTCTCCTCCTCCTCCTCCTCCTCCTCCTCCTCCTCCTCCTCCTCCTCCTCCTTCTTCTACTTTTTCTGATGAGAAGTCAACTGTTAATCTTGTTGGGGTCTCCTTATAAATAACAATTCATTTTTCTCTTGCTTCTTTTAAGATATTCCTTTGTGTTTCAACATTTTGACTATGACTGAGTTTGGAGGCTGAATCTATATGAAGTTTGTTGAGTTTATGTAATTAGACTAAGGTTTTCATTAATGCTGTAAAATTTTCATTCATTATTTCTTCCAATCTTTCCCCATTTATCACATTCTTTCTCCAGATACTTGATTGTGAGTATATTGGTATACTTGAATGTATGCCACATTTTCTGAGGCTCTCTTCTCTTTTTACTGTTTAATTTTTTCTTCCTGTTCTTCAGTTTCCATAATTCCATAATTATCTTAAAGTTCACTGAGATAGTCTATCTCACATTAAATGATGAGCTTCACCAGTGAATTTTAATTTTAGTGATTTCCTATTTCAACTCCAGAATTTTTATTTGTTTTTTAAATAATTTATACTGATTTGTTGATGTTCACTAGATGTTTTATCATGCCTTTCTTTAATTCTTATTTTTCATACATTTTATTGGTGCATCATAATTATACATAATGTCAATATAATGCTATAATTTGTCATTGTCATTCTTCAACATTTCCACTTTTTAGTTATCTAAATATGAATTCCTTGAATTGTTTGAAAAAATACAGATAGATAAGTAACTGATTTGAAGTCTCTTTCTTCTACACCTGCTATCTGGATCCTTTATAGCCAATTTCTCATGCCTGTTTATTTTCCTGTGTGTAGCTCACATTTTCCTTTTTCTTTACATGTTTCTTATGGTTTATTCTAAACTGGACAAGTTTGGATACTAATACTCTGTACTCCCAAGTGTTTAATGTTATTTTTTCTGCATTGCCCATGTGCAATCCATACTTGGCTGAACTAATTCAGTAAAATCTGTCTCCCATATAGTGTGAAGCCTTTTTATTCTGCTCATATTTTCCCCCCATACACACATTATTTTTATCTTTAATATAAGTCCCTACAGTTCACCCGTGTTGATATAAACTACTTACTGCCATAAGTTGTTCTTATAGCACTCCCCAGAGTTTTATTTTTACCCTTTAATGTTAAATGTGTGTGGGGGTGTGTGTGTTTTCAAACCTAATATCACAGTACAGAGAATTTGCAATTTTTGCCTCATTTTTATCCAGAAAGGTACTGTTACTTTGTAGTCTTCCTCCTTGATTGTTCCTGAGAAGCAAGCCTTGAACATTTACACTGTCTTGAAGGATGACTATGGTGGCTGTGATGCTATGTTTAACCTATCTCCTGCTCAGGGACTGTTTAGCAAGGGGTTTCATTAAATGGCTTTACCTATGTGCTATCAGGTCTGTAGAGCTTGGGTAATGTATTCAAGATTCCAGCATGTTCTGTTTTGGACATTTCTGAGTAGAAGCAGCCTAGGGCATGCACATAGCCATACTCTGATCTTGAAAATATACAAGGAAGTGTTCTCCTGATGAGAAAACTCCCAGGGGTAACTGGTGCTCTGATTCTTGCAATTGGAGAGCCCATCAGTTTTCCCCTGAAGCTATTAAGATAACTATGCAGGTGTGTTATCTAGTTTCTATAGTGATGTCCTTGGGGAGAAGGGGCCCTGTGTTTGTATTAACCTGTAACTTATCTTAGAGAGCACTCAGGGTTAAAGAAATACCAAGTTAGAATATAGTCATGGTAATGAGAACTATGTAAATTGGGAGTATAATAAACATGATTATGAAGATAAGTGGTCACTTTGTCTTCTTTCCTCTGCACTGTGTGTCTTTTTTTTAAACTTTTTTTATGTTTCTTTACAAGAATATTCTTTACACTTCACCACCCTGGAGTTCATTGCCCCAGGTAGACCTTTCCCATGTGGTTCTCTACTAAATTCTAGTTTTTCTACTGTTTTACTGGTATCAGCACTTCCAGACCTCTGAAATTGATTCTTCCACTCTCAGTCTCTTAGGGCCAGCTTCTAATTTTTTTTTTTTCTTTGCCCTTCTCCCTGGGCAGAATCCCTATATCATTACACCAAAGTTGGTGGTAGGGAACTGCTTTTCTTGGAGAGGCATTTCTATGAACAAGTACGAGTCAGTGGTTGGGAGCCCCTGGTCTTCTTGGCTTGCTCCTACTGATATGGAACCTCCATACAAGCTTTAATCTTTTATTCCGGAAATGGAGTCCCTACCCTTACAGTGAGAACTGAGTTGAAGACCTTTCTTCCACACTTACCTGGCATACAGTTTCTGCAACACAAAGCTAAAAGGATGCAAAACTCCAACAGACTGCATTTCCAGTGTGAAATGTTGCTCCAGAATTGGGGCTGGGGAAAGAGGGAGGTGCCTTCATTTTGACTACACATGTCAAAAGCAGAGGTTCTATGACATGAAGTTTAGGAGAGGATAATGATGATCATGGCTCAAATGTCACAGACTGTCATGGTATTTACCAAGATTTAATAAAATTTCCATGTATGCTTTTTCTCCCTTTGTGATAAGCTCTTGGGAAAATTTCAGGAGATTTTAAATGATGGTGTTGATGTATTTATTTTTTTGAGGGGGGGGGCACTGGAAATTGAACTCAGGGGCACTTGACCATGAGTCACATCCCCAATCCTATTTTGCATTTTATTTAGAGACAGGATCTCAATGAGTTGCTGAGCACCTCACTTGCTGAGGCTGGCTTTGAATTTGTGATTCTCCCACCTAAGCCTACTGAGCTCCTGAGATTACAGGCATGCTCCTTTCCATGTCTGGATGATGGTATTTATTTGTCATTTTTATTGTTTGTTTTAAAAAAATAATTCCTACTAATTATACTGTTTTTCTATATAAAGGGCCTGCCTGAGTCCTTGTTCTGTCATTTAGAATTGCTACCTTTCTTGCTGAGGGGTTATTATTATTATTATTATTATTATTATTAGTGGTATGAATTGAACCCAAGGCCTCATGCATGCCAGGCAAATGCTCTTATCATTGACTATATCCTCAGTCCCTCTAGCTGGGTTTTGAGGCAGTGTCTTTCATAGGAATATTTTATTAGCTGATTGGCATAAGTGCTAATATTGATGACTTGGTTATGACTCTCTGGAATGCTTACTGAGAAAATGACTGACAGAGTGAAAGAGCACAGAAATTCCTTGGTGTTATCAATCATTTTTTCCACCTACTCCTCAGACAGTGAATTAATATCCAGGATATATAAAGAACTGAGAAAAGTTTAATACACAAATGCACAAAGAAAAGTACTAAAAACAAATTACTAAATAGACACTTCTCAAAAGAAGAAAGACAAATAGCCAACAAATATATAAAAAATAAAAAATATTCAACATCTCTAGCAATTAAGAAATGCAAATAAAAACTATATGGAGAGTTCACCTCATTCCAGTTTGAATGGCAATTATCAAGAATATAAATAATAATAAATGATGGCAAGTCTGTAGGAGACAATGTGCACTCATATATTGTTGGTGGAATGACAATCAGTACAACAATTTTGGAAAACTGTATGGACATTTCTCAAGAAAGTAGATATGGAAACACCATATGACCCAGCTATCCCACTCCTCTAAGTACATATGTGAATATACCATAGTGAATTTCATCTTCATCTATATCTATAAAGCACTATGTGTTTTAAAGGAAAAAGAGATTATCATTCATTTACCATTCTGGTATGGCAATGACAGCAGGGATTTGATTTTAAATGAAAAATTTGCTTATCTAAAATTATAATTTTATTTTTCTGCTTAGACAAAATTACAGAATTAAAATGCAGAAAATAATTGGAGTTGAGAGGAACAAAAAGGGAAATAAAATTATTAATCTTTTTTGTGTGTGCATTTGTTTGTGTGTGTGTGTGTGTGTGTGTGTGTGTGTGTGTGAGAGAGAGAGAGAGAGAGAGAGAGAGAGAGAGAGAGAGAGAGAGAGAACTAAATCCAGGACACTTTACCACTGAAAAACATTCAGTCCTTTTTGCTCTTTGTTTTGAGTCAGGATCTATCTAATGTAGTAAGCCTGCTTATTATCAGCCCACTTCAGGCTCCTAGTATCTGTGATACTAGGAGCATGTCACAATGTTTGGGTGAAATACTTGAAATTTTCTTGTATTCTTAATATCACCTTGACAGCATCAAGGGCCTTATAATATTGGTGTAGATTATGGATCCAAGCACTGGGCTGGTGGAACATGACTGTTGTGCAGACTCCTGAGTGTAACGTTTTCTTTGAAGAACATTGAGTAGATCATCTCTTCTCCCTTTGTCTAAAAAGCACATTTTTATTTCACTTACATGCCATATTCTGAACTTATTTTAGTGGAAGAGTTTTCCCTATTGCTCACAATACATGGATGACAATTACTGCTCCCTAAAGTGACTGAATATTCAGAAATCCTTTCACCAACAGAAAGAAAAATGAAGTCAAAGAAAAGAGAAAATTATTAGAATGAACACAAAGAAGAAAAAAGAAATTTATCACCTCAGGGGTACATTTGAAAGCTCTCAGCATCTACCTTTCAATTAACAGATTCAAAATTCAATGCCCACATTAGGAGTTTCTGTGGCCAGATGAAGCAGAATTATTAGAAGTGCTGAAAAAATTGTTTTAAAGAATTTTGTGACTATGGGGTAACTCTTTTCCATCAAATGAGGCAGCTCTGGAAAGCTAAAAGCCCTGGGTATTAATAGCTCAGCTTCCAAAAGACAATGTATTTAAGGATTTCTGCTAGCTCACCAGACAAAGAGAATATTTCTTTAGTGAGAGTTGGCTCTTTTAAGAGAAAATGCAGTTAAAATCAAGGCCAGGTGCTTGAAGAGAAAAAGCAATAGGTGTAATCAATTCAGTGGTTCTCTGCATAAGATTGGCAAATGCATTTTTTAGAAATGCTTTTTTGAAACAATAAGCACCCAATAAATATTTGTCTTTATGAAAATTTGTCAAATTTGTGATATGAACACTTTTGTGATATGAACACTTTTGAGAATATGTTATGTATTTTCAATAAAAAGTAAAAAATTAATAAACACCTTTCTTTTCCCTTAGCTTTGGGAACTTATTCACATACAGTATAAACATATATATTTCTTCATACATAATATATAATGCTGTACATGTATATTCTTTAATGAAATAGCATAGTCACTAATGAGAGGACCCTGGAGCTAGACACTGTCTGTATTCCTTCAAAGTTTATATCCTCATGGTGAAATGAATATGACCAAACTTTCTTAAGTAAATATGTGAACATAACATAGTGAATTTTATGAGGTACTAATTTTAAAAAAACTACAAATAAATTGGAGAAATATCAGTAGAGTAGAAGAAAGGGAATGAGGGAAGGAGGAGGAAGGAAAAGGGGTAAGTACTAGAAACTAAACTTGAGTCAATTATATTCTATGTTTGTATAATTATGTCAAAATGAAACCTAATATTATGTAAAATTAAAACAAACTAATAAAAATGCATCTGCTCTTACAAGCTGTGTGAATTCTAGCAAGTTATTAAACTCTCCATGTGCTATCATTTAGGTCTTGAATATCTCTCAAAAGCCTGTGTGTCAAAGGCTTGATCCCCCCTTAAGGTGGTGCTATTGGGAAGTAATAGAATCTTTGAGGATCCTTCTTGAAGGGAATTTCTAAGGTAATTGGAGTATGACTTCTTTGGGAGCAGTAGGACCTCAGCTCCTTTAACTTTTTATTTTCTTTTGCTTCCTGTTCATGAGATGACTTTTTTGCCCTACCATGCACTCCCTGACATTGTCATTTGACACCTAGACTGTATAACTAAATGTGATGTTTTACTAGTCATGGAATGTGACTTCTAAAAATGTGAGTCAAAGGAACTGAGCAGACACTTTTCAGAAGGTATCAATAAACAATAATCAATAAACAAATATATGAAAACATATTCAACATCTCTAGCAACTACAGAAATGCAAATAAAAACAGCTCTAAGATTTCATCTCACTCCAGTCAGAGTGGCAGTTATTAAGATTACAAGAAAAAATAAGTGTTGGCAAGGATGTGAGGGAAAAGACACACTCTTCCATTGCTGGTGGGACTGCAAATTGGTACAACCACTATGGAAAGCAGTATGGAGATTCCTTAGAAAACTTGAAATGGAACCACCATTTGGAGCTATCCCACTCCTTAGTCTATACCCAAAGGATTTTAAAAGAGCATACTACAGTGACAATAGCTAAATTGTGGAACTACCTTGATACCCTTCAGTATAAGAATGGATAAATAAATTGTGGTATTTATACCTAATGGAATATTACTAAACATTAAAAGAGAATGAAAGATAAGCAGGTAAATGGATGGAGTTGGGGGATATCATACTGAGTGAAGTAAACCAATCCCAGAAAACTAAGGGCCAAATGTTTTCTCTGATAAGTGGATAATGATCCATAATCGGGATGGACGGGGGGGGGGGGAAGCATAGGAGGAACAGAGGAACTTTAGATGGGGCAAAGGTGAGGGAGGAAAGAGAGGGAGGATGGGGGTAGAAAAGATGGTAGAATGAGATGGACATCATTACCCTAGGTACATGTATGATGACACGAATGGTGTGACTCTACTGTGTACAACCAGAGAAACAAAAAATTGGGCTCCAGTTGTGTACTATGAATCGAAATGCATTCTGCTATCATGTACAACTAGTTAGAATAAATTTTTTTAATAAAATAAAACAGCCAAAATAGAACTTTCTCAATATCAGCTAATTATCTCAGGTAGTTTATCACTGTGGCAGAAAGACGACTACACACTATGTCAGTTTTGTACTCTTGTCAACTATAAAGAATATTTCCATGGTTACTGAATAAGATAACTTTAAGTAAGAACGGACAAAATTTAATATAGAGTAATATTCAATAAGTGTTATCTATTTTGAATCATATGTGATACACATGAGAAAATAAGCATGTGTGCACAAGTGATACTCAGACAGCTAATACACAGAGACACAGATAGGCATAGCACACTTCCAAAGCTATATTAACATAAACTTGTTTCAGTCTTTAAGTTTCAGAAGAGACTAAGGACCTCCCCCACCTCATTACCTTTTCTACTTGTGAAAAATCTAGTCTTCCATGAGTTCATATACATCTGTAAATGAGACTGCCTCAGGCAAAATGAACTGCTCTTTTAGGTAGACTATATCACAAAGCATTTAGCTTATGAGTGTTAGTACATTGTGAATGTCCATAGGGCAGGGGCTTTATCTTAGTTCTTTTAATTGGGAGTTAGAACTGCACCCCATTTCATGAAACCTATCACAAAAGTCTAGTTGTCTTTTAGTTTACACTAAGTGCCTTTGTTTCTGAATGAATAAAATCAAACAAACAACATCAAACAAGTGAGGGAATAGCTAAGTAGGCTTAAAACATATTGTGTCCTATGATTATTTTCCTTGGGACCTTTTGATTGTGTCAGAAAAGTAATGTGTCAGTCAATAGTACTGGGATCCACATTGGTTTGGCTGTGCCCCTTCTGCTTTCTAATAGCCAGCTACATTCACTCTATTAAGATGTCAGATATAACCCCTTGTGTTTGCAAACCTAGAACTTGTGGCGTTAAAGTACTTTTCCTTCCGCAAGCAAAATCTGTTCTTTTACTTGAGATAACAGGAGACATATTTACCTGTGCTTTGAGTTAAATTTTATAATCATAATGGGCCAGAAAAATTTGATTCCAAATGCAAAATTATGAGGGAGGTGACTGTGAAGCAACACCTCATGTAATAAGATGAATTGATGGCTTCATACACACAAATAAAATATTTGAAGAGAGAAATTTTTTACAGGTTCACTTCTGTTTCCTTTTAAATGGTGTGAAGGAGCTGGGGGCAGTAGTACATAACTATAATCCCAGCAACTCAGGAGGGTAAGATAGGAGGATTGAATAAATTTGAAGCCAGACTCAGCATCTTAGCAAGACCATATATTAATATTTAAAAAGTAAAAATAAAAAGTATTGGGATGAACCTCAGTGATGAAGCACACCTGGGCTCCATCCCCAGTATCACCAAAACAAAACAGAACAAAACAAAAATGCTGTGAAGGCTAATATATATTGTCCAACTGATTGTATTGAGAGATACCTAGGATTAAGAAAAAACTGGGTGTGCCTATTAGGGTGTTTCCAGAGATGATTGCCATGTGGGACAGGAAACCAATGGGGGACATTCACCCTGAATGTGGGCAGCACTGTCAAATGAGCTGGAGGCCCAGATGGTACAAAAGCAGGAAGAAGGAGGAAGTTGCAATATATACAAACTCTCCTTAAGTAGGCATATTGATTGCTGTTGCCATTGCCTATGAACATACTACTCTAGCTCCTTCACTCTTATAATGTGTGTTCTCACACAGTATAAGGGAGTTTCCAGGACTCCAGTGTTAGACTGGGGTTTCATCATAGTTCTGAACTCCAGCTTATTAGACTGAGCAACTGCTGGTTCCAGTGCTATCAGACAGCCATGCTGGGGCTATCCAGTTTCTGATCATGTAAGCCAATTTAATAGTCTCTATTTAATAATCATATATACTTATATTTTTTGTTCTGATTCTCTAGAGAACTCTGATTAATACAAATGCAAAGTTTGTGGTGATATTTTTCCCAGCTATTTAAAAATAGGAGTGGGGGTGGGATAGCAGGCATTAAGTATTTAAGTCTGAATTATAAATTAAAATAACATGTGGACTTTTTATTAAAGCAATAAAATTCTGATTTTATTAGTTCTGTGATGAGGGCCATAAATTTTTATTTATAATACCCACCAGAGGGGATGTTAATGTGCCTGGTCTAATCATATTACTAATTGACTAATTAAAGAATGAAATATTTAGTCCTTTTGAGTTTACAAAACACTTTTATAGACATAGGCCCCACTCTCTGAATTTATTTAATTTTGGATTCAGAGAGTGAGAGTTGAGGTTATAAGAGATACATCAGCATTTTATTTGGTGGTTTCATATTGTAAAAATATGAGTATCACCAATGTTGGTCCCAGAAATCCAGAGATTGTGTCATTTCTCACAGTTATTCTTTTATTGCAGGAGAAAATTTCAAGCAAAACATAAAATGTAGTAAAACAAGAGAAATTTTATTAGAGAAGAAAAGAAAGATATTCTCATGGGAGAGGGTAAGCTATCTCAAAGAGAAGAGTAACATAATGCCCCTTTTGTTCCCTAGTTTTTATGGGGGTACTAGGGAAATTTATAGAGTCCTTCCAGGTGCCACTTACCAACACTTGACTGATAGTAATATTACATCAAACTTTTAAGTCCCTACTACACATGGTTTTACCTACAGTTACCCAAGCAAAATCCCCGAGGAAGGGGAAAATTGACTATTATTATGAGAGTCAGTGATGTGCTAAATATCTAAAGGCAATTCTTGGTTATCTTGGCTCATGCTGACTGGTTCTGATTGAAACTTTTTTTTTTTTTGGATTTTATGGCTGACTAATTTTATTTTTAATTATCTTGTCTTCCTAAGTCTTGGAATCTTTGGTCGGTGCAAGGGTCAGAAAAAGTCCTTTCTTCGGGGTAATTTGTGTTCTTATCATCAGGAGAAGTCTTACATTCCTCCTAATCTCTCAAGCCTGAAAGAATAGTCCTAAGGATTATAATTTGTTGTTGTTGTTTCAAGGTATGTACCATCCTATTGACTTAAGCCAGAGAAGAACCAGAATGGCCTTAGGTGAATTGCATTTTAGGAGAAAACAAGTGGATGTCCTCCAGGTAGGCCCAGTTTATAGATTAAACCCTTTAACTTAATGTTCCATTACACATGTCTCTCTGCTACCTGTTAAGATGATTTAAGAAAACATCTCAAAGTTCAAATATCACCTGAATTTCCCCAAAAGCCTTTTCCTCACTTCTACTTTTCCTGGCATACTCCACCTAAATTGGAAGTTTGCAAGCTTTTATAATTTCTCTCATTTTCTCCTGAGTAGAAGAAGCAGAGCTAGAAAAGATCCAGGCACAGAATGTTAGTGCTCAATCTGCCCTCAAAGTCACAGTGCCTCATAAGGCAGATGAGTGAATTTTATTAGCTCTATTTAAAAAATGGAGTAGAAAAAGAAAGAAATAAAACATTCCGGCTTATCTTGTAGCCTTGAACAAATCATTTATACTCTTTTGATCTAATTTCTTCATCTATAAAGTTATCACAATAGTATCTGATTATATGATTATATGATAACATAAGTGAGTTATGTCATTAATATTGGCCAAACACATTTGTCTTTTCACAATGTCAGGTTTTATGGGATAATAATAAATTCATTTATTATACCACGTTCATTTGTGGCAATTTAGTGAGTATTTGTGGGTCACCTAGTAATCATAAGCCATTCAAACACAAGTTATTTTAACTCAGGGGCACTCAACCACTGAGCCACATCTCCAGCTTCATTTTTTTTTTTTTTGTATTTTATTTAGAGACAGGGTCTCATTGAGTTTCTTAGCACCTCACTTTTGCTAATGGTATGACAGGCATGTGCCATGGTGCCCAGCTTCCAATTTTAATTTTTAATGTCTATGAACCTCAAGTCACTCGTCACACTATATCCAATTACATATGTTACAGAAAGGATAAGATAGGTTAAGGTAGCCATAGAATCTGAGGGGTTCCTGAGACTGATCTGAAAACAATCAGAGAACAGATATAAATGCAAAATTACTGTAGGTAGTCATATAAGATTATGAAACACCCAAACAACATTTTTAGGGTGCAAAGCTGGCAGAACTCAGGAATTTGGGCTGAGTCTGTAGCTCACTGCATAGCACTTCCTAGAATGTGTGAGGCACTGGGTTTAATCCTCAGCACCACATAAAAATACATTAATTAATTAAAGGCATTGTGTGTCCATCAAATATATATAAATATATATATTATTTTAGGCCATGATCCAGACAGATGGCAGTTTTAGAGTGTTAGATTGGAGTGTCAGCTTAAAAAGTCAACTTGGAGTAGGCCATGTGTAATCATCATACAGATAGGAGAAAACATACTTTTCTGAAGCTCAAGGACAGATATTTGGAAGTTCATCTTTGGAATTTGACTGGGCAAGTGTCATGATGAGTGATCATGTGATGGGGTCAGTATGCTGCTCTGTCTACCTTGTGTGCTTGTTTTTCTGGTTGTTCTATTAGTTGATGGGCTTTGTTTTTCAATTATGTGTTTGATATACCCATGTATCCATGTGCTTCTGATTAATTCAGTAAGTACACATATGATCCTTTATATTAGAATGATTAATTTATTTATCAGTCTGTGCTTTATTGCTGTGTGAGGGAGAGGTTGTTCATTGGTAAAAACAAGGTGTAGTGCATGTCCACCTCAGCACATAAATTTAAAATGTAGTAACTCATGGCAAATTACTGCTTTATAAAATGGAGTAACACAAGTTTAGGCAGTCTGAAAACTGCTTTTCTATATATCATGTAATATCTCTGAGTAGGTCACAGATACATAGTGTGTCTGTGAGCAATGAATGGAAATCATGTGTACACTGTGTTGATTCCAGATAGACATTCAAAAGTAATGAACATGAACTGTAAGAATGAAAACTAGGGCTCATTTTTCTGATATTTAGTCTTATCTATATTAGTATGCTGTTTCTGGAAAGTAATCAATCCCATCCACAAACATCTGCCACATACTGTTAATGAACAAAATTAAGCAGAAGTCCATATTTGTTAGGTGTCAATAACTTAGTACTAGAGCCAAGCAGAAGGGCCCATTGGATCAGGGGGCTAAAGATCTGGCTTTCAGTATCAGCTTCATACTTGGGTGAATCTCCTGAGTGACTTGGGTGGACAATTAACCTTCCTGTAACTCTTGTTCTGGTCTGTCAAACAAGGACAAAGATAATATATGGTCTGTAGACTAAAAAAAAGTAGGATTTCATTCCTAAGCTCTATCCCTCATGGGCCATTCTCTTGAACTACTTTCATCAAAATTCTCTTATCTGAATAGGAGGTTCTCAGCTTAGAGAAGGATCCACTTCTCAAACAATGGGCTTGCTCCAATCTTCTATTCCATATGTGGAATTAAACAGACTCCTTGAGGAACAGTGCTAAAACTTGCACCCTTGAGGTCATCCGAGAGCCTCAGGTCCAGGAGAGTTGCCTGAAAAGCAAGCTATCTCTCTAAAGACCACGTAATCCTAGGCCACTAGAATGGCACTAAAATGTTAATTTGGGGTGATTTTTAGACATAGAATGAATTAGGTGAGGTTCTAAGATGCATATTTTCCCACCAGGTACTCTTACTTGAGTCATAGGGGGACCCATGCATTGTCTCTTGCCTGTCTACATTTCTACTACAATTTTACATAATGTATATCATTTTTAGTGTTAGAAAAATCCTTTATCTTGTGAATGCTTTGTCTTTACCTCTATTATTCTGAGAAATCAAAATTTTCAAATAAAGATTCCACCTTACATGCTAGTCAATCCTTTGGGGTGGTTGCATTGATCTTCTCCAAGAACTTTGGAGGCTGTGGCTCAATAAGACCCACAAGTCATCCTTATCAAAGTCTTATTTTTGCCTGTTACTGAGATGGTAAGCTTATTCTCTCAGCTTCATCCCAAGCCTTGCCTGGGAAAGAGATAAGCATTCAATGTTCTAATAGATTCACTGTCCCCATTTCTTCATGGCTTTCCTATCTCACCTCTATGCTGGTGGTGAGGTGTGGCAGGCAGGAGTACAGCCAGTATCAAAAAAAAACTACATCTACAACACTAGATGTGATTATGAACTTTAAGAGTCAAAAGAAAAATGTGTTGTAAAATTATAAACAATAAAGTTAACTTGACCAAAAGCTAAATTACCATTTGCGTACTGCATATTGTGAATAAACTTACATCTGTGGTTACTGTCAGTGAAACACAATAGCATTTTTTGGGAGTCACTGGGAGCCAGTGTTCATGGCAACATGAAGGGTGATACAGCATTTTGAGTGATGATGGAATGAGCACTAGATAAATGGAATTAGGGAACAGTAAGGTGACTTTTGCTGTTCTTATATAAATACGTTCTGAAAAGCCATGGCACTGTAATAAGAGTGTTGCTGTCATTACTCAAAGAGAAATATAAAATTATTCAGCAATGAAACACTTGATAATAAAGAAAAGGTCTCCAGAGAAAGAGAATAGTGCCATATAATACTAGACTCTTCAAGTGCACTGATGAAACAGGAAGCAAATATGCTAAATTTCTCTTCTCTATCTTATTTTATTTTTTATTTCTTTCTTTTGTGATAAATTCACTTGTGTCCAAATGACAAAATTGCTTATAAAGTTAAGGTCTGCACACTAGGTGGCTGTCATGCACAGGGATGTTGAAGATTTAGTATGAGAGTAGACATAAAACTGTCTTAAAACATAAGCAATGATGGTTGAATGCTCAAGGTTATACACCCTGGTCTGACGGACACAGGGCACACAATTCTGACTTAATCTTGGTCATTCTCCACAAGGTGTCTGTACAAATGGTGTATTATGTTGAGAGACAAGAAATGTAGGGAGCCTCCCTGCTGAGTTTGTTTGCCTGCTGAAAGCCCTTCTGCTAGAATCCCACTAACAGAAGCAGTTTCCATTTGTCAGAAACAGCAACGTTGTGTAATAAATTATACTGCCAACAATCAAGTATTTTCTAATAGATTTAATTGTGTGTACTTTTTATTTTCAAGAAATTTATTCTTTTCATTTCATTTTTAATGCCCTTTTCTGTAAAATGGATATAGCAACATTTGTTCTCCCTTACAGGGCAATTATTAGACTTAATAATAGTAACAATGATGATAATGTTGGTAATAGTGATAATGATGTGTTACTAGTGATTATATTCATAAATGATGCTGCTGACACTGGTGTTAATGATGGTGACTGGTGAAGATGATGATGGTGATAGTGCTAATGAAGATATTGATAATAATGTTTATGGTAGTGACAATGATAATGATATCAGTCATGATTGCAGCAATAGTGCAATAATAAGACCAAATATCATTTATGAAGTAGATACACTGTTGTGGAAATTAAAGTAAACTCTCACAAGCATGGTCTCATTTCATCCTCACAATAGTACTAGAAAACAGGTATCATCAATCCATATTTAGATGAGGACATGGGCACAGAAGATCTGAGCAGTGTATCCAAAGTGACTTCAAAACTGAGATGACAGGAGGTTCTAGGTGAATAAAATATATGAGAGCAACAGAGACAGGAAAGCCCTAGGAGATATATCTCCCTCAGGGTATATCAGAAGAAGTACAGAGGAAGCCCTGATAACCCATTTCTCTATTTTCAGAGGTATCATTTTGATCTGAATGTCTCCATAATCTGGATCTTCTGGTCATAGAAAGAGACAAACCCAGACTGTGTCTGTCTCTTAGCTTTCATTCTGGATTTACCTGCTTAAAGCTCCTGACACTGAGATGTTTTTCCATCCAGAAAGTGAATAATGTACACAAACCAGGTAGAAACTGCTGTTCCTGGGAAGCCTCCCCTATTCTAGGTGGAGTTTATCAATACCCCCATAAACTCTGACATCCTGTTCTCACCATCCTGCTGTACTATTTGTTGTTAGTATATACATATCTGTCTCCAAATAAGATATCTCCCTGGGTGGTGGCTGGTTTGCTCATCCTTTGACTCCCATATGCACAGCTATTCTGTCAGGGTCAAATCAGCTCAAAAGAGAGACATAGAAATGTACATCAACATGCACACAGAATTTCTGTGTTCAGGGATGATGGTAGGTGGGAGGTGGGACAGCTCTGAGGCACTCTCCCTGCCCTTACCCTTGTGACATGATGAACACAAGTATTTTAAAGAATGTCCTATGAAAGGGAGGACAAACTTCCAGATAGCAAATGGGGTATAGAAATATGGTCCTATGATCTCCTGAGAGAAGGTTCTACATGGCAATCAAGCTACCTGGCTGGTCATCTCTATGTCACTCTATGGAGCTGTACCAGATAGTCTTGTGTCTCAGTTTCTCCACTTGTAACATCATCATGATCCCCTCCTTTATCCCTTGAATACGGTGTCCTATAGGTGCTGACGAAGCATAAGGGTGAAGAAATGTGGGGAGTGTGATTCTAATTTTAGCTATAAATGGCTCTGGACCCTCACTTATTACATCTTATATCATGAATTTTGGAATAGGTAAGACATAGTCAGAGGTAGGTAGACATGTGGGACCATGCAATCAGAATTTAGGCCAACTGGACCTACAGCAGGGTCCTGGGGGTCCCAAGGGTCCATGGTATTACTTGTGGTCTTAAATCAAGGAAGGTCTGTCAGTCCTAGGAAAGAGACAGAGCCATGTGGCAGGGTGTGAGAACACTAGGAACTTGGGACAGCAACATGTTCCCCACTGATACAAAGATATCCACAGGTAAACATGTCTGATGGCCACTCACAGAATTCTAGCCATGATATGCTCTAAAAGTGGTCTAGAAGCTATAGAGAAGATTGGGAAGGGTATTTTCATAAATAAATAACAGCGAGACTGGCTTGCCAGAGAAAAGGCTCATTTCTGACCCTGCCATTGGACATGCTGAAGCCTCCAGTGTTGAGACCATGGGCTCTACAATATGCAGCTTTCCATTGTATATCCAGTGAGGACAAAGCACAGACACTAGTACCTTCTGTACTGTCCAGGACCTCAGGGAACAGTTTTGGGGGTAGGAATTTTATGTTCTCAGCACTCATGTCAGCAGAAGTCCAGGCTCCAGAAAACCCACTTCCTGCAAGTTTACTAGAGGTTACTCCTTGTACTTATTTTAAGTGTCCAAACCTTACTGATAAGATGTAGCTTAGCAATACTGCCATAATCCAAAAGGGGTTCTTGTACTTATTCGTGGCTATACTGTAAAATAAAGAGAGGCAATTTTGTGTAGATTATTCTCCTGTGCTTATCCATATGTGTAATGTCTATGACCACAGCTTTGCAGTAAATATGAACAGAACTCCAGGACTTTGGCATTCAAACATCACCTTCTTCAATATTTGGGTGATCTCTTTGTTCCGGCGGAGAACTCCCACTTTGTATGCATAGCCATAGAGGTCTCCAGCTGAACCAAGAGAACACCCAAACATTTTTGCAGGTAATTATCATAACCCACAACCACCCCACCTCTCCATCAAGGAAAAAACCCATTTAATGAACTAAATTTTCTTGTTTTACAAGAACTAAGCTGTATATCTCCCATAGTAACCAGAAAAGCAAATAAAATGTTGGAGGGGAGGAAGCCAATCAAAAATATGTTAATCAATATACAGTCTTGAGATGCCTTACTATCTTCTAAGCCAAATGCTTCTCTTGGTAGCCCTGTCTTCTTCAGCTTGACTGATTCCCATATCTAAGGGAAAAACATGAAAGACATGGGACAGCAAGTCCTTGGTGAGCCCAAAAGTGCTGTGATGCATGTTTTCTATTTTTCCTTCCTCCCATGCTGTGAGAAACTCTGTGATTTGTGTATATTCCTACATGACTCACCCATGAACACCCTTCTGCTGTTCAAGCCACTGGAGCTTGGGTCTCCAGGCCACACAGAGAGTCCTGGCTGGGCTCAGTAGAGTTAAAGGCAAGACCAGGGTGAATGTTATATTCCCTGGTCAGTGGGAAAAAAATGATTTAAAAATGTGAATAGGAGACAGACCACCCCAACTGGAGGAGAAGCCCACCCTCCCGCCTGCACGGTAGGCAGACCACATGGCCCGGAGAGGAGAGGGGGCACAGCCACCCGCCTGCATGGTAGACAGACCACCCCAACTGGAGTAGGGGCCCAGCCACCCGCCTGTGGGGTGGACAGACCACCCCAACTGGAGGAGGGGCCCAGCCACCGCCTGTGTGGTAGGCAGACCATGCAACCCAGAGAAGGGGCCCAACGGCCTGCCTGTGTGGTAGACAGACCACCCCCAACTGGAGGAGGGGCCCAGCCGCTCTGCCATGCAGTCACCTGACTGAGCTCTGGACAAATATAAGGTCTCCCCAACACCCCCCACCACATCAAACACCTTATGAGAAAAACTGATGGAACTCATCTTGGAAAATCCCATCAACCCTTAAAACCCACCAACCAGTGGGTGTGGCTACCAGTTTGGTTCTGCAGCGGATCAAACATCTGGTTTACATCTCAGAGAATAAGAGTAGAGAGGCCACAGGTGGAAGCTCAAGTCCTCTCACACTGACTACCACCACTACCCTGAACCCAGAGACTCAAGCTAGGAATAGACAATACCACCAACTGGAAGAAAAGAAAACAGAGTTCCGAGAGACATTTTTTTCTTTCTTTTTTTCTCTTCTCTCTCTCTTTTCATCCATTCATCCAGTCTCCTCTACCCTTTCCCTTCTGATCCTTACAACCTCAACATATATGAAACCAAGAATTATGCATGAAAAAGGTCTTTAACAACTGAATCACCAGAATAATATAATATAGAGGAATTGCATATGTCCCACCTCCCTTTCCCCCTTTTATTTCTTTTCTTTTTTCTCTTATTTTCTTTTTCCCACTCTTTTTTCTCTTTCTTTCCTTGTTATTTGTTTTTCTCCTTCTTACTCACTCTATCCCACTTGCGACCCCCTAAATTTTACTATTTATAAGTAGGGTAATCTTATAAATACAGATAGGAATTTGAATCTATACATTCTTCCATAAATTACCCATCTATTGGTTAGAGCTTTCCAAAGTTACTAAGTTAGATTAACCCCATACCCTCACTCCTTTCCCCTTTAACATAACTTCCTACAACTGAAATTCAGTTGTCTTCAAGCTACCAGAAATGGTATGCCTTTCATGAAACTAATGACTATATTTGTAAATGATAATCGAAACCAAATTTGTAGACATAGAGTCTAGCAATAAGGAAAATGTGTGCTTAGATGATGTACTATGGATATTGGGAACAGTTAACATTGTCTTTCTCCACAAAAGGGAGACTTTGCAACTATACAAGAGCAATATAAATACATAGGGGGGAAATCAATAACACAACAGTTTCACAAAGCAGAAAGAAACGTGAGCAGTATGAAAAGACAAAGAAAGAAAGGACCACAAGCCATGCAGGTCAACTCAACTTTAGAAGAGGAAATATCTGCAGCAGATGGAATGTCAGATAAAGAATTCAGGATATACATTCTTCAGATGATATGGAGTCTCAAGGAAGACGTTAGACGCAAAATCAGACAATGAAAGATCACGTTGACAATGAAATACATAAACGAATGCAAGAAACAAAAGATCAGGGAGATAGAGGTTATAAAAAACAAACAAACAAACAGAAATCCTAGAAATGCAGGAAGAAATAATCCAAATTAAAAACTCAAATGAGAGTACTACCAGCAGAGTAAAACACTTAAAGATAGAACATCAGACAATGAAGACAAAGTATATCAACTTGAAAAGAACATAGACGGCTCAGTGAGACTGTTAAGAAACCATGAGCAGAATATCCAAGAAATATGGGATAACATAAAGAGATTAAACTTAAGAGTTATTGGGGGTCATTCGGTGGAACCCCGCCGACCAAGCCTGCACTGACCCCCGGGCTGAATACGGGATTTCAGACGGGGAAGGAAGCGATACAGTCCCGTCCCCCACAACAGAAACTCCACCAAGGCAATCAGCGGCCACCATCTTGGAGAGCTGAAGTATCCACCGCCACTCTCCGACAGACTGCAACAATAAAACAGGTCTCTGTCACTCAGCCCATCCCCCATAATTCGGGGAATCTGCATAAAACCTCTCCTAGGCTTTCCAGGGGAGGGAGTATCAGAGTGAGCCCGCAGAAAGACTAGGGGAAAACTAGAGACACCTGACCTTCAACTCCCCCTCCCATCAGCAGCCAAAACGAAACCTGTCTAGCCAGCGCTGGGGGAGGGGCAAGCAGAAAAAATCAAATCGATAGAGTGCCAGGGATCCCAATAGCCAATTGTGCGACCCCGGGGATCCGGGCTGACTGATTCACCCAGCCTTCCCCGCGGCTACAGAAGGTGGGGTGCCGCAGAGAAGTGATTAATTAGCAAGCAGGGAGAAAAGTGACTGCAATTCTGTGGAATCCTGCCGGATGAGCCCGCACTGACCCCCGGGCTGAGTGTGGGATTTCAGAGGGGGAAGGAAGTGGTACAGTTCTATCCCCCACAACGGAAACAAAACAATAGAGTGCCGGGGTCCCAAATAGACACCCTCCACACCCAACAAATGGCAGGTCCAGAGTACAGTTTGAACTGCCGAGAGCCATCACTCAGGGGAAATCTGGTCTAGCAGGAGAAACCAAGACTAGCAGGAGAAACTAGGGGACAAGAGGCCAGGCCCTCACGACGGGGCGGCTGGAAACCACAGGCCTGCCGGCGACAGTTCGCCCACTGCCCGCGTAACTGGGCGGTAGGAGAACGCCCGCCCACCGAATACCGAATGCTGGACTGGGTGCCTAGAGATCGCCCGACCACTGGCGACAGCTGGCCCGCTGCCTGCGAGACTGGGAGGCCGGAGTCCACTCTCCCGCAGTGACCGATCACCTGCCCACTACCTGAGATACTGGGCGGCTAGAGACTGCCCGCCTGCCTCGACAGGGAGCTGAAACCAAACAGAGACAGTCCAGTCACACAGCCCCATTAGGACACCCCAGCAAGGAGCCTGGGGCCCGTCATAGCAGAGTAGTGACGTCACGGGAGCTTGGCCATCGGAATTCCTTCCCAGCAGAATCCACGTTAGCAGGCACAGTTTAACAACACAAAGAAGAAACAACAGAGTAATACAGAACCAAAACAAATCTATAGAAGAGAGCAGAAACACAGCAATCAAATAGAGCTAGAAAGTAACGTGGACAACATGAGAAAACAAGGGAAAAAACGAGTACAAACAATGCAGGACAACTTAATTCTACAGGAGGACATAGAAACATCAGAAGCAGGGATAGGGAAAGAACTCAAGGCATACCTAACTCGAATGGAAAGGAATATTAGGGAAGACATGAGACAGCAAGTCCAAGCAATAAAAGTATATTTTGAAAATGAATTAAACAAACAAATCCAAATGGCAAAGAACGAGCTCTACCAGGAGATAGAGATCTTAAAAAAATATCAAACAATAATCCTAGAATTGCAGGAAAATATAAACCAAATTAAAAACTCAAACGAGAATATTACAAACAGACTTCATCAAGTAGAAGTCAGAACATCAGATAATGAAGTCAAGGTTTATCAACTTGAAAAGAATATAGTCAACACAGAAAAGATGCTTAAATCCCACGAGCAATCTATTCAAGAGATATGGGATGTCATAAAAAAACCAAATTTGAGGGTCATCTGGATAGAAGAAGGCACAGAGACTCAAACCAAAGGAATGGACAGCATATTAAATGAAATAATTCTAGAAAACTTCCCAGAGATGTAAGATGAATTGGATTGCCAAATCCTGGAAGCCTACAGGACCCCAAACATTCAAAACCATAATAGACCAACTCCAAGACATATAATTATGAAGATAGCCAACATACAGAACAAGGAGAGAATATTAAAAGCTACGAGAGAAAGGAGGCAGATTACATTCAGGGGTAAACCAATTAGGTTAACGACTTATTTCTCATCACAGACTTTGAAAGCGAGAAGATCCTGGAGCAATGTATTTCAAATGCTGAAAAGTAATGGATTCCAACCAAGAATACTGTATCCAACAAAATTTGACAATGAAATTAAAATCTTTCATGATAAACAAAAGCTAAAAGAATTTGCAGCAAGAAAACCAGCACAGCAAAGCATTTTGAGCAAAATACTACAAGAAGAGGAATTGAAAAATAGTGCCCAAAACTAACAGCAGAAGATATCTCAGTAAAGGGGGAGGAAAATAACCAAAAAGTAAAACCAGCCAAACTAAAATAAATAAATAAGGAAGCATGACTGGAAGTACAAATCATATCTTAATTGTAACCTTAAATGTTAATGGCCTAAACTCACCAATCAAGAGACATAGGCTAGTAACCTGGATCAAAAAAAAAAAATAAATAAATCCAACAATATGCTGCCTTCAAGAGACTCATATGATAGGAAAAGACATACACAGGCTGAAGGTAAAAGGTTGGGAAAAATCATACCACTCACGTGGCCCTCGGAAGCAAGCAGGAGTGGCCATACTCATATCGAATAAAATCAACTTTAAACCTAAGTTAATCAAGAAGGATAAAGAAGGACACTATATACTGTTAAAAGGAACCATCCACCAACAAGACATAACAATTATCAATTTGTATGCACCAAACAATGGAGCTGCAACATTCATAAAACAAACTCTCCTCAAGTTCAAGAGTCAAATAGACCACAACACAATAATTATGGGTGACTTCAACACACTGCTCTCGGCATTAGACAGATCCTCTAGACAAAAACTGAATAAAGAAACTATAGAACTCAACAGCACAATCAATAACCTAGACTTAACCGACATATATAGACTATATCAACCATCATCAAGTGGATACAAGTTCTTCTCAGCAGCACATGGATCCTACTCAAAGATAGACCATATATTATGCCACAAGGCAACTCTTAGTAAGTATAAAGGCATGGAGATAATACCATGCACCATATTTGATCACAATGGAATGAAATTGGAAATCAATGATAAAAGAAGGAAGGAAAAATCCTACATCACATGGAAAATGAACAATATGTTACTGAATGATCAATGGGTTACAGAAGACATAAAGGAGGAGATGAAAAAATTCTTAGAGACAAATGACAATACAGACACAACATACCAGAATCTATGGGACACAATGAAAGCAGTTTTAAGAGGGAAATTCATTTCTTGGAGTTGTTTCCTCAAAAAAAGAAAAAAACAACAAATAACTGAACTCACACTACACCTCAAAAACCTAGAAAAGGAAGAGCAAAACAACAGCAAATGTAGTAGAAGACAAGAAATAATTAAAATTAGAGCAGAAATCAACGAAATTGAAATGAAAAAAACCATTGAAAAAATTGATAAAACTAAAAGTTGGTTCTATGAAAAAATAAATAAGATAGACAGGCCCTTAGCCATGCTAACGAAGAGAAGAAGAGAGAGAACTCAAATTACCAACATACAGGATGAAAAAGGCAATATCACAACAGATACTACAGAAATACAGAAGATAATTAGAAAGTATTTTGAAACCCTATATTCCAATAAAATAGAAGATAGTGAAGATATCGATAAATTTCTTAAGGCATATGATCTGCCCAGATTGAGAAAGGAAGACACACACAATTTAAACAGACCAATAACAAAGGAAGAAATAGAAGAAGCTATCAAAAGACTACCAACAAAGAAAAGCCCTGGACCGGATGGGTATACAGCGGAGTTCTACAAAACCTTCAAAGAAGAATTAATACCAATACTTTACAAGCTATTTCAAGAAATAGAAAAAGAAGGAGCTCTTCCAAATTCATTCTATGAGGCCAACATCACTCTGATCCCAAAACCAGACAAACACACTTCAAAGAAAGAATACTACAGACCAACATCTCTAATGAACTTGGATGCAAAAATTCTCAATAAAATTCTGGCGAATCGAATATAAAAACATATCAAAAAACTTGTGCACCATGATCAAGTAGGATTCATCCCTAGGATGCAAGGCTGGTTCAATATACGGAAATCAATAAATGCTATTCACCACATCAATAGACTTAAAGACAAGAACCATATGATCATCTCGATAGATGCAGAAAAAGCATTTGACAAAGTACAGCATCCCTTTATGTTCAAAACACTAGAAAAACTAGGGATAACAGGAACTTACCTCAACATTGCAAAAGCTATCTATGCTAAACCTCAGGCTAGCATCATCCTAAACGGAGAAAAACTGAAGGCATTCCCTCTAAAATCTGGAACAAGATAGGGATGCCCTCTATCACCACTTCTATTCAATTTAGTTCTCGAAGTACTAGCCAGAGCAATTAGACAGACAAAAGAAATTAAATGCATAAAAATAGGAAAAGAAGAAATTAAATTATCGCCATTTGCGGATGACATGATAATATATTTAACAGACCCAAAAGGGTCTACAAAGAAGCTGCTAGAGTTAATAAATGAATTCAGCAAAGTGGCAGCTTTTAAAATCAACACGCATAAATCAAAGGCATTCCTGTATATCAGCAAGAAAACCTCTGAAATGGAAATAAGGAAAACCACTCCATTCACAATATCCTCAAAGAAAATAAGATACTTGGGAATCAACCTAACAAAAGAGATGAAAGATTTATACAATGAAAACTACAGAACCCTAAAGAGAGAGATAGAAGAAGATCTCAGAAGATGGAAAAATGTACCCTGTTCATGGATAGGCAAAACTAACATCATCAAAATGGTGATATTACCCAAAGTTCTCTACAGGTTTAATGCAATGCCAATCAAAATCCCAATGACATTTCTTGTAGAAATAGATAAAGCAATCATGAAATTCATATGGAAAAACAAAAGACCCAGAATAGCAAAAGCAATTATAAGAAGGAAATGTGAATCTGGAGGTATAACGATACCAGAGTTCAAACTGTGCTACAAAGCAATAGTAACAAAAACAGCATGGTACTGGTACCAAAACAGGCAGGTGGACCAATGGTACAGAATAGAAGACACAGAGCCTAATCCACAAAGTTACAACTATCTTATATTTGATAAAGGGGCTAAAAACATGTAATGGAGGAATGATAACATCTTCAACAAATGGTGCTGGGAAAATTGGAAATCCATATGCAACAAAATGAAATTGAATCCCTTTCTCTCGCCATGCACAAAAGTTAACTCAAAATGCATCAAGGAACTAGATATCAAATCAGAGATGATGCGTCTGATAAAAGTAAAAGTTGGCTCCGAACTACATATAGTGGGGTCGGGCTCCAAATTCCTTAATAGGACACCCATAGCCCAAGAGTTAATAACAAGAATAAACAACTGGGACTTACTTAAACTAAAAAGTATTTTCTCAGCAAGGGAAACAATAAAAGAGGTAAATAGAGAGCCTACATTCTGGGAACAAATTTTTACCCCTCACATCTCAGATAGAGCCCTAATATCCAGAATGTACAAAGAACCTAAAAAATTAAACAATAAGGTAGCAAATAACCCAATCAACAAATGGGCCAAGGACCTGAACAGACACTTCTCAGAGGAGGACATACAATCAATTAATAAGTACATGAAAAAATGCTCACCATCTCCAGCAATCAGAGAAATGCAAATCAAAACCACCCTAAGATACCATCTCACTCCAGTAAGATTGGCAGCCATTATGAAGTCAAACAACAATAAGTGTTGGCGGGGATGTAGGGAAAAGGGTACACTTGTACACTGCTGGTGGGGCTGCAAATTGGTGCGGCCAATTTGGAAAGCAGTATGGAGATTCCTGGGAAAGCTGGGAATGGATCCACCATTTGACCCAGCTATCGCCCTTCTCGGACTATTCCCTGAGGAACTTAAAAGAGCGCACTATAGGGATATGGCCACATCAATGATTATAGCGGCACAATTCACAATAGCTAGACTGTGGAACCAACCTAGATGCCTTTCAATAGATGAATGGATAAAAACAATGTGGCATCTATACACAATGGAGTATTATGCAGCACTAAGAAATGACAAAATCATAGAATTTGCAGGGAAATGGATGGCATTAGAGCAGATTATGCTATGTGAAGCTAGCCAAGCCCTAAAAAACAAATGCCAAATGTCTTCTTTGATATAAAGAGAGCAAATAAGAACAGAACAGGAAGGAAGAGCATGAGGAAAAGACTAACAGTAAACAATGACGAATGGGGGGAGAGAAAGGGAGAGAGAAGGGAAAGCATATGGAAATGGTAGGAGACCTTCAATGATACACGAAGTTATAAGAGGTTATGAGGGGCAAGGGGGAAGGGGGAAAAAGGGGAGGGAATTGAACAACAGCAGAGGAGGTAGAGAGGGAAAATGGGAGGGGAGGGGAGGGGAGGGGGGATAGTAGGGGATAGGAAAGGTAACAGAATACAACAGTCACTAATATGCCATTATGTAATAATGTGAGTATGTAACAGTTGTGATTCTGCAATCTGTATTTGGGGTAGAAATTGGAATTCAAAACCCAATTGAGTCTAATGTATGAAAGATGATATATCATGAGCTCTGTAATGTTTTGAACAATCAATAAAAAAAAAACCCAAAAAAAGAGTTATTGGGATACAGGAAGGTACAGAGATCCAAACCAAAGTAATGAGCAATCTGTTCAAGGAAATAATACGATAAAATTTCCCAGAAGAATGAAACAAAATTCCAAATCCTAGAAGCCTACAGCACGCCAAATGTGCAAAATCATAAGAGACCCACACCAAGACACATTATAATGAAGATGTCCAACATACAGAATAAGGAGAGAATTTTAAAAGCTACAAGAGAAAGGAAGCAGATTACATTTAGGAGTAAACCAATCAGGATAACAGCTGATCTTTTAACACAGACTCTGAAAGCTAGAAGATCCTGGAACAACATATTTCAAATGCTGAAAGAAAATGGGTTCCAACCAAGAATTGTGTATCCAGTGAAATTAAGCTTCAGGATGGAAGATGAAATTAAAACCTTCCATGATAAACAAAAGTTAAAACAATTTACAGCTAGAAAACCAGCTCTTCAAAACATCCTTGGCAAAACATTACAGGAAGAGGAAATGAAAAATAACAATGAAAACCAACAGCGGGAGGTAGTACAGTAAAGGGAAAAAATAATCAAAGAGAAAAAACAAATCATGTTAAGTAACATAAATAAACAAATATGGCTGGAAGTACAAATCATATCTCAATAGTAACCCTAAATGTTAATGGCTTAAACTCACCAATCAAGAGACACAGGCTAGTAGAATGGATCAAAAAAAAAAAAAAAAGATCCAACAATATGCTGCCTACAGGAGACACATTTGATAGGAAAAGACATACATAGACTTAAGGTGAAAGGTTGGGAAAAATCATATCACTCATATGGACATTGGAAACAAGCAGGAATGTCCATACTCATATCAAATAAAATAGACTTCAAGCCAAAGTTAATCAAAAGGGATAAAGAAGGACACTAAATACTGCTCAAGGGAACCATACACCAACAAGACATAATAATCATAAATATATATGCCCCAAACAATGGTGCAGCTATGTTCACCAAACAAACTCTTGTCAAGTTCAAGAGTCAAATAGACCACAATACAATAATTATGGGAGACTTCAACACACCTCTCTCACTACTGGACAGATCTTCCAAACAAAAGTTGAATAAAGAAACTATAGAACTCAACAATACAATTAATAACCTATACTTAATTGACATATATAGAATATACCACCCAACATCAAGAAGTTACACTTTTTTCTAAGCAGTACATGGATCCTTCTCAAAAATAGACCATATATTGTGTCACAGTGCAACTCTTAGAAATTATAAAGGAGAAGAGCTAATACCATGCATCCTATCTGATCATAATGGAATGAAACTGGAAATCAATGATAAAAAAAGGAAGGAAAAATCCTGCATTACCTGGAGAATGAACAATGTTACTGAGTGATCAATGGGTTACAGAAGATATCAAGGAGGAAATTAAAAAATTCTTAGAGACAAATGAAAACACAGACACAACATATCGGAATCTATGGGACACAATGAATGCAGTTCTCAGAGGAAAATTCATTCCTTGGAGTTCATTCCTTAAAAAAAAAAAAAAAAAACCAACAAATAAATGATCTCACACTTCATCTCAAAACCCTAGAAAAAGAAGAGCAAAACAACAGCAAAAGTAGTAGAAGGCAAGAAAAAATTAAAATCAGAGCTGAAATCAATGAAATTGAAACAAAAGAAACAATTGAAAGAATTGACAAAACTAAAAGTTGGTTCTTTGAAAAAATAAATAAGATCGACACTCTTAGCCATGCTAATGAAGAGAAGAAGAGAGAGAACGCAAATTACTAGCATACAGGATGAAAAAGGCAATATCACAACAGACACTACAGAAATACAGAAGATAATTAGAAATTATTTTGAATCCTTATACTCCAATAAAATAGAAGATAGTGAAGGTATCCATAAATTTATTAAGTCATAGGATCTGCCCAGATTGAGTCAGAAGGATACACACAACCTAAACAGACCAATAAAAATTGAGGAAATAGAAGAAGCCATCGAAAAATCTTCTGTTTAATTTGATGACCTTTGAATTGTTTGTATTTGAAATTAATCAGTAAGAATATAAAATATAATGTCTTTTAAAAAAAAAAGGCTACCAACTAAGAAAAGCCCAGGACCAGCTGGGTATAAAGCAGAGTTTTACAAAACCTTTAAAGAAAAATTAATACCAATACTTTTCAAGCTATTTCAGGAAATAGAAAAAGAGGGAGAACTTCCAAATTCATTCTATGAGGCCAACATCACCCTGATTCCTAAACCAGACAAAGACACTTCAAAGAAAGAAAACTACAGACCAATATCTCTAATAAACATAGATGCAAAAATCCTCAATAAAATTCTGGCAAATCGGATACAGAAACATATCAAAAAGATCATGCATCATGATCAAGTAGGATTCATTCCTGGGATGCAAGGCTGGTTCAATAGATGGAAATCAATAAATTCTATTCACCACATCAATAGAATTAAAGATAAGAACCATATGATCATCTCAATAGATGCAGAAAAAGCATTGGACAATGTACAGCATAGCTTTATGTTCAAGATACTAGAAAAAATAGGGATAACAGAAACATACCTCAATATTGTAAAAGCTATCTATGCTAAGCCTCAGGCTAGCATCATTCTGAATGGAGAAAAATTGACGGCATTTCCTCTAAAATCTGGAACAAGACAGGGATGCCCTCTATCACCACTTCTGTTCAACATAGTTCTCGAAACACTGGCCAGAGCAATTAGACAGACGAAAGAAATTAAAGGCATAAAAATAGGAAAAGAAGAACTTAAATTATCACTATTTGCAGTTGACATGATTCTATACCTAGAAGACCCAAAAGAGTCTACAAAGAAACCACTGGATTAATAAATGAATTCCACAAAGTGGCAGGATATAAAATCAACACGCATAAATCAAAGGCATTCCTGTATATCAGCAACAAATCCTCTGAAATGGAAATGAGGACAACCACTCCATTCACAATATCCTCAAAAAAATAAAATACTTGGGAATCAACCTAACAAAAGAGGTGAAAGATTTATACAATGAAAACTACAGAACACTAAGGAGAGAAGTAGAAGAAGATCTTAGAGGATGGAAAAATATACCCTGTTCATGGATAGGCAGAACTAACATCATCAAAATGGAGATATTACCAAAAGTTCTCTATAGGTTTAATGCAATGCCAATCAAAATCCCAATGGCATTTCTTGTAAAAATAGATAAAGCAATCATGAAATTCATATGGAAAAATAAAAGACTCAGAATAGCAAAAGCAATTCTAAGCAGGAAGAGTGAATCTGGTGGTATAGCAATATCAGACTTCAAACTATACTACAGAGCAATAGTAACAAAACAGCATGGTACTGGTACCAAAACAGGTGGGTGGACCAATGGTATAGAATAGAGAACACAGAGACCAATCCACAAAATTACAACTATCTTATATTTGGCAAAGGGTCTAAAAGAATGCAATGGAGGAAGGATAGCATCTTCAACACATGGTGCTGGGAAAACTAGAAATCCATATGCAACAAAATGAAACTGAATCCCTTTCTCTCACCATGCACAAAAGTTAACTCAAAATGGATCAAGGAGCTTGATATCAAATCAGATCCTCTGCGTCTGATAGAAGAAAAAGTTGGGGCTGGGGATGTGGCTCAAGTGGTAGCACGCTCACCTGGCATGCGTGCGGCCCGGGTTCGATCCTCAGCACCACATACAAACAAAGATGTTGTGTCCGCCGAGAACTAAAAAATAATATTAAAAAAAATTCTCTCTCTCTCTCTCCCTCCCTCCCTCCCTCCCTCCTCTCTCACTCTCTCTTTAAAAAAAAAAAAAAAAAAAAAAAGAAAAAGTTGGCTCCAATCTACATATTGTGTGGTCGGGCTCCAAATTCCTTAATAGGACACCCATAGCACAAGAGTTAAAAACAAGAATCAACAAATGGGACTTACTCAAACTAAAAAGATTTTTCTCAGCAAGAGAAACAATAAGAGAGGTAAATAGGGAGCCTACAACCTGGGAACAAATTTTTACTTCTCACACTTCAGATAGAGCCCTAATATCCAGAGTATACAAAGAACTCAAAAAATTAAACAATAAGAAAACAAATAACCCAATCAATAAATGGGCTAAGGACCTGAACAGACACTTCTCAGGGGAGGCCATAAAATCAATCAACAAGTACATGAAAAAATGCTCTCCATGTCTAGCAGTCAGAGAAATGCAAATCAAAACCACCCTAAGATACCATCTCACTCCAGTAAATTGGCAGCCATTATGAAGTCAAATAATAACAAGTGCCGGTGAGGATGTGGGGAAAAGGGTACACTTGTACATTGCTGGTGGGATTGCAAATTGGTGTGGCCAAATTGGAAAGCAGTATGGAGATTCCTTGGAAAGTTGGGAATGGAACCACCATTTGACTCAGCTATTCCCCTTCTCGGACTATTCCCTAAAGACCTTAAAACAGCGTACTATAGGGATACTGCTACATTGATGCTCATAGCAGCACAATTCACAATAGCTAGACTGTGGAACCAACCTAGATGAATGGATAAAAAAATGTGGAATTTATACACAATGGAGTATTACTCTGCACTAAGAAATGACAAAATCATGGCATTTGCAGGGAAATGGATGGCATTAGAGCAGATTATGCTAAGTGAAGCTAGCCAATCCCTAAAAAACAAATGCCAAATGCCTTCTTTGATATAAGGAGAGCAACTAAGAACAGAGCAGGGAGGAAGAGCATGAGAAGAGGATTAACATTAAACAGGGATGAGAGGTGGGAGGGAAAGGGAGAGAGAAGGGAAATTGAATGGAAATGGAAGGAGACCCTCATTGTTATACAAAATTACATATAAGAGGAAGTGAGGGGAAAGGGGAAAAAACAAGGGAGAGAAATGAATTACAGTAGATGGGGTAGAGAGAAGATGGGAGGGGAGGGACGGGGAGGGGAGGGGGAATAGTAGAGGATGGCAATACGTAAAAACGTGGATGTGTAACCGATGTGATTCTGCAATCTCTATACGGGGTAAAAATGGGAGTTCATAACCCACTTGAATCAAATGTATGAAATATGGTATGTCAAGAACTATGTAATGTTTTGAACAACTAGTAATAATAAAAAAATAAAAAATAAAAATTTGAATAGCAAGTAATTTCAGCCATGAGGTTGAAGAGAAAGGAAAATGGTATATGTCACTTCCTCCATTGAGGTCTGTGTGACAGACCCACAACTCCAAGCATCTCAGTGCAAAGTATTCACAGAGGTTCCTATAGAGGGAGTTACTCAGAGAGCCCCTTGTAGCACTCCCTCATTTGGTTTCCTTTACATGTTTTTAAGCTGACAAGATTATGTCAGTTTGAACAATGAGACATTTATGTAGTCACCATCAGGGGCGTCCTCCCTTTGTATCCTCCTGACCATTCCTTCACAGTGGGGGGTCCAAAAAAAAAAAAGGCTCAGTGCACCGAAGACCCTCTTAGAGCCACTTCAAAGGAAGCATTTCTCCAGAAGTATAAGGACTGATTTGGTGTCTGTTTCCCTAGAGCAAACTCAAGAATATCCAACATTAAAAAAAATCTTCAAATTAAAAACTGTTAGATTATGCATCTATTTTCATAGGAGTAGGGCTACTTTCTCACACTTCCTAGGTGATTCCAGAAGATGACATAACCTCCAATGATTCCTAAAGTTTATTGTGCCTGTTTCTTTATCAAGGTAGTATTCAGTCTAAACTGCACATGAAAATCATATGACAGCTCTATATATGTGGACATTCTGCTCTACCCCTAGAAAAATCAGATATAATAATGTCCTAGGGGAAAAAAAGTAAAAAGCATAAGAATTCTGCTAATCATTATGTGTCCACCCCTCACCCAGTATACCCATCAGGAGAGCCATAGCTTACACACAGCAGAGATTTTCAATAATGTTCTCTTGCTGAAGCTTATAATTATGGGGCTAATGTAGCCAGTTTACCAGCCATAGGCCTTTAAGAAGAAGAGATTAATTTACTAATGACTTGGTGGGATTATCTCATCAGCTGACTGGTTGGTGAAGGAAGATCTCTTTGTTCCTCTTATTTACAAAGTTTTTGTCTTGTGTCCTCCAATTGCAGACATGTTATTTTCCATTATTTACACTAAATTAGTACAATCAAATGTCTCTGGAATAAATAGTTGTGAATTTCATTAGAATCTGGGAAAGTCTCTGCTTTTAAACACTTCTGGGTAAATCCTATATTAAACAAAGAGGAGTTTGGAGACAATAGAATAAGTTTAAAGAAGGAAAAATTAAAAGGTGCTGTTGGTAATTGAAAAATGGACTAGAAAAAAAGAGAAAAACGGGATATAGCAAGAAAGAAAAAAAGGGGAAGCTACTTGGACAAGAAAAATGGATTGAACAAAATATGTATTACATAAATATATCTGTTTTAATCATCTTTTTTTCTCTGCTGTGACTAAAAGGCCTGATAAGAACAATTAAGTGAAGAAAAGCTTACTTGGAAGATCACAATTTCAGAGGTCTCAATACATAGACAGCAGGTTCCCTTCCTCAGTGCTGGATGTGAGGCAGAACACAATGGCAGAATAGTGTGGCACATGGAATTGGCTCACGTAATGATCAGAAAGCAGAGAGAGAGAGAGAAGCCAACAGAAAGGCTATTTGAGCTGCAACAACAAAGGGCACATTGGTGGAGTTACACAAGCCCTTTGTATAGAACACCATCATACCTATATGTCCCAGATGCTGGATGTGATGCTACAGAACTTCTTTGCCCAGCTGGATTTTGGTCTTGTTTTGTTTCCATCCCTTATTTATGCCTCTATTTTTGTAAATGGAAATGTTTACTATTTATCCTTATATACTAGATACCTGTAAATTGCTTTGATTTTTACAGATGCTCATGATATGAGCTTTTCATGAGTCTCACAGGAGACTTTGGGCAATCTTATACTGTTGAGACTACAGAAACTCCTGAAAATGGACAAAACATATTTTGCATTGTGACATGGTCATGAACGTTTAAGTGCCTGGGCCAGAGTGTTATGTTTTGGATGTGAGGGTTTCCCAAAAGTTCATGTGTGAGACAATGCAAGAAGGTTTAGAGGAGAAAAGTTTGGCTTATGAGAGTCTTAACCAAATCAGTGAATTAATCCCCTGATGGAATTAACTAAGTGGAAATTAAAGGTAGGTAGATTGTGGCTGAAAGAGGTGGATCACTAGGGGCATGTCTATTTTGGACCTGGCTAATGGAGTCCTTCTCTCTGCTTTCTGATCATCATGTGAGCTGCTTCCATCTGCCACACTATATTGTCATGATATGTTGCCTCACCTCAAGCCCTGATGATTTGAGCTGGCTGTCCATGGACTGAGACTTCTGAAACTGTGATCCTCAAATAAACTTTTCTTCTCCTATAATTTTTCTTGTCAGATCTTTTAGTCATAGCGGGGAAAAAGCTGACTAAGACAATCTATAATTCAGTAGAAAACTTCAATATAACAAAGTGTAATTTGGGAAAAAAAATGGAGGACAATATCAAGGACCTTGTGCAAGCTAAGCATGTGCTTTATCAATGACTCAGTCCCCAAATATTTATTCATTTTTTCTTCAATCTTTTGAGATAGTAGGGTAAATAAAGGCACCTCAAATACAGGAGAGAAGAAACTGAAATTTATGATAGGACTTACGTTTATGCTCATACAGATGAGAACAAGATCTGGTATAGCCCACATGATTGGCTACAAATATTTAATGGGCCTGTGTGCAGGAAATAAAATATATCATAATTATAGATGTCCTGATGCAATGATTGTATTCCTTTCTAAAAGTGACAATGCTCTCCAGGCAGCTCCCCGACATGGAGTGCTGGTCTGGGTGAGAGGCAATGAGTAAGGCAGAGCCTGTGGCCATAGATCCCATTGTGGGGGAGAAGGCTCCCTGTAAAAAGCAAAAATAGTTTGTTCTGAAGGTTGTTCTGAAGCTAAATGAGAACTTTACTGCCCTTTTATTTGCATGTCATAAGTGTTCCTCTAACTTTTTCTATCTCTAATTGTAAGTATTATTGTAAAACTATTGTATTCCATTTGTCAAATAACAATTATTGAAAAACTATAATAACAAAGACATTTACATTGATTTGTGACTGATTGTCTTAGTTGGCACTGCTATAACAAATTATTATATATCTTATCTGAAAAATAACTATAGACTGTGTGACCTAAAAACAACAGATTCATTCATTTATTTATTTGTGTAAGTATAGAGATTAAACCCAGGGTCTCTTTACCACTGAGATGTATCCCAAATTATTTTTATTTATTTATTTATTATTAAAATTTGAGACAGGATCTTACTAGATTTCTGAGGATTTATGTATGTTGCTGAATCTTAAACTCAGATCCTCCTGCTTCAACCTCCAGAGTTGCTAGAAGTATAGGCATCCGCCACTGTAGCTGGCAAAGACAACACTTTCATTTCTCAAAATTCTGTTGTATAAGAAATCCAAAATCAGGGTTACATAATGATTGGGTTCTGATGAATTCTGTCTTTCAGGCTGCAGATAACTGATTTTTCTTTGTATACTCATATCACAGGAAAACAGTAAGAGAGCTCTTTGGGATCCTTTTGTAAGGGCACTGATTCCTTTTATGAGGGCTCCACCTTCATGAACAAATCATTTCCAAAAGGCTTCACCTTAAATAACATGGATGACTAAGATTTCAATCTTTGAATTTTAATGGGATACAAACATGCAGTCCATGACATTTCATCTATGCCTATAACTTCAGAAGTCCTAACTCTTTCCAGAATCAACACAAAAGTATAAACTCCAAATCTCACCTTACTATCATCTAATCAATATGGATGACACTTGAAGTATAACTCTTACTGAGGCAAGTTGCTCTTCGTCTGAGAACGTTTGAAACCAAACAACTTATATGCTTCCAGTGTATAATGGTGGACATTATACAATGGTAGGTGAAGCATAGATTAGATATTCCTATTCTAAAGGAAGATAAATATGAAAGAAGGAAAGTGTTATGGCTCCCCAAAAGGCCAAGCCTAACAAGAAAATCTTAATGCTCTAGAAAAATGCACTTTGACTTCAAAACTCTGTGGGTACTTCTTTCTAGACCATTGAGGTAACAATATCATTTTCACAGTTCAGTGAGTTTGACCCTCACTTTCACTGTCTTTGGAGGCCCCCTGTGAGTGGTCCCATCCTGATGGCTCCCCTGATCATTAGTCCTGTTCATGTACTGTGGGCCTGACATGGGGACAGTAGCACTGATAATCTCTGAATAGATTCTTGGATTCTTTTTCTTAAATAAAATTTCTTCTTTTTCAGCTCCGTAGTTCTAAAATTTGGTCCAAAAATTCCTAAGAAGTATTCTGATCTTCCTTCATTTTGTCCTATTTTCTCTAATCCCTTTGGTTCAGTTGGTAATGTTTCTTTTAGTATAATGTTATCTGTCCTTCTGCCCTCCTTTTTTTGAAATGATTATTTAAGTCCTTGTTCTACAAAAATACTAACCTTTTTTAACAAAGAATTGCTTGGTTACATACTCATTGTTTTTTCTAAGCATGCTTTCTTTTTATTTGCTATATGGATAAGCCAACATCTTCTAAATTCTTAACCTATCAATTCTTCTGGCTTAAGAATTTTCTCTTCACTTTATTTCTCTCTCTTATATTTTACTACAAGCAGTGAGGAAAAGGCAAATTACTCCTTCAACACTTGTTAGAAATGTACTCAGTTAAATATCCAACATACTCACTCACAGTTTTCCAAAAAACATTAGAAGATCTATATCAAGTTCTTTGCCACTTATAACAAAAAACGCTTTCTTTCTTGTCCAGTACCACATTTCTTATTTCTATCTGAGAACTCATCAGAATGACCTTTATTGTTCAGCTACCAATATTCTAACCTGTTTACTTTTGTATCACTCTACAGTTCTTTTCTTTCTGAGCCTTGACCAGAATTATTTTGTTTGCAAAAATCAAGTCTTTTTCTAGACTGGGCCTCAAAATAATTTTTGCTTTTACCCATTACCTCTTTCCAAAACTGCTCCCATGTTTCTAGATATTTTTTGGTATTTGTTATTATTAGCCTCAGTTTTTAGTATCAATTTTCTTTCTGTGCATAACATGGCAATGGATGTTCTAGATCCAATCCAATTGGTTATAAGGGAAGAAAAACAATCATAGGATGGGGCACAACTTTGTTAAGAGGTCTCAGTGTATGGAAATCTGAAGCTGTGAGGAAGAAGCCACAATGGCTCTGTCGTTACCTTACCTCCTGTAATTTACTTACAGTCAGCATAAAAAAAAAATCTTACTCTAGGAGCAAGGTTTCTATTCTAGTGCCTAAGTCTATGATCCACTTTGAGTTGATTTTTTTTTTGCAGGATGAGAGATAGAGGTTTAATAACACCAGAAATAAAATAAAATAAAATAAAAAATGAAAAATAACCCAATCAATAAATGCACTAAGGAATTGAACAGACACTTCACAGAAGAAGAAATACAAGTGATCAACAAATATATAAAAAAGTCTTTAACATCTCTAGCAATTAGAGAAATGTAAATCAAAACTATTCTAAAATTTAATTTCACTCCTGTCAGAAGGGCAATAATAAAGAATACAGGCAACAATAAATGCTGGCAAGGATGTGGTGAAAAAGGTACACTCATACATTGCTTGTGGTAATGCCAATTGGTACAACCACTATGGAAAGCAATATGGAGATTCCTCAGAAAACTTGGAATGGAACCACCATTTGACCCAGCTATCCCAAAAGGCTTCATCTTAAATAACATGGATGACTAATATTTCAATATATGAATTTTAATGGCTTATACCCAAATGACTTAAAATCACCATACTATAGTGTCACAGCCACATCAATGCTTATAGCAGCTCAATTCACAATAGCTAGACCATGTAACCAACATAGGTGTTCCTCAATAGATGAATAGATTTTAAAAATGTGGCATATATACACAATGGAATATTATTCAGCTCTTAAGAAGGGTGAAATTGTGGTGTTTGCTGGTAAATGGTTAGCAATGGAGAATATTATGCTAAATGAAATAAGCCAATTCTACAAAACCAAGGGCCAAATGTTTTCTCTAATATGTGATGCTAATTCATAATAATGCAGAAGGCTCTAGGGAATAATAGTGTTACCTTAGATTAGGTAGAGGAAAGTGATAGTAGGGGAGGGGAGAAGATGTGGGGATAGGAAAGACAGTAGAATACAATACATTATTACTTTATGTATATATGTGACTACATGACCAATATAATTCTGCAACATGTACACTCAGAAAAATGAGAAATTATATCCCATCTATGTGTGATATATCAAAGTGCATAAATGCATTCTACTATCGTGTATAACTAATTAAAACAAATAAATTTTTGAAAATCTTAATCAGTGCTTTGATTTTACATGCAGAGAAGCTGAGACCCAGAGAGCTTGGGTGACCAACCAAAGCCATCCTGAAGTAATTTGTTGTCTCTGAGCTCCATTATACTTATCTGAAAAGCTAATGTTGAGTTGGAAGTCTAACTAAAAGAATAAAGTACCGGTTTGGATATAACACAAGCTTCATACCCAGATACACTAGCCCAGATACCCTGCACATCAATCCCCTCAGTCCAAACCTACCACTCCACAGGCGCTCCTGAGAATTTCTAGTGCTTAGGTCTGGCCTGCTATCCTTATTGCACAGCTGGAGCCAAAGGTACAATGATGTTAGGTGTTGTGTTCAAGATCATACAGAGGGAACATAGAATGAAGATATGTGCCCCCAGCTTTAGGCACAGCTATTTTTCTGTCCTGAATTATAGAAGCATACAAATGTTGCTGCCCATGTTGACCTTCTATTAATGTTCTGGTCTGGCCAACATGTGCTTTCAGCACCACATGTTCAGAGTCCTTAAGATGAATCTCAGTCCAGGAACACATTCCAAATAGCATCCAGAGAAAAGATGGACAGATAGAATGGGCAAGCAGAATGAACAACTGCAGTGCCACCATAAAAGGTTCCTATTGGTCAGTCTAACCATTATGGTACCATCTGCTGCATGTATGCTCTTTAATTAACTCATCCAGAAAGAGACCAGATGTATCTATTTCTTTCTACTCAGCAAACAATCCCTGGGAATTCGTGCAATCATCTTTCATTATAGGTAAGAATTGACAATTAAAACTCAATCAGTAACAACACAAAACAAGGCAGGGAGCCAGCTTTGTCAGCTTTAAATGGCTGCTTGCTGCCAAAGTGTGAACACCTGGTCAGCAGGTGGGATGGTGGCTATGTGAAAGAACAGAATGATTCTGGCTAGGTATGAAACAGAGAAATTGGGGTCCTGAGGGACCCTGGAGACCAAAGCAAGCTTCTCCAATCAGGACCACAGAGCAGGGGAGCTTTTAGGCTCTAGTTTCTGACATAGACCTGGAAAACAGCTCTGGCCTTCTGGAATCCTGAGGAGAAGGCAACAGCAATGGGGGCCACCAGCTGATTGAATATTCACTTTCCACTTTAATCACTATCTTTATCATACGCAGTAATAAAATCTGGCTTTTCCTCCATCGGGGAGAAAACTGGCAGATATTCTTGGGGAAGTATCAATTTCTCATTAAGAAATGTCTTCTTTTATCTAAGTCCTCTCATCCTGCGTGAATAGAAAGCAACACTTATTTCATGCACTTATGACAGGCTGGAGATGTGGAGGCTCTTAGAAGGACCTTGACCCTTATCACATCACAAGGTTATGCTAACAATATTAACAAGTACTTCTTTGAATGTTTACTTTCTTCCAGACATAGAGTCCTATGACAATTGTCTGAAGCATGAGCTATAATTAAGCCTGTTTGATAATGACTAAAGTAGGTTCTTAGTGATCACCAAGGTCACCCTTAGCTGAGCTATGATTCAAATCCTAGGCTGCATGATTTTAAGCTGCCTCCCATGACCATCATCCTTTGGTATAATTGCCAAGGATAAATGTTTAAAATTCAAGCTGTTTGGAGGATCACAAGTTTGAGGCCAGCCTGATCATCTTAGCAGGATCCTATCTCAAAATAAAAACTAAAAGGGGTAGCTCATTGGCAAAGAACCCCTGAGTTTTTTCCCCCAGTAATGGAAAAAAATGTTAAATGTGAGGTTAAGTGAAATGAGCCAAACTTAGAAAATCCTGATGGAAAGTCAAACTGTCTCCATTAGCAGTCAAAAGTTTCTCAGCCCTGTCTCAGATGTGCTTCTCTATTGCTCAAATTTCAACATGTGAGGAAGAAGGACTCATCACCAATAACCAGTGGTATCAATAGCACCACAATTACATTGATGTTTTATATTAACTAAGTTTAGATTTTAAGAAACAACATAGTACAATGCTCTAAAATAACTGTTCTTGTTTAACTAATTGTTTAATTTCTTTAAGATTACTTGCTCTATTAAAAAAACTTAATAAACATAATGTTATGGGTAAATTAATGTTTTAAGAAATTTTTGTCCTTTTAACATATGACTGATTAGAAAAACAAACTTACATAGATCTTCTTTAACGTTTATTTAAACCCTCTTATTTACTTCATCACATAAAGAACTTTCTTATCCAGAAACACTTTTTTTCTTCTATTAAATATGGTTTCTATACCTAGAGCCTTCTAATTCCTCCTTCTCATCTGTTAACCCCCTTTTATGTTCATATTTTGAATCAATCTTGTAAATTTCTGAATTTAGGCATATTATTTTATTTTAATAAAAATAAATATTTTATGTTATTTAAAAGTACTCTTAATTGGAACAGTTGAAACATTTGGGCCTTTGTATAATAAAACTCTTCTATCAACCTTTATATATAGAATCACATCTGTTTACCATTTCATGAAAACACAATGTTTAAGTATATAGAATTATACCCATTGGGACTTTAAAATTTTAATAACCTTTTTTTGTAATGACAAAGACATTTTAAATCCTTTTTTAATTTACCAATTTATTTTTTTAAATTTATTTACTTATTTATTTATTTTTTATTGGTTGTTCAAAACATTATGTATGAAATATGATATTTACCAATTTATGATAACATCAATAATGTTAACCTGGTGGAATTCAAGGAGTTAAGAGTACTTGATGGTTTATTTAACATTTAACATTTTAATCTTATAAATTAGTTAAATGTCTAACAAAATTGCTCATAAATATGAGTAATCCCTTGTCAAATCTGCTTTGCTTATTTAATCAAAATATCAGACAAGTGTATTAAACAGTATTAGCCATTTTCTTCCTTGTTGAAGAAAAGTCCTAGAACTAAGGGATATTAGACATTTTATATATAGACATCAACATTTTATTAGTTATTTGATCACCTAGAGATACTCGAATGTTTAATTTTAAAGAAATCTTTATTTCATCTGTTTACCCAATTTAAATTGAATCATTTTTAAATCATGTGAATTAAAGGTATTCGGATCCATTTTTTTTAATTATGAGCACTTTTTATATATCTGCCAATTTTCATATTATGTACATGTTATATGAACATATGCACATATAGACATATAACACATAATACAAGTGTGCACACATATTACAATAGTAAAGCCTTGTAGCTTCTTGTAGGTAAAATCTCCATTGAGGGCTGGGGATATGGCTCAAGCAGTAATGTGCTCACCTGGCATGCACGGGGCGCTGAGTTTGATCCTCAGCACCACATAAAAATAAAATAAAGATGTTGTGTCCACCGAAAACTGAACAATAAACATTAAAAAATTCTCTCTCTCTCTCTCTCTCTCTTTCTCTCTTTAAAAAAGAAAAAGAAAAAGGAAATCTCCATTGAAATGTTTAAAAACCCCATAGTTGAATAAAAAATAAGACCGATTGGAAAAAACATTAACCTAGGTCGGTAGGACCTAGGTCAGTAGGATCAAAATCATGAGGGAAAAAAAAAAAAAAGAAACCTGAATCTAAGAAAAAGCAAGAGTCCTAGAAAAATGACCAGCTGATAATTCTTCAAGTACCATACAATTTACTTTTTGGTTTAGTCTAGTTTGAGTTTAGGTAAAAAACACTTTTACTTTTTTTCTTTTCTTTTCTCCTTGGGCCTCAGATCAGTCTCCTACTGAGCTTGCAGGCTTCTTCTATTTGCATGTTAGTGTAAGTCCTGTCTGAGGTCTGAAGGGAGCAGGGAAAACTACTATTCTGAGCAGAAACCTCATGCCTAAGTCATTTTAACCATTTTTTTAAGTTGGTAATTGGACAGGTTTGGATGTTGAAAATTATGATCTTCTTTTCTATTAATTTTGCAAACAAAGCTATGACATTAAGTTCCTTACTGAGCATGTCCATTATTTTGTATGACCATTTCTAGAGCTTCAGCAACAAACAGGTTAAAACAGGGTCTCAAAATAAGGCCCCATTTTAATGTCTTAAAGGCTTCCAGAACCTGCTCGTAACTCAGAGGGGAAGTAAACATTTTTGGATTCAGGATTTAGGGTGGTGTGGTTTTATTGCCTCCCTGAGTTTTTCCATGAAAATTTTAGGGCTTTCCTGGGGGCCCTGAGTAATTTCAGAGACCTTGGCATAGTTAATGGGCTTTTGTTTGATCTTTCTGAGGGTTTCAAGGACCAACATTTGGAAATGTGTAATACTCAAACATCCAGTTCATCATTTGAGTCCAAGTCAGGATTGTTTCTGGGAATTGCCTGTGTTCTAGATAAATAATTAGGTTTGTTTCTAGTTTGTGATGTTGGGCCATGGGCAAGATGTAGTCCCATCCCCAAATTCTTTAGCTACTTTGTTTAGGGTGGCCTCCTTATTGGATGCTAAAGTTTGGCTAAGTAATAATATAATATCTTTTCAGGTGAGATCAAGCACTTGGCATAAGTTTTGAAACATCCCAATATATTTATTTAGATCCTCCAAAAATTTACCTGAATTTGTTCTTACTTGTTTTAAGTTGAGGGGTTCCCCTTGATTTCTTTTCCTCAGTGATTCCTTAAAGCCTTGTCTTTTGGTAGACATTGAGGTTAGGCCTAACAACACAAGAAAATTAGGCACTTTTCTGATCATTTGTAATTTCCCAGTATGTATACTAGTGGTCAATCTACAAACTGACTTGAGGGAAGCTCCCACCTAAGTGATGGAAAATTTAAGTTTTCTCCTGCATCATAAAAATACTCTTTATCTGATATATTAGGGACATCTCCCTAACTTGAGCTTCATACAGTCCAGAAAACCCATCTCTCATCATCTGGCTTTGCCAAAGTTATTTCTGGCTTCCTTTGGCAAAGTGCTAAGGTCCCAGTCTGCCCTGTGCCAGAGACCCTGAGAAGATTCAGACTTTTCTCCCTGCCACTATAATTCATGATTATAATAAAAGAGGATAAATGTATGTGTTGTAATCTTTTGTGCTTAACTGTTGTCCTATAGACCAAAGGAATCTGAGGATAAGGGGAACATCTATTGGTTATTAACAAACACCCTTTTCTGAGGAGCTTGTGGGGATGTTAAAAGAGTGCCTCCCTCTTTCAGCATTTTCTTAAAAAATACATTAGTTACATCTGAAGACAGGAATAGTAATGTGAGATTTTAAACTGGCTTGTGAAGGCTAACTATGTTAACAAAGGAAAACTGGATTTTTTTTTTTCACTAATTATCCCATGTCTTTCTCTCAGTCCTTCAAGCTTAATTGCTAGTGTTTCTGATTGACAAAGGAAGGCAGCATCCAGGAGGGGATAGATGTGAGGGTGGGGAGTGTTGTGTGGCCCACAAGGAGGCAAAAGTGCCATTCATCTACTGATCACCTTTAGAGAAGGAACATTAGGTGTTTTGCCTGAGAGTAGACCAGGCCAGAAATTCCACAGTTCTTCCATATTCCTTTATCCACCTCCTCGCATCCAAGGCAGATCAGAACTAGGGACACAGGGTACTCATGTCAATTGCTCTCTGGGCCTGGACAGAATAGTAGGAAGCAGCTTTGGCAGAACCCAACATGCCTGCTCTGTATTGAACAGGTTATTGAGAGCTGCCTAGGCCAGGAAATCTTTTAATTGAGTCTTGAAGAGTAGCAGCTGCACTAAATGCATTTAAATAGCCATCAGGTGCCCATCATCCTACAGAATAAAAGAGACAGAAAGATGCACCTCAAACAGATGTGGGGTGCATGGAGAGGAGCTTACCTTGGTGTAGGCCTCAGTGGGACCTCCAAATATGATACTGCTGGTTATTGGTGATGAGTCCTGCTTCCCCACATGTTGAAGTTTGAACATTAGAGAAGCATGCCTAGGCAAGCATGTAAAGAAGGGTTTATTTAAAAAGGGGCAACATAGATTTCTCTCCAGAGGGAGAAGTGGGCCATAGCTGGTATCATGGTATCCCAAGAAGCAAGGTGTTCTGTCCTTTTATATGTCCTAGGTTTCCTTTGTTCTCCCAGCTTTTCACTATATCTTTCTCTTTCCTGAATACATGACTAGACCCAGGAATGCTTAGTGGGATGGACCAAAGCTGTAAAATATGTGGGCTGAAGGGGGAATAGCAGGATGTAGTAGCCAAGAACACATTAATAATGTAGAGAAAGGCAATCCTGAGTTGGAGCAGGGGCTTGTACTTAATAAAAGGATGGAAGAAGGACTCTGAAGAAATTAACATTTCAATCCCTCAGAGGACAGTTACCACTTTCCAAACTCACTCAGAATTGGCCTTCTTGAGCTGACCTGATTTGATTACTTATCTATACTGATTGCCTGTCTAATTTTGGCTTCAATACTATCTTCATAGAATGAGTTTGGAAAGGTTCCCTCCTATCTATTTTATGGAATAATTTAAGAAGTTTTGGTGTTTGCTCCTCTTTGAATGTGTGGTAGAACTTGGTTGATAATCTATCTGTTTCTTGGCTTTTCTTTGTTGGGAGGCTTTTGATGACATCTTCAATTTATTTGCTTGAAATTGATCTGTTTAAATTTTTTATCTACTCTTGATGCTCTTTGGGTAGGTCATATGTCTCTAAAAATTTGCTGATGTCTTTATAATTTTGTTTTATTGCAATACAGATTTTCAAAATAATTTCTGATTATCATCTGTATTTCAGTAGTATCCATGGTGATATTTCAGTTTTCATCACATATTTTAGTAATTTGAGTTTCTTCTTTTTTGGTTAGCTTGGCTAAGGGTTTATCAATTTCATTTATTTTTCAAGAAACCAACTTTTTGTTTCACTGATTTTTAAAAAAATATTTTTGTTTGGTTTTAAATTCATTGATTTCAGCACTGATTTTAATTATTTCTGTCTTCTACTGCTTTTGTGTTGATTTACTGTGTTTTTTTAGAGCCTTGAGATGTATTATTAAGTTATTTATTTGGTGACATTTTATTCTTTTAACAAATGAACCAGTGAAATGAATTTTCTCTTTAGAATTGCCTACAGAGTATTCCAGAGTAACTATATTGTGTAACTATTCTCATTTACTACTAAGTTGTTTTTTTTTGTTTTTTTTTTTTTGTTTTTGTTTTTGTTTTTTTTTTATTTCATCCCTACTGTATTCAGCTATCCAAAGGTCATACTACAGCATAGTATTTAGTCTTCATTTGGTAGAGTAGCTTCCATTTTTATTTTGTCATAGATTTTTAATTTTATTCCATAGTAATCTAATAGAATACAAGGAATTATCTTCGTATTTTATATTTGCTAATACTTGTTTTGTGGCGCACAGATGGCGGGAGCTGCCCCGCGGTGCTGAGGCCCCTATTTTGTCATAGATTTTTAATTTTATTCCATAGTAATCTAATAGAATACAAGGAATTACCTTCGTATTTTATATTTGCTAATACTTGTTTTGTGGCGCACAGATGGCGGGAGCTGCCCCGCGGTGCTGAGGTCTCTGGGCCTCCTTTCCCAGGCGCAAGCACTTTCACTCTTTTGAAGGGTGTAACATTTTGGCTAGAATTTCCCCAACTCAGGCCGCCTGTTCCAACTTTAACAAACTATTTGATTCCGGAAAGGAAGGACAGTAAGGAAGGCATCTTCCCCAGCCGGGCTCAGAAAATGCGCGGCAGAGCCGGCTCTGCGGTGCTGCCTTTCTTCCCTCGGCTTGAAGCCCGGTAGTCCCCAGACCACTGCGGAAAGTAGCTGCCGCCGCCATGTGCGGTCTGCCCCAGGGACGCTGGCGCGTCCTGGCTTCCAGCCGGCGGGCAGGCGGACAGGCGGGCATCGCTGCCGGTCCCCGTCCCGAAGCGATGCGACTTCTGCTTTCTCTCCTCCAAGAGTGTGGCCGGGTTCGCTCTACCCGAGACACCTGGAGACGTAGCCTGTCTGGGAAAAGGATAATTTCTCCATGGGATGTCAGGACTTCAAGAAGGAAGGCCCGGAACGCAGATGCGGGTTGACGAAGGAAAGTTCAGTGGTAAAGTAGCTGGTTGTGGCAGGCAAGTCTAGCTGGCCTGGGCCAGGTAGATATGGTCCTTGGTAAAGGGTGGTAGGTTGTGGGCTTAGCTAAGAAGGACTAGTGGTGAAGTGACAGCCTGGTATGTGGGTTATGAGCAGGTGGAAAAGCTACAGGCCTAGTAGGCAGAGTGGTAAAATGGGTGAGGGAACCAAGTGGTTCGGGATCTGGGGACCAGGGGCCAGGAAACCCAGGTAAGTGCCATCAGGGGTGCCAGACTGGGCATGCTCTTGGGATAGGCAAGTTCAAGGGACCCAGAGGGTTCTGGACCGTGTGGATGCCAGACACCGGGTGGATGCTAGACCCTGAGGGCACCAGCGACTTGGTGAGTGTTGGAATTGGCAGGTACCAGACTGGTGCTGGACCCAGTGGGCTCTGGGACCCACTGGGTGCCAGAGCAAGCAGGTGCCAGGGGCTGAGCCAGTACAAGGACCAATTGGCCTGACAAATTGAAAGCTAAGTGCCCTCACACCCACCCTTCCAACTTCCTGACCTGCTATAGCTGGCCTTGTTAACCCCTTTGAACTACATGACTCACAGGGTTGGCACAGGGTTGGGAAGAGCTGGGTTCTATCTAGACTCTCCAACTTGTATTCCCCCAGGGAAAACACTCTCAGGTTCTGATTTTTCATGGATTTATTAAGCTCAGTTAAACTTTACTAGGCTCAGGTAGGTTTAAATGAACCTAGATGCTAATTCCCAGATCTAGGTTTCCAGTTCCCATTGGCACCACCATGCTGAAGTCCCATTATGGCTCCTTGATCAACTCTCCACAGACAATTGAAAAATTCAGAGTGAATTTTTGTTTGATCTGTTTAATGAGTCAAAGAGTCTCTGGATCAGCCATGGCAGACTGCCCTTTCAGTCTTAGGATTTTTTCACATTAAGCCTCAGGGAGAAGCAGTATTTCTACTGCTTGATTTCTAGGTAGCCAAGCTAGGAGAAATGCTGCCCCACTCTAACACACCATTATGCTACCTCCACCCACCCACCACCCACCCCCATCCCCACCCCTGCCACCCAGAGACAGTGGTTAGGAGCCTTGAGAAAGTAAACAAAGGAGTCTGCTGGATATTGAGTCTCTATTTGCTAATGTGAACTCAGCTTGGAGTGTCCTAAGGCTCCTCCTTTGCCACTGGGGTTGATTCTACTATTCTTTGTCTCTGACACTAAGCTTGGAAACAAATCGATTATGATTATTTCTCATCTGTTTACTGAGAAGAGACTTTACATCTTCAAATACTTGTTTTGGGAGCTTAAGTCTCTGAAATCTCCTTTTCTCAAGGATCATGCAGCACACTCCAGTGCACTTTCAATACTAGAAAGGAACTCTAGTATTGATCCATTTCACTGCTTTGCTGAGCAGTAAAACAGGACAAGTCATTCTCCAAGCCCCTTTCTTCTTATGTGATGCTAATAATAATGATGATGACAAAATCATTCACTGAGCACTACTATGAGTCAAGCAGGTACTTTGCTTTATGTCTCAAATGTCATATAGTCACTATATTAAGCTTCACCAGAAGAGCAACAGACAGCTTAGAGAGGGTCTTAGTCCACCTTTTCTGCTACAACAAAATGTCACAGTAATTTCTTTTTTGGGGGTATGGGGGTACCCAGGAATCAAAATCAGGGGCACTCAACCACTGAGCCACATCCCCAGCACTATTTTATGTTTAATTTAGAGACAGGGTCTCATTGAGTTGCTTAGAGCCTCACTGTTGCTGAGGCTGGCTTTGAACTCGCAATCCTCCTGCCTCAGCCTCTGAGCCTCTGGGATTATTAGGCAAGCACCACTACACTCAGCTAGAATGGGTAATTTCTTTTTTTAATATTTAATTTTTAGTTGTAGTTGGACACAATGCCTTTATTATATTTATTTATTTTTATGTGGTGATGAGGATTTAACCCAGGGCCTCACACATGGTAGGCAAGCACTCTACCACTGAGCCACAACACCAGCCAAAGACTGAGTAATTTCTAAATAACAAAAAAGCATTTCTTATTGTTCTGGAGGCCAAGAATTCCAAGATCAAGTTACTAACATTGGTATGTACTGACTGCTACTCTCGGCTTCCAGAATGGTGCCTTGGTTATACTTTCTGATATAGCAGAAAGAGGAAGGGCAAGAAAAACAAAGGCCTTCACTCCATTGGCCTCATCCTTATGACATAATTGCTTCTTATTGTCACACATCTTAACACATTACATTGCAGATTTGGTTTCAACACAGGAATTTGTGTGGCACATTGGCATCACAGCAGAGAGTTTCATTTGCATGGCCACAGGGATACATCTCAGAAGTGGAGGAGATGTAATTAGATCCACATTCATCCAGTACCATAATCTGTGTTTTCACCCATCTCCACCCTTGTCCCTGAGTATTCATAACTCAGCCTCAAAAGGGTGCTGTGAGTGCTAGTAGGACAACCTACATGAAGGTGCTCAGTGGTCAAGGAAAGTGCATGGCTTTATCTAAGATAGGTGAATTCTCAATTAATTTATTTCACTTTTTTTAACACCAAACCCTCTGACACCAGTCATTCATCTGTACTGGTGACTTTTGCACTGGGATCTGCTAATGGAGAAACGAGTTAGGGAACACTACTGGAGAAGCATCTCTGTTATCCTTAACTATGCAGGTCTCTGACTGGACAGACATATCTTTGTCCACCTGCATTGTAACTTGTTATAGCCCCACAGACCCCACTGTTTTAATTTTACTAAGTCTGGCATTTATTTAGCTCTGATATCATGTTTTATGATCTCATTACCAGAAGATAAAGGTTTGTGAAACTGAGAAATTTGGAATAAAAATAAAAGGATTATCAGATGCAACACTACTACCTAAGTGATATTTGAAAAACATTTGGCAGCAGGTTGGATGCCACTGTGATTATTGTGTATATTGTATGGAGCATGGTCTTAAATCACCTCTCACATTTAAGATAGACATGCAGGGAAGTACCAGATCATTTCATCTCAGCCATGAGGGGCTAACAGTTTGATGGTCTTCCCAAAGTTAACTCAGGAACTCCCCACCTGTCAAACCTTAGTGTTCTATCCTTGTGCACACCTCATGCCTACCCATTGCTGACCACCTTTGTGCCCATCTGGATCTGTGGGCCAGAGGAATTGTATATCTTGATGACACCTTGATATATTTACCATGTTTAAGTTGTAATGACCACTTGCTAAGTCCAAAGTAAAGGGCTGGACATGATGAATAATAAAATAATGGCTCAGACACAAGTCCTAACCTCAGAGGACTTATAGCCTAAGAAGAAGGCAGACATGAGTCAAACAGTCAAGAAACAAAATAAGAGGCATAGATGTGAAAAAAAGAAATGAGGCCAGCTCATAGGGCACAGGCAATTTGGGATACAGTAGAAAAAGGTCAACTTTAATCAGGACTATGAGTGGTCCTACTGCTTTCAGGTTTCCTAAGAACAGGGTCAGTGGTCTAAGAGTGTTTTTGCAGGTCAGGAGATGATGGGTGGTTTTCCCAACATGAACATTTTATTTGTACCTTCAGCCTGACCACCGATCCCCAAGGACATGCTCAGGCCCATTTCCCCCATTTTTTCATGAGACTGATCCTTGGTGTCTTCTGTTTCCAGATGGAGACAAGTTCCAGACCAAAGGAAATAGGCTCAGGATGCAGATCCCCACTATGGGATGTACAACAGCTTTGGAGCCTGGAGATTGCGGTTCTAAGCCCTATCTTTCTGCTAATTAGTTGTACAGATGAATCTATATCCAAGCTTTCTCATGGGCGTGCCCTCTGGTGCTCTGGTATAGCTTTGAGTGTTCTGGAGGTATGTGTCTTCAATGTGGAACTTGATTCACAGACTATGCCTGCATGGCCCTTTGTGCTATACCCATGTGGGTTTTAGCTGATTTTATGAAGGTCCCTGGAAAAAAGGAGACACCAAGATGGTGGTTCCTGTGGTTAACGTGTGTGCTTATACTCGTGTGTGTGTTTCATGTTCCCCTGCCACAGTGCCACGGTTCTCATATGATTGAACTTATAGTACAACTGTGTGAATGCTTCTGATTTAGGGTAGCACTGTGTGTTGTATCCATGTATCAGTTAGGATTTGAATGTAGTGAAGTTAACAGGTCATTTTTGAATCTCTTTTGCAGCCAAAATTGAAGGACGGTGTGATAAATATATGTGACCCCAGGTTTTCTCACCTGAATATATTGGGAAGCTTTTCTAAGTCAAACCTTTTGAATATTTTTCTCTGACTTTACTTTGCAATATGAATAGGAATGTGTGTGTGTGTGTGTGTGTTTTGAGGGGATGGGTTTTGTGGCTTAGAACATCACATAATATTCCAACAGAACACTTCAAAGAATTTCCACGTGGGTTTCTCTTTACATTGTGTGGTCTTCCCATTGTGGGATCCTCCAGTCAATGGGGGAGTGTCCCTGCAAAAGGTCTCCAGGTGAGTAGGCTGCTGGAACAGTACCCAGACCTCAGTCATATCAAGCCACAAAAAATTATTAATTAGGCCACATTATTTCTGATACCCAGACGATTATCTCTTATTTGTTTAGAAAACTATAGGATCCTCACAGAAAGGTAAGAGGTTAATTCTACAAAGATGACAAGAAGAAAAAAAACTATTTTGTAACATTTCCCAGATTCAAGTCCAAAATCTGCTTATAGTCATCTGCTAAGGAAGTGACAGAGCAGATGGTGGAGCCCATTAATGAATGTTCCTACTGTTTTCCTAGGGTGGAAGTGAAGAACCCTGCAATAAGAACAGAGCCTTCAGTGACCTCCTGCACCCATTCAAACATCATTTTATTACCCTTTACCCCAGTTCATGCTTATTTTGTGGTTGTTTTTAATGATGATGTGTTTGTGTTCATACACTGGCATTCTGTTCTCTACCTTGACAGAGTAATATCAAAAGAGCAGAAACAGCAATATTATGAATACTCACTGTGTAAAAGCCACTGTGATAGATGTTTTGCACATTACATATTATTAATAAATGCTTTAAGTAGAAATAGCTCCATTTTAAAGAGAAAGAACTGGAGACTCAGAGAGGTTAACTGACTAAACTTAGGCTACATAGTTAGTAAATTCTGACCTAGGACTGATTGACCCCTATATCCAGTATCTTAATCACTGTACCACATTGTGCTTTACCTGCCATACTGTTCCCCATTTCTCCCAATCAGAAAGCAGAGACCAGTTGTTTGTGGCTCTGTGTACCAGCTGTCCCTGAGACCAGGCTTGGGAGAGCTGATCCAGCTGGAGGATGCCCTGGGAGTTAGATATATAGTTACAGTGAGGGCCAGTGCGTGTCAGAACCAGCAGGTTTGTCACCTCCTTCTCCATGAAAACCCTGAGTAGGTATATAACAAGTGGAACAGACTTCCCCTATCATTGTGTGGGGATGAAGGCTAAAAGTATTATCTCTCCATCTCCATCAACCTCTAAATGGTGAAACAAAACAGGTGACCTAACTCAGCAATTTAAGGTGTTGGGGACCTCATTATTTTGTTTTTGAAGCATGATGATTTCTGTAACAGCAGACACTGAGAGCTAGCTGAAGGGAGAAAGCATGGCTTCTTCTATCCAGAGTATAGGGAAGCATCAATCTTGCATCTTGTCCAGATGGACCTGCAGCTTCTTTAACATGAAAAAGAAAGAAAGAGAAAGAAAGAAAGAAAGAAAGAAAGAAAGAAAGAAAGAAAGAAAGAAAGAAAGAAAGAGAAAGAAAGAAAGAAAGAAAGAAGGAAGGAAGGAAGGAAGGGAGAAGAAAGAAAGAAAGAAAGAAAGAAAGAAAGAAAGAAAGAAAGAAAGAAAGAAAGAAGAAAGAAAGAAAAAAAGAAAGAAAGTCATGTTGGCCTATGTCAGGAGAGGTGGAACAGTATTGATCACATGCCACTGTTCCTTACTTCTTGATAACAGCTAATCCATGACCTCACTTTCCAGAGCCCTGAGAGGGCTGTTAACCTATTATTTCAAAAGGTGAGATCAGGGGGAATTGGGAAGTTGATACTCCAGATTTTTCTAAACCCCACCTGGCCCTGGAGCTTTGTAGGTAGTGAGATTGGCACAATGCTTTTTAGCCAAAATAAGCAGCCTGGAGGATGGAGTCTGCTGGCAGAGTAGTTAATTAATAAGTGGGCTTTGACTCCCCAGCCAGATGATGCATGCCCTTGTGCACAGGAATTCTGACAGGACAGAGAGGAAGGAACTTTCAGCAATTCATACTGTTTTCTCATTTACAAGTTTACATGTGGAAATTCCCAGAAATTAGTTCACTTCAGTGAGTATTCACTGTGACTTTGAAAAGAGAATCAACCCACTCCAGGTTTATGCCCAGGACTTTTTCACTTTCTTGTTTTCATGTCACATGCACCTCCTACTTCCATCCTCCTCCAGATTTTTAGAGGTATCTAGGGCATGAAAAGAAATGTTAATTAAGTCATAGGGAGACAAAGATTTACAATCAGCTGCAGATCCTTATGAAGGCTCCCTGTCTCTTTGACTGAATCCATCTCAGAATCATTCTTTGGGTCACTGACTGTGTATGGTGACCTGAATGTACAACTTTCTGCAAGCAATGACCTCTGCTTCTCAGTTACTTCCACTGCTAAGAATTCTGGTTATTCCCTATGTCTTTCTTGCTTTTGCTGTAGATTGCCTTGGGACCTGCCAACCACCTGAATGCAACCTGTGGATTCCCCTCACAAATCTCAGGCCATGATAGTGACTTGAACTGAAGGGAGTCAGGGTATCCTCTTCATCTAGGTGTGGGTATTAAGAAAGAGGGTGAGGGTAGTGGTAATGGTAGCTCTCCACAAAAATAAAAGCCATGGCTTGGTGGAGGAAAGATCAAGGAGAGGAATATTCTTTCCAGGTCAGTGTAGCTTTTGCTGTAAACATTTTATGGCTTCCCTTGCTTTGCATGTTTTGTCCTTTTTCCTTGTTAAATATATTGAACCAGAACACAACAAAACCTTTAAGAAGATGCACAAACACTGAAGCAAGGAAGGATATAATAAGCAAAAATATTTATATTTCAGTAGCTCAAAGTCAGATATCACAGTGGTAAAAGCAGAGAGAGTAAAAGAAATGTAAGTTTATAGAGGGATCTCAGGAGAAAAGTCAAGTCTGAGGACTGAGGATCTAGAAGTGTCTGTGGAGCTCTGTGGAGCAAGGACCCCTGAAACATAGATTTTCTGTAGATTGTGATGATCTCAACTATCTGCCCAGGCAACCCACCCATAAAGAGGTGAGATGTGAGTTAGCAGAGTGCCCAGCTCAGGACATAAGCAATGCTTTGCTTCTGTTTTCTTATCTACTAAATAGTGATATAATCTATTCAGTGGCAAACAGCCACTGTTGGACTTGGAGATCTTCCAATGCACAATGAATATTATGCCTGTGCAATGTTGAACTCAAACACTGAGTCTTCAGGTATAGCAATTTACTTAAATAGTCTGAATAACACAATTCCACTGAGAAATTTTTGAAAATCACTATCCTCTGAGGGAAAAAATTGATTGCACTGTGACCAGAGTAACAGACAACTTCACTAGAATGAGTTTAGAATCCACTGGTTGCACAAATTGAATTTTAGATAATAAAATTTTGAGTAAGAATACCTCAATGAATCATACTTATACTAAAAAGTTAAACTGCCATCCTATGCTTTATTGGAAACCTTACACTATTGTCATTTCAGCCATCCTAGAAGGAGTGATGGGGTTACAAGAGTTACTGTGGGTTTTAGAATGGTGAAGCCATGCAAATCTGGCATGTTTGTCCAGGTCATGTGGAAGAATATGAAGTGGGCATAGAAATCATCTAATGCACCATAAATGTCATGGTACCTCTCTTGTCTGTCTATGCACTATTAGAGTTAGAGATCCTGAGAGCCATAGGATCTGGCTTTGAGTCTGGCAGTAATGGGGACGAGCTTTCAGAGTTCTGTGGTTCTGTAATTGCCTTTTTACGTTTCTCTTCTATTATAATGAAAGATTTTGTTGTTGTTCTACATTGTCTTTGTGCAGTGGTCTCCACCATTCATTGTCCATCACCAGTACTACTGGATGTCCCAGTGCTGGATTGGAGCAAGAAGAGTAGTAGAAGAGATTAAGAAGAGAAAGGTTAATAACAACCCCACTATCTCATTTTTCTTTCCTCTTATTTTTCTCTCCATCATTCCATCTTCCTTTCTCTATGCAACTAGACTTTTCCCCATATCTTCTCTCCTTTCTATATTCAGTGTTTCTTTCTGCTTTATTGGAAGGTCTTGTCAAACAGTTAGAATGAGCTAATATGGATGCTGAACTTTCTCCATAGTCAACATGATTTGAGATAATAAACAACAGCATTTAAGCAAAGAACATAAAATAAAGAAATATTTCTTTTATTTAAAGAGTTCTTGGAGGGCTGGGGATGTGGCTCAAGCGGTAACGCGCTCGCCTGGTATGCGTGTGGCCCGAGTTCGATTCTCAGCACCACATACCAACAAAGATGTTGTGTCCGCCGATAACTAAAAAATAAATATTAAAATTTTCTCTCTCTCTTTCTCTCTCTCCCTCTCTCACTCTCTCTTTAAAAAAAAAAAAGAGTTCTTGGAGACAGCTGAACAATCAGGTTGCTCAAATTCCATCTGTGTAAACAAGGCCTGTGGGGAGACAGGAATTACTCAGAAGTACCTCAAAAAATAGGCGAGGGATTTCTGTTTGACTGGTTGCCAAGAGGCCACTCCTGGATTTTTTATTTCAGTCCCACCACCATTGCTGAGAAGAGAGAGAATGGGATGTGGTGGATGTAAAATGTTTGGTTATGTTACAGAGACATCTAGTGATAATACCAGAGTCTAAACCTGTGAATGACAGCCTGGAGCTCTAAAAAGACTCATACTTCAAGTGAGGAGATGAGGGCTTGTCCCGAATAAGGAAAATTGTCCTAAGTAGATTCAAACCAATCCATCTTCTTGCTCATTATTTATGATCTTAGGCTGTCTGGCTTCACACATTGATTCCTCAGGTTTTTCTTATGAATATGAACAGAGTCAGACCAGCTGAACCACATGGGGGTATTTGAAGAGAAAGTAGGAAAAAAAAACAGGAACAAGGATGAATGGGAATATTTCTCCATGAGAGCATGAGCTTTGTCTGTTTATTATTGTATCTTCAATATAGGTCTGACTTTGCATGATAGGATCTCAAAAGTTATGAATGAATGCATGAGTTAATTAAACCCATAATAAATAAATCTTGTATTTTATACTTGGGATAAAACCAGAAATTTTAGATAAACTGCCTGTCTTTATGAGACTTACATTCTAACAAGTGATAAAAGGCAAACACATCAACAGCAGTCTCCACAGAAGCATTTCTTTTCAGAAATACCAGTGAATATTAGTGGGTGGAGAAGCCAAGTATTTTAATATAAAACTTAGGAAAGGATACAACTGACTCACTAGTGCTTGCCTGAAGAGAAGGATCCAGAGTCTTGATTCAGCCTAGTCCTACAAAGGTCTAGTCCTACAAAGGATCCCCTCTGCCCAGGCATCCCAGGAGCTGCCCATACTATTTGTGCATATATTTCTTTGAGTCTTTGAGGTAGCTAAGGAGACCCTCCATGACTTGAGACTACTGTGTTTTTTCTTCACCCTCTGCTCCTCCAGGGCAGCTTCCTCAGTGGAGAAGAATCTCTGAGGCCAAGGCTATAACTCTGGATGCCAAAGACCAAAGATGAGGCCTTTGTTTTAGGAAGCCCAGAAGAAAAGCTTTAAGAAAAGAACTTTGTGGGGGTAGGGGCATGGGAAAATGGTAGAAATTTGATTGGGAAAAGGGAAGGAAATATGGGGACAGGAAAGATAGTGGAATGTGATGGAAATTATTACTCTAAGTACTGTATGACTGCACATATGGTGTAATGCTACATTGTGTATAATCAGAGAAATGAAAAGTTGGGCTGCAATTGTGTACAATGAATCAAAATGCATTCTTCTGTTATATATACCTAATTAAAATAAACAAAAATAATAATTAAAAATAATAAAAAATAGACTGTCAATTTTTTCAAAAAAATAAAATGAAAAGAAAAGATCTTGACATCTCATCTTTCAAGGGAGAAGGTACACCATGGAACTACTTAGTTATAACTGAAAGGGAAAAAGATTCAATTTTCTTCCCAGAAGCATATTTTATTGCATGAACATCAGGATAATATTGCTATGTTGTTTTTTTTTTATTTTAGCTGCATCTCCACCTCATTTGCATGTTCTTCCAGCTCCTTTGCTTTTGTGCTAAGAAAAGAATGAATCTGTATATGACAATTTAAAAGAAATTATCACAAGAACATTTACCAAAGTCAGACCTGGACCTTCCTGGTTCCTCCCTGTTCGTTAATGCCCTTCCTCTAGTCTATAGATGCCTCAGAGGAGACATCCTTACAGGTACCAACAGGACTGACTCTCCATGACCAAAACTGAGGCACTGTTCCAAGTGCATGAGGACACTCATTTAATGTAGAGAGATAGTTCTCAGAGTATGGCTTTGGACCTGCAGCATGAGCATTATCTGGGGACTTGGAAATGCAAATCCTTGGGCCTCATTCCAGATCTACAGAATCAGAAGCTATGGGGCAGTATGAGAGTGGGGGCTGTTATCTTATTTTAACAGCCCTGCATGCAGGTGATTCTAATGCATGTTGAGATTTGAGACTGCTATTGCAGAAGAATCTGTCATGCAGACTTCCAGAGTTCTTCATGGCTAGGAAATTGAGGTTTCACTGTCTAGTAGTGGCTTTGAGCATAAACTTTGAAACTAACTAGTCTGGGTTCAACCCATTTTGCCACTGTAGCTGTAACCATTTGGTTAGTCAGTTAAATAATTTGTGCAAAAAAAATCCTCATCTGTGAAGTGCAGATTGATTTACACCAATAAATGTGAAGATTAAACAAATTAATATAAATTAAGCACTTAGAATTGCACCTGGTACATAAGTGTAACATAAAGATTTGCTGTTATTGTCGCGTTCCGAGTGACTTAAATACTCAAACCTGCCCACCCAGAACACCACTTGCCGCGTTGCACATGACTAAAACACTCAGGGGTCATTCCAGGAAAACTGGGCTGGACAAAATAACCACATAAGAGACAGAAATACCTTTTTCTTTGGGGGTGCTGTGATGGCTTCTCTGACCTTCAGGGTCCACAGAAGAGAGAGCAAGTGAGCAAGTGCTGACCCCTTTTATTAAGGAAAAGCCATTCAAATGAGGCAATGGGTCAGGTTTCAAGGGGCTGAGTCTAGCTTCATGATGTCTGTTGTCAGCAGGTTGACTGACATCTAGGAAGGCCACACCCAAGGTTAGACTAAGAGAAGGAGACACACAAAGGGTGTATCCATGGAACATTCTATCCCAAATAGGGCAAGGAGTAATATCACAAAGGAACAGGTAAGCATAGCTTCACCCATGGGGATGTAGAAAGGCATGCCCATGCACAAAGACACATTTGTGTTTTCTCTACCCTCAAGCTTGGAGCTAACATCTTCAGTTACTTAAAAATAACCAGATCACAGGGTGACTGACAGTATCTCAGCCAATCAGCAGGGGAAGCAAACACTGGTCAGGTGTTATGTCAGCCTCCCATATGTTATAGTTATGATTCTTACTTATTTATATTGTTTTTATTGTCTCAGTTCTGAGTAAGATGATTCATAGAAAATCTCCTGGTTCATACCAATAGCGATCAAAGGTATAGGATTCTATAAGGGTTGTTATTGATTTCACTGGATTCATCAAACATGGAGCCCGGCAGGATTGCAGATGTGTCCTCTTTGTGTGCATCTACCTGGCACCAAGCATTTACTCCATGCCAAGCTCTGATCTTACAGATACTCTACACCATGTCCAATCCTGACAGAGACCCCACAAGTAAATACTGTTATCCTGGCTTTGCAGATGACCTGAGGCTAAGATTAGTTGAGGAACTTTCCCATTACCAAAATAGTAGGAGGTAGAACTGAGTCCAGATCAGTCTGTCCCTAATGCCCACCCCACATAGCATATACCTTATCAAGTACATATGTGGAAAACAATTACTAGATGAGATGATTGTCTAAGGGCAAGAACTCATGTTCCTGACTTTCCTACACAGGTGCATTCTTGTGGACTTATGTTTTATAAATGCTTGGATAGAAATGATTGCCTAGTTAATAGTTCTGCTTTTCAGGTCTTGCTTTTCCATTGTGTGGTTTCTTTGCAGGTGTTTATAGCACATATTCTTCTCTGAAATATTCCAGTGGTTTCTGGAGAATTTACTTGCTGTTTGGGTAGGAGATTGCTGAGATTTCCTTCATCATCTCCAGAGCAAGATGTCTATGTTAGATGAGATACTTCTCTTAAATCTTGAAACTTAGGCACCTGGAGAGCCACGTTAGAAATACTGGAAAAATGTGGCCATTGGTGCCATGACATTTAGATTCTTAATTCTCCCCAAATTGAAAAGTGTGGAGATTTCAGAAATGAGAATAAATTCCTGTAATGTACAAGGTTTTGTTTTGGAGGAGATTACTGATAAGATTGAAGAGCTTCTTTCCAGTAAACTCATTCCATTCGAGTCAGCAGAGATGGTGTGGCCTAGACCAGCCTCTCAGGATACAAGATGACACCCAAGCATAGAACCAGATTATCCAGAGCAGTTTACAAAAATATACAGTAAGATCCCATTCTTTTTACAATTTTTTCTATTTCTTTAATTTCTATCCTTTTATCTGCCTTTTATCTGCCACAGCAATACTAGTGTCTACTTTATTCTGCTGCCCTTCCTATTCCCCCTTCCCCTTCTCTCCCCTTCCATCACCTCTCTCTACCCAATCAATGTTACTCATTACTCCATCCATTTATTCATCCATACCCATTCATACATACCCATTTACTCATTCATTCTTCCATTTATTAATAAGCTACACACTCAAAACTTTTGTTTTTACTCTTCTCCTAAATTGGACCCCTCTTTTGATTGTGTGGTTTACTTTTGTTTATTTCCTCAATTTGCTCAGGTACTACTTGCCTAGAGATTTTTGACTACCCCAATTCAAAGAGGAGTTTTGTCAATGTTACTTTTTATACCCCTTATTCTCTTTCCCTAATATTATTGTTTAATGTTCTATTTTGAATTAATTTATTTATGGAGAAGAAGAAATGTGTTAGTTTCACACAATTTTCTTAAATATACCCTAGACTAACACGGTACTATCTATGAAATGTTCTCATTATATATATTATATATAAGATTTTAGTCAATTGATGAATGAGTATTATAACTGAATACATGCTTTAAGAATAGAACTACTTTTGGAAGATTATATGCTTAATTATAATGATATCACTCAACATTTTTAAAAATTGCTAATCACTTAATTGTGTTTTTCACAATTGTAAATAGACCCTTTTGTGCACTTATCTCAAATTTATTATACATGCAATGCTGCAGGGAATGTGATGTCATTTTCATTGGTGGAGAAACTAGGTATTCCCATAGACTATACATGGCAGGTACAGGCTTCTGGTTGTGTCCATATGGAACTGATCCTCTTTCCTTTACTCAATGATGCTGCACAGATAATCATTTGAGACTTTTCATCCATAACAGTCATTTTTATAATTAGTTGCTCATGACAATACAATGATCTTGATATATCATACATTTGAATCAGATGGGATATAATTTCTCATTTTTCCAAGTGCACGGGTTGCAGAATCACATTGGTTATACAGCCACATATATACATACAGCAATACTAGTGTCTACTTTATTCTTCTGACCTTCCTATCTCCCCTTCCCCTTCCCTCCCCTCCCATCACCTCTCTCTACTCAATCAATATGACACATTTCTTTTTTGTTTTCCTCACATCATCATACATGTATTTTGTATAACGATGAGGGTCTCCTTCCATCTTCCCTGCAATTCTCTTTCTCTCTCCCATTCCCTCCCACCTCACTTCCCTATTTAGTGATAATCTTCTTCTCATGCTCTTCCTCCCTACTCCATTTTGAGTCACCCCCCTTATATCAGAGAAGACATTCGGCATTTGTTTTTTTAGGGATTGGCTAACTTCATTTAGCATAATCTGCTCTAATGCCATCCATTTCCCTGCAAATGCCATGATCTTGTTATTTTTAGTGCTGCGTAATATTCCATTGTGTATAAATGCCACATTTTTTTAATTTTTTTTTCTTTTTTTATTGGTTGTTCACAACATTACAAAGCTCTTGACATATCATATTTCATACATTAGATTGAAGTGGGTTATGAACTCCCAATTTTACCCCAAATGCAGATTGCAGAATCACGTCGGTTACACATCCACAATTTTACATAATGCCCTATTAGTAACTGTTGTATTCTGCTACCTTTCCTATCCCCTACTATCCCCACTCCCCTTCCCTCACATCTTCTCTCTCTACCCCATCTACTGTAATTCATTTCTCTCCTTGTTTATTTTCCCATTCCCCTCACAACCTCTTATATGTAATTTTGTATAGCAATGAGGGTCTCCCTTCATTTCCATGCAATTTCCCTTTTCTCTCCCTTTCCCTCCCATCTCATGTCTCTGTTTAAAGTTAATCTTTTCTTCCTGCTCTTCCTCCCTACTCTGTTCATAGTTGCTCTCATTATATAAAAGAAGACATTCTGCATTTGTTTTTTAGGGATTGGCTAGCTTCACTAAGCATAATCTGCTCTAGTGCCATCCATTTCCCTGCAAATTCCATGATTTTGTCATTTTTTAGTGCTGCATAATATTCCATGGTGTATAAATGCCACATTTTTTTATCCACTCATCTATTGAAGGGCATCTGTGTTGGTTCCACAGTCTAGCTATTGTGAATTGTGCTGCTATGAACATCAATGTGGCAGTATCCCTGTAGCATGCTCTTTTAAGGTCTCCAGGGAATAGTCCAAGAAGGGCAATAGCAGGGTCAAATGGTGGTTCCATTCCCAGCTTTCCCAGGAATCTCCAAACTGCTTTCTAAACTGGCCACACCAATTTGAAGTCCCACCAGCAAAGTACAAGTGTACCCTTTTCTCCACATCCTCGCCAGCACTTGTTGTTTGACGTCATAGTGGCTGCCAATCTTACTGGAGTGAGATGGTATCTTAGGGTGGTTTTGATTTGCATTTCTCTGACTGCTAGAGATGGTGAGCATTTTTTCATGTACTTGTTGATTGATTGTATGTCCTCCTCTGAGAAGTGTCTGTTCAGGTCCTTGGCCCATTTGTTGATTGGGTTATTTGTTATCTTATTGTCTAATTTTTTGAGTTCTTTGTATACTCTGGATACTAGGGCTCTATCTGAAGTGTGAGGAGTAAAAATTTGTTCCCAGGATGTAGGCTCCGTATTTACCTCTCTTATTGTTTCTCTTGCTGAGAAAAACCTTTTTAGTTTAAGTAAGTCCCATTTGTTGATTCTTGTTTTTAACTCTTATGCTATGGGTGTCCTATTAAGGAATTTGGAGCCCGACCCCACAATATGTAGATCGGAGCCAACTTTTTCTTCTATCAGACGCAGAGTCTCTGATTTGATATCAAGCTCCTTGATCCATTTTGAGTTAACTTTTGTACATGGCGAGAGAAAGGGATTCAGTCTCATTTTGTTGCATATGGATTTCCAGTTTTCCCAACACCATTTGTTGAAGATGCTATCCTTCCTCCATTGCATGCTTTTAGCCCCTTTATCAAATATAAGATAGTTGTAACTTTGTGGATTAGTCTCTGTGTCCTCTATTCTATACCATTGGTCCACCCGCCTGTTCTGGTACCACTACCATGCTGTTTTTATTACTATTGCTCTGGAATATAGTTTGAAAATTGGTATCGCTATACCGCCTGATTCACACTTTCTGCTTAGAATTGCTTTTGCTATTCTGGGTCTTTTATTTTTCCATATGAATTTCATGATTGCTTTATCTATTTCTACAAGAAATGCCATTGGGATTTTGATTGGCATTGCATTAAACCTATAGAGAACTTTTGGTAATATCGCCATTTTGATAATATTAGTTCTGCCTATCCATGAACAGGGTATATTTTTCCATCCTCTATGATCTTCTTCTACTTCTCTGTTTAGGGTTCTGTAGTTTTCATTGTATAAATCTTTCACCTCTTTTGTTAGGTTGATTCCCAAGTATTTTATTTTTTTTGAGGATATTGTGAATGGAGTGTTTTTCCTCATTTCCGTTTCAGAAGTTTTGTCGCTGATATACAGAAATGCCTTTGATTTATGCATGTTGATTTTATATCCTGCCACTTTGCTGAATTCATTTATTAGTTCTAGAAGTTTCTGTGTAGATCCTTTTGGGTCTTCTAGGTATAGAATCATGTCATCTGCAAATAGTGATAATTTAAGTTCTTCTTTTCCAATTTTTATGCCTTTAATTTCTTTCATCTAATTGCTCTGGCCAGTGTTTCGAGAACTATATTGAATAGAAGTGGTGATAGAGGGCATCCCTGTCTTGTTCCGGATTTTAGAGGGAATGCCTTCAACTTTTGTCCATTCAGAATGATGCTAGCCTGAGGCTTAGCATAGATAGCTTTTACAATGTCAAGGTAAGTTCCTGTTATCCCTAGTTTTTCTAATGTTTTGAACATAAAGGGATGCTGTACTTTGTCGAATGCTTTCTCTGCATCTATCGAGATGATCATATGGTTCTTATCTTTAAGTCTATTGATGTGGTGAATAACATTTATTGATTTCCATATGTTGAACCATCCTTGCATCCCAGGGATGAATCCTACTTGATCATGGTGCACAATTTTTTTGATGTGTTTTTGTATTCGATTCCCCAGAATTTTATTGAGGATTTTTGCATCTAGGTTCATTAGAGATATTGGTCTGTAGTTTTCTTTCTTTGAGGTGTCTTTGTCTGGTTTCGGAATCAGGGTGATGTTGGCCTCATAGAATGAATTTGGAAGAGCTCCCTCTTTTTCTATTTCCTGAAATAACTTGAAAAGTATTGGTATTAATTCTTCTTGAAAGGTTTTGTAAAACTCCGCTGTATACCCATCCGGTCCTGGGATTTTCTTGGTTGGTAGTCTTTTGATGGCTTCTTCAATTTCATTCATTGATATTGGTCTGTTCAAATTGTGTGTATCCTCCTGACTCAGTCTGGGCAAATCATATGACTTAAGAAATTTATCGATGTCTTCACTATCTTCTATTTTATTGGAATATAGATTTTCAAAATAATTTCTAATTGTCTTCTGTATTTCTGTAGCATCTGTTGTGATATTGCCTTTTTCATCCCTTATGTTAGTAATTTGAGTTCTCTCTCTTCTTCTCTTGGTTAGCATGGCTAAAGGTCTGTCGATCTTATTTATTTTTTCGAAGAACCAACTTTTAGTTTTGTTATTTTTTTCAATAGTTTCTTTTGTTTCAATTTCATTGATTTCCGCTCTGATTTTAATTAGTTCTTGCCTTCTGCTACATTTGATGTTGTTTTGCTCTTCCTTTTCTAGGGCTTTGAGTTGGAGTGTGAGCTCATTTATTTGTTGTTTTTTTCTTTTTTTGAGGAATGACCACCAGGCGATGAATTTTCCTCTTAAAACTGCTTTCATTGTGTCCCATAGATTCCGATATGTTGTGTCTGTATTTTCATTTATCTCTAAGAATTTTTTGATTTCCTCCTTTATGTCTTCTGTAACCCATTGATCATTCAGTAACATATTGTTCATTTTCCATGTGATGTAGGATTTTTCCTTCCTTCTTTTATCATTGATTTCCAGTTTCATTCCATTATGATCAGATAAAATGCATGGTATTATCTCCACCCCTTTATATTTACTGAGGGTTGCCCTATGGCATAATATATGGTCTATTTTTGAGAAGGATCCATGTGCTGCTGAGAAAAAAAGTATATCCATTTGATGATGGTTGATATATTCTATATATGTCATTTAAGTCTAGGTTATTGATTGTGATATTGAGTTCTATAGTTTCTTTATTCAACTTTTGTTTGGAGGATCTGTCCAATGGTGAGAGAGGTGTGTTGAAGTCACCCATAATTATTGTGTTGTGGTCTATTTGATTCTTGAACTTGAGGAGAATTTGTTTTATGAATGTCACAGCACCATTATTTGGTGCATAGATATTGATAATTGTTATGTCTTGTTGGTGAATGGTTCCTTTTAACAGTATATAATGACCTTCTTTATCCCTTTTGATTAACTTAGTCTTGAAGTCAATTTTATTCGATATGAGGATGGCCACCCCTGCTTGCTTACGAGGACCGTGTGCGTGGTATATTTTTTCCCATCCTTTCACCTTCAGCCTGTGTATGTTTTTTCCAATCAGATGTGTCTCCTGGAGGCAGCATATCGTTGGATTTGTTTTTTTAATCCATGATACCAGCCTATGTCGCTTTATTGGAGAGTTTAAGCCATTAACATTCAGAGTTACTATTGATATATGGTTTGTACTTCCATCCATGTTTGATTGTTTATCCTTTTTTAAAAAAGTTTAGTTTCTTTCTCCATGATTATCTTTCCCCTCGCCCTCTGTCTTTACTGAGGCACTTCCCACTGATGGTTTTGGTTATTGTTTTTCATTTCTTCCTCGTGTAGTGTTTTCCTCAAAATGCTTTGCAATGCTGGTTTTCTGGCTGCAAATTCTTTTACCTTTTGTTTATCATGAAAGATTTTTTTTTCGTTGTCATACCTGAAGCTTAATTTTGCTGGATACAGAATTCTTGGTTGGCATCCATTGTCTTTCAGTGTTTGAAATACATTGTTCCATGACCTTCTTGCTTTCAGTGTCTGTGATAAAAAATCCATTGTTAACCTTATTGGTTTACCCCTGAATGTAATCTGTCTCCTTTCTCTTGTAGCTCTTAATATTTTCTCTTTGTTCTGTATATTGGATATCTTCATAAAAATGTGTCTTGGCGTTGGTCTACTGTGATTTTGTGTGCTCGGTGTCCTGTATGCATTTTCAATTTGTATATCTGTTTCCTTTTTTATTTCTGGAAAGTTTTCTGTAACTATTTCATTCAGCAGGTTACTCATTCCCTTGGTTTGATTCTCTGTACCTTCTTCTATCCCGATTACTCATAAGTTTGGTTTTTTTATGTTATCCCATAACTCTTGGATGTTTTTCTCGTGATTTTTTACCAGCCTTTCTGAGTTGGCTAGACTCTTTTCAAGATGATATATTTTGTCTTCATTATCTGACGTTCTGGCTTCTACTTGCTCCACTCTGTTAGTGATACTCTCAATTGAGTTTTTAATTTGGTTTATCATTTCCTTCATTTCTAGAATTATTGTTTGATTATTTTTTTATAATCTCTATCTCCTGATAAAGATGCTTAACTTCTTCTTTTATCTGTTTATGTAATTCATTCTCAATGTGTTCTTTCGGTGCTTGAATTTGCTATCTCGTATCCTCTTTAAGGTTCCATTCCATCTGTCTAAGGTGTTCCTTGAGTTCTTTATATGACCATTTTTCTGATGACTCTAGGTCCTCCTGAATATTTAGGCTGTCCTGCATTGTTTGTACTCCTTTTCTTTCTTGCTTTTTCAAGTTGCTCATGTTACTTCTTGTTCTGTTTGACTGCTGAGTTACTGTTTACTCCTATAAATTTATTTGATGCTTGGGAGGAAAGGTATTAGAAGGGAAGGGAAGAAGTCACTGTAGTCACAGGTTTCAATGAAGTTATCTCCTTCGCCGCAGTCTGGTGACGTCAGTTCTCTGCCATGGTGGTATCTCTTGCAAATGGCGACAGTTTGTTTCCCTTTGCAGGGTGACCAATGCAACGGGTGGGTCCTTACTGTCTCTCCCAAGCCCCGTTTCAAACCTGTGGCCACTACCTATGAAGCTCGGTTGGCATTTACCTCTGTAGGAACAGAAGGGCCGACCAGTGGTTTCAGCCGGATGGATTAGTGCTGAGTCACAGCTGTTTGTCTGCGGGAAGCAGGCGAACGGGAGCTTGAATTCAGCCGATTTGGGCTCAGTGTGTGTTCTGAGAGGCCCAGACTGTTCGTCCCAGATCCACGTCAGTTCAGCATTGCCTAGTGATCCTGAGCAAACAGAATTTAGATTGTTTACGACTCCCTATGCCCGCACAACTGAAGAGGTCAGAGACTTGATCTCTCCGTGCCCACTGCCATGTTGGAATCCACATTTTTTTTATCCATTCATTTATTGAAAGGGATCTAGGTTGGTTCCACAGTCTAACTATTGTGAATTATGCTACTATAAACATTGATGTGGCTGTGTCCCTGTAGTATGCTCTTTTTAGGTATTTTGGGTATAGTCCGAGAAAGGGAATAGCTGGATCAAATGATGTTTTGATACTTATCCTAAGAATATATACAGAAATCAATCCTATTTTATGGCTGTGCCCAATATTTAGCCACTTCCATCCGCCAGTCTGATTACATTCCTTTTTCAATTTGTTCTTAGATGATTTTGAATCCTTCCTCTAGTCAAATACATTATCAAAAAACAAAAAGCAACAACAACAACAACAAAAACCTACCTGAAGACAAAATCTTCAGGACAATACCCTTAATTATCATAAGCATGGTCTTCACAGGAATAATACTTTAAAAAATCATTTAGTTATAAATATTATTTTGCAAATGTCTAAAAATTATAGCTTATAGACTTTGGAATAGATGATGACTTGTGTTTGTGAGTTTCAAAAATAAAAACTAAAATAATTGGATAATTTTCAAACTAATACTAAAAGTAAGTAGGTGTTATATATTACTTTATTAGTACATTTAAAGTTTATTTATTGACATCATTTCTGAGAATTGCACAGAGGTATAAACATTCCTAATCTTTGTACCAAAGCAGCATCCTGTAATTTTAGTTACTGTGCTTTCTTTTTAAGACCCAGGAACAGGGCAGAGTCATTACTCAATGATCAATATTTTTTCTAATGTTTTTACTTTATAAAATGAATTGCCTTTCTTGGTCAGAATACTTCAATAAGTTGCTATTAATAGATAAATTTAATTTAATTCAGCAGAAAGCACAAGATACTGTTAGACCCATAAGGATGAAAAATTCAAGGTCTTTGCCCCAGGGGTTATTGCATCTCTTAGGAGTGAGGAATTTAGACAATTTACATGGAATGTGACAAAAGCTACACTAGAGGGCTCTTTCAGCACAGAGAAGGGAGAGTAACTGCTGTGAAGGGAATAATCATCCTGAGAAAAGCACCTGAGTCTTCTATGGTGTTAATAAGAAAAAGAATAGCTGATGTTTACTGAACCCTTGCAGGAGCCAGGCATGGTACAAGAATTTGAATGTATGTTTTTCCCATTTTAGTCCCACCATGGTCCCATGTCATAGAAATTATCATTACTTCCATTTTATGGATGACCTTAGTGTTCAAAATCTTTTAATTGTAACAGGAATAATTGAAATTCAAGTCCTAATCTAATTGAAGCTAAATTGGGCTCTTAACTTATATTATCAGGTGTGATTCAGCCAAGACTGAAAGTACTAAATGGGCAAAGGCACAGAGGCACAGAATAGTGACTGCTAATATCTAGTGCTTGCTAGGCAAACATATTTTTTCTCAAAATGCCTTATATAAATGGATATGTTTAATCCTCAAAATAAGACTATGGGGAAAAATTACCTCTGGTTTACTGATACAAAATCTACAAAAATAAAAGTTAAATATTTGTTCATATTCACACAGATAGTGAGCACAGAATACAGTGTAAACTCACCTGAGCTAGTATCAAAATATGGGCTCCTGATGGCCCTCCACTGCAACAGTGTGTCTGAGTGCATCTACACTTGAAGAAAGCATGCAATTGTGAGTGCTGAGCTGGAAGAAGGTGAATACGGTGAAGAGTTCACCCAGGGGTCCTGTACCTTATGTTAGTGAGCTTGGATTTTATTCCCTAGGAGATGAGTGTTCAAAGCACCATGTAGTCAAATTTACATCATACACTTGTATATTATGTGGAGGGCTGACTTGTATGATAATAAACTAGGAAACCGATACAGAGCTCAAAGTGCCAGGTGATCAGAAAGAGCATTAATCTCCAGGATATACGAAGAACTAAAAAAAAAAAAAAATCAGTAAATGGGTGAAGGAACTGGAGAGGCATGTCACAGAAGAAGAAATAAGAATGGACAACAAATATATAAAAAAATGTTCAACATCTCTAGCAATTAGAGAAATGCAAATTAAAACTATACCGAGATTCTATCTCACTCCATTCAGAGTGGCAATTATCAAGAATATAAGTAACATAAATGTAGGTGAGAATGTGGGGAAAAGTTTTGCTTATATTTTTGGTGGAACTTCAAATTGGTGCAACAACTCAAGAAAGTAGTATGGAGATTCCTCAGAAAACTTGGAATGGAACCATCTTGTTCCCAGTTATCCCACTCCTCAATATATACCAAAGGACTTAAAATCAGCACACTACAGTGATTCAGCCACATAAATATTTGTAGCAGCTCAATTCATAATAAGATAAACTAGGTTGCTATGTTCCCTTCAGCAGATGAATGGATAAAGAAATTGTGGTATATAAACACAATGGAATACTACTCAGTCATAAAGAAGAATGAAATTATGCATTTTCTGGTGAATTGATGGAAGTGGAAACTATCAGGCTAAGTGAAATAAGCCAATCTCCAAAAACCAAAGGCCAATGTTCTCTCTAATATGTGAATACTGACATAGAGTGTGTAGGGGAGGGAGGATAAAAGTTGAAATAGACAAAGTGGAATGAAGGGAAGGGAGAGGGGATGGATAGAAAAGACAGTAGAATGAATCAAATATTCCTATAATCATATATGAATACACAACTAGTGAAACTCTACAATGTACAACCACAAGAATGGAACCCTAAGTTACATTCCATGTACTTATAATATGTCAAAATATGCTGTACTGTTATGTATATATAAATAGGAAAAAAATTAAAGTACCAGGTGAAGGAACTCTGAGTAAGGATATTTCAACTACAGAAGACAAAGTGAGGGAAGGAAAGGTGGAGGTACTCTTTCAGTGCATGGAAGAGCTCCCCTTTTTGGAAGATGAGAACTGGATTTCTAGCAAGAATTCTAAAACAAACAAACAAACAAAAAACACCGATGAAGAGAGGCAAATAAGGACAAATTCATGTCTACATTGAGTTGGCTAAACTTCCCCCTACCACCATTTCTAAGCTAATGGGAGCTAAACCCTAGGCAGAATGCCTTTCTTGGAACTTTCCTGAGAGTGTTTAGGGTTTCTTGGTTAGCTGGTTAGCATACATTCTCCATGTTCCTATTAATGTACACTATTAAGCCTAGGAGGGAGGGAGTCTGAGAAATGGAAAGCCTGGTGATCGATTTTCAGAATTTAGTACTTAGCCTTAATTGGGGTGTAAGATTTTATGATAGCTATTTTAACTACAGTCCTTCCCTTTGCCCTCCCCAGTTTTAAAATTATCGAATCATATACATTATAACCCTGAGCTCCTCCAATCAAAGCAAGGGGGCAGTGCTATATTAAGGATAAAAACAAGTGGACTTCCCACCCCAGTGTGCTTGCTTGCCAGACTTTATTCACTAGCAGACTCTCATGCAGAAGTAAGGTTTGCATTGCCTAGCCACTTCTGATCATGGGCTTGATATCTTTCAGCACCTCAGTATTTCTAACAGTAGCATAACTGTGTTCACAGCTCAGGCGCACATCACTCAAATCTTGTCTATGATATGTCAGGGAACATTTGCTTTCTTGACAAAAGGAATCCTCTTTCAGTTTATTTCTCCTTGAATGTGACACAATGTCCCAAACTTATGAACAAAAAGAAAGATGCCATAGAAATTGGAGAGATTTGGGTCTAGCACAATGGAACTGGGGCAGGAGGCAGAAATGGGGACTTCAAAGAATGGAATCACATACCCCAGATTAAAACTCTAGGCTGAAGCTGTTTGTTTGTTTATTTGTTTGTTTGTTTGGTTTTGGGTGCCTGACTGAAAATCCCACTCAAGTTAGAGACCCATATATTCTGATGTTTCCCCAGGCCTCCTTGACTATCATAACATTAATCAACCTCAAAAAGTTATTTTGAGTCCAAGCAATTCTTTTACTTTAAGGAACAAGTAAAAGACAAACTCAGTTTAACAAAAAGATTAAATCATCCCATCATGGGAATAAAAAAAATAAAATTGTATACTCCCAATCGAGTCAGAAAAAAAGAAAAATCATGAAAGCTTAGTTCCTCATCAAAACAGTGTAAAAACCTCTAGATAGAGAGCCACCAGTGGTATTCTCTTTGGGACCCCTCCCAAAGCTGTGGGAGGTTTTCATACTTGCTTCAAATAAACCTCCTACTGAATTTTCACCCTCTTTCATCTGTACACATCATTCTTTTTTTTTAAACATTTATTAGTTGTAGTTGGACACAATATCTTTATTTTACTAATTTATTTTTATGTGGTGCTGAGGATCGAACCCATGGCCTCTCAATGTGCTAGGCAAGCACTCTACCGCTGAGCCACAATCCCAGCCCATTCTTTAGATGAGTAAGCAAGAACCCATCAGTATTCACACAATCTTGTGTTACAGAACTACTACCTGTGCCCAGAATTTTAATTATGTGAAAAAAAAACTATTTTTTTGTTGGCCAGTAGTTCTATTACCTGTGACTAAAGTTAGCCTAAGTACTATGTATGCACCCCTCCTGAGTCCTGATTGTTCAATACACACTCTTGTTTTTAGTGCCACCACAAGGCTGGAAACACTGTTAATACCTGCTGCCAGTCTCTGGGTTCCCACAAGGGAGTTGGGGATACTCCATCTGAGCAAGAAGTTTTTCTTCTACTATTTAAGAAGAAGAGGAATCCCTAGATAGGGTGGATTATAAAATGTGGCATGGCACCTCACTTACAGATATGTGAGTAGGTCTCCAAGCCACACATCTAATAGGGTAGCTGTGTCCAAAGGGAGATGGAGTGGTAACTACCACACTCCGCTTAGAAACCACTACTTTCTTCAGACCTACTCATGGTTAGAGAAATGTTTGGCAAATAGCAAGGGCAATGTGGGTATTAACTATTTCTCTGTTTATGTATATGATTTTGTAAGCTCTGACATCTTTAAACTGTGGATGGTAGTGTCTGCTCTTTCAGGGTTGTTGTTAGGATGAGAGGGGAGTGATCACACATGTCCACCATTTGCACAAGGCCCAGGGCACACCTGCAGTGCATCATTTGTTCCTGGTCATGTCCCACTGCACCCAAATAAAACTGGGCGGGAAAAACTCACAAGACACTAATTAGAGAATGCTCTCTCTTCCTAAATGAAGTTTTGCCTGATTGCCTATATCAGAAAAGAATTCCTTGGCTAATCCAAATCCTTCATGCTATTTTTCAGAACTTTTTTCTCTGACTCCTAACAAGTGGACATGGCTTGTCTCCCGCAAACTATGACTACTGATTTTGTGTAGTGTGAGAAATAACTTCTGATTATCATAAAAGTCTGTATAAACCTCCCTCTGATGTCCTAGTCCCCAAAGTAATTTAAACAGAATTTAATGTTGAGCTTCTTCCTCCAAATGCAGCTATCCTGAAAGAATAGGTTTCTCTTTTTCAAGATAATTTTGCTGCCTGTGACTTGTCCACTTCTTCATTTGAACCAATATCAAACCCTTCAATGACTAAGGCCATATGACCTCTCTTCATTTAAATCTGACTTGGAGTTTGATCCAACTAATTCCACATAAAGACATCTCCCTTTCCGTCTCTTGGAAGCGCTTTGGGAGCTATTTAATATAGTGCTTTAGAGAGTTGGAGGCATTAGTTCCCTTAAAGCCCCACTCCATGATCCACTCAGGAAATGAAACACTCCCTCTTTCTTATAAATCTTCCTTCTTTTCTTAACTATGTTTGGTAACTTCCTGTGTTCTCCAAAGAACCTGAAGATATGTCTATATATTCCTATCTCTCTCTTAACATGTTTAATATAGACAAAGCTGTAGTTTGGATCTGCCCTGTCACCCAAAGTCCTGTGTTTAGTCTCCAGCAGGTGGTGCTATTGAGAGGTGAGGTGCTAGTGGAAGGAAGTTAAGATTACTGGGGGTATGACCTTGAAGGGAATATTGGAATACTGAATTAGTCTCTCTCTCTCTCTCTCTCTCTCTCTCTCTCTCTCTCTCTCTCTCTCTCATTCTTTCTTTCCTGACATAAGGCTAACTACCACACACTCCTACATGAAGCCCTTTGATGCTACAGGATCAAAGTAACAGAGCTAAGTAAGTGATCAGAGATTGAAAGCTCTAAAACTTTGAGCCAAAATAAATCTCTCCTGTTTATAAGTTGTCTATCTCAGGTATTTTGTAACATTGATGAAAAGTTGATTAACAAAGATTTATATATAATAGATGACAGACATTGTTTTGGTTTCTCTAGAAAAAAATATATTTTTCATATGTATATGTGTGCATAATTTATGTATGTATAATTTCCATACTTACATATGGAGAGATAGAATTTTTAGGATTTCATCACATGATTGTGCAGGCTAGCAGGTCCAAGATCTGTTAACTCTCTTTACTTGAATGATTTTGAAATTATGAGAGTATTGAGTTGTCCCCCAAAAGCTCATTTGTAAGACAATGCAAGAAGGTTCAGAGGAGAAATGATTAGGTTTCGAGAGTCAGTGATATGTATTAAATGAGTGGTAACTGAAGTGGTATGGTGTGGCTTTGGGGTATATATTTTAGTGTCTGGAGAGTGGAATCTCTCTCTGTTTCCTGATCATCTTGTGAGCTGGTTTTCTCTGCAACATTCTTCCAACACGATGTTCTACCTCACCTTGAGCCCCAAGGAATGGATCCTGCCACCTGTCTTCTATGGATTAACATCTCTGAAACTGTGAGCTCTCAAATAAACTTTTCCTCCCCTAAAATTGTTCTGGTTTGGCCCTTTTGTCACAGTGTCAAAAACAAAACAACAAAACAAACAAACAAACAAAAACAAGTGCCAAGAAGAAGAATGATCTGAAGAACCTAGTACTATTCTCCAACTTTATAGAAAGAAAAACAAGCACCCTGTGTTACTATTTATGTGGGCTTAACAGTACAACAGCCAAGCCAATTGCCTGTCTCTCATAAGACCTCTGTTTGAACTGATTCTCACTTACATGGTCATCTCTTTTGGCTATGAGGCCTCAATACTAGAAGGACTGAGTCTATATTTAATATTCTAAAAGTATATGCAATAACTGTTATTGAGCTAATTTCTCATAATTAGAAAACATAAAATGGTATATAGTTAAATGAATAAAAATTATTAATTTAAATTGGATTTGAGTTTAAACCCTGCTTCTCTTATTAAGTGAATGAGCTTTAGTGGGTTTAAAACCTAAATCTCAGTTTTTTCCTCCCTAAAATAAAAATGAGAATTTCTTTAGTATTCTCATATTAAGTTGATAAGATAAAATGCAAAGTATGCCTAACAACGTGATACTAAAATATTTAATAATAAATTATTCTCCCCTACACTCATCACCCTTATGAAAATGTATTTAATCTAAAAAGTTCTAATCTAAAACTTGCTATTATTACTGATGATTTCTGGTTTTTTTCCTTTGAAAATGATCCAATCAGCAAATGAGTTTGGCTCTGGGACCTAAATTTATTGTTTTCTGCTTCAAAGAGTCACAGACAGTTTATAGCCTATAAATAATAAAGACAACAATTATAAAAGGTTAGCCCATCAGCATCAATTAAAATTTTCACCATCTAGGCTATTAGTAAATCACTGGACTTGCATTAAAGTTAGGAGTATCAGAACTGGTTTTATGCCTAAAAAATGTTTCTTTCTAAATCAAGCCCTTTGAAAAAATATACAGAAGATTTCTCTTCTTTACTTTCTCTACCACAAATGGTATCATTTGCCATCTGTCAGTGCCTGAAAACCTATCTATAAATTATTTGTTCTGGCACACATTAAAAAACTTCTAGCTTTAGGGCTCCTCCTCAAATGTAAATACTTCTGGGAAAAGGGGGAAAATTAAACTTTAGTCAGCACCTACCTACCTACATACATACATAATTGCTTGTGTACATATAACCCAAGGAAAGATAGGAGTAGGGCATAATTTTGGTAGTACTTGAGATCTCATTTTTCTTTAAATTGAATGCAAAGAGGAGGTACCTAACAAAGCGTACCAGAATAACTAATAAGGTGGAGATAAGTTCTGGACAACATAGTGGATGTGTGCTATGGACAAATATCACCCAATTCATTGTTTTTAATTTAGAACAAAAAAAAACTATTTACCTTTCATTCATCTATCCAGCCCAACTCTATAGTGTACCTTGCAATCTATCCAAGACAGAATGTTTTGGTACATTTAGTATTTCCCTGGACCCTGGACATGAAAATACCACAAGAGGAAAGAAGAGATAGTAATGATGGAGGTACAGAAATGTCTCATGTGTATTAGTTTCTGCTGTATGTATGTATGTGTATATATATATATATATATATATATATATATATATATATAATCTTAGTTAACAGTATTAACAGTAATACAGTAATAACAATTTGATTTGATCAGGCAATGTCTCATTTTACCAGATATGAGAGATTTAGTTTTAAGCCCAATTTGCAAGGCAGGTAAGTGGCTGTAAAATTTTAACATTCAGAAGTAAATTATGAGATTTTGCTTTCTCTAAATATATAAGCCTAGGAACAAGTGATTGCTTATATTATTTCAGAACAAAATAGTTTTCATTTGATTCTATTTGCCTTCTCTTAATCCAGTAGCCTCTTAATGGCAATATGGCAGTTCCAATTCAACGTCATACCTACACTCAAAGCATTCCCTTTTATTTGGAAAGAAGAAAAGAGTTTCTGGACTCAGCCATCATGGTCACATGTATTTTATTAGTTTGTGAAAAGGATACATGAGCACTCCTACTGCCAAAGGATCTTGGGAAAATAGTATTGGATTTTTGAAACTTTGCAGTGAAGAAAACAGGAAAAAATGTGTTTGTAAATGCTTAATGAGGGAGCCCAAGTACAATATTTGCCAAAATACAAAATAAAAATGTTAATACAGATCTTTAAATCCAAATGATATAGTCCCATAACTCCTGCCTACTTCTGCCCCAGGATGCACATATTTCTACTGTGAGAATACAGGTTGTTTTTTGAATACATATCTAATGTTCTAATATATATGAAGAAAGACCATTCTTCATTCCAATTACTGTATTTTTTTATATGTTAATAGCAAGTCATAATAGAAGTTCACTATATCAGATATTATATGAATTATATGTGATCATGGTAGTTGGGTCTGTCAAGTGAGTGGAGAAACTGTAGAGAACTGCAGATATTGGAGTGTATTTCTGGGAGGGATGGGCCAACTTAAGGGATGAATTTATGAGTATGTCCTTGAGATCAGCATTATTATTTTCCATGATTGTAAATGAAAGCGAACTCCAGTATAGCATTCAGGTCTACCAGACAGTGTCTGGTTTGGTTGAAAAGTCTAGCCTGACCTTAGGTACCAGAAAAATAGCTGGTGCAAAGAGGTGAAGAATATAGTTAATGAACAGATTTTATGTGTCTATGAGATAGTGAGTTTCCTCAGCTTTAGAGGAACATCAGAAAGAAAACTAGTGCTGAGGAAAAAAGAGTAGAGACCAACTTTGTTTTGCCCATCTCACCATGAGCAGGCTGAGACCCTTCCTTAGATAGAATATGAAGCTGGTGTGACTAGAGAATTTCAGGTACTCTAATTTCCCCTCTTGATGATGTGTAGGAAACTTTTGGGTATTGGGGAATCTAGTAACTCACCTGGGACTTATCTGACATAAGGGAGCCCCAACCTGTATTATACAGTTGAAGAGGTAAATTGGGCACTGTTGAGAGCCTGTAGATAACTTAATTCTATATTTCTTTTCCTAGAAGGAAAAAAAAAAAACGGATCCCATGAAGGAAAGATGAGTGTTTTAAAGACATGGAAAATTTTCTTTATGAGTGATATTGGAGATTCATGTAGCTTCTCTATGGAGCCAATAAGCTATGAGATATGTGTGTGAGTGTGTGTGTGTGTGTGTGTGTGTGTGTGTGTATATATATATATATATTTCTGTCTTACATCCTTCATGTCAACATACTCTCTCATTCCTAGAAATGATGCTTGTAACTAACTTCTGAGAACCTGCTTGGAATAGTGAAACTGGGTATTAGTCCCACTAAAGGACTACTGACTTAGTTTTCTGAGAGGGGAGAATTTGCTGAGAATGCCAGAGGAACGCAAATTTTTGTTGTCGTTGTTGTTGTTGTTGTTGTTGCCGTTGTTTTTTCCTCCCTGGACATTTGGAGACAGGTCTTGAGGAAGATTTGGAGAAAGAGAGATATATGAGATCATAATTATATAGTATTTCTCACATTTTCTTTGTCAGTTGGATAATGAAGAGAACGGAAATGGGTTGCTTCTCCATTAACAGCTCCATACACTCTCTATTCAAACGTACAGTTCTTCAAGTCCATGAACAAAATGAGAGGAGAATTTCTTGATGACAGCTTTATTTCACTTTAGGTGGTGATGGGGAGTCTGCTCTTCTCCCTGCTCTTTTTATGACAAATGTATTAATTTCTCGTTGTTATTTTAACAAATTAACACAAACTCTGTAGCTTAAATAAACATAATTTTATTATGTTATAGTTCTGGAGATCAAAAATCTGAAATGCATTTTACTGTGCTAAAAATCAGCTTGTCAGTCATACCATGTTCCTTCTGGAAGCCTTAGAGCAGAAGTCATTTCCTTTTTTTCCACCTTGTAAAGTCAAAATCTCTTCTACCATGGAAAGTAACATAATGCATGTCCTGGTGATTAGAATGTTGATACATCGGGAGTGGGGCATTGTTAAACCAATTACAGTGGACTCCAAACGCTGACATTCATCCCACATACAAAATATCTTCACTCTATCCAAAATTCCTGAAAAGACTAAATACTTCACAGCATCAGCTCAAATCCAAAGTCTCTTACAATTTGGTAAAATTCCTATCAGTTGGCCTTTGAAACTGGAATGTAAGTCATCTGCTCCCAAATATAACAGTGAAGAAGATATAATTATAGATATTCCATTCTAAATGGGAGAAAAATTTTAAAAATTCACTGGTCCCTCAAAATATAAAAGTCAAAATCAACAAACTTCATTAGTTTTTAATATAGGGAAAAATTCTTTCTTAAAAGGCAAGTGACTTATGCCTCTGCTCTCTGGGCCTATAGTCATCTATCCTCAGTTCATTCTTTCTGATTTTTTGTTTGTTTGTTTGTTTTAAAGAAAGTATTTATTTGTAGCTAAGAAGTCTTATTATCTTATTTCCTGCGGGTAAATTTGTGGAGTCCAAAAGAATTTTTTCATTTCATTTTTTCTCTGTCCCTTTCATTCCCAGGGGACAGTGTGTTGGGTACATAACATTATCAATGTTCTGTCCTTTGCATTTCTTAGGGATTTGCTGTATTAGAAAAGAAACCTTCCTTCACAAATCTTTACTGCCTAATTCATCCATTTTTTTCTGACTTCTACTTAAATTATTTAAAATTATCCATGAATTACATACCTAACCTCTTTCTGCATCTGAGCAAATACATGGCTCTTTTGACCATTCCCAGGTACTAGCATCAAGTCATTAAGTTGCACCCTTTATTTTCTTTTCAGAATATGCTTCCTCATAGTGATTTTTCCCATTTTAGCATCTTTTACAATCTAAAAATCCTGAATAATTCCCAAATGGACAAATCCTAGTTTATTTTTTATTAATAATTATTTCCTCTGTCTATATTTTTCCTTTTATATTTTATTATAAACAAGAAAATGGTCACAACATCAACACTTTGCTTGGGAATCTCCTTGGTTAAATAATCAAGTTCATTGCTCAAAAATTCTTTCCTCTTACTGGTAAGGCACAGTCCAACTAAGCTTCCTGCCATTTTAATAAAAAATTTTCTTCCTCCTGTTTTCAATAATATGTCTCATCTCATTTGAAATCTCACCAGCAGTGTGTTCTGTGGCAACTTGTTTGTGATGGTGAGTGTATTCTCCCATGTGATCTAATGTTTCTTGCTTACTTCTGAGCCTTATCAGTAGGGTCCTATAGCCACATTTCTCGTAACAGTATGCTAAGGCCAACATGACATTTTAATAGTATGACTTTCAAAATTTTTTCATTCTCTATTCAGTTCCAAAGCCATAACCACATTTCCAACTGTTTGTTATAGTAAAATCACTGCTAGAACTGGTGTTACAACTTTTACTGTGCAACCAATGGTCCCTAAGTTATTGGCTTTCACATCATAAATTTATTATCTTACTGTGCTTAAAGTCAGAAATCCAAAATGGGTTCACATTCTTCCTTATATCTTCTAAGGATAAATGATTACATTGGACCAATTGGAAAATACGAGAGTATTTTTCAAGATTCTTAACTTAATCACATCTTTAAAGTAATTTTTAACATGTAAAGTTAAAAATATATTCTAAATTCTTAGGTTCTAGAGTTTAGAATGTGAATATTCTTGAGGGAAATATTACTTAGCCTATTGCAATAGACCACTGTGACTCTGCTTCAGCCAGTATTTTTCTGAATACCACATGGACTTGTGTAAATGTTTTAAAGTACAATTGTATTATGATTTGGGTATGATAAGCCTGACAACTCAGGAGACAACTGATGTTGAAATGTTTCTTATACTGTCACTTCCTAAGAAGAAGGTGTGCTCCATGACATGCCAATTAGAGAAGTACTAGAATAGGTCAAGAAACCAGGGGAGCAAGTATAGGAAAAAGACTTTATTTTGGTTTCTGTGTGGAACAAAAAAGTTAGTACAGATTTAGGATTAGCTGGTTTGAAAATTTTTGTAGGCTCTGGGATATAGGGGTTGGTTCTAGTTTTTTCCTACTGGGCCCTGGGGTGATTAGGGCAGATTTATAGTGGTACCTGAGAGTAACAGGCCAATAAAGAAAGTATTAGCCTGACACACATACACACACAAACACACACACACACACAAAGTCATACTTCAGGGTAAGTTGTTGACTATAAGATTTGTCTAGCCTTGGGATTATAAAGCAATAGAATACAGAACACAAATGGCCTGGCTAATAAACTAATGCCAATATCAACTGAAACCTGGATAGGCCCAGTTTTCCTACTGTTTGCCAGGATAGTCATTCCCAGGCTGGGTCAGGAAGGAGTGCTAATGTTGAGGATATCTTAGGCCACCATCAATCTTTGATACATCTTACCAGTGAGTCCTGGGAAATGGGGAGGAAAGCCCCTTCAAATAAGTTTGTGACACCATAAGACAAGTCACATTTGAGAACACACACACACACACACACACACACACACACACATATTTTAATAAACATCTTTGAAACTCAGTTGCGCACAAATAAATTAAAAACCAATTTGTACAATAAAACAAATCTTTATATTCTTAATACACTAACAGCAATGTATATTTTAATCCAAAGAAATTAAAAGAAAAATTGAATTCTGATATCCTTCGCAAGGAATTATATTCATGAATATCTTATAAAATGTGTCTAAAACTAGGAGGACGTTGGGACTGTTCCACAGAGGAATGTGACATATGCTAAACCTGGGAGATGCTGTATTATTTTAAGATAAGGCACTGGTGTTTATGGAATTGGTGAACTGTCAAATGTACTTATGCTTAGGATAGAAAAGTCCCATTTGTAGGATATATCATAACACAGTCAAACACATAAATGGTATTTGTTCACATTGAAATTAAAAATGAGCACCAGTCTCTGAGGGAGGTTTTCATCAAATGAAAATAACTTGCTTGGCATTTTGGAGGTGGCAAGTGAGAGGTGGGTCCTTTGGGTGTTTTTATTCCCCAGCTCTTTAGTTCTCTATGAATTTATAGATTGTTAAATAATTCATCAATTCATTTGGATATCATTGTAGGTTGTAAATTTTTTAGTCTCATATATTTTAAATTGATTTTATGTGCTTTAAGTGGATTTTTGAAGGCATGCAAATCATGTGTTCTCCTTAATCATCTTTGCCACCTCTGCCTACTCTTGTCTCTTTTTTATTTCTCCTTTTTAACTTCTTACATCTTGTAGTTTCTTGCTTCTTCTCTGAGTTCTTTCTCTCTTCTCTGCTTCCTCTTTTATCTCTTACTTTTCTTCTTCATTCCCAAATTATTTTATATGTTTCTTCAATTTTTCCCCCTCTACAACTTTTTAAATTATTTTAGGGGGTTTTTCATTGATAAAAGGTGTTTCTAGTGCTCAAAATTTTCAGACCACTGTTCTATATTCGAAGTCTACCAGACAACTGAAACACTTGTTATACTCTTCAAAAGCAAGAAAAAGGGATAAGAGACTGAAGAACTTGACTCTATCAAGATCTTTCGGAGTTTCTTAAATTGGCAGATTCATTGCTTTGTAAAATAACTGATTGTGTATGAAGGGGCAGAAGAAAAAGTGATTTAGGTTATGTCTAGTTCTTGTCAGAAAAAAAAAATTGTAGTCAACATCAGAGAATAAAACAGTATGGCTGTTGCCACTTCTTTATTCCTAGTTTGCCATTTAATTCCTGATATTTTATACATGTCTTTATTATAGAAATGAACTGTAATATAATAACCATTATTTATATATTTGTTTTTTCCTCTATATTATTAAATCACCTGCTATGTTAGTCAGTGTTTTGTTACTCTAACAAAACACATGAGATAATCAACTTTAAAAGAAGAAAGATTTATTTTGGCTCACAATTTTGGAAATTTCAGTCAATAGTTAGTTGATGCCATTGCTTTTGTTCTTGTGGTGAGGCAGCACAGCATAATGGCAACATGTAGTGGATGAAGTTGCTCATCTTCTGGCAGCCAGGAAGCAAAGGAAGTGGGAGAAAAGATGAGGCCTGGGGTGCTACCTTTTCTTTCAAGGCCTAAAAACTCCTATTAGGCCTCATGAATTAAGGTTTCCATCACATCCCAATGGTACCAAGGTCAGAACCAAACCTTTTACATATGAGTCTTTGGGGAACATTCCAGATCCAATCTATAACAACTTCTATAGATGCTACCACTTCACTTTGACTCTCAAAGTCTACTGAATCCTTGTTGAACTGGAATCAGTATATTCCAGTCAAAAATGATTATTCTTAGTCTTGAACTGATTATTTCTCAGCATTCAACTTCTTCCTTAGGTCATTATTTTAAACACATTATGTTTATTTACTGAATTCATTGGTGCACCTGTTCTACCAAATCAAAGAGATCCCGGTTATTTATTACTAGTAATACTGTTAATTTAACCCAGAGGCTCTCTACCACTGTTTATTTAATTAATTAATTATTTATTTATTGACAGGGTTTTACCCAGACTGATCACACTTGTGATCCTCTTGCATCAGCCTCCGGAGTTTCTGGGACTTCAGGCATGTAGCACCATGTCCAGCTCAGGATCACAATTATTAACAATCTTATTGTTCACTTTATTGAAGACAATATCATTCCATCTATAAACAGGCAATTTAAGGTGGAGAAACTTATGCCTATACAAATCATGTCCCTTTAATTTTAATCTAAAGAAGCTCGTGGTCTGATTAGGATATGGACTATAGGGAAGTAGAAGAATCAGAAATTAGGCTTCTTCAAACATATATCAGGTTTGAAACTAATCTAACTTACCTCCTTTGATATGCAAATTCCAGGGATCCATAAGTTAAACAAAATGACAAACCAGCATGAATGTACCACAAGAGGTGCACATAGTAGTGGGCAACTCAGAGGTTCAGGAAATAGGAAGGGTTCTTTTTTATTTCTTCTCTAAGAATTCAGAATTAGAATACAACAATTACTAATAGGGCATTATGTAAAATTGTGGATGTGTAACCGACGTGATTCTGCAATCTGCATTTGGAGTAAAATTGGGGGTTCATAACCCACTTCAATCTAATGTATGAAATATGATATGTCAAGAGCTTTGTAATGTTGTGAACAACCAATAATAAAAAAAAAAGAACCTGCCCTGGAAAAAAAAATAAATAAATAAAATGTATTAGAAATCATTAAAAAAAAAAAAGAATTCAGAATTAGAAATCTCACCCAAGTCAAACTTCATGTAGAGATGAGGACTCCAGGATAGAGGAAGAAATGGTGGTTTGCCAAATCCTTGAGTGATTCCAAGTCTGAGCTATGACTTGGAACCCAAATACACTGACACTTGATTTAGGCCTCTTCTCACCACAGCTTGCTACTTCTTTTTCTATATATGAGATATCTATTTATCCACATATTTATTGAGTACCTATTGTGAACTGAGTACTAATGTGTGTGTGTGTGTGTGTGTGTGTGTGTCTATTTAACACTGAGGTATACTCCCAGCTATGTTATTGTGAGAAAGAATATCACTAAGTTGCCAAGAAAAGCTTCCCTAAACCCCCCAAGGCATGGGGATTACAGGAATGTGCCACCATGACCAGTTACACACTGGGATTTTACTGGTGAGAAAAAACAGACTTTGCCTGGGGTCTTATGAAACTTGAAACCAAGCAGATGATGCACAGTAAAAACAAACATCACAAAAAAGGCTAGAAAAAAACTATGATTCTGGAAGAAGGACTGATAGAAGGGAACTGGGGGATAAAATCTGTCCAGGAACATGTCCAATGAGATGTTCATAGCTAGAAGGTTTAGTTTTGTTGTCAAATGATATGTGGTTCTCTTTGTCCTTTTTGCCAAACCCAGTTATACATAGTGCTATGAGATGGCAATTTCTTTGTTTTTATCAGTATTTAAGTGACACAGGTTGGGCTGCAACTGTGGTTTAATTTTAATATTTGTATTTACCTCCAATTATGTTCTTTATCTGGGTAAGCCAAAAAGATTCCTCTCTGCTTTTAGGCCTTGCTTTTATTACAGATTACTCAAAAAAATCCCTATGGGTGAGAGTTTTCAAATTTTGATATCTATGTGCTTGTTTTCAGTTTTTGTTATTTTAAGTTGTTAAGCCACCCATTGGAGTCTTTGAGAGAGTTCTGTTGGTCTTTACTCAACAAAGAAGTTACCTGTGGCAAACTTCTTTTTCTGCTTGCACATATACAGTCTAGGTACTTGGCCCCTGACTTGAAAATATCAATTATCCCATACTCAGATACAAGGGTCTCATATCTCTCTGAAATTTAGCTTGTTTAGGTTTTTTTTTTTTAAATTTTCAGCTAGCCTTTGATGACTTTGATGATAAAACTGTGGTCTTTAGTTTATTAGGTGTGTTTTATTATTCAGATAGAAAGATTATCTGTGAACGTCTAGAGCGTTTGGGTCCCTGGGTAAGGGTCGGCGAAGTAACCAGGACACAGGCGACACAGAGCAAAGGCAGCAGTTGCGACTGCATGCTGAGATTTATTTGCAAGTTCCTTTTATATTCTTCTTCTAACAAAGCAAGCAATTAACACTTTACCCACATTGCCCAAATATCATGCCTCAGCGGGTACACAGAGCTAAATTCAGATGTTCCTGTTCATATGATAAGTACCCTCCCAAAGTTTTTGTAAACATCATCTAATCCTCTGAGGATGCATTTGTTTCTTTATAATGTACTGTTCCCAGGACAAGTATGCAGGAAGCTTCTTCCTCCTAGCCAAACCATGCAGAACTTGTGACTTGCGATAAGGGGAAGAGAACATTTTTCTCCTCCTAACTGAGGTTTGCCTCAGCTGACCTAAATCACAACCACAGCTCTTGCAAAAAGTCAGGCCTGAGGGAGCTAAACTCTGCACACTCAAACCCCAACAATTATCTTTAGCAAACTTCTTAAATCAAACTTGAAATCAAATATGGGTTTAAAACATCACTCTACATTTTATGCAGCACATGTAATTAATATATTAAAGACAAATGAGAGTGGAATAAGAGAAAGAAGCTAGAAGATTATTGGAACTAAAATGTGTTTACCATTTGTGGGGTAGTGATCTGTAGATGTGGTGATTTGCAATAAGCTTAGAATTTATGCAGAAGTCACCAGAACTTTGTTTAAGTTTGTCATCTAAGTGACAAATGATTTTGTATATGTTTAGCAAGATAAAAGTAAAAGTGAAGAGCTACTGAGAATTTCAAGATACATTTTGAAAGTAAAATTGACAAATTGAGGACAGATTAAAGGTCAAGGGCAAGGAAAAAAGGGAGGCATCAAAAAAGGGAGGTATTACTTTGTGTACTGCAATAACAACTGATTATATAATGGTCTTATCTTCTGAGAAAATGAACACTGAAATAAAAACTGTGTGAGTAGAGGGAAAAAAATAGAATCCAAGAGTTAAATTGGAACCAATTAAGTCATCAATATATTCAACCTAACCTGCCAATGACACAGACAGAATTATTTGCAATAGATATCTGAATAGGCAGTATAAATTTAGGAGTCAGCAGTATATGACAGTACTTTGAAAGAAATTAGGGATTGGAATATGGATACTGTAGCTAAACTCTAGAGAATGTATTGCCAAACTTAAAACATTTTCTTAAACAAATTAGTAGTGCCAATAAGTCTCAAACACAATACCAAGTATTGGTATCATACACCAATTTTACATTGTTATTTTTCTTACTTTTCGTTGTAGAGAACGGACATGGGATGAGCAATTACTGACTTTCTCAGCCTTTTAATCTACAGAAAAAAGGAATTACAAAAATTCAAAGAAAATATTATTTACAATGCTAATTATTCTTATCTGACTGCCTACATACATATCTGTCTATGCATAAAACCTTATAACTATAAGCTGCTGCATACAACACACACACACACACACACACACACACATACAAAAACATATGTATTTCTAAAGTGGACAAGAACATAAGGTCTTAATTGCATTTATATCTGGTATTCTTTTTTAATCATTTAAATTTGCCAATTCATAGTAATCAATATTTATGATATGAAAGCTGTCTGAATAATTACACACTTAGGTAACTTCTGTATATATATATATATATATACATATATATATATATATATATGTATATATATATATATATATATATGTGTGTGTGTGTGTGTGTCTGTGTGTGTGTGTGTGTGTGTGTGTGTGATTGCTTCATATCTTCAAAGCATTCCATGCTTCTTGCTCTGGTTAAATCAACGAATTGTACTCTCTGGAGACTCTCTCTCTCAGTGTAGTCAATAAGTGTCTGAGAACCTACAGGTTCCACATTCTACCATTCCCAGATATATCCCTCTATTCTGTACCACTAATGAGTCAAAATAAACTTTTTGGGGATTTATCAGAGCTAACATGCAAAACTTTCTACTATTAGACTGTACACATAATACTTCCTTTTTTTAAGAGAGAGGAGAGAGAGAGAGAGAGAGAGAGAGAGAGAGAGAGAGAGAGAGAGAGTTTTAAAATTTATTTTAGTTTTCGGCGGACACAACATCTTTGTTTGTATGTGGTGCTGAGGATCGAACCCTGGCCGCACGCATGCCAGGCGAGCGTGCTACCGCTTGAGCCACATCCCCAGCCCACTTAATACTTCTTCTAATTCTTTTTTTTTTACAAGCCGAAAGCCATAATTTTATTGTTTTAAAAAATTTAATTTGTTCTAATTAGTTTTGCATGACAGTAGAGTGCATATTGTACACAAATGGAGCACAAGTTCTCACTCCTCTGGCTATACATGGTGCAGAGTCACACTGGTAGTATAGGCATACATGTATACAGGGTAATAATATCTGTCTCATTCCACAGTCCTTCCCATCCCCATACTTGCTCCCCTCCCCTCTGCCCAATCTGAAGTTCCCGATATATCATCTTTAGAAAATATATATTTATGTATAAAATATATATATATATAAAACCTGTCTGTATAGATACAGTCTCTTTACCACCTACCTTTCCCTTTTATTTGATGATTTTGAAACAAACTCTAAACATACTATTATTTTATATTTCATATTTTTCATTCATGAATACTAAAATAATCACTTAGCATTTAAATGTTATTATTAGCTAATTTTTTTGAACTTTGTTCAAATCAGTATATCAAAAGTCCACATTCATTATTTTGGTTTATTGTGTCTCTTTTCCTCTTTTGTATCTTTTAACATTGTTAGTTCTTTTTGTTCTCTTTATTGTGTTTTATTTATTTAACAAACTGAGTCAGTTAATCCTATTACACTCCCCACATTTTATATATTGTTAACAGCCAAAGTTTGATCCAACACTATTCTCTTTCCATTGGTTTTTCCATAATTTTCTAGTAAATTATTAGATCTAGAAGCTTGATAATATACAGGTCTGGCTTTTTGGCAAGAATAATTTACATAGAAGATGCTTACCCCTCTCAGGAGGAACAGCATATCTGGTTGTTCCTTTTTTACAAAATTTAAGATGGATTAGTAAGCTCAGGTGTCATTATTCTTTACTAAGTTGGCATTTAACATTATATTTAATGACATAATAGTCATCTGGAGCAATGTTCTTATTAGGGTTACCAAAATGATGACACTGTGATCCCACCATAAAAAATCTTTTCCAGGTTCTAAATATAAGGATATTTTCTTATCTTGTGTTTACTGATTTCTAGCATATTTGCATTGTAGTGAGAGCATATACACTGTACAGCTTTTTACTTTTGAGATCTTTATTTGTTTATTTGTTTTTATGTGATGCTGAGGATTGAACCCAGTGCCTTACCTGTGTGAGGAAAGCACTCTGCCACTAAGCTACATCCCCTGCTCTTATACAGATTTTAAAATTTATAATTTATGTACAGCAAAATCACACTTTTGATTATAAAATTCTTTAAGTTTTGCCTATTATGTTCAGTCACATAACCACGGACCACTACAAGCAAGCAAGATGTAAAACAGGGTCTGGGGTTGTGGCTCAGCAGTAGGGCATTCGCCAAGCATGTGAAAAGTGTTGGGTTCAATCCCCAGCACCACATAAAAATAAACAAATAAATAAAACAAAGGTATTGTGTCTGACTCAACTAAAAAAAAAAAATGATGTAGGATAGGTACAATAGACTCAAAAGTTGCCATGTCCCTTTAATATTAACTCATTCCTGTACTCCCAGCCCTGGTATCCACTGATATTTTTTTCAGTCTCCAGAGTTTTGTCTTCTCTAGAATATCATATTTCATAATATATGATTTCATATATATCATGTTTTTTAATATATGATACAGATTTCAGTCTTTGAATTCTATCTTTTTCCATCAACTGTAATGCATTTCTGATCCATGTACATTACTATGTGTTTCAGTAGTACATTCTTTTTTTGTTCTAAGTAACAGTTCACTGTACATACATACCAGCATTACATTATTCACTTATCAGTTAAAGAATATTTTAATTTCTCTTTTCTGAGAATTTTTTTTATTGAACAAATTTTTTACATGAACAAAACTTTAATTGACTCAACTATATACTTAGGACTCAACTATATACTTAGGCATATATAAGAAATTGTCAGACTTTTTTCAAAAGTGGCTATACAATTTTTCACTTCTAACAGCAAAGTAGCAGAGTTTAAATTGGTCCACATTCTTGGAACAGTTTGGTAATTTTAGAATAAAGAGCTTTGCCTCTCTCTCTCTCTCTCTCTCTCTCTCTCTCTCTCTCTCTCTCTCTCTCTTCCTCATATTTATCCTGTCCTATCCTATTCTATCCTATCCTGTGCTATCTATTTTAACCATTCTACTAGATGTATGGTGGTATCTCAGAGTGTTTTAAAATTGTACTTACTTAATGACTAATGATGTTACATATATTTTATTTGAGATTCAATTATCATTTTTATTTTTTTCTTCAAATCTTTTGCCCATTTTGGGGAGACAAAATTTATAATTTTATTGTTGAGTTTTGAGATTTTTTATAAATATTATTAATACAAGTTCCTTACCAAACATGTGAATTTTAAATTTTTTTAAAATGTAATCTATCACTAAAAAAGAATTTTTGAAAATGTATTTATTGATACCTAAAATGCTATCATTACATAATATGAATTTCCTATGGATTATTATGAACGAAAATGTCTGAAAAGTTTTCTGAACATTTTCAGTTTTAGCCACTTAGAAAGGGCACTCACTCATTCACAAATAGCCGCGCGCGTTCAGCGAATGGACCGAGTCCAGCGAGAGACGTCGGGATTAAAAAAATTTCACAGGAGTCCGAGGTCCTTCATCCAGGGGGAATCTATCTTTATTAGCTCAGCACATACTTATATATTTTTTTTGCAAAAGGCATGGAATGTTACTAGTAGGCGGGGGCAAAGGGGAAGGAAAAACAGGTGGTTCATGTCGACTCATAATGAGCCTTCAACCAGGAACCTTATCAGACCCAAGCAGGTCAGGGCGTCCCCACATGACCATTACAGGCTGAAATAATATGAAAACAGACACCACAAATCCTTCAAGGCCTTGTGAGCTCCTTCAAGGCCCTGTGAGCTGGCCTCTTTGACGTGCACAAAAATCAGGGCTGGATCCAAGCCCTGAGGGCCGGGGGGAGTCCGTGCCAGCAACAAATTTTCTTCCTTTTTATTGTTTTTACTATGTTTTTAGGGTTATACATAATTTGAGATTTAATTTTGATCTAATTATACATGCATGAAATACAATTTGCTCCATTTCAGTCCCCAGTATTTTCTCTTTCCCTGCCCTTCTTCCTCCCCCAGTTCCTCTTCCTTGCTCTTCTGGAATTTCTTCTATTTATTTATTTTTTTTTAATTGGTGCCTTATAGACATACATAAAGGTGAAATTCATTGTGGTATATTCACATACGTACATAGCATACTCACAAATTTTTCTTGAAGTGTAATGAAAAGGATAAACAAGTGTGGTATATTCATATGATGGAATTTTATTTTCCTATCAAAAGGAATGAGGTATTGTTACATGCTACTGAGAGTAACAGACATGAGTGGTAGGAATATGCAGTTAAGGTAATAGCATTATAAACTAGGCCCACTGTGCTTATGCCTATATGCTTTATTAAAAAAAAAATACCTGCATCCCTGTCTGGCTTATGTGAATAGGGTATGTTACATTTCTCAGCATTTGACCTGTTATCCTCAGGAGAAACACAAGCCTGACATACTAGTAAAAAGAATACAAGTTACCCTGAAGGGAGGAAATTTGTGACTCTTACACAAACCAGGTTCCAGAACTTACAAAGGAAAGACTAATACCCCCAACCATAAAACCTGTAAGAACAATTTCCAATTACAAGCCATCAGCATGAGCAAGAGTAACCCAGAGTTTCCCTGGACTATGCATAGTGGCTGCTGATTTTATCCTGCTATTAGTCAAAAGTCAAGAGGGGGACCTGGGAGGGACTCTCTGGAAGCTTCCCTGTGACCCCAAATTAAGCTGGAGAGGAGGAGGGGTACACTGTCCCTCTCCTGAGAGGATCCACTTTCTCCCTTAAGAGTGTGCCCCTTTCCCTTTCCCTAATTTTTCAATGAACTCACATGCATGATACTCTGAACAATATATCTCAAATCTTTCTGGTGTTATCACAAAAAAAAAAAAAAAAAAAAGGACTGCTGTGGTTGCCTCAGCTCTATGTAGCAGGTCCTTGCTTTATAATACTACAACATGAATGAACCACAAAAACATTTTGCTAAGTGAGAAAAAATTACAAAACATCACAAATTGTATGATTTTATTCATGTAAAACATTTAGAATTGGGAAATATATAGGGACAGAAAACAAGCTAGTGATTGACAGTGTCTGAAGAGAGTAGGGAATAGAAAATGGTTGTTAAGAGTAAGGAATTTATTTCATAACAAGGTAGAAGTGATGCTTGTACAGCATTGCAAATGTACAAAATGTCACTGAATTTTGCATCTTGACTTTGTTTATGTGAACTTCACCCCCATGGGGAAAATCATTAGTTTAATTTATCCCAGTTAATAAAAGCATTTATCATGTAACATGTGAGGGAGCAGAACCAAATTTTATAATTGGCAGTATCAACATCTAACGCTCACCTGACATAATGAACCAAATTTTACTGCTAAATACAATATATCTTCTACTTTCTTCTCCAATTTTTTTTGAATGTCTCTTCTAAATTTCAATCTCAATAACTAGAAGATATATAGTGGAAAAATAATATAATATGTAACTGTAAACACCTCAATCACTAATAATATGTAGGACTTTGCAAGTCATTGGTATTGTGAGAGGCCTAAAATTAAGGCTCTTCAATTTGTACCTTGACATTGAGGCCAGAATTAGGCAGTCCATATAGATAGGTAAATTAAGTCAGGTTATATACTCAAGAAGGCCAATTTGAATGAGTCTGGGAAGTTGAAGACTGTCTCCCAAGGAACTCAAATGGCTTCAGAGCCCTTTCTCCACCCCAGCAAGATAACTTGCCCCTGCTCCAACCTGTTGCTAAGGTAACCTGTCCCAGGAATTGCCCCTCCCTACAGAGAGTTATAAAGTTGTTAATTAATGTGTCCTGGGCTGCTCCATCCAGCCCTTTGCTATCTATCTGCTTCTCACCTTTTGACCATTCCACCAAGCATCTCCTGGGCCTAGTTATGTATGCAGGAAGGAGAGAAATAAGGGGAAGAGAGCAGGAGAACAAAGGAAGCCTAGGACATATAAAAATGGCAGAACACCTTGCTTCTTGGGATACCAGGATACCACTATGGCCCCCTTCTCCCTCCTGGAAGAAGTCTATGTTACCCTTTTTAAATAATCCCTGATTTATATGCTTGCCTTGGCATGCTTCTCTAATATTATACTTCAACATGTGAGGAGCAGAACCAAATTTTGTAATTGGCAGTATCAACATCTGGTAAAACTGAATCTGCCTTGAGTAGTCTAAGGGTAGATCCCCTTCCTACACCATTTCTATGGGTAGGGCCTCTTAGCTAAACAACTATCCTTATCAAGAAACCCCTGCATAAGCCAATCACATTATTCCATATGGTCCAATGCCTCCCTCATAAAGTGACAGAATCCACCTTCCACAATCTTTGGCAGTACACCCCATTCCTGTGTAGTCAGAAATTTATTTTTCTTTTCTTTTCTTTTATTTTTGGTGGTGCTGGGGATTGGTTTGAACCCAGGGCCTTGTGCATATAAGACAGTCACTACCAACTGAGCTATCGCTCCAGCACCAGTAGTTAGGAACTCTTAATTCATTGCTTCCACTCGGGTAAAGAATTCTGGAATCCCTTTGCATTATAGATTGCTGAAATATAAATTAAGTTAATGTACACATTAGGTCACAACTCAAGGCATCAGTAGAATACTTTAAGTATGTGTTAGAGTTCTACACATTACTGATAGTGACAAGGACATTCATTTCATATCTCTAAAAATACAATTATCACCTCTACAGAAAGCTATTCAATGGAATTTCCATTTCACTTTCCAATTCAATTGTCTTGAGACATAAAAGGCCCCTCCAAAGACTACCACATGAGTAATAAATTATTAAATGGTCCTTTTGTTGGGTGTCACTATTGCCAAGGGAACTGACTGGCCTGAGTCAAATTTACACTTCCCAAGGTATGTATCCCTAGACAATGACACATTATCCTTTCATTGTTTTTAGTGGTCACAAAGGGAAATACCCCTAAAGTTTTATAACTGCCCCAAATTGTGTCCCTCTCCCTCTTGATCCAGTACCCACTCACCCCACCCCTACTTCTAGTTTGTCAAAGTTCCTCTGAGTACCAACGTTTAAAAGATGTCAGTGTCATAGAGTCGATTGTAATATATGGTCATTTAAAGAGAGTTTCAATATTACCTGTTGCTCTGATATCTAAAATTAGGAAGGCCTTGCATGGCTTCAGCTCAAGTTTTCTTTCCCACTCTCCTCATGCAGGTAAGGCTTCTGTTTTCAGTCAGTCCACAGAATTATTCAAATTTTCTAATCACATTCTCACCCTGGAAACAGGGGCACTCTTGATCCTGAAAGCCTGTCTCTCACAGCTCCTGAGACTGACTCTGTGTGGACTTGGCTTGCAGGGCTCTCTATCCCCACACAGTGAGTATATAATGACTAGTAAATTGCCAAAAATGATCAGGTTTGTTTTCAATAAAGAAGAACTTATTCATTTATTGTCTATCCCAAGTGTAGAAAACACTGTTACAGATTTAAAATGACCACTATGAACATACCACAATATATTAATAATTTAAACACCTTTTAAAAGAGTATAGTTCTGACTAGAATTGATTACAAGAGTATAAAAAATGGTAGAGATATAAGTTTTTTTAAATAAATGATTTGGTACTAAAAATCAGATATACGACTGAGAAGTTTTAAAAGGTAGGGTATTTTTTTCTTTATTTTCAGGTGTCAGAATCACTTATTTTTTTTTTTTAAGAGAGAGTGAGAGAGGAGAGAGAGAGAGAGAGAGAGAGAGAGAGAGAGAGAGAGAGAGAATTTTTTTTTTAATATTTATTTTTTTAGTTCTCGGTGAACACAACATCTTTGTTGGTATGTGGTGCTGAGGATCGAACCCGGGCCACACGCATGCCAGTCGAACGCGCTACCGCTTGAGCCACATCCCCAGCCCAGAATCACTTATTTTTTGAGAAATTTATAGTAGCTTTAATAGTCTCAAAAAGTGAACTAATCTTTTAAACTTTAGGTTCATTTATTTAAAAAAAAAACTAGATTGATTATATTCTCTTTTTATTTCTAATCTCTAGCAATCTAGTTTTATTAATCTTATTATATCTATGCATGTATGCTTTTTAGTATTGATTATAAAAGTAATTAACATACATTATGCATACTTTTGAAAATGCTAGAAAAAAGGGCAAAGGAAAACTTTAATACCACAACTGAATTATGATTATAAAAAGTGGTATTTATAAGGCTAGGAGTTCCATATTTATGACTAAAGTACTTAAGTTTGATAAGACTAAAATCTAGTAAACGAGATGTGTTTCCTGAAGTACTAGAATTAGTATATAAGTAATTTTGTTTCATTTTCTTCTTCTCCTCTTCCTCCTCCTCCACTTCCTCTTCCTCTTCCTCTCCCTCTTCTCTCTTTCCCTTCTCTTTCTCCTTCTCCTTCTTTTTCTTTCTGCTTCTGTTTACTGTGTGTGTGTGTGTGTGTGAGAGAGAGAGAGAGAGAGAGAGAAAGACTGGGAATTAATCCCCATTGGCTTAAACACTAATTGGTGCCTAGGAAAACTTGCAGTGAGATAAGGTCTCTAAAAGAATATGATTAGGAGGAAAACAGAGGGGGAATTAATGACTTCTATCTCCAATCTTTAGGAGATGATCTAAAGAGAGTGACCTTGGTTTGGTTGAAAAAAGCCACCTGAGCAGACAGTGGGCATGAAATGTACACACACACACACACACACACACACACACACACACACACATATATATATATATATATATATATATATATATATATATATATATATATATAGCAAGCATGGCTTGGCCTCCATTGTATCTGCCCCTTTATTATATATTCTGCCAACATCACCATGGGTGAATAAATAGTAAATTGCCCAAAACCTCTCCATTACATCCTCAGTGTTCTTTCTTTGGGATTGATTTGCAGTATGTTTGGACCTTTTTCAGCTCTGATGTTGAACAATCCCAGGGTACTCTGCCACTGAGCTACATCCCCAGCTCTTTATTTTTATTTTTTATTTTTTTCCTTTGATATTGGGCTCACTAATATATCCAGGCTAGCCTTACTCTCCTTACTTGTTGGGACTACAGATTTGCACTATCACACCTGGCTTATTTCTTCTTAATTATAGAAAACTTCAGTTGTCATGCAAGACCTATATAAGAATTAACAGAATTTGGGGGGATAGGAATAGTGCACATTTTCAGCATATCTGAACCTCTTTTGGATAAACTTTTTGGGAATCCATCCTCTCTGGATGGTTTTCTCTGAATGTATGCCAATAGTGCACATGACAGTGTGTTGGTTGTGAAAATTGTGGTATAGCTGCAGTATTATATTTTCATAACTTCAGTGTACAAATTATACTGATGGAAACCAGTTAACAGATGTATGGAGCAAGGGACAGAGAGTTTCCTGCCCTCTTGAGCACACCAGCCTCTGGGAACCTATATTTATTCAACTAGTCAGGTGTTCCTAGTATGATAATCTGTTAGTATGATGATCTAAGAACCACATTATCTTTCTAATGCTATTATTATAACATAACTGATAAAATCCCAGAAAACAAGCAAAACAATGTAAACAGACTTTCAAATGCATGGGAAGCAGAAACTCTATATTCTATATTAGTTGCTGCATCTAATGATGAGGGAGTCTGGGCTATCCCAAACAATGTATCATTAATATATTTTTGTGTTTGTTTGGCCAAGAAATCACCATCCTATATTAATAATTCCTTGTTATGGTTTTTAATGTTCTTCCCTTATTTGATAAGGCTTTGGTGTTGCTATCATTCCACAATCTCCCAATAATTTGCTCTGGCCTATTAATTTTTGTGTGACCTATGGTGGCCAATCAGATACTGTTTCCCTGTAATTCAAATTATGAGTTCAGGGACATTAAGATTGGTTAAGGTATGGTCAACCAGTGTCACCCTAAAGGACTATCAACTGTTCCTGAAACTCTGATACCTGGAGACAGCAAGGTTATTTTCCTTTCTGAAGCTAATTGTCCTTATTTTCCTTTGTCATCTTCTTCTTTTGTTAATTTTGACTTATTAATCAAAGTATTTTTGGACTCCTACAACCATTTAATCTTAACTAATATTCTTTGTAAGTAATATATAACTTTGAATAAATATTTTAACACTAGATTTAGTTTAGTCTATTTAAGCTACCAAAGTCATAGTTCGAAGCAGGCAGAATATTTAGAGCATCTTCTTACTATCCTCTTCTCTAAGTTCTTTGCTAACTTCTAATGATCTCTATTTCCAGTTTTCACAGCTCTTGCTCTGTAGTAAATTCTATGCTGGGGGTGGTCTCAATACCCCCACCAATATGGACTGTTACTCAATCTTTGCTCTCCAAGTTAGCAGGTAAGCAATGTTCTCCCAGTACTGGAGGATCAAGTCTTAGATTAAGGTTTCAGCAGGGTTGGTTACCTGTCTCTGGATTGCAAATAGTGCCTCTTCACTGTGTCCTTACATAGCCTTTTCTGAGTGTGAGAATCCCTTATATTCCTTGCTTTTCTCATAGGAATGATACCACTGGTTATCATGATGAGTCCTGCTTCCCCACATGTTGAAGTTTGAACATTAGAGAAGCACACTGAGGCAAGCATATAAAGCAGGGTTTATTTAAAAAGGGGTAACATAGACTTCTCCTGGGAGCAAGAAGGGTGGCATAGCTGATATCCTGGTATCCCAATAAGTGAGGTGTTCCACACTTTTTATATGCCCTAGGCTTCCTTGGTTCTCTTGTGTTTCCCATTTACCTTTTTTCTCCTTCCTGTATACATGACTAGGCCCAGGAATACTTGGTGGGCCCAAAGGTGGGAAACTGGTGGGCTGAAGTGGGAAGGGCAAGATGGAGTATCCAAGAACACATTAACAACCCTGTAGAAAAGGGAAATTCCTGGGACAGGTTACCTTGGCAACAGGTTGAAGCAGGGGCAGGTTCTTGATAAGGGTGGAGGAAGGGCTCTGAAGGAAATAACATTTCAATCCCTTAGTAGACAGTCTCCAACTTTCCAGACTCACTCAGAATTGGCCTTCTTGATCCTACCTGACTTGTTTACCTATCCACACTGACTGCCTGTCTAATTCTGGCTTCCCTATTACTCTTCTTTGTATATTAAATGTGTTCATATCTTCCAGGTATACAAGTATTTAAGGTAGAAGTTTTAAAATAGCAAATACTCCAAGAACAAGTGCACACACAAGAACACTCTCCATTAAGGTTGTGTTGGGATAAAATCAACCTTGTTTAAACCACAAATAGGTCTTAGAGATCATCTGGTTCAGACCCCTTGTTTCTTGTTTTTTCAATGAGGGAAACCTTAGCCCATAGAAGTTAAATGATTATGTGGCCAAACCATGGCTATAAACCACATATCTGTATATTTATTGACATGCTCTACACTGCACACTGTCTTCACCAAAGCTAAAGGTGAGTGTGGAAGTCACCTAATATAACATCCACATTTTATAAGTAATAAAATAGGGAGAAAAGGAGAAAGATCAGATGATAGATTTAAAAGAGTAAAATAAAAGATGGGTTGAAAGGATTGGAAATAAGCTGAAGTTGTCAATATGGTAGGAAGCTGTTTATAAAGAGATGCCATCTTATCATCTTAAGGTCAACAGAGTTTGTGGCTGAAGGGCTTCTGAGTTTAAAGTGAGCATGCAGTTTTATGAATCCAAGGCTGGTTGTTTTTCAGACATAGTTGAGCATATTCTAGTGAACAGAGCTATGCAAATTGCCAATCAAGGAAACTGAGATGGTAAATAATTCATGTTTGTTTTACATAGCCAATTTCACTAGTTTTCTTCTCAGCTATATGGTGATACTCTGTAGACCACTTCTAAAATGCAGGAGACCTGAGACACATTACCATATGAATGTGGGGTGATGTTGCCCACCAATTCTGGGCTGCCTTTCACTCAGCTCCATAACAAAGATATTCCTGCTGTGTCTCTGTGTATCCTCAGATTCTAGTCCTATTTATCCTGATATCTTTGTCCCATTAGTAAAAGATCCTATTTACCATTAAAGAGACAGACATTTCCATAGAAAAAAAGACAGAAATATGCAATGCAAACTGATTGGAAAGGAAAGCCTCTGGTAGGCAATGGAGTTGGGAATGTTTGCATTTTCAGGACATATTCCCTCAAGCCTGGACTCTAGAGGACACTTCTGTGGAACAGAGATTACAGAAGGTCTTTTTCACTCAGAACCAGCCCGAGAGGGGCAAAAGAGATGATGAGTAAGTCCTGCCTGGAAAGGGTCTTTACACATTTTGACTCACTCACATGTGCTCCTTTCCATTTTACTTTCTCTTAAATTTATTGAAGTTTTGTTAGGGTTTGGATATGAAATATCCCCCAGAGGCTCATATGTTGAAGACTTGGGCCATAAAGCAACAATGTTCAGAGATGGAGACTTGGTTAAATGCTTGGATCATTAGGATTCTGACCACATTGATGGTTTAAATCAGTGAAGTCTTAATAATTTGAGGACATTAGTGACAAGTGGTAGAAACTTTAAGATGTGGGGCCTTGTTGGAATATTTAGGTTACCTGAAAGAGTATTTCTTATCCTTGCACTCTCCATGCTTTCCAGCCACCATGAGATGAATAGCTTTCCTCTGCCATGCCCTTTCACCATGATGTTCTGCCTCTTATCAAGCCCAAAGCAATGGAGCTGCCAGACCATGAGCCAAAATCTCTGAAGTTATAAGCCAAAATAAATATTTTCTTAAATTGTATTTCTCAGATATATGTCACTGCAACAAAGAAAAACTGATGAGAGAAGTCTTTTTAAAACCATCAATCAAGGCCACTTACTTTTGATCAATACCAGAACAGTTGTGAAAGATAATGATATAAAAATGAAATTGTTCTTTTCATACTCAGACCAAATAAATCCAGAAGTAACAAATGGGGAGAAGGCATTCCCCACTTTCTGAAAGACTTTCTAAAGAGATTTCTTCTTGTTCTAAAGGTACTTCATGAAAACAAAGTTTATCTTCAATCTTCTTTCAGACTGAAACAATTCACAGAAGATGCAACATAACACTTTCCAAGCATGAGCTAATCACAACTTCTTTCTCCATCCTCCAGGAACAATTAATTTTGTATTGAGGTAACTTACTTAAACTTATCCCTTTTTGCCTTTAATAACCTTTTTTTTCTTAATTTTTTTTAGTTTGTCCATACTTTACTGTGGCATGTGTATTCTCATTATTATATTCTGTTATTCCCAAATAAGTATTGTTATTCTTTGGATAATGTCTCTGTTTGCTATTTAGGGTGACAGAAGTGATAGCAAAAATCCTCCACTAAAGACTAATTGGTTCAGAAACAACAATTAATGGGGTTAATTAAACAAAAATTAATTCATCCTTCATGGAGGGAAAATTTTCGAAGAGCAGAAAAGGGCCTACCTAAAAGTCTGTCCCTATGGGAAGGTTCCCCTCCAGAGCCCATAATCAAGAGAACTGGGTTTGGTTTTAACCTCATTGTTACACAAAATTACATATAAGAGTTTGTGAGGGGAAAGGGGAAAAAGAAACAAGGGAGAGAATTGAATAACAGCAGATGGGGTAGAGAGGGAAGATGAGAGGGAAGGGGAGGGGAGATAGTAGGGGATAGGAAAGGTAGCAGAATACAACAGTCACTAATATGGTATTATGTAAAAATGTGGAGGTGTAACCGATGTGATTCTACAACTTGTATCTGGGGTGAAAATGGGAGTTCATAACCCACTTGAATCAAATGTATGAAAGATTATGTCATGAGCTTTGTAATATTTTGAACAACTAATAAAAAAAGGTATATTCCTTACAACAACCCAATATTATTATAACCTGGGAATGCTCTGATGTTGGGAGTAAACTCCAATAAACCTGTAAATATGAGGACACTCTGAGTCAACCCATGGCCCTCCTGGAAAGAAACATATGCCTGCAGGGACTCCTCCAGCAGGAGCCACACACCAGCAGAACAGGCTTCCCCAGTCAAGGTAGCTCACTCAGGGCCTTCACTGTCAAAATCCTCCCATGGGCAATAGTGAAGAACATAGTGCATCAATAGTCAGCCCTTATTATACCAGGATCAAGAATGGGCAGCAGAAATGGGCTAAAGTTAAACCTCAAGGGATGGGACAGGTTCTGGATAAGGGCTGTAGAAGTTGTATAGTTGGTGTTTCAATAAACAACTAATAAATATATATATATATTTGCTTATCTATTTGGTGTGTTGTATACACACAATTGATTAAAATTTCTGAGCATAAATGTGTATATATATATATATATATATATATATATATATATATGCAGGTACATTTGTTTTGTTAAAATAATTAATCTGCATGTGCACATGTCTATTTACATGCACATGTGTACATATATAGAGCTGTTTCAGTATTTCTCAAAGCAAAACAAAAATGTTATTAAAAAGTATCACCAGAAAATAAATATGAGGAGGGACAGTCATATGTGGATGAATTTTGGAAATGTAGATGCAGACCAGGGGGCTCTCTATCTAATGTCCTAATTGGAGACCCTAATATGTACCACAAGTCTCAGATGTATTTAATTAAATACATCCTAATTAGAGACCCTAATATGTACCACATATCTCAGATGTATTTAACTATTAGTTTACTCTGAATGAAACTGGATTTCAGCATCTGCTTCTGTAGTGGTGCAGCAGAACCCAGCCATCTGCCAGTGCATTACTTCCAGGTTTGTGTCATGAATTTGAAGAACAAAATCCACAGATGAGAAAGAGTGAGCACAAAATAGGATTTATTCAAGTGACAAGAAAATAGAGTTCCCACAGAATGAGTCAAGACCTTTTAGAGGTTGCTGAAGGGTGAGTGACTCACCTGAGACAAAAATTCAACCAAGAGCCTTTATTGGGGGACTGCCAGAAGAGGAAGAAAGGAGAGGAAGAAAGTAGCAGTGTGAGCCTGCAAGGTCCAGCTTAAGAAGGGTTGCTTTGGCGACATGGTGGGTGCTGATTGGCAGGGTGACTCAGAAACGGGTGAGAGGATACTGTGTCTCACAGGGATTGGTTGAGAGAACTTTTGACTTTGGCTCCCTTCAGCTTGGCACCCTTGGGAGAGGAATAGGAGGGGTAAGGAATTATGTGATGTTCTTCTCAAGAGATGGAAATGTTAGTTTAGCAAGGAGAAACCCAATGGGGAAAATAAACACAAGGTGTCCCACACACCCAACATTTCTCCCGTTTTTTGTGTGTTGGAAGCAGGGCATTGAGATATCCTGGCTACTTCCTTCTAGAAAGTGAAGATGAGTGTAATCGAAGGGAGGAATGGTCAGGGTGTTGGGATAAGAGAACCATAGCTGTAAAGGCCAGCGCATAGAAGATGTGAATTTCCTTGGGATTGAAATTGATGAAAATTCCTTTAAGCCATAGGTCATTGATAGTCTTGATCCAATCCTTGTTTCTTCAAAAGGTGGGAATTAGCTAGTTGTCTTATTGGAGGGCCTCCACAAGCTTCACAAACTGGGTGCGCCACATGATGAGCCTCAAAATGCCAAAGATACCCAAAGGCAAAGAGAAGAAAAGGGAAGAGGAGACACTACATTGGCTTTTAGCCAGAGGTCCAGTGAGAGGGACTGGCTGAGAAAAGACCAGTGATCAGGAGGAAGCACACAAAAGCAAATGGGCCTAGAAACCCTAGGTGACAGGCTAGTGAAGTTCTCCCAGTCGTGTTTCAGTTTTGTAGCACCATATCCATGATGCTGAAGTTTTGTCAGCAGTTGGTTAGGCCTTCATGTAAGGAATAGGTGTCCTCTGAGGTAGCTGGTAATCCCCGAGGAGAAGCTGGTTAAAGATCTGATTAGATAGTTTACCTATTTGGTTCTGCAGGAATTTTATGATGCATGATAGGAAGGCACAAAACAATAAAATCCCAATTATTGGAGCAATCGGGATGTCTGATGCAGCAGATGAAGTAAGTGTGAGGAAAGTGGATGCCAAGATGGTGGCAAAGAGAAGGGTGAAACTAGAGAGAGGCATGTTGTTGTGAGGGTTTCTTGGGTTGAGGAAGGTCCTCCTCATGAAGGGTGGGAAGGAACCCTCAGACATGAGATGTGGAGCTTTAAAGGATCTCAGGAGTGATGGAGCAGATGTATTTGTGGGAGGAGGACAGTCAACAGTCAGTCTGGGCTCCTTTGGTCAGAGGTAAGGTTGGTTTCATCCTGGATATGTGAATTCATGAAGTAAGTTTGCCTGGGGATTCCTATAGGCAGGCAGCAGTGGGAGTGAATAAGACAGAAGGCCCTTCCATTTAGGTGTCAGGCATGTCACCAGAAGGAGGAGAGAAATATACCCAGTCAACCTGGGGTTAAGGGAAAGAGACGTGTGACCTGAAGGGATCAGGTAATATAGTTTCCTGGTGTTTCCAAATCTGTGTTCGGATAAAACTAAGCAGGGGATGACTGAGATGTTCTGGAAGAATGCAGGTTGGAGGGGTCACCCCAGGTGGTAGGGATGGATGTCCATATATCACCTCAAAAGGGTATGTTTGAGTTGGCCTTTTGGGGAGTGCCTGAAAGTGAAACAGGGTGACTGGGAGAAGTTTGATCCAGTCAAGATGTAGTTCAAGGAAGAGCTTTGTAAGGGTCTCCTTTAGGGTGTGATTAATATGTTCTACCTTGCCTGAAAAGGTAGGATGATAGAGGATGTGTAGATTCAAGGTAATGTGGAAAGCCCCAGCAAAGCATTGTGTAATTTGAAAGGTAAACTTGGGGCCATTATCTGATTGCCAAGAAGTAATCAGATATCTGAGAGCAAATGATATCTGAGAGCAAAAGAGGTGACTGTAGATGCCCTTTTGTTGGAGGTAGGAAAAGCTTCCACCCATTCTGAGAAGGTGTTTAAGAAATATGAGATAGAGATACTTCTTGACCCTGGGCATGTGTGTGAAATCCAATTTCCAGTCAGCTCCTGGGAATCTCAAGCCTGGTGGGTGGGAAAGAAGACTGGCTTGAGAGGGATATTAGGATTGGTCCTTTGACAAATGGTGCATTCAATGGTGAGGTGGTGGAAGAACATAACATCATCTGAGGTGAGTGAGAAGAATGTAAGAAGAGCTTGAGGTTCTGAGGGCTAGTATGGAACAGGGAATATAAGTAGGAGAAGAGGTCCTGTTTAGACAGGGATAGTGTGGGGGGTGCACTTAAAGTTATGACAGCAATAGTGGGGCATGGTAACATGGCTGCCTGCTGGGCAGCTTGGTCCACTTTAGAATTACCCATAGTGATTCGTGAGGAGTTTTATGGGATCAAAAGTGAACAATCCCAATCTCTGAAGGAAGCATAGATGCCCTGAAAAGATCAGTGATGAATCTTGAATTAGTTATGGAAGTGCCTTTGGTGGTCAATAGTCCCCTCTCTTTCCAAATGGCCAAATGCGAAAGGAGAATGTGAAAGACATTCTTGGAATCAGTATATATATAGAGAGAACAATCTGTGGCTAATTGAAAGGCACAGGTGACTGCTATGAGTTCTACCTGCTGGTTAGTCATGTGAGGTGGTAGAAGTTTGACTTCTATGACCTCCAAGAAGGAGCCGATGGCATATCCTGCCTGTCTGCAATTCTCTGTCAGGAAAGAACTTCCATTTGTGAACCAGCTGTGGGTGGGGTTTGTTAGTGGTCCCTCCTTAATGTGGGAGAGACATGAGAGAAGTTTCTCTATAAACTCAGTATACTGATGGAGTGGTGGGTCCATAGAGATGGGGTGGAGAGATGCGGGGTGTAAAGAGTAGCAAGCCTGGAAATATATGGTAGAGTCATGTATAAAAGATACCAAGAGAGAGAACATGGCAAGGGGGAAGAGTTTTTAAGCCCTTATAGGCCACTAATTCCTTCAAGTGATGGGGTTAAGAGATGGTTATTCTCCCCCCAAAAGAGTAGTTTTTTTAGGCCTCCTGGACTAGGTCATAGGCAGCTGCCAGAGCTCTGAGACAGGGGGCCTATGCCTGGACTATAGGGTCCAGTTGTTTGAATAGATAGGCTACTGGAGAAAATATCAATCCCTGCTATTGGCCTAGCACCCATAGGGCCAGGCCCTGGTTTTCATGGACATATAGAACAAAAAGTCTATGAATACCATTTAAGTGGAGTGAGGGGGCCTCAAGGAGGGCCTGCCAAAGTTTGTGGAATGGGACTCAGATGGACTTAGGAGTGGTCACCAATGATTTTTCTTTGGCTATATCATATAGTGGGGCAGCTTAAAGGGAAAAATTGGGGATTCAAGCTCAGAAGTATCTTGCCAGCCCCAGGAAAGAGAGAATATCTTTTTTGGTGAGTGGGGTGGGCAAATTTCAAATTAGCTGTTTCTGGTCCAGGTATTTTTTCTCTGAGACACCTGAACTCCTAAGTAGGTAACTGCTGGTATAGAGAGCTGGACCTTTTGAGGAGAGACCCAGTAACCCTTTTTGGAGAGGAAATCAAGGAGGGAGACAGTGTCACTCTTGGATACATGTCAGGAAGGACTGCAGAGGAGTAAGTTATCCACATACTGCAGAAGGGTGGGGAAAGAGTAAGACCCAAAGGTCTTGTGCCAGGGCTTGGCCAAAGATATATGGACTATCTCTGAAAGCTTGAGGGAGGACTATCCAGGTAAGCTGCTGGAAATGATGTATCTTAGGGTCAGTCCAGATGAAGGCAAAGATAATTCTTGGAATCCTGAGGAAGGGGAATGGTGAAGAAAGCATCCTTCAGGTCGATGACTGAGAAGTAGGAAGAAGAGTAAGGAAGAGAAGAGAAAAGACTGCAGGGGGCAGAGGATTAGCAAGGATTGTAGAATGTGATAGACATCAGTATCCAAAGTACATGTATGAAGAAACAAATTGGTGTCAACATACTTCATATACAACCAGAGATATAAAAAAGTGTGCTGTGTAAGTGTAATAAGAATTGGAATGCATTCTGCTGTCATTTATTTAAAAAAATTAAAAATGTAAAATCAATAAAATTTTATAATAAAAAAAAGAAGAACATAGTTTAGGGATTTGGCACCAAAGGGTGAATGATGGGTCTAACTGCCTCATTAATGATTCATAGTTCTTTTACAAGGTGGCAATGTCCATTAGGTTTCTTTATGGCCAAAATTTGAGTGTTGTAAGGGGAGAGGAGAGGTCTTATTAAGCCCTTTTGCCATAGTTGGAAGAGGGTATTGAGGTTTACAAGGGAAATGCTGAGGTTTTTTAAGATGAATTCTGACAGGGACCAGTGAACAAGAGCGTGGGTGGAAGTGTCCCAAACTTGAGGGTTTACCTCTGGAGGGAGAAAAGGAGGGGAGCCTATGGATGTGTGGGTTGCTTCTGCAAGAGCGAGGATAAAAGAAAGAGTGGGATAAAATGTGACAGAGGCATGGAATTTGGCTAAGATGTCCCTTCCCAATAGGGGAATGGGGCATTGGGTTATTACCAAAAACTAGTGGGAGAAAGGATAGTGGTAAAACCTACAAGAGAACATGGGAATTTTGAGGGGAAGGATTGTTTGTCCCCAAACCCTAACAATGGAGGAACAAGATGGAACAGTGGGTCCCCAAAACTCTCTTAACACCTAATAAGTGGCCCCTGTGTATAAAAGGTAGTTAATTCCATAATAGTGACCTTGGGCTCCTGAAAGGAGATGGTAGTCATGGGGGGTGGGGGAGTCCCAACGCCCCTTCAGTCATCCATGGCCAGTCCCAAAAGATCTGAGTCTGGGCTTTGGGCAGATCCAGCTCCCCTTTGAGGCAAGGGCAGTCCACAACCCAGTGACCCCTTCATTGATATTTAGGGCATGGACGTGTAGGTGGCCTGGGATTTGGGCACTCTCATACCCAGAGTCCTTCAGTCCCGCACTTAAAACAGGGCCCAAGGGGCATCTTGGCTTGTGGGCATTTGGCCAAAAATGAAGGGGTCCATGGGGTAGGTCCCTGTAAAGTCTGTGCCAGCATCTGGTTTTTTTGCTTTCTGGTCTTCTCATCCCGGTTATGGTGCACCTTAAAGGATATAGCCAGGACTTGAGTCTGTTGGGTCAAGGGTCCCCGTTCCAGATTTTAAGTTTCACCCAAAAGTTGGGGTAGCTCTGGGAGAAGAAGTAGGTCATTAGGAGCTCTCTCCCATCAAAGGTTTCAGGGTCTAAATTGGTATATTGCTAGAGAGTCTTAGTCAGTCTATCTAGGAAGGTGGAATGGTTCTCATTTTGTCCTGAATGGTATCTTGGAGTTTTTCAAAGTTTGCCATATTCTGAGCCACCCATCTGAGTCCTGCAACTAGGCACATGGAAAATGTGTTCCCCAGGGCTAATCCTGCAGCTTTAGTCCAAGTTAGAGTTCTGGTCAGGAACTGCCTGGGTCCCTAGTGTGTGAGCCAGGGAGGCTTGATGGACCTCATCAGCGTAATTACAGGCTTGTTCCCAGACCCACCTGTGTTTCTCTAGGAGAAGGGTATTGGCCAGGATCATGTAAATGTCATGAAAAGTAAGGCTATAGGCTTGGAGTAACTATTGAAACTCTTTTATACATGAGGCAGAGTTGGCAGTATAGGAACTCAAGCATTTTTTAAATCTGTGAAAGGTCCACAAGGGAGATACGGAAGGCGGTCCTGCATGGTGCTTGGTGTTGACAAAAGGCAGCACAGAATGCAGAGGCTTTGCTTGTGGGTCACCAGACAGAGCTCTGGACACAGCACAAGGTCACCCCAGCACCCCCTACCTCACCAAATACCCTATGAGGGAAACAGAAGGAATCCATCTTGGAAAACCTTACTCGCCATCTATCGGTGGGTGTGGCTACCAGCACAGTTGTGCAGCTGATGAGGTACTCAGTTTCCAACTCCCACACCCTCAGCTGTGATAACTCAAAATTTTTCTCACAAGCTTTTTGGGGGTGTAGCTATCAATGTGGAACAGCAACTATACAGGGACCTGGTTTCCAACTCAGAGACTAAGAGTAGGGATGCTCCGGGTAGAAGCTCAAGCCCTCTCACACTGGCTACCTCCAACACCCTGAATGCAGAAATTCAAGCTAGGAATAGACAACTCCACCTACTGGAAGAAAAGAAAACAGAGTTCTGAGAGACTTTTTGTCTTTCTTTTCTTTTTTCACTCTTCTCATCCATTCTCCTCTACCCTTCCCCCTCTGGTCCTCACAACCTCAAAATATGTGAAACCAAGAACTGTGATAAATTAAATAGGACTTTTAGAACTGAATCACCAGAATAATATAATATAGAGGAATTGCATATGCCCCACCTACCCTCCCTTTTTATTTTCTTTCTCACTCACTCTTTTTGTTCTTTCTTCCCTTGTTATTTTTTTCTTTTTTCTCCTCCCCCCCATCCCACTTTTAACCTCCTAACTTTTACTATTTATATGTAGGGTAATTTTCTAAATACAGATAAGAGTTTGAATTTGAACATTCTTCCATAAATCATCCCTGTCTATTAATTAGAGATCTCCTCAAAGGGGCTAAGTTAGCTTAACCTCATACACTCACTCCTTTCCCCCTTAACATAACATCTTATGCCTGACTCTCAGTTCTCTATACACCATCAGAAATGGCATGCCTTTTATGAAACTAATGACTATATTCTAAATAATAATTGAAGCCAACATCTGTAGATATAGAATCAAACTATAAATGTATTAATAATGGAAACTTGCTCATAGATGATGCATTATTGACATTGGGAACTGTTAACATTGTCTTTCTCCACAAAAGAGATTTTGGAACTATACAAGAGCAATATAAATATATAGGGAGAAAACATTAACACAACAGTCATACAGAGCTGGAAAGAAATGTGAGCAGTATGAAAAGACAAGGAAAAACAGGACCACAAACAATGCAGGATAATTCAACATTAGAAGAGGTAACATCTGCAGCAGGATAAATGTTATATAAAGATTTCAGGATATACATGCTCAGATGATCTGGAGTCTCAAGGAAGACATTAGATGACAAATGCAGACAATTAAAGATCACTTTGACAATGAATTACATAAACAAATCCAAGAAGCAAAAGATCAACTCTACAGGGAGATAGAGGTTATGAAAAAAAAAAAAAAACAGAAATCTTGGAAATGAATGAAATAATAAACCAAATTAAAAACTCAAGTGAGAGGATCACCAGCAGAGTAGAACACTTAGAAGACAGAACATCAGACAACAAAGATAAAGTATATCATCTCAAAAAGAGTGTAGACAGCACAGCGAGACTGATAAGAAACCATGAGCAGAACATCCAAGAAATATGGGATAACATAAAGAGACCAAATTTAAGAGTTTTGGGGATACAGGAAGGTATAGAGGTTCAAACCAAAAGAATGAGCATTCTGTTCAATGAAATAATATTAGAAAACTTCCCAGACAAGAAGAATGAAACAGAAATCCAAATCCTAGAGGCCTATAGGATGCCAAATGTGCAAAATCACAAGAGATTCACACCAAGACATAGTATAATGAAGATGCTCAACATACAGAACAAGGAGAGAATTTTAATAGCCACAAGAGAAAGAATGCAGATTACATTAAGGGGTAAACCAATTAGGTTAATGTCTGATCTTTCAACACAGACTTTGAAAGTTAAAAGATGCTGGAACAACATATTTCAAATGCTGAAAGATAATGGGTTCAAACCAATAATCTTGGATCCAGCAAAATTAAGCTTCAGGTTTGAAGATGAAATAAAAACCTTCCACAATAAACAAATGTTAAAAGACTTTGCAGCTAGAAAACCAGTGCTTCAAAACATTCTTGGCAAAACATTACATAAAGAGGAAATGAAAAAGAACAATGAAAACCAACAGTAGGAGGTAGTATAGGAAAAGAAAAACTAATCAAAGAGGAAAAACTAATCAACTTAAATAACAAAAATTAAAAATTTGGCTGGAAATACAAACCATATCTCAATAGTAACCCTAAATGTTAATGGCTTAAACTCACCTGTTGAGAGCCACAGCCAAAGGGGCCCCAGCAAACTTCCAGCTGTCAGCAAACTTCCAGCTGCCAGCTGATGATTGGCTCACAGCGGCCCCAGCAAACTTCTAGCTGGCAACTGATTGGCTCCTCTGCGGTGATGCTCATTGGGCTGTTTCCCGCCCTTTCAGACCACAGAGCTGCTCATTGGGGGACTTTTTTGGCTCCGCCCACACGACCCAGCCAATGGGCCTCAAGAGCAAGAGGAGTGGGGGAGGTTGAGAGGCTTGTGGGAAGCTGGTGGTGGCAGTTAGGCTCTGAGGGAATTTCTGAAGAGCTGTGTGGTGTGGTGTGTGTGTTCTAAAAATAAAGTTTGTTTCTTTTGACAAGTGGCTCCTGAATTGTGACCAGCCAGAATGCGGCACTCACCAATGAAAAGACATAGGCTAGTAGACTGGATTAAAAAAAGATCCAACAATATGCTGCCTACAGGAGACTCATCTTATAGGAAAGGACATACACAGACTGAAAGTGAAAGGTTGGGAAAAATTATACCACCCACACGGACCTGAGAAGCAAGCAGGGGTGTCCAACCTCATATTAAATAAAATAGACTTCAAGCCAAAGTTAATCAAAAGGCATAAAAAAAGACACTACATACTGCTCAAGGGAACCATAAACCAACAAGAGATAACAATCATTAATATATATTTATATATCCTAAACAATAGTGCATCTATGTTCATCAAACAAACTTTTCTCAAGTTCAAGAGTCAAATAGATCACAACACAATAATCATGGGTGATTTTAACACACCTCTCTCACCACTGGACAGATCTTCCGAACAAAAGAACAAAAGTTGAATAAATAAACTATAGAACTCAATAACACAATTAATAACTTAGATTTAATTGACATATATAGAATATATAAACCAACATCAAGTGGATACACTTTTTTCTAAGCAGCATGTGGATCCTTCTCAAAAATAGGCCATATATTATGTCACTGGGCAACTCTTAGCAAATACAAAGGAATAAAGATACTACCATGCATTCTATCTGATCATAATGGAATGAAATTGGAAATCAATGATAGAATAAAAAAGAAAAATTTCTACATCACATGGAGAATGAATAATGTGCTACTGAATGAATAATGGGTTACAGAAGACATCAAGGAGGAAATTAAAAAATTCTTAATGTAAATGAAAACTCAGACACAACATATCAAAATCTCATGGACACTATGAAAGCAGTACTAAGAGGAAAATTCATTGCATGGAGTTCATTCCTTAAAAGAAGAAAAAGCCAACAAACAAATACCTCACACTACATCTCAAAGCCTTATAAAAAGAAGAACAAATCAGCAGCAAATGTAGTAGAAGGCAAGAAATAATTAAAATCAGAGCTGAAATCAATGAAATTGAAACAAAAGAAACAATTGAAACAAAAGAAACAATTGAAAAAATTGACAATACTAAAAGCTGGTTCTTTGAAAAAATAAATAAGATTCACAGACCCTTAATCATGCTAATGAAGAGAAGAAGAGAGAGAACCCAAATTACTAGCATAGGGGATGAAAAAGATAATATCACAACAGACACTACATAAATACAGAAGATAATTAAAAATTATTTTGAAACCTTATACTCTTATGAAATAAAAGATATTGAAGGCATTGACAAATTCCTTAAGTCATATAATCTGCTCAGATTGAGTCAGGAAGATATACACAACTTAAACTGACCAATATCAAATGAGGGAATAGAAGAAGCCATCAAAAGATTACCAACAAAGAAAATCCCAGGACTGGAGGGATATACAGCCAAGTTTTACAAGACTTTTAAAGAAGAACTAATACCAATACTCTACAATCTATTTCAGAAAATAGAAAAAGAGGCACTACTTCCAAATTTATTCTACGAGGCCAATATCACCATGATTCTAAAATTAGACAAAGACGCTCCAAAGAAAGAAAACTTCAGACCAATATCTCTAATGAATATAGGTGCAAAAATCCTCAATAAAATTCTGGCAAATCAGATACAAAAACATATCAAAAGATCATGCACCATGATCAAGTGGGATTCATCCCAGAGATGCAAGGTTGGTTCAACATATGGAAATCAATAGACTTAAAGATAAAAAACATATGATCATCTCAATAGATGCAGAAAAAGCATTTGAAAAAATATAGCACCCCTTTATGTTCAAAACACTACAAAAATTAGGGATAACAGGAATTTACCTCAACATTGTAAAAGCTATATATGCTAAGCATCAGGCCAGCATCTTTCTAAATGGAGAAAAACTGATGGCATTTCCTCTAAAGTCTGGAACAAGACAGGGATGCCCTCTCTCACCACTTTTATTCAACATAGTTCTTGAAATACTTGCCAGAACAATTTTGACAGATGAAAGAAATTAAAGGAATATATATATATATATATATATATATATATATATATATAGAGAGAGAGAGAGAGAGAGAGAGAGAGAGAGAGAGAGAAGAACTTAAACTAGCACTATTTGCTGATGATATGATTCTATACCTAGAAGACCAAAAAAAAACTCTACTAAGAAACTTCTAGAACTAGTAAATGAATTCAGCAAAGTGGCAGGATATAAAATCAACACCCATAAATCAAAGGCATTTCTGTATATCAGTAACAAATCCTCTGAAAAGGAAATGAGGAAAACGACTCCATTCACAAAATCCTCAAAAAAAAAAAAAAAACTTGGGAATCAACCTAACAAAAGAGGTGAAAGATCTTTACAATGAAAACTATAGAACCCTAAAGAGAGAAATAGAAGAAGACCTTAGAAGATGGAAATATCTACCTTGCTCATGGATAGACAGAATTAAATTTATTAAAATGACTATACTACCAAAAGCACTATACAGGTTCAATGCAATTCCAATCAAAATCCCAATGGCATTCCTCATAGAAATAGAAAAAGCATTCATAAAATTCATCTAGAAAAATAAGAGACCCGGAATAGCTAAAGCAATTCTAAGCAGGAAGAGTGAAAGAGGTGGTATCACTGTACTAGACCTTAAACTATACTACAGAGCAATAGTAACAAAAACAGCATGGTACTGGCATATGGTAGACCAATGGTACAGGTTGGTAGACCAATGATACAGAATAGAGGACACAGAGACAAAGCCACAAAATACAGCTACCTTATATTAGACAAAGGTGCCAAAAGCATGCACTAGAGAAAGGATAGCATCTTCAACAAATGGTGCTGGGAAAACTGGAAATCCATATGCAACAAGATGAAATTGAATCTCTATCTCTCACCATGCACAAATGTTAATTCAAAATGGATCAAGGATCTAGGGATTAAACCAGAGACTCTGTGACTAATAGAAGAAAAAGTAGGCCCTACTTTCCATCATGTGGGGCTAGGCCCTAACTTCCTTAATAAGATGCCTATAGCACAAGAATTAACAACCAAGAATCAACAAAATGGGATGGATTTAAACTAATTTTTTTTTTCTCAGCAAAAGATAATATGTGAGGTGAATAGGGGCCTACATACTGGGAACAATTTTTTACCCCTCACACATCAGATAGAATTCTAATCTCTAGGGTATATAAAGAGCTCAACAAGATAAGCACCAAAAAAATAAATAATCCAATCAATAAATGGGCCAAGGAACTAAACAGACACTTATCAGAAAAGGATATACATTCAATCAACAAACATATGAAAAAATGCTCATCTTCTCTAACAATTAGAGAAATGCAAATTAAAACTACTCTAAGATACCATCTCACTCCATTAAGAGTGGCAACCATTATGAAGAAAAACAACAAGTGCTGGTGAGGATGTGGGGAAAAAGGTACACTCACACACTGCTGGTGGGACTACAAATTGGTGCAGCCAATTTGGAAACCAGTAAGGAGATTCCTTGGAAAACTGGTAATGGAACCATCATTTGACCCAGCTATTCCTCTTCTCAGACTATACTCAAAGGACCTAAGAAGAGCATATTACAGGGACACAGCCACATCAATGTTTATAGCAGCACAATTCACAATAGCCAAACTGTGGAGCCAAACTAGATGTCCTTCAGTGGATGAATGGATTAAAAAATGTGGCATTTATACACAATGGATTATTACTCAGCAATAAAAAAAGAATAAGATTATTTGCAGGGAAATGGATGGCATTAGAGAAGATTATGCTAAGTGAAGTTGCCAATCGCCAAAAAACAAATGCTGAATGTCTTCTCTTATATAAGGGGGGGGGGTGACTCAAAATGGGGTTGAGAGGGAAAGCAAGAGGAAGATTACCTCTAGATAAGGAATAGGGGTGGGAGGGAAAGGGAGGGAGAAGGTGAATATCATGGATGGTGAAAGGAGACTCTCATCATTATACAAAATACATGTATGAAGATGTGAATTTGATGTCAAAATACCTTATATATAATCAGATATGATAAATTATGGTATAATGGTGTATTAAGAATCGTAATGCAAAAATAAATAAATAAATTGAAAAAAAAAAAGAAAGGTCTGCTATGGAGAAGGGCACATGGAATTTAACAATCCCTTCTACCCCAGCAACCTCTCTCAAAGGAACCATAATTGAAGTAGGGTGTGTGGCCAGACAGACTGTGGGGAAGAGGGGAGAGAGAGAGTGGCTGGAGGGCTAAAGGAGGAATTGGTGGAAGGGCTCAAAAAAGGAGGACATGGAGGAGCTGAAGGGGCAGGGACCAGCACAGGCAATGGTAGAGGAGTGGGGGAGGGTTCTGGTGATAAATCTATACGCATTTTTTCAATCACTCTCAATTTTTGTAGAGGTCCTGCAACATGGTGGGTCTTTTGGTTTTCTAAGAGATAATTGGGTCAATCCTGAATACAGAATTTTATCAATGTTTTGGGTTTGATCTCTGGGGTTAGGCTGAGGGTGTCCAAATTGTTGAGGAGGCATTTGAGAGGGGATTTGGCTGGCAGGGAGGAGGTGCCCCTCAAGGTGGTATGAGGAAGGGTATGATATGTTGACTGGAGAGGCGTCCCACTTAAGCCAAATATCAAAAAAAGACCTCAGATTTGTACTTCACTGATATCTGCCAGTGAGGAATCCTGGAGGGATGTGGGAGCTATAGGTCACCTGGCACCAGCCTTTTCAAAATGAGAGCGGGGAGGAGGGAAAGGTGTTTGCCAGTTCTCAAGCCAGCCGAGACTCATAAGGAAGGGGAAAGACTCCAAGAGGACAACTGCGACCATGAAGCTCTGGGTGGGGTGTATTCCTCCCCGTGAGGCACCACAGGGGCTGCTGGACAATAGACGGCCAGTTTCCTGTTACCATGCCTCAGTGGGTTTAGGAGTCCAGAGAGGGAGACTCACTTACTCGTAGGCCAATGAGAAGGAGGCGATCAAGAATATGGGTACAGGTTGATCTCCAATCAGGTGGTGATCTCTGACAGGATGGGGGTCCTGCTTAAAGGCAGGGGAGCCCCATACAATTCACAGCACCAGTGAAAGGTGAGTGACTCACCCAAGACAAAAATTCAACCAAGAGATTTTATTGGCCCTAAGAGGAAGAAAGGAGAGGAAGAGAGCAGCAGAATGAGCCTGCAAGCTTCAGCTTAAGAAGGGTTGTTTGGGCAATGTGGCAGGTGCTGATTGGCAGGATGACTCAGGACCTGGTGAGAGGACACTGTGTCCTGCAGGGATTGGTGGAGAAAACTTTTGACTTTGGCACCCTTGGCTTGGCACCCTTTGGAGAAGAGGGGGAGGAGTAAGGGATTATGTGATGTTCTTCTGGAGAGATGGAAACATTACTTCAGCGGGGAGAAAACTGATGGGGGAAATAAAACCAAAAAGCAAGGTCTCCCAAACACCCAACAGTTGCCACTTAAGTGTACTAGTATAGAGGCTTATATAGTTACTTACAGGAACAATGGCCAATGTCTATGCTAATCTGGTATTGAACAAGTGCCAAAGTTATTGTTCAAAATCGATGCTAAACAGGTATTGGGAAAAAAGGTCACTGGTTAGCCCTTGAATCTATAGCCTTCTTTAGGTCTCTTCCACCTCCCTCTTCCAAACACCCTTGGACAAAACAGTTGAATGGAATGCTTGGAATATTTCCACCATTTAACCTCATGGAGTGACCTTTACATTTTAAAAAGCCTATCCTATCTTCTTCACCAAAGCATCTATTAGAAAAGCTAAAAAGCAAGGAGAATTAAGGATGATCACTTCTGGGTGATGAAATTATTCATGCTTTGCATTTTTTGCCTTGTTTTCTGAATTTTAATATTTTTCTACAATGAATATATATTGCTTTGTGGTGAGAGGGGAAAAAAGAGTGCTTAAACCAAATGCAAACTGTTCTTGCTTCAGGTCAGGTTTGATTTGGGAAACAGTGTGAAGGATATCTGAGAATTAGGAGAAGTGACTTATCGCTGGGCAGGTGGAAGGAGGCAAAGCTTGGACCTAGATAGTGCAGGGTGGATGTGCCCACAGTTACAGAAATGGCTGCCTCGTCCCATTTTCTCTCTATCCCTTAAGGTTTTTTGAATATCTGAGTTAATGAGAACACCAAGTGGAAGCAAGGATGGAATAGACAGAGAGGAATATATATATGGTTAAACCAGAGATTAAACCCAAATTTATATATACACACACACACACAAAAACCAAATTTATATATATATATATATATATATATATATATATATATATATATACACACACAAACCCACAGACATATATATATAAAGTTGCAAAGATGGTAAAGAGAATGTCTGTATACCCTATATTTAGTTTCCTTAATGTAAATATCTTATAATACTTCTGTACACTTGTTAAAAATGAGGTATTAACAGTGATACAATATTATTAAATACACACTTGGATCATATCTTACCCATGTTGTTACTAATATTATTTTTAGTATGATTTTACTATCACTTCAAGATACTTGCCTTAGGTTATAATTCCCATGTACTATGCTTAGAATCCACCCTTTCTCAAAAACAAAATCCTCTTTTCCTTATGTTGATGATTAGAAATGAAGATTTTGGTTATGGCATCCTCAGTATTACTGGAGTTTTACTGCTTCTAGATCCCCTCAGTGGACAGAGCTAGGAGATTTGTGTATGTCTATTGACCCTTATATGCTCACTTAACGATGGACCCATTGATAAAATACACTATCCTATAATCTAAAAATGCCTTTTGTTATCCATTATTGTTAGTCATTTCTCATTCCCTCAACCTCCAGCAACCACTTGTCTATTTTTCATTACTATAATTATATCTTTTCCACAATATCATCTAAATAAAATCATTAGTGTCTGTAGCTCTGGCAGGGGGTGGGGGGAGATTTGCTTACTTCAGTTAACAAAATGAATATATTATTCTTCTATCTGGCCACATAAATATTTCATTCATTCCTTTTTATTTCATGAGTAGTGTTCCTTATTGTGAATGTATGAGAATTAGCTTATCCACTCACTTTGAGAAGGATATTTTGGTTGTTTTCTATTTGGAGCATTTACAAATAAAGTAGATATAAACATTAACATACTGGTTTCTATGTTAAGAAACATTTTAAATTCACTTAGAAATTATTAGATAATATATGTTTAATTTTTTTTTATTGGATGTTCAAAACATTACAAAGCTCATGACAGATCATATTTCATAGATTAGAATCAATTGGGTTATGAACTCCCATTTTTACCCCAAATACAGATTGCAGAATCACATCTGCTACACATCACATTTTTACATACTGCCATATTAGTGACTGTTGTATTCTGCTACATTTACTATCCTCTAATATCCCCCCTCCCCTTCCCTCCCATCTTCTCTCTCTACCCCATCTATTGAAATTCATTTCCCTCCATGTTTGTTATCCCATTCCCCTCATAAACTCTTATATATAATTTTGTATAACAATGAGGGTCTCCCTCCATTTCCATGTGATTTCCCTTTTTTTTTCTCCCTTTCCCTCCCGCCTCATGTCTCTGTTTAATGCTAATTTTTTCTTCCTGCTCAGCCTCACTGTTCTGCTCTTAGTTGCTCTCATTATATCAAAGAAGACATTTGGTATTTGTTTTTTAGGGATTGGCTAGCTTCACTAAGCATAATCTGCTCTAGTGCCATCCATTTCCCGGCAAATTCCGTGATTTTGTCATTTTTTAGTGCTGCGTAATACTCCAGGGTATATAAATGCCACATTTTTTTTATCCATTCATCTATTGAAGGGCATCTGGGTTGATTCCACAGTCTAGCAATTGTGAATTGTGCTGCTATGAACATCCATGTGGCAGTATCCCTGTAGTGTGCTCTTTTAAGGTCTTCAGGAAATAGTCCGAGTAGGGCAATAGCTGGGTCAAATGGTGGTTCCATTCCCAGTTTTCCCAGGAATCTCCATACTGCTTTCCAAATTGGCCGCACCCGTTTGCAGTCCCACCAGCAGTGTACAAGAGTACCCTTTTCCCCACATCCTCGCCAGCACTTGTTGTTGTTTGACTTCATCATGGCTGCCAATCTTACTGGGGTGAGGTGGTATCTTAGGGTGGTTTTGATTTGCATTTCCTTGACTGCTAGAGATGGTGAGCATTTTTTCATGTACTTGTTGATTGTTTGTATGTCCTCCTCTGTGAAGTGTTTGTTCATGTCCTTGGCCCATTTGTTGATTGGGTTGTTTGTTTTCTTATTGTCTAATTTTTTGAGTTCTTTGTATACTCTGGATATTAGGGCTCTATCTGAAGTGTGAGGAGTAAAAATTTGTTCCCAGGATGTAGGCTCCCTATTTACCTCTCTTATTGTTTCTCTTGCTGAGAAAAAACTTTTCAGTTTAAGAAAGTCCCATTTGTTGATTCTTGTTATTAACTCTTGTGCTATGGGTGTCCTATTAAGGAATTTTGAGCCCATCCCCACAATCTGTAGATTGGAGCCAACTGTTTCTTCTATCAGATGGAGAGTCTCTGATTTGATATCTAGCTCCTTTATCCACTTTGAGTTGACTTTTGTGCGTGGCGAGAGGAGGGGATTTAGTTTCATTTTGTTGCATATGGATTTCCAGTTTTCCCAACACCATTTGTTGAAGATGCTATCCTTTCTCCATTGCATGTTTTTAGCTCCTTTATCAAATATAAGATAGTTGTAGCTTTGTGGATTAGTCTCTGTGTCCTCTATTCTGTACCATTGGTCCACCCGCCTGTTCTGGTACCACTACCATGCTGTTTTTATTACTATTGCTCTGTAATATAGTTTGAAGTCTGGTATCGCTATACCACCTGATTCACACTTCCTGCTTAGAATTGTTTTTGCTATTCTGGGTCTTTTGTTTTTCCATATGAATTTCATGATTACTTTATCTATTTCTACAAGAAATGCCATTGGGATTTTGATTGGCATTGCATTGAACCTATAGAGAACTTTTGGTAATATCGCCATTTTGATGATGTTAGTTCTGCCTAACCATGAACAGGGTATATTTTTCCATCTTCTAAGATCCTCTTCTATTTCTTTCTTTAGGGTTCTGTAGTTTTCATTGTATACGTCCTTCACCTCTTTTGTTAGGTTGATTCCCAAGTACTTTATTTTTTTTGAGGATATTGTGAATGGAGTGTTTTTCCTCATTTCCATTTCAGAAGTTTTGTCGCTAATATACAGAAATGCCTTTGATTTATGTGTGTTGATTTTATATCCTGCCACTCTGCTGAATTCATTTATTAGTTCTAGTAGTTTTTTTGTAGACCCTTTTGGGTCTTCTAGGTATAGAATCATGTCATCCGCAAATAGTGATAATTTAAGTTCTTCTTTTCCTATTTTTATGCCTTTAATTTCTTTCGTTTGTCTAATTGCTCTGGCCAGTGTTTCGAGAACTATATTGAATAGAAGTGGTGATAGGGGGCATCCCTGTCTTGTTCCAGATTTTAGAGGGAATGCCTTCAATTTTTCTCCATTCAGAATGATGCTAGCCTGAGGCTTGGCATAGATAGCTTTTACAATGTCGAGGTAAGTTCCTGTTATCCCTATTTTTTCTAACGTTTTGAACATAAAGGGATGCTGTACTTTGTCAAATGCTTTTTCTGCGTCTATTGAGATGATCATATGGTTCTTCTCTTTAAGCCTATTGATGTGGTGAATAACATTTATTGATTTCCGTATATTGAACCATCCTTGCATCCCAGGGATGAATCCTACTTGAACATGGTGCACAATTTTTTTGATATGCCTTTGTATCCGATTCGCCAGAATTTTATTGAGGATTTTTGCATCTAGGTTCATTAGAGATATTGGTCTGTAGTTTTCTTTCTTTGAGGCGTCTTTGTCTGGTTTCGGAATCAGGGTGATGTTGGCCTCATAGAATGAATTTGGAAGAGCTCCCTCTTTTTCTATTCCCTGAAATAACTTGAAAAGTACTGGTATTAATTCTTCTTTAAAGGTTTTGTAGAACTCCGCTGTATACCCATCCGGTCCTGGGCTTTTCTTGGTTGGAAGTTTTTTAATTGCTTCTTCTATTTCATCAATTGATATTGGTCTGTTTAGGTTGTGAGTTTCCTCCTGACTCAGTCTGGGCAAATCATATGACTTAAGGAATTTATCAATGTCTTCACTTTCTTCTATTTTATTGGAATATAGGTTTTCAAAATAATTTCTAATTGTTTTCTGTATTTCTGAAGCGTCTGTTGTAATATTGCCTTTTTCATCCCGTATGTTAGTGATTTGAGTTCTCTCTCTTCTTCTCTTCGTTAGTATGGCTAGGGGGTCTGTCGATCTTATTTATTTTTTCAAAGAACCAACTTTTTGTTTTGTTAATTTTTTCAATAGTTTCTTTTGTTTCAATTTCATTGATTTCTGCTCTGATTTTAATTAGTTCTTGCCTTCTGCTACATTTGCTATTGTTTTGCTCTTCCTTTTCTAGGGCTTTGAGATGAAGTGTGAGCTCATTTATTTGTTGGTTTTTCCTTTTTTTGAGGAATGACCTCCAGGCGATGCATTTCCCTCTTAAAACTGCTTTCATTGTGTCCCATAGATTCCGATATGTTGTGTCTGTATTTTCATTTATCTCTAAGAATTTTTTGATTTCCTCCTTTATGTCTTCTGTAACCCATTGATCATTTAGTAACGTATTGTTCATTTTCCATGTGATGTAGGATTTTTCCTTCCTTCTTTTATCATTGATTTCCAGTTTCATTCCATTATGATCTGATAAAGTGCATGGTATTATCTCAACCCCTTTATATTTACTGAGGGTTGCCCTATGGCATAATATATGATCTATTTTTGAGAAGGTTCCATGTGCTGCTGAGAAAAAAGTATATCCACTTGATGATGGTTGATATATTCTATATATGTCAGTTAAGTCTAAGTTATTGATTGTGATATTGAGGTCAATAGTTTCTTTATTCAACTTTTGTTTGGAGGATCTGTCCAATGGTGAGAGAGGTGTGTTGAAGTCACCCATGATTATTGTGTTGTGGTCTATTTGATTCTTGAACTTGAGGAGAGTTTGTTTTATGAACGTCGCAGCACCATTATTTGGTGCATAAATATTGATAATTGTTATGTCTTGTTGGTGAATGGTTCCTTTTAACAGTATATAATGTCCTTCCTTATCCCTTTTGATTAACTTAGTCTTGAAGTCGATTTTATTCGATATGAGAATGGCCACGCCTGCTTGCTTACGAGGACCATGTGCTTGGTATATTTTTTCCCAACCTTTTACCTTGAGCCTGTGTATGTCTTTTCCAGTCAGATGTGTCTCCTGGAGGCAGCATATCGTTGGATTTGTTTTTTTAATCCATGTTACCAGCCTATGTCGCTTTATTGGAGAGTTTAAGCAATTAACGTTTAGAGTTACTATTGATATATGGTTTGTACTTCCTGCCATGTTTGATTATTTATCTCTTTTTTTTTCCCTAATTTAGTTTGTTTCTCCATGATTAGCTTTCCTCCCATCCTCTGTCTTTACTGAGGCACTTCCCGCTGATGGTTTTGGTTATTGTTTTCCATTTCTTCCTCGTGTAGAGTTTTGCTCAAGACGCTTTGCAATGCTGGTTTTCTGGCTACAAATTCTTTTAGCTTTTGTTTATCATGGAAGATTTTTATTTCGTTGTCATATCTGAAGCTTAATTTTGCTGGATACAGGATTCTTGGTTGGCATCCATTGTCTTTCAGTGTTTGAAATACATTGTTCCAGGATCTTCTCGCTTTCAGTGTCTGTGATGAAAAATCCGTTGTCAACCTTATTGGTTTACCCCTAAATGTAATCTGCCTCTTTTCTCTTGTAGCTTTTAATATTTTCTCTTTGTTCTGTATATTGGATAGCTTCATAACAATGTGTCTCGGCGTTGGTCTATTGTGATTTTGTGTGCTCGGTGTCCTGTATGCATCTACAATTTGTATATCTGTTTCCTTTTTTATTTCTGGAAAGTTTTCTGTAATTATTTCCTTCAGTAAGTTACCCATTCCCTTGGCATGAATTTCTGTGCCCTCCTCTATCCCGATGACTCGTAAGTTTGGTTTTTTTTATGTTATCCCAAATCTCTTGGATGTTTTCCTTGTGATTTTTTACCAGCCTATCTGAGTTGGCTAGACTCTTTTCAAGGTGATATATTTTGTCTTCATTATCTGACGTTCTGGCTTCTACTTGCTCCACTCTGTTAGTGATACTCTCGATTGAGTTTTTAATTTGGTTTATCGTTTCCTTCATTTCTAGAATTATTGTTTGATTTTTTTTTTATAATCTCTATCTCCTGATAAAGATGTTTAACTTCTTCTTTTATCTGTTTTTGTAATTCATTTTCAATGTGATCTTTAAGGTTCCTTTCCATCTGTCTAAGGTGTTCCTTGAGTTCTTTATATGGCCATTTTTCTGATGACTCCAGGTCCTCCTGAATATTTAGGCTGTCTTTCATTGTTTGTACTCCTTTTCTTCCTTGCTTTTTTATGCTCATGATACTTCTTGTTCTGTTTGACTGTTGAGTTACTGTTTACTCTTATAAGTTTATTTGATGCTTGGGAGGAGAGGTATTAGAAGGGAAGGGAAGAAGTCACTAAAGAGAGTAAGTGTAGGCAGGTGGAGTTCAAGAGAGGGGGAATAAGAAAGTTGAAAAGAAATGAAAAACAAAAGAAAAAAAAGTGAGAAGAAAGAGAGAAAAAACGAAAAAATAAAAATTTAAAACAAACGAAAAAAATTATAATGGTAATAAAAAATGGAAATTGAAGTTTAAAAAAATAATAGTAATAATAATAGAATAAGAAAAATTAACAAAAAAAAATGAAACCATTAGTAAGAAAGTTAAAGAACACAACAACGTCAACTACAAAAAGTGAGAATAAAAAAATACTAATAATAATCATTAAAAAAAAGAAATACTAATAATAAATGCAGTCATAAAGTTCGATTGACTTCTCTTCCAGTTGGTGGAGCTATGCCCACTGGGCCAGGCTTCTCCTCTTGATAGGTGAGAGCCAATCACTGTGCCTCAGCTCTTAAAAATATGGAACGCTTCACGAATTTGCATGTCATCCTTGCGCAGGGGCCATGCTAATCTTCTCTGTATCGTTCCAATTTTAGTATATGTGCTGCCGAAGCGAGCACTATATGTTTAATTTTATGAAACATTTCTAAATTAATTCCCCACATATCTGAATTTTCAACAGTAACAAATTAAATAATATGATTTAGAGCAATTCTAATAGGTGTTCAGTGCATCTCATTGTAATCTTAACTTCATTTCTCTTAAAACAAATGATATTGAACATCATTTTTAGTGGTTATTTCCTATCCATATATGTTCTTTTGTAAAATGGCTAGTCAGCTCTTATACCTATTTTTTTTAAAAAAAAAGGTTTTTATTTCTGAATTTTAAGACTGACTTTTATAATTTAAATAAAAATCCCTTATCTGATATATGCCTTACAAATATTTTAGTTTTCCATGGTGTGTGTTTTTTTTTTCATTCTTTTAGCAGTATTTTTGTAAAATATCTTAATTTTTAATCACTTATTTTATTTTTTAAGTTGTTGTTATGTGGAGCTGAGGATCAAACCCAATGCCTCATGCATGATAGGTGAGTGCTCTACCACTGACCCACAACCCCAGCCCCAGGAGTGTGTGTGTGTGTGTGTGTGTGTACACACATATATATATGCACACACACACACACACACACACACACATATATATATATATATATATATATATATATATATATATATATTTACAAAGTAAACAATTTAATTTTACTGAACTCTAATTTTTTAATTTATTTCTTTGATGAACATTGGTTTTGACATCATTTTTTTCAAATAATGGTAATCATATTATTGCTCATATAATAGCACCTAGATCAATGTCTGAGAAATCTTTTTAAATACCTAGAAGATGAATACACAAAAGAATGAAGAAATAAAACAATAACATTTCCTGGTGGGAAATTTTCTTACAGAAGAAAAAATTTCTGAACAGATTAACTCTAAACTCCCACATCCCCCAGGGCCCCATCAGTGAAATTCCAGTTGAAATATAGTTTCTCTCCTCTTTTCAGGATCCAAGTGGAGTTCTTTGGTAGAGAATGTGTGCATTACAGAAGCAGCCTACCCTGCCAGGATGTCTGAGGGAACAGAGGCCTCAGAATGAGAAGGAAAGTACAAAGCTGTTTGCTGGTCTCATGTGGGGAGTTGCTGAGGCAGAATGAACCTGCCTCACAAGGATCTGAAAAAAATTGGCCAGGAAGAACCACCAGGAGTTGCTTTCTTGAAGAAACAGCTATATATATTTGCAATAATAATAGATTTATATGAAACCTTGAAGCAATTTGAGTTAAGTAAGAATAGTGATTACAGGATCTCCCAAAGGCAAGGTAAAGAAGGCCATCAAAATAACGTCAAGGTTCATATGGATGCTGGCACTACAAATGTAGAACATTAATCAGATGAAATTAAAAAAAGATTAAATGGTCAAATTAATGTTGCCCTGATTGCTTATCTATGCAGAAAACATTTCTCAAACATTCATAATATGATTAGTTCACACTGAAACACAACAGAAACTTTTGCTTAGTGATGTTAAAGATGTTTAAATGAATTTTCTCATTTGTTAGTGTTATTTCAGAAAAAAGTACATTTAATTATTGTCTCATCTCAAGAAAGTCATAAATGGAAAATCCATAACTTAATTAGAAATGCAAAACATTCTTGCAGTTCTTCACCTTTGTTCTCAATAAAAACAGCAACCACTTTTCTTCCCCTAGACATATCTGGATTAATCAGTAGCACCCATCATTATGCTGTTGTTGTTATTGTTACTATTGTCATTATTACATAGCCACTATATACTGCTTTGGGTATAAAAAAGTCTGGATGATAGACTACATAAGATTTATAATTTTTATTAAAAAATCTGACAGCAAGTACAAGTGAGCATGCATATCCACATATACACATATGTTTGGGCTTAGAAAATGATACTTCCAAGTGTGTCACTTTGGTATGCTGATTACTAAGGAGAGAAATTGGGGAATAGCAAATGCAAGGAGAATAGCTTTCTCTGAAGATCCATCAAATTACTAAAGGCAGAAATTCAATTGGCTTGGCTTTCCCTTTGGGGACTCTCATTAACCAGGGAAAATCAACGTGTGACACAGGACACTGGATTAGGACACCATGCCTAGGAGAACTTTACTGCAGATCACTTACTATTCTTTTGAGAATTCTTTCATCTTTTTCCAAAGTAATTTATTTTCCCTGCATCTCTCTTCTACTTCCCTTATGAAAAAGGCATATAAGCCTTTAGTTTTCATCAAGTTTTTGAGTAGTCATTTTTCTTTCACATGATTCTTTCATGCCTGTAAAAAAAAAAATGTAAGTATTTTCTTCATTAACTGCTTGGTCAACTGCCAGTTTACTTTACAGGCTTAATTATTGAATCTTCAGAGAGAAAAAAAGAACATTTTCTCTTTTTCTTTCACAGAGGTAGTTCGACAGAGAACATTCTCATTGGTCTTAGGTCTTAATTATTCCCTTTACTTCCTTCTTGTCCTTCTCTTCCTTCTCCTTCTCCTTCTCCTTTTGCTTCCTCCACTAACATGTGAAAAAGACTGGGAAAAGTTGATGTGAATAAAAGAAGACAGAAGGAGAATTCTGGGCAATGCTGGAAAAGGTACCATGAGGAGAGCTCAGATGGTGGTTAAATTTGTCCAGAAAAGGAGTGAAAGAGATATTTTGGAGATATGCTGAATTTTGCTCAACTCTCTTTATCTTCTTCCTCTCCAGGACTCTGCCTGTGCTTTTCACTCTTGTTGGTGGTGAGAATGTGACTAGCATAAATCAGTCCAGGTTTTGTTTTCTTTCTCCAAGAATACTACATGTTTTTTTTCCAATTTTACACAGAGTGCTGTAAACCCAAGAAGATAGCAGCAGAATCTTACTGTCTTCAAGAAAACCCAGGAAACAAGTGTCTGACCTTCAGGAAAGAGGTAAGAAACCATGCCCCCTTCTCTCCATAGCTCTAAATGTATATAAGAATGGATCTTCTCTGTGAAGACCACATCTTTCATGGTGAAGGAAGATGTATGACATGGCCATTCAACCCTCCTACTATGATCCTTTCTGAAGCTGTCTATCAAGAGAAACCATGGCAAACAGTACAAAAAACAATTCAAGGGGCTGAGGTTGTAGCTCAGTGGTAGAGCACTCACCTAGTGCGAGGCGCTGGGTTCAATCCTCAGCACCACATAAAAATGAAAACAAATAAAAATAAAGGTATTGTGTCCAACTAGAACTAAAAAAATGTAAAATAGAACAAGCTGGATGAAGAACAGTTCTGGATTGGGCCCCTAAATTATTCACATTCCCAAAAGTTATTTTGGCACAGTTGTTGGGGATAGATCCCCACATGTTATATTTTGGAGATGAGGTTTCTCCCAAGGATTCATATGTTGAGGGTTTGACTCCCAGAAAAGTAATGTTCAGCCATGGAACTTTTTAGAAACAATGGTAGCAAGAGAGTGCTGGAGATTAATCCATTGAGGACTGAATGAACCACAGAGAGGTGAGACCTGGTTGAGAGAGTGAGTCTTTGGGATCATGGTCTTGGGAACCATATCTTTTCCCTGGTTGCTCCAGAGAAAGCAAATAGTTTTCCAGTTGCCAGGAAATTAATAGCTTTGTAACCCAATACCCTTCCTTGTTATGTTTCTGCATCACTTCAGTCCCAAAGCAATAAAGCAGAGTGTCAAAGACTTTGGAAACAATGAACCAAAATAAATCTTTCCTTCTCTAAGTTATTTTTCTGTTATCTGTCACAGAAATTCATATCTATCTAACACACAGGATGAGAATCCCCTCAAATGAAGATCTTTTTATCTCCTGAGAGCCTCCTCTGTCCAATCCACAACCAGATACAGCCCAGAAGTTCAAGGGACTATCCCAAAATATGTACAGAAGAAACCAGTGGTTAAAGATCAAGAACACTTTGAGGGCAGTTCTGAACACTTCTCAGAGTTTGCCTTAGAGTTGAGTTCTGTATCCCATAGCAATATCCTTAATACAGTTAGAAGGACTTTATTTATTTTTACTTCAATCTTTGGTTCACCATTGTACCTTCCTACGACTCTCAAGTAAACCATGTCCCTTAAATCACTATCTGAGGCTCCTCTTTTGAAATAAATCAAAGGTATGGGAGGTTTTTGTTGTTGTTGTTGTTTACCTTTTGCTATTGTTTTTCTCAACTTCTTACCTTCACAAGTCACTTTTCCCACAGCACATGTACTTAACTCTCCACAACCTTCTCTACCTCTGTGACTCATGCCAGTAATCACTTTCTGCTGTCATGAAATTTAAGGTCTATAATTATTGGACTTCATAACACACTTAAACCACTTCATTCCTTCTCAGAAGATTATAAATGGCAAAGATCAGACTTCTTTGTTTTTTTTTTTTTTTTTTTTTGCTCTGCCATAGCACCTACAAGAGGTTTTCTTTATCAATGCATTACAGTTATAAATAGGGTTCATTTTAACATATTCACAAAAGCATATAACACAGTTTCCTCCACTTCAATCTTCAGTACTTCCTCTTTCCCCCTTGTTCTTCTCCCTTGATTCTCTGCCTTTTCTGTCTTCATTCTATTTATTTATTTTTCTAATTGAGCCCTATAAGAGTTTTTAAGTTATGTTACTAATTGGCTTCATGATATTGAATATGTTTATCAACTTCTCTAGGTCTCAGACTCTTTAATAAACATGGGGTAATTATAATAAATTGATTTCAGAATCATTATGAAGATTATATAAAAGCTCACACTTCTCAGTACCTGATTCTCATTTCTGAATACTGTTTCAACACTAAAAGAAGGCAGGACATTTTGAAGGAATGGCTCATTCCAGGTGAGGGAATATGAAAGAGAATTTTGGAAATCCATTTTTGTCCCATAAAGTAGGAAAATGTTCTATAATAAAGACACAGGGTTCAAGTAGCAGGATTATCATTAGCCTAAAGTGCACAATATGAGCATGAAAACAAAAAATATTAATAGTCACAGATTGAAACATCTAAATAAATATAAATCTATGAGTTCATAAGATTTTTTAAAGTATTTCACCTCATTGAATAAAATTAGTACAGCATACCAACCTACTAATCTAAATATTGATTTTAAAAAGTGCAACAATTTTGCAACTTTATATTGTCTCTTCTTTATAAGCTTTATTGTCATTCTCCAAATAGATAATGAGTCAAACTGCCCTTCTTTAGGGGAATAATTCTAGATTTTAAAAAAGCTGGAGAAATAATAGAACTTAAAAATCCACATTTTGTTTCTAGGCACAGTGACACACACCTGTAATCCCAGCAGCTCAGGAGACTGAGGCAGGAGTATCATGAGTTCAAAGCCAGGTTCAACAATAGCGAGGCACTAAGCAACTCAGTGAGAACCCGTCTCTAAATAAAATACAAAGAAAAAGCTGGGGATATGGCTCAGTGGTTGAGTGTTCCCTAGTTCAATCCCTGGTATCAAAAAAAATTTAACATTTTCACAACTATTAATGAAATAATAATACATCTAGGCATTGTTCATCAGTGGATGCTAAAAATCATTAATCAAAAAATTAATAGAACATTTTGTAACAGAGAAATTAGATAGGGACTGCTTGAGCCACAGTCCAATTATAAGTCACTAAATGTGAACAATTAGATTGTATGTGACTCATGATATAATGCAGGAGGAAGGAACCCACCTCATCTATAAAATATTTTTGTCTTAGAGATAAAATTTGAATCCAACAAGGACTCTAGATCTAACTGAACATTTATAAGGCTAGCATAACCACTTAAATAAAAAATCACAAAGAAGTAGTCAGTCATATTCATAATGTGGGACATTTTAGAGGGCAAATAACCTAGTTTATTTAAGAAATCAATAACTTCAAATAAGAAGAGATGGTACAAAATCAAAGAAACTCAAGTGGAATAAATAAAATTATAAGGAGGTATGATCTATATTAAAACTGACCATCTGTAAGAAGAAATCATGGAAACAACAGGGCAAACTTTGAATATGGACTGGGCATGAAATAATTTTAATAAATTAGTAGCAAATTAACAATGTATTATAGTGACATAGATAATTTATTCAATGTTATTTTGAGTTAAATTTAAATTTATTATATATTAGAATAACCTGGAAGCTATAATGTTGTAATGATTTTCCATTTTCCATTTAATTCAAGAGTATTCATAATTGCCTATTGGGACATTTTTATAATAACTCCTTTAAAGTATTTATTAGATTGTTCCAATATGTGTTTCTACTAAGTGTTAGTCTATTGATTGTCTTTCCCACTTGAGTTGTTGAATTGTATCCTGGATATTTCAATCTGAGTGTCATTTGAATGATACTCTGGATTTTACTTAAATCCTGCGGAGAATCTGGGTATTCTTTTTTAAGAAATCAATCAACAAGATTTCGTTAAGGCCATAATTTCTGCCAGTCTTCTATGGACTGTGGTTCACGTCCAATGTTAAAACACTTTTAGTGCCCTTTAGATAGTCTGTGTTCCAATACCCAGAGGACAGACTAGGACCTACAAAGTAGTAGTGCTTAGTTCTCACAGTTGATGGTATTCTGTTCAGTTATAGATATACATATAGAGCTCAGGGGTGGATTTAGAGTTCATAAACAACTTTATGGGGGCACTTTACCTAGTTCTTTCATCTCTGCAACTTCATAGTATTTTTATTTGCTTTGTTTAGTTTTTAGAATTTGCCTTTGTGATCCTCTGGCCAGAAAACTATGGTTTTATTTACCCATTCCATCACAGGCTTTGCATGAATTTGCTTGCATTTAAGTCCAGCTGATGGAAGACTGAGAAGAAAATAAAATGATGTTTTATTTTTCCCATTATCTTGGTTCTAAAGCTTCTCTGGAGAAGAAAGGACCCTCCTTCAGTTTTGCACATGTGATGCTGGGGGCCACTTCCATTCCCACTAGAGAACGGTTCTTCAGAGAGCTCCTTGGGGAGATCTATCTATCCACTCAGTGTTCAATTCAGCCTTTCAGTCAACAGTGAGACCTAACTGGGGCTATTGTGGGAAAACTAGGTAAACTCACTGTGTTAGATTGTACTGTGGTCTTTTTTTAACCTACTACTATTTACTTTTCAGAGTCATTCAACAATTTTAAGGCTTTTCATTAAAAACAAAGACAAAACATACATTTGCCAAGGCCAGGCCTACATATGATGAGGATCATCAAAATCACTGTCTTCCTCTTCTACATCTTTCCCTGATAGAAGGTTGTCAGGGAAAAAAACATGCACCAAGCCAGCATTTCCTATGATAGAAGTGCATTCCTCTGGAATCCTCATGAAGGACTATAAATAGGCCTGAGCCTATTTACAGCTAACTTTAAAAAATAAAATAGAAATATAATCAAAAAATGATAAAAAGTAAAATATAGTAAATATAAAAGCCAGTTACATAGTGGTTTCTTATCATTAACAATTATTATACTTAATTATAGGTGTCATATTTTCATATGAGTATTTTATTGTGCTACAATATTATAATGAACACAACTAGGTAATATGTTCCATTATAATCTTATGGAACAATGTTACTTATGTGACCCAAGGTTGACCAAAATGTCATGTAATGGATGATTACACATCATGAATTCATGTTGATAATTCCAATTGAAATTCATGTCTGCAGAAGTTTTACTTTATCTTATGAGTCTTACATCTTTAAGTAGTTCTCCAATTTTTGGTGGCATAAGTTTATTTTTTTCTTTAAAATACACAACTATTTCAAAATAATAATACCATCACTGTCACAAAATCTATGACTATAGGAAACCCTTTTAGTTTTTGTAGATTTTTCAGAGGAAGGGTGAGAGCTTCTATTTATACCTTAAAAAAATTCAGAAATTATTTATCCAATGAGTTTACTTTAAACTCTTTTGAAATAGGCTTTCTTTTTGTTACATTGTCACCAACAATTTATACATATTTAGTCATTTAATTTTAATTTTTGAATATTAAAAAATATCCATAAAAGTTCAGCTTTTCTAAGTGTCATCCAAAATATTATATTCCTTGATTCACAGTTAACTCATTTTTAAAATTATGGTTTATACCTTTTAAAAAAATAAAAGAGAAAGTTTATATTTATATTGCACTGTTTTCTTAGAGGAATAGTAGTCTATTGTACAAATAATTACTATTCTACTTTTCTTAATTTAGAAATTTTTCCTGGAGAAAAAAAGCCACATAATGATTTCCCCCTATCTTCCTATATTCAAATAATACTTCATTCTATAGACATCCCATGGCTTATTCATCCAGTTCCCTATTGATAAATATGTACTTGTTTGCAACCTTTTGCCAAACCTACTTTTAACTCAAAGTGGATCAAAACTTAAGCACTAGAACAGTGACCCTGCACCTAATAGCAGAAAAAGTAAGCCCAAATCTTCACCAAGTTGGCCTAGGATCTGACTTCCTTAACAAGACTCTTTAAGTGTAAGAAGTAAAATCAAGAATTAATAAATGGGATGGATTCAAATTAAAAAAGCTTTTTCTCAGTAAAGGAAAGAATAAAGTGAGGAGGAACCCTAGGGATTGGGGAAAAATCTTTACCACATGCACCTCCAATAAAGCATTAATCTATGGAATATGTAAAGAACTCAAAAATAAAATAAAATAACCCAATCAATAAATGGACTAAGGAACTGAACAGACACTTCACAGAAGAAGAAATACAATTGATCAACAAATATATGAAAAAGGTGTTCAGCATCTCTAGCAATTAGAGAAATGCAAATCAAAACTACTCTAAGATTTCATCTCACTCCTGTCAGAATGGTAATCACCAAGAACACGGGCAACATTTGGCGGGGATGTGGTGAAAAAGGTATACTAATACATTGCTGGTAGAAATGCAAATTGGTGCAACCACTATGGAAAGCATATGGAGATTCCTCAGAAAACTTGGAATGGAATCACCATTTGACCCATCTAATCCAACTCCTTGGTTTATTCCCAAAAGACTTAAAATTAGCATACTATAGTGATACAGAAACATCAATGTTTATAGCAGCTCAATTCACAATAGCTAGATTATGGAACCAACCAAGGTGTCCCTCAATAGATAAATGGATAAAAAAAATGTGGTATATATACTCACTGGACTATTACTCAGCTTTACAGAAAAATTAAATTATGGCATTTACCAGTAAATGGTCAGAGTTGGAGAATATCATGCTAAACGAAATAAGCTAATCCCACAAAATCAAAGGCCATATGTTTTCTCTAATGTGCAGATGATAATTCATAATAAGATGGGGCACACTAAGGAAGAATAGTGCTACCTTAGATTAGGTAGAGGGAAGTGATGGGAGAAAAGGAGAGGGGATGTGGGGATAGGAACGATAGCAAAATGAAACAGACATTATTACTGTGTGTATATATGTGACTGCATGACCAATATGATTCTGCAACATGTACACTCAGAAAAATGAGAGAAATTATATCCCATTTATGTATAATACATCAATGTCCATAAATGCATTCTACTGTTGTGGGAAGCCATTGTAACACGTGATTGGGTGACTCCCGTTAAGGGCCTGAGGCGCTTTGGCTCTGTCGAAGCTTTCCCGACCCTTTCCTGATGAGAGAGCCCATCCGTGTGGGGGTGTGCCTGACCACTGACCCCGGGGACCCAATCACTGACCCTGACCTTGGAGTGCAGCCCCCCCTCAACCTTCATTGGATGGAATTCTCCCCTGAATATCTTGTTCCCCAATAAAAGGCTACTCCCCGGCGTGTTCACTCTCTCTCTCTCCTGCTAGCCCTGAGTAATCCTCGCTGCCCTGCTGGGCGGCTAGAGGTGGGAACCAGAGAGGTGAGCCGTCTCGGACCTAGCAATATAAATAAGGTAACTGGTCTGTGTGTTTTATTTTGATCTCTTCTAACTAACTTTATGCCTAGAACCTCATTAATGAAACCACTGCGCAGGCCGTGTGGTAGATACATGTATAACTAATTTAAACAAATAAAAACTTCTTTTAAAAAAGAGGGTCAAGCCTCAGTTCCTAAACCAAGAACTCAGCAAAATGGAAGCATAGATTGAATGTAACTTCTGCAAGGTCTTTTTCACACTCTCAATATCAGGAGTGAAAGCATTTATTTATCTCAATACATTTATTTATCTCAATATATAAATACATTTATATAAATAAATACATACATTTATTTATCTCAATAAATTTTATACAAATATATACAGTCAGCTATTTTTTCCCATAGCCTTTGGAAAATAGACCACAAACTAATCAATAGACCCCTCATGTAAATCACAAGCAGCAAATTTACACTCTCTTGCTCATGCTAAGCAAATGGACTGGGTGTCTTTCCTTAGAGCTGTCTACTTGGCAAGATTATCTGTCCTCTATTTTTTCGCATTCAAATATTGAAGACTAAACCCTGCTGTGGAGCTGTCTCTTAGCAACCAACTGGAGTCGGTGAGTCTTTGGGAATCCCCTGTGAGATTACATGCAACATTTTCTGATTGGACCTATGCCCAGAAATGATGATGCACACAGCTAAGAGAAAAGAGGAGAAAAGGGAAAATTCACAGATGCCTTCTGCTCTCTTGACTCCTTTCCTGGCTAATACACATGCACTTAGTTCTCATCCCCAATCTCCCAGAGGTAACAGATATGCTTTTTGCAAGCATTTGACTCTGTAGGGTTGCTCTACTGCAGTTGCATTTAGAAAGTTTCAGGACAAAATAAACAAACTAATAAGCAGTCAATCCCTGCAGAATATGCCTCACTTAGGTTCAATTTCAGGAAAACCAGGGATTCTATGACTCTCTCTGACTGATTGGCTATAAACCAGGAAGTGGCATAGCTTGTCTTCAGGGTCTGCTCCTCCCACTGGGGAACCAGTAGGTTCATTCAGAGGCTCCTGATACCTCCGGCCTCATGCTTTACTAGACCCGCCTAGCATCCCTACTCTAAATCTCTAAATCTTACCTTCTCACATAATGTCACAAGTTATAGGACTAATATATATATATATATATATATATATATATATATATATATATACACACACACATATACATATATACATATATATCTGTGTGTGTAAATATATATAAAATTATATGTATACTATATGTATATATGTATATCTATGTATTATAAATATTACATACATATATATTATATATTACATATATACATGTGTATATTTTATATGTGTGTGTGTGTGTGTGTCTGTGTGTGTGTGTATGTATATATGTATATATTTCTCCAAAGGAAGGTATTTTAATTGGCGAACAGGTAAGAGAGTCAGTGGGAGCAGGAAAAGCAAATTGAGGCAATCATATATTTCACCTGGACAAAAATGGTCCTGTTTCCTACTGACCATATTTGTTACCCACATCAAGAAATTCTCCTACCCAGGGTTTGGGTCCAGGGTTCCAGGGTGTATATCACCATTATAACCTGTATGAGCATTAATGTCTTCATTTCTACCTTTTCCCAGGAGGGTTCTGAGAATTAGATATATGTGAACATATTCAAAACTGGGAACAGTGATGAAAATACAAGCATACCAATTACAATCACAATACTTGTTGCCACTGATGATATAACAGGCCAAGTATTGTTCTGGATGAGCAATTGGCATTACCTCCAATCCTTCCAAGTAAGGTATTATCCTCATGCTGCAAGTAAGAAATCTATCTGTGCTTACCATGTACCTCTCAACCCAGGCCATTCTTGTATACTCCACTCTATAGTGTTGGGGCTGCATGTCTGTAAACTTTATTATTCAAGACCACTGGCCAACTGGGTTGCCAATGTGAGGTACCCAAAGATGACTGGATGGAAATGGTCTCTTTCTATAATTTTTTCCTATTGTTCTTTCTCAGAAGTGTAACTACATCTCCTTTACTTGGGCTCCTGAGTCTTGGGCACAGGACACTGGTCAGGACATTAGCAATAGGTGATACATCTTAGATCCAAGCACAAATTTTTCTTCATAAGTTCTAACCCTAGTCTACAAGTAAACTGACTGCCTGGAGATCTGAGAATCAGTTTTTGGAAAACCCTCAAAGGTCTCCACACCTGACAAATGTGGCCTCTTTCTGAGCTCCTGGTTTTGTAAAGCCATTTCTATTAAGGAATAACAGCTTTTATATTCCAAATATCTATCTTTCCTTAGTGTTTGCTTTTTACTCCATTTATCTTCCAACATCTATTCATCTAATTTATTGTATTTTACCACAATATTTGACAAATCTAATGTTTTTATTTCCTAAAATAGTGCACTTACTCAGAGTTTCCCAGATGGATTGTGGTTTACTCTAGCAGCCACCAGCATTTCTACACCAAATCACATGTTTTTTCTCTTGTCTTGCCCTGTATTAATACTATTAACAGTTAGCTTTGACAGAGATCTTAAATTCCAGAATCATTTCAGGAACATTATATATAATATGTGAAAATGAACATTTTTACACTCTTTGTCTGGATCCCTCCCTGTTCTTGGAGTATCTCTTACTTATGGGGATAATGGGGGCCAAAGTGAACATCACTGCTTCATTGAGGATATTCTCAGTCCTCCTGAAGTCTGGGTAGTTCCCATGTCCTCTATTCTGTCAAGTATACAAATCACCTGGGACCTGATGGGCCATTACCAAAAAGTAGAGTCTACATGGAGGTAGTAAGTGGAGGAGGCAAATGTTGGTGATAGTATCCAAGCCTCTTATCTGTGAGGTAAGAGGTGCAGAGTGAGCTGGAATGATTGATGCTTGACAGTAGCCACAGAGGTCTCTGTACTTTTAAATTCCTCCTCCATGTTTTTGACAGTTTTCTTTAATCTATAAAACCCTGAACATACTTTTCCAGTCCACATACTTAGTAAATTTATTTTTTTATGAAATCAGTCAGAGGTCATTTCTGCCTCATGAACAAAGACCCATGACTGAAACAATTTCTAATCTTCCAACCATGCTGCATGGTAGTTCATATCTTGAATCTGCCAATAAAACCTCAGGCTTGTATGTGTTCAGTAACTAGCCCAAGATGCCAGAGTAAGCCTGAGACTGAACTGGGAGTAAAGTCCAGTCTAGCTATTCTGCTTCATTCTTTCCCAACTCCTTGCTTTATTCTTATCAAGCAATCTTAATCTTGCTTTCAGTCATTGTTCACTCTGTTTCTCCACACTTGAAGTAACCTATCTCTAGTGTTTATCTAGCCATGCCTTCCCCATCTCCTTGGGCTCAGCTAATTTCCTTCTAGCTCCATGAAACCTTCTCAGATCACTCTCTCTGCCCCAGTGTTCCTTGATTGTGACCTCAGGCTGTACATAGAATCAGCAGCTGTCCACTCACTTCCCTCTCTCCAATGATCATTGTGACCTCTCCACCTGGAATTTCCACCCCTTGGAAGCTCATTGTTTTACCCCTCCCACTGTCTTCATCCCAAGGCTGGATGCTTACTGTTTAATATTTCAGACCTTGAGATTTGTAGGATTTTGGAACAGGAAAATATAATGAAGAAAGCTATATTGGACATTGATACCCCAGAAAATGGCCTCCCTTCACTCTTCACCCTCACTCCTATCCCTGTCACAAAAGTCAGTCTTCAGAGCAATCCTGGGTCCCCATGTTTTCTGACTCACATTTTATGATGATCCATGAGTCTCCTTGGATCTGCCTGGATATGTCACCTCCCAATTCTATGTTCCTCTATTTCACTGTTACCACCCTGGCTCAGAGGTCACCTCCAATGGATCATGGCAGTAACCACCCCAATCCTCAATCTTCATCCACTCTTTCCACACAGCTATCCAATCTTAACATGGAAGACAGAAGGATCTTTAAATGTGCATCAGTTCTATTGCGACTGTGCTTGAAGGCCTTTCATGCCTCCCCATTACACTTAAACTCACATCTAAAGCCCCAGCATGACTGTCAAGGCTCAGTGATATTTTTTCTTCCCAATTATCTTTCTGACCTCATCTGCTACCACCCTGAGATTTACCACAATAGCCCCCTAATTCTGAATATTCTAGTAGTCATTTATGTGTGTTTTGTTGTTATTGTCTATTTTCTTTGGCATAGAAATCTGCCTAACATGAGATCAACACAGAGCAAACTGAGGATATCATGGAAAGGTAGAAATGGAATCCCAAACATCTAAAGTTTTCATTTAATTGTGCCACTTTGTTTTTTTCAGCTGATAAATTGTCCCCTTTTATATTACATTAAATTGTGTTTTTCAACCCAAAAGAAATTTACTCAGTCCAAAATTCCACTCTCCAGGACTAGTCTGGATCTCTTTGTTACAGTCCAGATGGTAACAAAGAACATATGGTCAGATGAAAGAGAGGCTAAAGAAAATACTTGTCTGCGGTATCAAAATCAAGATATGACTGCATGCAGACACTAATAGAGGATTGTGTCACAAATATTTTATTTTTAGAAGTATAATATATTAAATTTTATTTTTACTATCAACTTTTAAATTAATCACATATTATTGATTTCTTTCCTTGTTAGTGTATGCAAGTGTATGTGCTAAAGGCCCTATAGCTTTTAATTAACAATGCAGGCCAAAACATCCTGCCTGGTTCATATCCCATATCAACTACTCACTAAGGATGTGATCACGTGCAAATCATTTAGCTTCTCTGAGTCTCTCTTGCCTCATCTCTAAATAGTAGCAATGCATGAGAATTAAATGAGATAATGCCAGAACAAGAAAAACAAACATCCCATGATAATCACTCCATATATTTCACAGTTGTTATTATGGAGAGGTTTTTGTTCAAGAGAGTAGCTTGACAAATCAGAAATGACTTTGGCAGAAGTGTACCTGGTTGGTGGGGGGGGATAGGGATGACAACAGAGGAAAGTCATCAGTTTCTTCAGAAGCAAGACCCATATGGCTGAATGCTTGTTCCTCAACAACTTTGATTATGGTATGTGTTGGGCCTCTGTAAGGAAGCTTGCTTCCATGAGGACCTGAGAGCTGATGATCTAGGGCCAGTGGGTATAGGGAAATATGTGCATTGAAGACACTGTCTGCAGAACAGGACAAAAGCAGGAGACAAACATGAAAAGGGCCTGGGTCATTTCTTTATGGGAAAGCAGTGAGGAATGAAGAAGGTGAGTAAGGCATGAGTGGACTTCACTTACAGCCAGGTATAGTTGAACAAGAGAGATAAACATCTTCCTTAGCTTCTGGGGTCAGGAAAGAATTCTGAGAACAAATAATACATCTTTAGGAGCTTTGTGCACTTGATAGAAAGAGAGAGGGACTATTGTGCTTCCCTGAGCAGGAGGTGGGCTGTCAGGGATGAGCAGAAGAAATGGGGGTCATTTTTGGTGTCCTGTGCAAAGTGGAATCATTCAAGCTGTGGAAGATGCATTTCTGGTTTTCTTTAATACTAGCTAGCTTAGGCTTAACACCGGGGCTTTTGCCATGTACAACCTTTACTTATTGCCTCAGAAAGAACATAGTGGGCACATTTATCACTTCCAGAACCCCTCAGTCTGTAGTAAGCAATAAGCTTGTCATCTGTGTGGCCCTGGATAGAGAGAGGCCCCTCAATCAATCATACTGTGGCCCTGGTATCTCTTCTCTAAAAAAGAAAATCAGATTCTCAGTTCTGGGCAAAAAACCTTGTTTCCCTAAGCAAAATCTCCCCAGGGAGGTGGGCAAGGTAGAGGGAGGGGAGGAGAGAGAAGGGCTCATCTGTCCCCTCATACTCAAAATGATTGTCAGTCTCTTATATTGTTGTCTGATCCTTCTTACAAGTAGAATATGTGCATATTATGATTTGGGTGTGAGTTATTCCCCAAAAGCTCATGTGTGAGACAATCAAAAAGGTTTAGAGGAGAAATTATGGGGTTATGAGAGCCTTAACCCAATCAACAAATTAATCCCCTGATGGGATTAAATGAGTGGTAGCTGAAATGGTAGAGTGTGGCTGGAAGTGGCTTACTGGGTCATGCCGTTGGGATATATATATATATATATATATATATATATACACACACACACACATACAGAGAGAGAGAGAGAGAGAGAGAGAGAGAGAGAGAGAGAGAGAGAGAAAGTATCTGACAAATGGAGTCTCTTTGCTTCCTGATCATCATTGAGCTGTCCCTCTGATACTCTTTTGCCACATTGTTCTGCTTCACTTGGCTCAGAGCCCTAAGGAATGGTGGTGCCTTCTATGGAATGAGACCTCTGAAACTGTGAGCCCCAAATAAACTTTTCCTCCTCTGTTCTGGTTGAGTCTTTTAGTCACAATGGTGAGAAGGGTTACTGAAATAATTGAGAAAACTGCATTTAGAGCCAGAGGCTAGAGTCATATTCCAGTGTCTTTGTACCTGGGTCTAAACTTCCTAGATTCAGATCTTAGATCTCATTTTCTAAGCCATGAGATCTGAGCACTTGCTGGAAGTGCTGTTTGCCTCATCTCCAAAGTAAGGGTCGCTGTGTTACCTGCCTCAAGGCTGAAGTGAAAATTAAATGTGAATGCATTTAATTTTAAGGTGAATGCAAGTATAATCAGAATACAGAAATCCCCTAAATGCCCACTGGGGGATGGGATGAGAGAGTAGAGAAATTATAACATATAATGAAATATTATTTTCTGCCTTAAAAACGGAAGGAAACTGACACACATTATAACATGAATGAATATGGATGACATTATTTTAAATGATATAAAACCATCAAAGAAAGACATACCCTGCATGATCCCACTTATGAGAAATATCTATAATGCTCAAATTCATTGGAATTAGAGGGTAGAGTGGAGGTTGCCAGGGCAAGGAAAGAGGAAAATGAGAGTTTCTATTTAACCATCATAAATTGCACTTATGGGAGATGAATCTAGAGTTCTATTGTGCACCACAGTGACTACACATGACAATATCGTATACTTAAAATTAAGAGAGAGAATTTCATGTTAAGTGCTCTTAGAACACGCAAACACATGTATACACACAAAAACACACATACATAAATATGAATGCATGCAAAGCACTTAATCAATGTCCTTATGCTAGAAGAAGTCAAATCAGGGGAGCCTGGCTGACTAGATTTGATTGCCTGCCTGCGCAAGAAATAAGCAAATGATGTAAAATGGAAAAAATGAATTTAATCACAGTTTTGGCCAAATCTGGAAAAACAGCTAGCTTGCCTCAGTGGGTCCCATAGAAGTGGTTTCAATTTATAAAAACAAAAGCAAGGAAATATGCATATATGTAGATTTAGTTAGCTTGTGCTAGCTATAGACAATGTCACAATTCTTATTTCCTTCATGTTGATCTGAGCCAGGGTGTGGTTTCTCAGTTCCCATTCTCAGCAGTAGGAATTCCAGAGAGAAAAAAGGGCGGGGGTGTGGGGGGGGATTTTACCAGGAAGTTTGTGGGTGTGGACCATTTTGAGGCTTTTAATTTGAATGATGCCTGTGTGTGTGTTGTGTGTGAGTGTGTTGTGTGTGTGTGTGTGTGTGTGTGTGTGTGAGAAAGGCATAGTACTTTGTACCTATTATCATTATCACTGTTCAAAGGCAACATTATTACCTAGGGTAGAACCTTTGCCAAAAGTGATTCCTTCAAACCCTAAATAAAATAGACTCTGATCAGAATGCTGGCCTTTAAAAGATAAGCAAATAAAATTCTGTCCTGCCAAAGTGGCCCTGAGAATTGAATTACAAATTGCTACAAATCTTCCCTGCAGGGAAGTATTTCCCTCCCTTTAATCTTTCAAGTCTCACATTGAAGTTCATAAAAACGAACCCAGCATTTTTAAAATATCACATGAACCTCCTGCTATTCTTCAAGTAACATTGAAAAACTTTTTTTTTTCTTTTGTAATAAGAAACATAAAGGAAGAACAAGGAAATAAAAAGTTAATTCATAATTTCCACATACTTTCCCAGGCCTGTCACCTGCTAACCTTGTCTCTTTCCCAGGCTTGTCATATTCCTAAATTCCTGGAAAATCTACCAATCTACCTTGTGTGCTTTTAAAATTAGCCCACCAACAAATAGTTTAAATAAAGGTACATATGACTTTTAAAAACCTATAATTTAGGGCACTATCCAGCACTATTGAGAAGAGGATGGAGACTACTATACCAGCCTCAGAATGATGAGAACACCATAAACTATTTTTTAGATCAGACTGATAACTAAACTTACTTTACTTAACTTGACTTAACTTACTTAACTTTCCATACTCACACCTCACCATGTTTTCTTTAAAAGAGGAACTGGAAACACCAAACCAGATCTCTCTCTCTCTCTCTCTTGAAATGGCCCATATTTTACCTGAATATGTATTCTTTGCTTTCCTAAATAAATCTCTGCCCATCTGTTAATACATACTGAAATTATTTTCTGTCACATATGTCAAGGACCCCATTGGTGCTGAGTCAAAATCCCCCAATCTCTGGGAACTGCTCAGGACACTTTTTGGGAGATATTTCTTCTCACATGAGACTCTGAGAGGGATTTTGATTTGGCAAAAATCTCTTCCACTGGAAATCACAAGTTTGCTTCCTGACAATCAATTTAAAAGAAATACAAAGTCCGAATCTTCTAAAATCTAGCAGAATTAAATTAATTAAAAATTAGTAACGAATGTTTGAATGATGGTTTATTTTTATACTTGTAAAAACATTAAGACAAAGTTGATTTAATGGGAAATTATATTTGTAAATTAAGCAGGAAAGCAACTAGTTTTACAAGTGTTTCCTGATGCTACCATAACACTAGAATCCAAAGCACAATAAATAAAAAGTCAAAATAGCAACTCTGAATAGAAGGTAGTGGCTGAAGGCAGTGGGAGAAAGGTCCATCATCGATGCTTTTATTGGGATAGTTGTTTCCCTTGTCCCTCTAAAGCTTCTACCATGGATCCTTCAGAGGGTTAATGACCAAGAGTGTAGTTGACCCTGGCTTTATGGACATTCTTGACTATTATTTGAAGACTTTAGCATCTATTCACAGTCATCCTTTTTTCCCTTACTTCTGCCATCTTCTTGAGTCCCAAACTGTCCAGATGATCCATACATATTAGGTCTCTCAGCCTAATTTCCTCATCCCTAGAGACTTTTTCAACCATACAAACACATCCATGGACATGACCTAGACTTTACCATCATCAAGCTCTTTTGCATCTCCATTATGAACCCAGGTAGTACATTCAGAGTACATTCTTTTCTTCCAGGCCATGAACTTAAGTAGTCTACCTGAAATAACCATTCACTCTCTTCAAATCATTTATTTTTTGCTCATGAAAATGTATTTGTAAATGTCTGATCATCCATCCATCCATCCATCCATCCATCCATCACCTCTGGAGGCCATTTTTAAATTAAATACCTTAAATCTCTTGTATTTATGTATTTATTTATCTTTATTACCCAGTTCTTATTCCCATTAGAGTTATGTTTTTCTAAACATTGATCTTGAAAGAAACTACTGCCTACATTTTTGGTATCACCATCTATTTATAATCCTCCAAACACAGTTTAGCTTTCCTACCATGTCCCTAAATATATATTTTATGTATTCTTCTCTTTTTCTAACACTTTGTCTACAACCCATCTCCAGTGTCAGCAGAAGAACTGAGGTCATACTTCATTAGAAAATGATAGCATGCCTCTCCTGCATTCCACTTTTATTAGAGATCCCAAAGAAATTTCCAGAGAGTCCCACTCAGATCCACCTTCTGATTTTCAACTGATGGTAAGATGACATCAGACTTGATTTTTAACTGATGGTAGGATGACATCGGACTTTCAAATCCTTACTGCCATGAATACTCTAGATCATTCACTTTGGTCCATGCTGACTGATTCTAATTGGATTCTTTTTGTTTGTTTGTTTGTTTGTTGTGTTTGTTTTCTTTTTTCTTTATTTTTTTTAAAAAATTGTTCTTTTATATGTATATAACTGTAGAATTTTTTTTAAATCACTATATTTTTATAACTTTATTTTATTTATTTTTCATGTGGTGCTAAGGATCAAACCCAGTGCCTCACATGATAGGCAAGCACTCTACCACTGAGCTACAACTGCAGCCATGGGTAGAGTGTATCTTGACATATTACACATACATGGAGTATAACTTAGGATTCCATTCTTGTGATTGTACATGATGTAGAGTTTCACTAGTGGTGAATTCAAATGAACTTAGTAAAGTTATAACTGATTCATTTTACTGTCTTTCCTATTACAATTCACCTTCCCCTTTTCTTCATTCCCCTTAAATTCTTATAGGTTTTATGCTTAGAAGAAATTATCCTCATCTCCTGAGTTTCAGGATCTGGTCTGTGAAAAGGGTCATAAAAGTCTCCCCTTTCAGAGTAACTTGGGTTCGTCTTACCAACATTATTTTGGGCCTGCAGTATTCTTGCATATAACAGGTAGTTTGCTGAGAAATGTGACATATCCTGTCCACTAGGCCAGGCAGGGCTGCAGAGAAATTGCTTAATGGAAATGAAAGCATATAGGGGTCAACACAGTGGGTCCACTTCATAGAATTTTTTCCTTAAGCCCATGTTCCCACCACTTGCATCTCTCTGAACCCTATGAGTTAGATAGGAAGTATTTTAGCATATCAATTTGGAATAATCTTTTATGAATTATTTATCTCATTTTTCCACTCAAAAATGATTAAGTAAATAGTTACACATTGCTGAGGGTGTATTACATATTGTACTCAACATTTGACTATTGTCTTTTATCCTTCCAAAATATAAACATATTAAATCCATGATTTAAAGACGAGGAAATCAAGGCACACACATGCTAAATAATTATCCAAAGTTGCCCAGCAATGGAGATGGGGCTTGAGGGAAGGAAATATGCTCTGACCCCACAACTTTGTAAAGGTTCTTCTAAGTTTGGGATTGAGGTCTTTGATAGCTTCATGACTGTAGCATGCTTGGTGGCTAGGAAATTTTTGTGCAAAGACACAGAAAGCCTAGCTGCTATAGTAATATCCATCATGGGGAAGCTCTGTGTTAGAATCTTATCAGCCTTGACGTTGATCTCTGGCACACAGCTCCTGAGAATAAAGGAACTCTCTTGTTAGATAACCACAATGTTTCACTGAGCCTAAACCTGCCCACATAACAGTAACTTTATACAATGGACTTTCTTGAGAGCTGCACAAAACTCCTAACATTGCATAATGCAAGTTAGTATGTAACTGAGGAATAAGCTGGACAATGTTGCTAAGTCTGTAACCTGCCTAGTAATACAATGAGCATTATATACTAATGATGCCAATGACCTAAAGTAACCTATTGATACAAATAAAGCTAGCAGCTCAGGCGAGTACTTTTGCTTTTGCCTCTGCACTTTGCTTCTGTCTCCTTTCATTTTCCTTAGACAGCTCCTTACCTGTATAAAAAATCCTGGTATGGATTTCTAACTTTAACAATATCATTTGGATAGATTTTTAGGGGAAATGGAAGAATTGTCTTCTCCAGAGTCATTACCAAGACTGAGTATCTACTCTACATCATCCACTGTTACCAAGAGAATGTGTATGTTGGAGGCAGAATGATAGATTCTGCAATAGGTGGAGAATTTTCTGTCCCTGGAAACTCAAGAGGCCAAAGCCACTCTTTTGACAGCATAACCAGTGAGCCTTCTTGAAATAGTTGCTGCATGCACAACATGACCTTCAGTTGACTCAGAAGTTCATGGTGTTCCCTTCTCTGCACAACCTCTCCCCCACTCAGCTCTTTATCCTGTTGTCCCCAGGAAGTGGTTGATTCTGCTAAGTTGAATAGGCTGTCTCTTGGGCCATGTACATCATTCCTCTCTGTCCCTGTGAAAGAAAACTCTAACCATTCTCTCTCTCCCTTTGCAGGTGTCAGCCACTTCTACAGGAAGCTTCATTAAAGCTTCATATGTGTAGGGAGCCTTTGTTAAGTGGATTGGTGGTGTCCTCATTGATGCTTCTACCTGAGAGGTGGCTGACCCTGCATAGAAGTCTTTGGTCTAAGCTCTTTTCAGTCTTTACCCTCAGACAGTGTGAGCAGCAAAGCAAGCCAGAGCCTTGATAGGGCTCTGAACGTTGGGGAGAAGGAGGAGAGAAAGTGGAGAGTACCTGGAGGAGAATGTGTCTGCCCAGCAAGTGTTCTAGAGTCTGTTTTTCTGCTCCCTGGACTGCTGGACTTCAGCTATAAGCACAGACCATCTGTCAGGAATGTAATGGTAATGTTCCAAAGTTGAGACACAAATTAAAAATATATATATATATATATATATATATATATATATATATATATATTTTTTTTTTTTTTTTGAATTTCAGGTGACTTTTGTATAGAAAATTCCTGTCACCCTCTGCAAAACACAAAGTGCTATCCAAGTAATTACACTGGCTCAGTGAGAAAAAAAATTCCAGTCCTGGGTCCTTGAATGTTCAGAGAGGGAAAACAGCATCCATGTCTAAGTGATTTTAAAGTCATCTAACAGATGGATATGATTGAATTCTTATAGTTCATTAGCCCCTGTGAGCCTTGATTTCCTCATTAAAAAATGTTCTATCTGATCTACAAACTTTTTGGTGAAATAATATAAGTGCAACAGTCTAAGAAATTTCCTAAAGCTTTCATTCTAATCCCAACAAGTGTTTAGACAAAGGAAATGACCCATGTTGTTTCCCAGAAAGGTTTCTTGCATGACCATTTTCATATTTGCATTGCTGTAGGATTTCAGTGGTTAGTTACTGCAGAGAAACAAATAACTTGAATTAGAATCATTGATAAAAATAATTCACCAGCAGCCTTTCTAGCAGTAGAGGACCTGCTGACTTGAGTAAGTCCTCAATAACCTTCCCATCTTCCTATTAATTGGAAAACCAAAAAGAGGGTTTTTCAAGTAATAATAACTACAATTACGATAATAGAAATAAGCAACAACTATCTATTATGTGAATGTTATGGGCCTTCCACTGTTCTTCTTTTTGGGGGGTGGGGAGTCGGGTACAAGGAGTTGAACTCAGGGGCTCTTGACCACTGAGCCACATCCCCAGTCCCTTTTTTGTATTTTATTTAGAGACAGGGTTTCACTGAGTTGCCTAGTGCCTCACCATTGCTGAGGCTGGCTTTTGAACTCGCAATTCTCCTGCCTCAGCCTCTGGAGCTGCTGGGATTACAGTGGCAAACCACCAAGCACACATATTCTTGTTCTTTATATACAATACATTACATTATCCTCATAATAATGGGAAGAAAAATTATAATCAGAAGAAAATTGAGGTTGGATAATTTAAGCAATTTGCCTGAGATCACACATATAATAATAATAATTATAATAATTATAATTATAATTAAGATTGATCCCAGATGTCATATTTTGGAAACTATGTTACTAACTAGGTAACAACCAGTCCCTGCTACCCCAGGTCTTTAGGCAGCTGTTTGGTCTGTACTTGATTGATTCTCTTCTTGTGGTCTGGTCTGGAGTTCTGCCTCTGTGCTGTAGAAGCCTTATTTCACATTATTTGGAACTTCAGTGGAAGCCCTGGCTCCTTATATGACATAATATTGAACAAGTTTTCTGCAGCCCTAACAGTAACCATAATTGGTGGTACTGTTCTATTTTGCTAGTGATTTTGTGTTATGGTTTAGATATGAAGTGTCCCCCAAAAGCTCATATTCAGAAGTGAAATGATTTGATTAACTGGATGAATTAACTGGGTAGTAGATGTAGGCAGGGTATGGGTAGAGGAAGTCAGTCACTGGGGCATGCTTTTGGCTTTTATATTTTATCCTTAGTGAGCGGAGCTCTTTTTTTGCTTCCTGGTTGCCATATCCGAGCTGCTTTCCTCTGCCACACTTTTCTAACATGATGTTCTGCCTCACCTCAGGCCAGAGCTATGGAATTGGGAGACCATGAACTGAACCTCTCAAACATGAACTCAAAATAAATTTTCCTCCCTTAAATTGTTCTTGTTGAATATTTTGGTCAAACTGACGCAAAGCTGACTAAAACACTTTTACCAAGCACATGGGCTCTGACTGAATTTTTTCTCTATTTTCCCTTCCTCACATTCCTTTTCCCTCGCCTAATTCATCTTCTTTCGACTCCCTTTCATATTATGTTTTTGTCTAATCTTTCTCAGCCTCTCAATCCGTTTGCCATTTTCTACTTTGGCTTCCCACTTCTCCCCCATGTCTTTTTTTTTTTTAATTTATTGTTGGTCATTCAAAACATTACAAAGTTCTTAATATATCATATTTCACAATTTGATTCAAGTGGGTTATGAACTCCCATTTTTACCCCGTATATCGATTGCTGTATCACATCAGTTACACTTCCGTTGATTTACATATTGCCATTCTAGTGACTGATGTATTCTGCGGTTTATCCTATTCTCTACTATCCCCCTTCCCCTCCCCTCCCCTCCCCTTTTCTCTCTCTACCCCCTCTACTGTAAATCATTTCTTCACTTGTATTGTTTTTCTCTTACCCCTCCTTTCCTCTTATATGTAATTGAGTATGACCCTGAGGCTCACGTTCCAATTCCATGCGATTTCCCTTCTCTCTCCCTTTCCCTCCCACCAATCATCCCTGTTTAATGTTAATCTTCTTCTCAAGCTCTTCGTCCCTACCCTGTCCTTGGTTACTCCCCATATATTACTCTGCATTAAGAAATGACAAAATCCCCCATGTCTTATGTCTCTATTTCTGTGTCTAGCTTTATAATCATGCATCACTAAACAAGGAAGGTATGTTTTGAGAAATCCAGCATTAGGTGATTTTTTTTCATTATGCAAATGCCATAGAGTGTATTTAAATTAAGGCATCGACATCACCAGGGAGTATAATTTTATGCATCACCTTTGTATATGTGATCTGGCATTTGAGTAAATGTGAATCTGGCAATTGACTGTGTTTTTAGTAAAAATGTGCCAGAAACTATTCAAAGTGGCATAGAGAACAGATAGTATGCCTCGCATGAATCAGCCCTGGCAACCTGTCCACTTCCTTGCCTCTTTTTGAATCATTTCTCTCTTTCTTTCATGTACCCACTAATCTCTGGCCCTCTCCTTCACCCTATGCCCTGATTGTTTCTTGTCTTTCCTTCTCTGCTTCCTGATGTTTTCTTTGTCCATCTTTGCCCATTTTTTTTTCTGAAATAGCATCAAAAGTCTATGATACAAAATTTATCTCCTGTGTTACATGAGTAACTCTCTGCCAATCTCATTATATTTGTTATAAAAGAATGTAATGCACATAATTTTAAAGTATTATTTAATTAAATCAGTTATGAAAAGACACATAGAGGGCTGTGATTAGCATAATCATTCTTAACCAATATTTAGTCTAAGAGTGGAACAGACCAGAACATATTGAATTATATCTATGGTTTCCATCCTTTGTGTACTTAAGGGAAGTTCAGTCAAAATGTTTTGCACCACCATCCCTCTTCTTTGCACATGCACATTTTACTTCCTTTGCCAATTCTTATACTTCAGTTCTGTTTAGTGCACGGTTATACTTAAAAGGAAATTAACCTATAAAGCCATTGCAATTATACTGAGTAGGTCTCATTTCTTTTGGCACTTCTTCACTGTGCCTGTGAAATGAGAAAGTGGATCTGAGATTGCTTTTGACAGTGTGGGTGTCAGAAGATGGGCGGCAAACCCCTCACCTCAGCCTAAGGACAGCTGAGCAGACCAAAAGGTGGTATAGAAGGGATCTATGAAGTCCTCAGTAGAAGATGGCCCAGTCTCTGTTCTGGGGCCTGCAGACACAGCCTCCTCTGGGCCAGTACTAGACAAAGGTGCACTGAAACAATCAAAGTCCTTATGTGTATCTTAGAGATAGGGTTGTTGGGTCGGCATGCCCTAGACATGGCTACTTAATCAAAAAGGAGACCATGATTCCCATTCATTTTTTTCCAAAGGCATTGGCAGGACATTTATTCCAGGTGCTCTACCAGGTCAGACTTCTCTCTACCAGAAACACTGAACACTTTTCATCCTCCCAAACTGCCATCCTGTCATCCACCAAGCTTTAAACTCTCTGCAACCTTGTTTTATTCATTCCCTTTCTGCATATGAAAACTTTGCCTAGAATCCTTACTCTCCTTTCTTGTGCTGGAAAATACTTTTATTCTTGGATGTCATCCTCTTGTGAAGCCTCCCAAGTTTCACTTTGTGTCTCATTGGACCTGTCTATTCCTATTCCCTGACCCCTTACTCTATCCATTCATCTATTTCACTTTATAGTCTTCAGTGTCTTTGAGGACAGGGACTGTGTTCTTTAGTACCTAAGTCCTTAGCAACTTCTAAAAGCCCAGCTCAAAGAATCTTCTGATACTTCCTAATTGAGTGGATGAGTGAATGAATGAATGAAGAATTCTGGAGAAATGAATGCTGGATGAGAATTGTTAAATACCAAGTATTTGAATACACAGCTTCCAGGGATTGTTGGAGGATATGGAGCTGGTGCATACATTATCTATAATATGAAATATCCCTCTGTCCTGGGGAAAGGCTTTCCAGCTTATTGGCAGGGCTCACTGCTACCAGTTCTATTACCTAGGAATAAACAATCAAGTTTGGTTGGGCTTCTTTGGAGAGTTGGCTACCCATCCAAGGCTGTTCCTTCTCTGTTCTTAGAGACAGCTTTTGTCCCCAGGTTAAGTCAAATAATGAGAAGGCACACACCTACTTCTGACACTCACTGTCAAAGGTCATGTTGTACCACAGAAGTCCTGGCCTGAGTTTCAGGGCAGCTTGACCAGCTCCTTCTGGGCTCCATGTCTATAAACTAGCAGGTTGGAGTCAGTGTTTGCTGAAGGTTTTAATGCACAAAACTTCTTTTCTCCATAGTGGAAGGCACGACTCCAATATGTGAAGGCACCTACAGGTCAAAATAACATTTGTCAGACTTTGTATTATGTCAGACAATATTCTAAGCAGTTAATATCATTTAATATTCCTTGAAATATGATGAGGTAGGTGTGAATTTTGTCACCATTTTACATATATTTCAGGTTATCACAAGCTGTCTGGGGCTGCATGTAGATTGTATTGCACATAGTAGCCTCTTGAATGGATAGGCCTAGCACTGCAAACTCCCTGTCAAGGGATTGATCACATGATGCAGATGTGCTTTTAACTCTGCCTAAGATCCCACACAGCACCTGAGATGGGTGTGACTTGCCAAAATGTCAATCAATCTGCTGATCACCAGATATCACAAAGCAATACTCCACACATGAAACTTTATCCTCCTCGGATGCCACTGCTATAAAATAAAGGGATTCTGGGCTCATGCTTTCTTTTCTAGTGCTTTTTCCAACATGGAAACTGACCCTTAAGGTCTCAGAACTGTACTGCCCTCAATCTGAAACACTATATCTGTGTTGCATGATTTTTCACCTCTTTCTTAGTTTAATGTTGCAGCCAGCTCTTTTAAACCCATTTTGTCTTGTCTGTGTGGGTCCTGGGTGAGACCAAGCTTCTTCTATTCCCCTTCCTCCTCTTCCTCCTCTTCCTCCTCTTTCTTATTATTATTCCAAGTTATAGTTCTAGAAGTGATAGCTGGGTAGGACTTGTATTTCAGACCTGTCAGATGGCATAGTTATAATGTTACTAATCCCTACTTTAAGCTGCACCAACAGGACATATGGCATCTGAGAACACCTGAGGGTACCTGAGAACAACTGAAAGCCTCCGTGTGCTTGAGAATATCTGAGAGTTCCTGGGAGATCCTGGGAGTGGCTGAAAAGGCCACATAGCTTATAGATCACCTGAAAGCCACAGAGAGTACCTGAAAGTCCCTGAGAATTCCTGAGAGTCCCTGAGAGCACATGAAAGTGCCAGAGAGTGCCTTAGAAATTTTGAGAGAACCCGAGAATGCCTATGAGCAGATAAGAACATTTGAGGACATCTCTGAGCACCTGAGGCCAAGTGCAAGCATCTGAGAGTACCTGAGAGCACCTGATAGTGTCTGAGAGCACTTGGAACTTACTTAGCCTTTCTTTAATTCTAGTATTTGGGAAGATGGATCCCAGTAATGGATTCAAATTATATGGAAGGCAGGTATCCTGGGTCAGTAAAGGTAAACAGAGGATGTCAGTTGTATATCTAACACAAAAATACCCATGTGAAAACACATAAATCTTAGCCTAAAATAGAATGCTTATGTGATGTATGAATGAAAGGCAAGTTACTGACCAGAGAGCTTAGATCTGTGTATAAGGGTTATTTTATTTTCTTCTGCCCAGATGTTTGTAGTCAAATAACTCTTGAGTACAAATTTATGAGCTCATAGACTTCCCACCTGTCACAGGTCTAGGGTGAGGCAGGCAGGACAGAGCAGATCCCATTTAATTAGGGCATTTGCTTGGCCATTATGCAGATTCTTTTGAAAGGTCAAACTTCCTGCACATCCATGTGGAAGCTGTAGCCTTTTAATGAACTGGTGAGATTAAGTACCAATTGAAAGCATTCAGCAGGCCAGTTTTGGCAACCTCCAGTCTGTTAGTTACCCACGGTGAGCTATTAAATTAAGAATAGCTGCCCGAGTACCATGCTGAGAGTCATCATAGTCCTCTGTTCTGCAAGGCCATTTGTGCACCAAAGGGCACTTTTTGAGTGGGACAAGTCACTCAAAAAGTGCCTTGTTCAGAAGAGAAGCATAGCTATAAGAAGGGATTTGATGGATTCCTGAACCCAGTGTGTAAATTCAGAAAATTATTTTTCTGGGTGCTCAAATATATTAGTCAAGATATTTTATGGCAACTTTGTACTATATAATTCAAACTCTACCTTCCAGAATTCAATCTTTATAAGGGAAAAGTCTTTGGTACCCAGGAGCAATAATTAGCATCTGTTAGGGGTTCACTCTGTGTCAATCCCTTAGAATATACTTCATGTGTATATTATATTTGCCTACTCTAAACTCTAAAATCTTCTTATCAACATTTCATAAATTTTAACAATGGCCCAAGGGGAAGAAAATGGCCTGTCTGAGCTCACCCAGATGGTATGAGCTTTTCCCATGGCTGTTTATTTCCAAATTCCATGGGACACACTTTTTCAGATAAAACTAAAAATGAACGTTCTATACAAAACATTCTATGAGCTTGGTGCCGCTCTGAGTTTTTGCATAAGTTAGCTGAATTAATTTTCACAAAGTTCTTAATGAGGAAAGTGATATTATTTTCATTCCCCCTTTAGAGATAAGAAAAATCAAGGCATAAATGGGGTAATGTGTCTAAAGTCCGGTACTGGTAAATGACAAAAACAGAATTTGAACCAGGAAAACTAGCAGTATATACCAATCTTATAACCTCCCAGCTGGGATAACTTGTTAAAGACACATTTGTGAGGCTGACATTTTAGCATCAAAAACAAGTTGGTCTGACTGGGTGCTGTGGCGCACTTCTGTAATCCCAGCGGCTTGGGAGGTAGAAGCAGGAGGATCCCAGGTTCAAAGCCAGCCTCAGCAATTTAGCAAGGTGCTAAGCAATTCAGTGAGACCCTGTCTCTAAAGAAAATACAAAAATTGGACTGCGGATGTGGTTCAGTGATTAAGTTCAGTGGTTTTGTTTTGGGTACTGGGTTCAATTCCCAGTACCAAAACCAAAAACAAGTTTGTCTGGAAGCTCATGTGATGATTATTAACATTAATAAACTTCTTCTCTGACCTAACAAATTTTACATACATGTACGGTACGGATTTTTGGATCACAGAGTTACAAATTATCTCTGGAAGATTTGTTGGTTTCAGGATTAGGGCCTTTTTAACTTACACTAAAATACATTTTCCCTGTTAACAAATATAGAGCCTTATTTATTAAGTATTACTAAGTATTAAGTTCTATTGATCTGACAGTCAGATTCCTCAAACTCCAAAGACCTCTGTTGTCCTTTGAGCACAGAATCCTTGTTCTCATACAGGGAAAATGGAGATGTTCCATATCATAAGCTTTCTCTGCTAGTCTTGGTGCTAAAACTGATGCCAGGTGTCCTTCATATGTTGGTTACTTCTGGATCTTCATCAAGCACTTTTAGCACCTTTACCTTCACCTCCACCTGTATCAAAGCAATATGAAGAATTAACATTTTCATTAAAATACTGAATGTAAAATGATCTAATTTGAGTTTAAAAATATCACTCTTACTATTGTCTAAATGTTGACTATTAGACCAAATAGATAATTATTTCAGAAATTCTGGCAAAATATGAAAACTGAACAATAACTGTAGTGGAGATGAGGAGAAAATGCATAAATCTGATGTTTAAGAACTCAAAAATTACTGATGAAGGAGAATGTTGAAGCATTGGGGAGAATTAGAATGTATTACCATATTAAAGTTTATTTTTATTTGTTGGGGAATAATAGTACAGGAACATGACTAACTTCAGAATAAAAAAAAAGGAAGACAAAAAATTTGGGGGCAGCTTTTTATTTTAGGATTTTTGAGACATATAAGCAAAGAAGCCAAGGAGTCCATGGAACCTGGGTATCTGAGGCTCAGAAGAGAGGTCTGGACTGGAGGAAGATATCTGTGTGCCATCTATATATGGTGATAGTAGGATCCAGACACTCTCAGAGAAGCGGATTTAGGACACAGGTTTGAAGGATACCAACATACAGTGGACAGGCAGAGGAAATAAGCCCTAAAGGGAAACAGCCATTTCTATCTTCTCTCTTCCCTTGTCTCTACCAAGGACAACTCTGAGCAGACACACCAGGTCTGAGACTCTGCAATTGGAATACGGCAAGGAACAGAGTAAACAGCACCAGATAATATGTCCTGAAATGAGAAGAAGCCTTGCTGGATTTGTGCTTGAAGGTCACTAAGCTATGGGACAGATGTTTGCTGTTTTATTTATTCAGAGACGTACACTGCATCCAAGTGCCTGCTGCTGTGAAATGGTTCTTCTCCTACCAGCTGACAAGGCTTCAAGAACAAGAATAGTTGTACTCTTCTACAGTCTGTTTCCAAGCCCTTGACACAAATCAGACTAGTAAAGGACATTGACAAGGTTTTTTTTTTTTTTTTTCCCAAACATGGGCTCTATGTGAACACATATCCACCACACTTGGGGACCCAGTATGAGGCAATATCATGTAAGCATTGTCTGAGAGATGATAGTCTACCTTCAGGAAAATAGGAGAAAAAGGAGAAAGAGGGTTCTGATTGAAATTGAGCCCCAAAGTATGCTCCTTGTTACCAATTTTCTGTACTCTCATCTTTGGTTTGCTAACTCTGCACTCTTCTTTCTTCAGGCCCTCATCTTTTGCTGCCTGCAGATTTGTTAATCTGGCCAGCAGTTTCTCCAGAAACTAGCTCAAGTTCTCAAGGAGTTCCTAAATGCTTCTGCCCAAGGAATCGAGTACAACAAAGAGGTGAGAGATTCCTTCAGAGTCAAACTAGTACAGTTTCATTCACAAGAATCCCTCAGTACTAGGTCTGCTTCACTCACTTAAGCAACAAATGTATAATTCTGGACCCTTTTAACTACTGTTCCCAAGGAAGAGATCAGACAAAGGTGTGAATGTGCTTAGGGCTGCTCTATGTGGTTCCTGCACAGGTTCCTGCCAGGATACTTGCAAACAGAGGGAAAGCTAATCTTTTTTCAGGGGCTCCTGGGCCATCTGAGCTCAGATTTATTAATGCTAATTTGGATCCATTATATGATCATCTTCTTACTCTTGATAATGAGCCATGTGCTCCTACAAGAAGCAAGCCAGCTTTTCTTCTTTTTCTAAATTTTCCAGAAAAATTTCTAAGGAATGGGGTGAGAATTAGAGACACTTATTTATTTATTTGTTTATTTATTTATTTATTTTGCAGAAACAAAAGGACTTTAATGTCCTGGCACCTATGAGAAAAGCCCAGCAGGTACAAAAGGCCATTTTATGTGAGTGAGGCTATGGAGAAGGACTCCAGTGATCAACCTCATGAAAACAAAACCACAACTAAAATACAAGCCTGCATTTACTTTTACTTTTTTCTCCAGAATTTGTTCATTCTTGTCTGGAAGACTTAGTATTTTTTTTGTTTGTTTTTGTTTTGTTTTCCTTACTGGCCCTTAAATATTCTACAATTCTCAAATGACAAACTATTTGTACTCTTACTTTTTCAGGTTGTATTGTGCTGCTGCTACTATTGGGATTTAGATGTAAAGAATACATCTATTTACATTTCTGGTTCATCTCAAAATCATTAATCTGTCAGAAATAACATTACCAGAGATAGAATTAATGTAGGAGCTTATTAATGTCTTCTTTGACATGAAGACATTTTGCTTCTGTCTCCACAGGAACCACTCATGAGACTATGTCCAATCCAGAGACTGGCCTGTCCTTCTGCACTCCAGAGATCTAGGCTCCAGGCATATGGCCTTATCTCCAGGATCCTTCTTCCTGAGGCCAAAGGAAATCACATCAGATGGAGGCACAGAGAAACAGTGAAGGGCACAACAGGACCTCATCAAAAAGACACTGTCCAAATACAGAAGTCTAGAACTATGATTTTTCCTTGCAGTAAAAACTATGGCCTCAGAATATCTTGAAGGAAATCAGCCTGTGTTATGGATTAAATCTGACATGCCCCCAAAAATTCATGTGTGAGATCATGCAAGAACTTTCAGAGATGAAATGATTGGGTTATAAGAGCTTTAATATAATTAATATTTTAATTCACTGATAGGGAAGTGGGTGGTAACTATAAGCAGGTAGGGTATGGCTGGAGGAGGTAGGTCATTAGTGGCTTGTGCCTTTAAAGTTTATATTTTGACTCATGTGAGTGGAACTCTCTGCTTCCCATCGCCATGTCCAGAACTTCTTTCTGCCATGCCTTTCTGCCTTGATGTTCTGCCTCATCTTGGGCCCAGAGCCATGGTATCAGCCATCTATGGGCTGAGACCTCTGAGTCCCAAATAAACTTTCCTTCTTCTACATTGTTCTTGTCAGGCTTTTAGATCACAGAGATTAAAAAAAGCTGACTAAATAAAATGACCTGTTACCTATCTCATCATGAAATTAGGTCAGTCATATACTTATTGTTCTTCCTCTATTGTAATATAGGGAAAGAACTTAATGATATTTCTCAAACACATAATGGAGTCCAAAATGTTTCCTGAATTTGTATCTTAAAATATCAACCATTATGTCTCTATTCCAATTGGCTTCTCACTGCTATTGCAGGCTGCATGGGTCCTGGAAATAAGCAGCATCCTGGAGGTGAAGGAGCAGACCAACCCAGGGCCCAGCTGTGGCCCCCTTCACTTTGATTCTTCCCTTTCCACAAGAAGGGACTGGCCCTGAAGCTACCCCTGCTCATTGGCTGCAATCATCCTCCCTGTCACATCCTAAGTAAAAACTGTAAGCTGTGGTGTGAGCCAAGAATGGAAAGAAGAGGGAGGACTCACCATGGGAGCAAAGGGAACTTGTCTTCAAGTTCCAGCTTCTGAGCCCTTAATCTGTCATCCCCATTCACATTGTCATTGCTAGTTCTACAAGGAACTAGAGTGTTTTTGCTTATTTGCATGTCCACTGTAAAGTCAAGAAGGGTAAAAATGCCTAACATGTTGGGCATTTGCTTTATATTTCTCAGAAAGAAACTACAGTTACAAAAAGCTTTTCCCTTCATTTCCCTTTTGCTGGTCTAATGACTTTGAAGAGCAACTCGCCTTTCTCTGTGGCTAGAGCCAGAGAGTTTAAAACCAACCATTGTACACATTCAAAAATACTATTCACTTAGGTGGATCTGGGGCCAAGTGGAACCACGAGCAGGACTAGCAAGAGCTGTGCTAACAATGCTTCATTATATGGCCCTCAACAGCTACTATTCCTCACAGGCATCTGAACTGTCCTCAGGCTTCAGCTACTACAAGTGTGTTTTAGTCAATTTTGTGTGTGTGTGTGTGTGTGTGTGTGTGACCAAAAGACCTGATAAGAACAATTTCAAGGAGGAAAAGTTTATTTGGGGACTCACAGTTTCAGAGGTATTAGTCCATAGATGGCTTACTCCATTCCTGGGGGCCTGAAATGAGGCAGAACATCATGGTGGAAGTATGTGGCAGAAGAAAGCAGCTCAGGACATCACACCGGGAAGCAGAAAAATAGACTCTCTTCACAATGGACAAAATATATACCCCAGCTGAGTGCAGTGCACATGCTTTAATCCCAGCAGTTTAGGAGGCTGAGGCAGGACAATCATGAATTCAAAGCCAACCTCAGCAACTTAGTGAGATCTCAAACAAATCAGTGAGAACCCATCTCTGAATACAATACAAAATAAGACTGAGCATGTGGCTCAGTGGTTGAGTGCTCCTGAGTTCAATCCTCTGAACCACACACACACATATATACATGAAGATCAATGAATGAATATATATATATTTGTTGAAGGATCCTGGTATTGCATAAGACTCCAGGTCTCTAGAGTATGTTCCTTGAAACTTTGTAGAACTAAGTTCCACTCCTTGCTGGCTGACTAACTTATTGAATGACCTTGGCTTTGTCATAAAATCACACCACATCTGTTTTCTTAAACTGAAAATATTTAATTATATCCATACCAAAGTTTATTGGAAGGATTAATTGAGTTAATGAGTGTCAAAAAGAAGATATCATAACACCTAAAAATGAATAAACTGCCAGGCCCAGTGGTGCATGCATGTTAGCTCTCTAGGAAACTGAGATAGGAAGATCATAGGTTCAAGGTTAACCTCCACAACTTAGTGAGACTCTCAGCAATGTAGCAAGATCCTATTTCAGAAATTTTAAAAATACTAAAATAAAAAGGATTTGGAATGTTGTTCAATGATAGAGCAGCCCTGGGTTCAATCCTCACTATGAAAAATTAAAGAGGAGGAGGAAGAGAAGGTGAAGGAGGTGGAAAGAAAAATAGGGAAATAAATGCCAAAAAGCATTAAAGCCCTCAGACATACATCTACCCTTGAGGATCTCCCATCTTTCTGGGTTATATAGCACAAAGGAAGAAATAAATGACAGAAGCAGAAGTATGGTGTCCCTGGGTTTCTCAGACTTTATCTGGGGAAGTGATCTAGAGGCAGGGCTCCTATTTCCCAAGCTCCTGCCTCAATTCAAAACATTTTCCAAGCTAACTCTGGAGTGGAGTGGATCTTTTGTAATCTAGGCTACTTCCCTTCTTTTTTTTAATTTATTAGTTACTCAAGACAATACAATGGTCTTGACATATCATACATTTCATTCAAATAGGGTATGAATTTTCATTTTTTCATCCATGTGTATACATACAGCAATCCTAGTGTCAGTTGTATTCTGCTGCCCTCCTTATCCCCCTTCCCCTCCCCTCCCATCACTATTCTATATCCATTATCCATTCTACTGTGACACTTATCTCTCTTTTTTTTTTCTTCCCTTCCCCCTCACAACATCATATATGTATTTTGTGAACCCATGAGGGTCTCCTTCCGTCTTCCATGCAATTCCCCTTCTCCCTCCCTTTCCCTCCCACCTCTTTTCCTTGTTTCGTGGTAATCTTATTCTCATGCTCTTTCTTCCTACTCTGTTTTGAGTCACCTCCCTTATATCAGAGAAGACATTCGGCATTTGTTTTTTAGGGATTGGCTAACTTCGCTTAGCATAATCTACTCTAGTGCCATCCATTTCCCTGCAAATGCCATGATTTTGTTATTTTTCAGTGCTGAGTAATATTCCATTGTGTATAAATGCCACATTTTTTTATCCATTCATCTGTTGAAGGGCATCTGTGTTGGTTCCACAGTCTAGCTATTGTGAATTGTGCTGCTATGAACATTGATGTAGCTGTGTCCCTGTAGTATGCTTTTTTTAGGTCTTTTGGGTATAGTCTGAGAAGGGGAATAGCTGGGTCAAATGGTGGTTCCATTCCCAGCTTTCCAAGGCATCTCCATACTGCTTTCCAAATTGGCTGCACCAATTTGCAGTCCCACTAACAAGGTACAAGTGTACCTTTTTCCCCACATCCTCACCAGCACTTGTTATTGCTACTTCCCTTCTTTAAGCAGCTTTTGTAAAGCCTGTCATAGCATTGCCATGGAAACTCCTTCTTCAGTGTCACCTATCTTATGGATGCTTCAGTGGAAAACATTTTGTGTTAATATTTGAAAAAACTGATGAGTTACCAAGTGGGAGTAGTGAAAGGTTATATGTGAACATTTTCAATCTTTCTCTCTCTCTCTCTCTCTCTCTCTCTCTCTCACACACACACACACACACACACACACACACACAAACACAGCACCTTTTTTGTCTTTTTTTTAGAGCATTTTATAATGCTGATTGATTGCTGCTTAAAAAAACTTAACATCCCTGGCCCTGGACACACAAGATATTTTATTTTCATGAAGGTCTTGATTTGTCTGAGAAAAGCATAATAAGAAGGCAGAAGGATAGGACCCAGAGATGAGGAAGCAATCAGATGTCATTTTCAGTAGGGGCTCAGTAGTGATGGAGAAGGCAAGATAATAGCAAAGTATGGTTATAACTACCATCGCCTACTGTTGTGGGACCAGGCTTCTGTTAGCATGAACAAAAATACTGTGAGTTGTGAAGCCACTACTTTGCCTTGCCCTTTTCCCTTACACACACACACACACACACACACACACACACACACATCTTGAATGTAGATTCTATGTAGTAAAAAGAAAATAATTTGCAAAAAATACTGGCAATAAAGCTAGCAATGCTAATTAATAATATCTTCAATTTATTGTAGATTATAAATATTCAATTCTTTATTCATGGGGCATACTTACAAATAAATAAGACAGTCTTCATGTAAGAGGGAGTTCTAAAACCAGTAGCCAGGTATGTTCTGTCATAAAAGACAAACTTTCTGAATGCAAACTGTAGCCTGATAGTATTTCAGAGATTTTGGTGTGTCTAGAATGGGACCCAGACCCTCTAACTCTGTTGATTTCTTATCACAAGACCTTGAACAATTGGCTATTTTCAGGGTATTGTTTTCTTATAAGTATAAGGTGGATAATAATATTAGAAGGAGTTGAGCAGGAGCAAATGAAATGTCATCTACCATGAAACCTTCACAAGACCCAAGCAATAACTACTACCATTCCCTTGAGACTCCACTATTGTGATTTTAGTAAACCACTTTTTCTTCATAAGTTACCCAGATTCAGGAATTTTGTTACACTAACCAAAAACTGACAAATACACATTGGACTTACTTGTCTGGAAATCTTTGTGAGAAAAAAAGTACACAAACTCATAGAATACAGACTGTTTAGAAAATGAGAATGAACTAAAAATTAAGCTTTGTTGAATGAGCTGCCTTGACATCATAACGTAGCACATGATCTATTACCAAGCTTTACCATCAACTGGTCAGGTAACATCTGATGCTCAGCTTAATTTCTCTGAATCTCTCTTAACTTGCCAAAATGTACTAACCAATTAAATACAGATTCAATATATATATAATGTTTTTGACCAGAAGTAGTTCAGATTATGAATCATTTTTAAAATATTAACATAGAATTTAGTTATTGAGCATTTCCTTTTTTTCTTTAATTTTTATTGTTGGTTGTTCAAAACATTACATAGTTCTTGATATATCATATTTCACACTTTGATTCAAGTGGGTTATGAACTCCCATTTTTACCCCGTATACAGATTGCAGCATCACATCGGTTACACATCCACTGTTTTACATATTGCTATACGAGTGTCTGTTGTATTCTGCTGCCTTTCCTATCCTCTACTATCCCCCATCCCCTCCCCTCCCATCTTCTCTCTCTTCTTATCTGAAAAATTAAACCTCTTGGGCTGTGATTGTAGCTCAGTGTTAGAGTGCTTGCCTCACATATGAGGCACTAGATCCTTACCACCACATAAATAGATAGATAGATAGATAGATAGATAGATAGATAGATAGATAGATAGATAAAATACATTGTATCCATCTATAACTAAAAAATATTTTTTAAAATCAAACTTCTGAAATGCCTTGAAATTAAAAATTTTTCAAGCATCTTGTCAATGCTGTATTATAATCATGGTATTTGTAGTCGGTAATGCAACACCATAAAATTCAATCAATTTCCAGATGATGAAACTTAAGATTCCAAGAGGTTCAGAGAGTTCTTTTCCCTGGCAATAAAGCTAGCAATGCTAATTAATAATATCTTCAATTTATTGTATATTATACTTATTAAAATTCTGTATTCATGGGGCATACTTACATAAACCATTTAATTTAGCTACCTTTTTAAGAATAAGCAATTATGCCTGTGCAAGGCTCTGCAAAGTGGAATTCCACAGGAACCCCATCCTCAGTGCTTCAATCTCTTACAGTGGACAGACATGAGATCCACTATACATGGGAGATAAGAGACACAGTAGTGCTAGGAAAGCACATGAGGAGGGATGGCAGGCCAGGAAATTCTCAAACAACTGGGATAAATAATAGAATCTTGTTTTACAGACATTGCTGCAGATGCAGTGAAAGAAGAATCAGGATGGCACCTATGGTTCTCAACTCCAAGGTCAGTGTTGTTTTTGGATCAGAGTCACATGAACTGTAAACACAGAGTGAGAATTCTTGGTGTTCCCCAAGTGGGAGGGGATCAGTTTGGGAATTAATTATGGGAAGAGGCAGCCAAATACAGAAGTGGATTGAGGTCAGGCCACCTGGTCCACATCCTGGCTAAACCATTTCCTAGATGCTAATTGGAGAAATTGCACCAACCTTTATTACAGTTTGGCTCTCACAGGCCAATGTGTTAAAGGCTTGGTCTTCATTCCATAATACTGTTGAAAAGTAGTCAAACCTTTAAGAGACTAGGACTAGTGGGAAGAAGTTAGATTACTAGGCATGTGCCTCTAAAGGGAATATTGAGACACCAGACCCTTCCTATTTTTTTTTCCTAGTCATCATGACATAAACATCTCTCCTCCATCACACTTCTGCCATGATGCACTATGTTGCCATAGGCCCAAAGCAACAGGGCCAACGTGACCATACACCAAATCCTCTGAAAATGTAAAACAAAAACAAAATAAATCATTTTGTTGTTGTTGTTGTATGTTTGTTTGTTTGAGTTGATTACCTCAGATAACAGTGTTAGAAAGCTAAGTAACACACTCTGTGCCTCATTTTCTCATCTACAAAATGGACTAATAGGGCAGTTATGAACACTGAATATTGCTAATTTTCTAAATTCTTAACCAGTTCCTGGCACACAGCAAGGACAAGAGATTCTCTGATGTTCAACCCCTGTCCATGTACAGGTAGGAAGAGAGTCAAGGTCAGTTATTTCAGGCTCGAGTTGATCTGAGGGAAGTAAAATTAAAGTGGGGAAAATGATGGTAAATTTGGGTTTGGATGGAAGCTGGAGAATAGAGGGGGTGATTTTTGTCAGGAAATTATGGAGTGAGAATAAAGTCCTGATTAAAAAAAAAAAAAAAAACCCTCCAGATGTTGCCAGCTATACTCTTATGCTTAGTCTCAAGCCATGGGGTTACAGAGGCCTCAACCTCACACTGACTGTTCTTCCATTCTTGGTCTGGATATGCCTTTTAAAAACATCAGAGCTGCCCAGAAGTGTCATCACACTCAGCTCTGGGAGGATAGTGAACCATGAGATTTATCTACAAACTGAATTTGTGCTTTTAGAATAATTTAATTCCTAAATGGAAAGTGCTTTTTTGCCAGGTGGCAGAGGGCTGGATATCATGGACAAATATGACCAGGCTGTAGTCAGTTATGATTGAGGAGACCATCTAATCCTGGCTTACTGGCATCTTGGCCCTTGTCATAGAGTTTCAATCCTCATGTGTCTCACTTGGGGCAGCCTGCCTGCCTGCCTGGAGGCTGGAGCTCCACATCCACAGTGATGGATAGGGAATTGTAGCCACTTTTCAGACCCACAGAAAGTGTTTGCAGACAGGCCCACAAACCAGGAACCAGCAGAAGATATTGAAGAGAAAACTAAAATTTCCCATGGAGTAGGAGCAGGTTGAGACAGAAGCAGAGTACCCAGATGGAGTACTCTGGCCCAAGTTTGTCTGCAGCCACCTAGGTGTGCTTATTTTCCTTTGTCAAGTATATATTTAAATTTTTCAATTACAGGTAAAATTGAGGATGCTATTTTTAAAAGTCAAAAAAGATATTAATAAATTAGAGATTAATCTTAGTTGTGTTCCTGGTGTCCTCTTTATAGAGTGAGCACAGCAGGGCAGTGAGGAAGGTTTCATATTGGTGTACTTGCTGGGGGCTCAAGTCCTGTTTTTGTTTTTATAGCAATTGATACAAAAGGCTTGGTCAGTCAAATGTTAAGAGGTGGACCTGAGGAGGACTCTCTGGAAAATTCTCTGAGATCCCAGTAAAACCGGAGTGCAGGGATGTTATGTTGTCCCTCTTCTTTCTGAAAGGACCCATTCTCTACCTTGAGAATGTCCCCTTTCTTTTTTCCATCTTTTCAATAAACTCATGCCTGTTACTCTGAGTGTCATGTTTGAAATCTTTCTGAGTTGATTTCAAGAATCAGGGTTATTGGGGAGGTCTTTGTATTGCCTCAATTTCCTGAAAGATCCCAGACATGTAACATAAGAGGTATGGGATTCATTCTGACCTTCCCCAGGCATGAAATGTCTATTTGGGCAGTCCATGTGGTATTGCTGTGTGTCTGGTCTGTGAACTTTGACAGAAATCAAAAAGTTACTTCAGTAAGAAAGACTTATTAGTCACTTTATAAAGAAGAGGACAGATCAAGGAGTTGAATGGAAGGCAAAGAAGTGAAGGTAACATTTGTTGTTAGTTTGGGAAGCAATTTATTATAAAAAAAAAAAAAGAAATGTGCCTGCTATAAATTAAAAAAATAAGTTATCATCCAAACTCCCAAAGCCATAGAGTTAAGAGATGGGGATGTAATAAAAGAGGTGATTAGGCCAGGGGACAAAATCTTCTCTAATGGAATCTGAGCAAAAAGACCTAAGGGAGAACCTCATCCTTCTGCCATGTGAGAAGAGAACATCTGTGAACCAGAAAGTAAGTTCTTGCCAGGCATTGAATGAGCTGGTGCCTAGATCTTGGACTTCTAGTTTCTGGGAATGTGATAGATAAATTCCCAATTTTTGTAACCTACTTTGTGATATTTTGTTACAGAAGCCCAAATGGACTAAGGGAGGGCCTGTAGATGTAAATGAATTTGGAATCAAATTAATCATTTGGGGTGTTGTGATTTTATTTTTCTATTTCAATATGGAGACACTAGGGAAGTTACTCCAATCTTAAATATGGTTGAAAAGACTAAGAGGGGGATAATGCTAGATTGGTGGGAGGTGGGGTAAGACCAGCAAAAGGAGTGAGTGCTTGGGAAATAGGAGGACTGGACAAAATCAGCATCATATAAGACCAGAGTCATAGCCTCAATTTCAAAAATAAAGCGGGGAAAGCCCACCACTCTTGAAGAAGTGGGTAAGAGAAGTAGAATGAGATATGTACTAGTTTGAGAAAATTATATCCAGTGTTATAAAGCTGTCAAGTGAAAGGTGCTGCTAAGCACATGCATGTACATGATTTATTTTATTTTATTTTTTGGTACCTCTTATCAACTTCGTGGAATGTATACATAGGGGTACAATTTCTGGGTCACACGGTAACTCTGTGTTTCACTTTTTGAGGAACTCCCAACCTACTTTCAGCAGTATCTGAACCAATCTGAAGCAGCACAAGCAATGTTTCAATTTCTCTACATACTTTCCGACACATCTTATGAAGTAGTATCTCATTCTACTTTTGATTTGTCATTTTCCTAATAACTAATATTAAACATTCTTCTTTTATTATTTTAATTTTTATAACATTTATTGGTGCTTTATAGTTTTATATAATAGAATTCATTGCAATATATTTATATATGTACAACGCAGTTTGTTCTCTTTCATTTCTTTAGTAGCCCTTTTCACTTCCCTCCTTCTCTAGTCTGGTAGTCTCTCTTCTATTTTTATAAGGTCCCTTTTCTTTCTAGCTTCCACATATGAGAGAAAACATATGTCTCTTGAATTTTTGAGTCTGATTAATCTCACTTGGCTTAATTTTCTCCAGTTGTATACATTTTCCTGCAAACAACATAAATTTTATTCTTTATGGCTGAATAAAACTTGATTGTGTATATATGCCACATTTTCTTTATACAGTTATCTGTTGATATGTCCTTAGGTTAACTCCATAATTTGGCTATTATGTATTGTGCTGCTATAAACATGGATCTGCATGTATCAATATAGTATGTTCACTTTAATTCTTTAAGGTAAATTAATGAGTCATATGGAAGTTCCGTTTCTAGTCTTTTGAGGAAACTCCATATTGATTGTATTAATTTATAACCCCACCAAAAGTGTAAAAGTTTTGCTTTTTCTCCATATCCTCAGCAGCACTTATTATTATTTACATTTTTTAAGTTGTAGATAGACACAATTCCTCTATTTTATTTGTTTATTTTTATGTGGTGCTAAGTTTTGAAACCAGTGCCTCACACATGCAAATTCTCCACTGCTGAGCCCAAATCCCAGCCCCTATTATTTGTATTCTTGATGACTGCCATTCTAACTGAATTGAGATAATATTTCAATATAATGTTGATTTAAAATTTCCCTGATTGTTAAAGACATTGAATATTTTTAAAAAATATTTGTTGGTCATTTGAATTTCTTCTTTTGAAGAATGTTTTTAATTACTTTGAGCATTTATTGATTGGGCATGTGTGTGTGTGTGTGTGTGTGTGTTAAGTTTTTTGAATTCTTATATATTCTGGATATTAATCCTTAGTACAAAAAGTAGCTGGCAAATTTTTCTCATATTCTTCAGGATCTCTCTTTAAAAATTGAGCATTTATCAGATACTTGTTAGCCATTTGTATACCCTTTATTTAGAGAAATATCTAAGACCTTTTCAATTTTTCAATTAGGTCATCTGTCTTCTTACTGTTAAGTTGTAGAAATTCTTGATATTTTACATAAAGGTCCATTATTACCTCATCAAACACATTTAGAGGTAAAAATAGCCTAAATGCCCATAAGTAAATGAGTGTATAAAAATTTATGGTATGCATATGCTGGAGAATATTATTCTGCCATAAAAAGATGAAGTAATGATACATGCTGTGATATGTATGACCTTAAAAACAATAAATAAAAAAAGCCAAGACACAAGAATTTATTATTGCTTAAATTCATTTATATGGACAGTCCAGAATAGGAAAATGTGTAGAGAAAAAAATGCAGATTAGAGGATGTTAGGGATATAGGGCAAGGAAAATAGGGAAAAAAAATGATTACCAGATATGGAGTTTCTTTCAGGGTGATGCAAATATTTTGGAACTATATAGAGGCAGTTGTTACACAACATTATGAAGGTACTAAATAATACTACATTATTTACTTTAAAATGGTTGAATTTAAAATAAAATGGCAAATTATATTATGTAAAATGCATCTCAATAACAAAATTTAGAAACAGGAATAAGACATTCATCAAAAAGGGCAAATGGTTAAACAGATGGTAGTTCATATATACTATGCAATACTACTCAGCAATAAAAGGAACAATTTCTTAAAACACACAGCAACCACATGAATGGCCAAAGAATCATGTGGACTGGAGGAAAAAAAAAAAGCTAATCACAACAGATAATATAAAGTGTGATTGTGTTTATTAAAAATTCTGAAAATGACATTAAAGAAGAAGAGAATTGATTAGTGGTAGCTGGAGGTTAAGAAGAGGTTTAGATGGAAAAGAAAGATATCACTATAAAAGAATTCTTATGGCAATGAAATATGCTGCATTTTACTTTATCAATTATCAATATCCTGCAGGTTTGTACAATGTCAGTACTGGGTTACACTGGATAAACCACAATGCATCTCTCTGTATTTATTTCTTTTAATAATATAGGAATCTATGATTACCTCAAAATATATTTATTAAAAATAAATAATAAATAAATATACATTATTTGTTTGTGGTTCTTTCATCAAATATTCATTTTTCTCACTAGACTGTGAACTTGGTGAATGAGGTCATGGCTGGGCCTGAAATGTTCACTGTTATATAGTGTCTGAATCCAGCATGTGGTACCACCCCAATATAGTTCTGTGAAATATTGAAAAAACTGAATGAAGGGAAATGAAGTACAAAGAAATTACTGTCCCAATGGGTAAGTACTATTGGGGTAGGGATTTTAATTAATTAAATGTTAAAGAAATTAAAAATTTAGATAGCTTATTTGAAAATAATATGTACTTACATATGTGTCATATAGTGATATATAATAATTTTATGAACTCTGGTGTCCAGAGTTTACTATGATATTTGATACTAAACTAGTGTTTTAATAAATCAATGTATAATGAAATGGGAAGGCAATGAGGTGAAATGGAAAGGAGTAGATCGTTAGTGTTATGCTGGAGTTTGGGACCCCCAAGAGACCACCAGAGACCAAGATGGATGTAAGCAGCAAAGAGGCATTTATTATGAACTAGCTCGGTCCTCCAGGCACATAGCAACTGGTGATGCTGAGAGGCCCCAAGCAAACAGCAGTTTAATACACTCTTTGAGGAAGGCAGGGACTTTACATACATCATAGCATCTCTTAACAAATCATCATACACTGAGGGGAAATCATAAAACAACTCTAAAACATGATTAGCACATTCACTGGTGTAAACAAGTTGGGTAAGGGTGATTGGTTAGTACAAGAGGGGAATTCATTTTAACTGATTGGTTTAAGCCACAAGGGGAGTATGTGCTGAATTATGTGGTTTCCCAACATGTTATCAACCACCATAAACTACTGGGAGGGTCGTCTGGCATCCCAGGTGTTTTCCCTGTCTGACGCTGTTTGGTGGTTGCTAGGGGGTTTCTATGGGGCCTCACCTAGCCTGACTGAGTCAGGGACACCTGGCGAAGCAGATTTCTCCTATTATTTGTAGATAAACAACTCAGCAGGGTGGGTATGAGCCTAGGAGTGCTCTGTGGGTTTTTTCAAGGACAAGAGTCATACTCCCTTCCTTGGACATGCTTTGCTCTGAGGTAGAGGCTGGTTTCTCAAAAATGAAGTCACATTGTTTCTCAGTTAGTATCCAGTCGCTTCTGATTCCTGCAGTAAAATTCCTATCCAGGCAGCTTCTACACCATTTACCAGTTGACTCTTGAAACCAGAGTTCTGTTCTCTTGGGGTCGGAATATTGACTGACTACCTTAAATAGCAAGTTATACTATTTTACAGGACAGTAACTTCTCTTTTTTGAGAAAATAACCCATTGAAGGAGGCCAGACATTATCCACCAAGTTTCATCCTAGAGAGTTTCTATGTCTGCAGGTTCTATGTCCAGTGGCTGTCTCTAGCCTGGGAGTGAGCAACCAGTCCTGCTCTAGTCAGCTGCCATTCTGCCCTAGATACAGGAGATAAGTTACTTTTATTTTTATGCAAATTAGTATGTATTTAAAGCCTTAAAGATTAATATCCAATAAACAAGGATTCTATTGACCTCCTTATATCTACCTGTGGCAACATTAGTCAATTGCCACTAACAATTGGCAGGGCCCTTGGAGATCAGCTGGTCACTGGAGAGGCAAATGTGGAGTCACCAATGTGTGCAAGAGGAAAGTTTGTATTAATTGTTAATATGATTGTGTTTGTATGTATATTCCAGGAAGAAATTAAAATTTCAGAAATTACCACCAGTTCCATGTCCATTTATGTATTAAACCTCAAGAGTGAATAAGCCTTAGAAAGTGAAGATGTCATCTTGGGTAATTTATTTTTTTTTATTCCTAGCATGTACCAGGAATGATTAAGTTCTCCAGAACTATTAGTTTGGTGATATAACATAAAATAACTGAGACAATGTCTACATTTTGAAAAAAAAGCCATAATATTATAGATTGCTTGGATAATTGTTTAAACTTTTCTATTTTCAGCCATTTGTTTAATTTCATGAGAAACACCTTGATATACTTAAAATAGAATCAAGACTATTAGGACTAGAATGGAATTTAGGATCAGCTCATCTACTCCAGAGTCACAGTCTCAAACATCATAAGTGTAAGATGGACTAAAAAATTATAATAAATAATTTCTGTTGTGTTAAAAAGTATTGAGAGGTAAAAAAAACAAACACCAAATGTCTTCTTTGATATAATGAGAGCAACTATGAACAGAGCAGGGAGGAAGAGCAGGAAGAAAAGATTAACATTAAACAGAGACATGAGATGGGAGGGAAAGGGAGAGAAAAGGGAAATTGCATGGAAATGAAGGGAGACCCTCATTGCTATACAAAATTACATATAAGAGGTTGTGAGGGGAATGGGAAAATAAACAAGGAGAGAAATGAATTACAGTAGATGGGGTAGAGAGAGAAGATGGGAGGGGAGGGGAGGGGGGATAGTAGGGGATAGGAAAGGTAGCAGAATACAACAATTACTAATAGGGCATTATGTAAAATTGTGGATGTGTAACCGACGTAATTCTGCAATCTGCATTTGGGGTAAAATTGGGGGTTCATAACCCACTTCAATCTAATGTATGAAATATGATATGTCAAGAGCTTTGTAATGTTGTGAACAACCAATAAAAAAAAAAGTATTGAGAGGTATCTAAGTATAGTGGCAAACTTAGTTTCCTATAGATCAGGTCTGTTTAGTGATGAACATTTTAAAAAAACAAAACAAAACAAAACAAAACAAAAACTTTGTTTTACATTAGAATAATGGAGTTGCAGAAGATCTGGTGACTACTCTATCATTATATGGCCAAACCATACCTAGATTTGCATAGTTTATCTTGGGTTTTTTCCATTTCAAAAATAGAGATGAGACATATCTGAACAAAATAGTTTCTGCTCAATGTTGGAATAAGGTAAGTTCATAACTGGTAAAACATAAGTAAGTCTCTAAATTTGTACATCATCACAAAAAGAAAACTTATTGTGGAATAAAGGGAACATGGGCTTCACGGGGCAATCAGGTGTGATTTTTTTTTCTCCCCCTATCTCTCTGGACCTCAGAGCCTCTTCTTGGAGCCAACATATTTTAACTTCAACTAAGATGTGTGGACAGCCAGTGTACTCCCAGATGATCATATGGGACACTTGTGCTGGCCCTTTGTGTCTTCTGTACAGGAGAGATATCTGACTGGGTAAATGTGACTTATTCTGTAAGAGATCAGCAAAGACAGTGAGGAAGAGATTGGGGAAAGAGAACAATGCAGACAGGAGAGATTGAGAGATGGGAGCAAAACGATGGGTCTCTGTCTACTTCTTACCTTCTCTTTGTAGAAGAAGGAAAAAAGAGAGTGAGATAAAAATAAATTTTAAAAAGGGGGAAATAAGAAATGGAAAGCAAGAATATAGAAAAATGTGAGAACAGAAGGAGGGAGAGAAAAAAAGGAGAAAATAAAGAAGTAAGGAGACTGGAATATGTTTTAGACAGCTTTTTCCCTACTGTGATCAAAGGGCCCAACCAGAACAACTATAGAGGAGGAAAGGTTTATTTAGGGGAAAAGTTTCAAATGTCTGGGCTCAAAGTGAGGCAGTACAACATGGAGGAAGAGTGTGGCAGAGGGAAGTGATTCATATGATGATAAGCAGAGAGACTCCACTCTTCAGATACAAAATATGGACCCTATAGCCACACCCCAATGAACCATTTCCTCCCACCACACCCCACCTGCTTCAAGTCACCACTCAGTTAATCCTATCAGGGAACTGATTTTTTAAGGTTATAACACAATCATTTTTCTTCCAAAATAGCCTTATGCTTTCATCCCATAGCACTATTTGTTTAGGTTTCTCTGTGTTACAGATACTTTCATTCTCAGAGCACTGAACACTGTTATTTTATTTCTGTGACTCAAGTACATAATTGTATTCCCATTTTGTATATGTGTGTTAGAGGATACTGGTGATTGAACTCAGGGACACTTTACTACATAGCCAGCCCTTTAAAACTTTTATTTTGAGGCAGGGTTTTGCTAAGTTGCCAAGGCAGTCTTCAAACTTGTGACTTTTCTTTTTCAGGCTCCAAGTAGCTGGATTTTGTTGTACATGCTTTTATGTCATATCAAGGAGACCATTGCCAACTTCAAGATAATAGAGATTAACCCATATGTTTTCCTCTAAGACCTTTATAGTTTTAACTCTTATGTTTAGGTTGTCCATCAATTTTGAGTTACTTTTTTTTTTAAGAACTGGGAATTGAACTCAGGAACATTCAACCACTGTGCCACATTCCCAGCTATATTTTATATTTTATATAGAGTCAGGATTCCACTGAATTGCTCAGTGCCATGCTTTTGCTGAGGCTGGCTTTTAATTTGTGGTCCTCAGCATCAGGAACTACTGGGTGTGTGCCACCATGCTCTGCTTGAGTTTCTTTTTTAATAGCATATATAGGAGTTTATTTTCATACTTTCTATGTAGATATCAAGTTATCCTAGCATCATTTGTTGAAGGAATTATTTTTTTTCTCTGTTGAAGTGTGGAACATTTTTATGAAAAATAATGGTCATAAATAATTTTTCCAATGATCTCTATGTCTTTCCTATGCTAGTATCATGGTTTTTATTACTATAGCTCAATAAAAATCTGAAAATCAGAAACTTGGAGTTTTTATAGATTTTTCTAGGACTATCATCATGAAGACAGCAGACAAAAACATATTGTTTTATAGTTCTGAAGTCTTAAATTCCAAGATCAAAGTATTAGCAGTTATTTCCTTCTGAGGGCTAGGAAGAATTGTTCCATGCCTTTCCTTAGTTTCTAGGTTGATTTGCTGGCAAATTTTAGTGTGTAGAAACATCTTAATCTCTGTCTTCTATTGTTGACTACAGCTCTCATTTTTCTCTATTCTTAAGGTCACAGTAGGTTATTTATTTAAGATCTTTCTATTACTCAAAAAAGATATTTGTTACATATTTATATGTAAAACAATGTTTTGACAGAGATTTACTTGAAGTTCAAAAGTCAAAAGGTGTTAGAGGATAGGGGAGCAAAGCTTTTCTAATATTTGTAGTTTGGTTCTATACTAAGGAATACACTCAATACTTAGATCAATTCACTTAAATCTTTAGCTTCATTTTTACTTTAGCTTCATTAAGGAATGTATTGTTTCAATATATTCCTTAATCCTAATCATTCAGTCCAGGCACTGCAGGGTATTCATTTACTTTAAATATTTTTTTTAGGAATGCCTAACACAATTTTTCCCTGAGTTAGCCAAAACAAAGGCAAATACTTTCTACTGTTCCCTCAGGTAGCTCCCATATAGGTTGAAACAGACAACTGTTTTTAATTCTTCTGGAAACAGAGGCTGGGGTCTCACACTTGAAATGTACCCTCTTGTCTTCAAACTGCTGCTGAGGCCAAGCACAATGGTGCACACCTGTAATCCCAGATACTCAAGAGGCTGAAGCAAGAGTATCAAAAGTTCTCCAGCCTCAGCAATATAATGAGACCCTATTTCAAAATGAAAAATCAAAAAGGCTTGGGCGTAGCTCAGTAGTAAAGTGCCCCAGTAGTAAATTTTTAGCTCCCAGTACCAAAACAAAGCAAAACAAAACAAAGTAATGATGACAACAGAAAGTGTTGCTGAGTTGGAGAGGAAGTAGGGTAAAGGTTTGTGAAAACAACACAAATCTTTCCTACCAGTTAAGGTTGCCTTTTTCTTGATTCTGTGTTTACTCGTTTACCATAAATTTTTGGCCATTTCCCAGAGTTTTGACAAGTTACTTTGACAAATTTCTCAATGTTTGCATGGAGAAACAGTTGCTTGGAGCTGCCTCCTCCACAATTTTCATTGTCATCTACTTGTTTACAAATTTTTATATGAACACAATTTGATTTTTTTAGGGTAAATACCCAGGTGTGCAATTTATGCATCACAGTGTAGTCATATGTGAAGTTTTGAAAGAAAATCTAAATTATTTTTCAGAGTGATTGTTCCATTTTCCATTTCCCAACTGCAGTGCATGAGAGATTCAGTTTCTCCACATGCTCATTAGTATTGTCACTATTTTTAAGCTATTTTGCCAAGTACGTAGTGATATCTCATTGTGATTTCATTTTGCATTTCCGTAACAGTTAATGACATGGAACATCCTTTCACGTGTTTATTTTCCACCTGTATATCCTCTGCAGTAAAATGTCAAAACTTTTGTATCCTTTCCAATTATAGTTTTTTTTCTCTTTTTTACTGTTTCATATAAAAAAGTCTTCATATAGTCTAGATATTAGCTTTTGTGGACTGATTTGTAAATATGTTATACATCTAGTCTTTTCATTTTCTCAATAGAGTCTCCGTAGAGCAAAAACAAAAACAAGTACAACACAAAACAAACAAACAAACAAAAAAAACTAAATTAGTTTCAAGGCCCATTGCTAGAAACCTGAATGCCCTTTTAATTATAATTAATAATGCATATTAACTACAGATTTGTGGGTTTTGTTGTGACAGTTTCAAACATGCAAAATACCTTTATTTATTACCATTAGAGGAAAGGCTTCTTTATCCTCTAATTTGTTCCTAATATATTTCCTAATCTAGCCTTCTTGCACTGGGTCATAGATGTACCTTGATTTTCCCCACCATCTCCTCATCTCTGAAACTTCCTAATCCTTCAGTAGATCAAAGAGTTTCCCATCATAATCTCTGATATTTTGCCTAAAAAATATATGTGGAATGAAATCACCTCTTCCAACAATTATTTCTAGTTCAAGGTGAAGATATTCTTGGAATATGTTTTGTTGGTCACCAGTTGGGGTATAAAGTGCTGAAACCAAGGAGAATCACTTGGCCATTTGTGACTTTTCCTCTTTCCCAGATTTTTTCCAATAGCCAGGAGTAAGACTGACTGCATAATTTGTGGTACCCCAGGCAAAATTTTTCAAACATTATTCAGAATTTCAAATTAGTGAAAGCAGAGCTGAGGGCTCTTCTGGACTTCAACTCAGTGTATCAGGCTGCACACAGTGAAGCTGCCCTGCTTTGACCTTAATGTAAGCACAATGTTCCTGTGGCAATATTTCTCCTGGCCCACCTAGAGATCTTAAACTAACGAGATAGGTCTTTTGTGTTTAGCCTGTAATGGTTAATTTGAATTGTCAACTTGATTGGATTAAGAGATGTCAATGATTATGGGTGTATTGCTAAGGATTTTTTTAGGAATCATTTGCATGTGGGATAACCAACTGAAATGCAGAATCTCCCTAAGCATGGCCATCACCGAACAATAGGGTGATGGCTTGGATGGAATAAAAATTGGCAGAACAAGGAATCTGAAGCAAATGCAAGCCCAATTCTTCTTGAATGGGTTCTTGATTGCTGCTGCAATCATCTGAGAATATCAGATTCTCACTTCTTCCCTCTTCCAATGTGGACTCAACAGAAGCCTTTGGTCTTGGACTAGGTTAGCACCATTGATCCCTCTTGTTCTGGGGTTTCAGCCTCTTGGACTGTGCAGCCACTGATTCTTCCAGCTCCCCAGCCTGAAGATGGCCAATGTGGACTATCCAGCTTCTGGTCACATAAGCCAACCTAATAAGGCTCCCTTTTATAATTATACTTCCTGTTGATTCTGTTCCTCTTGAGAACCCTGACTAATTCAGGGACATTAAAATCAAAGATCAGCTAAGATAATAAAACTTTTGTAACTTTCAACCTTCTAATGCAAACCCACTAAGTTGGCATTTCTACTGAGAGGCTGATAGAGTGGCAAAAAAACATATTGAGATGCAGAGTCAGGATAAAGAGAGGTAAAGATTAGTATAACTTTTTGTGATGCAGAATGGAGTTCGGTTCTGTGAGGATAGGCTGCTAGGCAATATCTCCAGGGTCCAGGCTGATGAAACTTGACCTTGAGGCAAAGATTGTTCTGCTGGATGTGTCAAAGCCTGGATCCTAGGTACAGATGATATTTTAAAGAGGATCAATAAAATGGTTAGATTATTCCACACAATTGAAACTTCACATACCTGAGATTAGGTATAGGGCTTCATGAGGTAATTAGTATGAACACCATTGTGCGTAAGTTCAAGCTTTTGAGTTCCTACATAAACAGATTCAAAGCCAACTCCTTGTTGGTTAAGAATAACAGTCTGTGTATCTGATTCATCATGATGCCAAAATGCCAGAATGCAGAGTATCTATCTATGCCTCAAGATAGAACAGTTGCTTTACTTCCCTGGGAGATGTTGAATTCCAGACCCTGCCATCAACTCGTGAGTTAACATTGATCTCTCTCTGCAGGAGTGGTGACTCCACATTCAGCTCTAAAGATTTAGAAAACTTAAAAACACTCCAAATCCTTAGAACCTGAGAACCAGATTATGGCAAAAGCCCCAGAAAATCCCAAGTTGAAAGGGCTGGGTTCCAGATTTCCAGCATCATCACAATTAAGTGACAGTGAGTAAGTCCATTATCTTCTCTGTCTCACTTTCCTCATTTATAAAATAGGAACAATAACAATGATAATTATTTCTCCCTCTACCACATAGTCCAAGAGGCTGAAACCCCAGAACAAGAGAGATCAATGTTGCTAACCTAGTTCAAGACCAAAGGTTTCTGTTGAATCCACATTGGAAAAAGAAGTGAGAATCTGATATTCCCAGATGAATGCAGCAGCAATTAAGAACCCATTAAAGAAGAATTGGGCTTGCATTTACTGCTGTTTCCTTGTTCTTCAATTTTTATTCCATCCAAGCCATCATCCTATTGTTTAGTGATGGCCATGATACCCATAATCCTTGGCATCTCTTAATCCAATCAAGTTGATAATTCAAATTAACTGTTACAGTCTCTGATTTTTTTTTTTCTTGATAGAACTTTAGTACTAGACTCCTCTTGTCAATCCTGGTGTATTTTCTTCCAAATCTTATTTCAACAATCTCCTTCTTTCAGTAGGGAGTATAATTATGTTAGCTTTCTATGAATTATTTACTTATTGAATAATGAATCCATGAACAACAGTATGTGCAGGCCATCACATCACAACTATTCTCTTTCAATTACTTAGTCCCCTTGAATTGCAAGAGTATTAAGTTGAGTATTTGAGATTTGAACTACAGATTATTCCTGGGTAAATGTTGCATGAACTGAAGTTCATAAACTTGGTTCCACAAATGCTGGTTCCCAGGCTCCACCTGTAATGACAGACTTGATCTCCATCTTCAGTAAACATCAACATCTCTGCCAACCCACAAAATCAGCAGAATATAAGCTATTGCTCTAATTGTATGCTAAGGGATCAGTCTATAGGGTCATTATATTCTAGTCCAGCCCAGGTCTAGTGCCCAGGATCTGATAAAGGTGAATCTTTGCTTCTGACCCCACCCTGAGCTCCAATTCTTATGACTTTATTTCTGCCTTAGTCCAGAGCCCTACTGGGCTTGTTCTTCCAATTTTTCTTACCAAATAAAATACCCATGTTTTAGAAAGCAGCTATGAGCCTGGTACATGTGGACAAACACCCATGAGGTTATATTTCCTGGGATTTTGAATCTCACTTGTATATTAGGGATACTTCATCCTTAACCACACATAGCCCATTTACTTGTAATCCTCTATCATATCAGCAGTCGGATCAGGTCATGTTTTACCTAGGGATGATCTAGGTATAATATCTGATCTTACTCATAGTTGATTAGGCACTAATTGACTAATTAAGAGAATCATGCAAGGCCAACTTGTGTTCCTTAATTTTACATAATTTTCTTGAAATTCCATCCATTATACATGGTTCCAAGAAATTTCTAATATGTCTGCTTCATTTTTCAGGGTAATGTATTACTTCATTCTGTGTAAATTTGAGATGAAGAAGCTGCCTGTTCAAAAAGGTGGTAATCAGGACTTGGTCCAATTGAGTCTCTCTGACCTGAGCTCTCTGTGTCTCTCTCACACATGTTTAAAGACACACAGTCAATCTTCGAGAAGACATTAGGTTTACTTCCTACCTCCATAGTAAAGCAACCATAGAAAAGGAACAAAGAACATTGGGCCCAGTCATTTGTTAGCAATACTATTTGAGACAACAGTAATGGTACTTCTGATAAAAGGAAAGACCAGTTAGCATCTTCTTTCCAAACACTACAATTTACCTAACTAGGGAGGAAGGCTTTGGCAAAGTTAATGACTGCCTGGAAAACAATTTCACACTAGAATAAGCAGAGGAGGGATAAAATAATAAGTGCACTGCACTATCCAGATTTTAACTCAGAATTTGATGTCTTAAAATATAACATATTAATTTCAGTTATGATTGAAACACATTCTTTTTAACAAATCACAAAAAGAGGTGTAGGGATGGAAGATATTTTGAGATAATTAAAAATCTAATGTCAAACTATTACTCAGTCACAAGCATCAGATAGATACTGGCAACTTGGTCACATCAAAGTGAGCAGTGGAAAGAGGATAAATAAGCTCAGGGGCAACTAATAGAAGAAAGTAAATGGTTACTATAAACCCATGTTTAGGTTTGTGGGCATACTAAGTGTTTGGCTTTTAAAATCCTGGGTCAGAGTTGTATTTTCTGGACCTGCTACTGGGCACTTGGGAGCTGTATTAATAGAATAAGTGGCATGTGAAGTGTCAAATAGATGTTTGGACAGTGGAGATTTCATAATAAAGCAGAATGAATTTTCTGACTGGCAATGGTAGCAAATGAGATGCTAACTGGAGTAGATGGAACACCTGATGTAGGATTTCCCCATTTCTTTAAATGCATAAAATTCTATGTGTTTGCATAGCTAAGGTAGAGCAGAGATATTCCAGTTATCTATTATTGTATAGCAATCCATTTTAATATTTAATTGTCTTGAAGAACAACCATTCTGCTGCTCACACTCCTGTGTATCCAGAATTCAAGCACAATACCAAAGAAACAGCATGGTTCAGTTATTTGATGACTGGGGCAAACAATGGCTGGTGTTGAACAGCTATCAATACCTGGGAAAATTTAGCAGTATCATTATCCTAGGTCTTGATTCTGGCTGTTTGCTGGGTTCTCCATTACTTTCTGTGGTATGTTTGCTGATGTTGGAATATCCAAGGTGGCTTCCCTACTCACATGTCTGTGTTTTGCCTTAGTGTGACTGGAATAAATAGGAGTGTCTAAGCATCGTTCTCTACACTGGGAAATTTAATGTTCCCACTGTGGACTTCTGAATCACAGAGGTCTCAGGGTAGGAAAGCAAATGTTTCAATAGACAGGAAGTAGAAGTTGACAGTCTTTTAAACCTCAGGCCTGGAAACCTGCACAGGGAAATATCTTGGGCAAATTAATCATGGACCCATTCATATCCAAGAGAAGTGAAATTAGATGCCCTCTATCATCCAGAGTAGCAGCAAATAATTTGTAGCTATATTTTATATATCATAGGGCATAAGTGTTGATGAGAAATCAGAGGAAGTTATAGGTTAGGAATCTGTTTTTGTTGAGAAATCTTGATCAGTATAACTTCACTGATAATTTTCTATCTCAATCAGGAAAGTTGTAGACTCCTCATGTGTGAGTGAGTATAGAGAAATCAGGAAAGTTGTAGTCTCCTCATGTGTGAGTGAGGACTGAAAGAAAAGTGACCACAACACTCAGAGCAACCAAGAGAGCTTTATTGCAGCAGTGCAACAGAGGAGAAAGGAGAGAAAGAGAAGGGGGGAGAGAGAGAGAGAGAGAGAGAGAGAGAGAGAGAGAGAGAAGGAAAGAGAGAAGGAAAGAGAAGAGAAGAGAAGAGAAGAGAAGAGAAGAGAAGAGAAGAGAAGAGAAGAGAAGGAGAGGGAGAAAGCAAGAGCAAGAGAGAGATACAGCGTGTGCAAGAGAGACAGATTGAGCAAGAGAGACAGCAAGAGAGAGGGGCCCGGCAGGAGGGAGTTTTTATAGCCCAAATCTAATGAGGTCTCTGGGTCTGCAATCTGCCTTGTTGGCACAAGGGGAGTTAAGTGCTTGGCCTTGAGTGGCGGGCTGAGTGTTCAGCCTTAAGCAGGGGGCGAAACGCTCAGCCTTGAGCGAGGGCTTGGGCATTTAGGCTTGAAGCAAACAGGTGATAAAGAACCACACAGAGGGTTGAATGGCCAGGTCATCCTGCAGCTAACTTTGTTTGGCATGCCCTTCAGACAACTTACTCAGCCTGTCCTGCGCCTAACAAGGACCTCCTTGACTGATTTCTAAGGAGGCAGGGACATAAAGGAGCAGCCCTTGTGTCACCAATGTAGGTCATTAAGGTGAAGTAGGGAATGGACTACAGAGTCCCATCTGTTTTATGTACCAGAATTTGCCTGATTCTCCACCACCACCCATGTCTCAAAAAGTAGGATTATACATGCAGTGAATCCTGATAGCTATTTTATTTTGGCACAGAACTTAATAGTCTTTAACTTTGGACAGTGGATGTACCCATATCTATTTTTTAATTAAGGTTGTTTCACATGTAAAGAAAACTGAGACTCTGAGATGGTGAAACATTGGTCCAAGGTCATAAATTGAAGGTTACTCACAAAGTTAAGACCTGTAGTCTGGCCCCAGACATAATACCCAGGGATTCCTGAGCCAGAGTCCTCTATAAACCCAAGGTACCCGTGCTTCTGCTGAGCTCTGTCCTGGTATAAGTCTGTGCTATATTCAATTGCCCTGGTTCATTGCACCTTTGAAATGCAACATTCATCATTCTTGGAATAATAAATCCCAGAGATTTGTTTAATTCATACTTTACCTCTCTGAGACAACCACTTCTGTATCCCTAAAATGACCTGTAAGTTACCATTTGTCATTCTAATGGATTCTTCAATTTTTTTAATTTATCATTGCTATAAAACAATCAGAAAATCATTACCTCCCTAACTGGCTTATTTCATGTGAACTTTTAAAATAGTACAAGAAGTATCTGTCAAATCACCTTCTCAGTGCGGTGGTTGCAACTTCCGCTCTCTTTTCTTTGTTTTTAGTTTTTTTAATTTTTTTTCTTTTAGTTGTTAATGGACGTTTAGTTTATTTATTTACAGGCATTGCTGAAAATCAAACCCAGTGCCTTACACATGCTAGGCAAGCACTTTACTGCTGAGCCACAACTACAGCCCCAATTTCCACTCTCTTTTCTGCTTTATTCCAGTTTGGAGGCCATTACCTACCAGTAATTTTTAGTCCTTGATACCCTTTCTGTTGATCAAATCTTCCTGTTAAATAGGTTTGACATAAAAGTTCCAGTTTCTTGAGGAAGAACTTCTGTGTGGGTTAATAGAATGAGCATCCACTATACTAACCTCCACCACCTTCTTCTCAGCATTCTGCAGGTCTTGTGTTTTCCATAGCCAAATTCCTCCAATAATGGAACTTTATTTTGCTGCATAGCTGACATGATCTTCTTGGCTGTGCATCTACCTTCCTGTCAATCACACTAACAAAAATGAAATCTTTATGATGCTTTACAAAGTCTGGGCAATGTTTTCCACATTATCAGGGCTCAAGCATCAGGACACTTGACACTTATCTCCTGCCTCTAGTTCCTTCGGGATAGGATAAGTATCTCCGCACAGGCTAGGAATAGATTAATTTAAAACATGAACCAGAGGGCCTGGCATTGAAGCCACTTCTGTCTCAGGATATTCTGACTTAAATAGATCTTGTCATAGAAAATATGAGATTCCTCACACTTCAGATAGAGCCCTAATATCCAGAGTATATAAAGAACTCAAAAAATTAGACAATAAGATAACAAATAACCCAATCAACAAATGGGCCAAGGACCTGAACAGACACTTCTCAGAGGAGGACATACAATCAATCAACAAGTACATGAAAAAATGCTCACCAACGCTAGCAGTCAGAGAAATGCAAATCAAAACCACCCTAAGATATCATCTCACTCCAGTAAGATTGGCAGCCATTATGAAGTCAAACAACAACAAGTTCTGGCGAGGATGTGGGGAAAAGAGTACACTTGTACATTGTTGGTGGGACTGCAAATTGGTGCAACCAATTTGGAAAGCAGTATGGAGATTTCTTGGAAAGCTGGGAATGGAACCACCATTTGATCCAGCTATTCCCCTTCTGGGTCTATTCCCTAAAGACCTAAAAACAGCATGCTACAGGGACACTGCTACATCGATGTTCATAGCAGTACAATTCACAATAGCAAGACTGTGGAAGCAACCTAGATGCCCTTCAATAGACGAATGGATAAAAAAATGTGGCGTTTATACACAATGGAGTATTACTCTGCATTAAAAAATGACAAAATTATAGAATTTGGAGGGAAATGGATGGCATTAGAGCAGATTATGCTAAGTGAAGCTAGCCAATCCCTAAAAAACAAATGCCAAATGTCTTCTTTGATATAAGGAGAGTAACTAAGAACAGAGGAGGGAAGAAGAGCATGAGAAGATGACTAACATTAAACAGGGATGAGAGGTGGGAGGGACAGGGAGAGAGAAGGGAAATTGCTTGGAAATGGAAGGAGACCCTTAGGGTTATACAAAATTACATACAAGAGGAAGTGAGGGGAAAGGGAAAAATAATACAAGGGGGAGAAATGAATTACAGTAGAGGGGGTAGAGAGAGAAGAGGGGAGGGGGGGAGGGGAGGGGGGATAGTAGAGGATAGGAAAGGCAGCAGAATACAACAGACATGATTATGTCAATATGTAAATCAGTGGAAGTGTAACTGATGTGACTCTGCAATCTGTATACGGGGTAAAAATGGGAGTTCATAACCCACTTGAATCAAAGTGTGAAATATGTTATATCAAGAACTATGTAATGTTTTGAACAACCAATAAAAAAAAATATGAGATTTAATCTCACTTTTTCTTTTCAACATTTTATTATGAAATTTCCAAATATATAAGAAAGTTTAAAATAATTTATAATGAGCCACCTATGATCTAGATTCTACCATCAATATTTACTCTACTCTCTCAGATGAATCTGTTTATTTGTTTCTCTATCCAACAATAAGTTTGACTCATTTTTGAATGGATTTTAAGGTAAGTTTCATATCTTAATGGGATTTTTCTGAAATCCATCTGCTCACATATCAATATTTGTTTAATATTTATTTACAGATTATTTTTGGTACTTTAGCACATAAAAAAATGTCCAAATCTTTAGTGAAACATAAGGTAAGTTTTTGACAAATGTGCATATCTTCTGTAATGTAGAACTTTATCAAACTACAACATACCTTCACACTATATGTTATTTTGGTAGAGTTAACAAAACAAATTACCAAAAATTGGAGACTTAAAACAGAAGAACTGCATTATCTCACAGCTCAGGAGCTAAATGTCCAAAGTCACTATATCAGGGTGATGGTTCTCTTAAGGTTCTAAATCCATGCCCCTCTTGCTTCTCTCTAGATGCTGGTAGTTGCAGGCAATCCTTGGTGTTCCCTGGCTTATAGATATGTAACTCCAATTTTGGCCTCCAGTGTCATATGCCCTTCTTCCCTCTATAAGTGTCTCTCTCTGAATTTTCATCTTCTTATAAGGATACAGGTCTTTAAGTTTATAAGCCCCTACTCCAGTATGACCTCATCTTAACTTGATTATATATGCAAATACAGTATTTTCAAATAAGATCATATTTGCAGGATTTCTCCAGGTAGGACTTCAACATTTTTTTTGGGGGGGACACAATTCAACATGCCACTCTGCAGAAAGGTACCTAACACCTTTTTACAGTCAGTTCCTATCCCCACATTCCAGAGGAAACCATTATTTTGATTGGTTCATCATGGATTTGTTGTGAATGTTTCTAGAACTTTATATAGATGAAATCACATAAAATATTCAGTTTTGTGTAAGGATTTTTTCACTAAGATACTGTTTTTGAGTATCATTTATGCTGTTGTCAATGGATCATTTTATTTTTATTACTAAATAGTATGTCATTGTATGGTACACCTACCATTGTAATAAACCATAATTAGTTTATCCATTTTTTCTTTGATACTTGCTGGGCCTGTGATGGTTTGGGGGGTTTCATGAACGAAGCTGCTATGACATTTGTACAAGTTCCCTGTGGACGAATGTTTTCATTTCTCTTGGACAAAAGAGAAAACCTTAAAGTGAGTTTGCTGAGTCATAGTGAGGATGTGATTGTGTACCATTTTACATTCCCACCAACAATATGTGAGAGGCTTGATTGGTTCTTATTCTTGTTGATATTTAACAAGACTTTAAAATAGTTTAGTCATACTGAAGGATGTTTCATCACCTAGAATCAAAGGTGCATTTTTCTGATGACTAATAGCATTGAGCACTAGCACTTTTTAATATGCTTTAATAATTGACTATTTACATATTTTCTTTGTCCTAATATATGTTCAAAATCTTGCCTATTTTATAATCAGGTTGATAGTTTGAGTCATTTTAGTGTTGAATTATGAATCTATATGTTATGGCTAGGATATATATATAATATTTATCCTTGTCTTCTGGTCTGTAGCTTGCCTATTCTCTCTCTCTCTCTCTCTCTCTCTCTCTCTCTCTCTCTCTCTCTCTCTCTCATCTATCTATCTCTCTCTCTCCTTCCTTCCTTCCTTCCTTCCTTCCTTCCTTCCTTCCTTTTTTTTTCCTTACTAGAAATTGAACCCATTGACACTGAATCACAGAGCCATATCCCCAGCCCCCCCCCTTTTTTTAATGTTTTATATCCCCTTCTTCCCCCTATGAGACAGGATCTTACTAAGTTGCTGAGACTGGCTTTGTATTCACATGAGCCACTGGAATTAGAGGCCTGTGTCATGGCACCCAGCCTCACTTTCTTAATGCTATTTTTCAAAGTCAAAATTTCTAATTTTGATAAACTAATTTATGAATATTTTGTTTATGATTTGTTTTCAGCATTCTTTCTAAAGAAAATATTTCTTGTACAAAGTAACAAAGTTATGCTTCTATGTCTATTTCCGAGACATTTATGGTCTTAGTTTTAATATCTATAACTATGATTTTTTTAAATTATATGTTTGAATTATATATATTGTACATCATGAAGTGAGGCTTGAAGTGAATTTTGTACTTCCTTGTGGATATGTAGTAATTCAAGCACTATTTGTTGAAAAGATTTTCTTTTCCATATTAGACTGTCTAAAATCTTTGGCAAAAATCAAATAATCATACCACTATGCTTCTATTTTGTAGAATCTAATGCACTTCTTTTAATATATGGGTTAATTCTTATGTGCATATTACACTGTTATGATTGATGCAATTTTATACTTGACCTTGAAGTCATTTATTAGAAGTCTTCCAATTAGGGGCTGAAGCTGTGTCTCAGTGGTAGAGAATTTCTCTAGCATGTGTAAGGCACTGGGTTCAAGTCTCAGCACCACAATATAAATAAATAAAATAAATTAATAAAATAGAAAAATCTTCCAATTTATTCTTTTTCAAAATTGCTTTCTTTAATTTTAGTTTTTTGAGTTTCCAAATAAACTTTAATTTTATCTTGTTGATTGCTACAAAATAAATCTACTGAGATTTTTGATTGGGAGTGTATTAAACTAATAAATATTGGGAGCTTGGTAAATGACATTTTTAAAATATTAGATCTTCTTCAAATGAGCATGATTTATCTTTTAATTTATCTTTTTCTTTAATTTCTGTTAGCACTTTCTTTAATTTTCTCTAAATTCTATTTGCAATATATTTTAGTTCATGGTATATAGACCTTATATATTTCATTAAATTTATCCCTATTTTTTAAGTTACTCTAAATTCAATTTTTAAAATTATACTTGATAATAGTGTATTGCTAAGTTATAAAATATAACTGTTTATATATGTTTAATATATTTCCTTTGGGCTGCTAAATTCACATATTTCTAGTAGTTATTGTTATTTCTTATTTTTTAAAATATATTTCTTTTAGTTGGCAATGGAACTTTATTTTTATTTGTATATGGTGCTGAGAAGCAAACCCAGTTCCTCATACAAGGCAGGCACTCACCACTGAGCCATGACCCCAGCCCTCTTAATATTTGACATGTGCAGAATCATGTCTTTACTAATAAAGACAGTTTTATTGTATTCATTCTCTCTATTATATGTATGTGTATATACACACATACATTTATGTATATATCTATCTCTTCCTCAGCTTTATATCTGTATCCATCTATATCTATGCTTTTTCTTGTCCCTTAACTTCTTATCATGGTGAGAAATTCCAGCACATTGAAAAGAAATTATAAGAGTAGGCATTTTTGTAAGAGCAGACAATTTTATGAGGATAATATTTCCTGTAAGTATTATGGCAGGTATAGATATTTTGTAGATACTATTCATCAGATTGAGGGAGTTTCCTTCTATTCATAGTTTGCTAATTTTTTTCATTATAAAAATATTTTATTTTATTGTATCGAGACTAAATACTGAAATTATCATAGAGTTTTTCTCCTGTATTTTGTCAGTAGGGTGCTTTGCAGTGTTTGCTTTTTGACTGTTAATTCACTTGTTATATAACATAAATCCTACTTTTTATTTTATTAGATTTATTTTCTAATATGTTCAGAATTTTCACCTATGGTTATAAAGGATGCTAATCAAAATAGAACCTCCTGACACTCTTCCACCTCCTCTCTCTCTCTTGTTCCCTCTGTCTCTCCTCCTCCTCTTCCTCTTCTTCCTTCTTGTTTTTGTCATGGTTTATAATTATGGGTATGTCAGCTTCATAAAAGGAGTTCAGCAGTTCTCCTTATCTTCTAATTTTTGGAGGTGTTTGGATGTGATCATTGTCATTTTTTTACATATATTAGGCATTGTCAAGTGCATTTCATGCTCTCAGATATTCTGTGAGGTAGGTGTTTCATAGTTGAGAAATTTGAAGCTCTGATGTGCAAAAGAAAATGGTGTTATGGGGTTGGCTCACATTGACCTCTGAACTCAGGCTCTCTAACTTAAAGCCCTAATTATATTTAGTTTGTGTTCAGACAGGAATATGGCAGGATCCTTATTCACTGATGGAGAATAAAACTATTCAAGCCTTTCTTCCTCAGCTAAAGTAGAAGCAGTTGGACTTTTATAGGCTTCAGGTGTCCTTAAAACCAACTAACTAAAAAAATAAACAAAAAAAAAAAAAAAAAAAACAAGTGGATTCCTATGTCTAGGGATGGACTTCCAGAATTCAACAGATTTATTTGGGTCAGTAGCAAACTGCATGAAGCCTCTCAGCTGTGAGAAATGAGAATCATTTCTCATCCACCTTCCATAGCCTTCATGTAGGAGTCTTCTCTGGTACCCTCTCTGAGGATTTTCTGAGGGATCTGGGAAAAAGGGGTCCAGTGATACTAGCTGGAAGCATCAGCCATACTGATCACCTTAGGACCTGAGAGTGTATGTGCTTCTCATACCATGAGGTGGACCTGAGATAACCATGATGTTATTATTGCTTTGGGTCTGTAAACAAAAGTAACCAAAACAGTTTCAGCACCATACTGAAAATACAAGTAACTGTGACAGAAGCAGACCTCAAATGGATCAGTAAGCTCTCCTGTATTCTGCAGCAGAGTCAATCAATCAGGTACCTGAGGACTCATTTTCTAAGTACAGAGATGACCTGAATTACGGAAGTCTATAGTTTACAATGAGGGTGAACTAATCACTGGAGACTGCTGACATGCTGGGCTGTTCAGAAGCAGTTTGTAAAAAGTTTGAAACTCATTGTCACTGGGAAAATTTCAAAACTTGGTATTCACTGTTTATCTTCCTTCTTCTGGGACCCATTTTTACCTAGAGCTTCACTATTTGCTTTTCTCCTTCCAGGGCTCATCAACAATAGGAAAAGGTAAAAGACCAGGGCCCAGGGTTTCAGTATTTGCCTCCTTCCTATAGGACGCATTGTGGTTGGGAAGGGGGGGATGTTTGCTTTTGGTGGAGGTGCTGGGGATAAATCTAGGGAGGGATGAAACTTTGCTTTTTCTCTCAAGGCCCATTGTTACTGATAAAGTATGTACTGGGGAGATTCAATGTTTGGCTAATTTTCTTTCTACTCCTGAGCCACACTGCCTCTCCCTTTTTTCCCTGGGAGGCTGTCTTATAGGAATATTATTTTCCATAACCCTTCAGGGACTATTTACTGTACTGAGGCAAAAGTTTGTTGTGGGGCAGGTCACTCAGAAAACACACCAAATCCCAGTTTTGTCCAAATCGAAGAATCTTTATTCCAACTATCCTGGACTGCTTCCTACAAGACCAAGTTATCTCTGCATAAAATACCCTTGAGCTTCAATATTTTAGGTTATTTAAAGGCAAAAACCACATCCGGGTTGATGTAGAAGCAAGCCAGCAGATGTACAAAAGCTGAATCAAGCAGTTAGTGAAACAATGCAATGCATGCATTGGTATTTCCCATGGGACTTTCTAGGTTGGCATAACAGCAAGCAAGCAGAAGGGAAGTGGGTCAAAATGACCCTACTTGAGTACAAGTTAGAGAATCATTACTAAAATCTAGATAACCAATCTGTGACAGGGTATGTTGCCCAAGAAAAATGGGAACAAAAGAGAAAACATTTTTACATTGTATAAGAATTGCCATTTTGTGTTGCCAAGTATGCCATGATAAGTAACTATTAGTGGATACAGAGGCAGGGCTTTCCCATGGGAGAAGCATTTCTTACATAATATGGAGTCTCAGAGTAAAATGGAGTCTGTTTGGACATTGCCCATATAGCCTGGCCCATAAGGAGTTCAGCCACTATGGCTCATTGCCTTCCACAAATATTCAGATTCAAATTGCAGGAAAATAGGATTTTTCCCCCAAAACCAGCTTTAAAGGAAGAAAAAGAAAAATTTGTGTTTCAAATCATATTCTTCAGATGACTGAAGGCCCAGGAAAGGTTTTATAAGAAGTGGCAAAGTGAAACAAAAGGCAAAAATATACATACATAGATTTAGCTAGGCTGTGCTAATCAGGAAAGTTAATAGCCTCCTTGGTGTTTCTTAAGCCAAGGGTGCAGCTCTTCAGACTTTATTCTCACTATGAGGAAGTTTTAAAGTTAAAATATTTGGAGTTTTAATTATCAGTCTGAGAAAGTTGCTCTTAATTTTAGAGGGAGTCTGTGTCAATGGGGCTCTCAAGTCCACTGCAGAGAGAAGGCTGAGATCTTTCAGTTACTTGGGAGATGCTCTGCATACATCATCAGCCTTCATAAGCCAACTGTTCCACTTCTGCAAGGTAAGCACATAAAAACAAGGAAGTTGGAATATGCTAATTTGCAATTTACATTCTTTCAGAGACCATCTTTACATTATACAAGGGAAAATTTACTTGCAAATTGAAAGAAGATGATTTTGGTAGAAATTAACAAATATTAAGAGAATCAATACTTTATTCTGTTACACAGTAACTCTCATCTTAGTGAAGTTTATTCATCTTACCACACTCAGCAGATCCTAGGCATATGCACAGAGGAAGAGATCAAGCAGCCTGGAGATCCTTGAAGGCAGAAAAGTCAAACTTTTTTTTTTTTTTTTTTTTTTTTTTTGGCTTTGGATCAAGCAAGGCAACTTCTTCCAATTTCTTCTTAATCTATAAACTATCCACAGATAGAATGAGATAAACCACATCTAGGGGATTAAAAATGTACTCAGGAAAAATGGAAAGACAAAGATAATTAGCTGGGACATAGCTATGGCTCTTTGAAAGCAAAATTTGTATCTTTCTGCTTTCCATGGGCTTCTGAGGATGACAGACATAAACAGGGAGACAGACTTCACTTTCTGGATCCAGAGTTGAAAGTTGTGTTCTTCTGCAGAAGGACAAGGAAAGCTAGACAGTGTCCTTAAAAGGGGCTTCTCTTCCTGCTTGAGATGGGTCAAGTGGGAGATATGTGGACTTCTAATCTCCTGTGCTCCCCCATGCTCACCAAAAACCCTCAATCTGGTCAGACCATAGTCATACAGTCAGTGGAAGGCAGAGACAGAATTTGGCATGTCTGACTCAAGGGGCAGAGCTGGCAGTATATATATTTCTGATTCTTGAATAAAAATGCACTGTATTTGAAAGACCTAAGCAACCTCATTTTACTTGGGACCTCATTTTGCTCTGAAACTTAACCCCAGACCTACTGCAGCCCTAAAGTCAGGAAATACCACAGAAAGTTCTGTGCAAACAGTTCTCAGAAAAGCTGCAGATGGGGATCACCTAAGATAGGCCAAGATATTGAAATATCTGAAATTCCAGATGGTCCCCACCTAGGTGTGTTGACCAATATCTAAACCAGAAGCTCTGCAGCTTGGTATGTACCCCCAACTTGTGACACCCTTGAGGTTTAAACTAAGCATTTTTAGGTGCATCAACCCCTTGAACTAACCAATAACCCTTTTCCAGATTCTTTCCCACCACATGATATGCTAATCATGTTTTAGAGTTGTTTTATGATTTTCCTGCAGTGTGTGATGATTTGCTAAGACAGATGCTATGATGTATGTGAAGTTCCTGCCTTCCCCAAAGGGTATATAAAACTGCTGCAAACCCTGGGCTCAGGGCCTCTCAGCATCACCAGTTGCTGTGTGCACAGAGGACTGAGCTAGCTTGCAATAAACACCTCTTTGCTGCTTACATTGATCTTGGTCTCTGGTGGTCTTTTGGGGGTCCTGAACTTGAGCATAACATTTACATGCAGGATTTAGTAAGGTATGAATTTAAGAAGGGAGATTTAAGGCATGTCCATGTTATTCATATAAATGTCCAAATTTAGTCAAAAGAAATATTTTCACTTTATTTAAAATTTTTTACATAAAGAGTTACTGAGAAACATAATTCAGGGCAAACACATTGTTAACAGGGAGTATAGCTGTAAAAAATGTCTAGTTTGCTTGACTTTATCCCGTGGCCAGCACAGGCTTCATGAATGAAGGTTCAGTATGTGAGAAATCCTCAGGGAGTTTGAATTAAAGAGACAGGCTCTAATTACCTTTTTTTTTTAAGAGAGAGAGAGAGAGAATTTTTAACATTTATTTTTTAGTTTTTGGCAGACACAACATCTTTGTTTGTATGTGGTGCTGAGGATTGAACCTGGGCCGCACGCATGCCAGGTGAGCGCTCTACCGCTTGAGCCACATCCCCAGCCCCTCTAGTTACCTTTAAACCAGCTCCAGGATGGCTTCTCCTAGCTCCAGCCTCCAGCTACCTATTATAGTAGCAAGGTTTACTAAAGAGGCTTGAGAGAGAGAGAGAGAGAGAGAGAGAGAGAGAGAGAGAGAAAGAGAGAGAGAGAGAACATGCCAGGGAGTGGACTTTTATTGGGTAACAAAAAAAAAAATCTGGGAAAAATCCCATCCAATGAAGATTAAGGGGGGCAGTGTCCCAAGGTCAGATGCAATGATTGGGTCTTCAGGGCAGTGGCCAGACACGCCTCCACATGAACAAGCCCTCAGACCTGAGAAATGTGGGGAAAGCTCTGGACACAAAAAATGTGTCTAAGTGCCTATCACCCAGCCAGGGAGGTGACTCAAATCACATGCAAGGATGGCCTCCCACATATTCCCCCTTTTTTCTTTTAAAAAGCAGGCTATGATTTACTCACTTGAGTCTCTGCACTCTGGCTCTTAATACTCGCCATCCTATAATTACAACACAAAAGAGAATTAACAGCCAAGAGAACAATGCAAAAATGTACCAGGCCAAGTATTTAAGAATGTTTCCAGGGTTAAATCCATTTAATTCCTTTAATATTTGATTAGCTAATGAAGAAGGATCTGAAAAGTCAGCTCTATTATTTTGAATATCTTGGATATGATGATGGAGTTCCAAAAAATCCAAGCGATTATTATTATTTTGCCAAATACCCAACAAATGGTTTTTAACCTTCTCTAAATCCCAGAGAGAAGCATTGTACTTGGCAGCTGTAACACACACATATTTATAGCTTGCATAGCATTTAAGCCTTTCTTTAAACTTTAAAGCCAAAAGTTCATTACCTATATTTATAACAGTTGCCTCTAAGATGGTTAATTTAGTCTCAATCTTTTTATCAATGTTTACATGATTGTGCAGAGCCTTGGAAGTATTTGGGGATAAATTATTAAGAAATTTTGCATGTGGAATATTTTGAGATAAAGTCACCAAATCTGTGACTGTGGATGTGGATGGAATAAAAGAAACCAAGGCTCCCATAATTATAATTCTGATGGCATGTCTAGGTCTCACTAGCTGGGTATGGATTTGTTGTAAGACTTGAAAACCAACATTGGCATTTATTGCCAGCTAATATTTCATGGCTCTGAAATATTAGCTGGAAATAAAACAAAAGAGGGCTGATTAAAGTACCAGCACTCCTTTTCCTCTACTATATCTAGTAATACAATTGGTTAGGTTACATTTGTTACATGTTACATCTATCCATTTAACTTTTACATTTCCAATGATTAGAATATAAGGAGAGTGGATACAGACTCCTAAGCCATAGCAAGAACCCTCCTTATAGCTCTTGCCAAAAAAATTCCATTAAAGGCCTGTCTGTAAAATGTAAAAATTCTGATGCATCAATTAAGCACCAGACATCCTTTTGAATACCACCCTCATTGTAGGTCAAAATATTGCAAACAAATTCTGCAGATGTCATAGAAGAACTTTTTTGTAATCATCTTTTATCAATTTCTGGAAACCAGTCTAAAATATACCCATTATCTTTTGACACCTTATGTTGCACTGGAAAGGTATTTACACAATCCATCCATCTAGGAAAGGTGCCAATTTCTATTGTAGAACTATTAGGACAATGAGGTATTTGTGGAGGTTTTGCAGAAATGACTGGTTTGTTATGGGAAAGTCCCATTTTGATCAATGACCTAGTATAAGGTTTTAAGTCTCTATAAATAGTATGATTAATTAGTCTAGGTCTCCCAATCACTGTTTTTTCCTCAAATGATACTTTGAGACAGCCAGCATGTGTATTGTGGGACCAATACAAAGGTAATTGGGCACTGTAGCCAGAATAATTAAATCTAGTCACATGATTGGGAGTAATATGAGTGTCTATAAATCCTCCCATCATAAATGAGTCATTAGTAAACACTGGAATAAATTCTCCAGTCCACACAGCTGGGTGTACCAAGGGTGGGTCTGGGAAATATGTCCAGTAAATGTCTGCTTGACTCCCTTTTACCTGACAGCCCAGCAGGGCAAACATTGTAGCTACCATCATCAATGGGGTTTTATTTCTCCCTAGGAGTCGAATCATTCATGTAGCATGTTTTGTCAACTTTTTCACGTCTTCCCATGAGATCAGCTTTTCAGCTAGGTCTTGCTGGGTCATCTTCATTCTTCTTCCAGATCTATTTCTTTTGTGGGAAGGTCAATTTTCAGTTGCTTGAATCTCAACTCTATCTCCTCCATGTCTGATTGTGCATTCAGGCACCCAGATAGAACAGAAAGCACCTTCTGGAAAAATACAAGAATGACCTCTCCCCACATAATCACTGGATCCGGGCCTTTGCATTGACCAGTTTGTAAGTCTTTCCACAAAACTCGGCCTAAAGAGCCTGTTGCTGTGGAAGACATATGTCTCTCAGCTGCAGAGTGACCTTCTGCATCACAATTTAAAAAATTTAAAACAAACAAGGCATGATTGAGATTATTTAGGGGAGTCATAAACCTATCCCCTCCTCTTAATTTTTGTAATTGCAGTTAAGTAGATAAATAAGCTCATTCCACAATGGCTTGACCTTGGGGGTTATAAGGAATTCCTGTTTTATGTTCAATTCAAAACTCTTGGCAAAATTGTTGAAAAGAAGAGCTTACATAAGCTGGTGCATTATCTGTTTTAATCTGTAAAGGGAATACTAACACAGCAAAGGCTGCTAGGCAATGAGAAATTACTATTTTCCTTTGTATATGCTGTGGCAAAAATAAATCTGGAATGTGAATCAACTATTATGTGTACATAACATTGCTTACCAAATTGAGGAATATGAGTTGCATACATTTGCCATAATTGATTTGGTCTTAACCCATGGGTATTTACCCCTGATGGCAGAGATGGAGTGTATATAACACATTTAGGGCAGTGACTTATAATTTGAGGAAATTGTTCTCTGGTAATATTAAATTTTTTACATAAAATAGAAGCATTTTGATGATGTAAAGAATGTGAAGCTTGTTCGCAATAATATGGAGACATTTGTTGACAAACAGCTACTAATTTATTAATTTTATCATTACCTGAAGTTAAAGGTCCTGGAAGATTAGTATGAGCTCATATATGTCCTATGAAACAGGTATTTTCGCATTTGTACTGCCTTTTGTAGATTATAAAATAAATTAAATAGCGCTTATGATAATGTATATCCAATAACTGAAGTTTCAATATTTTTGGTAACTCTGACTACATATAAGCTGTCAGAATAAATATTAATAGGCTCATTTGTAAAGTAATTTAAGGTGCAAATTAGTGTTTGTAGCTCTGCTCTTTGGGCAGAAGTATATGAGGTTTGAATTACCTCCGTGTGAACATGGGTATAAAAGCCCACTTTATCTGAGCTTGAACCATCAGTGAACACCATTAGGGCTCCATCTATGGGCTGGGCATGTACAATCTTTGGAAAAATAAATGGTGTTATTGTTGCAAATTGAAAAAAACTATCATGAGGGTAATGACTTTCTATCTGACCAGGAAAATCAGAAAAAGCTATTTGCCATAAACTAGAATCTTGAAAAAGCCAATTATTTTGTTGAACAGAAAATGGAATGATTATAATATCAGGTTCAGATACAACTAGTTGTAAAACTCTCATTGTCCCTTTTATTACTAATTGAACAAGAGTCAAGAAAAGGAATTAATGTCTTTTGGGGAGAGTGGGCTAAATAAATCCACTCAATAACTCCCAATCTTTGCCATATAGCTCCTGCGGGGGCATGAACAGTTGAAAATATTAATAAATATACCAGTCCTTGAGGATTAATTCTAATAAGTTGTGCATTTTTAATTGCAATTTCAACCTTTTTTAAAGCTGCTCTAGCCTCTGTTGTCAGTTGATGAGAAGAAGTTGGAGAAGGATCTCCTTGTGATATCTGGAATAAAGGACTTAAATCAGAAATAGTTAGTTTTAAGGATGGCCTCAGCCAATTGATATCTCTTAATAGTTTTTGAAAATCATTAAGGGTATATAACTCCTTAACTTTTATCTGTAGATTTTGAGGACAAATTCTATGTCCTTGAATTATCTGACCAAATATTGAAAGGGAGGCATTTTTTGTGTCTTTTGAGGAGCTATGCACAAACCCATTGCTCTAAGTGAAGCCTCTAGTTGAGTAAAAATTTCTGAAAGTACTTCTGGATTAGCATGAGCTAATAATATATCATCTATGAAATGAATAATATATGTATCAGGAAAGTTATTTCTTATAGGAGTTATCACTTGACCCACAAATTTTTGACATAAATTGAACTATTATGCATTCCTTGAGGCAAAACCTTCCAGCAATATCTCTTAACTGGTTCTTTAAAATTAATTTCTGGGACACTGAAAGCAAATTTTTCACAATCCTCCAGATGCAGTTTTATTGAGAAAAAACAATGTTTTAGATCTATTATCATTAAGCTATAATTTAAAGGAATTTCTGTAGGAGAAGGAAGTCCAGGCTGCAATAGTCCCATAGGCTGAATTGCATGGTTTATTGCCCTTACATCTTATAGTAACCTCCAATTACATGACTTTTTCTTAATAACAAAAATGGGGTGTTCCAAGGACTAAGCATTTTTATATGACCAGCCTGAAGTTGTTCCTCAATCAACATATGAATTGTCTTAAGTTTCTCCGCTGAGAAGGGCAACTGAGAAATGCATATAGGCTCTTCTGTGAGCCAGATGATTTTTTTCTGCTGTCTTTTGGATAGGGGAGACACTCAGGGCCCCTAGTAAAAATTTTGGTCTGGAGCATTTGCTAATCTCTGTCTAGGAGACTGGTTTATAAGCAGATACTCATCCTGATAATCTCTTTCGTTATCACCAGGAAGAAACCCTTGATTAAATTCCTCAAGTGATCTCATAGATTTTGGAGTTATTAATAATAACCCTATTTTGCTTAATATATCTCTTCCCCATAGATTTACTGGTAAAGATTCTAACATATAGGGTTTAAAAACTCCACTATTTCCATCTTGGTCCTCCCAGCAAAGATAGTGGGTGCTCTGAGCAGGCTGTGAGACTTGCCCTATTTCTTCTAAGTTAGCTGGTGCTATATGTAAGGGCCAGTTCTCAGGCCATAAATCACAAGACAGAACTGATTTATCTGCTCCCTTGTCCACCACTCCTTTGAATTGTTTAAGATTTATTTTAAGTTCCAGTAGGGGGCACTCCTGCCAAACTAACTAAGACCAGTATACTCTGTCCGGCAGCTTGGAAGATATATTTTTTTTTTCTGGACATTCAGTGGAATTACAGGGTAAAAGAATTAATTGAGCTCTTGTATTTCGGGAGAAAGCCGGATGGCATAATTTGATTTTACAGTGACTACTAATTCACCCTTAAAACAAGAGTCCACCACTCCAGGTATCACCCCGATTGCCTCTTTTAAATTGTTAGGTCCCAAAATTAACCCTATATTTTTTTTCTAGGGAGCAACCTGAAAACCCCAGTAGGGATTTGTTGTGGTCCCTTTTCAGGAATCAGATCAACTACCATTGATGGTTATAAAAAGATTGTCTGGGTGGCTTGTGCTGGTAAAAATGGCAGCTCCCCATGGTTAGCCACAATGATGTTAGGCTGTGTGACCTCTCATCCAGTTTGCCTATTTTTTCAGCCTAGGGAAGGACTGACCGGAAGTTTTTTGACTCCCTATTAGGTGGAAGTGAATGCCAAAATGCAGGTGGATTGAAGCCATCTTGGTCACTTTCTTCCCCTGCCATGTGGTCTCTAACTTTGTAATATTGGTTACGTGAAACAGGGGGAGGTCTGGGTTTCTAATGGCAGATGTTACAGTCACGCACAAAATGACCATTTCTCCCACAATTAAAGTATCGCCCACAGGATCAGTGTACCAGTTCCTGTGGCTGATACATTTGTTTTGAAGCCGCAGTGAGGGTAAAAATTTGTAAATGAGCTGGATGAACATCAGAACACAAGAGAATGGATTCTGAAACTGTTCCTTTTTTCCTATGAGGTCTGAGAACATCCTGACAAAATTTATTTGCATTTTCAAAGGCTAGCCATTTAACAATAAATTCACAAGCACCTGGGTCTCCAATTGATTGGTTTGCAGTCTGGTAGAGTGGCTCAAGAAAGTAAGAATAGAGTTCATTGGCACCCTGCTGAACTTTAGTCAGAACTAAGCTAGATTGGTCCCTAGAGGCAATTTGGTGCCAGGTGCATTTAGCACACACAGTAATCTGATCGTATACTGCAAATTCATAATTTAGCTGCCTTTCCAAATCAATAAATTTGCCTGTTCCCAAAAACATGTCCACAGGTGTTTGAATGTCTTGCCTTCAATTTCTCTCTGCCTGTTCCAAGCAAAAATCAGTCTGGTATGATAGCCAAAGCAAAAGGTCTCCCCCACTCAAGCGGGATATAGCAATGGAGACCCAATCACTGGGGGGGGGGGGGCTGATTGCAAATTGTCTCAAGTAAACTTTGTACTTTGTATGGCATATTAGGGCCATAAACATCACAAGCAGTTTTAAATGGAATTACCACATGGACGCGAACATGCTGGTCTTAATCGTTAACCTGTTCAAAAACTGTAAAAAGCTGAAACCCACTAATGTCTTCCCCAGCTTCCTGTGCCTTTCTAATTCTCTGCTGTAATGGGGTAAGAAAGGTCATTGCCAGTTCAGAATATCTGTTAAAATTTGCCCTCCTAACAGGAAGTGGCCGAATTTGAATGGCTGAAGCAGGTCCTGTTATGCATAATCTGTTAAAATTTCCTGGTAATTCCTGGACTTCATTGTCTGACTCTTCTCCCAAAGTCTGAGACCCATCCATGAGCCCTTCCCCATCACCATATTGATTTTGTTCTCCAAAGCCTCAAGGAGGAGGAGGACTCTCTGCCTCTCTATGAATTTCCTCTTGATTTTCCTGTCTCCAAGAGGGATATCTATCCCTCCAGATGCTACATCTCTATGGTTATCCTCCTGACTAATCTGATCTGGTTCAGGTAAAGCTAAATTTTTCACCTTGAGCTTGACACCAAGGTTTTCCATCTAAATGGAATTTGATTTTGTTCTCAACCTTGGTAAAGGAAGAGGGATTCCTTTAACTTCAGGCAATTTTTCCATTTATATAGACTTAATGGCTCTCTGAATACCTTTCAATAGATCTTCAGGAGGCCAACGACTTTGACCCATGTAATCAAAAAGGCAAATCTCTAATGCAGTCTAAACCTTTTGAATATCTTAAGTATTGCCAGGTAATATATTAGAAAGACAAACTTTATATAGTTTCCTTCCAAATTTGTCCCAAGTATGTAAATATGGTGAATCTTGATCACAAAACCAAGGACAGAATTCACCAACAGTCTTTAAAAATTATAATAGCTGGGTGCTTCTGACCTTCTTCCCCTTCGGATTAATTATTGTCTCTAAAATGATCAAATACATGTCCTTATCGGTAGAAGTTGAATTTCCCATTATTAATTTTTAATGTCCTTAGCTCCAAAAACTGCCTGTACCTCTGTGGCTCTACAAATTGTCACAATTTACTAAATTTCTATAGCATACACTTCCCCACTCAACCTAGAGGATTTGACTCATATGCCTCACATTCGGGTGCCAAATTTAGCCCATGGCCAGCACAGGCTTCATAAATGAAGGTTCAGTACCTGAGAAATTCTCAGGGACTTTGAATTACAAAGAGACAGGCTCTAATTATCTTTAAACCAGCTCCAGGACGGCTTCTCCTCACTCCAGCCTCCAGCTACCTATTATGGTAGCGAGGTTTACTGAAGAGGCTAGCAAGAGAGAATATGCCAGGGAGTGGACTTTTATTTGGGGAAAAATTCTGGGGAAAATCCCATCCAGTGATCATTAAGGGGGGCAGTGTCCCAAAGTCAGGTGCGATGATTGGGTCTTCAGGGCAGTGGCCAGACATGCCTCTACATGGACAAGCCCTCAGAACTGAGAAGGGTGGGGAAAGCTCTGGACACAAAGATATGTCTAAGTGCCTCTCCCCCAGCCAGGGAGGTAACACAAATCACGTGCGAGGGTGGCCTCCCACACTTGACCTTTTTTTTTTTTTCCTGACCTAAGTGGATATGACTTTTTATATAAGCATATTTGATATCAGCTCCTCTGATACCTGATGATGCTCAATTTAGCCAAAATGCAGCTTCCCTCAGCCCCAGGGCGGCACTGTGGAATGTGATGTGTATAGTGAACATGAGGGAGATGCTAGGAGCTGTACCAGATGTAGCAGCTAGTTCACTTAATTAGACTCTTCATAAAGTGTAGCTGGGTGTTAAGGTTTGGATATTAAGTGTCCTAAAAAATCTCCTCTATTTATACAGGAGGTGAAATGGTTAAATTATAAGAGGTATAACTGAATCATTTTATCATAGTTTGAATGGAATGTCTAGGTGATAACTGTAGGCAGGTGTCGCGAGCAGCTCCCGAAGCTGGAGCGGGCCTTGGTCTCGGAGGTCAACCGCAGGCGGGTCCCCCGCCGTGTCCTACCCGGACCAGAATCCCCGGCGACACGAACACACCACACCGACTCACGGAGATGTCTTTCCAAGCTTCGTTTATTCTCACAGCAGTCCTCACACAGCAGCAAGGAGCAGAGACCGGACGGACCAATCAGGCGGCTGGTGTCAGTGCCTGACCTGAGAGGTGCTGCCTGTCCTCCGTGCCTTATATTTATACTAAGCCTAACTTGTTTACATCTTATTGGGGTTTTTCCCTTACATCATTTGTTTTTCACTACCTTATCCATACCTAACACACTTCGCACTCATCACTATCTTATCTATACCTAACACACTGCACACTTGTAGCACAACATCAAAACATGTTTACCTAAAGTTAATATTATCTATACCTAACATGCTGCACACTTGTAGCACAACATCAAAACATGTTTACCTAAAGTTAATATTCACTCCATACAATACCTAATACTTATTTAACTACTATTCACTCCATACAGCAGGTATGGCATGACTGGAGGAGTTGGGCCACTGGGGTAGGCCCTGTAAAGGTTCATTTTCCCTGTAGCCCCTTGTCTTTCTCTTTTTGCTTCCTGTTCTTACCATGATCTGAGAAGCTTGCTGTGGCTGGGCCCTTTTCCCATAATTTATTGACTCACCTTGGCATAAAGCAATGGAGTTGGCCATCTGTGAACTCAGAACTCTGAAACTGTGAGCCTGAAATAAACATTTCCATATCTAAGCTATTCTTGTCAGGTATTTTGGTCACAGTAAGGCAAACCTGATTAAAATATTAAGAGTTTGTATGTGTATGTGAAGGTGAGAGTGAGAGAAAGACATTTAGTTTTTCCCAAAACCATTAAACTTTGAGACCTCATGGAGACCAGGCTCTTATGCTTAGATGAAACACCAGCTACTTCCAATTTCTTGTGTATGGCCAGATTTGTGGGACCCCAACAGACCTCCAGGAGCTGAATCCAATGCAATCACACAAGAGTATTTATTGCAAGCTTGAGCCTGGACTCACAACAATTTCCAATGCAGTGGTCCCAGGGAATGAGTCTCAGTGAGATTTTATAGATTGTGGGGATACTCTATGCATCACAACATCACACAGCAAATAATTTCACACCGCGGGAAAGTCAAACAACAACTCTTAACATTGATTAGTACATTCACTGGTGGGAAAAAGTTGGGTAGGGGTGATTGGTTAGTATAAGAACTGATTGGTTTAAGCCACGAGAGGTGCATGTGGTTTCCCAACATGTTATCCACCACTATAAACTACTGGGGTCATCTGGCATCCCAGGTATTTTCCCTGTCTCATGCTGATTGGTGGTTGCTAGGGGGTTTCTATGAGTCCTCACCTAGCCTAACTGAGTCAGGGACACCTGAAAAGCTCAGATATCTCCTGTTATTTGCTGACAAACAACTCAGCAGGGTGGCTATCTGCCTAGAAAGACTCTGTGTGTTTTTCCAAGGACAAGGATCATGCCCCCTTCCTTGGACAGGCTTTGTTCTGAGGTAGAGGCTGGTTTCTCAAAAATGGAGTCACATCAGTTTTTCACTTGCTTCTCTGTTTTCTACCTATTATCTTACTTTTAATTTTCTTTATCAGATTTTTAATGTATCTTATTATGGAATTCTAAGGATAAAACTTCTCAATCTACACAAATAACATATATCTCACTTCCTCTGTCTGAATCCAGCATGCTCTTGCCATATTTACTTTTTCCACATTTACTCTTTGATTCTGTATGTCCTGTGGGCATAGAACAGGCATGATCAAAGGAGAGTGTCAGACTAAAGGGACGCAACCCCAAGTTGAAGGTCCACTCAGTGCCACAATGCTCTTTGTCAAGGTCAAACTAAAGCAGAGGCATTTAGTGCCTTGTCAGAGAGCACACATCTCAGTAGGTGTGGTACAACAGATGTGTGTTATGGTTTGGATGTGAGGTGTCCCCCTAAATCTCATGTATGAGACAATGTAACAAAGTTCACAGGAGAAATGATTGAATCTTAACTCAATCAGTGAATTAATCCCTTGATAAGGATTAACTGAGTGGTAACCAAAGTGATAGCATGTGTCTGTGAAGCCAGATTTAAAGTTAGGTAGTCAATATAGTTAGGTAAATCAGGTCTAATATTGAGTAAGATCCAAAATGGAGGCCATGTTGAGAATGAATTCCGGGAAAAGGAGAACAACTCTTGGAATGTTAATGAAGTCCGGGAAAAGCCCAAGGCCCAGAGCAGATCCCAAAGAAGTGTTAATGAAACAGCTCCCGGCCAACTTGAAGATGCTGACTCAAAATTCCTTCCTTACTTCTTTGGCCCACATGTGCCCCACCCTTCGGGCCTTCCCACCTACATTCCATCACTGAAGGAACTATAAAATGGGGAGACAACCGCACTTCCATGGATTCCACCTCTTGGGTCCCCTTCTTCCTCTGGGAGTGTAAGGGTCCGGCAAAACATCGGAGAAAGAGACCAGAGACTAGCTTCATGCAATGGCAAGGGGGATTTATTGGATCTGTTCCAGCGCGCTGGGACTCTGTGCTCACTCAAGAAGGGAGAGCAGCCCAGAGCCCAGAGCAGAGGTCAAGCAGAGCTTAAGTACACTTTTTGGAGAGGGTGGGGGGCTTTGCATACATCAGAACAAATCATCATGAGGCGCGGGAAAATTGAATAACAACTCTGATACATGATTAGTCCATTCATTGGCGGGAACAGGCTGGGCAGGGGTGATTGGTCACTTCTAAACTGGGTACACATTCAAACTGATTGGTTTGGGCTCTGTGACAAACTGCACAGGGCCCTAGGCTGAATGGCCAGTAGGGCGTTGTCTTAACTATCTCAGGAATCTGGGTGTAACAGAGGAACTTAATAATACCTAATCTTTTACATTTTAATTCAAGCTTTCCAGCTTAGAAACTTTACCCTTTCATTCCCCACTCCTTTTTCTGACTACTTTTAATCTTAAAAGTAATGAATATTGGGGAGTCTCAGTTTTCATCTCTGTCAGTGGAGCATATTGCCTTCTGATTATCATGGGTTGTCCTGTGTTTCCTGGAATCATTTTTAGCATGGCCTCCATTTTAGATTTTACTCAGTATTAGACCCCGATTTATCTAACTACACTGACTACCTAACTTTAAATCTGGCTTCATTCCCCCCTCTAATTTGGGAACTCCTTACTGCTGTGAGGAAGGGGGACGAAGAGGATCTCTCTGGCTTCTTCAGGCTGAAAAGGGATGGTGAGGGGCAAGCAGTTTGGAGTCCCCCTTAAAAATATCAGGTCTATTGAGTGGTCCATGCTAAAAGTCCAATTGAGAAGTAATAGGCTGGAGGGCCATTCGAGTGGTAGGTGGTCTATAAGAGAAACAAGAATTCATTAGTACTGGAACCAGATTGATGCAGCAAGAAATGCCACAGCACAGAAATATGCCAATGAGTATAATGGCCAAGACAAAGATCAACAATGTTTTCTATCAGGCAGTACCAGGAACTAGGAGTTAAGATACTGTCTCCACGACAATGTTGCTGAGGACATGGCTTCCATCTGAGCATGTAAATCTTTAAGGATATTTGTCACATTGTCAGAAATGTCAGGGATGTCAACACAACATTTAGGGTTACAGATGTCTTTTCCCTTAAGATATAGTCTAATAATTTAATGCCATCTGATCCTTCAAAATCCTTTGCTAGTATGACCTCTGTGTCTAATAGAGAAATCTTTAATTCTGCTACTCAGGGCTGGATAACCATACTAGCAAACATCAAGCCTACCTGCGTTGGTTAGAAATAAAGGCCTTAGACTAAAACTACTCTAGCAGTCCCTTTGACAGTTATCAGGCATTTCTGTCTAAGAATCTCTTTTGTAGCCTCCAGTCTACTTATTTATGGAAGTTACATTTAACTATTATTATCATTTAAGATGTCCAGGAACAGCGTGCTTTGGCTTTGACTGTCTTTGCTAAGTGTTTAATATGAAGCAAGTCAAACTGACTTATGTTTCTACCTATTGTTAACAGTCAGCTGAGTCCCCTGGGAGTCCTCGGGAACTTTACAGCAGCTTCTCAGTTCTGCTAGTGCCATTTGCGCTGGGATGGGTCCAGGCCTTGCTTGACCATACGGCTTCCCTCAGAAGCATCAGGGATGTCTCCCTTCTCTGATGACCCTCCTCTTTACAGCAAATGCACTGATTGGCCTTCTGCCCTCCACTGGTCTCATTAATCTCCCTGCTCGGGAAGTTATGTGGCCTAGAGTTGCAGAGCCCTTTGAAAAAGTTCCCTATTCCCTGATTCAGACTGACTCAGAGGGCAAGAGCCAAATTTTTAATTTTAAAACTTAATCTTAAACATCTAGCAAATAAGTTAACAGCCTTATATTAAGAGTACTGAACTTTAATGTCTATCTCTCTATCCTGTAGGTGGCAACTCCCTATAACTCATTATCTTAAATTAACCCAGATTGTGAGTTCTTAAAGCAGTACCTCTTTAAAACATTAACAGGCAATTCTTAAACCATCTATAGGCAAACTACAAAACAAAACTAACTAGGGTAAAAACATATTTAGTCTATGTAATAGCTACCTAGAATTTTGGCAGAGTACATCCCCTGTTTGATATCCTGGCAATCGTGACAAAAACCAACTTTTGGGCACAACTTTAAATGCACTAAAATCTGGCCTACTTTTTTTCATAGTCATTTTCACATGCAGTGAGATGGGACATAGAGCCTTATCTCAAGTAAGGCGGGGCTCATAAATCTCAAATACTATAGTTCTGAAGCTGATCTTTGCTTTTTAGACATCTTACAAAGCCTACATAAATTGTTGCTCAAGTTCACATGAATATTAGCTAACACAACATAATATCATATCTAAAACATGAATTAAAGAAAGGCTGAAAGCTTTTAACCTCTTGTAGGAAAGTAGCAAAGCACTTTTGTGTTTTACAATAAAACCTTTACCCAGATTAGGTTCTCATTAACTTAAAAATACATTTAAATTGTGTCTCAGTGTAGAAAGCAACATAGAACTTTACATATCCATATCTTACTGATAACAAGTCCAGTTATAGAACACAAATGATATAATTGAATCTCCAACATGTTTGTTTTTTTTTTTTTTTGAACCTAAAATTACCATACAACTTTAGAACACCAGCTTGTAAAGCTTCTACCTTACAGACTTGTATACCTGGAAGATATGAACACATTAGTAACATCAAAATTACATTGATGATTTTATGCTAACCAAGTTTGGCTTTTAAAGAAATAACATAGCACAATTCTCTAAAACAATAGCACTTGTTTAACCAGCTGCTTAATTTCTTTAAGATTACTTGCTCAAAAACTTACTTATAACCAACTTGCACAGACCTTTTTTATCACTTACTTAAACCCTCTTAATTACTTAATCACATAGACTCTCTTATCCAGAAACACATTTTCCCTCTATTAAATCCATACCTAGAACCTTCTAGTTTCTCTTTTCTATCTGTTAACCTCCTTCTGTTCACATCTTGAAACAATACTTGTAAACTTTTTAATTTAAGCAGAGTTAACATTTTATTAGGGCCTTTTTGAACACCTAGAAAAACTTATAAGCTTAATTTAAGACCTCCTTTTTTATCTATTTACCAAATTTAAATTGAACCATTTGAATCACGTGAATCAAAGATATTTGGATCCATTTTTAATTTTTTTTTTTTTTTTTTAATGAGCGCTCCTCATCTGTCAATTGTTATATCACTGCAGGATATATGGACATACACACATACAGACATACCGACATACAACACATAACAAGAGTAACACATAACACAAAAGGCCTTGGAAATCTCATTGCAATGTTTAAAAAAAAAAAAAAAACTCCAGTTGATCAAAAATAGAACTTATCAGAAAAACATTAGCTTGTCTGTAGAATAAAAATCATGAGCTCAAAAAAACATAGAATCTAAGAAAAGGCAAAAGTCCTAGAAAAAATTGACCTGCCAGTAATTAGTAAATGCCATACAATTTACTCTTTGGTTTAATCTAGTTTGAGTTCCCATAAAAAGACACCTTTACCCCCTTTTTTTTTTCCTTGGGCCTGAGTTCCAAGCTGCTTCTGTTTGCATATCAGCTTAAGCCCTGCTAAGGTCTGGAAGGAGCAGGGAAAAACTGCTATTTTGAACAGATACTTTAGGCCTAAGGCATTTTAGCCATAAGTCATATTTCCAGGTTTGGATGTTGAAAATTATGATACAAATTTAAGAAGCAATTCCCAAAATTTTATATCTTTTTACACTAGAAAAACTTGCTCACATAAAACTGGAAATAGGATCTCTACCATCAGAAGAAATTTCTTTAGGACCTCTAAGCCACTTTCCTTGTTCTGAAGTTCCTAAAGTAGCATTAAGTTACATTAAATTTGCCCACACACTACTATGTATATCTGAAATTAAGCTTTGAGAATTTCCAAGACTGTTGTTATTTAATTATTTAAGGTTATTTTAATGAGCCAGACCAACGTTTTAATTTAACACGTTTTTTTTTTTTTCCTGAATCTTACACGCTGAGGGAAACAGATATCATATCATAATTTATTATTTTTATCCCAGTTAATGTACTGGTACACCTTAGTGAAATCTTCTCAGGCTACCCAATTTAAAATTGAAACTCTTTAGAACTATCTGAAATCAAACTAAATAATTGCTTAAACCCAACTTTTAACTGCAAGATAGTGCAATGCTTTAGAAACCCATTCAGATACCAGATTGTTACAATAAAAAAATTATTTTTTTAGACACACATTTAACCTAGTTTATCTTTAAGAAACAATCAGACAACCAGATAAGAATATATCCCTCCAGGTTTTGAACTCTCATTTAATTATGACTCCCATCAGTGGCACCATAGACTTTCCCACAAGTGGACCAGATGTTTTCACATAGGGGCAACTATAGGTGTAAAATCAAGGGTCTCAGTGTGACTGACTTTACTGCATTTAGGTGGAGTAATCCTTAAGTGCAGGGAAATTATGAGGAAATTTTCCCCAAAGCGAAAATGGCTCTGGCAGCTGCTGGGAATCCCTCAGTTTCCCTTTCACTTGCAAGATTAGCTCCTCCAGTTTGGTTTGACCTTAGGCACTAGGCATTTTTTTTTCCTCACTTTTTAGTAGCCAGCTCCCAAAATGCTCATCCTCTGCTTGCAGTTGTTTTGAGTGGAGACTCCTTAGAAGTCTCCTCGGGAGTGTTAAAATTTGTGACTGAAAATTTGGTTCCCATCTCTAAAGCCAATTAACACCAATTTAATAATGAGGACAGGGCTTTGAGAAAAGTCAAAGCGAGATGTGAAAGTTGTTAAATCCCCAGCAAGCATCTCTATTTGCATTCAAGCCGATTACGGGAGGGAAAGAAAGCATTGCTTTCCTAGTCTCAGTATTTAGCCCATCCGCCTTGGGCTGCATTTCCAAGCAGCCCGACTCGAGGAAGACCCGTTCGCTTCTTTGGCCCTGGGATTTGGTGAACACTGCAGCCGGGGAGGGCTGTAACACTCGGGGGGTTTGGGGACCCGGTCCCTTTTACCCCCATGAGGGAGGGAGAGGGCCAGGTGCCCCCGAGCCACTCTTTTTTTGCTTGCCGGGCGGACAGAGGCGGGGGGCAGTCCCCCGCCAACCCCGCCCGCTCTGCTGTGGTGCGAATGCGCCCAGTGGCAACTGGTTGCCGGCAGAGGAGGGGGAGGAGGGGCGGTCCCCCGGACCTCACCCCCGATTCCGTCCGCCCGTCCCCCAAACCTGCGGGAGCATTCCCCCCCCCAGGGGAGATGGCCACGGGCGGAGAGGACAGATGGGTGGAGGGGCCAGGAGGAACAGGGACAGGACAGATCCGCCATACCGCAGGTGGAATCCTCCCGGCAGACTGCGCGGACCCCACCCATACAGGAGGAGATTCGCAGAGGTCCTGAAAGGTTAGATCACCATGATCTGGATGGCCATGCGCCCCGGCTGAAACGGGAGGGACTCTCCTGGGGGGCCATTCAACTCCGAGGGTGGGCCACTCTGACGCCAACGCGGACACACAGTAAACGTTTAACACAAATTCAGAAGCAAAAATTAAAGACAGACAGTGAATTCAACAGAAAGAGTTGCCGGCAAAACCAGACGGGTTGGCAGCAAAATACACCGACGAGGGTTCATCTGCCCCTCTACCTGATGGGGAGCACCTCCATCCCCCCGAGTCCCCCAAAGCGTCCCTTGGGGGCGTGGCCTGTGACTCCTGAGGCAGTCTGCCAGTCACCGCCAGGGGGAGCTTACGCTCTCCACTGACAGCCACACACACACACACACACTGCCAACCCCACCCGAGGCTCTGAGAGATTATGCCCTTTGGGGACTTACGCCCACCATTGAGCCACCAGAGACCAAACCTGAGCGATCGCACCTGAGCAATTGCGAAACAAGAACAAGGGGGAGAGAAGGAGAAGAAGGAGAGGGGAGAGAGAGAGAAAGAGAGAGAGAGTGGTGCCTTACTTACCCCCGAAGCAGTTCGTTAGGTCTCCCTGTCTGGCGATGCGCAGTTCCCGGCCAACGCACCAAATGTAAGGGTCCGGCGAAACGTCGGAGAAAGAGACCACGAGACTAGCTTCATGCAATGGCAAGGGGGATTTATTGGATCTGTTCCAGCGCGCTGGGACTCTGTGCTCACTCAAGAAGGGAGAGCAGCCCAGAGCCCAGAGCAGAGGTCAAGCAGAGCTTAAGTACACTTTTTGGAGAGGGTGGGGGGCTTTGCATACATCAGAACAAATCATCATGAGGCGCGGGAAAATTGAACAACAACTCTGATACATGATTAGTCCATTCATTGGCGGGAACAGGCTGGGCAGGGGTGATTGGTCACTTCTAAACTGGGTACACATTCAAACTGATTGGTTTGGGCTCTGTGACAAACTGCACAGGGCCCTAGGCTGGATGGCCAGTAGGGCGTTTTCTTAACTATCTCAGGAATCTGGGTGTAACAGAGGAACTTAATAATACCTAATCTTTTACATTTTAATTCAAGCTTTCCAGCTTAGAAACTTTACCCTTTCAGGAGAAGTCTCTTCTGCTGTCCCTTAATAAAGCCTCTACTTTCCACTCGGACCTTGCCTTGGCGTGCTTCTCTGGTGTTATTCTTCAACATTGGGGAAGTAAGGACTCATCACCAATCAACAGCAGTAACATCTGGATGAGGTAAAAATTGGGGGCATGACTTTGGGGTATATACTTTTTATCTGGAAAGTGGAGTCTCTTCCTCTGCTTTCTGATCTTCATGTGAGCTGGTTCCCTTTGTCACACTCCTTTTTCATGATGTCCTGCCTCACCTTGATCCCCAAGGAATGGAACATGCCTTCTATGTACTAAGACCTCTGAAACCATGAACCTTTAAATAAACTTTTCCCTTTTTAGCATAAATTTGTGCTGGTTGGGTCCTTTAGTCACAGCAGGAAAATAGCTGACTAAAACAATATGTATCTGTTCTTTGTTCCCAATTCCTGACACAGATCTCTTAAAACCCTATGAATCTCCAAAGTGGTAAGAATGTCTTTTGCATGTTAATGAGGTGGCTCTTTGCTAGGCAAGTGGGTGAGGGGCACAGATGTCTTCAGAATGAATATAGTCAACACAAAGACCAAAGAATGGTTGGGAGAATTTTAGCTCCAGCCCCAGTCCTAGGGGAGGGGCAAGAAAAGTTGAAGATTAAGTCAAACCAACAAATAATCAATGATTTAATCAACGATTCCTATGTAATAAAACCGCCTTATAAACCCTAACCCATAGGATTCATAGAGCTTTTGGGCTGCTGAAGACATAGAGGTTCTAGGTAGGTGGCAGGCCTTCAAAAAACCCAAAAGCTAATACTCCATCTCTAAGCTTCTCCATTTGGCTGTTCCTTAGATGCTCATTATATAAACAGGTAGATATGTTTCCCTGAGTTCTCTGAATTGACATTCTAGTAAATTGTCAAATCTGAGGGGGGATGTAGGAAACACTTAGCTAAATCAGAGAGAAGTCTGGGTAGCATGGACACACCATGAATGGTTAGTGTTGGAAATGAGGACAGAAATGTGGGACTGTACTCTTAATCCTATGACATTTGGAACTGATTGGGAAGTTTTGAATGAGAATGGAATGAAAGAGTAGAATAGCCAAGGAGGCAGGATAATTGAGCCCCATTTAAAGACAGAGACCACACCCCAAGGCTAACAAGTAAAAATATTATTTGGCAACATTAAAGTATTTTTCAAATGTAAAATATCATGAGGCTTACCTGTGGGAACACTCCAGCCAACACTTTTGTCCCAGAGGAGGGGAAATGGAAAGTAAGGATGAATCTGGATGGAAGTTATTAGAAAGATTAGCAAAGGCAGTAGCCCTGATATTTTTTTCAGTGCCTGATTTACATAAACTTTGATCTATGCTCATGCCCCAAACCCATGGAAGCTCTAACACACCAAAATACACCTGGATTGCTTCCCTGTCCTCTCCCACATTGTGGGGGCTCTGTCACTTATCTTCTTACTTAAAGAAATCCTACTTTGTTTACTCTTTCCTTTTGTTATTTTCTGTGTATATTATTCTTCAAATGTATGAAACAAAAGCACAAAAGAAATTGGCAACAATCTACTGGGATTTCCTGCAACACAAAAAGCTGCAACACATTAGAGGAAAAAATCTGGTTTTACCAGCTGCAACATTTAGGGCTGATGCTGGAAGATATCTCCATTCTGTGTAGCTGCTAACACTACAGTGGGGTATCACAGAAGCAGAGATCTTTAGCTAGTAAAACTCCAATTACCATCAGAAGTGGAGAAATCCAGCCTCATATCCAAACTTTGGTTTGATGCTGGACTCAAGATTCAGGGGAAAGGCTTTGCTAGAATAATATTTATCAATAATCCCTCTTTGCCTTTTGCAGAGAGAAGACTGGCTTAACCTTGCTTCAGCTTCCTATCACACCAATCCATTCAACTGATAAACTAAGGTTTCTCTTAGAAGCACCCTGAGATTTTGGCTGTATCTACTCCTCAGTATAAATGCAAGGTCTCTAGAATTGGCCAAATATCAGTTGATCACACATAGTAGCTCTATCTCCACTTTAACTTATTTTCATGGCCTCTTTGCCCAATGGTAGAAGGAGGGCCTCACTTGGATGGCTTCTAGGATCACAGGCTGAAGTAACTTTATAATGTGATCTGATCACACCAAAGCAGAGCCTTATCCATCAATCTACCATTGTGTGAATGAGTTGTCTCTTTCTTTTCCTCTATATGCTTTTCAGCTTTTCCGTTTGCCAGGAAAAATGGAGCTCAGTTTCATACCATGTCCCTCGGTTTTGCCAGCTTATATTTTATCAGACTATAGGGAAATATATTCTTATCCTCCTAAGAACAGTGGTTCCCTAGGTTTCTAACACTGCCAGTTTCCCTAGGAAAAACTCTCATCGCTCTCATCATTTTAATTGCTCTAAGACATTTTATCCATCAACCCCCTACCCAATAAGTTAAATAAGGAAAACAGTTCATTATTTATTACTTCTCCCTTCTGGGTCTTAAATTGGGGGTGACTTATAGTGGGGATATCATCCCTGGCTCTATAAATTAGATTCATTTATACAAGCACAGCAAGACTTTGGGGCCTTTCCCTTAGTACAATAGCTTAGAAGGCTATTAGCCTGTCTCCTCTGGGATGCTAAACCCTGTCAACAGTGCTTCCATACATGGTGATAAATATAGTATAGAGAAATCATGGTTTTTCCATTTAAGTGGGAAAAGGCACACATTAAAAAAGGGGGGATTTGGGGTAATGTGTTGGTAAGGAGTGACTAAATCCATCTCACCCAAATCCTAGTCAAGCTTCCAATATGTGGAAACTAATTTCTTGAGGATCACAAGAGATGAATAAAATTTTGTGGAAACTTTGAGTTATGTGTCAGTAAGAAGAAGCAAAGCTGACCAGCTCAAAAGTCCTCAGCAGACCTCAAAGGATGGCGACTAACAATGCTGAGGTCTACAGAAGATTGAAGGATGCCTGAATCAAGTTCAGATATTGAGGGATGCCAAGGGATGCCTTCTTCCCCCTTTGTCTTTCAAATTGATAATACTCCATCTGGCACAATACTTCATTAAGATGCATTTTGAAATAGAACTTCTTTGATTCTCAGGCCCTGAAGCAGAAGCACCAAATATTTTTCTGTACTGAAACTTGGCCTGAATACCAGTTAGAGGCTAGAAAAAAAAAAAATGGTCCCCTGAGGGAAGCATAAACCGTAATACCATTTTGCAGCTAGACTTATTTTGTAAAATGGAAGAAAAGTGGTCAGAGGTGCCTTATATGCAAGCTTTTTTGCCTTAACAGACAGTTCCAAATTATGTAGCCAATGTAAGATAGATACCACACTCCTGGCAGCATTAGCAGGCCCCAAGAAAGCAATTCCACTTAGAAAATAATTAAATATGAAAAGCCTCCTAGGCCTTTATGCCTGCCTATTCAGGCCTCATAACAGAGCACCAATACCTAGGGGGAACATAAAACCAGGTGAACCTCACTCAATCCTCCCTTCTACCCCTACAAGCCATAAGAGGATGTCCAAGCAACCCACTAAGGTGCAATTTTCTTTCTCCCCACAAGACTTGTTATAAATCAGGACTGACTTACGAAGATTCTCAGATGATCCTGATAATGTATAGAGGTATTTCAGGGTCTAATCAAAACTTTTGACTTAATTTGGAAGGATATAATATCATTACTAAATGAAATGCTTTCTAAAACTGAAAACCAGGCTGCTTTTCAGGAAACTAAAACATTTATGAAATACAAGACTCAGAAGACCTATTTCTTCCAAATGAATTAGGCTCTGAAGAAACCTACCAAACGGGGTGACAATCAATTCCCAGGGAGGATTCAAAATGAGATGCAGATAGCCAAATGGAGGAATGAAACACACACTCACACATACAGGCATACACACATACACTCACACAAACAACAATGACAACAAAAACCTTGCATACTAGAAGAGTTAAGGAGAAATCGTGCTAAAACTCTAAATTATTCTAAGTTATCTTTGGTAGCAGTGGGGGATAAAGAAACTCCCTCAATCTTTTTAGAAAGACTAAGGGAAGCATTAATTAAACATACTTCAATGACTTCAGAGTATGTAGTAGGTCAACTTATTTTAAAAGAAAAATTTATAACTCAGTCATCTTCTTTCATTAGAGAGACAATTACAAAAGTCAGCTGTAGAACCATACAGTACTCTAGATAGTCCCTTACAAATTACCACATTGGTCATAGGCAATTTGGACCAGGAAGAATTGAGAGAGAGTGTGAGAGGGAACAAAAAAGAAACAGCTATCCCGGTAGCAACTCTGAAAATAACTAATTTCAAAGGTAAAGTTCTCCAGAATCTTAATATTCCCACCTCAGCCTGTACATCTATGACTAAGTTGGACATTTAGAAGAAGGACTGCCCCCAAGAGCAACAGAAGCCACCATCACCCTGTCCTATCTATGAAGATGAACACTGGAGGTTGGATTGCCCAATCTTTCACTTGAAATGGTCTAACAAAAATAGAACAGAGTGGCCCTGGGTTATACTTTTTGTTTCCAACAAATAGGACTATTATCTCCTAGGTGTTCTTAACCATTGAGGGAAGGGAGATCAATTTACTCCTTAACATTGGAGCCATATTTCTGTCCTCCCCTTCTCTCACAGTATGACTTTAAGAGATGTATCAGGAAAGCCTATGACTAGGTTTTTATCCCAACCTCTCAGCTGTTCTTAGAAAACTCTCCTGTTCTTAGATGTTTTTTTATAATGCCAGAAAGGACCACACCCCTTATGGGAATGGATATCTTAATCAGCCTAGGCATTACATTCCTTATGACACCAGAACATATACTTTGTCTGCCTCTAACAGAAACAGATATTAACCCAGAAGTCTGGATTATACAGAGAAAAGCAGGATGAACAATAGAAGCTACTTCTGTCCAGACCCATTTAAAAATTCAACCTCGTTTCCCTACCAAAACAAACAAACAAAAAAATCCCCTAAGACCAGACACTAAAAAAGGATTATGAGAAATAATAGATAACTTAAAGATACAAGGCCTCTTAAGACCTTGTAATAGTCCATGTAATACTGCTGTTATAGTGCACCAAACCCAATTAGAAATGGAGACTAGTACAGGACCTCAGAAGGATAAATGATCTAGTCATTTCCATACATCCAGTGGTTCCCATCCTTATACCTTGATAAACTAGATTCCTGAATACTAACTAGTTCACAGTTTTAGACTAAAAATATGCATTTTAGAAATTAAATATGCTTTTTAAAATGTTCTAATTAGTTATATATGACAGAAGAATTCATTTTGACACATCATAAATAAAGGGAGTATAACTTCTCATACTTCTTGTTGTACATAACGTAAAATCACACTGGTACTAATCATATACATACATAGGGTAACAATATCTAATTCATTCTACTATCTTTCCTACACTCATACCCACTCCCCTCTTTTCCTCCCCTTTACCTAATCCAAACTACCTCTATTTTTCCCTAGCTTCTACCTTATTGTGAATTAGCATCTGCATATCAGAGAAAAACTTTGGCCTTGGATTCTTTGGGATTGGCTTATTTCAGTTAGCATGGCATTCTCCAGCTCCATCCACTTACCTGAAAATGCCAAAATTTTATTCTTTTTTAAGGCTGAGTAACATCACATTATGTATATTTACAACATTTTTTTTACCCATTCATCTGTTGAAGGGCATCTAAGGTGGGTTCCATAGTTCGGCTATTGTGAATTGAGCTATTATACACATTTGTGTGGCTGTGACACTACAGTTTGCTGATTTTAATGCCTTTGGGTATAAACCAAGGAGTGTCATAGCTTGGTTAAATGGTGGTTACATTTCAAGATTTCAGAGGAATCTTAATACTGTTTTCCATAGTACCAATTTCCATTGTACCAATTTGCACTCCCACCAGAAATGTATGAGTGCATATTTTTCCTCTCATTTTTGCCAACATATATTGTTGCATTTCTTGATAAAGGCCATTCTGACTGGAGTGACATGAAATCTTAGAGTAGCTTAGTTTTGCATTTTTCTAATTACTAGAGATGTTGAACATTTTTTTCATATATTTGTTATAATTGTCTTTTCTGCTATGAAAGATCTATACAATGAAAACTACAGAACCCTAAAGAAATAAATCAAAGAAGACTTTAGAAGATGGAAAGATCTACCTTGATCTTAAATAGGAAGAATTAATATTATCAAAATGACCATACTTCCAAAAGTACTATAAAGATTTAATGCAATTCCAATCTAAATTCCAATGGCGTTCTTATAGAAATAGAATAAGCAGTTATGAAATTCATCTGGAAAAATAAGAGACCCAGAATAGCTAACACAATCCTTAGCAGAAAGAGTGAAGTAGGTGGCATCACTATACTAGACCTTAAACTGTACTACAGAGCAATAGTAACAAAAACAGCATGGTATTGGCACCAAAACAAACTGGTAGACCAATGGTACAGAATAGAGGACACACAGACTAGCCCACAAAATTACAATTATCTTATATTAGAAAAAAAGTTCCCAAAACATGCATTGGAGAAAAGATAGCCTCTTCAACAAGTGGTGCTGGGAAAACTGGAAATCCATATGCAACAAACTGAAATTAAACCCATTTGTCTTACCATGCACAAAACTCAACTCAAAATGGATCAAGAACATAGGAATAAAACCAGAGGCCCTGAGGAAAAAAAGTAGGCCCTAATCTTCATCATGTGGGATTAGCCCCCAACTTCCTTAATAAGACTCCCATAGGGATGGATTCAAATTAAAAAGTTTCTTCTCAGAAAAAAAAAATCTGTGAGGTAAATAGAGAGCCTACATATTAGGAGCAAATTTTTACCCTTCAAATATCAGATAGAGCACTAATCTCTAGTGTATATAAAGAACTCAAAAAGCTAAACACCAAAACAAACAAACAAAAAACTAATCAATAAATGGGCATGGACCTGAACTGAACAGAGACTTCTTAGAAGATGATATACAATCATTCAAAAAATACATTTAAAAATGTTCATCATTGCTAGCAATTATAGAAATGCAAATAAAAACTACACTAAGATTTTATTTCATTCCAATCAGAATAGCAGCTATTATGATTATAAACAACAATAAGTGTTGGTGAGGATGTGGGGGAAAAGGTACACTCATACACTGCTGGTGGGACTGAAAATTGGTACAGCCAACATGGAAAGCAGTATGGAGATTCTTTGGAAAATTGGAAATGGACCTCCATTTTACCCAGCTATCCCTCTCCTCAGTCTATACCCAAAGTACTTAAAATCAGCATAATAAAAGGACACAGCCACATCAATATTTATAGCAGCACAATTTACAATAGCTAAATTGTAGAACCAACCAAGATGCCCTTCAGTAGATAAATGGATAAAAAAAAGTGGCATTTATACACAATGGAATATTACTCAGCAAATAAGAGAGAATAAAGTCATGGCATTTGCAGGTAAATGTATAAAGTTGGAGGAGATAATGCTAAGTGAAGTTAGCCAATCCCCCCAAAAGACAAATGTCAAATATTTTCTCTGATATAAGGAGACTGATTCAAAGTGGGGTAGGGAGGGGGAGCACGGGAGAAATAGAGAAACTGTAGATAGGGCAGAAGGGTGGGAGGGTAAGGAGGCAGCATGGGGTTAGAAATGATGGTGAAATGTGATGGTCATCATTATCCAGAGTAAATGTATTAAGAAACAAATTGGTGTCAATATACTTTGTATACAACCAGAGATATGAAAAATTGTGTTCCATATGTCTAATATGAATTGTAATACATTCTGCTGACATATATAAATTTTTAAAAAATTATTTTAAAAAAGAAAAAGAAAAAGTAGGCCCAAATAATCACCATGTTGGCTTAGGAATTGACTTTCTTAATAAGACTCCTAATGCACAAGAAGTAAAATCAAGAATCCAAGGATCGATTCATACAAGAAGTAAAATCAAGAATCCAAGGATGGATTCATACTAAAAATCCTCTTCTCAGGAAAGAAAAGAATCAACAATGTGAAAAAGAGAGCCTATAGAATGGAAGAATATCTTTAACACATGCACCTTAGGTAAAGCATAAATCTTTAAAGAAAAAGAAAAGTGAGTTTAAATCCTTTGGGTATAAAATGAGGAATGGAAGAGCTGGGTCAAATGGTGGTTTCATTCCAAGTTTTCTTAGGAATATCCATACCACTTTCCATAATGGTTGCATCAATTTGCAGTCCCACCAGCCATGTATGAATGTACTTTTTTCCACACATCCTCAACAACATTTATTGTTGTTTGTTTTCTTGATGATTTCCATTCTGACCAGAGTGAGATTTTGATTTGCATTTCTCTAAGTACTAGAGATGCTGAACATGTTTCATAATTTGTTGATCAATTATATATAGCTGCATCAATGTTTATAGCAGCTCAACTCACAATAGCTAAACTATGGAACCTTAAATAACTGAGTGGATAAAAAATATGTTATATATATACACTATGTAATATTACTCAGCCTTAAGGAAGAATTAAATTATGGCATTTGCATGTAAGTGGATGGAGCTGGAGAATATCATACTAAGGAAAATAAGCTAATCCCAAAGAACCAAAGGTCTAATATTTTTTTCTGGTATGTGGATGCTAATTTGCAATAAGGGTTGGGGACTATGGAAATTAGAGTTACTTTGGATTAAGTAGAGGAGAATGAAGTGGGGGAATGGGGTAAGAGAGATAGTAGAATGAATCTGACATTATTTCCCTGTGTACATATATGACTATGTAACTGTTGTGATTTACATCATGTACAACCTGAAGAATGAGAAATTATACTCCATATATGTATAGTGTGTCAAAGTTTATTCTACAGTTATATATAACTAATTAGAACAAATTAAAAAATAAAAATAAAATAGAAGTGAAAACCCTGCAAAGGGAGGAACTATACTAAAAAAATAGATAATCAAAGAGGGAACTAACCAAATTAAAACTCAGAAAAATAATCCCAAATGAATGGAAATACAAATCATATCTCAATAATAAACTTGACTCTCAATAGCTTAAACTCATCAATCAAAAGACAGACTGGAAGATTGGATTACAAAACAAGACCTAATAATTTTCTCTTTCAAAGACACTCACCTCATAGGTAAAGTCATCTGTAGAGTTAAAGTGAAAGAATGGAAAAATATCCTTTTTTTAAACATACCCCTTCACCCAGATTCTCAATATTTTTTGTTTGTTTTGTGTTTGATGATCCCTCTGATAAATCCACCCAATTAACATGTATAGTTTTGCCTCAGGGTTTATTGACCAATCTATTTGGTTAACTATTGGCACAAGACTTACCCATTCATTCATTCATAAGTTAAGGTCATACAATATATAGGTGACATTTTCCTCTGTGCCCCAACCAAGTAAACCTTACAGCAGAAAACCCATCCTTACTCAATTTCCTAAGAAAGGGATAAAAAGTCTCCTAGTCTGAGGGGGAACTAACTTTGAGGCCCAACTTTGTCAAACCTCTATAAGACCCTTAAGTCTACTATTTACTAATGAAAACTCAAAAGTTAGGGGAAGATTGGATTAAATTCATTTCTTCCTTCCCAATACCCCAAACCCTAAAACAGTTGAGAGAATTCCTCAGCATAAAAGGATTTTGTAGACTATGGATGAAAGGATATGCTGAAATAGCTTGTTCCCTATATCAACTAGTAAAATAGGCTCAAATAGCAAGAACTCATCTCCTAAAATGGGAACCTGAGGCCCAATTGGCATTTAAACAACTTCAGCAAGTTCTCCTTCATGCCCCAACCTTAAGCAGCCATGGTAGGACAAATCTTCAATCGGTATGTATCTAAAAGAATAGGAATAGCATTAGGAGTACTAACTCAGGCCCCACTCAATAACTTGTGGCACTCTGAGGTCTTGGAAACTCAAAGAGTGAAGGTGATTCAGATTTTCTACAGGGTCAAGTTTCCGTAAATTCTATGTTCCTGTTTGATAATCTATGGCCCAGTTTGCTTGATTTTTGAGCTATTTAATCTCTCTCAGGATTTTTTTTTAGTTGAATCTGTGACAGCCATAATTTGGAAGCATCTTGGTCATTATATACTTTTTATCATTGTTTTTCAAAATTATTATAAGCAAACAAGGAAATGAAAAGTAATGACTGAGAAATTTTGAAAATTCAGTGATTTTATTGTTTGGTAAAGCAAGAAAATCCAATACAGATGCTTCTATCCTATAGGACTAAATCCTCAGATTTACCATATAGAAATAACTTAGAGACTTACTTTATGACACTGAAGATGCATTCCTCTAAAGATATTCACAAGAGAAAGCAATCCTGAAGAGACTCTTTCCTAGATCAAAGGCAGAGGTACGACTTACAAAGGTAAAACAAACAAAATATCACTAGGAAAAATATTGTTGGTTAAAGACCTTGTCTTGTGAATTCTACAGTTGTGGTAGAACTTATTGCAGGCTCTTTGTCAAGTGCACTTCAATTTTTCTAGGAATTGTGCTAACATATCAGATCCATTAGGTTGAATAAAAATAGTATAGGTCACAAAAGACCCCTAGTTTTTATACAAGTTCTTCTTCTGCTTATCCTTACCAGTTTTCTGAAATGCTCTTATTCCTTTGTCTGGGCTCCTTGCCACATATTATCTTAAATTTATCTCAAAGCTTCTCATACCCTCTAAGTGGTAAGTCTATCTTTATTTACTCTAAGACTCAGAAAGTTGCAAGGCGGGGCACAAACATTGCCTTTATTGATAAGTAAGTCATGATTACACTGTAATAATCATAATGACTGGAAGGAGGTTTCTAAAGAATTCAGTGAATAGGAGAGTGCTCACATGATGCTGAGTTCAGATTCCATGCTCTTGTTTTACATATAAGTTAAGCCCTCACTAGGTTTTCCTTCATTCTTCTCAGAGGCTGTCATTTTCTCCACTAAAATTGATGGTGACTATAACAATATTTACTTAATAGCTCCAGAGGTTGTTTAAACATTAGTAGACTATAACTGGGAATCACGTGGAGAGTCATATAGAATTTTAGCAAGGACCACAGCACATCTTCCTGCCTGCCCCTCATCTAGGAAAAAGAAGAAGGAATGGTAACTGCCCCATGGGAAATGGGTTGAATAGCAAAAACTGTTCTCCCTCTTGGCAGGAGAGCAAACATTGCAGGAGGAAAAACTCTCCAGATATCTTTCCAGTTGAAATCAAATGATGGTAAACAATGGTATAGAGGGCCACATCATGCTAATTCATGAGAGCCAGCATTATTGTTACTGAAACTCTGTCCTTGGTTACTCCAAATATGGGTTATCGGGCACTCAGAAGACCTGGGCTCTCTCTTAGTATCTTCTATTAACTCTTCATGTGTATGGGTAAGCAATTACCTGTGATATGGAGCAACTATCATCTTAGAGCTTTCAAACATGCCTATAAATATTTTGATGCTGCTACCATTGGGAGACTCAGGGCCTATGGGCTTTCTTTTTTAAATTGAGTAGGTTTGTGACTGTTTTGAGAAACAAATCATGGTAAAGATGATCCTATATGACTTCTAAAGTGATATCAGAAAAGATTATGTGGCTGCTACATAATTCTCTTAGGTTGCAGGCATAGAGGGAAGCCAGCAACCATGTAAGAACTTATACTACCAAAAGATCACAATTTTGAATAGATTATATGTAGGTGTTTTGGATAACAGCTCAAACTGAGCTCCCAGCCAAGAGTTACCATCAACTGTAAGCTGAATAAATAAGTTATCTAATACATCCAGTCTAGCTGAGTTTTCATATGGTGGTAGCACCAGATGACATTTAATTTCAGCTACATGAAAGAGCTAATGCAATAATGATCTAGCTGAATTCTCCTCATTTCCAAGCCATAGAATTGTTAGCAAAGTAAAATGATTATTTTAAGCTGAGAAATTAAGAGCTAATTTGTAATGCAGCAATAATAACTGAAATAAAATTTAATACCTGGATTTGGAGGACTCCCATAACAGAAACCTAAGTTCCATGGTTGGCTTCAGGCCAGGCACAGGGTAGAAGCTAAAAAGGTTTTTTTGAAGACAGTGAACAGAACTTTAGAGATTCCAGGCAAGATTTCAGTGAGGGAGTCTGGAAAAATAAGAAAAATATATATGTAGAAGAAAGAGGAATCTTATTATGAAATAGTAAAAAAATTAACAAAATATGTTACCTGTGGTAATATAAAAAATATTTTTAAAATGGTATGTGATAAACTGATAGATCAATCAATAAAATTTCCAAGAAGAATGACATATATATATATATATATATATATATATATATATGTGTGTGTGTGTGTGTGTGTTATCTGTGCATGATAAAGTATACAAAGAGAAAAATAATGAAATAAAAATATACTATATAATTTGTTAGAGACTTTAATTTTTTTTTAATATAGAAGCCAAATTTGCTTGGTTTTAAAATAAAGCAATCTTATTCCAAGTCACTACCCACAAAAAATGTCAAAGCAAGAAAGGTCCTGAGGACAAAGATCTGTTCCAAGATATGAAACCCTCTGTTAACATTTCACTAGATTTAAGGTGTAGTTCTACAGGCAATTTTCATATGGATAAAAAGGAGTTTTAAAGAATCTTATAGTATTTCCAACATTAGCCTCTAAGGAAATCTAAAGTAGATAAGAAATTATCTCAAATGTATTTGAATGTGGATTGCTTACAGAATGTAATACAAATTGATACCTAAGGAATCCATGAAGCATTTAAAAGCATTATATCAGCTTGTATTGAAAGGGACAGGTGCAAGAAGTTTCATGCTCATCTAGTACCCAGCCACATTGAAGATGAGATGAAAGGAAAACTCTAGGCTCTGAGATGGTGAAGAGAAGGCAACATCTTAGGAAATCTTTCAGTCATTGTCATTAAGTATGAAAAAGGAGAACCAGATGCTGTGGCTCTGGTCAAATAAGGGCCTTTCTGGTTGTTGTGAGTCTTGTTTTCACAATAATAACCTGAAAAACAACAGATCTTATCCCAAGCAACATGCTGATTAATGTTAGGCAACTATTGAGACAGAAATGTTCAAATTTTCAACTTGACCCTGGATTTGTTAATTTCTACTTTTAATCCCTCAATTTTTGATTAGGCATTTGGAAGCTATGGTATTGTTTTCTATTCCATTAGGATTGATGTTTCTTCCTTATAATTTGGTCTTCTTATTCTAAAACTCCTCTCTGTTACTAGTGAAACTCTTTAACTTGAAATATGTCATTTGTCAAATAACTTGATATTGTCACTATAATTTATTTATTTCATTATAATAGTGTATTATACCATTCTTTTATGTCAATCTATCTGTGTGTGGTTATATTTAAAAGTTAACTATCACAGGGTTGTGCTTTTAGTCAGTTTAGAAATCTGCCTTTTAAGTTGATTCCTTCACTTTTTTGTATTTAAGGATTGGGCTTAATTCTACTGCTTTGATATTTGTTTTATATTTGGACCATTTATTTATTTCTTCTTTTCTACCTTCTTTTGAATTCATCGTTACTTTTATTTTTTTTCTATTTATATTTTAATTATCACCCTTGGCTTTTTAAAAAAATATTTTAATGGTGCTGATGCTGAGGATCAAACCTATGGCCTTGAATGTGTGAATAATGTTCTTTGTCATTGAGCTATAAACAATTGTTGGCTTTTTGAGTGTATTTTATATTTTTAAGTGTGTGTGTTCACGTATTTCTGTATTAAATATATATCATATATATTAACCAATCACATTCTTCTTTAATTAATACAACTATGGTTCACATATGTTAAAATTATATCACAGCAACATAATTTCATCACTTGATGCTAAAGTTTGTCATGAATTTTATTTGCTTATACACTAAAAATTCCAAAATACATTGTTATGTTTGCTTTGAAGAGATGAATCTGTTAAAATAATTTTTAAATTATTTCATATTTATTTATATATTAACTTTTTTAAAAAACAAATAGCTTAAGTATTTTATTTGCAACTAAGCTTGTTAACACTATATAATGAAAATGTGCAAAGAATAATGTTGCAGTTTTTGGTTAGATTTAAGTCAGACATTCATTAATAAGGAATCTTCGAATGTGAATATTCCAAAAATTTCTCTAAGCCATCTGATCAGAACAACTGTCTCTGAATATTACCTTACTTTGGAAGGTATTGGCATACATTTGAATTAAACTCAAAAATTTTCAAAATAAGCCATAATTAAAAAAACTATTCTATGTTCAAACTAAAACAATTTTAATAGAACTTTCCTTTCCAGAAACAATAAAGGAAACAAGGCATTTTGTAAAATGTGGTCCTGAACAAGTCACAGTAAAAAATAAATATATACTTAACTCCACCTCCTCAAAACAGAGGCTACTTTCTGCTCTGCAGCCTTGGAAACAAGGTGAAGAACAGCCTATAAGCAACTTCGGGTAGGGGGTTGCCAAAACAAAGCTCAAGCAGTTGAACATGAACACCTCAGAAGAATTTGGGGGAACCTGACCAAAGAATCTGAATTGTATTTTTAATAACTAATACAAAGGTGAAGTGGTTCCTCCTAAGTAGCAGTGCTGCTGGGGCCTGGCCCAGTCCCTTGCTCACCTATACTATGCTCCTGAGCAAACCCCAATGCTTCTGCTCCAGGAGAGACTGTTTCCCTTTAGAGGTTCAGTGTCCAGGGAGCTCTTTGAGTGTATGAAGAGGTGAGCGGCGACTCCACGGGGTATTTTAAGGCTTGGAGTCAGATTTTTTTTTTCCTAACACAACTAGGTAGAGTCCATGTGTCAATGGCCTGTCTCCAGTTTGTTCTAACTTCTTACCACACATTTGTAGATCTAGGACCGCAGACCTTTGCTATATCATCATAATCACATCTAATGTCCATCCTAACTTATGATTCATATTCTGTGCCTGGAAACAGTCCCTGTATTTAACAATAATACCTACACATAAAACAATCCACTGTTACAACTTATATGGTCACAAAACATTAATGATCTTCGATAGACCAAGCAAATGTTTTTAACCATAATTGTCGTGCATCAAATTCACAGCCAGAATCCCCAAGATCAAAAAAAAATTTGCACAATACAAATAATAACTTAAAATATACATACACATACATACACACACTCTCACACACACTTCTTACAGAACTGTGCTTGGGGAAACTCCATTTGTTGAGTGCCACTGAAGGCATATTTTGCTAAATTGCTGCTCCAGGTATTTTTGTTTGGAAAATCTATCACAGTAGGGCACAGCTGTTTATTGGATGAGCAGAAAAGAAAGATATGCTTGTGGCAACCAGAAAGTTTTAAGGTCTTTCAAGTTGTATAAAATGGACCTGCAGAAACGTTTAAGTGTTCTCAGGATGCAAAGTTTTGGAGCTGAAATGTGATATCAAACCAGTTGCAAAAAGTGTACAGCAGCCATCTCTTGAGGTCAAACCTGGTACCCAGATAATGCAAGAAAGCTTCAGGACACATAGCTTGTTGGTCTTGTCCCATATCGCCGCATAATCTGATCATGTGTGAATTTCACAAAAGATTCATACTGTTCTGCTAGTTTGGTGTTGAGGATTTGCTCATACTCCTCCCGAATTTTATCTTCATAGTCTTTTAAAAGCCTCTCACATATTATTCCAACTTGTCGAAGGGTAAAGGTGGGCTGGTCCTTCTTCATCCAGGGGGAACCTGGAGAACTAGGTGCTGTGAGTGCTGAGGAGTGAGGCTGGCTTTCTGAAGTACAAGCTTCACTGTGATTGAGAACAACTTCTAAATGTCTCCACCTCTGATAACGACTATATTCTTGCTTTATGTTCTGAAAATTTTGCTCCGGAGTTGGAAGGCGCTGCTCGCTGCCGGGCGGGGCGGGCTGCTGGAGAGTCTGCTGGCGGGGTCTGCGTCTGAAACGGTGGCGGCGGCTCCGCGTCCGGGGGCCTGAGGCCCGGAGTGGGGCCGGGCAGAGGGGCGCAGCGCCGCGCATCGGAGAACCGGGGCTTAGCAGCGCCGCCTGGAACTCCATGGGCCGCTTCAGCGTCGCGCCGCACGCCATGACGCTGAGGGGCCAGGGACCAGGGGCGGACACGGCGGCTGCTGCGGCCCAAGCTCCGGCTCCTCAGCGGGGCTCGCAAGCCAAGCCGGCTCCAATGGCCTAACTTTTTTTATTCTCATTGATGTACTTTAAATATTGAGGCTTCTTTTAGGAATAATTATCTTTAAGATAGAAAAAATAATTCTTTTAATATTTATTTGAATGATTTTCTGGTACTAATGAATTTTCTCCCTTTTTGCTCTATGAAAGCATATTTATTTCGCCTCTTTGTGCAGGATATTCTACCTAAATATAGAAGTTTAGAACAACAGATTCATTTTTCTTTGAGCATTTTGACTTTTACATATTTTTGTCATCTGGCATCTATTATTTCAGATAAGAAGTCATTTATTCTTATTGTTATTCCACTTAACAGAGTGTTTTTTTCTTTTCAACTGTTATGGATATATTTGTAGTAGTCTGCTTTCCATTACTATAACATATACCTGAGATCATTGTCTTATAAGGAGAAAAAGCTAATTTTGGCTCATAGTTTGAAAAGTTTTTGTCCATTATCAGTTTTTCCTATCATTTTGAGCTAGGCTGCACATAGAGAATGTGACAAAACAAACTGTTCACCTCATGATCAGAAAGCAAACAAAGGAAGAGAAATGGGGCTAGGGTTTCACAATGTCCTTTAGGTGAACTTTAATAACCTAAAAACCTTCTATTGTGTTCTGCTTCCTAAAGTTTCCATCACCTCCCAAAAGTACCATTTTGAGGCCAAACATTTAACACACGGACCTTTGGGGAATATTTAATATCTAACTCACAGCAACTTTTTTTATATTTATTCTCAAGAAATTGGACATGATGAATCTAAGTGTGATTTTCTTGAATTTCTCTTGCTTAAAATTATTCCATCTCTTAAAATGTTAATTCTCGATTCTTTCATCTCCTTCTTAATTCCTGATTATTCATATATTGGGCCATTTGATGATTTTTCCCCTTGATACTGTTATTTCTTAATTTATTTCCCCACTTTTGGTTGCTTCAATTTAGATTTTTATTTTATAGATTCTTTCCTTTTTTAAAGGGCAAAAATCACTCAGAATGTGGCAACTCATGGTATTTTACCATCTTACCTCAACTACTGTCCATATGCAAGGCTTTCCACATACCCACATCTGTGAAAGTGAAATTTCTAGAAAGAGATATAAGCATAGATATAAATAGTTAAAAAGTTAATTTGTCTGCTTTCTTTCTTTTTTCTTTTTTGAGCTGCCTTTCTCAAAGGTCAGAAACATTAAACTTCAAGGATTGTCCAAAGAATCTTGATGGCAAATTTTGTTTGGGAGAGAGGGATTGTAACCATATACACACTGGGAAGTGCTGTTTAGATCCTCTTTATCAAAGAATTTGCAGTTGTACTGAAGTCAGTAATTTTAGCTGCAAATAACAGCAAACCCCACCATTTGTGGCTTATATAATAAAGATACATGTTATCTTAAATGATAATCAGAATTCTAGATGAAAGTAGTTCTGGAGTCTGCTCAGCAGGTAAACATTAACATGAATCTCATAGTAGAATTTAATAGTAGAAATTAATTTAATAGTAGAAAGCTATTACATGAATTTAATAGTAGAAAGCTCCAATCTTTAAGTAAACTCAATGCCCCCCTCAAGTTCAGACATACACCTTGTCCTATGGCATGCTCCCCACCCCAGGAAGCCTACATTGGTTGACTGAATAAGGAAAGTGGATAAAAGTCTGGTCACTTAGCCCAATATGGGATACTGATAAGCAATAGTTACTGGAAAGATCAATGCTGGGTTAAGACTTCGTTGGGTCTTTATTAATGTTTGACTTCTTCCTTTTCTCAATCCCATTTCGTGCCTCTCCTGTTTTTTTCACTGGCATTTATTCCTAACAGTGTAGTATATCACAAAATCTTTAACAGCATCTTATTTTATACAACCAAACAAATCAAGTTTAAAAACTGATTCACTTACTGATTGGTTACCAAAAGACCCCACAGAGCAGATTAACAAAGCTTTAGGTGAATGTCTTAATTTCTAATCAGAAATGAGGATAAGAAACAACTTTTTATTCACATGAGATAGATTACAATGTACCTTTACAATTTTGTGCTAAAGCTCTGTTAACTCTTCTGTTTCTATTGTATATTGTGAAGAAATTTGGACCATCCAATTTTTTTTCAGATTGCTATATTGATCCATTGCATGAATGATGTTAAGCCAATTTGGCATTCCAAAGGTATACCCTTCAGAGTGAAGATAAACCCTGTAATAATTCAAGAGCTGGGAACATCTCTTATATTGTAGGAACCCAGTAGTTAGGAGCATAGTGAGCTATTCTTTTTAAAAAAATTGTTACATCTTTCACATTCTATCAAAAAGGATCAACAACACCTGAACACCTGGTGAGACTTTTTAGATTGTGATAACACCTTATCCTGCTTGACAATTCTGCTTTGGCTCATTTATAGCTTGATATAAAACACTGCCAATTTTTAATGAAACTAAGTACAGGAATAAATTATCTGGGAGGTCTAAGCTTCTAGGCATGTTTCATGTCTACCAGGGTGCATGCAATCCAATCTTTGGTAGGAGAGGTTGTAATTATGAGAAAATGTGCTGAATGAAGTCCAGGGTAACTTCTAGAGGGAGTACAACATAATACTCTGAAAAAGAAGTTAAACAAGGAAAGTATAAGTTTGGTCTGCTTTCCAAAAGGATGCCAGTGTAAGATATTATACAAACTTCTGAATACTCTGCTCATACATCATGGCAAAGTCTAAGTTCTGTATGGATGTGGTGCCATCCTTCATGATGCACTGTATTAGAGAGCTTTAAATAACATTGTGATTCCAATAGGAAAGCATGAGTCCAAAATAAAGGGTGAAGTCAGGAGCAGCCTCATTTGCCATCATTTGCAGTGGCAAATAATGGTATTGTGTGATTCCATTCCTTGCAACTCTGAGCCTTGCAGAGTTATAAGTTCTGTTCTCTATAGCTTCATAATTTCGCCACATAATACTGAAAATAATCAATTTGTTATAAATTGTGGTTGCTGTCTGGTATCTTGGGCACTTTGTATATAGGGATCTGCAGACTTTTGGCAGAAGTATTGACCTTGATCATCTGGAGAAAACAGGGTTACACAATAGATGCAGGGTGAAATACACATGAAACTGAGGAGAGCCTTGAAAACTTACTCCTAGCTCAATTTCCCTTTAATGGAAAAGTATAGTAACTATTGTTCTAGAAGAGGTGAGAAAATATCCCAGACCAGTTGTGAATGAAGGTCTTTGTGACATCAAAAGGCAAATCATAAGTTAGCAGAGATAGTCACTTTAGGTATAGTGGATGATGCAGATAGACTATGTGACATTTATACCAACTTCAGGGGCAGAAGCTGCAGCCCATCCTAATTTCTAATTTTCTTTGAAGAGAAAAAACCCACCAGAATTCTAGAGGAACTTTTATCAGATGAAGTACATATCGATACACTGTGTGGACTGCTACCCAGATTTCCTCTCAAGGAATAACTGAAGGAAGGAGTGTGTCTGCAGGTGTAGAGCATGTGAGCTGATAAATGACCACATGCTGTGCCTTGTCCTTACAAGGAGGGAGAGTGTGGACAGTCTCTTGCCAAAGGGTATGTTAGTTAGGCTGCTCATGGGGAGTTGTGATCAAAATGTAATTATCTCCTATCCTATTGTTACAGAGACTTCATCTGACAAGCTTATATTTGTTTATAGCCCTGTATTTGCTGTTGTAAGCTCAGTTGAGATCCTTGGACCAAATATGCACCATCAATCTTATATTTTATGCTTCAAAATAAATCCAGTCACTGAGATAGAACCTGCCATAACAGAAGATAATAAAAGTATATTTTACATGCATTCTATACTCCCTGAGATATTAAACAAGTGGAAGACAGGTTTGAGGACTTTCCTATGGAAATCTCATGTGTTCCATCAGAGGCTGCCTCATTGCAATCATCACTGGCCTAAGCCTTCCTTCTAAGGAAGGCAGAATCAGAATCCCTGATCTCACAGCCTGTGTCCCTCAGATCTGAGCATGGAAGCCTGGCATGGACCCAGCTCTCTCTTTTGTCTTCCCTGCCACCTGGCGAAGTTGGCTCTTGGCAAGTAGTGGAAGTGGGAGAGCTGTATTCTTTTTAGACTTCAATATTTAGAGATTTCCAAAAACAGAAATTTAACTTGAAATGTTGAATGATATTTGAGATGTGCTAGAGAAGAGTTTATTCATTAATCCCAGTTTTCCAAAAGCATATTTCTCATTACCTTCTGAACACCCTAGAAATAATATTTGTATGTTACCTAACTAGCAAATACCTTCAAATGTATATTATTTCAAAATAGGTAAGAGGAAAGAGAATAGGAAACTAAGACAGATAGGTTCTGAGAGGTTTTTTAAAGTCAGCTCTGTGCTGTTTTCACTAAATTAAGTCAATGTTTTGCATAAACTCAGATTACCAGTATGAGGCCCCCTATCTAGCATACAGTAGGTTCCTAATATGTGAATATTTAGGTTTGTTAAATGACAACCAAAGAGGAATTTTAAGAGCTGAGCACTCAATGATGTTAACTGAAATAACAACAAAAAACAAAAACAAACAAACAAAAAACAGCAATATCTCTTCTTTGAAGGGCTGGTACTCATCGGTGCCTTTAGACCTGTAGAATTCAGATTAGGCAAAAGTACTGGGAAAGAATTGATTGCATAGAACAAGCAGACTTTCTGCTTTTTTGAGGTCTTAGGTAGGTACTTTCATGTACAGCCCAGCCTGTGTTCTTTGAGTTTAAATCCTACTTTCTCCTTGTGTTCAGTGAACATGAGGACCCCACATACTGCTTTTATCAGTGTTTTAAAGTCTCACACATTCATTTGATCAGCATCTTTCTTAAGAAATGGTTGAGCTTTTAGGATACAGAGCTTCATCAACCCTGGTCTTCCCTATAGAAATTCATCTATGAAAGAAGAAAGACATTTAAGACATAATCACATTTGGTAAATATCATATGTCAAGTCCATAGCCTATATGTATTTGAAGAGTAATAATGAATATGTGCATTCTGACTTTTCTCTACTTCAGAAATAAGTTAGCAAGCCATTCCCCATAAAAATATATACAATTTTAAAAGATTTAAAAAACAAAGAAAGAAATGACAAACTCACATTTCTTGCCCCATGCCCACCACAGCATCACAGTAGCAAAATAAAGTTTGCTTGTCTCTACCAGGGAATCATCAAAGATATAAACTTAAATTGGTCAGAAACAAATCCAATGAAAATCCTACAACTAAAGTCAGAGAGGACTGGTGGTGGGGGGGTGTTAAACTTCCATTACATAAATATGTTGCTTGGATATAGGATGGAGAAAAATGCACAGGGGGAAGGTAACCCTTCAACTTTAAACATGACATCACTATAAATGTCTCTTGTTATGGTTTAGATATTAGGTGTCTCTCAAAACCTCATATGTGAGATAATGCAAGGTTTAGAGGAGAAATGATGGGGTTATGAGAGTCTTAATCTAATTAGTAGATTAATTCTCCATTGGGATTAACTGAGGGATAAGTGAAGGCTGGCAGGGTTTAGCTAGAAGGGGTGGAGGTATGCCTTTGGGGTATATATTTTGTATCTGGTGAGGGTGCCACAGTCTGGCTGGGCACAAAATCACGAGCCACTCAAGCAGGAACAAACTTTATTTTTGAAACTGCCACCAATACCCCGTACACGTCGGGGGAAGAAGCCAGTCCACACACGCAGCGGCGTTCTCCCGGAACCCCAGAACAAGTTCCTCCCCCGGAATTCCCTCCTACTGTACTTCCCCAACCAATGGGAACTCTCCAGGAGTCCCGTAGCAGGCCGAGGTGAACAGCAGGAGTCCAATATCTATATGAATGCAAATCTTTTTTTTTAATATTTATTTTTTAGTTCTCGGCGGACACAACATCTTTGTTTGTATGTGGTGCTGAGGATCGAACCCCCGGGCCGCACGCATGCCAGGCGAGCGCGCTACCGCTTGAGCCACATCCCCAGCCCATGAATGCAAATCTTAACATAATCATATCATCTCAATGGCTAGCTGGCGTCACCTTTCAACCAAAAGTGCAATGCATCATATTACTTGGCTGTGGCTCTTAGCATGAGGGGAATCTCTCTGCTTTCTAATTGTCATGTGAGCCACTTCCTTCTACCACAGTCTTCCACCATTAGATTCTGCCTCACCATGGGATGGAGCCGGCTGTGTATGGGCTGAGTCCTCTGAAACTATGAGCCTCCAAATAAAACTTTTTCTTCTCTGTATTTTTTATTGTCAGGTATTTTATTTCTGAGTGCTTTCTCCTCTGATTTTGTCAACTAGGATCCTATAAGGATTTGAGGAATAGCTGTAATAGATAAGATCATCCACTCCAAATTTATTTTCCCTCCTTCCTGCCCATATCTCTCTGTATTCATGCTGAGAAAATGAGGGCGGATTAATGTACTTTGAAAGGTGGCAGAGCCCAGAGTCAACATGATATGAAATATCTCAGCTCCTCACTGTGAGCTATGTTACCATAAGCAAGCCATGACTCCTCTCTGGGTCTCACTTTGACATTTATAAAATGAAGGACTTTGCCATTTTTTTTTTTTTTACCAAAATGTGCTAGGTGCTTATTTGTTCAACACTTTGCTAGCTGCTGAGGATGTATTGCCAAGTCAGAGTTAACTCCCATCTACAAACCCATGATAACCATGTAAGTTAACTTTGCATCATTGTGACCAAAATATCTGATAAAAAGAACCTAGAATAAGAAAAGTGTTTTGGTTCCTTTTTTCAGGTGTTCAATCTCTACTCAACAAATTTCATTCTTCTTGGTCTGAAGAGAGACAGAGCATCATGGTGAAAGGGCACAGTGGCAGAAAGCTACTGAGCTCCTAGCAGCTAGAAAGCAGAGGGAGAGAAAGAGAAAGAGGAGTCAGAAACAAAGCATATTCCTCAAGGGAACACCTCACTGACCTACTTCCTCCAGTCATACTCTACTTCCTTACAATTAGAACCCAGTAATACATTCAAATTCTTAATTCATCAAATGGATTAACTAATGGATTAATCTACTAATCAGGTTACAAACAGCTCTGATGACATAATCATTTCACATCTGAACATTCCTGAATTAACTAGTATGTGAAATTTGGGGGATACCTCATATCCAAACCATAATAATAAGTGATGTTGAGGGGTAAAGATTCTCAGTTATGCTCTCAGGAAACTCTGTGTCTGTGTGATGCTAGGATGTCCCTCTACTTTTTGCATATCTGGGTGCATGGTGACTGGATGTGTTTCCTTTGTCCTTTGATTTCTAAGGATAATGGAGGATTAGATTGTCCTAGATAATTTCCCACTGTCCCAGACCTGCAAAATAGTGCTACATAACAGTCTTCTATAAGTGACTTAACTTCTAGATGCCTCAGTTTTCTCACATTTAAAATAGCACATGCTGGATATAATTTAACAGATACCATTTATAAATGGTGCCTTCTCACAGCTAACATGCTTTAGTGCTTTCCATTATATACAGTTCTATAGTTCACAAGGCCCCTCTGAAGTTTCCTCATGTCCCTCAGAAAACTTCCATCCTAACTCTTCAATTCATATCTTATAGCATATTAACCTTGCTGCCTACTTTTTTCTATTTTTATGAGTTGAAGGGGCCCTAGGAATGAGTCTTGGGAAAGAAGAAGGTTTCCGGCTACACTGAGACCCCTAAGGAGGCTAGGTTAAATGCTGGTACCAGAGACTGGGCAGAGATTGACCCCTGTGTCAGGGAAGAAAGGATACATGTGGTGCTGAGAATAGGATGGACAGGAAAGTGAGGGAGAACTTTTTACTGTCAGGGGTTCATGCAGTTTCTCTAGCAGCTCTAGTACCTCCTAGAACACACAAGACAGCCCAAGCAGGTCCATGTAATATTAATTTAAGAGGGGATGCCAATGTTGTATAGGCCATGAAAGATCTCCTCCTTTAATGGAAATAAATTTTGATGCGAAGCTGGAAACATGGTTTGTGTTGGTTGCAGATGGGGGACATCAAGGTACCAATAGGAGGGATACTCTTGAAAATAGGGGTCAGGGCCTTGAAGGACTTGTGATAGGCTGAGTAACAGCCCTCAAAACAATTACTCTAATGTCTAACACAACCTTTCTCCTTGTGGTTTTAGATTCATTTATTCTGCCTTCCTCTGACAGCTTCCTGATGGGACATAGAAATGCAGATGATTTTTCTTGCATTAAGGTTCAAAGATTCATTGGATTGAAGACTTGGTTAATGGTGTTTTCTGTCCACACTGATATGTACATTAGAAATGTACCTGTCACAATTTTTTTTGTGTGCTTTTCTTCTCCAAACCTCACATCTCACTCGAGAGAACTTTGCAGACAAGATATCTTGTCTTTTTCACGACTCATAGTTGATTACTATTTTATGATTTGCTGAAGTATTTTTAAACTCATGATCTTATCTCATATTTCATTTTTCCCCCAAGAGACAATTCTTGGTGATGTCTTTATTTTTCATTTAGTATTTTATCTTTTATATTTCATTGATTTCTACTATTCTTCAATTTCCCTTCT